>NC_072024.1:2167533-3620033 GCF_027791375.1 Indicator indicator
CTGAACACCCCCAGCTCCCTCAGCCTCTCCTCATAGGGCTTGTGCTCAAGGCCTCTCCCCAGCCTCGTTGCCCTTCTCTGGACACATTCAAGTATCTCAATGTCCTTCTTAAGTTGAGGGGCCCAGAACTGGACACAGAGCCCAGAACTGGACACAAAATGTAGTGATGGGGGGGAGGGGGGTTGAAAGCAGAAGGGAGATTGAGACTGGAGATGAGGAAGAAATTCTTGAACGTGAGGGTGGGGAGACACTGGCACAGGTTGCCCAGGGAGGCCGTGGCTGTCCCCTCCCTGGAGGTGTTCAAGGCCAGGATGGATGAGGCTTTGAGCAACCTGGGCTGGTGGGAGGTGTCCCTGCCCATGGCGGATCTAAGTAACTTCCCTGCTTAGCCCAGTTGAGTTGCTGAGCTCAGCTTACCTCCCAGCTCAGCAGCCACAAGTGATGTTTGCTTTCCAGAGAGCACGAACCTGCACCAGCGAGACAGAGACCGAGCTGGGCAGCTTCACTGAAGACCTCTCCTGCAGCGTTCTCGAGGATCCTGTCTTCTGAGAGGCTGCAGGGCTGGCGAGGCTGGCCCAGCACATCACCCAGCAGCACTCAAGTGAGCTTTGTGTCACCTCTCTGCAGTGGTGTTTCCAACAGGACTTGCTTCCACGAGGGGCCTTGCAGAATAAGCTACTAAACAACAACAACAACAACAACAAAACCTAAACAAGTTTAACCAAACTGCTTAAGCTTAAAAGAAGAAGTTTAAGTACATGGCACAAAAGCTGTGCAGGTGGAAAAACATGCTGGGAAGAGCTAATGGCTTTTCTGTCATTTTTATTTTCCTTTTCTGGATGACAGCTCAAGCTTTTGGATCTTTGGTTTTGTGACAGCTCAAATGCGAAATGGGACTTGGCACAGGCTGTGGTCCATGGCAGCAACAAGAAAGGGAGGGGAAAGGGAAGGGGGGAAAGGGAAGGGGGGAAAGGGAAGGGGGGAAAAGGAAGGGGGGAAAAGGAAGGGGGGAAAAGGAAGGGGGGAAAAGGAAGGGGGGAAAAGGAAGGGGGGAAAAGGAAGGGGGGAAAAGGAAGGGGGGAAAAGGAAGGGGGGAAAAGGAAGGGGGGAAAAGGAAGGGGGGAAAAGGAAGGGGGGAAAAGGAAGGGGGGAAAAGGAAGGGGGGAAAAGGAAGGGGGGAAAAGGAAGGGGGGAAAAGGAAGGGGGGAAAGGGAAGGGGGGAAAAGGAAGGGGGGAAAGGGAAGGGGGGAAAAGGAAGGGGGGAAAGGGAAGGGGGGAAGGGGGGAAAGGGAAGGGGGGAAAAGGAAGGGGGGAAAAGGAAGGGGGGAAAAGGAAGGGGGGAAGGGGGGAAAGGGAAGGGGGGAAGGGGGGAAAGGGAAGGGGGGAAAAGGAAGGGGGGAAAAGGAAGGGGGGAAGGGGGGAAAGGGAAGGGGGGAAGGGGGGAAAGAGAAAGGGGGAAGGGGGGAAAGGGAAAGGGGGAAGGGGGGAAAGAGAAGGGGGGAAGGGGGGAAAGAGAAGGGAGGAAGGGGGGAAAGAGAAGGGGGGAAGGGGGGAAAGAGAAGGGGGGAAGGGGGGAAAGAGAAGGGGGGAAGGGGGGAAAGAGAAGAGGGGAAGGGGGGAAAGAGAAGGGGGGAAGGGGGGAAAGAGAAGGGGGGAAGGGGGGAAAGAGAAGAGGGGAAGGGGGGAAAGAGAAGAGGGGAAGGGGGGAAAGAGAAGAGGGGAAGGGGGGAAAGAGAAGAGGGGAAGGGGGGAAAGAGAAGAGGGGAAGGGGGAAAGAGAAGAGGGGAAGGGGGGAAAAGGAAGGGGGGAAGGGGGGAAAAGGAAGGGGGGAAAGGTGGGACCAAGAAAAAAAGAAGCTGTAGGGCACCCCAGAGCTGTCACCCCCAGTGCTGTACAGCTACAGCAAATCCCTCATGAGAGTGAGACCCCACAGTTGGCCTTCACTGGAACACTTTAAGTTGAAACTGTGTGAACCCAGCAGATAAGCTGAATGACTTCCATGGAAAGCCAGCTCAGTGCTAGAGGAAGTGTCCCTTTTGTACTGAGTGAAAGGTCTTCCATCTGGCTTTCTAAGTAGCTGCAGCACCCATTCTGAACTTTATAAACCCCCAAAGCCTTAATTTTAAGATTAAAACTTAAGGAGGGAAGAAAAAAGAAGAAAGAAAGGAAGGAAGGAAAAAAAAGAAAGGCAATTGACAGATTGATAAACAGCTCAGCTGCACCAAAACACAGCCTGGGAAGGGAAAGTTTGCAGCTCTTGGTGCTCTTTTCCAAACCAACCAATCCCAGGTCCCTCAGCTGCACTTCATAAGACTTTGTTCTCTAGACCCTTCACCAGCTTTGGTGAAGAGCTCCCCAAATCCACAGAAACCCTGAAGAAAAACCAGACAAGCTGGACTGTACCTGGAGGAGGGTCTACTCTGGGTGCAGGTTGGTGATGTTCGTGCTGGAACTGCTGCTGCCCACCCTGGGTGGCTCTGATGGCTGTGGTCAGCCCAATAGTGGTGAGGAGGGTGGATGACTTTAGTCCTTTTCTTTGACTTTTGACTTTGTTCTTTCATTCCAAGCTTCTCAAGCTGCAGAGGTTCCACTCCTGAGTTGGGTCCTTTTGTTTGGCTTTTCCCTTTCTTTTTCCACTCCAAGCTTCTCAAGCTGTAGAGTCTCCACTCCAAGCACCAACCCACATGAGCTTGGAGAAGCCATGACTACATAATTAGACATTATCACCCCAATTATCACTCCAAATGCATCCATGCAGATTTTTTTTTTTTTTTGGGGGGGGGTTCAGTTTTGGAAGCAGAATTAAATCAGAGAGCAAGTCCAGAGGAAGACCATGAAGATGATCAGGGGGCTGGAGCACCTCTGCTATAAGGCCAGGCTCAGGGAGCTGGGGATGCTCAGCCTGGAGAAGAGAGGACTCCAGAGAGACCTAATAGCAGCCTGCCAGTACCTGAAGGGGGCTACAAGAAGGCTGCAGAGGGACTGTTTGCAAAGGTCTGCAGGGACAGGACAAGGGGCAATGGCTTGAAATGAGAGAAGAACAGATTTAAGTTGGATGTGAGGAACAAGTTCTGCACCAGGAGAACTGCAACAGGTTGCCCAGGGAGGGAGTGGAAGCTCCATCCCTGGAGATATTCAAGGTCAGGCTGGACAAGGCTCTGAGCACCCTGCTCTAGAGGAGGATGTCCCTGCTGCCTGCAGGGTGGGGGTGGACTGGATGAGCTTTGGAGGTCCCTTCCAACCCAAACCATTCTATTATTCTATGTCTAAACAAAGGAATTCTTTTTCCTGCCTCCAGGAAGTTTTGACTCAAACCAACTTTCCTTTCACATCTTCCCCCTCAGTGACAACCCCAGCAGGCACTGCCTGTGCCCAGGGTGAAATATGCTGGCGGGTGGGACAAAAGGTGGAGGAAAAAAGGCTCCTGGGAGGACAGGTATCTTTACAAATGACAGAATATTTATTACCAATACCTTTAAAAAAAGATTACATCTGCTAGGTCACTGTTAAATATAATTTACACCGGGTTGGAAACTACAGAAGCTTTTCTTTCTTTGTTTGTTTGTTTTGGGTGGTTTGGGTTTGGTTTTTTTTTTGTTCCATTTTTCTTGGTTTTCTGATTTTTTTTTCCTCTTTTTTAATTTTTTTTTTTTTTTACATAGAAGTAACCATATCAAACTAAGAAAGGAACACAGCTTGAAATACTGACAATATTTCTCTGGTCAACACCCCTGACTTTTACACAAAGTGGAATCCTGATTATGAGTTACTGAAGAAATATATTCAAGGTCGGAAAGTTAACTCTTAGCCTTTTGTAAGCAAAAAGGGGAAAAAAAGGAGGGGAAAAAGAAAAAGACAAATTACAGGCAAATTCAAGCTATCAGGAAATAAAAATGAAAAGAAGGAAACAGAAAATCAAAGGATAATAACCCACTGCAGCTCCTTTCAACTTGAAAAGTGTCTAGAAAATTCTGTTGCCTTTCGCCAGCGTTCTCCTGTCTGAGCTTACAAAATTACCCTGCAGTAACAAACAGTCCTCTGGAGAAGGAGGATTACAGAGAGTGGTGGGGGTTGGGATTTCATTCCATCAAGATTCTGTTTTACCTTCAGTTGTCTTTAGGAAGAGTTTATCCTAAAGAGTCCCCCAAAGCTCTTGGGTCAGCAGCTGGAGTTCCCAAGCATTTTCCATGCAGTGGAGCTATGAAGGCTGATGAGTTATGGTCCAATGCAGGTGAGAAGCAAGGCTGTGTTGGGATAAGGAGCCCAGGGCAGTTTTACAGCTCAGAGACACTGTGGTCTAAGTTCCTTGGAATTAAATCCCCCTAAAAGCAGGTGGGTTTAGCCAGGTTTGCACCCAAGGGTGAGATCTGTGTCACTGGCTCCTTCAGGTACCCATCCCTTTTTGTCACTAGAGGCAGAGGTCCCATCTTACACCAGAAGCAGGGATCCATCTTTTGCACCAGAAGCAGAGGTCCCATCTTACACCAGAAGCAGGGATCCATCTTTTGCACCAGAAGCAGAGGTCCCATCTTACACCAGAAGCAGGGATCCATCTTTTGCACCAGAAGCAGAGATCCATCTTTTGCACCAGAAGCAGAGGTCCCATCTTTTGCACCAGAAGCAGAGATCCATCTTTTGCACCAGAAGCAGAGGTCCCATCTTTTGCACCAGAAGCAGAGGTCCCATCTTACACCAGAAGCAGAGGTCCCATCTTTTGCACCAGAAGCAGGGATCCATCTTTTGCACCAGAAGCAGAGGTCCCATCTTACACCAGAAGCAGGGATCCATCTTTTGCACCAGAAGCAGAGGTCCCATCTTTTGCACCAGAAGCAGGGATCCATCTTTTGCACCAGAAGCAGAGATCCATCTTTTGCACCAGAAGCAGAGGTCCCATCTTTTGCACCAGAAGCAGTGGTCCCATCTTTTGCACCAGAAGCAGAGGTCCCATCTTACACTAGAAGCAGGGATCCATCTTTTGCACCAGAAGCAGAGGTCCCATCTTACACCAGAAGCAGAGGTCCCATCTTACACCAGAAGCAGAGATCCATCTTTTGCACCAGAAGCAGGGATCCATGTTTTGCACCAGAAGCAGAGGTCCCATCTTACACCAGAAGCAGGGATCCATCTTTTGCACCAGAAGCAGAGGTCCCATCTTTTGCACTAGAAACATAGATCCCATCTTTACACTATCTTCATTCCAACCCACTGTAATGTTAATTATGGTAAAGATGAACCTATTTCAAGACAGTCAAACTGGACTCTTGCCAGAAGGTTAGCTACATGTCCTGTAGTCCACCACCAAGCACAAGTGAAGAGTCTCTCCAGGATTACAGTGTCCTGAGTATTTCAAGTCTGTCTTGCTTAGACCTCTGAATAAAACAGAACTTGACTGAACACAAGCATCATCAGAACTGCCAAGGTCAGACTTGAGGGGGCTCTGAGCAGCCTGCTGTAGTTGGAGATGTCCCTGCTGAGTGCAGGGGTGTTAGACAGGATGACCTTGGAGGGTCCCTTCCAGCCTCTGTGATTCACAGAGCTCTGCACACACTGCCTCAGTCCCAAACCCAATTTTTTGACTTGATTCTTGCAGACAGAAACTGAAGAGTTTGCTCCAAGTGCTGCTGCTGAGCAGCTGGTAAGGTGAAAGCTCTTGGAAAGCAGAGTCACAACCCACCAGGAACTCCCTGCTGGAGGAGCTTGGCCCTGCCCTGTAATGTTTGTACTGAGGCTGCCTTAGGACCCACATCTGGAATGCTCCTGCCACACGTAGCCAGGTGAAACTGTCCAGCAGAAGCTGCAGCCAATTTACTGAGCTCAACTTTGATTTCTCCATCAGAAAGGAAACAAATTCCCAGACCATATTCTCCTGCTCATGTCACCCTTAAACCTTTTTTTGTTTGTTGTGTTTTTTAATTTTCTTTTTTTTTTGCAGTTATTCTATATATTTTTTTTCATAGCAGAGGAAAAAAACCCAAATTAATATCTACATCCTTATGTTAAAAAACTCTATAAAACACTAAATAGAGAATAAAAAATATGCATATAAGGACATATGTAAACTGCTTTGGTAACATCATATTCCAGATGTCTTCAGTGCATTGCAGAGTTTCCAAGGAAACTTCAGACAAAGCTAATATTTGCTTTGAGGAAGTACTGTATAATGCCATTCCCTAAAGAAGCAGAAACATTATCTTTAATTTGCCTTTTTTTTTTTTTTTGTGTGTGTGGTTTTGTTTTGTTTTTTTTTTTTTTGTACTTTTTAATATTTTTTTTCCAGTAGTAAGATGTACTCAGACCACAATATTACTTAGTACTGGGTGTCTTCAAGAAAACAACTAGCTAAATGTTGCTTTATATTTTATAAACAAGAAGTCCTCCCTCTCTCTGTGGTGTCTCTCTCCTTGTTTGTCATAGGCTGGAGCGAGCTGTGAGCGAGAGCATTATGGTGCTGATGGCTGACAGGGTGCAGGCGCTGGAGGTCGAGGAGCTGGAGCCTCTCGCGTAAGCATCTGTGCAGAGAGGTGGGGAGAGGAGAGGAGAGGAGAGAGGAGAGAGGAGAGGAGAGAGGAGAGGAGAGAGGAGAGGAGAGAGGAGAGGAGAGAGGAGAGGAGAGAGGAGAGGGGAGAGGAGAGAGGAGAGAGGAGAGAGGAGAGAGGAGAGAGGAGAGAGGAGAGAGGAGAGAGGAGAGAGGAGAGAGGAGAGAGGAGAGAGGAGAGAGGAGAGGAGAGAGGAGAGGAGAGAGGAGAGAGGGGAGAGGAGAGAGGAGAGAGGAGAGAGGAGAGAGGAGAGGAGAGAGGAGAGAGGAGAGAGGAGAGAGGAGAGAGGAGAGAGGAGAGAGGAGAGAGGAGAGAGGAGAGAGGAGAGAGGAGAGGAGAGGAGAGGAGAGAGGAGAGAGGAGAGAGGAGAGAGGAGAGAGGAGAGAGGAGAGAGGAGAGAGGAGAGAGGAGAGAGGGAGAGAGGAGAGAGGAGAGAGGAGAGAGGAGAGAGAGAGAGGAGGAGGAGAGGAGAGAGGAGAGAGGAGAGAGGAGAGAGGAGAGAGGAGAGAGGAGAGAGGAGAGAGGAGAGAGGAGAGAGGAGAGAAGAGAGGAGAGAAGAGAGGGGAGAAGAGAGGGGAGAAGAGAGGGGAGAAGAGAGGGGAGAAGAGAGGGGAGAAGAGAGGGGAGAGGAGAGAAGAGAGGAGAGAAGAGAGGAGAGAAGAGAGGAGAGAAGAGAGGAGAGAAGAGAGGAGAGAAGAGAGGAGAGAAGTCAGTGGAGGTAGCAGCTTTCATTAACCCCGTCCCTCTCCCCTCCACCTCCTCTTGGAGCACTCAACCCACCACACTCAAGGTGTGGCTTCACCAGTGCACAGTACAGGGGACAGTTGCAGAATCACAGAATGTTAGGGGTTGGAAATGACCTTGAATGATCATCCAGTCATAGGATCATGGGATTCTAGAATCATAGCATCATGGAATGGTCTGGGTGGGAAGGGACCTCCAAAGGTCATCTAGTCATAGAATCATAGCATCATAGATAGGTCTGGGTTGGAAGGGACCTGGAAAGATCACCTACTCATAGCATCATAGAATGGTCAGAGTTGTAAGAGACCTCCAAAGGTCATCCAGTCCAACCCTCTCTGCAGCCAGCAGAGGCATCCTCAACTAGATCAGGTTGCTCAGAGCCCTGTTGAACCTCACCTTGAAGATCTCCAGGGATGAGGCCTCAACTACCTTCCTGGGCAACCTGTTGCAGTGTTCCACTACCCTTCTCTTCTCTAGTCCAGTCCCCCTGCTCCCTACTCTCCTGCTGGCCACACCATTGCTGATCCAGGATACTGGTGGCTGTTCACACATCCACATTCTCCTTCCAGGCTGGAGATGACTCCAGGGTTTTCACACTGTTGCACATTTAACTCCATATTCCTGCATTGCAGAGGCTCCTGATTTAATGCAGCTTATAAACTGGGCTGTTATTAATGGAAGCTGGGACATGGAGATTTTGCAGAAGCAATGTTGGCTCATAAAATCCTCTCTTCCCTGCTTGTTTTCCTACACAACCTCATTTCCCTAAATAAATATTTATGCCTCAGACACACAAAGGAACATGGCCAGGCAGTAGCCCTATAAATTTGAGAGCCTCTGAACACCAGGTTTTGTGTTTTGTTACAGGCAGCTGCAGTGCAGCCATATATTCAATATATAAATGAGTGTGGAAGTGAGAGACTGGAAAGCTCTAGAAATCTTGAACACAAACTTGGTAGGATGGTCTGTCTTCTGGTTTCATCTAGGAACAGACTCATGGAATAGTTTGGGTTGGAGGAGAACTTTAAGATCATCGAGTCCAGCCCTGAGCACAGCACTGCCAGGTCACCACTAAACCACAGCCCTCAGCATCACATCTCCACAGCTTTGAAACCCCTCCAGGATGCCACTAGAAATGTGGGCTGGAATGTGGAACATCTGGGTTTGAGAAGGCCAGACCTACAGCCTGCCTCTGCTCAGCTTCAGGGCTTGGCTCCATCCCCATTTGTAGGCACAGGGACTGGGGTGAAGCAGGTCTGTGCCATCAGCAGATGAGGAGCAGAGGGACACTGGTTCCTCATGGCTTGGCAGCTGTCAGTGAGCACAGACCCCGGTCCCTCCCATTCTTAGAATTGTTTTGGTTGGCAAAGACCTGTAAGGTTTTTGAGCCCAACCATTCTCTAACTCTGCCAAGTCTGGTGCTAAACTATGTCCCTCAGTGCCACATAGAATCACAGAATTGTCAGGGCTGGAAGGGACCTCAAGGATCAGCCAGTTCCAACCCCCCTGCCATGGGCAGGGACACCTCACACTAGATCAAGTTGCTCAGAGCCACATCCAGCCTGACCTTAAAAATCTCCAGGGATGGGGCCCCACATCCCTGCCTCTTTCAAACACAGAATCACAGAATCAATAAGGTTGGAAAAGACCTCAAGGATCATCAAAGTCCAACCTGTAACACCTCCAGGGATGGAGGTTCAACCACCTCCTTGTGCAGCCTTGGCAACCCTTTCAGTCAAAACTTTTCTTTCAATCTCCAACCTAAACCTCCCCTGGTGCAACTTGAGGCCATTTCCTCTCTTCCTATCACTTGTTACTAGGGAGAAGAGCCCAACCCACACCTCACTACAGCCTCCTTTCAAGGAGCTGCAGAGGGAAGGTCTCCCCTTAGCCTTCTCTTCTGCAAACTAAACAATCCTAGGTCCTTCTGCCATGCCTCACAGGACTTGTTCTCCAGACCCTTCCCCACCCCAGCTTTGTTGCCTTTCTCTGGACACACTCCAAGCCCCTCAATGTCCTTCTGGTAGTGAGGGACCCAAACCTGACCCCAGCACCGTAGCTCCGGCCTCACACCTACACCTAAAGATGCAAGGGGATGATCCCTGGCCTGGTCCTGCTGGCCACACTGTTGCTGATCCAGGCTACGATGCTGTTGGGCTTCTTGGCCAGCTGAGCAGGCTGCTGGCTCAGGTTCAGGCAGCTGCCAGGCAGCAGCCCCCTCCTTACTTGATATCTTTGGGATTCGGATCTGCTGGCTGCTGCTGCCGTCGCCGCCGTCGCTGAAGGGCTTGATCTCGATGATGTAGTCCTCATCGAACGGCAGCGAGAGCTCCACAGAGGTCTTGTTTGTTTCTATCACTGATGTGCTGCTCTGCCTGTTCCACCTGTAGAGGACCTGCAGTGAAAGGCAGAGAGGTAGAATCAGCCTAGACATCCCCTGCCCTAAGGACGCTGCTGCTGTTCTCCTCCTTCTGGTGCTCAGAGACAGGGTCTGGTTATGAAGGGGCTGGGGGGGGGGTTCTACTGGGGATCCACCCCCAGCACAGTGGTGACAGTGCCCAGGCAGGGAGGTGACACTGAGAGGAGGGTGATGCTGATGTGCAGCACCATGGCTTTGGTACATGTGACACATTGGTAGCAGGCACTGGAACAGGCTGCCCGGGGAGGTAGTGGAGTCACTGTCCCTGGCCGTGTTCAAGAGACATGTGGCCATGGCACCTGGGGACATGGTTTGATGGCTGTGGTGGTGTTGGGTTGGTAGTTGGACTGGGTGATCTCAGAGGGCTTTGCCAGCCCAGTTCTGTGGTTCTGCATGGCAGAGCCTTCAGTGAAATATTTAGCTTGATGAAGCCAAAAGAAGGAGTCAGAACTTGTTGTGATGTTTCTTCAGGAGCTGAGTGGGGTGTTTGGTGCAGTGCCAGAAGAACTGTTTTGTTTGAATTACCTTCTAAGATCTGGGAATTCTACTCATTTAGATCCTAAATTGTGACATCAAGTAGATGATTTCCAGGAAAAAAAAAGAAATATGGGCAGTGGTTTGCTGTGCTTAAAGAAAAGAATCTGGCTGTGTTACCCTAAAACTACATTCAAAGAAGACTTTTTAAAACTCTCTAGATAGAGCTTCCTTTTTCAGGGTAATGAGCCTCTTTCACCCCCTTTCCACTGCCTTCTTAATTTCCACTTCAAATCTAAACCAAGTTGTGAAAAGCTGGGCCAAACTGCTCAGGTTTTGACTAAAAACCCCAAGGAATGACTTATTTTTGATAATTCAACAGACTGCACCAAAGAGACTTAGAAGTTAATGGAGAGATCCAGGAGAGCTGGCCCAGGCTCACCAAACTGATGCTGCCGGCACTCCAGACTGTGAACAAAAGGCAAAGCACAGCCAGGTCCTTCATCACTTCAAGCTCTGGTGGGAAATGTTTGCATGAGTCAGTCCTCAAGGCAATGGCTGCCACTTGCCCATCACTGACTTCTTTGGGCCAGACAGAACCCTTGTGTAAGGTGCCAGAGCTGAATTCCTCCCAAGATTCCTCTGCAGTTAAATGATATCCTAGCCAATTGGCTACTAAGGAGGATTCTCGTCCTTCTCCTTCTGGCTTTGCTTTCTGAAGAAGATGGGAGCTATGAAAAAAGCTTTAATCTTCAATAAAGAGTCAACTGCAGCCCTTTGAAGGTCTCCACCAAAGGCAGGAGAGCAGTCCTGCAGGTGGGAGCTTCAGAGGGAAGGAGGAGGTGAAGGTGCATGGGCTGAGACCCACAGGGCCAAGCATCACTGTGGTGAGGGTGAGCAGACAGCAGAATGTGCTCACTCTACACAGCCATGGCCTGGCTCTGGGGGAATGCTCCAGGCTGGACCTGGCAAACCATGGGAGTACCATGAGGAACACCTCATCTTGTCTTACACTGCAAGCCCCAGCTTGACACTGGACTCAGGGAAATGTGCCCTAAACAATCTGGCACCACCTGAAGCTTGGTGAGGATTCTCTGGAGGCCCAAAGGGGTGGTGAAGGAGGTGGTGCAGGGCAATACTCACTTTGTAGCCCCTCACTTCTGACTCGTTGTCCAACGCCTTCACCTGGTCCCAGTTCAGGATGATTTTGGAGTCAGAGGAATTCCAGATGATGTTCCCAGGGGGCTGACTGGGTGCTGTTCCAAAACACACACAGCACTGTGTCACTAAGAAGCATTTCCCAGATGGATCTCTCCCAGTCCCACTGAGGATTCTACCACCACCCCAGGGCATGCCCAGAGTCCTATCACCTTGCAAAGCTAAAGAGCTGTTTCACTGATCTGTGCCCTCAAGGTCACAGGAGCTGTGACACAACACAGTGCTCTAACTGAAGAAAAGGATTCAGGCAGTTGCTTGACATGCCTGAGACCAGAAGAAAAAAGCCCTCCTGAACCATGAGATAAATATTTAATTCTCCTGCACAGTGGTGATTGCAGCTTTGCCTGCTCTGCTCACTCCTCACTGAGATGAGCCTTACAAAAAAAAACCCCAGGCTGGTAAATCTCCTGCACAAAACCCCAGCAAAGCCAAGGCTGACAGCTCCTCAAGACTTGAGAAAGGGGCCTGGAGCAGCTCTGTGAGGAGCAAAGGCTGAGAGCCCTGGGGCTGAGAGCCTGCAGAAGAGCAGCTCCAGAGGGGATCTGAGTGATGCTCAGTGAGAGCTAAAGACCTATGCGGGGCAAGAGGCTGGGGCCAGACTCTGCTCAGTGGTGCCTGGGGACAGGACAAATGCAACGGGCACAAACTGGAACCCAGGAGGTTCCATGTGAACAGGCGGAGGAGAAAGTTGTTTGTTGTGAGGGTGCTGGAGGCCTGGAACAGGCTGTCCAGAGAGGTTGTGGAGTCTCCTTGTGTGGAGAGCTTCCACCCTGCCCTGGGCATTGTGCTCCTGGGCAAGCTGCTGTGGGTGCCCTGCTTTAGGAGTGGGGTTGGACTGGATGATCTCCAGAGGTCCCTTCCAACCCTCACCATGCTGGGATGCTGTGGCATCTCCTTCAGACTCAAGAAAGCTTAAAAACAAGAGGGGGAAGTGTTGGCAGCTCCCCCCCAGGGAGCAGCCCCCAACCCCAGGGAGCAGCCCCCAGCCCCAGGGAGCAGCCCCCAGCCCCAGGGAGCAGCCCCAGCCCCAGGGCCACTCACGAGGCTTTCTGGTGGTGACGTTGACGGCGGGGCTGGCGGGGCCGGTGCCAGCCGTGTTGTAGGCCCTGACTGCCAGGTGGTAGAGAGCATTGCCGCGCAGGTTGTTGACCCTGGCCCACGTCTGGTTGCCAACCGTTCGGATCCTCTTTGCGTTCTCCTCCTTCTCATCGTGTCTCCAGCACCTGACCTGGGAAGCAGGGCAGGGATGTGTGGCTGGCAGCACTCAACGTACAAGTCCTACACCCTCTTACAATCCCTTCTTACTCCTTGGGGACAGAGTGGCTGGAAAGCTGCCCAGGGGAAAAGGACCTGGGGGTGTTGATCAGCAGGAGCTGGGGTGTGCCCAGCATCCTGGCTTGGATCAGCAATAGTGTGGCCAGCAGGACCAGGACAGGGATCATCCCCTTGAACTCAGCACTGGTGGTGCCACTCCTGGAATACTGGGTTCACTTTTGGGCTCCTCACTCCAAGAAGGACATAGAGGAGCAGGTCCAGAGGAGAGCAGCAAAGCTGGGGAAGGGTCTGGAGAACAGGGCTGGGGAGGAGCAGCTGAGGGAGCTGGGGGTGTTCAGCCTGGAGAAAAGGAGGCTGAGGGGAGACCTCGTTGCTCTCTACAGCTCCCTGACAGGAGGTTGGAGGCAGGTAGGGGTCAGGCTCTTCTCCCAGGGAATATGCAACAGGACAGGTTGTGCCAGGGGAAGGTTAGGTTGGAGATAAGGAAAATTTCTTCCCCAAAAGGGTTGGCAAAGCATGGAACAGGCTGCCCAGGGAGGTGGTGGAGTTCCCATCCCCTGTGGGATTTAAAAGCCATGGAGATGTGGAGCTGAGGGACATGGCTTAGTGGTGACCTGGCAGTGCTGGGTTCATGGTTGGACTTGGTGATCACAAGGGTCTCCTCCAACCAAAACAACTCTGTGATTCTATGAAGCAAGCTACAGGAACCCATCCAGCCCATGGCAGGCAGGAGCAGCACTTCAGTGACCACCCACTGCATTTCCTCAAGGACACTGAGTTGTGTTTCCATACCTCATATCCCTGTATCCTTCCTTTGTGCTGGTTTTCCCAAGGGGGTGCCCAAGAAACTTCCACATCTGAGGCAGAAAGACTTCTGGCCAAGACAGTGGTTGGGGCTTTTGTTGGCTCTGGGTAGAGGAGTTTAAAAAAATAAATCAATAAAAAAATGAAGAATTTTCAATTTTCTACTCAATTATTCCTAAAGTTGAAAGGATTTGTTACCCTCAGTGTGTGTGACCCAAAACAACCTTGCACACCTCAGAAAGAAGGGCTGTGAGCCTGTGCCAGGCAGCTCTTCTCCTCCACCTGAGGAACAATCAGATGTCATTACCAAGCTGAAGCCTGGCTCCCATGTCCTGTAATTAGGACAGGAGGAGCCAACATCCCATCAGGGGCCAGCAATTACTGCTCAACCCTGGTGGAGCTCTCTCCAGATCACATCTCACTTTCCCATGAATACCACAAGATTCCCTTCAGATTAATGGCATTTGAGTGGCTGTCAGAGGAATTCCTCACGGCTCCTCCATCTACTGGAAAGCAGAGGAAGGACGAGCTAGCAAAGGTGTGATGGTTTTAGGCTGTGCCTAGAACATTTCCCACAGATCTTGAAACAGCAAGTGAGGGAATGTAAATAAATTACTACTGGATGTAAAAGGGAAAATAATGATAAGGTCTAAATAATTCCATTGGTCTGAGGGAAGTGATCCTCCCCCTCTATTCCACCTGGAGTACTGCATCCAGTTCTGGAGCCCTTATTATAAGAAGGCTCTAGAGGTGCTGGAGCATGTCCAGAGAAGGGCCAGGAGGATGAGCAGAGGGCTGGAGCTGCTCTGCTGTAGAGACAGACTGAGAGAGTTGGGGTTGTGCAGTCTGGAGAAGAGAAGGTCTGAGGAGACCTTCTTGTGGTCTTCCGGGATCTGAAGGGGCTACAGGAAAGCTGGGGAGGGACTTTTTAGGGTGTCAGGGAGTGATAGGGCTGGGGGAGAATAGATAGCAAAACTAGAAATGGGTAGATTCAGATTGGATGTTAGGAAGAAATTCTTCCCCATGAGGGTGGTGAGAGACTGGCACAGGTTGCCCAGGGAGGTGGTGGAAGCCTCATCCCTGGAGGTTTTTGCAGCCAGGCTGGATGTGGCTGTGAGCAACCTGCTGTGGTGTGAGGTGTCCCTGCCCATGGCAGGGAGTTGGAACTGGATGATCCTTGTGGTCCCTTCCAACCCTAACAATTCCATGATTCCACATTTTAGGTCGTGGCTTTGCGTGTAACCAGAGCCTCATCTGCTTTCCAGCTGAGCTGCTCTGGCAAGTCTCTGTCGGGGGTGGAATTTCCATCCCACCACAAGAGGATGCCTCAGGCTGGACTCTACGCCCTTGCAGGCATGGCCCAGCCCTCGCTTTGTGGCCAGTGGTGGGGGTGGGCTCTTGGCCTTACCTTCTTCTGCCGAGTAGACGACGGTGACGGGGCTGAAGGAGCCCTCCCCCTTGTTGTTGTAGACCCCAACTTTCACCTCGTAGGGGGAGAAGGGGGGCAGGGTCTCGTTGCGGAAGACGTATCTGGCGGCGTCCGGCGAGGCCACCACGGTCTGCATCCAGCTGACGGTGCCGAAGGGGCGGAAGGCCACCACGTACCCAAAGCCACCTCCGTTCTGCAGCTCCTCAGGCACTGTCTGTGGGCAAGCAGAGCCTGCGGTCACCTAGGGCACTGTCTGTCTCCCTGGCTGCATGCTCACCCCTTCTCCTGGGCAAACAGTGAGAGGACAGGAGGGCATGGCCTGAAGCTGCCCCAGGGGAGGTTTAGGTTGGATGTTAGGGCCAGCAGGATGAGCAGAGGGCTGGAGCACCTCTGCTGTGAGGACAGACTGAAAGAGTTGGGGCTGTTCAGTCTGGAGAAGAGAAGGCTGGGTGATCTGAAAGGCTTTTTCCAACCAAAACAATTCTGTCATTCTATGACTCCATCTCCATGAGGCAAGAGTTGATTTATACTACTTTGGATTGGCTCCAATAGATAAGGAGTAGCCATTTCTTTTCATCTCCAGAGCTTATGAGTATTATAAGTGAGTGTTATAAGAGTGTTATATATGAGTGTCCAGAGAAGGGCCACCAGGATGAGCAGAGGGCTGGAGCACCTCTGCTGTGAGGACAGACTGAAAGAGTTGGGGCTGTTCAGTCTGGAGAAGAGAAGGCTCTGAGGTGACCTTCTTGTATCCTTCCAGTATCTGGAGTGGGCTACAGGAAAGCTGGGGAGGGACTTTTTAGGCTATCAGGGAGTGACAGGAGTAGGGGGAATGGAACAAAGCTGGAAGTGGGGAGATTCAGGATGGATGTAAGGAAGAAGTTCTTCCCCATGAGAGTGGTGAGAGCCTGGAATGGGTTGTGGTGGTTGAGGCCCCATCCCTGGAGGTGTTTGCAGCCAGGCTGGATGAGGCTCTGGCCAGCCTGATCTAGTGTGAGGTGTCCCTGCCCATGGCAGGGGGGTTGGAACTGGATGATCCTTGTGGTCCCTTCCAACCCTGACTGATTCTGTGATTAGGAAGCACTTCCTGACAGCAAGGCTGATCAGACAGGGATGGACTGCCCAGAGAGGTGGTGGAGTCACCATCACTGCAGGTCTTTAAGAGAAGCTTGGATGTGGCACTTGGTAGCATGGTTTAGCTGTTGTGGTGGTGTTGGCTGGACTTGATGATCTCAGAGGTCTTTTCCAGCCTCCATAATTCTGTGATTCTGTGACCTTCTGAAGCTGCTCTCCTGAACAGAGCCTGGTTGCCCAGAGATGTATTTGAGGTCCTGTCCCTAGAGACATTCAAGGTCAATCTTGGTGTGGCCCTGAGCAGCCTGATCTAGTTGGAGACCTTCCTGCTCACTGCAGCAGGTTGGACTAGGTGACCTTCAAGGGTCCCTTCCAACCTGTTTTATTCTGTGACAGCAGGTGGCTGGAGTCCTGCTCTGCATCTAACCTGAATTCATTCCATCCCATCTCTTCCAGAGCCTTGCTGCAAAATGAGTTCCCTGTGGCCAGGGCAGAAAGCAGAGGACACTTGGCCTAAGAATTCACCTCTGTAGGTGCCAACCTTTCTTCCTGGACTCCAGTGACAATGTGACTAAGAGGCTGAGGTTTGTTGGGGTGACCCAAGGACACTCTTCCTGCTTTCCCAATACATGTCTGGCTGCTCTCACATCTTTGGAATCACGTGTGAAGCCCTGAAGAACACATCCCAGACAGTGTGGGGCTGGTGGTCCCTCACTGGCCTGTTGCTACATAAGTGACTCAGACCAGGTCAGGCAACTCTCCCCATCCCTTGTGATGTGACCTCTTAGAGACTGGGCTGGCTGGGTCACAAAGGTGATGGAGAAGGGCAGGGAGGTTCTAAGTCACAGCTAGAAGAAGCAACCTGTCACCTCCAGGTCACTTCTGGACACACTGACATGCTCAACTCTCGGGCTTGCAGCCCCCTAAAAGCTGCAGCAAACCCCAGAGCTTCAGTGGGTTGTTGCTGACAAAGGCATGGAGTGACAGGATGAGGGCTGATGGCTTTGAACTGGAGGGAGCTGGATTTAGATGAGACATGAGGAAGAAATTCCTCCCCATGAGGCTGGTGAGTCACTGGAACAGGCTGCCCAGAGAAGTCTCCAACCCTGCAAGTGTTCAAAGCCAGGCTGAGCATCCTAGGGGGAGGTGTCCCTCCCCATGACAGAGGGGTTGGAACTAAAGGATCTTTAAGGTCCCTTCCAACCTAAAGCATTCCATGGGCCACTCTCCCATAAATGTCCACTCTCCCTAAGCAGAGGTCACTTTTGGTGACCACTTCTCACTCTGTGATAGAAGGCTCACAAAAATAACAGCAGACCATAAAGGAAAGACCCCTGGACACTTAAGAAAGAGTAAACTGAGTGTTCTACCAAAAGACAAAGGTTGATCTTCCTGCCCTGTGTGTGTTTTGGAAGCATATTGCAGTCTCTCTAGGAGACACAGAGTGGCTAATTAGTCCAAAAGAGGGGGAAATGTAGCAGGTTGAGCTGTGTGGTGAGGACAAAAGGAAAAAAAAAAGAAAAAAAAAGCCATTTATAGTTTTGGAGGTTTTTTTAATAACCTTAAAAATGTCTCTGGTGATTCCTCCTGCCAGCTGGGTCAGCAGCAGTGCTAAGTGGCATGTCTGGGGAAGTTCATTATTAGGAAAATATGCCAGCTGCATCCCATCAGAGCAGGGAAATATCAGCAGACAAATGACTAAAGCTCTGACCTCCACTGCCTGGAGGAATATGAAACATTTCTCACCTCTGCATCTCCTCTTGCTGCCCTTTCTAAGAAAAGCAAGGAAAGCCAAAGCCAGCCTGCAACTGCTGCTTTCTGCTCTTAACTCTTTGCTGCCCTGGAGCTGGCTGCATCAAGAAAAGTGTGGCCAGCAGGTCTAGGGAAGTTCTCCTCCCCCCCTGCTCTGGTGAGGCCATGCCTGGAGTATTGTGCCCAGTTCTGGGCTCCCCCATTCAAGAGAGACAGAGACCTGCTGGAGAGAGGCCAATGGAGAGCCTACAAGGGTGAGTTCAGGACTTGAACATCTCTGCTATGAAGAAAGGCTGAGAGCCCTGGGGCTGGTTAGTCTGGAGAAGAGAAGGCTGAGAGGGGACCTTATCAATGTCTATAAATATCTGGGGGGTTTCAAGACAAGGACCTGATAGAGCAGGGCCAGAGGAGCCACAGCAATGCTGGCTGGCTGGAAGCCCTCTGCTGTGAGGCCAGGCTGGGAGAGTTGGGGTTGTTCAGCCTGGAGAAGAGAAGGCTCCAGAGAGACCTTCTGGTGGCCCTACAGTGCTTCAAGGGGACAGTTGGAAAGCTGGAGACAGACTTTTGAGCAGGGTCTGTTGTGACAGGACAAGGGGTGATGGTTTGAACTTAAAAAGAGAGATTTGGACTAGAGAGAAGGAAGATGTTTTTCACGCTGAGGGTGGTGAGAGCCTGGCCCAGGTTGCTCAGAGAGGTGGGAGCTGCCCCATCCCTGGAAACATTGCAGGTCAGGTTGTCTGGGGCTCTGAGCATCCTGCTCTAGTTGCAGATATCCTTGCTGACTGCAGGAGGGTTGGGCTGGATGACCTGGAAAGGTCCCTTCCCACCCACACCAGTCTGTGGTTCTGTGATGCCAGTCAGGGCTGTATGAATACCTCTCTCAGTTAGTTCTCCACCTACCTCCCATGTAATGACCAGCTCAGACTTGCTCCCCCCACCTCCACTGACATTAGCTGGGGTCACTTCTGGAACTGCAAAGAAAAGAAAAAAAGGTGCAGGAGGTGAAGGTGGCAACTGTGAAGCCAGAAGAGCACATTGACATGGAAGAGAGCTGCACAGCAGCAGGACTCTGCTGGCCCTCTCCTGCTGGGTACCAGAGATGCTATTAGGAAGTGACTAATTTGCCATGGCAAACAGGACATTAGAAGTGTGTCAATAGCAGGGTATTAAAAGTGTGCCAATTAACTGTGAAGTCAGTCACTAATTGTTTAGGTTAAACATTTATCTTCCATAAAAAGGGCTTTCATTTTATTTTCCTATGCCACATTCTCTTCCATTACAGAAGAAAACAGAACCCAGGAGCCATCTGCCAGGGGTTTCTCATATCCCTGCAGCTACCATGCGTAGCCTACACCTTGCTGGGACCCTTTTCTGCCAGACCAAAAGACAGGGACAGGATCAGGCAGCATGAAAGCTCTCAGGGCTGAACATGCAGCGTGGTCCTGGGAGGCGGTGGTGTGTCTGGGAGAGGGTCACAGATGACAGACCTTCAGGAAGGTCATGAAATGATCCAACCCAAAGGGCAGCCCAGGGTGGTTGCTCCAACACAGATGGCCCACAGGGTGAGGTCCAAGTTACTTCAGGAACCACAGAAGCAGCCAGCACAGGGACTGCTGGCTCTGCAGCTGTGAAGCTCAAACCCCTGCTCTCAACATGCTGTACTTCACTTGCCATCACACAGATCATGGGAAACCAAAGGACCTGCTCTCACAGCTCATCTCTCTCATCAACTTTCTTCCCCCACCCCAAACCTGCCTAAATACATTTCTTGGATAACCTTTGCTTTCTGCAGGGAAAGGGCATGAAATCTTCCTCCATTGCAAGAGTCATGGAGCCCATCAGGAGCTCCACAGCCTCCTTTGCCTGTTCTGTGCACACAAATAATGTGCTATGAGGGAGGAGAGAGCAATGGGTGCAGAAAGTGCTCCTCAGCTTCCTCTGTTAGCACTGTGCCATGGTTTGATGAGTGGCCAGATTGCTCTATTGCTCCAAAAGGGGCAAAAGAAGAATGCTCAGACACAATGGACTGGACAGCACTGGAAAGGTTAAAGGGAAAGGCTAATTACAAACCATGATGCTACAATTCCATAGTGGTGAGCATAGCAAAGCATAGAAAATACCAAAAAAATCCACAGTCTAGGCTTAACACAAACCAATTCAGACCAGTGCCACCAGTCCCCCCAGGGTGAGGGAAGTGTGATGGATTTACCACAAGCCCCAGGGCACTTTCTTTCCCCCTATTGCTAGGCTGGTTCATGCTGCCCAGGTCCCAACTGCCCCTCCTTGTCTCTCTCCAGAGACCCATCAGGGCCACGCTACACCCCTCATGCCTAGGCCATAACTGCACAGTAAAGAGTACCAGGAGATCAGAGAGGTGCCTCCCATGGGAGCAGAGAGGGAAGAAGGAGAGAAAATAACTTTGCAGACAGATTTAAAGGGATACAGGATTTATGGGGGGAGATATTCTTATTTCCTGTGGCTACCCACTGGGCTGAACACTCCACTGGACACTGGAGGTCTCAACTCTTCAGCCCTCTTAAAGGCACCCTCTTAAGGGCACCCTCTTAAAGGCACCCTCTTAAGGGCACCCTCTTAAAGGCACTCTTATTTCCTGTGGCCACCCACTGGGCTGAACACTCCACTGGACACTGGAGGTCTCAATTCTGTAGCCCTCTTAAAGGCACACATAGCCTCAAGCTGCCACACACTGAGGGGGATTTGTTTCAGACTCACGAGCTTCTTCAGTTCTTCTCTTCTCGGAAGGCCTGCTGGGTTCTCCAATGCCAATCAGGTTGGCAGCCACTACTCGGAATTCATACTCAACCCAAGGGTTCAGCCCCACCACTGTGGCTGTGAACGTCCTGCCATCGATGATCTCTGGAACTGGGAGACAGCCACAGGTCAGGAGTGCAACCAAACCCACAGCCAGGTGGGAAAGGCTGCTGAGGAAAGCAGCCTGCAGCTGTCTGAGAGCCTTAGAAGGGAGGGAGGGAGGAAGGGATTGCCCTAAACACAAGGGGAATGAGGACGGCTAAACCCTTTCCCACTTTCTCCCCTTCTACTCAGCTCTGGTGAGACCCCACCTGGAGTACTGCATCCAGTTCTGGAGCCCCTATTACAAGAGGGATCTGGACATGCTGGAAGGTGTCCAGAGAAGGGCCACCAGGAGGAGCAGAGGGCTGGAGCTCCTCTCCTATGAGGACAGACTGAAAGAGTTGGGGCTGTTCAGTCTGGAGAAGAGAAGGCTCCAAGGTGACCTTCTTGTGGCCTTCCAGTATCTGAAGGGGGCTACAAGAAAGCTGGGGAGGGACTTTTTAGGCTATCAGTAGTGACAGGAGTAGGGGGAATGGAATAAAGCTGGAAGTGGGGAGATTCAGACTGGATGTGAGGAAGAAGTTCTTCCCCATGAGAGTGGTGAGAGCCTGGAATGGGTTGTCCGGGAAGGTGGTTGAGGTCCCATCCCTGGAGGTGTTTGCAGCCAGGCTGGATGAGGCTCTGGCCAGCCTGATCTAGTGTGAGGTGTCCCTGCCCATGGCAGGGGGGTTGGAACTGGATGATCCTTGTGGTCCCTTCCAACCCTGACTGATTCTAGGATTCTATGATTCTCCAACGTTTTGTTGGCTGCGGAGAAGGAGTCCAGAAATTCCTGCTCTTGAAGAGCTTCTCCTGAATTACCACTTTTTGGGAAGCAAATGGTCAGGACAACAGCTCTCAAGGGGATTTATTTGCCTCTTTTGAAAACACCCTGGTCCTGGCACAAAATTAACTGGTTCCTGGCACAAAATGAACCTCTGAGGGGATGAGCAATGAGCTCGTGGGGTTTCTCCCTCCATCAGGAAAACAACTCTGCTGAAAGATGGGCCAGATGACACTGGGCTGGCCCTGAGGGATGTCTTCAGAGACCACAATTACTGTTGTATATCTCCAGTGTGGCAACAAAAGGTGGGAATTCATTCTGGTTTCCCTTAAACATTCATGAGAAAAAAGGATTGAGTAACAGCCCTAGCTGAGCCTTCAATCTTTGGGCTGCCAAACTTGAAAGGAGTTAATAAGAGCAGTGCTCTGCAGCCACTGGAATTACTTCTCTCTCCAGGGTGCAGAGATGCTCCACTCAGCCCATCTGTGGGTCCTGATGGATGTGTTTCCACCAGTGGAGCTCTTTGAAGGCCAGCTGATGGAGAGGTGATTCTGCCACTCTGCTCTGCTGAGACTTTACCTGGAGTATTGTCCAGCTCCAGGCCCCCAGCACAAGAGAGACATGGACCTGATGGAGTGGGTCCAGAAGAGGGCTGGATGATCAGAGGGCTAGAGCACCTCTGCTATGGGGTCAGCCTGAAAGAATTGTGGCTGTTCAACCTGGAGAAGAGAAGACTCCAAGGAGACTTCATAGCTGCATTTCAATATCTGAAGGGGACCTATAGGCAGGCTGGGGAGGGACTTTTCAGAGGGGCCTGTGGGGATAGGATGAGGGGCAATGGTTTGAAACTGGAGCAGGGCAGATTAGGTTGGACATCAGGAGGAAGTTCTGCACAATGAGAGTGGTGAAACACTGGAACAGGTTCCCCAAGGGTGTGGTTGAGGCTCTGTCCCCGGAGACATTCCAGCTCAGACTTGATGTGGCCCTGGGCAGCCTGATCTATTTGGAGGTGTCCCTGATGACTGCAGGGGGGTTGGACAAGATGACCTTTGAGGCTCCCTTACAACCTGATGCAATCTGTAAACCTGTGATGGACCTACCTGTGCTCACTGCTTGCCATCCCACTGAGAAGGGAGTCCTTGCTTGGACAACATACATCGTGATGGGGCTGTGGTTGTCTGCTCCTGGCCTCCAGGACAGCTGAGCCGTGGTGTCAGTGATTTCATCTATTGTCACAGCTTCTGGGGGGCCTGGGGGACCTGTTGGAAGGATTACAAGAGAGGGGTGCTTGGAGCTTTGCAGTAGTCCAAGAAAGGAGCACTCTGGTCTTCTTCCCTTAGGCAGAACAGAGGTTGCCTAGAGGAGATTAGAAGGCATGGGAGAGAGATTCACACCCAGAGACCATGAGCTTGGCTCCAGATGGATTCCTGTGAGCAGCAGTGCTGTGGCACACCTGAGCTCACCCTGCAGAGCAGGGCACTTGCTCAGCACTTGGGATCAGCTCTGCCATCTCGTGTTTGCTGCTGCAGGACTGGCCTCTGGGTGAGGACCAGTAGTGGCTGCAGCAAGGATGCACCCAGAGGCTGGTGAAGAAGGAAGGAAGGGCGGGCCTGCCTGGAATGGGCATCGTGTCTGAGCACAGACCAATGTGTTCATAGGCTGAGAGGACACTTTGTGTTGGAAGAGACCTTTCAAGGTCATCTACTCCAACTTCCTTGCAATGACCAGGGACAGCCTCAACTAGAGCAGGTTGCTCAGAACCCCAGGGGTGGTTCCAGGGATGGGGCAGCTCCCACCTCTCTGGACAACCTGTGTCAGTGTCTCACCACCATCAATGTCAAAACTTTCTCCCTTCTCTCCAGTCTAAATCTCTTTCTTTAAGTGCAAACTGTCACTCCCTGGCTTGTCCCATCTGCCCCTGCTAAAAACTCTGTCCTCATCTTTTTCCTTTTTTCTTCTTCACTGCTGCTTTCCTTTGAGCCAGTAACACACTGCAGGACACATGGAGCAGAGAGGACCTTTCTCCTGTGTCACCAATGCCAGCAGTGGTACCCAAGGTGAAGCCCCTCCCCAGAAGCACCATCTCCAGCAAACTCTCTTGCAATTCACTCTGTGGTCTACAACTATTCTGACATCACATCCAGAGATCTGGCCAGGTTTAAATACCTCAACCAGCCCCAAAGCTTCCAATTATCCTCTCTTTAAAATTCAAGTTCTGGCAGGTCTGGCCAGATGGAATTTCTCAGAAATGAAAACTTTAACTTGTGTTGCTGGGGGGCCAGGCAGCCACCAGACATCACACCAGGGGAATGACATTGCAGTGGCTCCTACAGCTTGGCACAGACTGAAACAAACCATCTTCACTTCATGCCTTGGAATAACCATGGTTGTCCCCAGCATCCCAGAATGTTCTTTGCAGGGTGCAGGCTATGTTCTGGCAAGAGAGGGAAACCTTATCACTTATTGGTTTATCAAAGATTTTAGGGCTGCTGATAGAGACAGGCTTCTCCTCTTCTGCTGGAAAAATCCCATCCTGAGCAAGATCTCTGTTAAGCATGAGCCAGTAATGTGGCTGGGAAGGCTGATGGTCTCCTGGGGTGCATTAAGAACCTCAAGGGAGGTTCTCCTCCCTCTCTGCTCTGCCCTAGGGAGAGCAGAGAGCTGGAGGACTGGGTCCAGTTCTGGGCTCCCCAGTTCCAGAGAGACAGGAAACTGCTGGAGAAAGTCCAGCAGAGGCTACAAAGCTGCTGAGGGGCCTGGAGCAGCTCTGTGAGGAGCAAAGGCTGAGAGCCTGCAGAAGAGCAGCCCCAGAGGGCAGCTGAGCAATGCTCAGCAAGAAATAAAGCAGCTATGGGGAGAAAGAGGCTGGGGCCAGACTCTGCTCAGTGGTGCCCAGGGACAGGACAAGGGGCAGTGAGCACAAACTGGAACCCAGGAGGTTCCACGTGAAGAGGAGGAGAAAGTTGTTTGTTGTGAGGGTGCTGGAGGCCTGGAGCAGGCTGCCCAGAGAGGTTGTGGAGTCTCCTTGTGTGGAGAGCTTCCAACCCTCCCTGGGCATTGTGCTCCTGGGCAAGCTGCTGTGGGTGCCCTGCTTGAGGAGTGGGGTTGGACTGGATGATCTCTGGAGGTCTCTTCCAACCCTCACCATGCTGGGATAATGGGATTCTGTGTACTAGTGCCAGGGGTCACTTCTGCATGCTCATTTGATATTCCCTGGCATAAGTAATTGATTTTCATTCCAGGATCCAATCTCTTCCTGTTTCCAATATGGAAAAAAATTCTAAAGGTGATCTTGAAGGCTCTAGTCATGCACCAGCTCTTCACCTCCCTCTCCAGTCTCACAGTCCAGGGACACTTCCCAGTTTCTGTGGGCTTGGTGAGACAGCTGCCAGCCCAGCCATGGGACCACAGTCCTGGACAGAGATGTCCCCACTGATGTTTTCAGAGAGTGAGATCAGTGTTTTTACCATCACCAAGGGGTCTTTTTTCATGAGAATTTGATGTTCCTCTTGTTTGTTTACAGAACCAGTATCAGGGAAGTTACCCAACTGAGGCTGTTGTGAAACCTTTGTGCAAAAAGGAATCTGAGCTCATGCTTCAACAGAAACCTGAGAGCTGGTTTAAGGAGGAGCAACCTCCTGGGGCATGAGAGAAGCAGCTTCAGTGCCTCCAGGGACCAAACTCTTTGCCCAGCACTGTGGTGCAGAATGTCTGTGCTCATAACCCTGTGGGGGGAAGCCTAACAACATCCTGAGGATACCAGAAATGCCCAGCCAGGGACAAGGGCACACTGCTGAGTGAATGTTCAGGGCTAGTCTTGCACATGAAGTTCTTCCCCATGAGAGTGGTGAGAGCCCGGAATGGGTTGTGCAGGGAGGTGGTTGAGGCCCCATCCCTGGAGGTGTTTAAGGCCAGGCTGAATGAGGCTCTGGCCAGCCTGATCCAGTGTGAGGTGTCCCTGCCCATGGCAGGGGGGTTGGAACTGGATGATCCTTGTGGTCCCTTCCAACCCTGACTGATTCTAGGATTCTATGCTGGTGTTGGGTTGATGGTTGGGCTTGATGATCTTAGAGGCCTTTGCCAACCTCAGAGATTCTATGATTTCACTCTGGCACAACTTTGATAAAGGAGGACTTCCTCATTACAATGCTCTCCTCCTTTCCCTGAGCTGCCTGAGCAATCGTGTCTCCCATGGAGAACAGGCAAACTATGATTTGGGGGTCAACAAGAATTGAGGGTTACAGGTACAGAGAAGCACCAAAGTTTGCTCTCCTCAAAGCTAATGAGCTGGAAAATAATAGGTCAGGTTTGCTGTATGGATCCAGGCTCAGGTTAACTAATTGCCTCTCTGCTCAAGTCCTACTTACAGATCCCCTGTGGGTGGTGATGAACAGAGCTTGAACTCACAGGATCATCAAATTGTGTTGGTTGGAAAGGACCTTTAAGACCCAGCCATTCTCTAACTAGCAAGGCTGGTGCTAAACCATGTCCCCCAGGACCACATCCTTGCCTCTTTGAAACACCTCTGGGGGTGGGATTCAGCCACCTCCTATCAGGGCATCCATCAGTGATCCACCATGTTCAATCCAGCAGTGGAGCCATGCTGCTGGGCAGCACTGCGGGGAATCACCTGGATACTCTTTCTGCTGCACAGGTCAGCAGAGAAATCAGCTCAGCTGGTGCCATCCAGGGCATGGATGGGTGTGAGTGTGTGAAAGAGGAGAAGCTGAGGGAACTGGGCTTGTTTAACCTGAAGAAAAGGAGCCTGACAGGAGAGAGCCTCTTAGTCTCTACAACTCTCTGAAAGGAGGTTGTTGCAAGGTAGGAGTTGGACTCTTCTCCCAAGAACAAGTGACAGGAGGAGAGTCAACAGCCTCAAATTGCACCATGGATGCTTAAGGTTGGACTTGAGAAACAATTTCTTCCCACAAAGGGTTGTCAAGCTCTGGAACAAGCTGCCCAGGGCAGTGGGGGAGCCCCCAGCCCTGCAGGAGTTCCAAAGCTGTGTAGATGTGGTGCTGAGGGACATGATTTAGGGGTGACCTGGCAGTGCTGGGTTAATGGTTGGACTTGGTGATCTTAAAAGTCTCTTCCAAACCAAAATTGACTCTATGAAAAAACCTCTCTATGTGCTGTTTGAAAACACTCTGAGCCCCACTGGGTACTCAGAGCTTATTTGATAGATTAATGACAAGATGCTGGGATCCCAGGGAACAACCCTGAGCTCAGGAACTCTCCTACCTGCAGCAGAAGATAGGAAAGAGGAAGGGAAATTTTACAACAACAACAGTAAGAAAATCCAAATACCTCTTACAATCAGGTCTGCAGCAGCTGATAGCTTGTCCACACTTGTTTGCACCATGCAGACATATTTCCCAGCATGCTTCAGCTGGATGCTTCTGATCATCAAATCACCAGCTGAATCCTGCTGATAAAGGAGGGAAAAGTGGTTACAATCACTTTTTAATGAGTGCTAAGCATCATTATCACATGAAGGACACTGTGACTAATGGATTTACTTTACACTGCTGATGAAAACACTAAGTAAGGCAAGCCCTGGCCTATTAAAATGATGTGAGTCTGCCTTGAAGAGGAGAGTGGGACTGGTTCTGAAAGGATGGCTCCTACCAGGGTCCAGGGAGCCCTGGTTTGGATCTGGTGAGCAGTTTCCCCGTTAAAACAAAGTGACACAGCTTATGTAGGGCAGGTTTGCTCCCATTCCTCCTGTCCCTCTCTGGCTATCCAATTTATAGCCTCTGTGATGATGCCCAAGTTGTGTCTACAGCTGTTCCATAAGTGAAAGCCAGCCCAAGTGCTGAGGCATCTAAGTGGTGTCACAGCTTTGCTTTCAGGCCAGCATTTGGATTGCCTGGTGCTGAGGAGCAGGAGAACAGCTCTCTCTGAGGAAATCTTGCATCACCTAACAGCAGTAATTTGTTTTCCAAATGCCAAGTGCATGTCTGATTAACTGTTGAATAGAACTAATTAGGTTTCTGGATGTAGAGGAAGCTGAAATCTCTCTCTGATTTCTTCTTCAGACACAAAGCCTTGGGTGCATTGGAACTCTCAGAGTAACCTTGAGATTGGGGCTTTTTTCTGACTGAAGAATGTTAATAAAGTTTGTGGGGTTTTAGCTTTGCAGCCTGATTGGATTCAGTCTTCAGGAAGAGTTGGAGCTACTGCTGTGCTCCATGGAGGCTTGGTTTGAGCAGAGACAAAAGACCAGAGCAGATTTTCTCCTCTCCTGATCAAGATAAGTAACTCACAGGTTGCACTGGGTTGGGAGGGACCCTCAAAGGTCATCTTGGCCAACCCCCAGCAGTCAGCAGGGACACCTCCAACTAGAGCAGGTTGCTCGGGGCTACATCGAGTCTGGTCTTGAATGTCTCCAGGGACAGGACCTCAGACACATCCCTGGGCAGCCTGTTCCAGTGTCTCACCACTCTCAATGTGCAGAACTTCCTTCCAATGTGCAACCTAAATCTGCCCTGCTCCAGTTTCAAACCATTGTCCCTCATCCTATCACCACATCTGAACAGTTGCTCCCCAGCCCTCCTGCAGGTCCCCTTCAGATACTGAAATGCAGCTCTAAGGTCTTGCTGTGGAGAAGGGGAACCTTCTCCTCTCCATGCTGAACAGCCCCAGCTCCGTCAGCCTGTCTTCATAGCAGAGGTGCTCCAGGCCTCTGATTTTCTTTGTGGCCTCCTCTGGACCCTCTCCATCAGGTCTATGTCCTTCTTGTGTTGGGGGCTTGGAGCTGGACTCTAGATGAGGTCTCAGCAGAGCACAGTGACCAAATCACCTCTGTCCATCTGTTGCCCAGGCTTCTTTTGAGGCAGCCTAGGATGTGATTGGCCTTTTGGGCTTCCCTCCTACCTCTTCCCCCTTTTCTTCCCTCTACCTGCCACTTGCTCATAGTCCTGAACAACAGTGGTGGGCAGGGCTGTATCTAATGTGTGGTCTAACCATTATTTCCCACCTAACTCTTCTCCTAGCTACCAGATTTCCATGACCAAAGACTGTTCAAGCTTCATGTACCCAATTGTCTGGACATTGCAGAAGGCTGTGCTGTCAGGGGGTGCTGAGTGGGATTCCCATAACTAACCACCCCAAAGACACTAAGGTGACATTGCCAGGAAAAACAAATGGCTTCTGTGACCTTGGGTGGTGGTTGCAGAGGGAAAAATGCTTATTCTAAGCCTGTGGTCACAAGAGGAGGACACAAACTGTTCCAGCCAGAGGAAAAACTTCTTTCTTGAGTGAGAAGGCAGTTTTGTTGCAATGAGGAAACCTATTGTAGGTCCTCTGGCATGCAACTGAGTGCCTCCTTTGTGGGAGCAGCCATGCCATTAAGAAATGATAATAATTCAACACCAGCTACAATGAAGAAGTAAATTGGCAACTTCCAGCTTCTCAGCCCAGAAGACATCAGCTAGCATCTCCTACTATTAAATCAGTCAAGCCCATTCCTTCCAGTAGTAGCCCTTTCCCATCTCCCTTACTTTTATTACCCTGAGGGGATTACTTTAGTATTAATACTTACTCCTCCAACTCTTTCAAAGTGGTCCCCATCTTTTTCAAAGTCTATCAGGTGTCCATTAAATGACCAGGTAAACATGATGTCCAGGGAGTGATCATGAGACACCTGGCAAGGCAGGACAATGCTCTCTCCAACAGTGACATCCATGCTGAACGGGGACACCATGACCCGCGTGGGATCTACAAACGACAACCAGAACGAAGGCAGGGAGGGAGGAAGGGAGAGAGAAGGGGGAAAGAAAAGCATTAATCTTCTCCTGCTGGGAAATGGAGAGACATGCAGAGATGGGAAAGGTCCTAAGAGCTCTACCATGAGTGCAGCATCGCCATCAGAACTTGAAAGGTTTGCAGTGATCACTTATGAAGGTCCTTGATGTGGGGAGGTTGGAGTAGGTGATCTCTAAGGTCCCTTCCAACCTAAGCCATTCTAGGATTCTGTGATTCTACCCTCTGATACCTTCCTCTTACTGATAGATTGAAACATCATTAGTATGTCCTCCAGGATCCTCTTCTAGTCACCATCCTGATGAGCAAGGAGAAAAGAAAAGGCTGGAAGAGGGTGCAAGAGCTCTACAAGGCCTGGTTAGGAAAAGCTTGGACACCAGAGATCATTTCATTGGAATCTTCTTACTTCAGAGACTTGTGTCACAGTCACACATTGCACACCATGGTCATCAAACCAACTGGTTTGTTCTTCCTAAATGAAATCCTCTTTGAAGAAGAAAGAACCCCCAAGAATAAATACAAATGAGTGATATGAACCAAACCTTTCACACCATGGAAACCAAAGATCTGCCCCAAGAAGCCAAGTCCTGTAGTAATGTTGGATGGAAGGGGTCTGGCTCTGGTTGTAGTAACTCTTCTGCCTGATGTGCAGGTTTGGGCAAGTTAGTAGGTCAGACTGACTCAGTTAGTAGGTCAGACTCACTTTTAGGACCTCTGTGTTCTTACTCAAGATGTCACTGACCTGTTGAACAAGAACTGAGCAAATATTTTGTGGAAGTGGAGCAGAAGAGTGATGAGAAAGGACACAGACATGACACTTGCCAAGGGAAGCCCCCAGACCTGTGTGGTGCCTGTGATGAAGCAAGTTCCGCCTGATAAATGTGGGCAGCATCACAGACCAGCACCACCTCAGGCTCCAGGACTAATCCCTTACTCACATCTGGAGCTGTTTGTCACTTCAGTCGTGCAGGAGCAGCAAAATGGTGATACAGAACGATGAGCCACGACACATTATGCAGACTTCAGCTCCTCACCTGTGCCTGTGAATTCCCTCTGCCTCCAAAGTTAACATTTGTCTTTCATTTCTGGTGACAAAAATGCAGTGATTTCCCCCCCCCCTCTACAGGGCCTCAGAGGAAAGGAAAAGTTAAAAAAAAATGGTTTAATAACAAGACTGAAAGTCTGGAAATCATATCTGGGTAGATATTTTTGCCTGTTCCAAGTCTCCTCTGCACAGCTGTCATGCAAAAATACTATGAGCTTTTAGAATCATAGAATTGCCAGGGTTGGAAGGGACCTCAAGGATCATCCAGTTCCAAGCTCCTTGCCACGGGCAGGGACACCTCACACTAGAGCAGGCTGCTCACAGCCACATCCAGCCTGGCCTTAAAAACTTCCAGGAATGAGGCTTCCACCACCTCCCTGGGCAACCTGTGCCAGTGTCTTACCACCTTCATAGGGAAGAATTTCTTCCTAAAGAAGTCATCCTCTGGTATATGAACCCAAAATCTTAACTCTCCCACAGACTGTTGGCCAACTGCTTAATTTTCTGCTAAAATCAAAAGGATATGGCCACAAAGATACTCACTTAGCAGAACTGCTCACCAAAATTCAGGGCATGCAAAGAAGCTGGTCCTGGGTTTTCATAGATCTCACCAAAAGCATGCAGGAGGTGGGGAAAGAGATTTCATTACTGACTGTAAAGGCTTCAGCTCAAGTCCTCAGGGACTTGGCTGTATTAGGGTCTATATTTTGGGTTAACTTTTAATAAAATAGTAGTGATAGGAGGAGAGGGAATGGATTGAAGCTTGAGGAGGACAGATTTAGACTGGAGATTAGGAGGAAATTCTTTGCAGTGAGGGTAGGGAGACACTGGAACAGGTTGCCCAGGGAGATCATGGATGCCCTCTCCCTGAAGGTGGTCAAAGCCAGGCTGGATGAGGATTTAAGCAATCCAGGGTAGCTGAGGGTATCCCTACCAAAGGCAGGGGGCTTGGAACTGGATGATCTTTAAGGTCCATTCCAACCCAAACCATTCTGTGAATCTATGAAAGGAGAGTAACTCTAAGCAGACCCTCAGTAGCTTCCTTAGTCAATACAAGTAAAGTGCTTGGAATTTCTTAGATCTAAGTTGTGTAAGTTACTGAAATCATGTTTAATTGCTGCCTAAACTTATGGCATTGCTTCTGTATAACTGATGAACCAAGATTTTACAGTCACTGAAACTCAAGACCTGGAGCACCCCAAGCTCAGGATGCTACAGAAATGCCTGGCCCCTGCTGGAGCTCAGGCACACAATCCCCGAAATCCCTTTCAGCATCACAAGTTCATCCCCTGCCATGCTCAAAGCCCCTATGAAATATTTATGAAGGACTTGACTGAGATGAAGTGGGGTGACTCCCACAAAGCCCTGAGCTGTCCCACATGAGTCCTGCAGAGAGCTATGTAAGCTGTGGTCCGTAACAAGTGTCAGCAGTGAGCTTTTGCTGCAGCTAACCCTTGCCTCCACAGCCACTTGTCTGTGAGAGGTGAGAAGTCTGCACCATAAATCTGACTCTTCCTGCTGCAATGCTTACAGTTTAGAAAAACTAAAGAATTAAAAAGATGTTTGCTAAAGATCTGCTTTCCACAGCCCTTCTGAGTGCTGTAGGAGCTGCCAGTGCTTGGTGTCTCCAAAAATCAGGCCCCCAGGTCTTGATCCAGTCATGTCAAGCAGCATTGCAATTGAGAACCATGGAGCCATAGAACAGCTGGGTTGGAAGGGACCTGTAAAGGTCATCCAGTCCAACCCCCCCTGCACTCAGCAGGGACATCTGCAACTAGAGCAGGCTGCTCAGAGACCAAAACAACCCAACCTGGAATGCTTCCAGTGATGGGGAATCCACCACCTCACTGGGAAAACCTGGGCCAGGATCTCACTGCCCTCAATGCAAAAGATTTCTTCCTTCTCTCTCATCTAAATCTCCCTCCTTTAGTTCAAACCATCACCCTTTGTCCTGTCACAACAGATCCTGCTCAAAACTTTGTCCCTAGCTTTCTGATCAGCCCTGTAACACTGAAGGGTCACCAGAAGGTCTCCCTGGAGCCTCCTCTTCACCAGGATGAAGCCCAACTCTCCCAGCCTGGCCTCAAAGCAGAGGGCTTCCAACCCTGCCAACATTGCTGTGGCCTCCTCTGGCTCTGCTCCAACAGGTCTCTATCTGTGCTGTGCTGTGCTGAGGACTCCAGAGCTGGCCCCAGCTGGGTCTCAGCAGAGTGCAGCAGAGGGGCAGAATCCCCTCCCTCCACCTTCTACCCACACTGCTGGGGATCAGTCCCAGGCTTGGCTGGGTCTGAGCTGTGACTGCACGTTGACAGCTCATGTCCAGCTTTTGTACTCAATCTTAAAGGTCTTCTCCAACCTAAGGAATTCTGTGATTCTAGGATTTTTATCCAGCAGTAACACCAAGTCCTTCTCCACAGGGCTGCTCTCCATCCCTTTATCCCCCAAGCCTGGACTGATACCAAGGATTGCCCTGACCCAAGTGCAGGACCTTGCACTGGCATTGTTGGGGTTCCCAGGGGCACACTTCTCAAGCTTATCCAGGATATTTTCTAATCTGTTAGCCATAGAATACACATATAGTCTCTCCATAAAACAAATATATTCTCTCTATAAAACAAATATATTCTCTCTAGAAACAAATACATTACCTATACCAAAACAAATATATTCTCCTCTATACAATACAAATATATTCTCCTGTATACAATAGAAATATATCCCCCTCTGTACAATACAAATACATCCTCCTCTATACCACAAAAATATTCTGTAACAGCTGGACACCCCAGGAATGGTGTTTGGGGTATTTAGGTTGAAAAAAATTCTTTAAGAGCATCTGAGTCAATTCTGGGAATTGCTGGTACAGCTCAGTGACAAATGACATGCAAGGATGGCTCTGACCCAAGCCATGCTCAGCAGGAGAGCGAGCTCCAGCAATGCACTCTACAAATCACCCCAGGAGAACACTTACCCATCTCTTCTCAGGCTGGCAAAGCTGAAAACCAAACCCATCCCTCCCTTTAACACCCTTAGCAGAGCAGCAAATGGACCAAGGTTATCCAGAAGCCAGCTGAGGATTGAGTGTGGGCACAGTTTGGCCACAGGCATCCAGGGGACAAGCTGAATTATTAGGTTTTGCAGTTTCAAACCCTGTAACATCAGGCACTCTGAAATGATGGGGAGTGCTTTAATGATCCCAAAATGGTGTTGGTTAGCATCATCAAGTCAATAGTAATAATAATGATAACAACAAAAATATTGTGGTGTTTGGTTCCCTCCCTGCCCCCCCTCCCCCCCCTCCAAGCTGGCTACTCCTTTATTTATTCTCTTGCAAGGCAAGAGAAGAAATCTAGGGAGACAGATACTGCAGGAGAGCTGATTTTAATGCTCTGTTACTGTCCTGACCCATCTAAGTCCATGTTACTCTCCTTAGATGTCAAGGGCAGTTAATTTTAAAAGTGATTTTGGTGATATTCTGCTTTAGTGCTTTTTTGAGACAGTGTTTAAAAAAGAAAAGCCTTCAGCTGCAGATAAAGGGTGAGAATTGCTAGCAGTAACATCAGCCCTCAGCTGGCCCCTGCTTTCTGAGCCCACCAGAGAAGGAAGCAGAGGTGCCTGGCATTTCCCAGCTCTCCTGCAGAAAGAACAGGCAGAATCAAGCCCAACTGGTCCAGCTCAGCTCTGAGAAAGTTCACTAAGGAGAGGTTTTGAGAGGAGAAAGAAGTGAATGCTGCATGCTTGTGGGGATGCTCTCAGGGGATGAGAAACCTTCTGTCACCAGGAGGTGAAATAATCATTTTCTTAGCCTTAAATGATAAACAGTGAGAGAAAAAAAAAAAAAAAAACCACACTGTGATGCTAACACATTCAGGAGGTGTCCTGAAATTAGAGCAAATGCAGGGACAGCAGACACTGACCTGGGCTTGGCTTTGCTGCTGGAGACCTTCCTTGAGGAGCCCTGAGAGCCTCATAGCCCAGGAGCAGGGCTGGACTTCCAGCCTGTGCTGGGACACAGCAGACTGCTTGGTGGTTGTCTGTAGGTGTCACTGAAGGCTCAGGGAAGCAGGGAAGCTCCCTCTCAGCCTTCCTGTGGTGCTGGCATTTTCAGGAGCACTCCTTGTGTGACAGAGATGGCACTCTGTAGTTTCATGGGCAGCTTTCCCTGCATGCCAGCTGGGTTGGCAGGGCACAGAGCAGCTGAGGTTGCAGGGTGTCACTGGAGCTGAGATGGTTTGAGCAGCACAGGGATGGTCCTCAACTGGAGCAGACCTGCACTTCCACAGGGGACAGCTCTAGATGTCATCAGCCCTGGCCTCACTAACAGGCTGTGCTGAGACTCCCTGAGCTGTCACAGAATCCCAGCTTAGTGGGGTCTGGACCGGACCTTTGGGGATCATCCAGTCCACCCCCCTGCTAAAGCAGGGTCACCCACAACAGGCTGCCCAGGAGGGTTTGGAATCTCTCCAGAGATCCCTCCCTTACCTGTTTTTCTCCTGCCTCCCACCCCTTCATTTTCTGGCTGCAGCACATTGCAGAGATTTCGGTGCGTTCCTGGCCGCCCAAACGCTTTCTATTAGCAGAGGGTTTAAACCAGGTTCTCTTGCTAGCTTCCAGTTTGTGAGCAGAAAGGGAGCTGAGCAGCACTTCCCATCTGCAGCCAGGCTGTAATTGCCTGGCTGTGTCCCTCGTTCCCTGCTGAAGTGAGCCTGTCATTAGCTGTTAGTGCTGCCGGCGCTCCGCCGTTCATTTCGGGAAGCTGTGAAGCATTTCCGAGCTGCAGGAACCAGCAGGCTGCAGGCATCGGCAGGGGCACGCTCTGAGGGTAACAATTACCCAGTCTGAGAAGAAACCCAGCCCACCCCTGATTTCCTGATGATTGGGTGTCCATTAGGAAGGATTACTTGTTTAGGATAAACAGCTTTGCATGGCTGCATTTGCTTCGTGAAGCTCCCGCAGCGCTGGGCTGCGTGGCATCGATCCGCAGGGCATGGCACAGCAGGGACACCATCCACAGGGGTGTGACACACACAAGGGACATAAAACGAACCAGAGGCTGGCACTCAAGTATGAGGCATTTTTCTTATGGGAAAAAAAAAAATATCATAGAATCATAGAATTGTCAGGGTTGCAAGGGACCACAAGGATCAGCCAGTTCCAACCCCCCTGCCATGGACAGGGACACCTCACACTACAGCAGGTTGCTCACAGCCACATCCAGCCTGGCTGCAAAAACCTCCAGGGATGAGGCTTCCACCACCTCCCTGGGCAACCTGTGCCAGTGTCTCACCACCCTCATGGGGAAGAATTTCTTCCTAACATCCAATATGAATCTCCCCATTTCTAGTTTTGTCCCATCCCCCCCCAGTCCTATCATTACCTGACACCCTAAAAAGTCCCTCCCCAGCTTTTCTGTAGCCCCTTCGGATACTGGAAGGTCACAAGAAGGTCTCCTTGGAGCCTTCTCTTCTCCAGAGTGAACAGCCCCAACTCTCTCAGTCTGTCTCCATAGCAGAGCAGCTCCAGCCCTCTGCTCATCAGTTCAGAGCATGTGAATATCTCTGGAATGATAGAAGAGGACCAGGGCAAAGAGAGAAGCGATGTCACTTATGTTGTGCCCATCAGCAAGATTTCAGCTGACTGCAGGGGTTTTCCCCACCTAGAGACAGACAGAGCTGTTTCTGTTAGATGGTTACTTGACATCTCATTTGCAGTTGTGCTCATTTCCAGTTTGGTTCACTTGGGGAGCTTGGGAAGAGCCTCTTTAGCCTGAAGAAGAGCAGCCCCAGAAGGGATCTGAGCAATGGGGATCAGTTGCTGGCCAGAGAGGTTGGGGCCAGACTCTTGTGTGTGATGCCCAGGACAAAGGGCAGTAGGCACAAACTGGAACCCAGGAGGTTCCATCTGAACAGGAGGAGAAACTTCTTTGAGGGTGCTGGAGGCCTGGAGCAGACTGCCCAGAGAGGTTGTGGAGTCTCCTTGTGTGGAGAGCTTCCAAGCCCAGCTGGGCATTGTGCTCCTGGGCAAGCTGCTGTGGGTGCCCTGCTTTAGCAGAGGGGTTGGACTGGATGATCTCTGGAGGTTTCTTCCAATCCCCACCACGCTGGGATGCTGGGATTCTGTGGGAGGCTGAGTACTTTGCTCTGCTGGGAAAGGATTCAGCGGTGTTAATAACCACAGAGCCTTTCTGTTAAGGCTCTCAAAGTACTCAGTAAACACTGAGCTGTGCTTTGCCAGCCCTAGCTGCTGTAGGAGCAAAGAGTATTTTCCTATAATAAAGGGATGAACTGTAACATGCTCAGGAGATACAGCTCCAGTTGCTGGCCCTAAATCAGTGGAATTTGAGCGTCTCAGATTAAAAAACAAAAAAGAAAACCAAAAAGAGATCATGTCAGCATTGCCACTGCTGGCTTCTGAAACCCATACCCCTAAAAGCTACATGGTTATTTAAGCATCTATCCTGACACAAAGCAGAAGGGAAAAAGGGGAATGGAGACAAAGGAATACTCAGGTTTTGGCATATTTGTGCAGGGTTAAATACTGAAGACATCAGAATTCTCCCCAAAAGTTAGCTGTGCCTTCAGACTATTCTTATATGGGGAAATTTCCATGAGGTTGCAAAGGCTTTTTCACAGCATCCCAGCATGGTGGAGGTTGGAAGGGACCTCTGAAGATCCTCCAGTCCAACCCCCCTACTAAAGCAGGGTCACCCACAGCAGCTTGCCCAGGATCACAATGGCCCAGCTGGGGTTGGAAGCTCTCCACACAAGGAGACTCCACAACCTCTCTGGGCAGCCTGCTCCAGGGCTCTGCCACCCTCAAAGTGAAATTTCTTCTTCCAGCCTTGCCCATTTCACTTTATCCTCCATTTGTTTGCACTTCCATGCTTCTGGATTTGGCTAACAGAAACTAATGGGAATTGTGGAAGAGATCCTCCTTCTCCCCTTTACTGTTTTGCCTAGAAAGGGAAAATCTGTTGTAAATATTGCTGGCTTTGGAGGAGAAAGTATTGCAGAAGGACACAAATCAGGCAGTGAGAACAGCAACAGGCAGGAGAAACATGGGCTGGCTGCTTAGCTGGGAGAAACAAAGAGCAGTGCTTGTTTTTTTGGTGAGGGATATGTATGTTTGCTTCAAGTAGATAAGGAATATTAATATCCCACCTGTGACAGTCAGAGGGCACATCTGAGTTAAATGCAGCATGCAGCTCAAAGTGACTGCAGGGAGGAGGACACTGATTCCAGGCTGGGCAAGAGGAGACTGTCTAGACCAAAGTCGTTTCAGCACACGAGGCTTTGACTCTCTGCATCATGCAGTGTGATAGGGGCATGCCAGGGCATCTGTTAGCTGCTTAATGAAAGGCAGTGTGGCTGACAAGGTAATTTCAGGTTCAAGCATGAATGCTCAAGTGCAAGAGTTTATGTTCAATTACCAGATGCTTCAAACAAGCAGCTAAGACAAAGGCGAGCGGTGCCAAGCACAGGGAGCTGCATCCAGCCTAAGGCACAAGGCACAGAGCTGCCCTTCCCTGGGCTCAAGTCCCATTCTCCTTGCTGGTATTCCTTCTGTGGACCTAGGCAGCAGAGCTGTAGTTTCAAGTTTGATTAACCATCTGATTAACTAATTCTCTTGAACACTCATTAGTGTTAATGTTAAAGATCCAACTCTGGGTTGTTGTGTTTTGTTTGTGGTTTTTTTTTCCCTTCTCTGGATAAAAAGAAGATAATTTTAAATAGGATTTTCTGGGAGGTGAGCTATAACTCAGGACTCACTCATCCTCTTTCTTTTTTTTTCTTTTGGAATGTCAGCATGTTTAGTGTTTTCATTTTGCCTTTTTTCAGAGGGAGTTAATAAATGCATTGCAGATCAATTGCCTCTGTTTTGCAATGACATTTGACACCATTGTATTGATTTCAAAGCAAGGAGTGTTTGCAGATAATAAAAATCAATCTCAGAGGTGGAATCATCTGTTTTCTATGGGCAACCAAAGAATCCAAGTCCAACAGTTGAATACTTAGATGTGCTCTAACACCTATTTCTCTTCTATCTGTGAACAAAACATTTACCCAAGACCATAAGGATAAAAGCCTCTGAGACCCAACTAGCAAAATTCTGAGAGCTCTTAGTGCTCTGAGCACCATCAGATACTGTGAGAAATGGTGAAGAGAGGAAAATACAACCCTGAACTAAAGAAATCACTAACCAGTGAACAACTAAACACATAGGACATTATAGCTGTCTTAGAATCACAGAACCATAGAATGGGTTGGGTTAGAAGGGACCTCCAAAGCTCATTCAGTCCAACCCCTCTGCAGTCAGCAGGGTCATCCCCCACTAGATCAGGTTGCTCAGAGCCTTGTCAAGCCTGACTTTGAATGTCTCCAGGGATGGGGCCTCCACCACCTCCCTAGGCAACCTGTTCCAGTGCTCCATTACCCTCATGGTGCAGAACTTGCTCCTAACATTCAATCTAAATCTGCTCTTCTCTCATTTCAATCCATTGCCTCTCATCCTCTCACTACAGGACTCTGCAAACAGTCCCTCTGCAGCCTTCTTGCAGCCCCCCTCAGGGCCACTCAGGTCTCCCTGGAGCCTTCTCTCCTCCAGGCTGAACAACTCCAGCTCCCTCAGCCTGCCCTGGTAGGAGAGGGCAGATTCATTGAGTACTTTATGGAGCCAAAAATTAAGATATTCAAAATAAAGATTAAAATGAAAGGGGGAAAGTATTGAGAAGATTTGGTCTTTATAGTATCATAGACATGAGCTGTGCTGAGTCTCAGATAGGCTTTCAGGAGCAGGCACATGCCTTTTACTCTGCTTTTCCGTATATTCCAGACAAGTATCTGGTTTGTAATGAAAATTTCTTAACAGAAAACTTTGCAGCACTTGCAGTATCCTCTGGTGGGTACTGTGCTAGCTCAGCCTAACAAAATGTAATCTTATTAGAAGTGAAAGGGCTGCTATCACAGTTCAGAAAAGAGGATTTAGGTCTGAAGTGGGCTCAAGTCACTTCTCTGCTTTTAGGCAGGTATGTGGCTGGTGATCTAGAGCTTTCCATGAAATATCCTCATGGTCTGGATATGATGTGCCACTGAGCCACTTTGGGTCCTAACACTTCCCTCTGCAAGCACACTGAGTCAAGCTGAGTAGAATCATAGAATAGAATCATATAATCAACCAGGTTGGAAGAGACCTCCAAGATCATCCAGTCCAACCTAGCACCCAGCCCTAGCCAATCAACCAGACCATGGCACTAAGTGCCTCATCCAGTCTCCTCTTGAACATCTCCAGGGATGGTGACTCCACCACCTCCCTGGGCAGCACATTCCAATGGGCAATCACCCTCTCTGTGAAGAACTTCCTCCTAACATCCAGCCTAGACCTCCCCTGGCACAGCTTGAGACTGTGTCCTCTTGTTCTGGTGCTGGTTGCCTGGAAGAAGAGACCAACCCCCACCTGGCTACAGTCTCCCTTCAGGTAGTTGTAGACAGCAATGAGGTCTGCCCTGAGCCTCCTCTTCTCCAGGCTAAACACCCCCAGATCCCTCAGCATCTCCTCACAGGGTTTGTGTTCCAGGCCCCTCCCCAGCTTTGTTACCCTTCTCTGGACACCTTCCAGTACCTTAACATCTCTCTTGAATTGAGGAGCCCAGAACTGGCCACAGGACTCAAGGTGTGGCCTGAGCAGTGCTGATTACAGGGGAAGAATAACCTCCCTTGTCCTGCTGGCTACACTATTCCTGATCCAGGCCAGGATGCCATTGGCTCTCCTGGCCACCTGGGCACATTGCTGGCTCATGTTCAGTAGATGCTGAGGGACATGGTTTAGCACCATGGCAGAGTTGGATAACGGTCAGGCTCAATGATCTTTAAAGGCTTGTTGCAATCTGAGTGGTTCTATGATTCTGTGTAATCAGGCAGCACCAATCTCTGGCCACAAGCACAGCGAGTCGTGGCCACGTATTCAACAGGGATCAAGGAAAGGAGAAGGGTGGAAGGTCTGACCTTTCCTGCAAGAGCAGAGACTCTGATTCAGCAGTACAAATGTCTGAGCTGGGCATTTAGGGCACACTAAAATTGCCTTCCTGAAGGAGGATTCTTATCTTGCAGTTTCCTTGGCTTCAATCTTGCCCCATGGGAACGGCAGCGGTGCGGGGACACACAATGAGTTTTAGCCAGTGCTTCAGCACATCACCTGAGCCCCTTCCTTGTAGGCAGCCTCTGCTTTCTGTTGCTGTTGGTGAGGGTTTGTTGTGTTTTTTTTTTTTAAGGGGAGAGTTTAGCTGTTGTTCCTTGTGCCTGTACTCCTAACTCTCCATCCAGCTGCTGAAGGTTCCTTCATGAGCAGCAGCTTCCTCCTTAGCTTCATTCAAAGTTCAGAGCTGAACTGCAGCTGAGCTACAAGTTATTACCATATTTCCTAAACTGACAGTGAAAAAGAGCTTCCCACAGATTGAAAACTGTCTAAACTTGATGTAAGAGTCTCCCTCCCAGGAATTAATGCCTCCCACCTCCCCAGACAGGTTCCAGGCAGTCAATCACGGGGCCTGCATTTCAGCACACTAGATCCAATATGCATTCTTTGGCTGGCTGAATAATAAATGAAGGTTAATTTCTATCTGGAAACACAGTCAGAATGGAACTGCATCGAAAGATACTGGGGAAGGGGAGGGCTGTGCCATTACAGCAAATCCAGAGACAAAAATACATGAAAATATATCCACTCCACTGAGAGTACAGAGAGTGTTACTTAAATAGCACGAGGGCACAATACTTCATTTTAACCTCCCTTGTACTAGAACAGTGCAATCTTATCAAATCAAGCTCTCTCCACACAATTGTGACAAAGAAAATCATAGGTAATGGGGGCTGGAAATGACAATCCAAATCTGTCACTCAGAGAAATTTGTACTTGCTCTTTATGGCAGCGTTGGAGCAGCGCCTGATTACACTCCAAACCCCCAAACATCCCTCCTCTATCCCTTTGCATTTCAGCCTAAAATAAAAGCCCCTCCATTTCATAGGAGCTTGAAATGAAATCAGTGTCTGTGACAAAGGCCTGAGCAGCCTGTGACATGCTTTACAGATGACCCTGTGAATTCCAGGTGTCACCTTTTGTGGGCTATTGATTGCGACTGGCTGATATCCGTCCTTTCAAGTGTGGCATAATCTACTGCCATTGCAAAAAAATGATGGCCATCATACAGAGAAGGTTAATCAGATACAGGAGGAATCATATCTAATCTCTGATAAATTGCAAGTCACTCAAGGATCAATCACCCTCCTCCCCCTCACGCAAGCCAGAGGTAATTGTGCACATGGAAGGCTTTGCCCTGCAGCCCGCAGCAGCCAAACAGCGTTCTGCCCCTTGCAGCAGCTGAGCCTGTGGAGAGGGTTGATTTGTGTTGCTTTAAAATATGGGTTTGAATTAGGATGGCCATAAATAAAACAAACCCAGAAAGAAGAAAGCAGCAGAATTATGAAGTGACTGGCAGAGGCTTTGCATTTTTGTCTTTTAGGTCTTCCCTATCCATTTGTGGAATGCTTTGTCTTTTAGGTCTTCCCTATCCATTTATGGAATGCTTTGTCTTTTAGGTCTTTCCTGTCCAAGTTCTGTGTCTTTTATCTACAACCTCCTCATCAGGACCAAGATGTTACAAATTAGCTGACATGCAAGAATAAAGCCCAAATTAAGAGGCATTAGGAGCAGATGCCTCTTGAGCTGTCCAACTCACAGAACAGCACCAAAAAAATCACTACCTGGATTTGCCAGCTTCCCAGAAAAGGAGTCATAGCTTAACCATCCTTAACATCACCTAGATCCAACCTTGCATGTGTCATGACTGCCTTGGGCTAAGCTAGCCCTGGGGCACAGTGTGTTTATCAAGCAGCTCAAGACGCATTCCTTTTCCTAAGCACCTGGTGTGAGGGCAGAGCATCATCCTTTGCATTGGTAAGGGGAGCTGGGTGGGAGCACCCACTGAGACCTCTGGAAGCAGGGAATGCTTTGACTCCTCTGTTGAGAAACTGGGCAAATTTAAGCTTAGTGTACTTCTTTCTCAGCTTGTTCAAACCTGGTGAAAAGAAACCTTTGCACAGAACTCCAGAACTCAATATACTTACCCAGAGTTAGTAAACCCCATGTACATGCTGTACAAGGGTCTCTCTCTCTCTATATATATATAAATAATACATATATTGCATAAATTGCATCCTACAATAATGCCTGTAACAAGGGTGTCCATAGAAATAAATAAATAAAAATAATATATCTATTGTCTAAATTGCATCCTACAATAATGCCTGTAACAAGGGTGCCTATAGAAACAAATAAATAAAATTAATATATATATATATATATAGTATAAATTGCATCCTATGATAATGCCTGTAACAAGGGTGTCTCTCTCTCTATATAAATAATATAGATGTTGTATAAATTACATCCCACCATAATTCAGTTTGCAGGAAGACAAACTCTCTCTTGGGTCTCAAAATTAATGCAATCCTTTCTTAGCAGTATGATTAGAACCAGACTCTCTCTGCTGTAGAGCCACACACACAGACCTGGAGGATGTCACAGCATCATCTTGATCTAGGTCTACACTGAGTCCAACTCTTGACCCAACACCACCATGCATGACCATTAAACTATGTCCCCAAGTGCCATGGCCACAGGTTTCTTGAACACCTCCAGGGATGGAGACTCCACCACCTCCCTGGACAACCCTGTTCCAGTTCCTGACCACATCAGCCAAACATTTTTAAAATAAATGAAACAGAACAAAATTCTTCCTCTTACAGGTAACAGCCAATTTTCTTGCATGTAAAAGTAGTTTATAGAGCACTGAAGTAGGTGTTCAAATAAAGTGTTATTTGAAATACAAAGTGGATGGCTCTAGTTGATGAGAACATTGGATTCTTACTGAAGCAACAGGAAAATGCAAGCCTATCCAGGCCACCTTATGGGAAATACACACAAGCAAAAAGCACCTTCAAGTTTAAGTCAAATGAAGTGGGGAGGTTGGAGCTAGATGATCTTTAAGGTCTCTCCCAACCCAAACCAGGCTGTGATTCTGTGGGGAACATATGACAGCACTTAGACAAACTCAGCTACAAGCCTCAGGAATCACCAAGCATCCATAGAAGGAATTCAGGAAGCAAGGAGAGGAAAAGCAAGAGAGAGAGAGAGAGGTCAAAGTTCTCCCCCCTTGACTTGTATTTACTGAGCGTATTGAGACCTGCAGGCTTGGCCTTGGGTCCAGCCTGGGAGCCTGCTCAACACCAGTTCAAACCCATTCAACATGAGTTTGACTGTTTAGACTCTGAATCACAACCCAGTGTGGACAACCAAGCTTCACAGAATTCCATCACACAGAATATTAGAGAAGCAAAAGAGGAGGAAGACTACAGAGCGTGGGGTGGTGGCCAGCATGGGCACAGACCTCGGAGTGAGAGGGAATAAAATGAGCTCTCCGCCTTACATTTGGTCTGACCTTCAGCAAGGCATTAAAAGCCTCTTCTGCCTTATTTGCCCAGCCTATAAGGTGGAAATAAGACCTTCATTATCAACTGGTTTGTTTTCTTACACCACTGTGCACAGCAAATGTTTTTGTTTAAGATTAACTTTTTCTTGAAGCCCCATTGAGACTTCCACGCTACCGCAGGCAAGACTGAAGCCCAAATATTACTTGCTGAACAAGATCAAGGGACAGTAAGAACAGAAGCACAAAACTAACCTTGAAACCATCATTTCCTGGGCCACAAAGGTCTGATTTGTTTCCTGGTGAAGGTGAGATGATCTCTGCATGTTCTGTGCTCTCTTGCAAGGAGCTGGCTCGTGTCTGCATGTTCTAATTAATTAGTGACACATCAAGAAGACAAATCCTTCTTCTGAGGGATGTGCTACTTGTTTTACTCTCTTGCTGGCTGAGCCCTGGTAGTGGTGTTATGGGAAGGGGCAGGATGGAGGCAGAACCACATGTGGAATGAAAATAACAACCTCCCAGCCTGTCTGATCATTATAGCTTGCTCCAAATCCCCAGCTCCTACTCGACTGAATAAATATTCACTGCAGAGCATCATTAAAAAGTGTCCCTGACATTTCTCCCATTGCTTGGCATTTTACTTCCAATTAGCCACAAGTTTTTCTTATGTAAATAATTTCAAAACAAGCATCAGGATCTAGCTTTGTGAAGATACACACAGAGAAGAGGAGGGACAAAGAGCATGTCAGTGCTACCAGCTCTCCCTTCAGCCTGGTTTTAGTGATAGACCAGTTTGGCCCTGAGCACACAGTGGAGCACCTCTGCTGTGAAGACAGGCTGAAGGAGCTGGGGACACGTTCAGCCTGAAAAAGAGAAGGCTCTGGGGAGACCTAATAATGACCTTCCAGTACCTTAAGGATAGAGAGAGAAGCTGTTTGCAATGGCCTACAGCGATAGGACGAGAGGCAATGGCTTCAAACTAGAGAAGGGCAGATTAAATTGGATGTTAGGAACAAGTTCTTGCACCATGAGGGTAATGGAACACTGCAACAGGTTGCCCAGGGAGGTGGTTGAGGCCCCGTCCCTGGAGATCTTCAAGGTGAGGCCCAACAGGGCTCTGGGCAACCTGATCTAGTTGGGAATGTCACTGCTGACTGCAGAGGGGGTTGGACTGGATGACCTTTGGAGGTCCCTTCCAACCCAGTCTATGATTCTATGATGTAAAATTAGAATCATAAAATCATAGAATTGTGTGGTTTGGGAGAGGCCTCTAAGATCATTAAGTCCAACCATCCACCTAAGGCCACCTTGCCATTAAACTATGTCATGATTTTGGGGATTAAGACAAGAGACTCCAGTCTCTGTATTCACTTTGATGGGATTGCTCCTAATCTTACTTCAGTTGCATTAGGAGAGGGGAAAATCAGGTCCCAGGAGCCCCTAATATTGCAAGCACCACCTCCTCATCGTTCAGCAACACTGTAGTTACTCTGATGTCTCAAAACTCCTCAGTCCTAGTCTTCATCCATGTGCCTGTCTGTTGTTATCTGATCAGCAACTCTCAGTAACCTGTTTGCAATCCAGCTAGGCTCAGGGAGAAAAAGTCAAAACAGCTCAAACCCTCAGAAGTTTGGTTCTGCTAAGCCTCTTCCAAAAACGCTTGGGAGAAAATACACAAAAAGGAGAGAGATTTCCCCAAGCCCTGTCCCAGATTCTTTCCTTTAACACACTTTTCCCTCCTACAACAGAAAATGTGCTCTCTAAACACTTCCTCTCTATCTTTGATGTTAAAACCATAGCCTTCAGACCAGTCTGTTCTTAGTCAATATGTTCAAGGATATGAAGTTCTTAGGATAAGAGAGGTAGGATCACTTCCTCTCTTTATTCTCCCCACATGGCTTCCTTCATCTTTACCCAAAGCAGAGAGCAGCAGTCACTTCTCCATGCACATCATGATTCAATCATCATCTCCCCTATCCCACACTGCACAGGATGAATTATTGTGGTGTGGAGAGAAGTGGCTCCACTGACACCTGCTCCCACCTTCTACAACAAGACCATATGCTGCAATCATCTCTACTGAAGTATTCTCTCTTGGAATATGGCTCCAATTTACTCAGGATTTGTGGGATTCCCACAAAACTTGTGTCTAGAAGCGGTGAGACTCTGGGACAGGTTGCCCAGGGAGATCATGGATTCCCCCTCCCTGGATGTGTTAAAGTCAGATTAGATAAGACCATGGGCAAACCTGATCTAGTGGAAGCTGTCCCTGCTAATGGCAAGGGGCTGGAACTGGATGATTTTGAAGGTCCCTTCCAATCCAAACCATCCTATGCTTCTCCTTTCTTCTGGCTTGCTCTACACGGTAGTAGTGTCTCATTAACCAGGTTGTACCATGCTGGTAGATCTCAGCTTTTCCTACTTCTTGTAGCAGCTCTTCCCGCAAGGGTTAAAGTAATCCTCTATAAGAGGGAGGAAAACGAGTAGAAAACATTAGGTTGAACATATTCCACTTTGATTTCTAACTGTCCCCAATTTGATAGCAATTTCCAGTTAGCAAACCCTGGGTAGCCTTCTGCACTTAGGAAATTAATTTCTGGACAAAGCAATTTGTTGCTTGTGTTTTCTATACAACCACATACTTGGGCACACACAAAGAGATTTAATTCTTTCTGATGAAAATCTCTCTCAGGACCTCTTGCTGTCTGCTCTCCTTTTTAACCCTGTTGGCTTTCCATTGGTATTCAAAACCTGAAAAAATATTTTAACCTTTCTGAAATGGATCACATGAAAATAAATGAAAGCAACTTGATGAAAAGTGTTAATTAAGCTGCTTTTGTCTCATTAAGAGGCTGTGTTTAACCCATAGGTCATTGCCTCGGTCAGCTGAGGTATGGATGTGGAGCTAAAGAACCCAAACTTCTGCTGATGATTAAGAACTGCTGAACCTCTTGGTGGGTTTTTGGGGAGAGGACAAGACAATTCCTAAAATGAAAGCACTGAGTTTTTCAAGGAATTATTCCAAACCTTCTCTTTCATGTCAGAAGAGGTTACAACAATGCTGACCCTGCAATAAATTGTGGGTTTAAGATAAAATGCAGAACAAAAATATTATTGTCCCCCTACAGCTATACAAATAGAATGGTTAAACTTCACTGAAAGAAGTACTTCCCCCCACATTATCTACTGAATCAGCCACTTGCTTTTGTCTTGACTTCTTTCTTCACCCCTGCAGTTATGACTTTTAAGACCCCCTTGATGTGCCTGAAGGTTGCCTGGGGGTTGGAGGGACACAGAGGAGAAAGGAGAAGGATGTGGGGAGGGAAGTGGGGGGAAGAACCTGCAGCATTTACCATGGACCAGAGCAAATATTTCACTGTCTACAGAGAATCATTTTGGTTGGAACAGACCTTTAAGATCATCAAGCCCAACTGTTAACCGAACACTGCCAGGTCACCACTAAATCCTGTCCCTCAGCACCACACAGAACCATAGAGTTGTTTTGCTTGGAAAAATCCCTCTAAGATCATTGAGTCCAATCATTGACCTAACTCCAACCATGGCCACCAAACCATATCCCCAAGTGGCATGGCCACACATTTCTTGAACACCTCCAGGGATGGGGACTCCACCACCTCCCTGGGCAGCCTGTGCCAATGTCTCACCACCTTTTCTGTAAAGAAGTTTTGCCTAATATTCAACCTAAACCTCCCCTGGTACAACTTGAGGCCCTTTCCTCTTGTTCTTTTGCTATCACAAGTCACCTTCTAGCACATCTACACTTCAGAATCAGATCACCAAAGCACCTGGAGAAGCTGCTCCCTAAGACTCAATATATTGTTAGTGTGAGGTGTCCTTGCCCATGGCAGGGGGGGTTTGGAACTAGATGATCCTTGAGGTCCCTTAAAACCCTGACAATTATTCTCTGATTCTATTTGTATTTCTGCTTTAAAAAAATCACAACTCTAATAATGATGCTGGAGATCAGTCCAGAATTGGCAGGAAGGAGAGGCTGGAGATCTATGCTTTTTAATATCAAGCTCTTCACCAAGATGACTTTTATCATGTTAATGGCTAAATCACACTGATTGTAAAAGAGCCAAAATGAGGCAATTAGTAAGGCTGGTGACAGCCAGGGAAGAAAAGGAAAGGCAGAGAGTTTTCAGTGCAAGCCAGATGGATATCTTCAATATATTTCTTATTGTCTGCTCATGGTAATATGTTCAATTAAACTGAATCAGTACTACAGAAGACCCTTTGAATTGCCTGGGGGAAAAAAAAACTAAAAAAAATTTAAAAAAATTAATTGTCTGCTGCAAATTTAATGAAGCTTAACAGTTGTATTATGTTTACAAGATCTACTTGTTACGACCACTAAGTGTTTACAAGAGAAAAATACAACACAAAACAACTTCCTTCATTCCACTAGCCCTAAGAGCAAGCCATGGGCATTTCACAGCTGATTTCATTTACATCTTTCTTTGCCATTTGCTGTGATGTTGTGGTTTTTTTCTTTCCCCTGACCTCATTTTTTCCCCCTTCTCTCCCAGATCAGAAGCTGACAGCCCTCGCAGTGCTGCTCATTCACAACTTGCTCTGGGTTAAGTCTCACTCAACAGTCTGACCATAAACTCATGGAACCATAGAATCATTTCAGTTGGAAAAGACCTTTAAGATCACTGAGTCCAAACATTTATTGAACAACCAAGTCTGGTACTAAACCACATCCCTTAGGAACCAAACCATATCCCTTAGGTACAAAGCCGTATCCCTTAGCACCCCATCATTGTGTTCCAACATAGAATCACAGAATCCAAGCCAGAACCATCTGGAGTGGAAAGGACCTCCAAAGGTCATCCTCTGCAGCCAGCAGGGACATCCTTAACTAGATCGGGTTGCCCAGAACCCTCACCTTGAATATCTCCAGGGTTGGGACCCCAACCACCTCCCTGGGCAAATTCTTCCAGTGTCCCAGCACCCTCATGGTGCAGAACTTGTTCCTAACATCCAATCTAAGCCTGCTCTGCTCTAGTCTGAAGCCATTGCCCCTGGTCCTGTCACTGCAGGCCTTTGCAAACAGTCTCTTTCCATCCTTCTTGTAGCCCCCTTCAGGCCACTGTTAGGTTTCTCTGGAGACTTACCTTTTCCAGGCTGAACATGTCCCCAGAAGGGCTATGGAAATGTCCAGCCATGGGCTGGCTCCTCTGATGCCTGCTATGATCTTCATCAATGTTCAACCAAGGTCAAAGACCTTCCCTGGCACAACAGAGCCAACAGTTCATGGCTGTCACATCTGACAGCTTCACATTAAACAAACCAAAAGCAAAAAGCATGTCTGAGCTGACCAGAGGAGGGGTGGCTTTGGGGAAGGCTCCATGGCAGGCAAGGCATCTGCTTCTCCCTTTGCCACTTCTGTAATCTCAGAATAATTACAACCTTTTGTGCTTCAGCTAACTGTCAGAAAAATGGAAATGCTGACATGAGCCACAACTATTTATTCTCCCCTAGGGTGCTGTGGGGCTGACCTGGTTTGTCTGATGACTTCAGGTTCTCACCTGAATGGAGCTGGGAGGAAACCTCAATCTTTCCCAGACACAGGTGTAACACTGAGAGGAGATGCACCTGGCAGCTCTGAAACACAAAGCTGAGCTCCTTACAGCCACAGAAAGCAATTTAAAAGGCATCCTGCAACAACCTTGACAGTGGTTTGCAGTTGGAAATAAACACATCAGTTGCTGCAACTGTAAAATACTTGATTAAACCTTGTGTTTGAAGTGCCATATGGAGAAGAGCTTCTTAAAAGCTGCAAAGACCCTGAGGTATCTCCTGGATAGCAGCCCCATTGCCAGCTTCTACTTGATGTTTTTTCCACCCAGGGTTCATTAAGGAGATCCAGTGAAGTGCAGCCTGAAGCATTGGGTCTAGCATGACTGAGGGGAGGGAGGAGCAGATGCAGCAGATGCAGAGCTCTCTCTTTTATAATTGTGCCTTTCATGCAGTGCTTTGGGTCATAATTTCACTTAAACATAGCAAAAGACCCTTAATTGTGTCCTAGAAATAATTGGTGTCTGTGGAAATAGTCCAATTAGAGCTGAATAGATTCCTTTGCAATTTTATGGCCAAAGATTATTGCTTGCCTTGTCAATCCTTAAAAATCCACCGTTTTCTGCTGGTTGTCAGATAGAAGGAAGATCTTCAAACTTAAAAATGTTCTCTTTCCTAACCATGAGAATGCAGCATGAGTACAGTTTCCAGGTCTCTCTAATCCTTTGCTTACAACCCCCTGATTTAGAGATTCTAGGGAACAGCAATTGGTACTCTGAGTTGACTTTTTCTCCCTGAAAGTTTTTAAAACAATATCTGAAGGCTGCTAAGGAATATTCAGAGAATTATAGAGCTGATGAAGACATCTAAGATCACCAAGTCCAATTCTCAACCCAACACCACCATGCCCACTAAACCATGTCCTCAAGTGTCCTGTCTATAATAGAATGGTTTAGGTTGGAGGGGACCTAAAGATCATCTAGTTCCAAACCCCTGCCATGGGCAGGGATACCTGCCACTAGACCAGGTTGCTCAAGGTCTCATTCAGCCTAGCCTGGAACACTTTCAAGCTTGGAACCTCCACAATCTCCCTGGGCAGCCTGTTCCAGTGTCTCCCCACCCTCACTCTCAAGATTTTCTTCCTCATCTCTGGTCTCAATCTCCCTACTCCCAGCTCAGAGCCATTGACCCTTGTCCTGTCACTCCCAGCCCTTGGCAAAAGTCCCTCCCCAGCTCTCCTTAGTCCCCTTCAGGTACTGGAAGGCTGCACTAAGGTCTCCCTGGAGCTTTCCCTTGTCTGGGCTGAACAGCCCCAACTCCCTCAGCCTGTCCCCACAGGGGAGGTTCTTCATCCCTCTGCTCATCTTTATGGCCCTGTATGGTGGTCTGTCTGTTGGTTTTGGTGGTCTATATGTTTTTTGAACTCCTCCAGGGAGGGTGACTCCAGCCCCACCCTGGGCAGCCCATTCCAATGGCCAATCTCTCTTTCTGGGAAGAACTTCTGTCTAAGATCCAGCCTAAACTTCCCCCTGCACAGCTTGAGGCTCTGTCCTCTTGGTCTGTCAGTGCTTGCCTGGGAGAAGAGACTAACCCCTACCTGGCTACAATCTCCCTTCAGGTAGTTGTAGAGAGCAATGAGGTCTCCCCTGAGCCTCCTTTTCTCCAGGCTAACCACAGCTAAAGTCCAGGCTGCACGAAGAGCCAAGCAGGTGCCAGCAATAGGGCTGATGGCTGGCATGGGGCTGGCATGGGGCTGATGGCTGGCATGCTGGATGGCACCATCCAGCTCTCTGCAGTAGGTGGAAATGAAGCCACAGATGACCTGAGGGAAGCCTGCACCATGCATGATCACAGCCACATTCAAACCCCACACCTCTGCAGCAAGCAAGAGCAGACAGATGGGCACTCATTACAGAGAGAGAGGTCTCTCTGCTGGTGTGTACCTGTGCAGCTGGAGAACTGAAGCCTTTTCAGTTCTTTATGGGCAGCATAATCATAGAATCATAGAATCAGTCAGGGTTGGAAGGGACCACAAGGCTCATCCAGTTCCAACCCCCCTGCCATGGGCAGGGACACCTCACACTAGAGCAGCCTGGCCAGAGCCTCATCCAGCCTGGCCTTAAACATCTCCAGGGATGGGGCCTCAACCACCTCCCTGGACAACCTGTTCCAGGTTCTCACCACTCTCATGGGGAAGAACTTCCTTACATCCAATCTGAATCTCCCCACTTCCAGCTTTCTTCCATTCCCCCCACTCCTATCACTACCCAAGATCCTAAAAAGTCCCTCCCCAGCTTTCTTGTAGCCCCCTTCAGATACTGGAAAGCCACAAGAAGGTCATCTTGGAGCCTTCTCTTCTCCAGACTGAACAGCCCCAACTCTTTCAGTCTGTCCTCACAGCAGAGGTGCTCCAGCCCTCTGCTCATCCTGGTGGCCCTTCTCTGGACACTCATATATAACACTCTTATAACACTCACTTATAATACTCATAAGCTCTGGAGATGAAAAGAAATGGCTACTCCTTATCTATTGGAGCCAATCCAAAGTAGTATAAATCAACTCTTGCCTCATGGAGATGGAGTCATAGAATGACAGAATTGTTTTGGTTGGAAAAAGCCTTTCAGATCACCCAGTCCAACCATTCTCTAGTGCTGCCAAGGCTGCTGCTACACCATCTCACTCAGCACCACATCTCTGCCTCTTTGAAACACCTCCAGGGATGGGGATTCAACCACCACCCTGGGGAGCCTGTTTTAGTGTTTGAGGACCTTTCAGTGAAGAAGTTTCTTCTATTGTTCAACCTAAACTTCCCCTGGTGCAACTTGAGGCCATTTCCTCTCATCCTATCATTTGTTACTGGGAAGAAGAGACCAAACCCCACCTTGCTGTGACCTCCAAAAGAGGCTGCCAAATGAGAAAGGCACAACAGAAGCACAGAATCCCAGCATGGTGAGTGGCTTGGAAGGGACCTCTGGAGATCATCCAGTCCAACCCCCCTGCTAAAACAGGGTCACTCACAGCAGCTTGCCCAGGATCACAATGTCCAGCTGGGGCTGGAATCTCTCCAGAGAAGGAGACTCCACCACTTCTTTGGGCAGTTTGCTCCAGCAATCTGCTACCCTCAAATGAAAGAAGTTGTTCCTTATGTTTAGGTGGAACCTCCTGGCTTCCATTTTGTGCCTGCTCTCCCTTGTTCTGTCACTGGGCACTGCTGATACCAGTCTGGTCCCATCCTCTTGTCCCTCACCCTTCAGGCATTGATCAGCATTGAAGAGATCTCCTCTCAAGCTGCTCTTCTCCTTGTTTCCCAAAGAACATACTTCAATACCAACCAACTGGTGATGTCAGATGGCAAAAGAGGCCAAAACAGATCCCACCAACACTGCTTGCACAGAGGTTTTGCCCTGGTCCTGAACTGGAAGCCCAGCTGCTGATAAAGGCCCAGCATAACAGAGTGAACATTGCAGGTTTAAAAGCAATAACCTCTGCTGGTGCTGAAAAGTTACTCTATAATGGCCCAGAATTTATAGTATTTAATCAACTGCTTCCATTTGAAATGCAAAGCACTGCTCCAACAGCCACACAAAGGAATTGGCTTGGGATGGGAAAATATGCAAAAAAAAAAAAAAAAAATTGGATCACTCTGCTGGACAAAATCAAGACTATCAGCCTGTTGAAGCGTGAGGGAAAAATAACCTCCTGACATTATCTTTGTATTATTTTTGCTGCTGAAATGGCGCAGATTCCAGCTGACAAAAGTTCTCTTGCTGTAACTGCCTTGAGCCCTCCCCTGGCAGCCCAGACGAGACGAGCTAATGGCAAGAGGAAAATGTTAAAGGTGCAGCGTAATGAAACAGGCAAATAAAGTCATTGGAACTCGTCCTTGGCAAAAATCCAACAATCTGAGCAGAATTCCTGAAGAGGACAGGAATGGACAGGCTGGACCAAGCACTCACACACTGCTTCTGCCCATTAAACCACAGACAGAAGGGACTAGAAAGGACTGGATCGTTCTGGGCTGCAATCAAAGGCAACTGGATAACAAATGGTATGAAAAGCTGCTGCAGGCAGGCTGAGAAAACCCAGAGCATCTCCTCTGCACAACAATTCCTGTGACTGCTCCTTGGTGGCCAGTTCCACACCCACAGCCCAAGCTGAGAAGCAGCAGAATCACAGAATCACAAAAACATTCAGGTTGGAAAAGACCCTCAGGGTCACCAAGTCCAACCCAGAACCCTCCTCTACGAGGTTCAACCCTAAACCAGATCCCCAAGTACCACATCCAAACCACCTTTAAACACAGGCAGGCTTGGTGACTCCAACACCTCCCTGGGCAGCACATTCCAATGCCTCACCACTCTTACTGGGAAAATTGTTTTCCTAAGTTCTGCTCACCTCTGCAACCACTCATCTGCCAGACTGTGACACATTGCTATTGCCTGCTTGGAAATTACAAGGGACCATCAACCTACAGGCTGCAGAATCAAACTCAATGGTTGGTTTTATAGGTAGATTTCTATATAAATTTTCATAACATTTGATATAAATGTATGTATTTTTTTTATAGAGAGAGGGATTTATAGCTCAGGAGACAGTTCAAAGGAAGGCAAGGCATTTGAGAAGCAGACATGTGTGTGCCATGACCACCAACAGCTCAAAGACAAAGCTGGCCACAGGCTCATCAAGCTGTTTAGTGTGTCTGCTAGAAAACAAGCTGCAGGACAAGGATTTTCTCATCCTCTGAAAGAAATGGTAGTGATATGCTATCATCAATGGAGACAGACTGCTTTGACAGGACAAGGAGTGATGGTGTGAACTAACAGAGGGAGATTTAGACCTGATAGAAGGAAGATGTTTTTCACGCTGAGGATGGTGAGAGCCTGGCCCAGGTTGCCCAGAGAAGTGGGAGATGCCTCATCCCTGGCACCATTGCAGGTCAGCTATCTGGGGCTCTAGTTGGGGATGTCCCTGCTGATTGCAGAAGGATTGGACTGAATGAGCTTCAAAGGTCCCTTCCATCCCAAACCATTTCAGGAATCACAGGATTCTAATATCTGCATTCCTATCATCTGATTGTTTTTGCTGCTTCTTCCTAGAGTGCTAGGGGTTGGAAGGGACCTCCAGAGATCATCAAGTCCAAACTTGGCCATCAGGTCCACTTCGGGCAGGTCACACATCCAGATGGGTTTTGAAGATCTCCAGAGAAGGAGACACCACAGCCTCTCTGGGCAGCCTGCTCCAGGGCTCCATCAACATCACAGTGAAAGTTTATTTTTCCTCATGTTGAGCTGGAATTTCCTCTGCTTGAGTTTACACCCATTGCTCCTCATCCTGTCACTGGGTATCAGTGAAAAGAGCCTGGCTCCATCCTCCTGACAGCCACCATTCATTTGTAGACACTGAGAAGGTCCTCTCTCAGCCTTCTCTTCTCTACCCATGCTGCTTGGGAAACTTCATTTGGGGCTTAGTTTTAGTCATTTGGCATGACCAGGCTGGATGAGGCTCTGGCCAGCCTGATCTAGTGTGAGGTGTCCCTGCCCATGGCAGGGGGGGTTGGAACTGGATGATCCTTGAGGTCTTTTCCAACCCTGACTGATTCTATGAGCTGTGACATTAACACCAGGAACCTCTCCTTGAACTTCCAGCACTCAGAGCTTTTATTGCAGGTGTCTTGAAATGAGTTTGTGATTTCAGAGCTGCTGCTGTATTAGCTGATTTAGATCCCTGCATTAAACACAAACAAACTGACCTGGTGCAGGCTATGCTTGTTCACACCATGTGTCACTGACTCCCCTGCTGCTGAGGAAGTCTGTAGTGTTTCTGTGTTGGAAGAATTGAGCATTAACCTCAAGGAGAGGGAAAATTGAAAAAAAAAAAAAAAAGAGATGGAAAATGCTGCTGGTGGACAGCAAGTTCTCCATGGAACAGCAACGTGCTCTTGTGGCCAGGAGAGCAGGGCTAGGGAAGTTCTTCTACCTCTCTACTCTGCCCTGGTGAGACCTGGAATACTGTGTCCAGTTTTGGGCTCCCCAGTTCAAGAGAGGCAGAGACCTGCTGGAGAGAATCCAACAGAGAGCCAGGAGGCTGCTTAGGGGACTTGAGCATCTCCCCTGTGAAGAGAGACTGAGAGCCCTGGGGCTGTTTAGTCTGGAGAAGAGAAGACTGAGAGGGGATCTGATCAATGTCTATCAATAGCTGAGGGGTGGGTGTCAAGGGGAGGGGGCCAGGCTCTTTTGGGTGGTTCACAATGATAAGCCAAGGAACAATGGGTTCAGACTTGAACATAGAAGATTTCAGCTCAACATGAGGAGAAACTTCTTTACAGTGAGGGTGACAGAGCCCTGGAACAGGCTGCCCAGGGGGGTTTGTGGAGTCTCCTTCTCTGAAGACTTTCCAAACCCACCTGGATACATTCCTGTGCAGACTACACTAAGTGATGCTGCTCTGGCAGGGGGGTTGGACCTGATGATCTCTGGAGGTCCCTTCCAGCCTCTGATACACTGTGAGACAGTGAGACTGTAAAATGAGTATTTATGTACTGGATGTAACCCCCACCCCCCACCCCCCGGTGTTTTACATGGCTCTGAACGCTGAGGGATTCTTCTCCATCCTTACAAATTCAGCCCTCTCTTTTTAATGTAAAGGTCAAACCCTACATGCAAGTTTACAAGATTTCAGGTCAGGGAGGCCAGAGTGGCTCTTAGTCAGCCCCAGCCAACAGAACAAACCCAAACCACAGCCTCAGTGTGTCACAAACCCCACAGAGGCTCCCTGGTTCTGACAACAAGATGTTAACACACAGCCCTGTGGGCACCTGTCAGAATTCCATCTTTTCTAAGCTGTCTCCTCATGCATATTATGAATATTTATTCATCCTCCTCTGGTTGTTTGCCAGAGATTTATTTTAAGCTCCTTGGTTCTGGTGTAAGAGATATTCTCCTCCTCCTATCCTTGCCCACACTTGTCTTTGACACCATCAGAATCTCTCTCTGAGACAGAAAGGAAATTAAACAAAGCAAAACAAGGAGGCCTTGCAGTGCTCATGCAAGAAAAAAATGGGGTTTGACCTTCACAGTCTTTTACTCAATGACATAAGTTAGAATAACAGAATATAAGCATATCTTAAGGTCAGAAATCTCCTCAGCTGATAAAACACCCCCAAAGGGAGTTCAACCCAGAGGTCTTCAGTCCTATTCCCATCCCAGCCTGCCTAGCTTTTTTGTCTTAGGGCAGGGAAACTCAAGCATTTCAGTATAAAACACAGTATTTTACACAGTTCATTTGGAGTTCAGAAGAATTCCTGCTCTTTGGTACTTTTTTATGGGATAGATTTGGAAATTGCATTTCTCACTTTGCTGGTAATGTCCCCAGTCTCGGGCTTAAGAGTTTGTTCTCTGTGGCTCCTATTAATGCTAATGGCTTCCAGCTAAAACAGAGCATTGAGGGAGAAAAGAGAGCACTTCTTAATCCCTTATAACCTGACTGCAAAGACAAGTGACCTGGAAACCAGGTGAGCCCAGAGAGCAGGTGTAAGAGCTGCTGAGTATTGTGCTGGGAGCCACAGGCTGCTCCTTGGGTACCGTGAGGAGGAAAAGGATAAATCGTGAACCACAGGAGCAAGACTCTTCACTTATGGCAAGGAAACACCTTCCTGTTTTCAGTGACTGCCTTTTTTATGGAAGTGGTTTATGCAAGTGGTCACAGAATGGCAGGAGTTGGAAGGGATCTCTGGAGACTGAGTCCAACCCCCCTGCCAAGGCAGGGTCACCTAGAAAAGGTCACATAGGAACACAGACAGGAAGATTTGGAATGTGTCCAGAGAAGGAGACGAGACTCCACCACCTCTCTGGGCAGCCTGCTCCAGTTTTCCATCTCTCTTAAATTAAAGAAGTTCCTCCTCATGTTTAGGTGGAACTTCATGATGTTCCAGTTTGCACCCATTACCCCTTGTCCTGTCACTGGGCACCACTGGACAAAGCCTGGTCCCATCCTGCTACCACCCACCCTTGAAGTACTGATCAGCATTGATGAGATCCCCCCCTCAGGCTGCTTTTTTTCTGAAAAGCCCCAGTTCTCTGTTTTTCCTCATAAGAGAGATGGTTCAGTGCCCTAACCATCTTTGCAGCCCTGAACTGCAGACCCAGACTCAACCCTTGCAATCCTCAGAAAACCAGGACAAAACATGAGGAAAAACTTCTTAGCTGTGAGGGTGCTGGAGCCCTGAAGCAGGCTGCCCAAAGAGCTTGTGGAGAGCTTCTGTGAAGGGAAAAGTGTTCACAGAGAGCATCTCACTCATCTAGCAGCCAGCCCTGACCCTTGGCAAGAAGGTACATAGGGAAAACACTGCCCTCAACCCTGGAGCTGCTCGATTTGCGTCTGGGCATAGGGGGAGCAGAGAGATCAAGTGCCAAGAGGTGCAACCTCAGAAACCTTCCATCTAACATGGCCTGAGAAAAACCTGCTGCTGTGCCACAGCCACCAGCAATTTGCACCAGGGGCTCAGCAGCTTGAACAGCCCTTGAACAGGATTTGCTGAGATGTGCTTTGGCTATAAACCCCACAGATTAAAACTTACAGTCAAACATTTTAAAGTACTCCCTACATACCTTAAAGAGAATTGATGAGGAGAGCCTCTAACCAAAGACCATCCATCAATGCCAATCCTTGGGAGAATGAGAACTGACAGCATTAGAGCTTTCTGATTGATTTATTGCTTTATGATCAATCTTTCCTGATTTGTTATCCAATACAGGTCTTCCCCCAGATATGAAGGAAATGGAGAGTGATTCTGAGTGCAATAATCTATACAGTCATTGCCTATAACAATTCATCACACACTGGGCTACTCATAAGCAGGCTGAAAATGAAGACATTTGTCAGTGTCTCTCATTGTTTATCAAATTATTGTTTTCAATGTTTTCTGTTAGAAGTTATAGCTTTTGCAAAAGGTCTTTGACAGAAAAGTCACAGAATGACAGAAGGTTAGGGGTTGGAAGGGACTTGCATCAGCACGGCTGGGGAAAGGTACACACAGACTTACACAGGATGTTAGGGGTTGGAAGGCACCTCAGGAGATCATTGAGTCCAACTCCCCTGCCAGAGCAGGACCAGAGAATCCAGCACAGATCACACAGGAACACATCCAGATGGGTCTTGAAACTCTCCAGAGAAGGAGCCTCCACAACCTCTCTGGGCAGCCTGCTCCAGTGCTCTGTGAGCCTCCCAGTGAAGAAGTTCCTCCTCCTCTTGAGGTGGAACCTCCTCTGCTGGAGTTTATATCCATTGCTCCTTGTCCTGCCCCTTGCAGGATGCCTGGGGGTGCTCTTTAGACTCTGAGGTGGAGCATCACTTATGTGTAGTAAATATTTCACTCACCTTTCACAACCAAGCTGCCTGTGCTGCTTGCTGTCCCAAAGTGGTTGGTGGCCACACAGGTGTAGCTTCCCGCGTCCGATTTGGTGACGTTGACAATCCGCAGGCTCCCATCATCCAAAACACTGATTCTAGGGAAAAGCAAGCAAACAAAAAACAGTTTTGTTTTTTTTTAAAGTCACTGTAGAAGTCTTTGGAATCTGCATTAATTATTGATGGTCTGAACAGCAGACAGTCCGTTGCCTTGAGCCGAGGGAGTTCAGCTGACAGAAGCCTTGCAGGGTGCAGTTCATAAATGCTGAATGCACCATTGACATCAGCTTCCCCCCTGCCTTCACTCCAGGGCAACTTTAATTTACACACCAGCAGGCTGTGTATGTTTTACATGTGCCTGTGCTCTGATGCTCAGTGCTCACCATGACAACCCTGACAACACCATGGTACAGGGGCCACAGCTGAAAACACATCCCCACGCTCACCACTTTGCAATGTAAAAGCGTCTCCTGAACAGATGCAGTCAAGCAGGTGTTTCACTGCTCCTTTTTTTTTTCTTCCCCTTTTCCAGAGGGCTGATGGCTTTTCAGCAAGGCTGCCATGCTTCCCCCCTCTGCTCTCCCCACCCCTCCCAGCTCCTGAGGCTTATCTCCAGTTGCACTTGCAGGTTCAACCCAAATGATGCTGTTTCGTTCCCATCCCCTCCTCACACAGATGCTTCCCTTTGGAGAGTAGGAATGGAAAAGCCATGCGGATGTGGTGCTGAGGGACATGGCTCAGTGGTGACTGTTTGATCTTAAAAGTCTCTTCCAGATGAAAGGATTCTATCCTCTCAGTCAATGAAAACAGAGAACATGATCCTGTCCAGTAAATCCCATGGAAATGTGAATGACTTCTGCCCTGTGGAGGCCTAATTTAAGGAGACTCCAGGCAAACCTTGCCCCCAGCCTAACATCACCTCCTTTAGCAAAACACTTGGTTGTCTCTGCTCAATCTCATGTCTTGCAGCAATCTGCTTCCTCCCCTTCATCCATTTGCAGCCCTGCACTGAAAATATTGGATTAATTCCTGCCTTCTCCTGCTCAATTATTTCCCAATTGAAGTACCTGGAAAGAAAATGAAGAAGCCTTCCTGCATCCTTAATGCCAATCTGTGAAACTGGGCTGAGAAAAGAGGAGGGAAGAAACTGAGCAAGCAACATCACAGAAGTGGTCAGATGATGCCTCTCATCTGAGGAGGCTTGAAGAAACAGACCCCAGAACTGGCACAAACCTGTTGTCATGCCATGTTCTCTTGATGGCTCTACACAGGCTGCTCTTTCCACATGCATAGACCTGCTTCAAAACCACAGAATCACAGAATAGTAGGGACTGGAAGGGACCTCTGGAGATCATCCAATCCAACCCAGCTGCCAAAGCAGGGTCACCCAGGGCAGGCCACACTGGAACACGGCCAGTCAGGCTTTGGAAGTCTCCAGAGGAGACTCCAGATCTTTGGGCAGCCTGCTCCAGGGCTTCATCACCCACACAGCAAAGTTCCTTCTGCTGTTCAGAGGGAACCTCCTGGGTTCTAGTTTGTAAAGACACTCAGACATGACACTTTGAGTCTTTGCAGCAATAGTACTGAGCAACGAAGAGAAGGAGAAGGTAGAGATGCACTGACAGCAGTCATCAAATCTCAGTAACAGGACCACAGCATGGTGGGGGTTGCAAAGGACCTCTGGAGACCACCCAGTCCAAACCCTCTGCTGAACCCACAGCAAGTTGCCCAGGATCACAATTTTCCATCTGGGTTTGGAATCTCTCCAGAGAAGGAAGATTCCACAACCTCTTTGGGCAGCCTGCTCCAGTGCTCTGTCACCCTCCAAGAGGGTCACATCCATCCTGGCTCCCCTCTCCCTGACTCGCTCTTGCAGCAGAGCAGCTGGCAGGGACAAGGGACAGAGGTTATATTTCACACATCAGTAGCAGCAATATTAATAGAAGCTTCTCAGCTGCCTCATAGGTCTCCAAATTGTTGCAGTCAGTAACATTCACCACTGTAATTTATTTTTGTAGGAGTCCAGTGCCATATATTTGCTTCTGCAGCAGTTGCTCCAGCTCAGTAATTGGAAGAGAGTGGTATATAGCTACTTGTCTCTTATCTTCACTACCGTGTTGGCACAAATCAATGCACATATTACATTAAATGTGCACTGGGGCACAGGACTTGCCACACTGGCCTCCAGTAGAGGAGCTTGGGAGGCAGCAACACCAGGAGCTCCTGAGGAATTATTTAGTGCTCTTATCAATTTCAGGTCTTGGGAAACAACAGTGCCTTTCTGGAAGCTGAAGGTGCCCTTGGCATGCATTACAATTCAGATCAATAGACACTACACAACCAGCTCAGCAATATGCTGCAGCTCAAGAAGGACCACCTGGCTCCAGCACTGCCCCTGCCAGCCTCTGCACTCCATCCCTCTGCATTTTTGCCCAAGAAGCCCAGGGGAAAGTGATGCTTGAGATTAGTTCTATACAGTGGAGATTATTTTTGATGCATTTATATTCCATTTGCAGCCATACGGTTGAAACCTATTTCCTGGTTAAACATGCACAGATAATTTAAAAGGTACCTGTTAAAGACACTTTAATTTCAAACTCCAAAGACTTAATTTCAAATTCCAAAGCCTTACTTTCGAGTTCCAAAGCCTTAATTTCAAATTTCAAAGCCTTACTTTCAAGTTCCAAAGCCTTAATTCCACATTTCAAAGCCTTACTTTCAAATTCCAAAGCCTTAATTTCAAATTCCAAAGCCTTCATTTCAAATTCCAAAGCCTTAATTTCAAGATCCAAAGCCTTAATTTCAAGTTCCAAAGCCTTAATTTCAAGTTCCAAAGCCTTACTTTCAAATTCCAAAGCCTTACTTTCAAATTCCAAAGATTTAAATATCAAATTCCAAAGCCTCAATTTCAAGTTCCAAAGCCTTAGCTTTAAATTCCAAAGCCTTAGTTTCAAATTCCAAAGCCTTAGCTTTAAATTCTAAAACCTTAGCTTCATATTCCAAAGCCTTAGCTTCAAATTCTGAAGCTTTTCTGTGTCTTTCTCATGCTTTTGGCTTCCTTCTGAATTGTTTTTGTCCCCACAAACAAATTAGATTGCAGTTAGTGTGGACTCGGTTGCTCCAGGGAGAACCTTTGGTTGAGGACAGTCAATCCACCACTGGCTTTGGCACATAGAATCATAGGATGGTAGGAGTGATGAACATAAACCCATTTATAACAGTAAGGCTTGGAAGGGACCTCTGGAGATCATCCAGTCCAACCCTACTGCCAGCACAGGTACATCTTGATTAGGTTGCACAGGAATGCATCCAGGGTTTTGAAAGTCTCCGGAGAAGAAGACATCACAAGGAGCTGGTGGTGTCCTCATTTCTCCTCTTTCTAACCTGAAAGCCATGGCCAGCTGGCTTTTCAGTTTGAGAAGAGGTGATCAGAGAACCATGGAATTCTTTAAGTTGGAAAAGACCTTTGAGGTCATCATTAATCCTTTGACCCTGGTTCCATGCTGCAAAGAGTTCAGGTGGGACTTACACCAAGCTCTCCAAACCCATTCCCCAGAGAGTCTCCAAGCAACACTGAATTCTAATCTGGTAAGTAACTAGTTCCCTGAAGATACTCCTGGAAAGGACCAGCATTAAAACTGACAAATAACTGTGCAAGTGGACTGAACTTCTGGTGAATAAATCAGACCATTAAAACCTTGCTGTGACTCATTGATCAGGAGCCCTGATGGTTATAGTGGCTTTTTACTTTTGCTGAAGGTGCTTTTCTAGACTGGAATTGGTTTGTCCTCTAATTTGAGTCCAGTGTGTCAGAAGTTGCCAAGTCATTGTTTCAGCACTTTGAGATTTGTCACAGTTAGCTGGGGAAGTGGGAAAGGCTCTTCACTGGTTTTGCTAACTCACAGATTTCCTTTGCAGACAGAGCTGCAATAAATGAGAGGAGAGGCTCATTCCAGGCCACCAAAGGTTTTCAAACTGCTAATTGGTTTGCAGGCAAACAGCCCTTCATCAAGCACTTCTGGCAGTTGGGTTCAAAAATTTCTTCCAAAGCACCAAGTTCAGGTTAAATGAAACACTTTGGGGTACACTTTCTTCCTCTTCTAAAATACAGCCCAAAGTGTTTTTCAAAGACTAGAATGTTTTGGTAGGAAAAGCCCTCTAAAGATCATTGAGTCCAACAATCATTCCAACATCACCACGGCCATTAAACCATGTCCCAAACTGCTGTGCCCACACATTTCTTGAACACTCTACCATCTCCCTAGGCAGCCTGTTCCAATCCCTCACCACTCTTGCAAGAAAGAATTTTTTAACTCATCTCAAACCTAAACCTTCCCATGGTGCAATTTCAGGCCATTTCCTCTTCTTCTACCACTTGATACTAGGGAGAAGAGACTAACCCCTCCTCTCATGGAGCTGCAGACAGCAATGAGGCCTCAGCCTCCTCTTTTCTAATAAGATGCCAAAGACGACATACAGATGAACCACACAGCCACGAAACACAAGCATTACTTAGAACCAAGTGCTGGTTGCTGAGTATGCACCTCCTTAAACCACCACCAACCCAGACAACGAGCTACTGACTTCCTAGTGACCGTTCTGGGTTCCTTGACACTACCAACCACAACAGTGCCAGCAGCAAACACAAATCTACAGCTTGGCTTCACCAGGATGATGAAACATCTCTGCTGAGAACTTGAGCAGGGGGAGAACTTGGCAGGTGAATGCAGCAGCTCTGCAGAGAACCTGGCTCATAGTCACTGCTAGTATCAGAGCCAACCCAAAGAAGATCAAAATCTCCCTTTGGAAAGGAAGGTGCTATCAGGCAGTTTAGCATCCTTCTGTAAAGAAAGGTCACCTGGTTTAAACTCAGTATTTACAACAGAGAGAATCTATTGGTTCATGCTGTCAGCTGGAGATTTCAGGTCCACAGAGAGCAGAGGCACATTGGAAATGAGGAGATGAAAGGATTGTTTGCTTCCTAAACCAGCACTTTAGGTCCTACCCCAGGAAGAGCTGACCTTGTCAGTGTTCTGATGAAACCTCTTCTAGGGACAAAGGACCTTTAAAAATGCTGAAAGCACTCCTCCCTTCCCCACTTCTTTTTGCCACTGCAGCAGCAAATGTAAAAAGTTGCAAGCTGAACACTTTGCATTCCCCTGCAGAAGCCTTTTCCAAAGCCCATGGGTGCACAGCTCCCACAGCAGCTTCTTGTCAATGACCACGAATGCCCTTGGCCAGCTCTGCAGGAAGGGTCTTAAAGCATTTGACTGTTTGGTTGGTGTGAACCTTGGAAGGTAGACAAAGGAGAAAGAAACATCTTTATGGATGACAAATACCTACTTGTATGCTACAGCTGCACAGAGCTCTGCTGTTCATAAGACACCCAAGCAGCCCAGAAAGGACTCACCTTGGCATCATGGCCACATCAGCTCTGGAGTCCTCAGCACAAAAAGGATAATAACCTGTTGGAGCAGGTCCAAAAGAGGCCACAACAATCATGTGAGGCCAGGCTAAGAGAATTGAGGTTGTTCAGCCTGGAGAAGAGAATGCTCCAGAGACCTTCTGGTGGCTTTTCAGTACTTAAAGGAACAGATCAGAAAGCTGGGGACAGACTTTTGAGCAGGGCCTGCTGTGCCAGGACAGGAGTGATGGTTTAAAACTAAAAGAGGAAGATTTAGAATGGAGAGAAGAAAGACTTGTTTCATAGAGAGTGGTGAGAGCCTGTCCCAGGTTGCCCAGAGAGGTGGGAGATTCCCCATCCCTGGAACCACTGCAGGTCAGGTTGTCTGTGACTCTGAACAACCTGCTCTAGTTGCAGATGCCCTGCTGACTGCAGGGGAGTTGGACTGGATGACCTTTAAAGAGTCCTTCCAACCCAACCCAGTCTGGGGTTCCATGATCAGCACAACCTTCTGCCTGGATGGGGATAGCAATGCTACCTTGCCCAGCAGCAGCTGCAGATGGATGGGAGAGGTGAGACAGACCTGGAGCAGCACAAGGGAAAACAGCAGTGAACAACCATCGTGGGCTGAGCTATTAGTGCTTATTTTTCAGCTCATGATCCATCTGCCAGGTCTATTAGGTTGCCCATCAGCAGGCTGTGTTACCTCCAGCCCCACATCAAGCCAAATAGAACTGATTCATGTAGCTCACCACAGCATTCTCCACTGCTGGGCAGCATTCCCAGGAGCAGATAAATCTTTCCCAGGCAGTAACATATGCATTTGGAGATAGAATATGTCCCATGGAGAACAGTCAGAGTTTTATCACCAACTTTGTGAAAAACAAGATCAAACCAAACCCTTATTTGGAATATAAATGATTACTGAAACCTGCAGAACTCCCAGAGCACATCATCAGCCTGAGGAGCAGTAATTGCCTCCAGCCCTGCTCCAAGGAAATCTGATCTTTGGGTGTCTGAGTGCATCACCTGCACCTACAAACACATGCCTGGGACCTGCTGCTCAGGTTTGCCCCTGTGCTTTGACACAGTGTTAGCTCAAATATCACAGACTGCTGTCAAGAATTTCTTCCTCATCTCCAGTCTCAATCTCCCCTCTCCCAGCTCAAAGCCATTGTCCCTCATCCTGTCACTCCCAGCCCTTGTCAAAAGTCCCTCCCCAGCTCTCCTGTAGCCCTGTTTAGGTACTGGAAGGCTGCACTGAGGTCTCCTTGGAGCCTTCTCTTCTCCAGGCTGAACAGCCCCAACTCTCCCAGCCTGTCCCCGTAGGGGAGGTTCTCATCTTTGTGGCCTCTTCTGGACCCACTCCAACAGTTTGATGTCCTTTCTTTGCTGTTTAATTAAGACAATCTATGCAGGTCCAGGAAAAAACCCAAAACACATCAGCACCACACAACCAAGGGCTGTTCAACCTCACCCACACCTCACAGTCTCCTGCTGAAAGCCTTTGCAGGGCTGAGGAGCAGGTCCTTGCTCCAACATTTTCATTGTTGTTTATTTTCTACCTCCCAAAGTCCACTCACCACGAACAGAAGATCCACACCAAGCAAAGGATCCTGCAGGCATCCTTCAATCTATTCTTCTCATCTTGCCCTCTGTTTCTTCTAAGAAGAAAATCTTGACAGTGAGGGTGGGGAGACACTGGCACAGGTTGCCCAGGGAGGTTGTGGGTTCCCCTTTCATGGAGGTGTTCAAGGCCAGGCTGGATGAGACTATGAGCAACCTGGGCTGGTAGGAGGTGTCCCTGCCCATGGCAGGGGGTTGGAACTGGATGATCTCCAAGATCCCTTCAAATCCAACCCATTGTGTGATTCTTTGTTCAGCAGATGGAAAGGTGGAATGTGGCTGGACTGCAAGCACAGCCCATCTGGCAGGCAGCATTCCCAAGGGCTGCAGCACAGCTATGGGACTGCAGATTACAGCTCCCACGTTTCTTTGGAGCAAAAGGCTTGTAATTACAAAATGACTATTTACCTTCTTTTTCCTTTTTTTCTCTCCCCCCCCCACCCCCCCCCCCCTCAAATGGTACTGCAAGGCAGTAAGGTTGGTTGTTGCTCATCTGGTAATTTCAGCATTTTACACTGATGAAATCCAAGCACAACTACTCTTGCTTTCACTGCTGATTAAACACATCCATCTGAAGATATTTCATGCTTAGCCAAGTGAATATTTAAATCTTTCTTTTTCTCTTTTCCCTTCCTTTTTTTTTTATCTTTTTTTTTTTTTTCCCCCCCCTTAAAGGAAACAATGCTGAGGGTGTCCAATCCTTTTTCTGTTATGGGGAGAAAAGCTGTCTTAGAGCAAGCATTTAAATGAGTGTCAGCTGGAAGAAACACACACTGAGTGCAATTGGAGATAAAACTACCATTGATCCCTTCATGTACAGCCTTTGTGGAGGTGCCTGACGTGCCTATTGAAAGGAGACTGCCCTGCCAGAGTTCTTCTAAGAGATAATCCGTCTTCTGAGAGAGGATTTAGGTTAAATGTACCTGTGAAAAACACTGTCTCTCACCCAACATGATGAATGGCCTATTGTCCATCCTCTGGAGCTTTGCTTGGGCTTGGAAAGCAAGAGGAAGAAAGAAAAAAAAAACACAAAAAAGAAAAAGCAACACCAGACAGAACAATCTCAGTGGTGGATTTGCTCAGCCTTTCCCCCCATGGTTGACAGGCAGGGAAATATCTCCAGCAGTTTTGAGCCTACCAGCAGCTTAGCTTCATGCCACAAAGCTGCTCTGAATGGAAATGATTCCAGGCAGTTGCATTATTTATCAAATTATTTCTCTTTCCATTGCATGACTTGGTAGCACTTTATTACTTTTTTAATAATGCTTCCCATGCAATGAGGCAGAGGCTGGGATGATTAAAACGAGCTCATAAAAGCAGGCTGGGCCATTAGGCTGCTCCAGGAAAACAGAGGGAAATTTAGAAACACTCCCAGCTTTGGCTGGAGTCACTGCTTGGAGAGCAGCCCCCCCTGAACCCGGGGACACCACTCGTCAGGAGCTGCTCCTCACTTGAAGAATGCTCTGAAGGGTTCATTTTCAAGACACTGAGGTGCTGAAGAGTGTCCAGAGAAGGGCAAAGCTGGTCAAGTGTCTGGAGAATAGAGCTGGTGAGGAGCAGCTGAGAGGTGGCAAGTTTGGGTGGTTCACAGCAATAAGCTAAGAAACAGTGGGTTCTAACTCAAACGTAAAAGATTTCAGCTCAACATGAGGAGAAACTTCTTGACAGTGAGGCTGACAGAGCCCTGGAGCAGGCTGCCCAGGGGGGTTGTGGAGTCTCCTTCTCTGGAGACTTTCCAACCCCACCTGGATGCATTCCTGTGCAGACTACACTAAGTGATGCTGCTCTGGCAGGGGGGTTGGACCTGATGATCTCTGAAGGTCCCTTCCAGCCTCTGATATATGTGAGACTGTGAACTGGAGGTGTTCACCCTGGAGAAGAGGAGGCAGAGGGGAGACCACAATGCTCTCTACAACTCCCTGAAAGGAGGCTGCAGGCAGTCAGGTGGGGCTTGGTCTCTTCTCTCTAGTGTCAGGTGATAGAAGGAGAGGAAATGGCCTGAAATTGTGTCAGGGAGGGTTAGGTTGGAGATAAGAAAGCTGGGGACAGACTTCTTACCTTATGACAGGACAAGGGGTGATGGGTTTAAAGTAAAAGAGGGAGATTCAGGACAGTGAGAAGAGCAAGGATGGGACAAGCTGGGTGCACATCTAGCAGCTGTTCATCCCAGTGAGGCGCAGGATGATAGGGCCTGTTGGGTGGACACTGCAGTGATTTCCTTTGACCATGTATCTAAACTCCCAGCTGATGGGGACAATCATACTGCACAGGCAGTCTTCTGCACATCTGCAGCTTCTTGTCCAGGACCTGTTAGCTTTGATTTAGATAACACCTCCAGATGCTTCAGTGCTTATTTGTCTATAACTACTTGTCTTTTCATGGTTCACAGAAAAGCCTGAGATAATTTAGAGCCTCTGTCAAAGCCTGTTTAATTTAGTGCATGTCTTCCTCTTGGTGAAAGCAGGCATTAGATAAGACCCTCCTTATCCATGACAACTGGCAGGTCTCTTAACAGCAAACTCCCTATAATTAATTTTCAGGTAAGAACTATATTTGCTCAAAATCAACCCAGGCAAAATCCTGTTGCATTGAGTTCAGGAGTTTCTCACCAGCTTTGCTGGAGACATGTTTTAAATGGAGCTAAGGAGCATGAAGATCACAGCATCACAGAATGTTAGGGGTTAGAGATCGAGTCCAACCCCCTGCCAGAGCAGGACCAGAGAATCCAGCACAACTCACACAGGAACACAACCAGATGGGGCTGGAAAGTCTCCAGAGGAGACTCCACAACCTCTCTGGGGAGTCTGTTCCAGTGCTCTTTCATCCTTACTCTCAAGAAGTTCCTCCTCATGTTGAGGTGGGACCTCCTGTGCTGCAGTTTCTATCCATTGTCCCTTGTCCTATCCCAGGGTGCAACTGAGCAGAGCCTGTCCCCTCCCTCTTGACCCCCAGCCCTCAGATATTTAGAAACATTTATTAAATCCCCTCTCAGTCTTCTCTTCTCCAGACTAAGCAGCCCCAGGGCTCTCAGCTTCTCCTCATCAGGCAGTGCTCCAGTCCTTCATCACCCTTGTAACCCTCCATTTGTCTCTCTTGAGTACATCCCTGTCCTTCCTGAACTGGGGAGCCCAAAACTGGGTGCAATGTTCCAGGTGAGGACTCACCAGGGCAGAGTAGAAGAGAACCTCCCTGGATCTGCTGGACACACTCCTCTATGCACCCCAGGATCCCATTGGCTTTCTTGGCCACAATGGCACATTGCTGTCCTATGGAGAACTTATCCACCAGGACCCAGATGAAGTGTTGGAAGTCCTGAGGTTGTGTGTGGCTGGGGTCTGTGTCATGGCAGTGCTTCTCCATCTAGAAAATACATATTTTTCTTCCATGGGCAAACACTGGCTGGAGAATCATAGAATCAGTCAGGGTTGGAAGGGACCACAAGGATCAGCCAGTTCCAACCCCTTGCCATAGGCAGGGACACCTCACACTACATCAGGCTGGCCAGAGCCTCATCCAGCCTAGCCTTAAACACCTCCAGGGATGGGGCCTCAACCACCACAACCCATTCCAGGCTCTCACCACTCTCATGGGGAAGAACTTCTTCCTCACATCCAGTCTGAATCTCCCCACTTCCAGCTTTATTCCATTCCCCCCAGTCCTGTCACTACCTGATAGCCTAAAAAGTCCCTCCCCAGCTTTCTTGTAGCCCCCTTCAGATACTGGAAGGCCACAAGAAGGTCACCTTGGAGCCTTCTCTTCTCCAGACTGAACAGCCCCAACTCTTTCAGTCTGTCCTCATAGGAGAGGTGCTCCAGCCCTCTGCTCCTCCTGGTAGCCCTTCTCTGGACACCTTCCAGCATGTGCAGATCAGAAGGCACTGAGGAACATCACCTCTGAATGATTTTTACATCTGAGTGATGAAGGACACCAGGAGGCTTACTGCTAAACTGCAGCAGCTGTGAATTGGGCAGACATCTGAGGTGTGCAGAATTTGGGGGTCATTCTCAGTGCTCTAGGACTACAATGGGAAAGCAGACAAAAAAAAAATTAAAATGAATTTTTGGAAGGTCTTCCTAGGCACCAGCTATGAAGAATATTTATTCCAGGGATGTGAATTGTTGTGTGCAAAAGGGGTTTGGTTTTGGGCTTTTCGCTTGCTAAGGGTGAAGAATGAAAGGTGAGGGGAGTGCCACTCTTTCAGATTACCATAAAAACTGGTGAATATTATTCTAGGGAGAGAAGCAAAAAAGAAAAAAATCCCCTAAAATAGAACATCTTTTGCTCAGATAAATCTATCTGAGAAAACAGCAGAGGTCCCTTTGGCAACATCAAACATAACTCCGCTCAATTCGACACTAGCTTCAGCCGGTCACGGATCTGGCGTCCTAAGTTCTCCTCACATTTTCTTTCTCAATACATTGTTTATCTGCAGTGATGGAACAGCCCAAAGAAATAATCCTGCACCCAGCCTAGATTAATATCTATAAACACAAAAGCTGTGTTTTGTCATCATCATCCCCTTTTTATCTGTACATTCCTTTTTTTTAAGGCAAGAAGTCTGGAAGCGACAAAATTCCATCCCAAAGGAGTGGGGCGGCGGGTGGGAAAGATGGGAACCTTTACAGCTGTTAAGAGGCTGCATGGAAATTGTTTAAAGATGCCTAGAGTCATAACTGCAATCTAAAAATATCCCTGGTTTCTCTGAGAAGAACAGTTCTCAACCAAGTCTCTTTCTTAAGGGATGCTGATAAGGAGAAGAAACAAATGAAAGCCAAACACAAACACTGCAAGGGGCCCTGAAGGAAACAAGTAGGCTGTGGTGAATTACAAATAGTAGAAACCTTTTGCCTTCTCTCCCTTACCACACTTTCACACCTCCCCCTCTCCCCCCCCCGCCACTACAGATCACATTAAAATAAATACAGGATGAAAGATCAAGTCATGAAAATAAATATTTGAGGAAGCAGAGCTGAGTAAGGCAACAGAAAGCTCCCTTTTAACAGCTGTCATTCCTGAGACGTGAGGCAATGGTAGCTTCAGCTGTATGAGAAGACTCTGCAAGTCTTGAAGGGTCCAATGGTGGAAAGAGCCAGTTTTCCCTTCATTTTGGTGGGAAGTGAAGACCATTCCCCATGGGAAACTGCCCTTTTGACACAGCTTTCCAACTTCCCAATTTATTTTTACAGACTAAGAGCACTGGCCATAAACCATGAAAGCCACGACAGCACCAGGCAGGACAGGGAAGCTCCACACTGACAGCCCCAGAGCAGCTCTGGCTGCTGGTGGTGAAGGGACAAAGCACACTTGCAAACCAGCCTGTGAAAGACTAAAACATCCTGTTATGCACAGTTATCCTCCCAGAGACATGCTGCTCCCTGCAAAGCATTCTCTTACACTCAGAATTGAGGTGGGGATCTTGTGTAGGAAGCAGCAGGTGCAGTGAAGCCACTCCTGCTTTCAGTCTGCCCCATGGCCAGTGCTCATTTTTTAGGGCAGTGGCTACAGACAGAGGCATGGAGGTTAAATGACTTCTCCCAGACTATGAAGAGGGCCACAGGAAACTGAGGAATCAAATCAGGAAGCACAGCCTCCAGCCATCACCTCCAACAACTTCCTCATAGAATGGCTGAGGTGGAAAAGGACCTCAGAGGGCATCTACTCCAACCTCCCTACCATGGGCAGGGACACCTCTCAACTAGACTCAGCTGCTCAAGGCCTCATCCAACCTGGCCTTGAACATGCCTAAGAAGGAAGCATCCATGCCCAGCCTCCCTGGGCAACCTGTTTCAGAGCCTCACCACCTTTGTACTGCAGAACTTCTTCCTCAGCTCCAGTCCAACCCTGCTCTCCCTCAGCTTCAAACCATTCCTGTTTGTCCTGTCTCCAGACACCTTTACGAAAAGTCCCTTTCCAACCTTCCTGTAGGATACTTTCAAGTATTGGAAGGCAGCTCTAAGGTCCCCCTGGAGACTTCTCTTCTCCAGGCTGAACACCCCCAGCTCCCTCAGCCTGTCCTCAGAGCAGAGGTGCTCCAGCCCTTGGATCATCTTTGCCACCTTCCTTCTGCAACGAGGATGAACCTCCACCCTCTGCCTACAGCAAACACTTTGGAGGTTTGGTGAACACTAATCACTGAGGAAGGAAACTCCACTGAAGCTCATAAAAATTATTCTCTGATGAGGTGAAAAAAAAAAAAAAAAAGAAAAAGTTAAAAAGAAAAAATCCCATGCAAGATTTTCTGTGCACCAGCTGCTGACACAAACCATTTCTGCAAGCGTTCGGGAGATGAGAGCAGAAGCAGCAAATGCACTCTCAGCTTATTTGTTCCAGCTGACACCTCCTGAACAGAGAAGCCCAAAGGCAGAGTCTTTCAAAGCTAACACATCTCTGCCTCTGGTTTCAAACATGGGATGCCCACAGTACAAAGACAAATTACCCACTCTGCTTGTAATTAACGTGAACTTGATTTGCAAGCTCCAAAGCCGCATCCACGGCGCTGAAAAAACCATGCTTAAAGAATCATCAAAAGCATCAGGCGGGCTGGGAGGTTGTCTGAAAAGTTCATTAGGAATCCTTTGGGGTTTTTTTGTGTGTTCTCCCCCCCTCCACCATACTCTGCCCTGCTGAGATCACAGCTGCAATCCTGTGTCCAGTTTTGGGCTCCCCAGTTCAAGAGAGACAGAGACCTGCTGGAGAGAGTCCAAGGGAGAGCCAGGGGGATGCTTAGGGGACTTGAGCATCTCCCCTGTGGAGAGAGCCTGAGAGCCCTGGGGGTGTTTAGAATGGAGAAGAGAAGGCTGAGAGGGATCTGATCAATGTCTATCAATAGCTGAGGGATAGGTGTCAAGGGGAGGGGGCCAGGCTCTTTTTGGTGGTTCACAGTGATAAGCCAAGGAACAATGGGTTCAAACTAGAGCAGAGAAGATTTCAGTGAGGAGAAACTTCTTTACAGTGAGGGTGACAGAGCCCTGGAACAGGCTGCCCAGGAGGGTTGTGGAGTCTCCTTCTCTGAAGACTTTCAAAAACCCACCTGGATGCATTCCTGTGCAGACTACCCTGGGTGATGCTGCTCTGGCAGGGCGATTGGACCTGATGATCTCTTGAGGTCACTTCCAACCTCTGTGGTCGTGAGCTCCTTCCAGCAGCAGCAGTGGTAGCAATGATGTCCTACATCTGTTTCACTGAACACTATCACTAACACCCTGCTGAAAAGAATCTGCTGGGAAAGCAGGAACAGATTGCTGATGCTACAGGACACTGTGTCAAGGTGTGAGAGAGAGCAGTCTCATTTCTGGAACACCAGCTGAAATTGGGCATGGGTTGGGATTACCTTCACTGGCATCTTGGGGACACTCAGCAACAGTTTGTGGTTGGTTAGAGGACACTTGCCCAGCTCTAAGGGGGAAGACAAATAAGCCTGCAAATCTTAAGGATCAGCCTAATTGCTTTACACATACAAAATGAATCAGCACTGAATATGGCTTCTGGATAACTCTCACAGCCCTTCTCAGATAACCCTTTAGCTAAAACCTTGTCTTAAGCACAGAGGGGAAAAGACAAAGCAGGAGCTGACTGGGCTGGTGACTTACCACCAATGCTGAAGAAAACTTCAGCCATCAGAAAGCTGAAGTGAAATGATCATAGAATGGTTTGGGTTGGAAGGGACCTCCAAAAGTCATCTAGTCCAACACCCCTGTGATCAGCAGAGACATCTGCAACTAGAACAGGTTGCAGCCCCACACAGCCCCATCCAACCTCACCTGGAATGCTTTTAGGGATGGGGCATCTACCACCTCTCTGGGCAACGTGGGCAGGGACATTGTCCACTAGATCAGTTTGCTCAGACCCTTGTTGAGCCTCACCTTGAATATCTCCAGGGATGTGGCCTCAACTGGCTTCCTGGACAACCTGTTCCAGTGTTTCACCACCCTCATGGTAAAGAACTTGTTGCTCACATCCAATCTACATCTCCTTTTCTGTCCTTTAAAACCATTGCCCTCATCCTATCATTGCAAGTCTTTGGAAACAGTCCCTCTCCAGCCCTCTTGTAGACATACTTCAGGTACTGGAACAGTCCACAAACACAAGGCCACCAAGCCTGAGCTAAACCCAGATTCTGCTGGAATATAGTCCATGATCACAAGGCCACCAAGCCTGAGCTAAACTCAGCTTCTGCTGGGATATAATCCATGATCACGAGGCCACCAAGCCTGAGCTAAACCCAGATTCTGCTGGGATATAGTCCACAAACATGAGGCCACCAAGCCTGAGCTAAACTCGGCTTCTGCTGGGATATAGTCCACAAACACGAGGCCACCAAGCCTGAGCTAAACCCAGATTCTGCTGGGATATAGTCCACAAACACGAGGCCACCAAGGCTGAGCTAAACTCAGCTTCTGCTGGGATACAGTCCACAAACATGAGGCCATCAAGCCTGAGCTAAACTCAACTTCTGCTGGGAGAAAGTCCATGATCAGGAGTCCATCAAGCCTAAGCTAAACCCAGCTTCTGCTGGGATATAGTCCATGATCGTGATATAGTCCATGATCGTGATATAGTCTGTGATCATGGGGCCATCAAGCCTAGGATGTCTGCTTTCCCAAGACCTCAAGTAGTTCCCTGGTTCACTGTAGTTCTCTTTGTGTAGAAAATTTGTTCAAGTAAGTTGCCAGGGCAGGTCTTTGGATGTTCCAAGGAAAGAGAGCCATCTTCTGCCACTGTCTTTGAAACCAACAAATGAATGCTGCACTCTCAATACAAACTTCAAGAAGCTATTTGCAGGGTATCACTCTTCATATTTGCCTCAGCAGGATGGAATGAGAACCTGACAAGTTATTGCTGGTTGGGTTACCTGGCCTGCCTTTAGAGGAATTACACATGTGATTTATGTAAAAAAAAATAAAATAAAAGACAGTCAACACAATTAATGCAAAGCACCCTCTGAGGTTTCCTTTTGTGCTGTTCAAAAGCCAACTTCTGGCAATTCATCTCTCAAGTAATCAGGATAAAATTATTGCCATGGTTTGTAGGCTGGCAGCAGGCTGGCAAAGATGTGCTGTCTGTCCTGGTGCCACTTTCTTTCTGGCTGTTTCAAGTAATTAACCACTAATCAGAAAGACTCAAGGCAACAAATGAAAAGAAAAAGAAAAACTTGGAATTTCTACAACTTGTGTTTTAAACTCAAAGCACTGAAAGGAGGAGAGAAAAGCCTTTCTTTTCTTGTCTGGCTTCACAACTGTTCCTTCTCTGCAGCATCCAAGTGAATATGTTAAAATTCCTCTTACAAAACTAATACCTGAGGAGGTCTGTAAAGCAACAGTCCTGGGAAAGAGGTCCTTAGGATGGAACCTCTGAAACAGACCATGGCTGACCTCTTCCAGACAGAAAGGTCTCTGGAATCTGAAAAGATTTTGAAGCGTGGAAGATGACAAAAAAAAAAAAAAAAATAAATGAGGCGAGAGCTGTCCTTGGCCATAATCCCTTCAGCTCCTGGGAGCAGAGGCTGCTACTTTGGGCTTCACCCTGTGACTCCTGCTGTCTTCATGCCAGCCTGGACACTCAGGACAGGATGGAGAAGCTCAGCTTCCCCTGGGGTAGGACTTGAGCATCATCCCTGCAGCAGCTGCCTGTGTCCAGTGCTGTTCTTCCCTGGGAACAAATACACATTCATTGCTCATACCAAAAACCTGCAGGCACAGCTGGGCATTAACAGAGCCAAGGGGCACTACAGCTACAGCTGCCTGGTGTCCTCCAGCCATGGGAATGGGGCTCTTCATCTTCCTGGTGGGCACTGAGCAGCAGATTGCATCTTTTGAGATGAGTCTGTTGTGACAGGACGAGGGGTGATGGTTTGAACTCAAAGAGGGAGATTTAGACTGGAGAGAAGGGAGAAATGTTTTATACTGAGGGTGGTGAGATCCTGTCCCAGGTTGCCCAGAGAGGTGGGAGATGTCCCATCCCTGGAAATGTTCCAGGTCAGGTTGTTTGGGACTCTGAGCAAGCTGCTCTAGTTGCAGATGTCCCTGCGGACTGCAGGGAGTTGGACTGGACCTTTAAAAGTCCCTTCCCACACAAACCATTCTATGATTTCTATGATTCTTGTGATTGCTCTGATGAGACTGGGATTTTAGGGCAGCTTTGGATGTTTTTTTTCTCTGTGGGTAGGTACAAACTCCTGAATCCTCACCAGATTCCTACATCTCCTTCCCAGTTTCACAGACCACAGAATGGTAGGGGTTGGAAGGGACCCTCTGGAGATCACCTAGTCCAATTCCCCTGCTAAAATAGGTTCACCTAGGGCAGGCTGCACAGCATGATGTGCAGGCAGGTTTTGAATCTCTCCAGAGAGGGAAACATTAAAAAAACCCAAAACCCCAAAAAACAAACAAACAAAGAAATTCCACAGATCCCCCCCCCCCAAAAAAAAAAAAAAAAAAAGAAAAGGAGATTGAAATAAAAAAATATATATATAAATAAAAATTATATCTTGAAATAAATAGATATATCATAGAATCATAGAATTGACAGGGTTGGAAGGGCCCACAAGGATCAGCCAGTTCCAACCCTCCTGCCATGGGCAGGGACATCTCACACTAGATCAGGTTGCTCAGAGCCACCTCCAGCCTGACCTTAAAACCCTCCAGGGATGAGACTTCCTGGACAACCTGTTCCAGAGTCTCACCACCCTCATGGGGAAAAACTTCTTCCTTACATCCAATCTGAATCTACCCATTTCTATTTCTGCCCCCCCCCCCTCCATTCCCCCTAAATAGAGTGAAATAAAAAGATATATATAGAAATAAAAAAGATGTATATTGAAATAAAAAGGTGTATCTTGAAATCAAAAGATACATGTTCAAAACGAATATATATTTAAACTATATATATATAAAACTAAAATATATTCACATAAACAGGTAGTCAAATACTCATCTCCCTTTCTCCTTTTCAGAAGTCCTTTTCACCAGGACTTCTAAACCTGAACTTTGCCCTTCTAGAACAGTTCTGACTGTAGGCTACAGTGGGGAGCAGTAATTAATATGTGAAAAAATCTGGACCTAAATTACCGAAACTTCTGCAGCACACAAACCATAACAAACCCTTCTGAAAACAAATTGTGATCACTTTCTGCAAGTGTCCTTCCCCCTCCTGAACCTGATTTGCCAAGGTCCAAGATGGTTGCGCACTCTTTCCACTTCCAAATTCTGCTGGGCCTGAACTCTGTGCGTAAATGCCACCATATGCTGCAGCTCTGTGTTTTTATTGGTTTTAAGCTTAAAAAAAAATAGATAGATAGGTAGGTAGGCAGGTAGATAGATAGGTAGATAGGTAGAGAGATAGGTAGAGAGATAGGTAGGTAGGTAGATAGGTAGGTGGATAGGTAGGTAGATATATAGGTAGATAGGTAGGTAGGTAGGTAGATAGGTGATAGGTAGGTAGATGGATAGGTAGGTAGATAGATAGATGGTAGATAGGTACATAGGTAGATAGGTAGATGACAGATAGGTAAATAGATAGGTAGGTAGCTAGACAAGTAGATAGGTAGGTAGATAGATAGACAGGTAGATAGGTACATAGGTAGATAGGTAGGTAGGTACATAGGTAGACAGATAGGTAGGTAGGCAGGTAGGTAGGTAGATAGGTAGAGAGATACAGATAGGTAGATAGATAGGTAGGTAGCTAGACAAGTAGATAGGTAGGTAGATAGATAGACAGGTAGATAGGTACATAGGTAGATAGGTAGGTACATAGGTAGACAGATAGGTAGGTAGATAGGTAGATAGGTAGGTAGAAAGGTAGGGAGATAGGTAGGTAGGTAGATAGGTAGATACGTAGGTACATAGGTAAACAGGTAGGTAGATAGATAGGTAGGTAGATAGATACGTAGGTAGGTAGATAGGTAGGTAGTTAGGTAGGTAGGTAGGGCTATAGAATTAGGAAGATCGGACCCCACGCTATAAAGGAAACGGTATGAATGCTCGGTCGCTACGAATGTACCTCGGATACCCCGTACGATAAGCACGCTAGGTCTGAAGTCGCACCTTATGTCGGAAGATAGTTAGTCGTTCGGACGTGACGGTAAGAAGCAAGCTATGAACGAAAGTTCCCTCGGGCGATCGGTCGGTCGGTACGGTAGTGCCGGTCCCAACGACAGCCCGCATAGTACAACGCGAAGCACATGGTAGGTAGAACACCAAAGGTAGACAAAGAGCGTACCATAGTTGAAAGGATAGGTACATACGTAGTAGGAAAGGCACGACGGTACAAAGCTCGGATAGGTAGGAACCAACGGTAGCAAGGTAGGTATCGGTCGATAGTAGTGCGTGACCCTCGGACGGCCAGGTGGATGTAGGTAGGAAGCTAGGAATGGTCTCCAGACTGTACCGTCAGGTCACACGGATCGGTGAAGGGTACGGAACGGTCAGTGTCACGCTAGGTCCACGGTACGCTAGATCGGACGCACGGTCCGGACGCACGTAGACACGGACTGGCGCACTGACTTGCTACATCGGTCTGTGCGTGCACTGACTGTCCCTCACGGTACGGGCGCACGGCACAGGGCGCATAGGCAGTGCGCACGTCCGGTTCGCTCTGTCGCACGGACTGTCAGTGCTCCAAGCCACCGTACTGGTCGCCACGCTCTGTCTCAAGTACCGTACGCATCGGTCTGTCGGACTGACGTACTGACGGACTGACGGCCGCACGGACGTGTACTGTCTTGCGCACTGCACTGTTCGGCGCATTCCAGTGACGTGACGTCACCCACTTAACCGGTGACGCTCCCACTAACGTGAACCGCAACCACGTGACTGTCTCACGGACGGACGGACTCATTGACTGGTAGCCAACGGTACTACGGTTGACGTACTACGTACGTCTCCCGTGGACTTTAGCAAATTGACGGGCGCACGGACTTACGTGACGTGACGGACTTACTCACTAACTGACTTAACGTACGATGACGCACGAACGGACGGACTGGTACTTACGCACCACGTACGCACTTACTTCCTCACATACTTGAACTTACTCACTGACTGACTGGTACGCACTGACGTAAGAACGCACGGACGTACTGTACGCTCGGACTGACGGACGCACCTACGTGACGGACGCACTGACTTACTTTACGCACGGATCGGACGGACGTAGGCCGTTACTGCACAGTGACGGACCTCGCACGTACGTGTAAGATACGCACGGTACTGACTAAACGCTCGTACGCTACTCACCTCTGACGTGACTCTACGTACTGACTCGCGCAACTACCTCTGCACGGAACTGACTCTTCGCACGACGGACTTTCTGAAGGTGACGGCTGGCCTGACGGTACGGCTGTACTTACTGACTCACGTACGTTACGTGACGCACGTACGACGCACGTACCTTACTTACGCACTTACTTAGCGTTCTCCCTACTACTGTCTCAGGAACTGTCGCTCTACTGGCTCACGGACTTTCTCACTTACTGTGGCTCTCGGACGGGCTTCACGGACTTACTGGTCCACCACGTGACCTTGACTCACGCACGTACTACTCACTCACTTACGTACGTGACTTAACTGAACGTACTACTGTGACTTATTGACTGACTCACTAACGTACTTACTGACGTTCGTCACTCACTTACTGTACGCACGGAACTCACGGACGAGACTCACTCGTACTTGTACTTAGCCACTACTTGACTTACTCTGGCTCACTTGACTACGTACCTTACTTACGTTAAGTCATGTACTTACTCACTTACTTACTTACTCAACGTACGACTTACTCACTTACTTTCTCACCACTTGTGCTCACTGACTTGACTCACTACGGAAGTCTCACTACTTTCGCAACTTACTGTCGCACTACGTTTCTCACGGACGGTCCACGTGACTTACGTACCGCCCCACGTACTTACTCACTCACTTACTTACGCACGCACGGTGACTGTCTCCTCTCTAGGACGGTAATGTGTCGTAAGGAACGTCGCATCGTATACGTAACTGACTGCACTCTAAGGTCTGAAGAACGCATAGGACGGACCGCTTCTCACTTACGGAACCGGTACTCACAGACGGAAGAACTCAATGACTTACGGTACTCACGGACTTGACTGACTGCACGCACTGAACGGACGGGCGGACTGGCCGTGACTTTCGTACGTCCCGTCCTCTCTTTACCGGCCGAAGATCGTCGGTCGGTTCGCTCTTTCTTAAGGAAGCAAGGTCGGTGGATTACGAACGTCGGTCTAGGGACGCGCGCTCTGTAGGTCGCCCGTTCTTGACGCACCTGTACGGTGACACGGACGGGCCCACGGACTTTGCGCTCGCGTGGCGTCTCGGTAGTCGTTCGGTCTGACGCACGCTCTTACGGACGCACAAAGCACGGTCGCACGTCAACTCACTCACGTACTCACGTACTGACTTACGGACGGTCGGACTGCGCTCGGACTTTAGTCAAGTGCTCACTACAGTTTTAGTCGCTCTAGATCGTACGGACTGACGTCACTGACTCACTGTACTGACGTACGGACCTGTTACAGCACGGTCTGAATCACTACGACTCTCGTACTTACGCCCGAGGTGTGTTGCGCACGGTACTGTGTCTCACGGACGTGCTCACTGACTTGCGCAAGACGGTGCGCACTTCGTGGTCTCACGGTACTGGCGCCCCTGACGGATTCCGCACTACTTACACCAGCTCGGACGTCTCCCGCACGCCCTCACTTACCGTACGGAATGTTCGAGACGGACGGTACTCTCACGTACGCCCTGTGTCTGGGCTCATCGGACGTTGCCACTGACATGGGCGCACGTACGCTGCCACTGTCTCACTGGCGCCACTTGCTCACGTTGCCCACCACGGGCTCACGTACGCGACTGTTCGCTCTGACTTACTGAAACCCACGGACGGACTTACTCACGCACTTACATACTCTCGGACGGACTGAATGTACGTACGCACGTACGTGAAGCACGGACGGACGCCCTGACGGTCTCACGTGACGGGCGCAAGGACTTTTGCGCACTGACCGTTCTTTCACGGTACGTTGTCGCACTGACACGCTCGAACTTACGAACTTCGCGCACGTGTCGTACGCTCGCCTGACTTGTAGCCCGGACGTGAGCAAGGTACGTTGCCACTTACTGACCAGTGATCTTTACTGAATGACCCACCAAACTTACGTACGGACGTACGTCACTAACTTACGTACTTTACTTGACTCAACGTCTCGGACGCTCGGACGTACTCACATAACTACGTTTCTCACACTTGACTGACGCTCTGACTTACTAACTCACTTGACCGGACGCGTACGCACCACTACTGTTCTCACGCAAGGACTTGTCGTGACGTAGGCCTTTCTGCGACTTACTTCTAATCTCACGTGACTTACGTACTCACATACGACTGACGCACTGACTACGTACCTCCACGGTCTTACGCACGTACGGACGCGCTCACGTCACGCGCTCTTACTTACTCGCTCACGGACGGAACGGACGTACTTGACTGTAACCGCCTGTCTGGACGTACTGACCTCACGTTGACTGACTACTCACTTACGTACTGACTCACTACGTACTTACGCACTGACGGACGGACTCACTGTACTGAGCCGCTCGTCTGTACTCCACTGACTTCTACTGTCTCACTGACTTTCTCAATGAACTTGCGGCACGTGTGACAGGGCTCACTCTCGCTCTTTACGGACTGCACGCAAAGTACATGACTCACTCACGGACGTACGCACGCACGTACTTACTTAATTACGTACTTGTACTCACGAACTACGTACTGACTTACCACCTCGTACGTACGTCACGGACGTCACGGACGTGTGTACTCACGTATTACACGTACCACTGCACGTAATTACTCTCTCACTTTCGGACGTACTTGGACTTACTGTACTTTCCACTCTGGGCGTCAACGGACGGGCGTCCACTACGTGCGCACTTACGTGCGCACGACTGATTATCTCACTCACAGGGACTTTGTCCACGCACGGTCCGTTACGTGACCCACGCACGTACTTACCACGGTACTTACGAGACCTCACTTACTGACCACTCACGTGGACTCACTTGACGTACGCACTTGACGGACGTGCTGCATCTGACGGTTCACACCTTACGTGGCTCCCCGTACGTTCTCACGACGTTCGCACGGACGTACGACTGCACTCCCATGACTGACGTCACCACGTGACCTGACTCACGTCACGTTACGTACTCACTCACTGACTTACGTGTACGGTCGGTGACGTGACTCACTAACTGTACTTAACGCACTCACTGTACGACTCAAGCACGTACCGGTCGCACGCACGGACGGACGGACGCACGTGACTGGACTGTCTGAAGTGCTTACCTTGTGCGTACGGCCGATCTCTCTGACGTGCCTTGGCTCTCGTACTGTCGGACTCACGGGTCCGTTACTGAAGCACGGAACTGACTTCGCACCACGGATCGGTCACTACGGTTACGCACGCACTTACGGACTCCCGATCGGTACGCCCGTACGGCATCATCGGACTAGGCAACTGTACTTTGGCGTCCACTTGACGTCGCACTTTCGCACGGACGTGTCGAACGCCCACGCACTGAAGTGTGTACGCAAGTCATCACTCACGTACTATCACGCACGCACTCAACGTGTAACCACGGACTGACGACGGTCGGACTTACTTGCGCACGTACTGGCGCAAGTTCCTCTGACTTCGGGCGCACTGACGCACGGAACTTGACTTGACCTGACTGACCACGTACTGACTCACGTTGACGTGACTGCTACGTACTTACTCTATATTACTGAATGCACTTTACGTACGTACTTACGGACTTTACGTTACTTATCGCATCGGACTGACTCACTGTCCGGACTCCCGGATTGGTCGCTCTGGTCTTGGCTCACTGTCTTCTCACTTACTTGCTCACTGACTGTCGCACGGACGGACGCCCCACCTTTATGACGTCCCTCACGCCCGCTACTGAACTTAACTTGTACTGGTCTGACTGACTTGACGCACTGTACTGACTCCAGGTCGGGCCGCCACTTGACTGTTCTGCACGTAATGTGTCGCGCACTAGTTCTGTGCGCACGGCTCACTGGCTACTTGCGGCAAGTTCGCACGTGCCATTCGCACGTGCTCACGATTGCGCTCGTGCGGACGTGTCGCACTTACTATACTGTTGACCCACTGTACTTGACGTACGCTCGCTCTTAGCGGTACTCACGTACGGAACGTAAGGTGACGTGTACGCACTGACGGACGCACTTGACTTACGCCCTGACTGTGCGCCCGGACGTGCGTACTTACTTGCCACTTGACTTGTCTGCTCTGACGTCTCACGATACTTGTAAGCTCTCACGTACTGACGCGCGCACGAACTACGCTCGCACGTACTTACCTTACTCACTGACGTACTGTACTGACTGTACTTACTTATTAACGACGGTGTGACGTACAGTACTTACGGACACTGACCACTGTACTCCCTGACTAGTCGCCACGTGTACTTGCTCACTACTTTCGCACGTGACCCTTAGACTCACTTTCTTGTCGCTCGCACTGTCTCCGCACGTGCTCACCACTGAGTCTCACGTACGTTCCCGCACTACTTGCTCACGTACCGTTACTAACGCAATTACTTACCTGTACCCACTACTTACTACGTCACGTGACTCCCGTACAGACTCCCGTACTTGCTGACACGTAAACGTGCGCACGTACTGGCGCACGGACTGTTCTCACCCTTTGTTGAACCCCGTGGTGTGCTCGACGTACTCACTTACCGTACTACGTCACGCACGGTACGTGTACGCACTCACTGTACTTTCTGCTCACTTGACGGTCTCACCTATGACGTACGTACTCAATACTTACAGTACTGACGTCACTCAAGCACTTACTGACGCAACTAGCAATGCACTTGACTTACCACTCACGTCACTTACTCACTTACTACGCACTACTCACGAACTTAGGCCACTACGCACTGACTGACTTACTTACTTGAGTACGTCACGGACGTACGGACTCACTCACTGACGTACTCACTTCACGCACTACCACTGTTACTGACACACGTGACTTCTCACGTTACTTACCACTTAGACTTACCCCACGTACTTACTTACTTACAGCAATGGACGGTACGTGACGCAAGGACCAACTACTTACTGACGTACTTACCTCTCGGCCTTACCGACGCACTTACATACGACTTACTCCATTACTTTCCACTGACTTTCGCACTGTACCTGCTCACGGTACGTGTGCTCACGGACGGCACCACCCACTAACTTGACCACTTACCGTACTTAACTCACTGACATACGCACTCACTTACGGACTCACCACTGACTGTACTACGGACTTACGTACTCAACTTACTTGACGGCTCTCTGACTTTCTCACGGACTTTCGCCACTTGACTGTGCGCACTGACGGGGTCACGTACTTACTGTACGCACTCAGGACTTACGCACGAACGGACCTTACTCACTAACGGACGTACGCACTGAACGACATATCCGACTGACTTCACGCACGATACTGACTCACTTACTCACTTACGTAACTCACAGACTTGACGATCCACTTGACGACCACTTACCTACGGACACACTACCCACGGTCTCCCGCACGGATCGGACGCAATGTTATGACGCTCTTGACCTTGACGTAAATCGCACGAACCTACGGACGCCGCCTAATACGTACCACAGACTTACTACACTCGTACGGACGGACCGCACGCTCGGACTGGTGACTCCACCGAAGTGACGTACTCACCAACGGAGACGCTCTGACGTGACCTAGGACCAAGCTCGTACCCACGTAACGCACGCGCGGAGCCACGCACCAACGGTACTCACCCACTGACCCTCTGACGCACGGACTGGACGTACGCACGTACTGACTGTGCGTACTCAGGACGTACTTACGCCCACGGACGGTACTGAACGGTACCACGCACTTAATCACGTCGCCCGAGTCGTGCTCACGTACTGGCGCACTGGACTTTCTCACGGACGCACTATCCTACTGCTCGTTCTCACCTTACGCTGGTACTCACTTACGTACGTACGGACGGACTCTCGTACTGACGTCGCGCGGACTGACCTTATTGACTCACTCTACTTACTTACGCCCGAACGTACCCCTTACTGGCGCACGGTACGGTTCCCACTTGACCGTTCTGCACGTACGGTTGTCTCACGGTACTCCACGGTTACGTACTTACGCACGCACGGCCTGACTCACGAACTCACGCACATACTCTCGCCACGCTCGCACGACTCACGTACGTCTGCTACGAACTGACGTACATGTGCGCACTGACTGTGTCGCAATTGGTGCACGGGACTGACTTTGCGCACGCCCGTTTCTGACGGTGTACTGAGCTCACGGACGTCACTGACGGAGAACTTACGGACTGACTCACTGACTGACGCACTTGACGCTCGCACGGACGCTCGTGTACTTGACTGTACTGTACTACTGTCTTACTGGTTCCGGACTGACGCACCTGACGTACTGACTCACGTACGTACGCACTGTACGGTGTTGTTGGTGATTGTGGGTTTGTACCACTTACTTATCGCCCTGTACGTGGCTCACTTACGTGCTCACGTACGCGCGCACGGACTCGCCAACGGACTCCCTCACGGACGGAACGCCCGCACTCCCTCAGTACGGTGACTGACTGAACGTACTTACTGACGGTTCGCACGTACTGTCTGCATTGGTGTCGACACGGACGGACGGACTCATCTGCCCGAAGGTCTCACGACGCACTTAAGAACGTTCTGTTCGAGCACCTCTGACTTACGCCACGACGCACGCACTTACGCCACCGCACGACCACTAACGGACTCACGTACTTAAGCAATGACATGCTCACGGACTACGCTCTTACGGAAGCACGTGACGTACGCCCGGACTTCTTTCTCATTGTCGTGGCGCACTGGTCGTCGTCTCTAGACGGTGCGTCTCGTGACGTTGTCCTCTTTACGTGCTCTCGTGTACGGCGCACTGGTACTTTGCGGACTAGGTAGCTCACGTGCTCTCGTTCTCACTGCGCACGTGCCCGGACTTACTTTCCACTTACTTACTTACCCACGTACTTACTTACGCAACTCACTACTGTACGCACTTACTGACTGTAATGTACTTACTCACTTACTGTACCACGGCATTACTCACGTACTGTACTCCCTGTACTTACCCCTTACTGTTCGCAACGTACTGTTCCACTTACTGTTCCACTTACTTGTCGCACTTACTGCTCACTGACTGTTCTCACTTACTCACTTACTCACTTACTTACTCTCTCACTTACTTACTCACTCACTTACTTACGCTCTCACTACTTACTCTCTCACTTACTTACTACTCACTTACTTACTAACTTACTTACTTACTTACTCACTACTCACTTACTTACTACTTACTTACTCACTTACTCCCTTACTTACTCACTTACTTCTCACTTACTTCTCACTTACTTTCTCACTTACTTTCTCACTTACTCACTCACTTCTCACTCACTTTCTCACTCACTTCTCACTCACTTCTCACTCACTTTCTCACTCACTTTCTCACTTACTTCTCACTGACTTACTCACTTACTTCTCACTTACTTACTTCCACTCACTTACTTTACTCACTTACTTACTTACTCACATACTTACTCCACTTACTTACTCCACTTACTTCTCACTTACTTCTCACTTACTTTCTCACTTACTTTCTCACTTACTTCTCACCTACTCACTTACTTACTTACTCACTCACTTACTTACTCACTCACTTACTTACTCACTCACTTACTTACTCACTCACTTACTTACTACTCACTTACTTACTTACTCACTTACTTACTTACTCACTTACTTACTCACTTACTCACTTACGTACTCACTTACTACTCACTTACTCACTTACTTACTCACTTACTTACTCACTACTTACTTACTCACTACTTACTCACTCACTCACTTACTCACGTACTTACTCACTTACTTACTTACTTACTCACTACTTACTTACTCACTACACTTACTTACTCACTTACTTACTCACTACTTACTTACTCACTTACTTACTCACTTACTTACTCACTTACTTCTCACTTACTTCTCACCACTTACTTACTCACTTACTTACTTACTCACTTACTTACTCACTCACTTATCCACTTACTCACTCACTTACTCCACTTACTCACTCACTTACACTTACTCACTTACTTACTTACTACTCACTTACTTACTCACTTACTTACTTACCACTTACTCACTCACTTACCACTTACTCACTTACTTACTTACTCACTTACTTACTTCCACTACTACTTCTCACTTACTACTTCTCACTTACTTACTTACTCACTTACTTACTTCTCACTTACTTCTCACTTACTCTCACTTACTTCTCACTTACTTACTTACTCACTTACTTACTTACTCACTTACTTACTTCTCACTTACTTACTCACTTACTTCTCACTTACTTACTCACTTACTTCTCACTTACTTACTCACTACTTCACTTACTTACTCACTACTCACTTACTTACTCACTTACTTACTTACTCACTTACTTACTCACATACTCACTCACTTACTCCCTCACTTACTCACTTACTTACTCACTTACTTCTCACTTACTTCCTCACTTACTTACTCACTTACTACTTACACACTCACTCACTTACTTACACTACTTACTTACTTACTCACTCACTTACATACTTACTACACACTTACTTACTTACTCACTCACTTACTTACTCACCTACTTACTTACCCACTTACTTACTTACTCACTACATACTTACTCACTCACTTACTTACTCACTTACTTACCCACTTACTCACTTACTTACCACTTACTCACTCACTTACTCCACTTACGCACTCACTTACCCACTTACTCACTACTTACTTACTCACTTACTTACTCACTACGTACTCCCTTACTTTCTCACTTACTTCTCACTTACTTCTCACTCCCTTACTCCTCACTTACTTCTCACTTACTTACTCACTTACTTACTCACTTACTTTCTCACTCCCTTACTTACCTCACTTACTTACTCACTTACTTACTCACTTACTTACTCACTTACTTCTCACTTACTTCTCACTCACTTCTCACTTACTCACTTACTTACTTACTCACTACTTACTTACTCCCTTACTTTCTCACTTACGTTCTCACTACTTTCTCACTTACTTTCTCACTTACTTTCTCACTTACTTCTCACTTACTTACTTACTCACTCACTTACTACTTACTCACTTACTTACTTACTTACTCACTTACTTACTCACTCACTTACTTACTACTACTCACTTACTTACTTACTCACTTACTCACTTACCCACTTATTTCCACCCTCACTTACTTACTGACTCACTCACTAACTCACCCACCCACTCAATCACTTACCGACTCACTCATTCATACCCCCATAGCAAACCTCATATATTCAAATCGATATGCCGGCGCCATCACGTACGCACCCCCCGCAAGACCCGCCATGCCCGCACCATGTGCGCCAGTGGACACCATAACCCAGAAGCACGAGCCATGCCTACACAAGGACAGCACCATGCACTACCCCACAGTGCCACTCATACAGCAACTATAGTTAACATAAGGTACACCGCATGATGCTATTATACAAGTCCTAGTGAGTGGTTGTTTAATTGGACACTTTGCTGTTCTTTGCTACCAGCACAGAACATCATTTGTTTGCTGTGAATTTCCTTCCCTACAATTAAGGGCTATAAACAATGCAGGCACTGCACAGCACCACAAAGGAGCAGCTCTAATGATGTAAGAGCTTCACATGGACAGGAACAGGAGAGGAACAATTTGTTTGAAGGGCTTACAATTATTTTTCTGCCCTGGACTGCATGTATGTCTGGTAGCAGAGTAAATGTGACTTCCAGTAGCTTTAGGGGAACACTAGGGATGAAGAACACTGTGGATGGTGGTCTTCACAGAGTCTTTGAATTACAGAATGGTAGTGGATGGAAGGGATCTCCAGAGATCATCCAGTCCAACCCTTCTGCCAAAGCTGGATCACCTAAGGCAGGTCACACAGGAACACATCCAGATGGGTCTTGAAAGTCTCCACAGAAGGAGACTCCACAACCTCTCTGGGCAGCCTGCTCCAGGGCTCTGTCACCCTCACAGTGAAGAAGTTTCTCCTCATGTTAGGTGGAGGTTGGTATCCATCACCCCTTGTCCTATCACAGGACACCACTGAAAAGAGTCTAGCACCTAATGTGCATTCACTGTTTCCAAGGAGAAAACATGTCCTGGCCTGAGCCAGAGCAGAACAGAGCCAGTCCTGGTCAGTGCTGTGACTTCCCAACTCAGGCTTTGCTCAGTGATGCACCTTCTGAAGCTCAGGGCAGCTCTGCAGAGCCAGGGGATGCTCCTAGCAGGCAGAAGCTGATGGCAGAGATTCTGCCAAGGGCTGGGCTGCACAAAGCCTCTGCCTGAGACTTGCTCCTAGGCACACCAAGGGCACTGCCACAGCTTATGCCCCTCCTTTGGAGACAGGAAGGTGGCACCTGGGGGGAGAAGCAACTAGGACAGGGGAGCCTCAACTGCACAGCAAAGGTATTCCATCCCATAGACATCCTCTTGTCCCCCACCCTTTAGCTATTGATCAGCACTGACTGGATCCCCTCTCAGAATGCTCTTTCTCCAGGCTCAACAGCCTCAGGGCTCTCAGCATTTCCTCCTCAGAGAGATGCTTCTCTCCCCTTAGCAGCTTTGTAGCCTCCACTGGACTCTCTCCAGTAATTTCTGCCTCTCTTGCCCTGGGAGCCCAGAACTGGACCCAGAACTCCAGATGCAACCTCACTAGGGCAGAGTAGAGGGGAAGGATCAGTCTCAGTTCCAACCTTAAACTCCACCACTCCTGAACCCTCAAACCTGCATGGCTGCACCTGCAGATTTGTTGGGCTGCACTGTTGTTTGGGTTTTGTGTGTGTGCGCTATGGAGAACTGTATGAAAGTGAAGGGAGATTGAACTGCTCAGCAATGAACTGTTGTGAATGAACTGCTGAATTAACCCCTTTTAATTAGTTGTAAAATGCTTCCTGATCTTCAGTTCAAAGAGAATTACAGTTCCATTGCAGGACCTTCCTGCAGCAGTTAGGAGCGTGGCTGTGACAGAGGCTTATTTTAATTTCAGCTGGCAGCACTCTTGTCTGCCTAGCTCCAGGATTTGTCTCTAATCATGTTGAGACTGATTCTCCCTCCTGCACTCAGGAGTGAGCTGGTGACTACAGACAGCTCCTGAGCTCCCATCCCTACGAGGATGAGCTGCTTGTGCTTGCAACTGACACAGCCACACTGTCATTAGGAACCAATGGAAAGGCTTCTGTGATAAGATCACCTGAAAACAAAGGTTTTCAAGCACTGGCCTCAGTAACCAATTTATGCAATGTTGTTGCATGAGATGTGATGGAATTATTATGAGAGGATTAATGAAATCCTGCAAGACCAATCTGACTGCCATGACTTCTCCTCCTGCTCCTGAAAAATATGTACAACACAATGCCCAGAAATAGTTGTCCCAAGTGAGAAGTAATGAGGGATGGAGGATCATAGAATCCTAGAATAGTTTGGTTTGGAAGGGACCTTAAAGCTCATCCAGTTCCAATCCCCTGCCACGGGCAGGGACATCTCCCACCAGCCCAGGTTGCCCAAGGTCCCTTCCAACCTGACCTTGAACACCTCCAGGGAGAGGGCATCCACAACCTCCCTGGGCAACCTGTTCCAGTGTTCCACTATCCTCATGGTGCTGTATTTGTTCCTAACATCCAACCTAAATCTGCTCTGCTCTAGTTTGAAGCCATTGCTCCTCATCCTATCACTGCAGGACTTTGCAAACAGTCCCTCTGCAGCCTTCTTGTAGCCCCTTCAGGTACTGGAAGGTCTTTATTAGGTCTCACACAGAGCCTTCTCTTCTCCAGGCTAAAGACCCCCAGCTACCTCAGCCTGTCCTCATAACAGAGGTGCTCCAACCCCCTGATCATTTTCATGGCCCTCCTCAGGACCTGCTCCATCAGGTCCATGTCCTCTTGTATTGAGGGTGAGGTCTCCCCAGAGCAGAGCAAAGTGACAGAATCCCTCTCTCTCTCCATCTCTGGCCATGCTGCTTTTGACGCAGCCCAGGATGTGATTTGCCTTTAAGGTCCCTTCCAAAACCAAACCATTCCATGATTCCATGACAGAAAATGATCTCTGTGCCCATACAGAAATAGTCTTTGTTTGCAAGCAGCATTTGCAATGTATCTACATCTGTGCTGTAGCTGTTTCTATCTAACATTCTATCACACATTTACCTTCTGGAGTCAGGCTACTAGCAGCATTTTGACTCAGTGAGGCCTCCAAGGCAGGATTTCCATTATTATGGAGAGGAACTGCCTTTAATGACTGCAACAATATAATTGTACCCCAGGGTAAAATTTCTAATAACACAATCACACAGATCTGAAGCACCAGTAAGTGATGCCTTCAGGGCACATTATTCATTAGGGGTGCAGCACACACTACCTCAGCCTCCAGAGAAGAACATCAAACCTGAACCAGTAAAGCTCTTTTTTTGTTCCCTGATAGTCTCTGCTCTCTGAACAATGCACTTTATTTTGCCTCCTGGACAGCAGCAGCCTCCAGAGCAAGAATCCCAGCAGCACAGTTTTGATGCAGACACTATTTGGATCTCCAGCAAGGAGTCCCTAACATCACACTCCATCTGAAATGTCACACCAGCCCCAGGAGCAATGCTGGATTGCCATGGTAGCAGTCAGGCTGTACATCAGGATTCAAAGCCAGGGCTGACACATTAACTTTGCTTTTAACTCCATCTGGAATTGGAAGGGCCATCTGTATTGATTAAGCTTCACATGATCAAGCTCAGTTTGGAGAAGCATCCAGATGTTCAGGTGCTTCTCTGAAACTCATCAGTTTAAGTAGAGATTTCACTGAAGTTTCTTCTCCCACGCCTGTCTAAAGAGCTGGTTTGTGCCCTAGATGAAGAGATTTCAGCAACAGCTTTTCTTGGCATCTTTCTTCCTATATTTGCACATATTGAAGCCCCCACACTTAGGTGTGGGTGTAGGGAAGCACTAGGACTGGACTCCAGTTGATGCTGCTGTCCTCCGGGGTGGCAGCAAGGAGATCACTTTTCAGGAACTGAAGAACACAGAACTACAGCAGGGTTAAACAGAGGACCAAACACTTAGCCTCTCCAGCTGGGGGAGTCACACAGTGCTGATGAACAATGCTACAGCCACATGAGACCAGATAATTTCTTAATTGTGCATTTCACACAGTCTCCAGGTGGAGACTGGGAGGATGGAGTGGTTCATAAAGGCGATGGCCAGGATTCAACACCCTCAGCCCCACTGCAGACACAACCAACTGCGTGGAAAAACTAAACAGGTCCAAGTGCCAAGTCAACAGAGCAGTGCTCATTAAGACATCTTGCCAGAGAGGCCCCACTGGGTGATCTGGCTGCTGGAAAAACCCCTGGGCTGAAGGAGCAGAAGATTTCACACCTGCTTAGGCACATTTCACGTCTGGTTTCCCAGCCAGGGCTGGATGCCTGGCTGGGAGGCTCCCAGTTCTGGCACGGCGTGCCTGGCCACTGGCATCAACACCTCAGCCTTGCTGTGCTTTGCATCTGAACTCAGTGCTGAGCTGCTCAGAGAACTGAGGCAACCCAACCCCCCAGACACTGCCTGGAGCCTGCCTGAGCTGGGACCAGCAGACAGCAAGTTATTCAGCAAGGTCTTTTTGACTGTGGTTGCCTCCTGGAGAGGGTTGGTGAGGAAAATGCTGTAGGTGCAGCCTTATACTCCCTAGATAAATATGTGCACACCACATGAGGGTGGTGTGGACACCCTCATGTCTACCATGGTGACAGGGGTTCACCAAGAGGAAATAATTGCCTCTCCTTTCCCAGCTGTCTATTTTCCCAAAGCTTTGAAGAAACCTGCTGGATTTCAGTTACATTTCATCCTCTCCTGACCTTGGTAGAAAGCAGCTAAAACATCTACAGCCAATCACAGAATATTAGAGGTTGGAAAGGACTTTCAGAGATCATCCAGTCCAAGCCCCCTGCCAAAAGCAGGATCACCTAGGGCAGGCCACACAGGAATGTATCCAGGTGGGTTTTGAAAAAGTCTCCAGACAAGGAGACTCCACAAACCCCTCTGGAGAGCCTTCTCCAGTGCTCCATCACCCTCACTATGAAAAAGTTACTCCTCATCTTGAGGTGAAACCTTCTATACTCAAGTTTGTACCCATTGTTCCTTGGCTTATTACTGTGCACCACCAAAAAGAGCCTGGCTCTCACTACTTGACACCCACCCCTCAGATATTGATAGGCATTGATCAGATCCCCTCTCAGTCTTCTGTTCTCCAGACTGAAAGGCCCCAGGGTTCTCAGTCTCTCTTCATAGGGGAGATTATCAAGTCCCACAATCAAACAATCATTTAATTATTTTGGGGTTATTTGAAATTTGTTTTGATTGCCAAACAACTTAATTGTTTGCCAATTGAATTATTTACCAATTACCAAACCAGAATTAACTGAAAATTAGTGAAAAAGGTGATTTGGAAGCAAACACACAGGCAACACAAGCTGCCATCTAGCCTTCTGCTAGCAGTGCATCAGCCCCATTCCCTTGGTAAATCAGGATCCGGGGGTTTCGGCTCTATGACAGCATCCAACTACTAGGTAAGTTTGCAGATGTGCTAAACCCCCATAATTATCACTTTGTGGGCAGTATTGCAGGGCAGTGACCAAGAAAGAAACACAGTGCTCACATTCCTTCCCTTTCCTTTCCTCAACTAAAGTAACATTTCCCCCTTCACCCCAAAATTAAAAGGAAGAGAAAGAATTTTGCCATGCCCCAAACAGGATCAGGGTAAAGAGCACATTTCAGCTATGGATTACACAGGTGAGGATGAGGAAACACAGAAGGGACCACATGGAGCTGACACTCCAAAACTTCCAGAGGTTAATACTTCTCATTCTTTGCACAATCCTTCAGCAGATGAGCAAGTTATTTCAGGTTGAAAAATCAATATCCCTTGATCTCTTGTAACAGTGACCTCAACACAGCTTTGTACCATGACTGCTAGAGGAAGCTCTGTGTAATTACCACCCAACACTTTTCATCCCAAGAGGGGGGAAGTCAAATGGTCCATGGACAATAGCTCTTTAAAGAGCAGGGAGCAGGAGCTGGATAAATCAGGAGTAAGTTCATTTTTCAACTCATCTGGCTCTAAATGAGCTTTCTGCATGCTCAAATACATCACCACAGTGTATATTTCAACATACATTGCAAGCAGGTTGGCTGGAGCTAAGAATAGACTTTGCAAGATGAAAGAAGGGCTCTAATAGGTTTAAGCTTATAAAAAATGTAACAATTTCCTGTCATTTCTGCCTTTTTGACCTTTCCTGACGGAGCAGGATTTCCCCCATCAATCCCAGGGAATACAACCACACCTTGAGACATTCAACAACAAATCACTGCAAATTAGAAGGGAGTAGATTCAGAGTGGATGTTAGGAAGAAATTCTTCCCCATGGGGGTGCTGAGACACTGGCACAGGTTGCCCAGGGAGGTGGTGGAAGCCTCATCCCTGGAGGGTTTTAAGGCCAGGCTGGAGGTGGCTCTGAGCAACCTGATCTAGTGTGAGGTGTCCCTGCCCATGGCAGGAGGGTTGGAACTGGCTGAGCCTTGAGGTTCCTTCCAACCCTGACAATTCTGTGATTCACTGCAAAGCTACACAGGCAAATTTCAAAGGCAGGATCCTTCTTCCTACTAACACTCTCCTTTTGAACTAGAAAATCGGGGGGGGGGGGGGGGGGGGGGGGGGGGGTTGGGGGGGAAGGGAAGAAAAAAAGGAAACCAAATGACTTGAGCAGCCTGAAAAATCTGCCCCCAAGTCAGGCCTGAGGACTGCTAAATTAATTACTGACCCCAAATAATTCCTGTTTGTGGGACATTGAGTAATGTAGCAGAGCAGTGCAATCTGCAGCACAGGCTTTTATCTCCTGGGGATTCTATTTGTGGGTTGTTTTGTTGTTTTTTTGTTTTTTTTTTTTTTTTTTGAGAAACAATGCTTATTTAGAGCAATGAAGAGAGAAAAATATTTGCTTTTGAGAACGTATCTTTATCAGGTTCTTGGCAGGGAGACTTTAATAGTACACAGAGACTGGAATGAACACAATGGGAAGAGAAAGATCAGCCCCAGCTCCTTGAGACTGAACAGGAGCTGTTTTCAGATGTATTTGCAAGTCAATTTGGGGAAGCTATTAATGACAAATTTAGCTTTCAATGCTGAAAGCCCCTGGGTGGAGCAAGCTAATGAAAGAAATGGTTACTTTAAGACATTACCTCTCATTTTCTCTCAGGATGTCTTTTCCTTTCTTCCAAGAATAAGTAGGTCTGGGGGAAGCTTTTGGCTTGCACTCAATGATTACTTCACCACCCACTTTAACCAGAGTTAACTTTTTCAAGAGTGTTTTGGAGAAGTCTGGACCAACAGCTGAAAGAAAAGAAAAATAAAACCAAATCAGAATTCCCAATGGAAAAAAAAAAAAACAAAACAACCCAAATCAAAGCCTTTTGAACATCACAATATTCCAGGCTTGTTTCTCACCTGCAATTCCTAAATGAACTGACTTGGTGAGCTGTGTGAATGTGTGGAGAGGGCATAGAGACACCTGAATGCTTCAGCTTTTTACTTGTTCAGCTGCAAAGCTCAGAAACCAGTAAGCTCAGCAGGCTGGTGTCAGGCACTTCTTATTCAGGGCATTACCCCTAAGAACTACACTTGCATGACCTGTATAATGTGTTTCCTTTCCTATGTCAACAGCTGGATAATTGTTTTGTCAAACAGCTCTCTGTGCAGAGCAACAGCAGAAAGGAAAACTGTCCCTAAGAACCCATATGATGAATCAGGAATGTTAACATCTCCAGAAAAGTTGACATTTTTATGCTTGACATCCATACAGTCTCCCCAGGGAGGTGGCTGAATCCCCATCCCTGGAGGTGTTTCAAAGAGGCAGAGAAGTGGTGCTGAGGGATATGGTTTAGCAGCAGGCTTGGGAGAGTTAGAGAATGGTTGGACTTGATCATCTCAAAGATCTTTTCCAACCAAAACCATTCTGTGAATGCTCTACCACCTGGGATTTTTGTCTTAATGTTATAAAGTGGGGAGATCTTGACACTGCCAAGTCTTGAACAAAGCAAATCAGTGCAAGACCTAAGAAGGCTCCAGGGTACAAGGAGCTCTCAAATCTTCTTTGTTAGTCCCTCCAGGGAATGCTCTTCCAGTTTGTGAAAAGCAGGCAGGTATTCATTGAAGCAACCACCAAAGCCCTGCAGACAGTCTGCAGCCTGGCTGTGAGGCAGGAGATGGTTTGGCTTCTGATTTCTGCCTCAAAGGATTTGTAATGATTCATTGGATGGGACCTGATGAAAGGCTGAGCTTTCAGGCAGCTGCCTCTAGGCTGACTCTGGTTGTGAACTCCTCAAAGATGACCAGAAGATTTTATTTCTATCAAGCAGGACAATTTATTTTTCCCATATTGAAAGCTCAAAGCAAACAGGTGAGGCAGCTTAAGGGCTTTATGAACAGCTCTTGCCCTGCTTGCTATGTCTCTGCTGACAGAAGTTTGCTTTCTGACAGATCTGATAGAATCATCAAATGATTTGGCTTAGAAGAGACCTTTAAAGGTCATCTGAAACAACCACCCTGCAGTCAGCAGGGACTTCTGACCTGGAATGGTTCCAGGGATGGGGCACCTACCACCATTATGGGCAACCAGGGACAGGGTTTCACCCTCACTATACAAAATTTCCTCCTTCTCTCTAGCCTAAATCTCCCTCTTTCAGTTCAAACCTTCCCCCTTTGCCCTGTCACAACAGGCCCTGCTCAAAAGTTTGTCCCCAGCTTTCTGACTGGCCCCTTGAAGTACTAAAAGGCCACCAGAAGGTCTCCCTGGAGCCTTCTTTTCTCCAGGCTGAACAACTCTAACTCTCTCAACCTGGCCTGGCAGCAGAAGGGTTCCAGCCCATGGATCACTTTTGTGTCCTCCTCTGGCCCTGCTCCAACACATTCACATCCTTCTTGTGTTGAGGGCTCCATCAGTGGCAGCAAACTGAGCCCTTCTCATTCTCTTTGCCAGCTGCATGCCTGCTGCCTGCTCCTCCTGCACCATTTCTGTATCCCCCTAAGCTTGCAGCATTTCCCTCAGCTTCCTTCCTTGCTGCACCCTGGGAGGTGAGAGTTTAGATCACCATGCACTGCATCTGTTTGATGCTCTGAGAAATGATCTAAAGCTCACCTGAAGCAGCCAGGAGACCAAAACCTGCTGTGTGATACAGAAAGCAAATCCATTTTTTTTTTCCACAGGGCAACTCCCCTGCCTCAGTTCTTTTGGATATCATTCCTGCTGCAAAAGAGCTGAATAAAACATAATCCCACACTGCTAATGGGGTGGGCTTCATGATCAAACAGATCTTGGCTGCCTCTTTCATGCAGCAGAGTTCACTAATCTCTGAGCTGTCTTGTCTTCTGTGTCTAATCACAGGCAGCTGACTTCATTTGAGCACAGAGGAAGACATGGATGTTATTAAAGACTAGGAAAGAGCCATCTGAAAGCCAAGGCTATGTAAAACAGCTCAAAATTAAAGGAGACATCCTGAGGACAACCTCCCAACAAGGCACTCAGAACCAGATGGATTATTATTGATATCCTGTCAGCCTCATTACTACATTAGCACTTCTGGAAATCATTACTCAGGTGATTGAGCAAAACAGGTTTGGGAATAATCCTGCTACGTCCATCTCTGTAATGAACAGCTCAGGCTGGCCTTTTACAGTCATAGAATTGTTTCAGCTGGAAAAGATCACTTGAGATTATCAAGTCCAACATTAAACCATGTCCCCAAGTGCCAAGTTCACACCTTTCCTGAACACCTCCAGGGGGGATGACTCCACTCCCTCCCTGAGCAGCCTGTTCCAATCCCTGACCCCTCTTGCAGGAAAGAATTGTTTTCCTTACAACCAATCTAAACAAATAATTTACTACTTTCCTCTTGGTCCTCTTTGAAGTAGAGGAGTTGCATGGTTCAGGTTTTATTCTGTGCTGTTCAAAATGTTGTCATCTGACATTTAGAAACCTTGGCCTCCATTCTCAGCACAACCACAGCTTCCTTGTGCTACTTCTGGGCTAAGGCATTTAATTTCTTCACACCTTGTTGGTAAAATGAGGATTTAAATGACTCTGGGGTTTGTTTCTTCCACTCTAGGAATCATCCTTCATTTAGGAAAAAAAAAAAAAAAATGTTCTTTAAGCATTTAGCCTGAGCATTCTTTAAGGCAACAAATGTATCTTACTGGATGGTTTTACAATGCCCACCACAGGTGGATTTGGAATTTCTCCACCACCTCTCTGGGCAGCCTGCTCCAGGGCTCCAGCACCTTACAGTGAAGTTTGTCCTTAAGTTGTGGTGATCCTGGATTCAGCTGAAGACTCCAGGCAACAGAATTGACAATAACAGAGACAAAAGGCCCTGCCTGTAATTGTCCATTTCTCTTTTTCAATTAAGTTTAGCCTGGAGAAGAGCAGCCCCAGAGGGCAATGCTCAGCAAAAGCTAAAGGGGGGGGGGCGCAAGAGGCTGGGGGACAAGAGGCTGGGGCCAGACTCTGCTCAGTGGTGCTCAGGGAGAGGACAAGGGGTAAGGGGCACAAACTGAAACCTAAGAGGTTCCATCTGAGCAGGAGGAGAAAGTTGTTTGTTGTGAGGGTGCTGGAGGCCTGGAGCAGGCTGCCCAGAGAGGTTGTGGAGTCTCCTTGCCTGGAGACCTTCCAAGCCCAGCTGTGCATTATGATCCTAGGCAAGCTGCTGTGGGTGCCCTGCTTCAGGAGTGGGGCTGGACTGGATGATCCCCAGAGGTCCTTTCCAACCCCATCATGATGGGATCCCATAATGATTTGCCTTCCTCCCACAGGCTCCTTTTCAGCAGGGTTTTGAGCAGACAGGAAAAGCATCAGTGAGTTGATTTTGATTTCTTTCACAGAGTAACACATCCAATAAATCTTAGGACTGTGAAGTCTAATTTATTGAGCATTATTGTACTTTTCCTGAAGAGCAACACTGACAATCTTTCAAACGAATTTTTCTTCTCTGCAGACATCTATCACTGCTGATAAAAAATGACTGATAATTGGAAATGCCAAAGTCAGAAAAGCCCTCATGCTCTGATCTTCAGCATAAAGCAGGGAATGATGCTGTTGAACATTTTACTTCTAAACCACTGTTTTGTAACCATGAATTCCATTTAACCCTTTGAAAGTAAACACCTGTGCTGACATAGTTTCCAGGCCTGCCACTCATAAAAGGGCATCATATGTGAATGAGATATGGATTTGCAGGACAGCCAAGGTTAGAAAAGACCTCTGGAAATGACTGTATCCCACCTCTGCTCAAGCACAGGCAGTTACAGCAGGTTGCCCAAGGTTGTGTCCAGTTGGTTGGTGATTATCTCAAAGGATGGAGATGCCACAATCCCTCTGTGCAACCTGTTCTAGAATCCAACCAACCTCAAAGCAAAGAAGTTTCCCCTGTGTTTAAATTGCATTCCTTGTGGTTCAGTTTGTGCTCTTTGAGTCTTGTCCTGGCAGTGGGCACCACTAAGAAGAACCTGGCTCTGTAATCTCTACTCTATCCCATCAGATAGTTAAACATCTGCCTTTATAGGAACTCCTCCTGCTAGTGACTGGGGCAAGTAGAGTAGGTGCACACAAAGCAGGTGGGGCAGAAATTGTGTTTCCTTGGTGAGGGTTTGGGGCAGGAGTGTCACCAGTGCCATTGGAATGGTGAGAGGTCTACTCAGACAGGTGGCTTTCAACACCTCCTCCAAGAGAGTCAGTCCCTGTAGCCCATGAGCAGGCAGGGACTGCTCTCTGTGCCCTGATCTGCAATAGTTAGGTTTCTCCATAAGTGTTTCTAACCAGCAGGAGGTTGAGGGAGCTTGCCAGCTCTCATTGCTCAGTCACCTGGATGAATAGGAGATGACGAAAAAGAATCTGGTCTCTGTTTTCCCACTTTCTCAATCTTTCATTTCGTGCCTTAAAACCAACAGCTCACCAAGGATGAGTTTAGGGCAGTGTTGCTGGTGAAGAGTCTGGACAACAGGACTTGGGAGGAGTGCCTGAGGAAACTTTGGTTGTTTAATCTGGAGAAGAGGAGGCTGAGGGGAGACCTCATTGCTCTCTAAAAATCCCTGAAAGGAGATTGGAGCCAAGTGGGTGCTGACCTCATCTTTCAACTATCAAATGACAGGATGATAGGAAATGGCTTCAAGCTGTGCTAGAGGACATTTAGGTTGGACATTAAGAAAAATGTCTTCACCAAAAGGGTTGTCAAGGCCTGGACCAGGTTGCCCAGGGCAGTGGTGGAGCTTCCATCCCCAGAGGAGTTTCAAAGCCTGTAGGTGTGGTGCTGAGGGACATGGTTCGGTGGTGACTTGGCAGTGCTGGGTTAATGGACTAGGCAATCTTAAAAATCTTTTCCAACCAAACCAATCCTATGGATTCTATCCTGTCTGAGATGAGGTGATCCTCTGCAACACTTTGCAACTTGACAAAACCAGCTTGGGTGAAGGCTTTGGCAGTTCTGGAAGGTTTTTAGGGTTGAGGAAAATCAGACTTACCTATGACACTCAGCTCTGCACTGGCAAAGATGATCCCATGTCTGTTTTCTGCTACACACTGATACATGCCAGCATCCGCCAGGCTGACGTTCGTGATGGTGAGCGAGCCCTGCTCTAGCTGAACTCTGCCCTGTAGGCAAAACAGTAAAACAAATTAAAAAAAAGTAAATAAGGAGATCCCCCCTCCTTGGAACATAAACCCAGAGAGACCGTGCTATATTTTATACCAAGGTGGATAAAACCAAGTAGCAGTAATGGGAAGAATTTGCATGCTCCAGTCTGTTTGTCTGCCAGCAATATTTATGTCAGGTTAGACACTAAATGGTAAAACCAATACAGTAGCTGGTAAATGCAATTTAAATTGGAGGACTTTCCCTTGACTCCCCATTGATTTAACACCCAAAGCATTCAGATTAATATCCCTTTTGAGCAGATAAAGTTGAATCAAACAAAGGCACTTCCATTCCCCAGTGGTACGGCGCAGCGTTCTTTAAAGCATTTAAAACAACGACATGGAGAGGACATATGGCAATGAATGCTGGCAGGGCTGGTGGCCCCCTTAGTTTGCACAGGCAGAAACACTCCAAACCCTCTACAGCTGATTGAAAAACAATAGAGATGTTAATAATTTAATGATCCTTTCCTTCATATCAGCCACTAATGTGGTTTAAGTCCACGACCATCTGCTGGTGACCAGCGTGAAGCAAGTACACAATTAGTGTGAGGAGCAAAAGACCAGGGCATCATTTGTCAGCCTAAGGATATGGAGCTTGTGTTACCCATTTTAATAAGTGCAGCAAAGTGCCTCCCTCTCTCCCTTCCCAGGATTTCCACTATCAAAAAAACCCCCCACAACACCAACCCAAAAAAATCCACTCCAACAAAAGTAATATTAAGAGCTATTGGCTTTCTACTTGGCCTTAGGGTGGGAATTTAATGTTGGTGCATTTGTTATCTGGCTTTCATCAAATGTGGGCTGCCATATTCTTGTACAGGGGAGGGAAAAAAAAATGCCAGCTTCCATGAAGCCAATGGTTTCATTAAGCTTTCATTAATGTTTCATTAGCAGCTGAAGTTCACCTGAATATCAGAAACTTGAAAAAAAAAAAAAAAAAACAGATCCAGGGCAATCATTTTCTGGCTGCAGGCATCATAGTCCCTGTTGGCCATTCTCTCTTCTCCACAAGGGTCTCTGCAGCCTTAGGCTTGTATCATGGATGCTTCATTTCAGGGAGGGCCTCTGAAGATGGAGCTGTTTTGTGTCTTGCTTTTCACTAACCAACAGGACCCACACCCTCAGGTCCTTTTCCTCTGGGCAGTTTCCTGCCACTCTGCCCTGTGCCTGGAGTGTTCATGGGGTTGTTGTGATCCAAGAGCAGGACACAACACTTAGCCTTGTTGAACCTCATCCCACTGGCCTCAGCCCACAGATCCAGCTGGCCAGATCCTTCTGTAGAGCCTCCCTGCACTCAAGCAGATCAAGACTCCCTCCCATCTGCAAACTTAGAGTGCTCTCAACTCCCTTGTCCAGATCATTGACAAAGATATTACAGAGAACTGGCCCCACACTGAGCCTGGGGGAACTCCACTTGTGACTGGCCACCAGCTGGATTTAACTCCGTTCACCACCACTCTTTGGGCTCTCCTGAAACCACAACACCCTTGTGAGATCACTGATAAAGTTATCAAAGAGAACTGGCCCCACAGTGAGCCCTGAGGAACCCCACTTGTGACTGGCCACCAGCTGGATTTAACTCCATTTACCACCACTCTTTGGGTTCTCCAGAAGCCATAACTCCCTTGTGCAGATCACTGATAAAGTTATCAAAGAGAACTGGCCCCACAGTGAGCCCTGAGGAACCCCACTTGTGACTGGCCACCAGCTGGATTTAACTCCATTTACCACCACTCTTTGGGTTCTCCAGAAGCCATAACTCCCTTGTGCAGATCACTGATAAAGTTATCAAAGAGAACTGGCCCCACAGTGAGCCCTGAGGAACTCCTCTCCCTGGATTTAACTCCATTCACCACCACCCTTTGGGTTCTCCAGAAGCCCTATTGAGGCGCTCAGCAGTCGGGCAATGTGAGAATTTCAGCTCACCACCATCCTTCCTCTCTCCATGCCAAAAGCCTTGGAACATGCAGAGATGAGTGAGGTGGTGGGGCAGAAGCCCGGTGAAGGGCTCCAGCAGTGCCTACCTGTGCCAGCAGTGGTTCTCCATCCTTCAACCAGCGGTAGGAGGGCTTGGGCCGCCCACTCGCCCGGCACTCCCAGGCCACACTCTCCTCTATGGCTGCATGCACATCACTGATCTTCTGGATCCAGTTGGGCTGAGCTGCAAGGCAGACAGAATGGATAAAGCTTAAGTCTGGAACCAAATGTGCTCCCTGGATGCGAGCAAATGACTGTTTCCTCCCTTTCTTAGCACATTGAAGGACTGGATTTAAAGTCAGGCTTGGTAATAAGCTTAGCAGCTCTGCAGAGAAGGATCTGGGAATGCTGCTGGATAACAAGTTCACCATCAGTCAACAATGTGCCTTTGCAGCCCTGAAGGTTGATGTTATTCTGGGGTGTATTAAAAAGAGCGTGGCCAAGAGGTCAAGCAAAGTTGTCCTCCCCCTCTATTCTGCCCTGAGGAGACCACATCTGGAGAACTGGGTCCAGTTCTGGGCTCCCCAGTTCAAGAGAAACAAAGAACTACCAGAGAGAGTAGCAGAGGCTACAAAGATGCTGAGGGCCTGGAGCAGCTCTGTGAGGAGCAAAGGCTGAGAGCCCTGGGGCTGAGAGCCTGCAGAAGAGCAGCCCCAGAGGGCAGCTGAGCAGTGCTCAGCAAGAGCTAAAGGAGCTGTGGGGGACAAGAGGCTGGGGCCAGACTCTGCTCAGTGGTGCTCAGGAACAGGATGAGTGGAATGGGCACAAACTGGAACCCAGGAGGTTCCATCTGATTGCATACTGAGAAACTTGCCAGAGCCCCAGAGCAGGCTGCCCAGAGAGGCTCTGGAGTCTTCTCTGGAGATACTCCAAACTCACCTGGACATTGTGATCTTGGGCAACCTCATCTAGGTGACCCTGCTTTAGCAAGGGGGAAGTTGGACTGGATGATCTCCAGAGGTCTCTTCCAACCCCTATTATGCTGGGATTCAATGATTCTGTCAACTTTTGCCAGATTCCACATGCAAAGAAATTTCCACTAAAATTGCCACGTGTTTTTGGAGATCACACAAACCCTCTGACTTTCTTAGGTTACACCCCCATGCACCTCAGGTGTCCAGATACATCTGCGACACTTCAGCAAGTCACATTAAAAAAGTGAGTTCAGATCTTTTTAATGGTCACTTGCCCTATTTTGACATCATCAAATCCAAGAGACTTAGCAGGAAAGTGTTACCAGCAGAGGTCTCCAAGAACCTGGTTAATATTTTTCTCCATGTAATCAGATAAACCAAAAAATTCAGATTGCTCAAAGACAGGTAACAACTTCAAGCTTGAGGAGGGTAAGTTTAGATTGGAGTTTGGGAATAAATTCTTCACAGTGAGGGTGGGTAGACACTGGAACAGGTTGCCCAGGGAGGTTGTGGATGTCCCCTGCCTGGAGGTGTTCAAGGGCAGCTTGGATGAGGATTTGAGCAACCTGGGCTGGTGGGAGGTGTCCCTCTCCATGGCAAGGGGCTGAGAACTGGATGAGCTTTAAAGTCCCTTCCAACCCAACCCATTCTATGATATAATTACTTTGTACAGGGAGAGGGGCCAGAGAAAGGTCTGAAAGGGTAAAGTAAAAAATGTCAGATTAAAATGGTAACTTGGTGTGATCACACCTAAAATATTGGTGTGCCTGCCACGATGGGGGGTTGGACCTAGATGATCCTTAAGGTTCCTTCCAATTCAGACCATTCTGTGATTCTGTGATGCTGGATGGATTCTGTGAGAGCTGAGTGACTTCTGAAGCTGTGTCCAGGCGGTGTGCTTAACCCCACCCCTCCCACGCTGCACATTTTGCTTCTCGTGGTGCTTAAAGAGCACAGAAGACTGCTGAAAAATTTTTCACAGCCTCTTAACTCTGAGGGACTTGCAAGAAAAAGCAGGAAGACAAACAGAACATCAGGACAATGCAGGAGCAAAGGGAGCTGAAAAGGAGAGGCAAGCAGTGTTTGCTTCTCTGCCTGCCCCTCCTGCCTCTCTAATATTTTAAGCTTGTTTATTATCTGTATCTAAAGAGATAAGAAAGGGAAAGCTTCTAAACGTAGGAAGATGAAAGTCAGTTCTGTCATCTGGAGTAAGAACTTGAACAATTCCATCCAAGTGAGACAGTGGCTCAAGGACATCTGCAAATTACTCCTGAATTTACATATTGACTGCTCTAACAGCATCCAGCTCATCACTCTAAAGAGAGACTTATGGCATCCTTAAAGGAGCTCTGTGAAACCACAGGGATCCCTTTGCCTTTTTTCTTTATTCAGTGCTGAGGTTTTCTTTAGTGTTTTTCCACATGCAAACAAACAAATTCAGACCAAACAACTGAAAGGGAGCTGTAAAGCAAAGAAACTCCTGAGTCACAGCATGGTGAGGGTTGGAAGTGACCTCTGGTGATCATCTCAGTCCTGCTCTAACTCAGGGTCAACCAGAGCAAATTGCTCTTGATGGCATCATAGAATGGTCTGGGTTGGAAGGGACCTCCAAAGGTCATCCAGTCCAAACCCCCTGCAGTCAGCAGTGACATCCTCAATTAGATCAGGTTGCTCAGAGCCCTCTTGAGCCTCACATTGAATATCTCCAGGGATGCAACTCCAACCGCCTCTCTGGGCTACCTGTTGCAGTGTTCCACCACCCTCATGGTGCAGAACTTGTTCCTAACATCCAATCTAAATCTGCTCTGCTCTAGTTTGAAGCCACTGCCCCTTGTCCTATCATCCAAGCAGGCTGAAAGGATAAGGTGGGCTCTGTAACACTTGTGTGCCATGTTAAAAGGAAGATCACCCATGTGAGGAGGAAAGAAAACTCAGTATTTATCCTTGGTTCAAGCAGATGCCCCAAAGAAGGGAAATTCTCACCCCACACAGCAGAAGTCTTTATCTTTCTGCTGGACTTTGCAGGTAGCACATATGAGCCCTTAGAGCTGACATTGAAATGTGTGGGGGGGGGGGGGATTGGAATTGCTGGGAGCTGCCAGTCCCACTTTCCATGCCACTCTTTCCTGCAGGACCCCCTGAGCCACTCCTCACCCCCTGCACTGTTTTGAACCAGCTAAACTTTCCCTCCTCGAGCCATTTACAAGGCAGACAACTAAGGAATGAGCAGAACAGGTCAGAAATGAAATCTCAGTGAAAAACCAGCAGAGCCTTTTGTTTCACTCTCTGCTGCTCTTGGGGAGACTTTTCTAATTAGGTCAAGCTCTCCTTTCAACAGTTCATTCCAGAGAATGGCTGGCACGTTCTTGACTTAATCTTGAGCAATACACAAGGGTTGCTTCCTGCAGCAAATATGCTTGAGCCACCAAATGAGAGTTGCCATATTATAATGAAATTTGACAGCCTCCCATTGGGGATCCTACCAAGCCATGGTAATGTGACACAAGATTTCAAGCAGGATAATTAGAATAATTCAAAGCAGGCTATGAAAGCAGCTCCACGCTCACAACATTTGCCGATAGAGTGACATTATTTGAGATGATGACAAGGTTTAATTTGGGGCTGGTAGTAAAAGTCCTTTGGATAATTTCAGTGGCCAAAGAGAAATGATTTCATGTGATGGGGGTGGAAATATTTTGGCCCTGGTTGGAGTATTTATTACTGACCTGGGAAAAATCCCAGGGGAAAAAATAAAGAGCTGGTAGTAAAAAAAAAAAAAAAAAAAAAAATACATGGAAGGTCATCAAGAATTCATCTGAGTGGGAAAAAAATTCATATGCTGAAGCTATAAAGCTTAGAACTGTAAGCATGGCTCTTGCATAAGGATGGCTTTAAAGACAAATATCATAAAACCATAGAATGGTTTGGCTTGGGAAGGACCTTAGAGATCACCTAAGTTCTGTCCCATCTAAGAGTTCCAATCCCTGCCCTACAGCCAGGCTGCATCACTGCCACTAGGACTAAGAGAGTGCAGGTGGAGCAGAGGCACTGACAGAGGCTGAATTGCACAGAATCATAGAATGGGTTGGGTTGGAAGGGACCTTGAGGATCATCCAGTTCCAACCCCCTGCCATGGGCAGGGACACCTCTCACCAGCCCAGGTTGCTCAAGGCCTCACCCAGCCTGACCTTCAGCACCTCCAGGGAAGTGTTCATCCTCTCCAAGGTGATGAGAGGATCTGTCTGGAACTTCTACTCAGAGGAATGAAAGGCAAAAGATGGAGCAGTTAAAAACAACCCTGTTTACCTTTGATCACCTTCCAGTCTCACCAACACAAAGTGTGGCATTTTCGTACAATCACAGACTGATTTGGGTTGGAGGGGACCATTCAAGGTCACTCAGTCCAACCTCTTTGCAGCCAGCAGGGACACCTGCAACCAGAGCAGGTTGCTCAGAGTCCCAGACACCCTGACCTGCATTGGTTCCAGGGATGGTGCATTTCCCACCTCTCTGGGCAACCTGAGCCAGTGTCCCAGCACCCTCACTGTAAGCATATGTCTTCATTCTACCTAGTCTAAATCTCCCTCTTTTAGTTCAAACCATCACCCTTTGTCCTGCCACAAGATGTGCTGCTCAAAAGTCTGGCCCCAGCTTTCTTGTTGGCCCTTGTAAGTATTTTAAATCAGGAGGTTAGGAAAGTAAGACCAAACTCTCTAGACTGAGCTGGTTCTTCGTTGCAATACATCAAAAGGCAAAAGGAGGCACTGGGAAGCTGGAGCAGAAATCATGCCCTGAGAGGCATTTGAAAATGAAATGATACAGCCAGTGATGATGTATCACAGCAGAACTGAGCAAGAGACCCAAAGAATGATGGGAGCAGTGTGTGAAATAAAGCAGAAATAAATCTATAAGGGACTTTGCAAGCGTCTGTGAGTTCCAAACAAGCGAAAAGGCTAAAGCAAATGAGCTACTAATACATATACAGAATCCAATTCTCGGCCAGTGTATATTGATTTCAGTGTTCCTAAGCCAATTTCTAGCAGCTGATGACCTAGTGCAGGCTGTGTAATTCATCATTAATGGCAGATGAAAGGCTGAATGACTTGCCCATTACTATATCTATTTGAAGGAGATTGAGGCTGAGCCCAGGATCAGAAAGAGCCTAAAGACCAGAAAGCCAGGCAAGTAAAAGAAAGAAAAGCAGATGAGGAATAAAAAAAGAATTAAAAAAAAAAAAAAATAGAAAAAAGCGCATGAGTAATTAAAACTCAAGAATGCAGCCTGTGTGTCAGGTTTGAGCAGACAAGTGGCCACACCATCCTGGCCCAAGCAGGGACAGAGTTTCTGTCAACAGAACCCAGATTGTTGCCCTTCCCATGATCACAGGAAGGTGAATCACAGCACCACAGAATGTTAGGGGTTGGAAAGGACCTCCAGAGCTCATCGAGTCCAACCTTCCTGCCAGACTTTCAGTCATCACTTTTCCTCCTCTCAAATTCTTCCTCCTGATCTCTACTGCCCGTCAAGGACTATCTGAACTTAATCCCTTCCTTGTGATCCCTGCTGCTCGTCAAGGCCTATTTGACCGTAAACCTTTCCTCCTGACCTCTGCTGCCCATCAAGGACTATTTGACCATAAACCTTTCCTCCTGACCTCTGCTGCCCATCAAGGACTATTTGACCATAAACCTTTCCTCCTGACCTCTGCTGCCCATCAAGGACTATTTGACCATAAACCTTTCCTCCTGACCTCTGCTGCCCATCAAGGACTATTTGACCTTAAACCTTTCCTCCTGACCTCTGCTGCCCATCAAGGACTATTTGACCTTAAACCTTTCCTCCTGACCGCTGCTGCCTGTCAAGACCTATTTGACCTTAAACCTTTCCTCCTGATCTCTACTGCCCATCAAGGACTATTTGAAATCCACACCACTCTCAAAGCCCTGGAGCAGGCTGTCCAGAGAGGTCGTGGAGTCTCTTTCTCTGGAGAGATTCCAGCCCCAGCTGGGCCACTGTGATCCTGGGCAACCTGCTGTGGGTGACCCTGATTTAATAGGGGGGTTGGACTGGGTGGTCTTCAGGGGTCCCTTCCAACCCCTCCCATGCTGGGACTCAGTGATTCTGTGAGGAATCAACTGCCATGTCTCTGTTCCAAGTAGCAAATTGGGTTTTCTAGCAAGGCATGTAAATGATAATTTACATACTTGTCCTATTTATCTGATTTTTCTTGTATTTCATCAGCCTAGAAACTCCTTTTATTTCAAGTGGCTGTGAATTCTCAGCAAATTATTTGTGATCTGGGACCTGAAGGGAGCAGAGCCACACAACTGCCTGCTCTTCACTTATGCAAATCTCCTTTTCAGACCTCTAACCATAACGAAGAGCCTAATACGATTTCCATTTGGGGTTGGTTTAGAGAGTGGCACAAAGGAGCTTTCACACAAATAAAACACAAGCCCACTGATGAAAAGGGGACTCTTTTCACCACAAAATTAAGGAGAAGCATCAGTTCCCAGTGGGATTTAGATTGGAGAAGTGTTTAATCCGAAAAGCAGTCCAGCCCTTAAATGGTTTCTGCTGAATATCTTAAAAAGAGCTGCAAAGAGCTGTAATTGGGTACAAAGAATTTTGTCTCTCTGCTAATGTGGATGCTGCTGTGCTGACTCTTTTCAAAAACATTTTAATTTCTTCCCACTCCCCTCCCCTGTCTTGACTTGCCAGCAAGGTGCTGGGCAGGGAGCTCAGGAGAGATGCTGGAGGAGGATGTAGCTGATGAAGGGACTTGAACATCTCTCTTATAGAATCATAGAATGGTTTGGCTTGGAAGGGATCTCCAAAGGTCATCTAGTCCAACCCTCTCTGCAGTCAGCAGGGATATCCCCAACTAGATCAGGTTGTCCAGAGTCCTGTTGAACCTCATCTTGAATATCTCCAGGGATGGGGTCTCAACTACCTCCCTGGGCAACCTGTTTCAGTGTTCCACTGCCCTCATGGTGAAGATGAAGAAAGGCTGAGGGACTTTCAGTCTGACTGAGGAGGGATCTTATCACAGAACTACAGAATGCACTGGATTGGAAGGGACCTTTAAAGGTTTTCAAGTCCAAACCCTCTGCAGACAGCAGGGGCATCCCCAGACAGATTATCAAATACTCCAAGAGTATGTAGAGACTTAAAGAGTCAGGAGGATGGGACCAGTCCTTATTCAGTGGTGCCCAGGGACAGGGCAAGAGGCAGTTGGCACAAACCTGAGCAGAGGAAGTTCAAGCTAAACACGGGGAGGAACTTCTTTACTGTGAGGGTGGTGAAGCACTGGAATGGGCTGCCCAGAAAGGTTGAGGAGCCTCCAACTCTGGAATCATTCAAAACCTGCCTGTGTAACCTGCTCTAGATGACCTTGCTCAGGCAGGGGGTTGGAATAGATGATCTCCAGAGGTCCCTTCCAACCCCTAACATTCTGTGATTTTGTAACTGGATTTGTGCCCTGTTTCTGTTACTCAGAACAGTGGTCAGACATTGGAACAGGCTGCCCAGGGAGCTGGTAGTCACCACCCCTGGAGGTGTTCAAAAGACATGTGGACATTGGCACTCTGGGACATGATTTAATGGCCATGGTGGTGGTGAGTTGACAGCTGGACTTGATGATCTTCAAAGTCTCTTTTCTCAGGGCAAGCAAACAGGTGAGGTGTCCTTCAGAGTTCTAATAGTCAAGGAAAGAGGAATAAGTCCCTGTGACTGCATTAACATGTTTCCTGGCCTGAAAGCCTATCTGTCAGGTAGGACACAGACCACTCAGAACAATGCTTTTGGAGAGCAATAAAACACAGCCTCAGAGCGCAGGAAAGGGAGGCAGAGCAGATCTTCCACATTTAATTAACCTTCCCTGCTGCAATGAGAATGTCAAACAACTCCACTATCACTGATATGCTAACAGAGGGAAAAATAAACATTGATACAAGAATGAAATACAGCACAAGTCAACCTTCCCTGACAACTTGCTGGGGCGCCGAAGGCAGCTGACAAGAGAGGCAGCGTTGGGTTATCTGCACTGAGCAGGCAAATCTGCATTGCATTTGCTGTTTCTTCTTCTCTCTTTCTTTACTTCATGCCATGCAAGGAGGCAGATAACTGGCTTCAAAGGAGTCATGCTGGAGAGCCAGATTGAGATCTGCAGGGTGTGTGTTGTGACAAGAGCACATGGCTCAGCCCAGGTGCCATACCTGCCTGCCCACAGCACCTCATCCAGGGCATTGGAACGTGTCCAGGGAAGGGCAACAGAGCTGGGGAGGGAGCTGGAACACAAGCCCTGTGAGGAGAGGCTGAGGGAGCTGGGGGTGTTCAGCCTGGAGAAAAGGAGGCTCAGGGGAGACCTCATTGCTCTCTACAACTACCTGAAGGGAGGTTGTAGCCAGGAGGGGGTTGGTCTCTTCTCCCAGGCAACCAGCACCAGAACAAGAGGACACAGTCTCAAGCTGTGCAAGGGGCAGTTTAGGCTGGATCTTAGACAGAAAGAGAGATTGGCCATTGGAATGGGCTGCCCAGGGAGGTGATGGGGTTGACATCCCTGGAGGTGTTTAAGAAAAGCTTGGATGAGGCACTTGGTGCCATGGTCTGTTTGATTAGTTAGGGTTGGGTGATTGGTTGGACTTGATGATCTTAGAGATCTTTTCCAACCAAAACTATGGGTTTAAGAAAAGTGGGGTTTAAGAAAAGCTTGGATAAGGCACTTATTGCCATGGTCTGGTTGATTAGTTAGGGTTGGGTGATCAGTTGGACTTGATGATCTTGGAGGTCTCTTCCAACCTGGCTGATTCTGTGACTCCCACCTCTGAACACTGTTCTTGACCCACCAAAACCAACCCCCAAATCTCTGCCAACATTATAGTTCTAGTTCAATAACAACAGGGTCACAGAGTTGCTTAAGTTGGAAATAACTTTTAAGATCCTTGAGTCCTGATGTTAACCCAGCACTGTCAGGTCCCCACTAACCCATGTCAGCTTTAAAAAGAAAAATTACTACGGAAATTTGCTTTCCTACCAGTTCCAATTTGTACAAAAGGTTTACAGCAAGTTACTCTCCCTAAAAACTTTGCTGCCATGTGGAAGTGCAGGGCTGAACTTACAGAAAGTCAGGTTTTATGAAGAGATCTGTTCTCAGTCCTAAAGGGGCTGCCAAACACCAGCTGCCCTTGAAAAGAGAACTCTTATGAGCTAGGGACTCATCATCCCCAGGAGAACAAGGATGATAGTTTGGAACCTCTCTGCTGTGAGGCCAGGCTGAGAAAGTAGAGGTTGTTCAACCTGGAGAACAGAAGACTCCAGGGAGAGCACCTGGTGGAATTTCAGTGCTTAAAAGGGATGATCAGAACGATGGGGACAGACTGTTTAGCACAGCCTGTTGTGACAGGACAAGGGCTGATGGTTTAAACACAAAAAGGGAGATGTAGAGTGGAGAGAAGGAAAGAATTCTTTGTAGTGAGGGTGGTGAGACCCTGGCCCAGGTTGCCCAGAGAGGTGGGAGATGCCCCACCACTGGAAACATTCCAGGTCAGGTTGTTTGAGGCTGTAAGCAACCTGCTTTAGGTGCACATCACAGAATTACAGAATGGTTTGTGTTAGAAGGAACCTCTAAAGGTCATCTAGTCCAACTTCCTCTGCAGTAAGCAGGAGCATCCTCCACTAGGATCAGGTCACCCAGAGCCCTCTCAAGCCTCGCCTTGAATATCTCCAGGGATGGGGCCCCTCAACTACCTCCCTGGGCAACCAGTTCCAGTGCTCCACCACCCCTATGGTGCAGAACTTGTTCCTACAGTCCAACCTAAATCAACCAAACCTAAATGGCTTCTCTAATTTGAAGCAATTGCTCCTCATCCCACCACTGCAGACCTTTGTAAGCAGCCTCTCTCCATCCTTCTTGTAGTCCCTGCTGATTGCAAGGGGGTTGAACTAGATGAGCTTTAAAGGTTTCTTCCAAGCTAAACCAGTCTGTAATCCTATGACAGTTTAATCATTTATCTTTCAAACCAGCACCCAGCAGAGGTGGCTGGCTAGCACCTCTCCACAGGGAACCCCCCTGGTAACATCAAAAGAAGTGGATGGAAAGATAGCTCCCAGCATCACAAACAGGGAGGGGACAACACTCCTCTTCCCACAAAACCTCAAGCTCTCTCCTGAAATGCCTTCTGCAGCACAAAAAGCAGCACCAGGCATGGTGGCAGCTTTTGTGTAGGATCTGCAGCCCTCCAGGAATAGCATCCAGAGTGGTAAATTCATTACAGCAATTAGATTATAAACTTAATATATGCTGTGGTGGGAAGGCACCAAAGGCTCTGCTTACTGCTTTGCAAAGGAAGGTAGGTTCAGCTGTGGCTTGAGCTAAACTCTACAACTGATGAGGCTTTTCATTTGCTCTTCTCAAGGGAAAGAAATCAGGAGAAAGAGGCATTGTCTGAGGAACAGGGAAAGAAATCTTTAAATCTTTTAAATTAAAAAAAAAGAAAAAGAAAAAAGAAAATCCATTTGGATCAACCCCAGATTTTTTTTTTCCTTAACATGAAAGCCTTCACTTTGTCCTTGTTATTTTCCTCCTTTCCTCCTTTTCTATTTTACTGTCTTTTAAAAGGAGGATTTTTTTTTTCCTTTTTAATTAGAAGTGGAAGCCCCAAAAGTTCTGATTTCTCAGAACTTTCCCAGACATTCTCCAAAATGTCTTTTGGGATTGTTTCCAACGTTAAAGCATCTCTACAGATGTCTTTTAAAACAGAAGTAATGCCATTTGCCACCAAATCCAATCCAGTTTTGCCAGGAGGGTTAGGTAGAAGCATAGTATCATAGAATCAGTTTGGTTGGAAAAGATCCTTCACATCATCAAATCCAACCACCAAGTTCCCAAACTCTTTTTCTGTGGCTGTTTACTATAGGTCAAAAATATTCTTCCCATCTCTGGAGTTAAACACAACCTTCCCTGCTGACAGAAGTCTGGCCTTCAGAAGCATTTTGGAGAGAAAACACTGATTTTCTTTCCATGTGTTCGGTGAAGAGCAACACTCTGGGATGCCCCTGAAAAGGATAACAAGGCAGCAACAGACCAAAGATGTTTGTAGTGGTGAGGAGGTCTCTGCACATCTTTGTGTAACCTACAGCCTTCTCCTCTTCAGAAACAGAAATAAAATACCAAACCCAGCAAGTACCTCTAAACCTCCTCTCTGTGACTCTAGCTTACCTCTAACTCATGCAACTCCACAGAAACTCAGAACAGGAAGGACTTTCAGCCTGCAAGCTTGGTTCATCTCCTAGCAGCATTTAATTTGCTTTGCAAGGTGTGGCTGCCTCCAGCAGCAAGCAATTTGGTGATGGGCAGATAACTTGTATCAAGGGTTGAGGTACTAACATGTTTTCTCCTTTATGAAAAGGCCTCTGAAGCTGAAGTTTTATGTTTTTATTATGCTTAGATCAATGGATCTGAATTGAGTGTTTAAAAAAAAAAAAAAAAAAAAAGAAAAAAGCAGGGGGAGAAAGTCTTTGGGTGAAGAGGACTCTGCCAGGGTTAAATCCCAGATTTCCAGGCTGTGCAACCAGTGATCCTTCCTGAAAGCAGTCCTTAAGTGGTTCTAAGCAATTAACATTAACTAACACAAGCTGGGACAACATCTAATAACTCCCAAGCTGTTACCACCATGATGCTGCTCTACCCTCACAACCACAAGCAAGGCAAATGAGCTCAAGTCTCTCTTGCATGTCCCCATGCCAATGTCCTCCCAGCAATGAGCTTGTGTTCCAGCTGCTCTGGTTCTCAATGAATGAGCACCATTCCAGGAGGTTTTATTTCAAATTACACCTTTGTTTTTTGGTTTGCTTGTTTTTTTTTTTTTTGGTTTTTGTTTTTTTTTTAAGCTGTGCTGTTTGTAACAGAAAGTAATTTTGAAAGTATCCTCCAAAATGGCTTTCTCACTAAATATTTAACTGCCTGTTGCACTTGTTGCCATAAAACCTCCTCACAGCAGCAGCCTGCTTACCATAAAATGTCAGTTGTCCCCGTGCCATGTTCTTCCCTCTCACATTTTCAGCCACACACTCGTAGAGTCCAGCATCTTCTTGCTGAAAATTTGGGATTTCAAGCAGTCCACTTGTTCTGTGCCTCCTGGCTTTCCTGGGTATCTGTTTCCCATCTGCTCTCCTCCAGCTAATTGTAGGAACAGGGCTAAACAAGAGAAATAAAGAAAAAAAAAAAAGGAGTTATACGTTTCATCCTGAGAAGGTTTTGTCTGATCAATACAAGGCTGCATCATGTTGGAGGATGATGAAGATATTGTTAGTCTGAAGACTCTGGCACAGGGTCTGGAGCAATTTTAGTATGGGGGTATAATATATCTCTAATATCATAGAATCATAGAATCAGTCAGGGTTGGAATGGGACCTCAAGGATCATTCAGTTCCAAACCCCCCTGCCATGGGCAGGGACACCTCACACTACAGCAGGCTGGCCAGAGCCTCATCCAGCCTGGCCTGCAAACACCTCCAGGGATGGAGCCTCAACCACCTCCCTGGACAACCCATTCCAGGCTCTCACCACTCTCATGGGGAAGAACTTCTTCCTCACATCCAGCCTGAATCTCCCCACTTCCAGCTTTTTTCCATTCCCCCCAGTCCTATCACTACCTGATATCCTAAAAAGTCCCTCCCCAGCTTTTTTGTAGCCCCCTTCAGATACTGGAAGGCCACAAGAAGGTCACCTCAGAGCCTTCTCTTCTCCAGATTGAACAGCCCCAACTCTTTCAGTCTGTCCTCATAGGAGAGGTGCTCCAGCCCTCTGCTCATCCTTGGTGGCCCTTCTCTGGACACCTTCCAGCATGTCCAGATCCCTCTTGTAACAGTGGCTCCAGACCTGGATGCAGTACTCCAGGTGGGGTCTCACCAGAGCTGAGCAGAGGGGGAGAATCACCTCCCTTGACCTGCTGGCCACACTTCTCTTGCTGCAGCCCAGGCTCTGCTTGGCTTTCTGTGCTGCAAGTGCACACTGACAGCTCCTGTTGAGCTTCTCCTCCACCAGCACCCCCAAGTCCCTCTCCTCAGGGCTGCTTTCCAGCCAGTGCCTGCCCAGCCTGGATTTGTGCTTGGGATTGCCTCGACCCAGCTGCAGGACCCTGCACTTGGTCTTGTTGAACCTCATGAGGTTGGCTTGTGCACACCTCTAATGTATCTAATATAGTCTCTAATATCTATGGAACAGGTTGCCCAGGGAGGTGGTGGAGGCCCCATCCTCAGAGATATTCAAGGTGAGGCTCACCAGGGCTCTGGGCAACCTAATCAAGCTGAGGACGTCCTGCTGACCCCAGAGCGGATTGGACTGGATGAGCTTTGGAGATCCCTTCCAACCCCAAGCATTCTATTATTTTATGATAAATACTTCCTTTATGCAATACAAATATGCATACACCAACAGTGTGTTACTCTTTCCCAGCCCACCAGTCTCTCTCCCTTTGGGAAGCCAGAAGGATCCCTCTGGCACTCCTTTGGTACTCAGCCCATCCTTGACCCTTGTCAGAAGTGCTGCCAGAACTAAAGCCATTTTTTAGCTGCTGCCCTGAGCACTCCAAACAGGAGATGTACAAAATAAATTCAACTCTCCTTAGGAGCTCATATTTTGGTAAGCAAAGTGCCTACTCCCCCAGCCTTTTCTTTGGAACAATTGCAGTTAGTAAGTGCTGCCGAGGAAAGGGAACATCCTGCAAACTCCACACTACAGTACTCTGAGAGTGAGAAGCTGGAGGAATAATAATAATAATAATAACAAAATAATGGAATGCAAACTTACTTGCCCAAGGCAAAGCACTCCAGTTTCACCGTTGTGCCTTTGGCAGATGGAACCATTTCTGGGAACTGCACTTCTATTTTCGGCTCATACTCTCCCATCACCCCTGTGAACATAAAAGAGATGCTGAAGCTTGGCTGAATTTGGGCAATGCATTCACAAGTGATGCTGGGCTAGCACAGAGCTCTTTCTATACATCATTACTTGCCCAATTAATTCATCCATTTAAAACACAGCCTGTCTCTAACAGCCGGGCAGGGTGGGCTCATTTCCCATTTACTGCCAGAGGAAAATCAGAACTGGGGCTCCACACCATCTGCCAAAAAGTAACAGATCTTCAGGGGTCTGCTCCTCTGGCTTTGGAAGAGGCAGGGGGGGCTGGCAAACTGTGAAAGAAAAGGGAGAGAAGGCTGGGAGGGGGAAAAGGGAGAGAAGGCTGGGGGGGGGGAAAGGGAGAGAAGGCTGGGGAGGGGAAAAGGGAGAGAAGGCTGGGGGGGGGAAAAGGGAGAGAAGGCTGGGGGGGGGAAAAGGGAGAGAAGGCTGGGGGAGGGGAAGGGAGAGAAGGCTGGGGGGGGAAGGGAGAGAAGGCTGGGAGGGGGAAAAGGGAGAGAAGGCTGGGGGGGAAGGGAGAGAAGGCTGGGGGGGGAAGGGAGAGAAGGCTGGGGGGGGGAAGGGAGAGAAGGGGGGGGGGAAGGGAGAGAAGGCTGGGGGAGGGGAAGGGAGAGAAGGCTGGGGGGGGGAAGGGAGAGAAGGCTGGGGGGGGGAAGGGAGAGGGGAGGGGGGGGAGGAGGAGGGGGGGGGGAAGGGGAGGGGGGGGAGGGAGAGAGGGGGGGGGGAGGGGAAGGGGGGGGAGAGGGGGAGGGGGGGGGGGAAGGGGGAGGGGGGAGGGGAGGGAGGGGGGGGGGGGAGGAGAGGGGGGGGAGGGGAAGGGGAGAGGGGGGGGGGAAGGGAGGAGGGGGGGAGGGAGGGAGAAGGGGGGGAGGGGAAGGGGGGGGGGGAAGGGAGGGAAGGGGGGGGGGGAAGGGGAGAAGGGGGGGGGGGAAGGGAGGGAAGGGGGGGGGGAAGGGAGGAGGGGGGGGAAGGGAGAGAAGGGGGGGGGGGAAGGGAGAGAAGGCGGGGGGGGGAAGGGGAGGAGAGGCTGGGGGGGGGAAGGGAGAGAAGGGGGGGGGGGAAGGGAGAGAAGGCTGGGGGGGAAGGGAGAGAAGGGGGGGGGGAAGGGAGAGGGGGGGGGGAAGGGAGAGAAGGCTGGGGGGGGAAGGGAGAGAAGGCTGGGGGGGGAGGGAGGAGGGGGAGGAGGAGGGGGGGGGAAGGGAGAGAAGGCGGGGGGGGAAGGGAGAGAAGGCTGGGGGGGGAAGGGAGAGAAGGCTGGGGGGGGAAGGGAGAGAAGGCTGGGGGGGGGAAGGGAGAGAAGGCTGGGGGGGGGAAGGGAGAGAAGGCTGGGGGGGGGAAGGGGAGAGAAGGCTGGGGGGGGGAAGGGAGAGAAGGCTGGGGGGGGAAGGGAGAGAAGGCTGGGGGGGGGAAGGGAGAGAAGGCTGGGGGGGGAAGGGAGAGAAGGCTGGGGGGGGAAGGGAGAGAAGGCTGGGGGGGGGAAGGGAGAGAAGGTGGGGGGGGAAGGGAGAGAAGGGGGGGGGAGGGAGGAAGGGGGGGGGAGGGAGGAAGGCTGGGGGGGGGAAGGGAGAGAAGGCTGGGGGGGGGAAGGGGAGGAGAAGGCTGGGGGGGGAAGGGAGAGAAGGCTGGGGGGGAAGGGAGGAAGGCGGGGGGGGAAGGGAGAGAAGGCTGGGGGGGAAGGGAGAGAAGGCTGGGGGGGGAAGGGAGAGAAGGCTGGGGGGGGGAAGGGAGAGAAGGCTGGGGGGGGAAGGGAGGAGAAGGCTGGGGGGGGAAGGGAGAGAAGGCTGGGGGGGGGAAGGGAGGAAGGCTGGGGGGGGAAGGGAGAGAAGGCTGGGGGGGGAAGGGAGGAAGGTGGGGGGGGAAGGGAGAAGGCTGGGGGGGGGAAGGGAGAGAAGGCTGGGGGGGGAAGGGAGTGAAGGCTGGGGGGGGAAGGGAGAGAAGGCTGGGGGGGGAAGGGAGAGAAGGCTGGGGGGGGAAAGAAAAGACTGAGGGGATCAGGGATCTTATCAATGCATATAAATATCTAAAGGATGGAGGTCATGAAGATGGGGCTGGACTGTGAGAGGTACAAGAGGCAATGAATACAAATTGGAATCCAGAAGGTTTCACTTGAACTTAAAGAAAAACTCCTTTGTTTTGAGGGGGACAGAGTGCTGGAACAGGCTGCCCAGAGAGGTTGTGGGGTCTCCTTCTCTGGAGAGATTCCAAACCCAACTGGACCTTGTGATCTTGGGCAACTTGCTATGAATGACCATGCTTTAGCAGGGGGGTGGAATGGATGATCTCCGGAGGTCCCTTCCAACTGCCACCAGTTTCTGATGCTACGATTCTAGGACAGCAACACTTAAGGTGGTTCACCACCTTCTAGAAGTGAAATGAAGAACAAGTAACCGTTAGAGAAGAAAATGAAAAAAAAAGAAGAAGAAGTAGTTTTAAAAGCACTGAAGTTAATCAAGGCTTCTATTAACTCCAAGGATTTGGATGTGCAGGGATCATCTACTTTTTGGTAATGCCTTGATTTTTACTGCCCCAGTAAATCACACATCGTGGCAGCCTCTCTATGAAATTGTGTTTAAAACATTTGGGCACATAAAAAGGCCATTATCTTCCTGATGAATGGCTCCAGCTCCACACACTGGACTGTCTTAAAACCAGCACAGAGAATTTCCCCAGTAGTGATTAGCAGCTAATTGATGATTGCAGTTTAAATCTTAACTGTGTGGCGCTGCCTGGATGGTGGCCAAGCGCTGGGTGGGTGAGGAGCAAGTGGTGCTGGATGAGATCATAGAATGGGCTGGGATGGAAGGGACCTCCAAAGGTCATCCAGTCCAACCCCCTCTGCAGTCAGCAGGGGCATCCTCCACTAGATCAAGTTGCCCAGAGCCCTGTTGAGCCTCACCTTGAATATCTCCAAGGAAGGGGCCTCAACTACCTCCCTGAGCAACCTGTTCCAGTGTTCCACCACCCTCATGGTGCAGAACTTGTTCCTAACATCCAAAATCAGGTCAGATGATGCCACCAGTGTGCACAAACATAGAAATGAGATGGCACAGGTAGAACAGAAATGAGCTAACATGAGTCCACACAGCTATTCAGGTAGGTCAGGGCTTCTTCTGGTGGTCCTTAATTGAAGTGCTGCTTTTTGTCCATCTGCTTTGCAGGGCTGGTTGACAACCAGCTGCAGATGAGGCAGTGTGTGTGCCCAGATGGCCAAGAAGACCAACAGCATCTTGGCCTGCAGCAGTAGGGAAGTGACTGTCTCCCTGTACTTCGCACTGGTGAGGTTGTACTTCAAATGCTGGATTCAGTTTTGGGCCCTTCACTTCAAGAAGGATATCCCGGGCTGGGCAGTGACTGGCTTGAGAGCAGTCCTGAGTAGAAGGACTTGGGGGTGCTAATGGATGAGAAGCTCAATATGAGCCACCAATATACATTGCAGCCCAGAAAGCCAACCAGAGCCTGGGCTTCATCAAGAGGAACATGGCCGGCAGGGATTCTGCCCCTCTACACCACTCTGGTGAGATTCCACCTGGAGCACTGCAGCCAGTTCTGGAGTCCCTATTACAAGACAGATCTGGAGGTGCTGGAAGGTGTCCAGAGGAGGGCCATGAGGATGATCAGAGGGCTCCTCTCCTATGAGGACAGACTGAGTTCAGCCTGAGAAGAGAAGGTTCCAACGGAAGACCTTATTGTGGCTTCCTGAAGGGGGCTGCAAGAAAGCTGGAGAGGGACTTTTTAGGGTGTTGGGTAGTGATAGGACTGGGGGGAATGGATCCAAGGTAGAAGAGAGGAGATTTAGATTAGATGTCAGGAAGATGTTCTTCACCATAAGGATGATGAGACACTGGAACAGATAGCCCAAAGAGGTGGTGGAAGCTCCATCCCTGGAAGTTTTTAAGGCCAGGCTGGATGTGGTTCTGGGCAGCCTGCTCTAGTGTGAGGTGTCCCTGCCCATGGCAGGGGGCTTGGAACTGGCTGATCCTTGAGGTCCCTTCCCACCCCAACAATTCTGTGATTCTCTTTAAAATGCACTTCAGATTCTTCACATCAAAATTAAAAACAGTAATGGTGGGAAAGGACTGAAATAGTCCTGCAATAAAACTACCACCAGCAGCAGTTGTATGGGCCAATCATACCTGAACATTTCACAGATGTCACACAAATTAACCTGCTGCTGAATTCCTGGGGCTTCCATCCAAAAGTAGCTCTTTAAGCCTTGAAGTTGGAAGAAAAATACTCAAGCCTCTGAAGTGCAAAGACATAGGAGCATCTGATGTGCCATGACACTGGAAGTGTTCTCCAAGCTACAAACCTGGTGTTGATTTCAGTCTTTCATTTTCTTCTCTATCTCTTCCACCTGCAAAGCTAAGCCAGACATGAAATCACCCAGGAACAGCAGGAGAAATAAAGGCTGTCTATGTGGGAATGCTCTTGGGTTCTGGATAGAGATATCTCATCTGCACTGATGTTTCTCCTGGGCAGTGGAGAAGGCAGGACTCACAGCATCCTCTATATTACCTAATTGCAGTGGGAGCCTTGTGATTTTTCCAGCTACAAGTCCTGGTTCTTAAGTGGTTGGAGTTTGCAGCAACACTGCCAGGCCAGCTGCCCTTCTGCTGTTGCCATTGCTGTGGGTAATGGTAGCTGGAGCTGATGTTCTACAGCCTCAGGTAGCTTTCCCACCCCAGTGTGAGGTTTTGTCACCTCCAGTTCCAGCCCAAAGCAAAGATGTGGGAATAGTAAAAAAAAAAACCAACCAAACCACAAAAACAAATGAGTGAAGACAAACCAAAGCAAGCCATTTCTCCTCCCTCTTATCCTTGTCTCCTGCTCTGCCAGGAGAATATAGCAGCCTGCCAGTACCTGAAAGAAAACTGGGGAGGCACTTTTCTCAAGAGTTTGTTGTGATAGGATGAGGGGGAATGGATTGAAGCTTGAGGAGAAGAGATTGAGACTGGAGATTAGGAAGAAATTCTTTCCAGTGAGGATGATGAGACACTGGAACAAGTTGCCCAAGGAGATTGCAGATGTCCCCTCCCTGGAGGTGTTCAAGGTGTTGGATGAGACCTTGAGCAACCTGGGCTGGTGGGAGATGTCCCTGCCCATGGCAGGGGGTTGGAACTGGATGAGTTTTAAGGTCCCTTACAAGTCAAAGCTTTCTATGAATCTAGGAATAATGCATTCTGCCTTAATTTCCTAAATCATCCACTGGGGTGACACAGATAAGGGGGCTGAGTTCCCTTAGCTTCCATACAGCTACATAAAAGTATTTAGACAGTGGGAGACTGTGTGTATTTGTGGGAGAGAACTAAGAGAGACAGAGAAAAACTTCACTGTCCTTTGTACACTGTATTTATCATCATCAGATAACCTCTGCCCATGGAAGCAGAGTTTGAGCTCACACTAACCCTGACAACTGCCTTGGCACAGTCTGTCCCTGCCAGCATCCTGTAACCCTCTCAGATATTTATCTCTCCATGGGGAAAAAAACTGTCTGAGGATAACTAATGGGATAAGAGGCACTTTCTGCTTCCACAGCAAGGAAGGAATCTGAGTTCTGTCAATGTGAGCATTGCACCACCTGTTCCAAAAAGCTGCTGCAAAGAGCATCAGGGGATCTCTAAGTCCAGAGCCTTGCAGCTGAAAATAAACTGAAGAGAAGCACAATGGTGCAGATGGGGAAAGCAATCTGCCTGCAGGATCTGATTTCATCCTCTGCACCCAGATCTTTTCCTTTCAGAGATTATAGCTCCAAAGCCTGGCACTGGAAAGCAAGCAGTGCTTAAAAACACCTCACCCTGCTGAAAAGCTGCTTTTTGATTCTCAGGATGATTGCATTCAAGTGAAATAACCCTGACAAAGGCAGCAGGTATTCAACCTAAAAAGTCTAAGTGATTCATGACTGAGTCAGGAAAAATTACTGCCATGCATTGAAGAAATGGGAAAAGAAATCTTGGGGTTGTGGTGGGGGAGATTTGAGCCCAGCATATGCTGTCCTGCACTCCCAGCCCTGCAGCAGTGACCTGCTCTGGGGCAACCAGGACTGCCCATCAGCTCCATGAGCCTGCTTGAACATTGGCTACACTAAAAATAGCCACAGGGCAATTCTCACAGGCTTCAAGCAATTGAAATCCTCAATGCCAAACAACATAGAGTCAGCCACATGGAGCATCTAAGCTCTGTTTCCTTCCAGCAGCTCCAGAATTTGGTGATTTGGAAGTTTTTGAGTGAGGGATCATCAGAAGTACAAAAGCCTTCTCTCTCTCTCTTCAGCTCAGTGTGAAATAATTAAGCCCCCAAGCACAGACATTACTCTTAGTTCTTCATCACCAGTGTTCCTATAGGAGGGGATCCTACTCTGCAGTTTGGTTAGTTGAAAGAATCCCAGCATGGTGGAGGTTGGAGGGACCTCTGCAGATCATCCAGTCCAACCCCCCTGCTAAAGCAGAGCACCTGCAGCAGCTTGCTCAGGGTCACAATCCCAGCTGGGGTAGGAAGATCACCAGACAAGGACACTCCACAAACTCTGTGGGCAACCTACTCCAGTGCTCCAGCACCCTCAAAGGGAAGATGTTCTTTTTCCCTTAAGTTCAAGTAAAACCTGAAGTGAAGCTTGTAATATCAACTACAGGGACCCACAAAATGTTTTGCAGTTTTGAAATAACTTTGATATTTCAGCCCATGTTCTCCTTTCTGGTACAGCCATCTCTGGCTCAGTGACTAAACCAGCACCTTTCAGGTTTCACTGAGGGATGGGAGAGCCTCAGCTGCAGTCTCCTATCTGTAATAAACAGCAGAGTGCACTTCTAAGGCCTCAGAGAACCTTCCTATGAATTCCCTCAGGAAGGGAATTGGTCCCTGTAAACAACACATGGAGGAGCAGTGTGCTGGGATGCAGCCCTTGGTGAGGCCCGGCACCACCCCACGTCATGACAGAAGATGTGGCAAGCTTGATTGTGACAAGTGGGAGCACCTCCAGCTAGGAATGGTTGGCTTGAAAGTTCTGTTAATGCAATACTTGACAAGATTTCTTCTCCAACACTGAAAATGTTAGTATGAGGTAAATCTAAATGTTCCTCTTCAGCTCCCATACAGTGGATGATTTACTCTGGACTCAGCAGGGCAGATTTATGGCCATGGTGTTTATGGAGTGCAGCCTCCTTTTCAACAGAGAGAGGAGAGAAGGCTCCAAGAAGACCTTGGAGCAGCCTTCCAGTATCACAGTATATCAGAGTTTGGAAGGGACCTCAAGAGATCATCAGGTCCAAGCCCCTGCCAGAGCAGGATCAGTATTTGAAGGGGGTTACAGGAGAGATGGAGAGGGACTTTGTACAAAGGCATGGAGTGACAGGGTGAAGCTTCAGACTGGAAGAAGCTGGATTTAAATGAGACATGAGCAGGAAATTCTTCCCCATGAGGGTGGTGAGGCACTGGAACAGATTGCCCAGAGAAGCTGTGGAGATTCCAAGCCTGGAAGTGTTCAAAGCCAGGCTGGAAGGGACCTTGAGCAACCTAGCTAGTAGGAACTGTCCCAGTCCATGGCAGGGGGTTGGAATTAGAAGATCTTTAAGGTCCCTTTCAACCCACGTCATTCTACATTTCTATGATTCTGTGATCTGGCACAGAGCTGACTCAGAAGCCACTTTCTCCTCTCACAGATCAACCCTGGTGCTTTCTGATTCCATTCTCACATGAGAACATCTCAAACTCTCATCACAAACTCAGTGTTTCCCAACTCCTCATCTGCAGTAACCACATTCGTGTGAGGGGATAGCTACAGGCAGGAGGCTGGCAGCAACCAGCTCACATTTTCCAAGCAAAGACATTTTTGTCACACACTACGAGGTGACAATGAATATTCTTCTAGAAGCAGCTTCTAAGAAAGCATTTCTATTTCTGGATCAAAATCCCTAACTCTTACCCTTTAAACAGCCACATTTTAGTTACTTTTCATTGGAAATTAACATGGAAATGTATTTTTTTTCCTTATCTACCCAAAAAAGATGACGATACAAATCAGCTGTCTGGCTAAATTTAGAAGTCCTCTTTTGCTTTCTTCTTTCTTTTTTTTTTTTTTTTTCTTTTCCCCTTTCTGTATTATTCCACAGACTACTAAAAATAGCACCAATTCTGCTGGGAAATGCAGCCTGAGCTAGCAGTAACCCAAACAACAAAGTGCTTTTGTTCACTTTGGGGCATAAAATGAGCAAATCTGTTGGATAGCCAAACTCTAAAATCTATTTTATTTCCTGTCTTTATCTAAGTGTCACCAGCTTTTTCTGTTATAATTATTGCTTGGGACTGAGAGTTGTTCCAGTGGTGGAAAAAGCAGCCTTGGCCACAGCATCATAAACCCCACCACTGTCTGGGACTTGGAACCACAACTAAAGCAGAGGTCTCCACCACCACTGAATCTCTACAGAGGGGAAAACCACAGAATGATGGAAAGGTAGGAGATGGAAGGGACCTCTGGAGATTATCCAGACCAACCCTCCTGTCAGAGCAGGATCACCCAGGGCAGGGCACACAGGAACACACCCAGATGGGGTTGGAAAGTCTTCAGAGAAGGAAACTCCAACAACCTGGGCAGCCTGTTCCAGGGCTCTGTCACCCTCACTGTAAAGAAGTTTCTCCTCATGTTGAAGTGAAATCTTCTATGTACAAATTTGTATCCATTGCTCCTTGTCTTATCACTGTGCACCACCCAAAAGATCCTGGCCCCCTCCCCTTGACACCCACCCCTCAGCTATTGATAGACATTGATCAGATCCCCTCTCAGCCTTCTCTTCTCCAGACTAAACAGCCCCAGGGCTCTCAGTCTCTCTTCATAAGGGAAATGCTCAAGTCCCCTAAGCATCCTCGTGGCTCTCCATTGGACTCTCTCCAGCAGATCCCTCTCTCTCTTGAACTGGGGAGCCCAAAACTGTGTCTCTCTGTCCCTCTGACAGAAATATTTCAGGCCACGTCTGAACCACTGGCTGACAGCCAGGCAAAGAAAACCAACCCCCCAGCCCCCAGTTGCCCTCCTCCAGGTCCTACCATCATTCCTGAGGATGAGTGGGGTGGGGGGACCCAGGACCCTGCTGTTGGTCACTGTGTTGGTCACCACACAGGTGTAGTTGCCCACGTCTGAAGCCTCCACTTTGGCGATGTACAGGTTGCCAGTCTCCTGCGACACGAAGCGGCGATTGTCCTGGTGCACGAAGGTTGGGTACTCGTTGAAGATCCATGCGTAGGTCAGCTCTGGAAGCAGAGGGGACCACCACTGTTACTGAGGCACTGCACATCATAGAATCAACCAGGTTGGAAGAGACCTCCAAGATCATCCAGTCCAACTGATCACCCAGCCCTAAGCAATCAACTAGACCGTGGCACCAAGTGCCTCGTCCAGGCTTCTCTTGAATGTCTCCAGTGATAGTGACTCCAGGGCACCATCTGATGTTGCGCTCCATGGAATCATTTGGTTGGAAAGAAGCCTTTAAAACCATCAAGTTCAACCATTAACCTACCACTAAACCATGTCCCTCAGCACCACATCTACACAGCTTGTTCACACCTCTGGGAATGGCAACTCCACCACTTCCCTGGGCAGCCTCTTCCTCCTTCCCTTCTGTCCTATCGATTGTCACTTGGGAAAAAGAGACTGACTCCCACCTCTCTCCAAACTCGTTTCAGAGAGTTGTAGAGAGTGAGAAGGTCTCCCCACAGCCTGCTTTTTCTCCAGGCTAAACCACCCCAGTTCCTTCAGGTGCTTCTCACAAGATTTGTGCTCTAGATCCATCACCAGCTTTGGTGCCCTCCTCTGGACTTGTTCCAGCACCTCAATGAGTTTCTTGGAGTGAGAGGCCCAAAACTGAACACAGAATTTGAGGTGCAGCCTCACCAGTGCTGTGTACAAGAGGACAATCCCTGCCCTGGTCCTGCTGGCCACACTATTCCTGATCCAGGCCAGGATGCTGGTGGCCTTCTTGGCCAGCTGGGAACAATGCTGGCTCATATTACAGTGGCTGTCACTTGAAAAGGTCCTTTTCCATGGGGCAGTTTTCCAGCCACTCTGCCCTGAACCTGTAGCTTTGCAGGGAATTGTTGTGACCCAAGTGCAGGATGCAGCACTTGGCCTTGATGAGCCTCAGACATTTGGCTTTGGCACATCAGTCCAGCCTGTCTATCCCAAGTCAGGGCTGGAGCCCTGGAAAATCTGCCCCCTTTGGTTAGAGGGACAGGATACATCAGAGAATACAAAGGCTAACAATGTGCAAGTTCTTATCTTTATGTCTCAAACAATTCCCAGCTGGAACACTTCTGAGGTTTAACATTAGTGTTGCTCCATCAGGTTCTTTCCACTGCACACTTCCACTACCCAAGGCTGCATTTTATTAGCATCTCCCCTTTTTGTCTTGAATGTTTCAGCTTGACTTCTGACTTTTCTTTTTCTTCTCTTTCTTATTAAATGTTTCCCTTCAAGACAGGCAGGAGGAGGATTTCCTGTGCCGCCTTTACCACACGTTTATTCCTGGGGAATTTCTGAGTCAGCAAAACCCCTGCATGCTAGATGAAGAGGCTGTAGTCTTCTACATGACTAATTAGACATTATCCTGTGCTTTACAAGGCATCTTTGGAAGTTATTTGAGCAATAAAATAAGGGAGAGAGATGCTGCAAGTGGTTGCAGAGTTTGTTAAGTGAGGTTAATGCAACAGAACGCTGTGATGTTTGCCTAAAACTCCTGCCCAAACAGCCTGAAAAGTCTCAAAGAATTAAAGTGGATCCAAGATTGCTTGCAGTTTTCTAAAGAAAGCAGTAATTATACTTAAAAGCATATTCTCAGTTTAATACTCTAATGAGTCATAACTGTAATTGACCTCCACTACCATGAGGTACTTCAGAAAACATATTCTGCCCTCACGTTCCACTGTTTACATAGAGAGGAAGCTGAGTGCAGATTGTTGGTCTTTTTTATTTTGAACAAGAGGATTACACAAAGCCTGCTCAGACTTTTTAGGGAGAGCTGGTAATTATGTTTATGTGGGAATATCTAATCAGCATATTTACACATATGCATCTCATTATAAGTAACCTCATGCTGATGTCGAGAGGATACTCAGAGCAAACAAGGTACCACTTCTCAGCTGGATTATTGTTTTCTGCAAGTAGTTAAGGGTTGGGTTTTGTGGGTTTGTTTTCCTTTAAATTTACTCTTGGTGAACAATTATCTTGCTCCTCCAGAAGCAGCCAGCAACAAACAGCAAATAAACATCACTGCCCCGGAATGCTGAGAGGCATTTACATTTGAATGAATCTTCACTCAGCAAGTTTCCACCAAAGCCCCCCCTGAGCTCTGCGATACAAAACGGCTTTGCACTGGCTGTGGAATGGTGAACTGACCACAAGATCCTAAGGGAAAAAAAGAAAAACAGAACTGCGAGGGTCTTTCTGGATCAATAGTCCCATCCTGCTCTTCACGAGGAGGTTGTGCAGTCCCGTTCATAAGCATCCCCTCGAAGCAGCAAGGCTTTTGGCTCCTACTTTTCTGCTGAATGTTGGAATTAGTTTAATTGCTAAGAACCCTCAAATTTCCAGGTTAAATATTTTCACTACTAGTCTATAAGCTACGTGCTTCTGGGCTAATGATGCCTTTAGCTTAAAGAGTTCTTGACTCTTTACTGGTGAGAGCCATCAAGAGCCCTCCTGTCTTCATTTTCAAGATGATTTCTAATCTTCTTGTCGTTGGAGTAGCTTTTCCTACCCTCTGCCTTAGTTAAAACTCTTGAGTATTTGTGTCATTTGAGCTGAGTGCCAGGTTGGAAACCTTGGGTAAGCAGGCCAGAGGGGAGCAAAAGGTAAATGTAAAGTTGTGCAAGAGTTAAGATCTGATCCAAGAGAGCACCAAATCATAGAATCATGGAATTGTTCCAAGTGTTGCTTTAGAAACACCATGGCCACCAAACTATGTCCCCAAGCGCCATGGCCACACCTTTCTTGAACACCTCCAGGGATGGGGACTACATCACCTACCTGAGCAGCCTGTTCCAATGCCTGACCACTCCTGCAGCAAAGAAAGTTTTCCTCATGTCCAACCTAAACCTCCCCTCTCCTTCTATCACCTGATATTAGGGAGAAAAGACCAACCCCCACCTCACTCCAACCTCCTTTGAGGTGCTGAGTTGGGATTCCTCTACAAAGAAAAACCCAACACAGGAAGGACTAAAGGAGACCTATTTCTAGAGTGCAAAACATCAAAATCCTCCCCAAAACCACCTTCAAACTGTTCGTTTGGATACATAAAGCTGAGGAACAGGAAGAAAGATCTGATATTACACCTCTGCCTTCCTTTCATAGAATCAACTAGGTTGGAAGGGACCTCCAAGATCATCCAGTCCAACCTAGCACCCAGCCCTAGCCAATCAACCAGACCATGGCACCAAGTGCCTCATCCAGTCTCCTCTTAAACATCTCCAGGGACAGCAACTCCACCACCTCCCTGCGCAGCCCATTCCAATGACAAATCTCTCTCTGTGAAGAACTTCCTCCTAACATCCAGCCTAGACCTCCCCTGGCACAGCTTGAGACTGTGTCCTCTCATTCTGCTGCTGGTTGCCTGGAAGAAGAGACCAACCCCCACCTGGCTACAACCTCCCTTCAGGTTCATTGCAACAAATCATTGGCCAGAAAAATACAACTGCTTGAATTCCACAGAGTTAGACACCTGAAGCAGTCTATTGCTATATGCTATTGAAGACAACTGGATGGATAATTCTCTCTCTAAAAATAACACAGGACTGAGGGAATACAGAGCACAGGGAATAACACAGACTGGAGCATCCAGAAGTGCATTTGCTCGTGTAGCACCCTGTAAATAAACACTCTATCAAACTCACTTTGATTTCCTGCGGGATCCTAGTGCAATATTTATGGCCTCTCAAACTTGACAGATGCCTTTTGATAAGGTTTCCCACACTAATTGCTCTGGAAGTGATAGACAGTTCACATCCCATAGGCAATTTGTAACAACTGTGTAAACAGACACTTAAACTACAGCCTGAGACAGCTCCTGGTGAAACGTTTGTGGAAGTTCACAGGCTCACAGTATATCAGAGGTTGGAAGGGACCTCAAGAGATCATCAAGTCCAACCCCCTTGCCAGAGCAGCATCACTTAGGGTAGTCTGCACAGGAATGCATCCAGGCAGGTTTTGAAAGTGTCCAGAGAAGGAGACTCCACAACCCCCCTGGGCAGCCTGTTCCAGGGCTCTGTCACCCTCACTGTCAAGAAGTTTCTCCTCATGCTAAGCTGAAATCTTCTATGTTCTAGTTTGAACCCATTGTTCCTTGGCTTATCATTGTGAACCACCCAAAAGAGCCTGGCCCCCTCCCCTTGACACCCACCCCTCAGCTATTGATAGACATTGATCAGATCCCCTCTCAGTCTTCTCTTCTCCAGACTAAACAGCCCCAGGGCTCTCAGTCTCTCTTCACAGGGGAGATGCTCAAGTCCCCTAAGCATCCTCCTGGCTCTCTGTTGGATTCTCTCCAGCAGGTCTCTGTCTCACTTGAACTGGGGAGCCCAGAACTGGACACAGTATTCCAGGTCTCACCAGGGCAGAGTAGAGAGGTAGAAGAACTCCCCTAGACCTGCTGAACACACCTTTCTTGATACATCCCAGGATCCCATTGACTCTCTTGGCCACAAGAGCACATTGTTGTTCCATGCATGTTGCAGGCATGGAGTCTTTCAGCACCAAAAATGGACAGCAAGAGAGGCAATCAAGCTGAAGAGTTGCATCACTGTGCCTTGCTGCATGTTTTTTTATCTGGTTTGTTGCTGGTGTGGGGATTTTTTTTTTTTTTTTTTTTGGCTCAGCAAGGCAGGTAACCCTCCTGGGTCTGCTTTTCCTCACCACGTTTGCCTAAAGCATTGGATGAGAAACTCCATTCTCTCTTGTGCTGTCCCCAAAATACTCTGCTCAAAAGAAGAAAGCAAGTTGAAGGCATTGTGGATCTGAAACTTTCTGTAAATGATAGCAAGTGTTGGGAAAGAAAAAAAAAAAAAGGCAGCTACTGAAAGCTGAAAAGAAATTCTACTGTAATTACTGTAATTAGACCATATGGTTCTCCAAAACAATGTTCTCTGGTCTTCTATCTTGTCACATTCATACTATTTTCTCTTTGCCTTTTATAGTAAAAAATCCTCCTCTTTTCTTGATATATTTTTTATTTTTTTATAAAGCCTCTTCCACAAAGTCAGAGCTGCCACTTAAAAGGGCCTCTGGAGCTATTCTAGGAAAAGCTATTAAAGCATCAAGGTGATGGTAGCCATAAAGCTGAAGAGAAGAATGACATCTTGAAACCAGTATTAGCCAAAAAATGGGGAGCAGTTATCATTTTTAATCAGAACAGTGTGGGACAATACACTGTATGTTTTAATAGGCTTTACTGAAAGTTATAGAGATAAATCCAATCCAGAAACACAGATTTACCAGGTTGGAAGGGACCTCAAGGATCGTCTAGTTCCAGCCCCTCTGCCATGGGCAGGGACACTTTCCACTAGATCAGGTTGCCCAGACCCACATCCAGCCTGGCTGCAAAAACCTCCAGGGATGAGGTTTCCACCACCTCCCTGGGCAACCTGTTCAGTGTCTCACCACCCTCATGGTGAAGAACTTCTTCCTAACATCTAATCTAAATCTCCCCTCCTCTAGCTTGGATCCATTCCCCCCAGTCCTATCACTACCTGACAGCCCAAAATGTCTCTCCCCAGCTTTCTTGTCTTGTAGCCCCCTTCAGATATTGGAAGGCCACAACAAGGTCTCCTTTTGGAACCCTATCTTCTCCAAACTGAACAACCCCAACTCTCTCAGTCTGCCTCCATAGCAGTGGAGCTCCAGCCTTCTGCTCATCCTTGTGGCCCTTCTCTGGACATTCCAGCATGCCCTGATCTTTCTTGTAACAGGGACTCCAGAACTGGACACAGTACTCCAGGTGGGGTCTCACCAGAGTGGTATAGAGGGGCAGAATCCCCTCCCTCGACCTGCTGGCCACACTTCTCTCACTGCAACCCTCTGGGCAACTTGTTCCAACGCTCAACCACATCACAAAGTTGTATCTCATTCTGACCAAGACACAGTGCTCATGTATACAGCAACAGGACAACACTGCCCTGAATGGGTGAGGGTAAAACCTGGCCACCTGCACCTTCTGCCACCTGCAATCAAACCTGGTGCAGGACGTCCTCCTGGCAGAACACAACTGTGGCACACAGCCCAGCCCATGTAGCCCACACCCCATGATCACCTTCAAGCACTGTCGTGACTGCACCCTGCGCCGAGCTGGAGTGCAGAACGTCTCTGCCTCTGGCAATGTTGTATCAACTCCACAAAAGGCTGATCTTGAGTGAGTCATTTGCAGGGGGGTTTATGTTTTGTTTTTCTGCTTGGATTCCTTGCCTTCCTTGGTGCTCACATTGCCCTCAAGTGGCACTCAGAGGGTGTTGTGATGGTTCTGGTAAATTTGGGCAATGATAAGGTGGAACTGATTAGCTGATGAGTGCCCTGTGAGCTCATTCTACATTCTCATCTGGCTGCCTCCATTTCTCTGATTGCTTGTAGGGGACATTGATAATTTCAAATTCCACTGCCATTTGATTAAGTAATCAACATCTGTAGCCCTGGGAACAGCCTGAGATGAGCTGGGAAGGAAGCTCAATGCACCACAGCAGGCTCACTGTCAGTGCACTGGAGAAGAGGAAAGAGAACTGGGAAGGAAAGAGGAATCCTTGGCACAGCATTCCATGAACATGGCTCTGCCCAACCTTTTTGAGGCTCCTTGCCACCCATGCTGGCCATCTGCTGGCAACAGCCCTGTGGTTTCTGGAGGTTTTGCCCATTTTTCTTGTTCACAGATTTGTTTTAAAAGTAAAGGCACATGAATTATGCCCCTGTTTTTTTTTTTTTTTTTTTTTTTTTTTTTTTTGTAGGCCTACAGACCACTGCATTGCCCTGCCAGCACCCTGGATCAATGTTTTATCTTCTTCTCAATAATTGCCAGGTAATTTAAAGGAAGCAGCCTGGATGTGAGCATCAGTTGGTAAATCTCCCCTTGGCTCCCTTCTCTGCTCTCTCCCATCAGACAGAGCATCCCAGCCACATCACTCCACAGCTTCTGTGCCTCCAATGCAGGTTTTAATAAAAGGAATGATGAATAATGAACAAGAGTAATCTAAAGTTAATAATACAGTCTGGGATGAACTCTCATCCATGCTAAACCTGAAGACAAAGCTACTTAGCAGGCAGCCAGTCAGCCATTTGTCCATAAAGGAATGTGCTGCTCCTGCCAGGTGGGACAGGAAGAAAAAGCCTTCAGCTTTGCTGGCAGAGTGAAGCTGTTTGCAGGATTTGACTTGGAACAGTATGAAAGAGCCACAAGTCACCATTGTCAGTGGTGATACAGTGATGATGGGAATCATCATTGTCCTGGGCTGAGCCAGAGCAGAAAGAATTCTGCTCAGTGAGGTCCTTGCTGAAGTTCAGGGCAGGTTTATGCAACCAGAGGCTGCTTCTAGCCAAGAGAGGCTGATGGCAGAGTTCCTGCCAAGGGCTGGGCTGCACAAAGCCTCTGCCTGAGACTTGCTCCTGGGCACACCAAGGGCACTGTCACAGCATGTGCCACACCTTGTGGGGCAGGAAGGCAGAGGTGGCAGCTGTGGGGAGCAATGGTGCCCATGTGTGCATTAGTCCTGTGTCTTGGTGACACTGGAGACACACAGAATAAACATTAATGAGTCAGAAGATTGCAAGAATGAGGAAAATGTACAAGTCAGCCAAGTTCTGTGTCAGACATCCCCACAGCAGCTTGCAATGCTTGCAGGGCTGTGGTTGCATCCCAACCCCTCAATTCCATGCTTGCCCAGTATATGGCAATTACCTATGGGCAATTAGGAAGGTGAGAGATCTTCATTACCTGAAGCCTAATCAATAGTCACCTGCATCTGCTACACCTCCAGTTTTCCTATATCTCTAAAACAGTTAAATATTTGATGGTTGGACACAATTGGCCTGGCTTATCTCCCACAAACAGCTCCCAGCCCTAGTCAATGACTGGCTACCCTGGCTGCTGTGGCACCAGGAACATTAATGACTACTGCACTGTGCTGTTGGGGATTTGGATGAAATTTTGACCTGAAGGGAGAAAAATCAACAACAGTCTTTATCTGTGACTGAGTGGAAAAGGTTCTGAGATGGAGTCCTGTGCTGTTGCATTTACTACAGTTAAGATCCACAAACCTATTACAGAAGCATTTGATGGGCAACACACCTCAGTCCTGCAGCCCCATTGATCTACCAGGCAGGCTGCCAATTTTGGGGTGAAATTTAATGATTTTTTTTTTTCCAGGTCTAATAAACTCCACAAACCATCCTATAGATATTGACAGCTCTGCATGGTCTTGCCCAAAAAAGAAAACCCCCAGCACAACCCAGCCTGTATTTCTCATAAGTCTTCTGGTACCTGTGGGGAACCTGCCTCAATGTTTACTGAAACTGATGAAACTGACCCAGTATTAGATTTGATGCTGCTCAGTTTCATGCACCTCTGGTTTAAACTTAAGGTTTTGGAGTTAGGCTCAATATAGCAGTGAACCAGATGTTCTTGGAAAAGGCTCTGGAGATGTGGAGATCATCCAGTCCAACCCTCCTGCTAAAGCAGGGCACCTGCAGTGGCTTGCCCAGGATCACAATGGTCAGGCTGGTTTGGAACCTCTCCAGAGAGGGAGACTCCACAACCTCTCTGGACAGCCTGCTCCAGGGCTCCAGCATCCTGGAACCTCCTGGGTTCCAGTTTGTGCTCACTGCCCCTTGTCCTGTCCCAGGGCACCACTGAAAACAGCCTGCCCTCATCTTCTTGCCCTCCACCCTTTTAGCTATTGATCAGCATTACTCAGATGCCCTCTGGGACTGCTTGTCTCTAGGCTCCTCACAGAGCTGCTCCAGCATCCAGCATCGTTGTAGCCTCCACTGGACTCTCTCCAGTACTCCCTTGTCTCTCTTGAACTGGGGAGCCCAGAACTAGACCTAGTCCTCCAGATATGGCCCCACTAGGGGAGAGCAGAACCTTGAACTGCACCAACCACCACCACCAATCCAGACACTCAAAAACTTTGGTTGTTTTGCCTGCCAGAAGAGATACTTGTCCACTGAAGAAGGAAACTATGAATGGGAAGATTATTTCTGCTAAGGAATGGAAATTATCAGATGGGAACTCCTAGAATTAGCCAGGATTGCAACCTCCCTTGCCATGAAGTGCCACACATGGGTTGTCGTAGGGTGAAATGAAGATTTCAGGAGCATCATCCCAAGCATGCTGTGGTTCCATGTATCCACACCAAGCCAACCATAAAAGAAAAGAGCCACAATGCAGGAAGAACTGACAAGTGGGTACACAGCTATATCAGTTTTGTAACCTTTACCCCTGGTAATGACCTAACACCACACTCCTGGAAGCTAGGAGACACATTTTTGGTCTCCTGTGACACCAATTCAAGCCCAGATGATTTCACAGCTTTTCTCACTGAGCACTGCACAGATCTGGAAGATGCTCTCTCTGTAAGTTGGTATCAGTGAGGAAATGCTAGTTAGGGAAAAAGAAAAAAGAATAATAGCTTGATATGGTCCAGAGAGTGGCATCAGCTTGCTTCCAGAGACACACTACATCTTCACCTGACAGCCAGAGATAAAGTACCTCTGTGGCAGATACTCAGGAGCAAATAGAAAGGCAAAAGAGGAGAGATGGGACAGAAAAAACTAACAAAGGGCAGGACTGAAGCTGCTAATTACTCCTGAGCCCAGATGAAATGGGAATAAGCATGCTGGAAGCTGGGCACATGCAAACACCGTGCTCACAGTGGGGTTTAGCCCTGGACTGTGGCTTTGCTGTGAAAGATTCAATCCTTGCTTCTATTTCCCAGGCTAGTTCTATGCAGATCACCTTAAGGAATGACTCACAGATTTAATCCATCAGTTTTTTTTCTGTTTACAGTCATAGAGTTAGCCTAAAAAAATCTCTCTTTATTGGTATGGGGTTTTTGTTTTGTTTGGTTGGTTTTTTTGTTTTGCTTGGTTTGTTTTTTTTTTTGTTTTGCTTGGTTGTTTTTTCGTTTTGCTTGGCTGTTTTTTTTTTTTTTGTTTTGCACTTGCTTCAGTAAAGCTAAAGGTCCCTGGGCTTGTTTTAAACCATATTTCAATGTGACCCAGCTAATCCTTTAATACCAGCTTTCACCACCTTTGATCAGCCTCTTATTGTAGCTGAGAGAGATTAGATCAAACCTTTAAAAAAAAAAAAAAACAGAAAGTTGGTTGCTGAGAATTTTTCTTACTGCAGTGAACTAATAATTTTTGATCAGCTCCAAGGTTGAAATATAACACTCTCACAGTGTATCAGAGGTTGGAAGGGACCTCAAGAGATCATCAGGTCCAACCCCCCTGCCAGAGCAGCATCACTTAGTGTAGTCTGCACAGGAATGCATCCAGGTGGGGTTGGAAAGTCTCCAGAGAAGGAGACTCCACAACCCCCCAGGGCAGCCTGCTCCAGGGCTCTGTCACCCTCACTGTAAAGAAGTTTTTGCTTATGCTGAGGTGAAATCTTCTATGTTCTAGTCTGAACCCATCGTTCCTTGGCTTATCACTGTGAACCACCCAAAAGATCCTGGTCCCCTCCCCTTGACACCCACCCCTCAGCTATTGATAGACATTGATCAGATCCCCTCTCAGTCTTCTCTTCTCCAGACTAAACAGCCCCAGGGCTCTCAGTCTCTCTTCACAGGGGAGATGCTCAAGTCTCAATATCTGCCCAGGGAATGCAGGTGGTATTGTCCTTTAGGGAAGAGCTCTGCTAGGACAGGCACTGCTACAGTGCTGCTGTGGACCTTGTCTGTAGCATACAGGAGAAACCCCATTCCCTCCACATAACTGGGGAGATAAACAATGTTTTGATATCTACCAGCTGAAAACAACCCCTCATAGCTGGACCTTTAGATGAATCATTTAAAGAACTCCATGGCTGCACATTCAGATGTTCTGTGTGTATCAGGGAACAGACAATGGCCAAACTGAACACCCTCCTCTCCCCTCCTCTTTTATTTTCCACTGCCAAAATATCATCCCCACATGAAGCAGTGCTCACACAGCCCAACTGAAACAGTCTGTGTGTTCAGGGATCTGGAACCCCAAACTTGATTGCAAAAGAGGAGGTGCATCAAAGGTGTGTTTCACAGAATCATTAAGGTTTGGAAAGACCTCTAAGAGGAGCAGCTGAGGGACCTGGGGTTGTTTAGTCTGGAGAAGAGGAGGCTGAAGGGAGACCTCATTGCTCTCTACAACTCCCTGAAAGAAGAGGTGGGGATTGGTCTCTTCTCCCTAGCCTCAGGTGATAGGAGGAGAGGAAATGGCCTGAAATTTTGCCAGGGGAGGGTTAGGAACAATTTCTTTGCTGCAGGAGTGGTCAGGGATTGGAACAGGCTGCCCAGGGAGGTGGCAGAATCGCTGTCCTTGGAGGTGTTCAAGAGACATGTAGACATGGCACTTGGGCACATGGTTTGATGGCCATGGTGGGGTTAGGTTGATGGTTGGACTTTATGATCCTAAGGGTCTTTTCTAATCACAGAATTACCCAGCTTGGAAAAGACCTTCAAGATCATCAAGTCCAACCTATCACCCAACACCATCTCATCAACTGAGCCATGGCACTAAATGCCTCATCCAGTCTCATTTTAAACACTTCCAGGGACAGTGACTCCACCACCTCCCCAGGCAGCACATCCTAATGGCCAATCTCTCTTCCTGGGAAGAATTTCTTCCTAATCAAAACAATTCTATGACAGCATCAACTCCAACCATCAACCTAACATCACCATGGCCATTAAACCATGCCTCCAAGCACCATGTCTATACATTTTTTAGCACCTCCAGGAATGGTGACTCTACCACCTCCCTGGGCAGCCTGTTCCAATCCCTGACCACTTTTGCAGCAAAGAAATTTTTCCTCATCTCCAACCTAAGCCTTTCCCTGGCACAACTTTTTTCTGGGGAAGTCAGCTAAAGCTGGGTAGGGAGGCTAAGGGTGGAAGCAACACGGCTGGCAGAGCTGGCCTGGGATCTCTAATTTATTTTATGAAGAGATCAGGAGCTGTTACAACCTCCCACAAATGCCTATTGACCGAGTCCTGTCAGATTTCACTCATCTTTAGCCAGTGCCTGCCAGCTCTGCTCCCTTTCAATACCTTCTCAATCTTCATTTAGTGGTGACTGCAACCCAAGAGGGGAATAAACCACACAACTAGCTCACAGATGATTTCTTTTTAAGGAGAGCATGAGCTGTCACTGATAAATAAAAAAATCCATTCATGTCATGTTCTTTCTTATTTGGTTAGTTCTAGTTTCTTTGTTGGAGAGTTGAGCCTCTTCCCTTCTTCTTCTCCAGATGTCCTACCTCAGAGCCTGCCCATAACAGCCCAGCTAGGGCATGGATGTGCAATGGTAGGGGGTTGGCAGGAAGCTTGCAGTGGCCTCAGTGATCTCAAGGTCTTTTCCAACCATATGATTCTATGATTCTTCCATAATATCCAACCTAAACCTCCCCTGGCACAACTTGAGGTGTTTTTAAGGTGCAGAGACGTGGTGCTGAGGGACATGGCTTAGCACCAGACTAAGAATCACAGAATCATAGAATTGTTAGGGTTGGAAGGGACCTCAAGGGTCATCCAGTCCCAACCTTTCTGCCATGGGCAGGGACACCTCACACCACAGCAGGTTGCTCATAGCCACCTCCAGCCTGGCTGCAAAAACCTCCAGGGATGAGGCTTCCACCACCTCCCTGGGCAACCTGTGCCAGTCTCTCACCACCCTCATGATGTAAAACTTCTTCCTAACATCCAATCTGAATCTACCCACTTCTAGTTTTGCTCCATTTCCCCCAGTCCTATTGACACCTGACATCCTAAAAAGCCCCTCCCCAGCTTTCTTGTAAGCCCCCTCCAGGTACTTGGCACAGTTAGAGAATGGTTGGACTCAATGGTCTTAAAGGTCTTCTCCAACTTCAATGATTCTATGCTGACTGACATAAGCTAGTTGGAAATTCGGGTCTGAATGCCTGTGCCAAGGCTTGCTCTTGGCTGTGACCCTGTGTTGGAACCCACCCCTGCTGGAATGAGGCAGATGATGGAATTCATTGGATTGGAAAGGACCTTTAAAGGTCATCTAGTCCAGCCCCCCTGCAGTGAGCAGGAACATCTTTAACAGGATCACAGACACTAGCTCAAGGTGCTTAAATGGTATGGGAAATATCTGTGGTGTCATAGATTTCTCAGTCAAACACAGCACTTGTATGTTCCCTGTGCTGTCAAGAAAGAGCATTCCCAAATTAGGGAAGGATTTATCCTTCTCCCTTGTCCTCAAACATGTTGATAAACTTGTGCACAAACTGAATCAGCAGTTTCAGCAAAAGGATTATGTCAGATTAATTTTAATCTAATCCATTTCTATCTCCCAAGAAGGGTTTTTTACTTCTTGCTTTTAATAATTTAAACAGTGACTGTGGCACAGTATGAAAAATAAATGATGGGAGAGGCACTTGAAGTGGAAGTTACAGCTCTCCATCACTTCTTATTCAAATGAGAGTTTCATCTGCCTGATTTTAAGTTTAATAAAACCTATTTGAGCTGAACTGTAATAATCTTCCACACACAGAACTGGAAGAATTAGGCTCTCCTGCAGCTTCCAGAGCTGGGGAGGAAGCCTCATGCCTGACTCACCTGCTCTCTACAACACTGCTGTGAGGGGAGATAGCTTGAGTGGATTTGGGGCTGTCAAGAAGAAATGCTGCCAGGCTGCTCAGATCCAGCTGCAGCCTCCAGCAGTGTCACTCCACTGCTCAGCAGCTGGGACCTTGCCTCACAGTTACACTGCAAGGCATCAGCAATTGGCAGGTCTGGGGAAGTTATTTTCTGGTGCTTGCCTTGAGAGAAGTCACTCAGAGGCTTTTTGAGCTCACCAGCTTATGCTCTGGAAACCACTTCTGAAAGGCTGACACTTCTTTGGACTTGGGAATTTGACTGCTTTATGGGGACATGTGAGTGGCAGTTACTATTAAGAGAAACAGATTGAGACAGTTCTGATGCCACACTCCTTGCAGTCTTCTCCGTCTCCCACCCATCTCTACTATGTTGCATTCTCCTCCAATGAGCAACACCTAGACAAATCCTGGTTTAATTTCTTGTCTTCCCGTTCCAGGAAAGACACTTGTGAGCTGCTGAGCCATAGCTTGTGGGTAACACTACCTTACTGCAGGATTTTCCTACTTGTTTGGAAACTGAGCCTTCTCTCCACTCTTTCTTGCATCCTGCAATCAGAACCACCTGTGCACAAGATGGTTTAAATCCTACCCTGCAAACCAGAGAGGTCTGCAGCACCTCCAGGTGCTGCTCATGTCACCTCTGCCAACACCAACCCCACTGCCATTGCCACATTCGAGCCCATCCAACCCATCACTGATCAGTGCTAATGCAAAATTCTGGCTTCCTTTTCTTTCCCATTCTCAAGGGACAGTTTACCTGCTCCCATTTTCACTCCAACCTTTAGAGCAGCCCATGAAAGGCTGCTCAGTGACCTTGCAGCATTTTGACAAATAGCTGACCCAAGCTGTGACCAGCTTAGCAGATTTTTTTTTTTTTTTGCTTGGTTTCCTGGAGAAATGAGACGTTTACAACTCCTTTCTATTATCCTCACTAACTGGAACCAGTTCTGACCAAGCAGCAATGATTTACAAAGATATTAAATAGGAAAGAAAGAGAAGGAACTACTCATGCCTCAGTCAGGAGGAGGCAAGGTGTAGTTAAGCACTTTGGCAATCTGCTTGGCAAGAGGAAACTGCCCAGGTCTAGGTAAGCAGCTCTGGGCATAACCACACTGGAAGAAACTGGAGTAAAATAAAGGCTGAATATTAAGGTTACCATTGTGGAGTTGGGAGATAAAATGTTCCAGGTTTCCTGCCATGCAAGAAACAGGATGAGAATGCTTCTGACATAGCTAATACAGAACTTGTAGGATTCAGCTTCCCATTCCTCTGAAGATTTCATATTCATGAAATAGAGAAAAGATCTGGTGTTGAGAAGCTGGTTTCACACTTCAAGGAACAAGTGCTCCAAGGCTCTTGCCCAAAGCCATTCTGAACTGGTCCCCCAGCAGAAGCCTTCCTGCAGTGGCAGAAATGTTGCTGAGTGGGCAGAACATGCTGCCTGGGCACAGTGAAAGAACCTCTTGCTTTTAGGTTGATGTTAGGTGGAAACATCCTTGGCCTCTTTGGCTGTAAGCTATTTCCAGAGTAATTCCCTCCCTTTCCATCACCTCTTTCAAGGCTGACTGCTCTCCAAAGTTTTAACATAAACTTTGCTTAATGTTGGCTGCAAGGGCACCAATGGAGAATATGACAAATGTCTGGTCTCATTGTTACAACAGCAGCTCTAAACATTTATTAATAATGTATTAATCCTTCACAGGAGACAAATGACAAGGCAGGGTGACAGATTTCAGAGAAGAGAGAGAAACAGCTCTAAGGGTGATGCTACAGGAGAAAAAGAGTGCAAGCACTTGACAGCAGCTGGAGCAAACTCTGCTCCAAAGCACTCTCTACTGGGTGAAAGCCACATTTGGTGATACTCTGAAAGTATGAAAACACCTGAGGATGATCTTTCCCTTCCTGCACTGTTATGATGAGCTTTCCCAGGCTTTTCCCCCTTCCTCATGTACCAACATGAGAGAATACATGATTTGTGCAATAGAATCACTATGGCTGGAAAAGACCCTCAAGATCATCAAGTACATCACATTACATAACTCTTCCAGGACTGCTACTACACCATATCCTTCAGCACTGCATCTGTGTGGCTTTTGAATTCCTCCAGGGATGGGGATTCTGGACACAGAGGGATTGGAGGGAGTCCAGAGGAGGCCACAAAGATGATCCTAGGGCTGGAGCAGCTCTGCTATGAGAACAGGCTGAGGCACCTGGGGTTGATCAGCCTGAAGTAGACTCTGGGGAGACCTAAGAGCTGCCTTCCAGTAGCTGAAGGGATCCTACAGGAAGGCTGGAGAGAGACTTTTTGTGAAGGTGTCTAGAGACAGGACAAGTGGGAATGGTTTGAGGCTGAGAAAAAGTAGGTTTAGACTGGAGCTTAGGAAGAAGCTCTTCAGTATGTGGGTGGTGAAACCCTGGAACAGGTTGCTCAAGGAGGTTGTGGATGGGTATTCAAGGCCAGGTTGGATGAGGCCTCGAGCAGCTGAGCCTAGTTGAGAGGCATCCCTGCCCATGACAGGGATGTTGGAGTAGATAATCTCTGAGGCCCCTTCCAACCTGAGCCATTCTATGTTTCAGCCACTTTGCTGAGCAGTCTGTTCCAGTCTTTGATAACCCTTTTGGTATAAGGAACTTTTCCTACTGTCCAACCTGAATTTCCTAGTGTCTAACCTAAACCTCTCCTGTTTGCTAGACAAACCCCTCAAACTATTCACCATGGGATCATAGGATGCTAGGGATTGGAAGGGACCTTTGAAGATCATCAAGTCCAACCCCTCTGCCAGAGCAGGACCACAGAATCTAGCACAGTTCACAGAAGAACACATCCAGATGGCTCTTGAAAGTCTCCAGAGAAGGAGGCTCCACAGCTTCTCTGGGCAGCCATGTAATAGAGGCCATGACAGCCAAAACATTTTCAGTTGCCAGCCCATGAAATTCCCATCATCACTTAAAAAAAAAAAAAAAAAAAAGAAAGAAATCAGAAAAGGAGAGAAAAGCTGACCAGAGGAGCAAGCACGCACTAATCATTTCTCTGCAGAGCACAGAAGTGGTCTTAGCACCACTGTAATCAGGAAAGTGTTTTCTGCAAACATGCCTGGTGTCTCCACTTCACTACCCACTGTACAGCAGGCAGGGCTGAGATTGAGATGAAATCAGAATTGCCATCTCCTCTGTCAAATGCTAAAATTTAGTTAGTTCTACTTGATTAAGTCGTGCAACAGAACTCAAAGTTCTCCTAGTTGCTGGGAAAAAAAAAAAAAAAAAAGAAAAAAGAATAGGCCGGAGAGAGCAAGCAAAGCTGAACACATCCATTACAGGAAAAGATGGGAGAGTAATTCCCTGTCAACATTTCAGCTCACGGACACAGACTGCACAGCCCTGCTTCCAGCTGGAGTAATGGCATCAGATGGGAAAGAGAGATTTGAACAACTGAGCTTTAATGAATCTCCTCCTCTATGGGAAGATGGACTCTTTTACAAGCTTATTGAGAACATGGGCGCTGCAGAGAGACACAAAACTTCTTTTCATTTAACTCTCACCTTTGTTTGCTCAGAGACACAGTTTCCAGATGCTCAGGAAGGTTGCTTGACCCTGCAGCTAGGAGCAGAGGGAGGAGGCGCTCAGGGAATTGAGGCTCAGGGCTAGAAACCACGCTGGGAAGGTTCAGTTTCTGGGTCATCAAGAAGTTTGTTAGGGGTCCCAAGCAAGTGGGCAAGAGAAGACAGATCAGCAGATTTCCATCTGCTTATCTAAGCACTCTGCTATCTCCAAAAGCCCTTAGTTGATTTATTTCTTGAGAGATTAGTCAGATAAATTGGGAGGCGTGAGAAGAAACATGCCACAGATGTGATGGGTGGTGGTATGGGCTATGGACAAAGAGATCTCAGAGCAAGACATACCTCTAGGGAACATGAAATTTAAATAATCAAGTAATTGAGAGATGATTTTCCTCAGCCTCTCTCTGTGCATTCACCATTTCTCACAGCACTTGGCAATCCCAGGCTCTAACCCTAGAGGGGTTTCCCACAGGGGTTGGAAGGCAAATGTCACGAGAACATAGAATCCCGGACTGCTTTGGGTTGGAAGGGACATGAAAAGGTCATCAAGCCCAACCCCCCTGCAGTCAGCATCAATCTTATATTGCGCATGGATCTTTCTAAAGCATGAGGGAACTAGGGAGGAGGGAAATGAGGGACATCCTAAAAGACAAGTCCATTTCTCTTCCCCAGGCAGGGAAGGTGGTCAGGCATTGGCATAGGCTGCCCAGGGAGGTGGTGGAGTCCTCATCCCTGGAGGTGTTCCAGATACATGTGGGCAGGGCACTTGGGGACTTGGTTTAATGGCCATAGTGGTCTTAGATGGACTCAGTGATCTCAGAGGTCTTTTCCAACTGAAACAATTCAGTGATCCTATGATACCCAGAGCCTTGAGAAACAAGAGTGTTTGCTTGGGGTTTGGGGGCCTCTTTAGAATCACAGAATTGTCAGGATTGGAAGGGACATTAAGGATCATCCAGTTCCAACCCCTCTGCCATGGGCAGGGACACCTCACACCACAGCAGGTCGCTCACAGCCACATCCAGCCTGGCTGCAAAAACCTCCAGGGATGAGGCTTCCACCACCTCCCTGGGCAACCTGTTCCAGCCTCTCACCACCCTCATGGGAAAGAACTTCTTCCTAACATCCAACCTGAATCTCCCCATTTCTAGTTTTGTTCCATTCCCCCTAGTTAGTTTCAATTAAGTTTCTCCTAACAAATACATGCACCTTGCCAAATCTGATTAACAGTACTGAAATCAAACCTCTGTCACCTTACAGAGCTCCCCTCAAAAGGAAAAGATTTTCACCAACCAGGCTGCACTCCATGGCTTCAAAAGCTATCTCAATATGATAAAAAGGCTTAAAACCACAATGGAATGAAAGACTTGGGGTAAACTAAAGGTTGTTTTGAGGTTTGGGTTTTCACTTGGGCTTGCAACTTCCCTTCCCCCTCCTCCCCCAATATCGATTACTCCTCCAGCTCCTCAAGAGAGTGCCAGCAGATGGTATTGATTTAGCAGTGCTCTGAAACTGTCCAGCAATATAGCCTTGTTTTATGGCATCTAAATTACATCTGAAGACATGCTGAGACACCCTAACTCCCTAGGTAAAAAAAAAAAAAAAAAAGTCATGAAAACTTTTTGCTGTTCCTCCTGTTTCCTAACCTGTTATCGGGATTCGGTTCTTGGGGACTACCCAGCTGACGCTGCAGTAGCAGCCAATGGCTGAGATGGGGATCCTCATGGGTTTGCTGCAACAAAACCAAAGTCACATTTTAGCTCCAAAAAGATTTTTGGCTCTTTTCTCTTCTCCATTTAAGACCCTACAGCTGCTCGTCCTGCTGTTGCACAGATCTTGAGTGCCATGCAGGAAGAAGCCAGATTTAGTTTAGACATGAGGGAGAAATTCTTCCCCAGGAGGGTGTTAAGGCACTGGAAGTGGTTGCCCAGAGAAGTTGTGGAGGCTCCAGGAATTCCTGGAGACCCTCTGGCAGTCCTCTTTTGGCTGGCCTTAACCCATGACGCATTTGGGCTGATTTTCAGGATGAATTTCTTGCAACATTTGAATAGTGAGAAGCTCTTTATTTGGCATCATTAAGAAGAAAAACCCCTCTCAAAAACTCATGTCTGTAGGCCAACATCATTTCACTTTTAGTTGACAGCTCTTTAAAGATGGATGCTTCCAAGGGGAAAGAAAGCATTAGAGTGAGCTACAGCTGAAAGGACAAAGGTCTGGATGCAGATTGAGGTCACAATTTTTACAGGCAAAGACCACCAATGATGCAGGAGAGGACAGGAAAGAATTCCCTTCTAATTAACTGTTTTCTAACTGGAAAAGGGCATAAAGATTTCATGTTTCACCTCTTCAGAACAAGAGCTTCTCTCAAATGGAATAGTTTTGCTTTTAAACTTTTTTTAAAGGAACCCTTTTAAATGCAGAACTGAAAGTATAGAAAATGATGATTTTTTTTTTTTTTAAGGTAGATTTATTTCCGTCCCCACAGTTTTATGCTCCAGGCTTGGTCATTAATGTCCCCAGGCACTTTTTGCAAGGCTAATGAAGTTAACTTTGCAGTCCTAGTAAGTGCATTTTCTCTATCTTAATGCTACTATCAACAAGACAGATTATTTTTCACTTCTAACCCAAAGAACATTTTTTTTTTCACTCCTGCACTACAACATGAAGCACTTGCAACATCCTATCCCACTGGTGGGATAGGAAGGTAGGGGATGGAGCTGAGCTCTCTGAAGCTTTGCTTTGCAAGCACTGCCTTGGACCCTGGGGATGGAAGCTGCCCCTGAAACACGGTGGTTTTCTGACATGCAGCTACTTCCCACTTATATCTGATAGTCTCTGATGAACCTCCATCTGCCCAGAGCTGGAACAGGAGATAGCTGTGGTAATTGTGCAGTGACTGCTGGAGACCAAATAGCTTCGATTACCGCGGGAGACGTGCGGCTGGCTGACGGAGACGCCGCGCACACGACCCAAACACATTAACGGGGCCCTCTTCAAACTCATCCTCATCTTTAACCTCAGGAGGAAGAAAAAAGGAGGGAGGAAAAACTAACAGCAAATGGTGTCACACAGAAGATGAACTCCTGCAGAAGGAGAGGTCCAGTGGTTATATTTTGAGTTTCCGTTGCGTACTTTCCATGCAAACCAGAAAACAGCAACCAGCAAAGCTCCAGCCCAGCTTAGTTATGAAACTCCTCCAGCAAATTCTGACTGATTGTGGATCTGGCTACAATTAAGAGGATTTTCTAGCTGGAACAGAGCAGGTCATAGATGGTGGTTAAATAGGAAGCCACCTCTCATTCAAATGACTGATGGAAATACTCTTCAGTTTTCTGCCTTTCTGGCCATCAGGAACATGCTTACCCCCCTGGCACAGCAAGAGTCTCTTTCCCATGTACTTGAACCCAGAGTGGAAGTAACCCCAGCACCTTTCTGGGATGTTTTTTTAATCACCGATACCTGCACCCAGAGCCAATACACCCAGAGCCAATACATACACCCAGAGCCAAACTGTTCCCTAAAATCACAAATCATAGATTCATAAAATTGTTTTGGCTGGAAAAGACTTTTGAGTCCAACCATCATCTAACTCTACCAAGCCTGGTGCTAAACCATGTGCCACAGTTTCCTTCTCACAGCTTGCATGAGCCACCACCAGCTGCTGCCTCTCCATGCAAGGCGTTCAGGGCTGCAGGGATTTCTTACAGCAAACCAGAAGACTCTCAGTAACTGCAGATAGAAGCTTTGCTAAGGAGACAAAGACAATTCCCGCCTCATCTCTGTGCTGTCTGTGCAGTGCCTGTGCCCTTCTAGAAGCTGGGAGCCCATTCATCTAGGGAAAAGTGAGAGGCAGCACCACATGAGCCACTGCTGAGTGGGCTGTGTGGGTGGGCTTGGCTCTTCTGCCTGGAAAGGAGGATAAAATCCTCATGCCTCAGCTCTTCAGCATTCAGCTACCCCTGGTCTTCCTAGACTTGGCCAGTTGACTCTATCCACCTGTGTGGAGCACAAACAGTTTGAGGTAGGATGACAACAACATCACTCTTCACAGAATCCCAGAACAGTGGGGGGTGGAAGGGACCTCTGAAGATCATCTAATTCAACCCCAACCTACTAGAACAGGATCACCTAAAACAAATCACCAAGGATCACAATATCCAGGTGGGGTTTGCATGTCTCCAGAAACAGAGAGTCCACAACCTCTCTATTTCATGCTCTGCCACCTTCAAAGTGGCTTCCTCATCAGGTGTGCTGATGAGATTCATCTGGATGGGCTAAGGGTTAAGAAATCTGAGATGATAGAACGGTTTGGACTGGAAAGAACCTTAAAAATCATCTAGTTCCAATGCCCCTGCAGTGGGAAGGGACACCTGCTACTAGACCAGGTTGCTCAAGGTGTCATCCAATCTGCCCTTGAGCACTTCCACAAGGGGCCATCAGTTATACAACAGGACTGAAACTCTCCTGATCATCTCTGGACTAAAAGGCAAAAATGGCCCCTGAAGGCAAAAGGTGAGTGAGGCCCCAGCTGGATAATTCCAGCAGGGATGTTTGCCAGCCAGTCAGAAGCAGGCTGAAGAAGCTCCATAAGCACTTGTGTCTTCCTATCCCAGCCATAAAAGGAGCTAAGAACAAATGGCTGGCCAGGCAAGTTGCATCCTGCTGCTGAGGACAGACAAACTTCAAAAGAGGATGGCAAATTTCTTTCAAAGGCACCCAGCTCCCTCAGAGATGATGGCACCAACCAAGCCCCTGGTGAAGGAGCCAGCCCCAAGAGCTGCTTATGGATTGTACCACACATGGCACTTGTCAGGCACACACAGCCCATGCCTGTCTGGCAAGAAGTGACTTGGCTGACTGCATTTCAGACAATCAGAGTCCTTCTGCTTGGAAAAGGTCTTTAAGATCATTGAGTCCAACCATGCTCTAACTGTACTAAGCCCAATGCCCCTCAGCACCACCTCTCTGCATCTTTTAAACACCTCCAGGGATGGGGATTTGACTTCCTCCTTGGGCAGCCTGTTTCCAGTCTTTGAGAACCCTTTCTAGGAAGAAGTTTCTTCTAATCTCCAATCTATATGGAACAGTGCAGCACGAGTTCAGGAAGGCAGCCAATGGCATGTTTACAACCAATGAGTGCTAAACTGAAACAGCTGGTTTGTAGTTTCCAAACATTTACACATCCTCCTTGAAGCAAAGTGCACCAAAGTACTTTCAGCATTATTTACTACTATTTTTATTGTTAGAAAGGCAGTAGGAAGAATATGTATTGCATTCATATAACCAGAGAAGAGTTTTGCTTGGAGAAGACCTCTGAGATCATCCAGTCCAACCACCAACCTAACACCACCATGGCCATCAAAGTGTCATGGTCACAGGATTCTCCAGGGTGGGGACTCCACCGCCTCCCTGGGCAGCCTGTGCCAATCCCTGACCACTCTTGCAGCAAAGAAATTGTTCCTCATCTCCAACCTAACCCTCCCCTGGCACAATTTCAGGCCATTTCCTCTCCTTCTATCCCCTGAGACTACGGAAAAGAGATCAACCCCCACCTCACTGCAGCCTCCTTGCAGGGAGTTATAGAGAGCAATGAGGTCTCCCGTCAGCCTTCTCTTCTCCACACTAAACACTCCCAATTCCCTCAGCTGCTCCTTCCCAGCCCTTTTCTCCAAACCCTGCTTTGCTGCCGTTCTCTGGACCTGCTCCAGCAGCTCATTGCCCTTCTTGGAGTGAGGATCATTCCCAAAATAAATCACCAGGTGAGACTTGGACAATTGCTAACAGATCCTGAGTCCCCAGGACACACAGCTAGTGACAGTGAGTGTTTGAAAGCAGCAAATAACGAAAAGATTATGCACAAACATGGTCCTGCCAGCAATCTTCAGCTCTTTTTTTTTTTTTTTTTTTGCAGGACCTACACCCTGGCCACAGACAAAAAGGCTTCTGTGAGTTGCACAAGATTTTGATCATGTCTTCTATACACACACAGATTGCTTTAGCTTGCACCAGGTCATCTCCTTAGTGCACAGTGAGTCAAATCAGGCTTTTTCTCTGTGCTTACACCCAACTGGAGATCTCCCAGTGCAATTAGCCAACACAATCACCCAGTCTGACTCATTCATAGAATTGTTTTCATTGAAAAAGACCTTTAAGACCATCAAATCCATCCATTAACCCCAGCACTGCCAAGTCCAGCACTGAGCCGTTTTCCTCAGCACCATGATTCAGCCAGGCTGGCACCACCACAGCCTTCTCATTTCATTTACACTTCCTGAAACACAGCCTGAGAATGCTGAAAGCAAGAGAAAGAAACTGCTTTACCTCCAGAATGTGGTGGTGGTCCACACAGCAACACCATGCCTTGGCCTTGCCGGACGGACACTGTGCTTCTCGTTCTGGTTTTGAAGTTCTCAAGATCTGCCAAGAGAGAAAGAAGTCATTAGAAGAGAGTTTAATGTTTGGGTGTTGGTTTCTGTTCCTCCTGAGAAGGACAGAATGTTCATTAGGACTTTGCTGTGTGATAGAGAAATGAAGTGAACTTCAAATGGGAAAGCAGTTTGGTGGGACCTGAGTGCGTGGTGGGGCAGTGGGAGGACTGTTGTGGCAGAAACCAGCCCAAGCAGCAAAAAAGTCTCCACAGGGCTGGTAAGGGGGAAAAGGTGCTGATCTAGCCAGGGGAGAAGGCATGCCTAAAGAAAACTCCAGCAACCTCTAGTGCTGCTGGTTTGTTTTTATAGAATCATGGAACTGTTGACGTTGGAAGAGACCCTTGAGATCATCAAGTCCAAGTGCTCACCTAGAGCTCACAATCCCAACCACTGCTGCCAAACCACATCCATACCTCTTTTAAATCTCTCCAGGCATGGTGACTCTAGAATTACCATTTTACCTAATCAGAACCTCCACTTATGCTCTAAGCCAGCTCTGTTCCTCCTTAGGACACTTGTTCTTGATGCCCTTGCAATCCATGTGTAGAAACCCTTCCACTCCCACAAGGAAGTCTCTTGTGCCAGCTGTGTGCTAGCCACACTCCAGGAAATTCCTCCTTCCACCTCTCTCTTTTGTTATCTCCTTCAGAGTCCAACAACACGACTCCCTCCTCTCTCCTTGCACATGGAATTCAAGAAACTTACTCTTAAGTGATGAGTTGACTCTGTGGCACCAGGTATTGATCAGCTCCCTTGGCTGCTGCACCCAAGCACTAAATACACTGTCTCAATTTGGTAGCCTTTTATCTTTTTGTTTTGCTTTGGCTTTCAGTGCAGCTGAGCTGTGGTTTGATGATTACAAACCTGTTGTCAGGGCAGCTGGGAACCAGAGAAAGCAGGCAGGTGATAAATATTTAAGAGCAGAAACTAGTAGGAACATCGTTAGGAGGATGAAAAATTAAGCCTTGATTTTTTTGTTCCCTCTTGAAAATGTTTTCTGGAAGCACTGGTATGCATACTTTAAATAAATAAATGGATGGATGGATAGATAGGGAGATAGATGGATAGATAGATAGATGGACAAACAAAAAAATAACTAAGTAAGTAAACAAATAAAAAGCAAAAAGCCTCCACCACACCTCTGGGCAACCTGTTCCAGTGTTTCACCACTCATTGTGCAGAACTTCCTCCTGGTGTCCAACCTAATCCTGCCCTGCTCCAGCTTCAAACTGTTGCTCCTCACCCTTTCACCACAGGCCCTTCTGAACAGTCCCTCCTCAGCCTCCCTACAGGTCCCCTTCAGATATTGAAATGTACCTCTAAGGTCTCCCTAGAGCCTCCTTTTCTCCAGGCTGAACAGCCACAATTCTTTTAGCCTGCCCCCGTAGCAGAGGTGCTCTAACCCTCTGATCATCTTTGTGGCCTCCTCTGCACCCATTCCAGCAGGGCCATGTCCTTGTGTTGGGGGCCTCAGAGGTGAACACCACACTCCAAGTGAGGTCTCACCAGAGCAGAGGACCTGAATCACCTCTCTTGACCTATTTGCCACACTGCTTTTGATGCAGCCAAGGATGACATCGGCCTTCCGGGCTGCAGGTGGGCATGGTTGGCTCACATCCAGCTTCTCATCCACCAAAATTTTCATCTTACTGTTTTTACCCATTATTTCATTTAACTGATATGAAACTGCTCCTTCTACTATATTCCAACAACAACAACAACAAAACTCCATACACACATCAATCATTTCTTTATACATCACTGGAATTCAATTTCCAAAAGAAAACATGACTAACACTCAGGGTTAGAGGAGAAAAAAAAAAATTCAAACCAACCCCAACTCTTAGTGGCTTTTCTGCTGCTCTATTTTACTTAAAGTCTATCTCTAGAGACTTGTGTAAAGCAAATTTGATAACACATCAGTGATATTGCTCTGCTGAGTTGATGTTAATAGCAAGCAGCTACCAAAGCATAATACCTGTATCTGTGTGTCTATCTCTGTCTTCAAATGGATCATTATTCCTACAGAGTGAGATATTCAATGAACCTTGACAAGAGGAAGTATGTGCTTGAAGGCAAAATGAGGGATTGTAACACAGGATCCCAAGAATGAAACCACAAGATAAATGCAAAGGTCTTGCTGGTGCAGCCAGGATGGAAACAGATGGCTCCAAGCTAGGAGCCACCTCACCAAGGGGCCACAAACAAGGACTAAGCAGAAGTGAGTTTGGTTGGAGCAAAGACAACCATGAGTAAGAAGAGTAGCTATATAAAACACATCTAGTAAAACTGAGATGCAACAGAGAGGAAAAACAATGAAAACAAAGCAGGCAATACAGCTGGAGGGGTGAATGTGCAAAAACACCTGCAGCCAGTCCCAGCCAGGGGCAATTTCACAGATTGCACTGGGTTGGGAGGGAGCCTCAAAGGTCATCTTGGCCAACCCCCCTGCAGTCAGCAGGGACACCTCCAGCTAGATCAGGCTACCCAGGGTCACATCAAGTCTGACCTAGAATGTCTCCAGGGACAGAGCCTCAACCACATCTTTAGGTAACCTGTTCCAGTGTCTCACCACTCTCATTGTGCAGAACTTCCTCCTGATGTCCAACCTAAATCTGCCCTGCTCCAGTTTCAAACCATTGCCCCTCATTCTTTCACCACAGGCCCTCCTAAACAGTCCCTCCCCAGCCTGCCTCTAGGTCCCCTTCAGATATGTAGCTCTAAGGACCCCCTGGAGCCCTCTCTTCTCCAGGCTGAACAGCCTCAATTCTTTTAGCCTGTCCCCATAGGGGAGGTTCTCCAGCCCTCTGATCACCTTCATGGCCCTCCTCTGGACCCTCTCCAGCAGGTCCATGTGTGTCTTGTGCTGGGGCCTCCAGAGCTGGACAAAGTACTCCAGGTGAGGTCTCACCAGAGCAAAGTGGCAGAATCACCTCTCTTGACCTGCTGATCCTCCCCACCATTATGTTCCCCTAACAAAGCAATCAGCAATAGCTGCAGAGTCTGCACCCAGCTCAGTATCATTGTATCTGTGCTAAAAATAAGTCTTTGATTAGGTTACTAATACCTCAATTAAGTTATCAACAAACCTTTGGGTCAGCACATAAGGGGTTCTTTTAGCCCAGGTCAGTTGCCTGGGGGGGTTGGTTTGGCATTTCACACTTGAGTCTTGGTTGTGCTTTGGATGTGAGAAACTTGGATGGTTAAAAATGAAGCTGATCATTCCAAACCTGAATGGTTAAAAATGAATCACAGAATCAATCAGAATCACAGAATTAACCAGAATCTGATCATTTAAAACTTGAATGGTTAAAAATGAATCACAGAATCAGAATCACAAAATTAACCAGGATCTGATAATTCAAAACCTGAATGGTTAAAAAGGAATCTGATCATTAAAAACCTGAATGGTTAAAAATGAATCTGATCACATAGAAGTTGAACAGTTAAAATTTAATCTGACCATTTAAAACTTGAATGGTTAAAAATGAATCTGATCATTTATAACCTGAATGGTTAAAAATGAATCTGATCACTTAAAACCTGAATGGTCAAAAACGAATCTGATCATTTATAACCTGAATGGTTAAAAATTAATCTGATCACTTAAAACCTGAATGGTTAAAAATGAATCTGATCATTAAAACCTAGCAACTTAGGAAGCTAAAACTTGATCACTGGTAATCTGGGGTCTTCTGTAGGGGAGAAAGCACCACCTTTACTACATAGATTAAATGAACTTCAAGGTGCCTGTACAACAGGACATAAAGCAGTGGTACAGGTAAGGGGTAATTAGATCTTCATAGATGTGAAATGCACAATCCACTTAGGTACACAGATACAGCTGAGACACCTAAAGTCAATTTTCAAGCATGACTTAAAGAGATTTGCAGAGTATAATGGGGTTTACATTCTCACACCCGTCCTGTGATTTGAAGATGATCCCAGCAATCTGAAATTTAGAATGATGTTTAAGGTCATCTTCAGCCCTTGGATTGAAGTCAATGGGATTTTTGTTTTTATTAGAAACCACATGGCTTCTCTGAAGGGGAAGCTGAAGAGCTGGGCAATGACCTGGTGTTGAACAACAAAAAATATACCACCCAAAAATGATCAGAGGGATTGGTCAAATCTTCCTGGTTCACACTGGATAAAGAACCTTCCACCAAGAGATAGCTCCTGAGCCCTCTTCCAAATTGGTCCCATCACATTTGCATAACTTTCCACACACCACAGAAGATACTTTTCACATCCTGGACAAAACACACAACCAGATGGAGACAGAAGTCATTTGCATCATTGCCCAGGGAATATTGTGACTTCATTGGCTGTAGACTATAAACAAAGCTAATTTGGCCCATAAAGCAGTCTTGAAGATGAGCTTCTAGTGCATCTCAATCAATTTCAGATTTTAGAGGGCATTGGCTGGAAGAAATCATAGCCTGTCTCTATGAAGGCAGGCTGAAAGCACTTTAACTGATGACTAGCACCCACGAAAGCATTAAAGCTTTTTGCTCTCGAAACACTTGACAAGATTTGCCTCCTGATATTTATGGCTCTAATATCTCTCAACACTGTCTCTATAAAAGCTCCGCCTGACTTTTTTAAAAGGCAGGTTTTATGTCACCCCCCCCTTCCACAAATACACAAAGATGAAGTTCTTCTGCCCACATGGCCTTGCTGTTGTGTCAGGACTAGCTGGTGGGCTGTGCAGCTCTGAAGACAACCCCCTTGTGAAATGCGACTGAATAGAATTTCAGCTTAAGAGCTGGTGCTCTGATGGATCATTCTTAGAGTGTGCTCATTTCACAGGGAGTTTAACAAGTCTGGGGAGGAAAGCTTTCTAATTTGACCTTTAGAACAGAAATTTCACTGGGTTTTCTACTGACAAGGAAAAGAGCAGGTTTAGAGGTAAACATCCTGCCCCTTCCCTCTTTGGAAAATATTTTGGCTTGGGCATGGAACAAGGTATTGCCTGCCCATATCTACCAAGTGGCCAGGTCCAGTTTGGACTTCTAGGTCTTTCCTTTCCCTGATCTTTTCTGTCATCACTCTTGCAAGGTGCAAGAATTCTCAGATGAATCTTTGTCATGGGGGCACCTCCAACTGGAAGGCTTTCATGGGGGGGTTTGCTCTGAAGTCTCAGCTTGGCTGCATGAAAGGTGTAGGTGGAGCAGCTGCAGCTCTGAACACAAACTAGACCACCTCTCAGAGGAGTCAGTGCCTGCTGCCACTGAGGAGGTCCCACAGCTTCTCCTGTGTGAGCCAGAGCAAGCTGCAAATGGCCTCACTGGGGTAAGGACAGGAGAAAGCTGGTGTGTTGCTATGCAAGCCAAGAGCTTGTTTCATTCCAAGCCCTCCCTGTCCTCTTGTCACTCACATCTCTGACCTATGTATCATCTTGGACTTTGACATCTCTCTCTAAAGACAGTCAATGTGAGACTTGAATCTTGCCAGGGCTTTCTGACCATGTCTCTATCAAAGACAGACTGATTTGTATACCCACATAGATAAAATTCCTCCTCAGGCTTCTACCTTGCATCCCAAAGACTGTGACAGCTTTTCCCTGAGCATTGCCAATGGCCAACACTCAGCTGCAGGGGTCAAGGATCCTCAGGCAGGGCTTGGACCACTTCCACCTTCTTCCCTGGCACCCAGCATGAGCCACTTCTCATCAGGATGGCTCCTCCTGGAGCACCATATCACAGCACCTCACTGGGCTGTGATCCTTGCTTCCAAATAAGCAACAAGGCAGTCCCAGTGCCTTCATATCTTTCACCTTACTGGGGAATAGGGGCTGCAAGTCACCTGCTGTTCTCTTCCCAAATCTAATCACTCCATGACCTTCCCAAAGGCAGAAAAACAACCTCAAAGGAAGAAAAATTAACCTCCTTACCTTTATGTTCCATTTCACAAAAGCTGCCTGCTGCTTCCTACCCTTCTGTAGGAAATATTTCAAAGGTTCATTTTGAAGCAACTCTCTCCTGCTTGAGACAAAATGCTGAGGACTCAGAAAATGTTATTTTGTGACTTTTATCTGGAACCTCTGGGCAGACACTTCCCCTTGGGTTGACTTTAATGGAGGCTCAGAAGTTTGGAGTTTTTTTTCCTATTTCCCTAGCAAAACAGCAGTTACTCAAGATCTTCTTCCACACAGATGACTGTGTAATAGCACAAACCACAAATTTTGGTGGCAGGAGATATTGCACAGCCCCCTCTGACTTCATAGGTTGAGGGAGCTTCTCCTCCTCCTCTACTCTGTCCTAGTGAGACCACATCTGGTTGACTGGGACCTGTTTTGGGCTCCCCACATTGAGACAGGGAAGTACTAGAGTCCAGCAGAGGCTGGGAAGATGCTGAAGGGCCTTAGAGTATCTCTGTGAGGAAGAAAGGCTGAGAGCCCTGGGGCTGAGAGCCTGCAGAAGAGCAGCTCCAGAAGGCACCTGAGCAATGCTCAGCAAGAGCTAAAGGGTGAGGGGAAAGGGGGTGGGGGCAGATACTTTTCAATGGTGTCAAACAACAGGACAAGGGGCAAGGGGCACAAACTGGAACCCAGGAGGTTCCATCTGAACAGGAGGAAAAGCTTTGGTTTGAGGGTGCTGGAGGCCTGGAGCAGGCTGCCCAGAGAGGTTGTGGAGTCTCCTTGTGTGGAGAGCTTCCAACCCCCCCTGGGCATTGTGCTGCTGGGCAAGCTGCTGTGGGTGCCCTGCTGGAGCAGGGGGGTTGGACTGGATGATTTCCCTTCCAACCCCAACCATCCTGAGATTCTCTAACTGTAGATGGCCTGTGTGCTCCCCACCAGACCATGCTCTGATGCACCTTCCTACTTTGCACAGCTGAAAGAAGGCAAATTAAGACCCCAAATCACGTAGAATAATGTGCCACAAGCTCACTGAGCCAGAGTTTCCAAGAACAATTTCCCTTTCCTTGATAGACACAGAAAGGAAAAAGACTCTGCAGAGCTCCTGCTCCTCAGAGGGTTGTCTGTTATGATGTCAGGCAGCATCTCTTAGAGAGGAAATATTTTTTAATTCCATTCATCTCTCATGTCTAATGACTGATGAAATGGGAGTCATGTCTCTTGCAGACAGGAAAACTAACACAGGACAACTCCTGACACATATTTAAAACTCTACTGTCCTCTGCATGCCAACAATGACTCCCTGGTTTTGCTTTCCAGAAGGAAAAAACGGAAAGGAAAAATAAAAGAATAAAAAAAGCAGCCACTAGAATAAAATTTTCCTGCATTGGCCTTGAATTCCATCTACAGGAAGAGAAATTTTCTTACAGAGTCCACCTCTGGCCTTTGGTACAGTCTCTGCCAGGTCCTGTAGCCATTATTTTCCATACATTTGAAGACAACTCTGATGTGCATTGATACAGAATTGACCTAAAGATAAAGACACCATCAGACTGAGTGAATAATAGCATTTCATTTGGCAGCCCAGGGGATTTAGAGCCAAAAACATCCTAACAACTGAGAAAATAATATAGTCCTCTTGAGTCCTTGTCTTAGTCTCTGTCCACTGGACATAAAAGACCAAAAAAGGTGATGGTGTGCTCATGGCTCTTCAGATGTTTGTGCCACTCTAGGATCAGCTTTTGCAAGAGGTTTGGGTCCATTTGTAATGGGAAAGAACCCTGACCACAAAAAGCCTTAATTGCAACCACAAGTGTTTATGTGGCTTGAGGCTCATCACAGATCTGGAGGTTTTCATGGCCAGGCTGGAGGTGGCTCTGAGCAACCTGATCTAGTGTGAGGTGCCCCTGCCCATGGCTGGAGGGTTGGAATAGAAGATCCTAGACCCCTAGACAATCCTTGACTCCTAGACCCTTTCCAACCCCAACAATTCTATGATTCTATGATCTGCTGGATCACGGGTCACAAGGGTTCACAGACCTGATGGCCCTCTGATGAGGACAGCAAGCAGCTGGAGACTGCTTGCTATGGAAACCATAGCCCAAATTCACTCCTGCATGAGAAAAAAGTAGTGATGGATGTGTGTGAGAGATCAGCAGCAAGGGCCACTGCATGGGGAAGCAGCATGACTCTGCTCTGGCTGCTTAGGAGTAATGGGCTGCCCAGGGAGGTGGTGGAGTCCCCATCCCTGAAGATCATAGAATCACAGAATCAGTCAGGGTTGGAAGGGACCTCAAGGATCATCCAGTTCCAAACCCCCCTGCCATGGGCAGGGACACCTCACACTACAGCAGCCTGGCCAGAGTCTCATCCAGCCTGGCCTTAAACACCTCCAGGGATGGGGCCTCAACCACCTCCCTGGACAACCCATTCCAGGCTCTCACCACTCTCATGGGGAAGAACTTCTTCCTCACATCCAGCCTGAATCTCCCCACTTCCAGCTTTATTCCATTCCCCCCAGTCCTATCACTACCTGATATCCTAAAAAGTCCCTCCCCAGCTTTTTTGTAGCCCCCTTCAGATACTGGAAGGCCACAAGAAGGTCACCTCAGAGCCTTCTCTTCTCCAGACTGAACAGCCCCAACTCTTTCAGTCTGTCCTCATAGGAGAGGTGCTCCAGCCCTCTGCTCATCCTGGTGGCCCTCCTCTGGACACCTTCCAGCATGTCCAGATCCCTCTTGTAGTAGAGGCTGCAGAACTGGATGCAGTACTCCAGGTGGGGTCTCACCAGAGCTGAGCAGAGGGGGAGAATCACCTCCCTTGCCCTGCTGGCCACACTTCTCTTGCTGCAGCCCAGGCTCTGGTTGGCTTTCTGTGCTGCAAGTGCACACTGACAGCTCCTGTTGAGCTTCTCCTCCACCAGCACCCCCAAGTCCCTCTCCTCAGGGCTGCTTTCCAGCCAGTGCCTGCCCAGCCTGGATTTGTGCTTGGGATTGCCTCAACCCAGATGCAGATGTTCAAAACACACAAGGACATGGAACTTCAGGTCTCCCCTTAGCCTAAACAACTACACTAAACAACCCTGGGTCCCTCAGCTGCTCCTCACAAAACCTGTCCTCCAGACACTTCCCAATCTTTGTTGCTCTTCTCTGGACCTGCTCCAGCCCCTCAATGCCCTTCTTGAAGTGAAGGCCCCAAAACTAAACATGGCACTAAAGGTGTGGCCTCACCAGTGCTGAATACAGGAGGACAATCACTTCTCTGCTCCTGCTTGTCACATTGTCCCTGATGCAGGTCATGGAATCATCACAGAATCAGCCAGGTTGGAAGAGACCTCCAAGATCATCCAGTCCAACCAATCACCCAACCCTAACTAATCAATCAGATCATGGCAATAAGTGCCTCATCCAGGCTTTTCTTAAACACCTCCAGGGACAGCAACCCCACCACCTCCCTGAGCAGCCCCTTCCAATTGGCAATCTCTCTTTCTGGGAAGAACTTCTTTCTAAGATCAAGCCTAAAGTTCTCCCTGTACAGCTTGCTGCTGGCCTTCTTGGCCACCTGAGCACTCTGCTGGCTCATGTTCAGCTGATGTCCCTGCTGGCTTTGCAGGGGGGTTGGACTAGATGACTTTAAAGTGTTCAACTAGATGACTTTTTTGGGTTGGGTCCCTTCCAACCCAAATCAGTCTGGGATTTGATGATCTCTCCTCATCTTAATGCAGGTAAGCAGCTCCCACCCAGGATGCTGAAGACTCCCAGCCAGGGAGCTTTTCAGAAGTGGTCTCACGGGCAGCAGAAAAAGGAATGAGGCAGGAAAACACAGGGGACCAGCTCTGTGCCCTTCCCAGCCAGCACAGCTGTGACCAAACAAATCGCCTGAAGAGGATGAGCATGGACAGCTGGTGGGATTTGAAGGACAAGCAGAACTCTGCACACCTGTCTTCCCAGCTGCCTCCTGAAAGAAAACACAACCTAAACCCTCCATCTCCTCCATTTCCAGGGTGTTTCAAACACGTCACCTTTTCTCCATGCTCAGACGTTGGTTAATCTCCGCGGAAATGATTTCATTGGGGTGCAGAACAGCTTCAATGGATCTGTCCCTGTGGTCGTTGCTGGTTTGTTTAGGGGAGGCAGAGAGTTTGGTTGGGCCCTGCAAATGTTTTCATCATTAATTGTTCTTGAAAGAATTACTTCATTGATCATTTAATCTCTACAAAGCAAACGAAGGCACTTCAGGGCAATAAGAGGGTCCGGCAGCAAGGAATTTGAGCGGCAATTAGAGTTTGTTTCTTAGCAACTAAGAGCAAAAATGATGGGATTCGCTTGGCTACAGGAATCATTCCAGCAATGGGAATATTGAGAAGAATCCCTTTGACTCTTAATGTTGGGAGTGATTTTCATTTTTCTCCCATCAGAATGCAATTATTTTGGGATGGTAGGTCAAAGACCCAAAGCAGTCTTGTTACAACCACATCGTGACTCTCTTTTCTGGTACTGGTTGCATTGTGCAGTGCTGAGTCTGAGCTGCTAATTCATGTGCAACAAACATTGTTTCAGAAATAGACCTATAAAACAAATTCTTTTAATAAAGGGTGTGTGGGGAAACAGTTTTTGGACACAATGCTTGGATTCCCTGCAGTTAGGAGCACGCTCCTGGGTAATGAAGAGGAAAAGTGAAGTGTTCCTCCAAATGAATTATACAAGGGATAATGTTAGAATCATAACAGTTGGAAAAGACCTCTGAGAGTGCAACCATTAACCTCACACTGCCAAGGCCACCACCAAACCATGTCCCCCAGCACCACATCTCTGTGGCTTCTAAACCCCTCCACTGCTCTGGGCACCTTCTTCCAGGGCTTAGCCACTCTTTCAGTGAAGAATTTTTTTCCTAATATCCAACCTAAACCTGGCACAACTTGAGGCTGTTTCCTCTCATCCTGTCCCTTGTTACCTGGGGGAAGAGACTGACCCCCATCTGGCTCCAACCATGTTTCAGGTAGTTGCAGATAGTGAGAAGGTCTCCCCTTTAGCCTCCTTTTCTCACGTACAGAAGATTAAGTCTGAAGCTGCTGCCCTGATTCACAGTAAAAAGAAGTCCACTTCCAAACCCTTCCCTTCCAGGCATGGTTTAATCTTCAAACACAGCAAAACAGTTCAGGCTAAATTTCACACACAAAATCAACCACTTTGCTTGACTGGGGCTGTCTGCAGGAGGAGGAGGAGGAGGAGACATTTCCCCTTCTATTTAATCTCATTGCCTGCAGCCCTGGGCTCTCAAGGGCAGCACAGAGATGCTTTGCTGCTGTTCCAGCATCCTCTGAGGACATCCATCCTTCAGCCCTGTTGTTCCCCTCTCCTGGGGCTTCATTTCTCTTCTGAAAATTGGTATCTCAGCCCCCCTGGATGTCTCAATATTGTTTTTGCCAGCTGCAGGGAATACCAAGAGCATTAGCACGGAGCTGTTAAATTACAGATTCCAAGGAAAATGATTTATAGGAAATTACTACAGGTTGGAAAGGCACCAACTTCAGAGCAGTGTCTGTGGAGGGTGGGATGAAGGACACCGACTGTCCTCCTGTTGAGGGGGTGTGCAAGATGCTAAACCTCCCTGAAAAGTAGATCCCATTTCTCTAACAGCCCGTGGGTCACAGTCATCACTTTTAGGCAGCTTTTACAACAACAGGGCAGGGGAGGCAAAGCAATGGCATGACTACAAAAACCCACACCAATCTGAACTTGATTTGCCTTTTTGGATACTCATTTCCAAATCAACAACACATGGCAACAGCTACTGCCTGGCTACTCAGCAGCTCTCCAGAGGGTTGATTTCCAAGCAGCATTACTGCAGGTGGTGCTGGCTTTGTCTGTTCTGAGGCTGAGCTGCAAATCCTGCCGAGGAGTTTAAGGCCAAATTGAGGCTAGTTATCACAGCAGGGAAAGGATATGTCATCTGCCAGCACTGGGGGTGGCTTCATGGGGGAAGATGGAGTCATCTGCAGAGAGAGCAAAGTGGAGCCATGACCCCGTCCCTGGGGCTGCATTTAGCTGGTGCAGGGGGATGCGGTCATGGAGCAGACAGGGTATGGAGACCCTTGAAGTGAGGGGCACAGGGGTGTCCAGACTGACCCTCTGCACTGCTTCTGCCCACATCCAAGAGCTGCCCAGCTCCTTTGAGTCATGCCAAAGAGAGCAGGAGCTGAGCAGGCAGAACAACTTGCACGTTCATCACTTTCTGAGGGGTATGGTCCAGCTCTGGTGCCACTAAAAATCGATTCGAGTTTTATTGTCGACTGAAACGGAAGCAGGATCCAGGCCACAGTAAACAGCTTGAATCCTGTGTCTGACTGGCTGGGTACATCTCCAAACTGCTGCATCAGAGCTGTGCTTCTTTTCCAGGCATAACTTCTTATTGATTTCACTGTTATTTCCAAACAGAAATTACAGTAGAGTGAATAAAATTGTCAAGCTCAGCCCTATCCCCTCAACACAAAAGCACATAATTTAATCTAGTTCAGCAGTGGGCTTGGACAGCACTTTGGAAGAGTCACTGTTAGAATCCAGACTTGGAGTTTAAAGCTTGGGGTTTTTTTTTGTGTTTGTTTGTTTTTTGTTTTTTTTTTTTAGCTGCTGAGTGCCTGTATTGCTATAAACACAGGGTTTAAGGTATCATTAATCCATATTCTGGTAGTGTGGGCAGAGCAGATTCCTTCACTTTCTGAAAAATCCATTCAAATTCGGACATGAATGACACTGGAAAAGAATTTTAAAACAAGGAAAATAATGATAAAAAAATAAAAGAACAAATTTTAAATGCAAATGATGGAGCCCAAAGCAAGTATTGGGGGGAAATATCAGCACTTTTATCATAATGAGTTTGTAACCTAAATACATATTTCAAGGATTAAATTGCTGACCCTCTCTGACCTCCACAGGAGGTTGAATAGAAAGATCATGGTTTAATCTGCAGTGAAAATGTGAGAGAAGAATAATGCAGCCCTTGAGGAATGAACAAACAGGTATTAATGATGGCCCAGGATTCACAATTTAACCCTTAAGAGGCAGGGGGGGAGCTCAAAGCCTCAGATATTAGCCTCAAAAAAACCTCAGCAGTAGCTCTCCTCAGAAATCAAAATGAGCCAACACAAAAATCGTGCAGCACACCAGTCAGGCTGGAGAATTAGGCACTGCTGGGACGAAGAGGAAAGCTATGGACAAGTTAATCAGCACAGTCCTGAGTCCTTAACCAAACCATGGAATCATTTTGGTTGCAGAATCCCTCTAAGATCAAGCCCATGCATCAATGTAATACCACCATGGCCATTAAACCATGTCCCCGAGTGCCATGGCCACATGTTTTTGTGTGAACACCTCCAGAGGTGATGACTCCACCACCTCCCTGGGCAGCCTGCTCCAGGCCTTGATCACCCATTCAATTAAGACTTTTTTTTTTTTTTTTTTTTTTTTTTTTTTTTTAACCAGTATCCAATCTAAACCTCCCCTGGGACAACCTGAGGCCATTTCCTCCCATTCTATCACCTGGTACTAGAGAGAAAAGACCAACCCCCACCTGGGTAGGGGGCAACGAGGTCTCCTCTCAGCCTCCTCTTCTCCAGACTAAACAATGCCAAGTCCTACTACTCTTCACCAGCCCTGTCCTCCAGACCTTTCCCCAGCTTCATTGCCCTTTTCTGGATCTGCTCCAGCAGCTCAATGTCCTTCTTGGAGTGTGAGGTCCAAAACTGAACCCAGAACTCAAGACGTGCCTTCACCAGTGCTCAGTTCAGGGGGACAATCTCTTCCCTGTTCCTGCTGACCACACTATTTGTGATCCAGGCCAGGATGCTGTTGGCCTTCTTGGCCACCTGAGCACACTGCTGGCTCATGTTCAGTTAGACAGCAGACCCCCAGGTCCTTTTCTGCTGAGCAGTTCCTGCTCAAAAGCCTTTCCACAGCTCAATCATCATGTTTGACATACTGAGGCATAAAAGTCCAAGGTGACATGCTGGAGCTGGATCACAGACTGCTCATGCAACCTAGATGCCAGAGAAGGCTGTAAATGCAAGGAAAATAACTTGAGGAAAGGCGAAAAAAAATCTTGAGAGAGCAACTGAGAGCAAACAGGTTTAAGAGAGCTCTCTGAGGAGAGCTTCTAGGAGTCCTCTCCATATGGTGTTTCAGATTATTGCACACAGACCTACAGAAGGCCACTCCAGAGCCATCATGTTTGGAATAAAAGCACATGAAGGCAAGAAGTAGCTCTATCAAGCCACACAACATGGATGTCAGGGTTGAGAATCACACATTGCTAATCCAGATGCCCCTTTTATTGGTTCCTAGAGGCAGAGCTTTTGTAACACACTTAAACCACTCTGTGCATTTCCTAATTCAGCTAATTATGACTGTAGGAGACAAAATGAGTTACTGCTTTGTGAAAGCACAGAGCCTACCCTAAGAAATGTTAATTAGATCCAAAGGTTTCTAATTTCATTGTGCTGTTCTAGCAATTTAAGATTAATTTTTTTTTGCAATCAAAACTAAAGTCATTTATTCAAGCTCTCCATCATTACTTTTAACTGGAAAAGAGCAAGCTTTGGGTTTGAATTCAAGCTTCTTAACTAAGAATCAGTCAACCCAAATTTGTATTTGGCCAACCAGAAAATGTGAAAGAGTTTTGCCAGATATGTGGTCCAGGAACAGAAACAAGCAGAACTGGATAAACACTCTGCAGCTAAAGCAAAGGTAAAATGAAGAAGGTTTCTCTGAGTTCAGAAGATCTTGGTTAACAAGCAACTAACAACTTAACCAACAAAGCAGCAGAGCAGAGTGGCAGAATCACCTCTCTTGAGCTGGTGGCCATGTTTCTTTTGATGCAGCCCAGGCAGTGATTTGCCTTCTGGGCTGCAAGTGGGCATTGCTGGCTTTATATAATTCCATACAATGCCAATTCCCCATCAAGCCCTGCTGCTTCTGGCATCCTTAGCTTTTGACAAGAAGCTGCGACACAGAATTTAACCCCCAACCAACATGAAGCAGCCTGTTTCCCTTTTTACACAGAGTTAAAACTATCACTCATCCCTGAAATGGCTTGTGCTGAAGCATAGGACTTGTGGGTACTGCCACTGGGAATTTACCCTTTATAAAGTGTTTGCTCCTTGAAATATTCTGAAGCTTTAATTCTCCAAGGAAAGGAAAAAATCAATGATAAGATCCAGACACTTTCCTCAGTGCCCTCTTTCTCAAGAAATAAGATATTTTACCCTGCTTATTGCATTTAATTTCAGATAAATAATCACAACCCAAGGCATCTATTCCTGTTTCCCATTTCCCCTCTAAATCCAGGTGTTGACTCCACAAACAGCTCAGAGAATCCTTTGTTGTGCAGCAGGAAAAAGTCAGGGACGGAGACATCACTCTCAGTTTTTCCAGAGTGCTGCAGGGCTGGAGGTTGTGTTGCTACTTACAAGCAAACTGAAGCTTTGCTTCTCTGCTGACAATCGTTCCAAAGGGGTTTGTTGCTACACACTGGTATGTTCCAGGATCTTGGGTTTTATTGGGATTATTGATCAACAGGTTGCCTTCCACCACGCTGTAGCGGTAATCCATACCGACGTCGATACTGGTCCCGTTCAGCTTCCACCTACAGCACAGAATGCCAAAGTGAAAACTCTGCTGCTCTTAATGAATGCTCTGGGGTGCTTGACAAATGCAACAAGAAGTAAGATACATAGATAGATGGATAGAAAGATAGATAGATGGATAGATAGATAGATAGATAGATAGATAGACAGGTAGGTAGGTAGATAAGTAGGTAGATAGACTAATAGATAGATAGATAAATAAATTAGATTAGAGAGATAGGTAGATAAGTAGGTAGATTAATAGATAAATTGGATTAGATAGATTAGGTAGATAAGTAGTAGATAGATAGAAAGACAGATAGATAGTGACGTAGATAGATTAGATAGAAAGAGAGATAGGTAGATAAGTAGTAGATAGGTAGAAAGATTAGGTAGATAGATAGATAGAGAAGGTAGATAGATTAGATAGATTAGATAGACAGAGAGATAGGTAGATAAGTAGTAGATAGATTAGGTAGGTAGATAGATAGGCAGATAGATGATTAGATAGAAAGAGAGATAGGTAGATAAGTAGTAGATAGATGATATATTAGGTAGAGAGATTAGAAAGGTAGATAGGGGGGAGAGAGAGAGAGACAGAGAGAGAGAGACAGAGAGAGAGAGACAGAGAGAGAGAGACAGAGAGAGAGAGACAGAGAGAGAGAGAGACAGAGAGAGAGAGAGACAGAGAGAGAGAGAGACAGAGAGAGAGAGACAGAGAGAGAGAGAGACAGAGAGAGAGAGAGAGACAGAGAGAGAGAGAGAGACAGAGAGAGAGAGACAGAGAGAGAGAGAGAGACAGAGAGAGAGAGAGAGAGACAGAGAGAGAGAGACAGAGAGAGAGAGACAGAGAGACAGAGAGAGACAGAGAGACAGAGAGACAGAGAGAGAGAGAGAGACAGAGAGAGAGAGAGAGACAGAGAGAGAGACAGAGAGAGAGAGAGACAGAGAGAGAGACAGAGAAAGAGAGAGAGATAAAGAGAGAGAGATAGAGAGAGACAGAGAGAGAGAGACAGAGAGAGAGAGACAGAGAGAGAGAGACAGAGAGAGAGAGACAGAGAGACAGAGAGAGAGAGAGACAGAGAGAGAGAGAGACAGAGAGAGAGAGACAGAGAGACAGAGAGAGAGAGAGACAGAGAGAGAGAGAGACAGAGAGAGAGAGAGACAGAGAGAGAGAGACAGAGAGAGACAGAGAGAGACAGAGAGACAGAGAGACAGAGAGAGAGACAGAGAGAGAGAGAGACAGAGAGAGAGAGAGACAGAGAGAGAGAGACAGACAGATAATTGGTGAAGGACTTCTTAGGGTGTTGGGTAGTGATAGGACTGGGGGGAATGAATCCAAGCTAGAGGAGGGCAGCTTTAGATTAGGTGTCAGGAAGAAGTTCTTCCCCATGAGGGTGGTGAGACACTGGAACAGGTCACCAAAAGAGGTGGTGGAATCCCCATCCCTAGAAGTTTTTAAGGCCAGGCTGGATGTGGCTGTGGGCAACCTGATCTATTGGAAAGTGTCACTGACAATGGCAATTGGGGTCCCTTCCAACCCTGACAATTCTGTGATAAATAAATAAATAAGTAGATCTAAACCATTGAACCAGTAGATTTTTGACTACTTACTTAAAAAGTGCATGAAAATGCAAATTTCCTGCACTGGATTGAAATATTCCAGCATTTAACTGAAAGAGCAATAGCCTTGGCATATATTTCAGTCTGGGATGTGATTAATGCTTCTGTAGTTGCTACCACTGCTGCTCTTTGGAATTAATCATTTTGCAAGGGGAAGTCCCCAAACTAGGATCTTTGAACCACTCAAGTCCACTGAGGGTTGTTTTTTTTTTTCTTTCTTTCTTTTTTTCCCCTTCTGCAAAACTTGCTGGTTGTTTGCTTTTTAAATTTAAAATAATTCATTCTCAGCAGATGTTGGCACTAACTGGGGCACTGAGCAACACCCAGCACCAAGCTGCCCCAGTTACAGCAACCCTCACAGAATCACAGAATGGTAGGGGCTGGAAGGAACCTCCAGAGATGATCCAGTCCAACCCACCTGCCAGAGCAGGATCACCCAGGGTAGGTCACACAGGAACACACCCAGGTGGGTTTTGAATGTCTCCAGAGAAGGAGACTCCACAGCCTCTCTGGGCAGCCTGCTCCAGGGCTCCAGCACCTTCACAGTGAAAAAGTTTTTACTTATGTTCACGTGGAGCCTCCTCTGCTCCAGCTTGCAGCTGCTGCATCCCTCACTATCCCCCTTGAGGGACATGAAAAGGAGCCACAGCCACACAGCAGCTCCCTGCACCAGAACCTACTGAGAAGCAATTTGAAGATGTTCACACCAGTGACTCACCAGAGTTTATGGCATGAGCTAGCTGGTGGTGTCAGATGGCAGCACGGTGGCTGAGCTCTGACAACTCTAATTGGTTTCAGAGTGCCATTTACTTTGGTGAGAAAGGCACTAAAGGAAAAAAAATAGAAAAAAAAAATCCAACCCAGCAGTCTAAATGATTTACAGCAGCAGTAGCAGCACTATAGTAGCATCACATCTGTTTACTAAGGATTCCAAAGCAGTTACTAAAGCTCAAAGCCATTAAGAGCCCTGCCCACATTTCTGGGAAAGGCTGGATAACCAGGGAGCCAAGATTATCTTTTCATAACCTTTTTGAATTCTCAACTGAAAGCTGCTATGGCTTTGGACTTCTTGATCAGCGAATCCCAGCATCGTAGGGGCTGGAAGGGACCTCTGGAGATCATCCAGTCCAACCCCCCTGCTCCAGCAGGGCACCCACAGCAGCTTACCCAGGAGCACAATGGCCAGGGGCGGTCGGAAGCTCTCCAGAGGAGACTCCACAACCTCTCTGGGCAGCCTGTTCCAGGCCTCCAGCACCCTCACACCTAAGAATTTTCTCCTCCTGTTCAGATGGAACCTCCTGGGTTCCTGTTTGTGCCCACTGCCCCTTGTCCTGTTGTTGAGCACCACTGAGAAGAGTCTGGCCCCAGCCTCTTGCCCCTCACAGGTCCTTTATCTCTTGCTGATCATTGCTCAGATCCCCTCTGGGGCTGCTCTTCTCCAGGCTCAACAGTCCCAGGACTCTCAATCTCTCCTCATCAGAGATGCTATTGTCTTTTCTTATCAGCATCTATGTAGATTCCAGGAGTATCCCAAAACCACATTGCTTGATACACACAAGAGAAGGGCTCTTGGAGGACACTGAAATAATGAGGAGGTCGTGCTAAAAACCAGTGAAACAGTCAACATACCCAATGGTTGGTCTGGGATTTCCTTTCACTTCACAACTCAGCTTCACTTTCTTTTCCTCTGAATCCAAGGGGAAGATCATGCTGTTGGGTTCCTGAAGGAAAACTGGCCCATGCAGTGTGTTGTCATCTGCATTAAAGAGAGAAAAAACTTGACAGGCACTTGATGGAATCTCCCTGTACTCAGAACATGGAAAATCATGAGACTAGAAACCAAGCATCTCAGCAGCAAGAGGCTGTGAATCATTTGCCCTAGAAAAGAGGTGATAGTGACACTTTGGGGTTTTATTGTAGTCAGATTTTGTTCCAAAAGCCACTAAACCTCATGGGAAGCCAACATCCACTGTTTGTGCCCTAAAACAGAGCACAGGCTGAAGTGTTACCCAAAGTTCAAGCAGCTGGGAATGGGCAGGATCCCTGACTGATTCTATGATTGTCATAGCAAAGTTGACCTCGAATCAGAATTCTTAATTTCACCTCTAAAAACTGAAAGATGTTCACTTTAAATTAAGTACCCATAACTACAGCCAAATGCTGGAGGGCCACCAGCATTTAAAGCCCCCAGGAAGCTCCTCCAGCACAACACCCAGCTCTGCCATCCCTGGATTGAAGCCATGGGGTGGAACCAAGTGCCAGCCCGTCAAAAGGGACCCCCTGACCACATAAACCCTTAAACACCTTCTACCTGTTCCCAGTCACCATGTTGGGGATGATCCAGCTGGGGATCATCCCAGGGATGTTCCAGGCACCAATCCCTGCATCTTGAAGTGCTCATGGGGTGAAGGTCCTGAGTGCTTGGGGTGAATTATTATGGCAAGTACATTACACACTTGTGCACAATAGAGTATTAGGTCCTGTCTCTAAAGAGAGCTACAGGAGTGAAAATATTCTGGCACAACAACCTGCCACAAGCTTCAAAGAGTTCAGCAGTCATTTCACAGCAGTTGGAGATTGCTTAGAGGAACCTTCCTTGTACTGACTTCTGGGCTTTTCTTTGAAAAACACATTCATTTTAAATTCCTTCCTAGCTGCCTTCCTCTCTCCTCAACTACCTTTAATTTTCATCCTATAAGTTTGTAGGATGGATGCAGACCAGATATAAAGAAGGTATTTTTTATAATAAGGGTGGTGAAACACTGGCCCAGGTTGCTCAGAGAGGTGGCAGATGCCCCATCCCTGGAAGCATTCCAGGTCAGGTTGTCTGGGGCTCAGAGCACCCTGCTCTAGTTGAAAAATGTCCCTGCTGACTGCAGGGGGCTTGTTCTTGAGGAGCTTTAAAGCTCCCTTCCAACCCAAAGCAGTCTGGGATTCTATGGTTCCATGCATTTCTCTTGTTCCAAACCTGGCAGTAAGGGTGAGCACTGCTAACAGGTTTGGCTTTTCTGTGCCTACCTCTTTGCAGCTGGAGTAGAGGATTTAATGAAATGCACCAACCTTACTCAAACCCTTCCCCAAAGAGTTACACCAGTAAGTGCACTGCTCTCTACCCTGTTTCTATCAGACAGTTTTATCTTCAGAGTAGCTGCTGAGAATGCAAAGGAAATCAAATTTTCTTTCCTAAAAAGAGCAGCTCTCTTGATTGCACTGAGACTTTTCTGCTCATCAGTGTCAATACCTGGCTGCCACTGAAGAGTGTCACAAGCACAGCACAGGTTAAGGACCCAGTGAAGCTGCTCACAGCCAGCAAGTCTTTTAGCTGAAGGGAAGGAACCTTGCTTTAATTCTTTTTTTGGGTCATTTTCTGTTCATCTTATGCCTTTTTCCCTTCACATCAGACTTTGCAAGTATCAGCAGGAAAATTGTGGGCCATAAGGATGCTTCCTTCACTACCGAGGGTAGAGACTCACAGGGACATGAGCATGGATGACACTTAGAATCATAGCACAGAATTCTGGATGCCACCTGGAATCACAGAACAGAATTATGGATGCCACCTGGAATCACAGAACAGAATTATGGATGCTACCTAGAATCACAGAACAGAATTATGGATGCCACCTGGAATCACAGAACAGAATTATGGATGCCACCTGGAATCACAGAACAGAATTATGGATGCTACCTAGAATCACAGAACAGAATTATGGATGCCACCTAGAATCACAGAACAGAATTATGGATGCCACCTGGAATCACAGAACAGAATTATGGATGCCACCTGGAATCATAGAACAGAATTATGGATGCCACCTGGAATCACAGAACAGAATTCTGGATGCCACCTGGAATCACAGAACAGAATTATGGATGCCACCTGGAATCACAGAACAGAATTCTGGATGCCACCTGGAATCACAGAACAGAATTATGGATGCCACCTGGAATCACAGAACAGAATTATGGATGCCACCTGGAATCACAGAACAGAATTATGGATGCCACCTGGAATCACAGAACAGAATTCTGGATGCCACCTGGAATCACAGAACAGAATTCTGGATGCCACCTGGAATCACAGAACAGAATTCTGGATGCCACCTGGAATCACAGAACAGAATTATGGATGCCACCTGGAATCACAGAACAGAATTCTGGATGCCACCTGGAATCATAGAACAGAATTCTGGATGCCACCTGGAATCACAGAACAGAATTCTGGATGCCACCTGGAATCATAGAACAGAATTATGGATGCCACCTGGAATCACAGAACAGAATTATGGATGCCACCTGGAATCATAGAACAGAATTCTGGATGCCACCTGGAATCACAGAACAGAATTATGGATGCCACCTGGAATCACAGAACAGAATTATGGATGCCACCTGGAATCATAGAACAGAATTATGGATGCCACCTGGAATCACAGAACAGAATTCTGGATGCCACCTGGAATCATAGAACAGAATTATGGATGCCACTTAGAATCACAGAAAGAAATTAGGAATCATTTTGGTTGGAAAAGGCCTTTAGATCATTGAGTCCAAATGTTACTCTTGCCAGGAAGCCACACTGCCATCTAATCTGCTGCCAGACATCCACCTTGATGTGATCCCTAAGTGATCCTGCTTTGGCAGGGGGCTGGACCTGATGGTCCCTGCAGGTCCCTTCCAATCTGTAATATACTGTGAGACTGTGAGATGCAGGGAATGTGTAGGTATAGGAGGTGGGAGAAGAATGACTAAATAAAATGCCAAGATAATGAGATGTACAAAGAAATAGCAAAGAAAAGGGAATGAAGAGAAGACAAGGACTCTTCAAGATGTATTCCTTGACCCTGGGAAATCAGCTGGATTTATCAGGGCCAGAACAATAGCTCTGTACTCCAGGGAGAAAACTCTGTCCTCTCCACTGAAGGATTTCAGAGAGACTCTGCCAGGGAGATTACAATGGAGCAACCTCTCCCCCACATCTCTTCCCTCAGGCACCAGCACAAAGGAGAATGCACTAAGCACCATTGGATTGCTTGCATTTGTCTTTAATTATATGTTAAGGATATCTGACTGAGACTCATCTATTATTCAAAACACATTTCACAGTCTCCAGCTTTAAATTATACCTGTGTGCAACTTCCTGTTGCTGGCAGAAAAAGATAATAATAACCACAAAGCACACAGGGCTAGATGATGGTATCCTGACTTGTTCTTGAGATTCTGAGATCCTTCACTCCTTAAACAGCTTCATTCACTGCAAGGGAGAACCTTACACCTGCTCCTTCAAGTTGGTAGCTCTACCTTTTATCCAGTGATCCAGCTGTAAAATACAGAAGCTGGGCCAGTGCTTGGGTGGTGTGCAAGAGTGTTCAGAAGTAAACCTGAGCTGGCCACCAGGGCTCTCCAGGAACCCCTCTGCCTTCCCAAAGGGAAGAGAAAGGGAAGAAGGGAGAGAGACTGATGGAATGGGAAAGAAACTAACCCAGCTGGGATGGGAAGAAGAACAATGCCATGGGATAGAGACACAGAGACACAAACCAAGAGCCAACTCAGCCCCTGATGGCCATGAGGACACCATTGGAACCACTGATGCTGGGGACAGGCACTGGGCAAGTCCCACCCTGGACTCAGCAGCAGGTGGGAAACAGATTCAGGAACTGGATTGTGGAACTGGATTCAGGAACACACTTGTCAGGATAGAAGGCATAAGGGACAGAGTTCTCCTGAGACACCAGTCAGGGAAGAAGAGGTTTGGCCCTGGGGATCCCTCAGCTTGCTCCAGAAGATGCCCTCCATGAGCTGCAGTCCCTTGGGGGGCAGTTGAGGCTCACCTGTCCTGGTTGCTCCTCCCCACAGCTGCCACCTCTGCCTTCCTGCTCCCCAAAGAGGGGCACAAGCTGTGGCAGTACTCTTGGTTTGCCCAGGAGCAAGTCTCAGGCAGAGGCTTTCTGCAGCCTAGCCCTTGGTAGGAAGTCTGCCATCAGCTTCTGCCTGCTAGGAGAAGCCTCTGGCTGTGCCAAGCTGCCCTGAGCTTCAGCAAGGACCTCCCTGAGCAGAGCCTGAGCTGGGCAGTGCCAGCCCTGAGCAGCCCCAGCTCTGCTCTGGCTCAGACCGGGACAAGAAAGATGCTAAATGTTTGCTGTCCTCTGTGGTTTTGAGGAAATGGAACATGAAGAGTGTCAGCTGAGGTTAATTCACGGGATCAGGTGAAACCATTCCTATTGTCTCCCAACATTAACCTGGGTGATGGATGGCATTACCTAAATAGAACTGCTTTAAATGCTCATTCAAAGTTATGGCCAATTGGAGAGAAGGTTTAATTGAATATTCCACACTGCATGGAAAGATAATAACTAGAAGGAGAGAATTCTTGGAGTACCTCCGTGGCAATGATAAAAATCCTTCCCTTGTTTGCTGTCGAGGGAATTGGTTTCTGCTCTGCCTGCTGCTGCGTTTTCACACAGCGCTGCGAGTCGGTGTTTCTGCAAGACAAAACTGCACCTGGGGAAGAGCAACTCTTCACAGAACTGGGGAGTGAAATGGATAGGACAGCTCAAGGGCATCCCTGGTTAACACAACAGCCTGCTCTTCAAGGGTGGTCAGCTGCTTTCCATCCTCCTGAGCGGGGAAAGGCTAAATGGGATGGCTTGCTTTTTTAGTTCTCACCTATCCCTTCGGTTAAAGTCAGCTGCTGGCAGAAAGGGTGCCAATGGCTTTGGAATGACAAGAAATAAATTCTGACACCAGACCACAGAATCACAGACTAGGGGGGTGCTGGAAGGGACCTCTGGAGATCATCCAGCCCGAGCACCCTGATAAAGCAGGGTACCCACAGCAGCTTGCCCAGGAGCACAGTGGCCAGGGGGGGTTGGAAGCTCTCCACACAAGGAGACTCCACAACCTCTCTGGGAAGCCTGCTCCGGGCCTCCAGCACCCTCACAACAAAGAAGTTTCTCCTCACTTTCAGATGGTCCAGCACCCTGATCAGTTGAATCTTAAAAGTGTGCAGTGTTGGGGAAGAGAGCTACCACTTCTCTCCTGACCCCCTGCAGCACCAGACTGTAGGATTGGGCTTGTATTGCAGCACCCTGCAGCACTCCAAGAGGGATCATAAGTCAGTTGGCTCTTCCTGCTATCATCCCTCTCTTTTCTGACACACTCTGATGTCCCAGATTGCTGCTGTACCAAGTACAAGTGCAGTTAAAGTGCAAAGCCTTGTCTGACAGGTGATAGCTGACAGGCAAACATCTGATAACTGAGTTCAAAAGCAGTGTCAGATGTTCCTCAGAAGAAGTAACACAACCATAAAAATCCAGAGGCTCAGAAGACAGGAAGGAACAAGGAAGGAACAAGGAAGGAACAAGGAAGGAACAAGGAAGGAACAAGGAAGGAACAAGGAAGGAACAAGGAAGGAACAAGGAAGGAACAAGGAAGGAACAAGGAAGGAACAAGGAAGGAACAAGGAAGGAACAAGGAAGGAACAAGGAAGGAACAAGGAAGGAACAAGGAAGGAACAAGGAAGGAACAAGAAACAAGGAAGATCTCCAGAGTTTGACACAGAGACAGCAACAGTTTGAGGACGATTTCTGAGTGACCCAAATTTCTGGAGCACTTTAAGTTGAGGTCAGGGTTAGGCACATCCACCCTGACATGAGTGTGCTCTGACCACTGTGGGAAGCCTGAAATCCATCATTTAGAGGAGGCCAACAGCCATTCTATCATCTGCCTCTGCCTGGGTCCTGAGACATCAGAGTGAACAAAAGCAAACTCCTCTGGGGACTTCCGCTGTGAAGCCTCTCACTCAGCCTGACTGTACCCCAGCAGTGCCATCACTTCACCTATTGAAATGCCACAGCATTAATTACAGCAAATGCCATCAAGTTATCACTTGTCACCCAAAATGCTGCTACCCGATCCAAACAAGCTTTCCCTGCACCTCTTCTGCAGGGTCTAGACAGCCAGGAGAGGCAATTCCCAATGCAGAGTAATGAGTGACTTGTCATCTGACAAAACCCTTGTTTAATAGAAGGTAATTTGTGCTCCCTGAGCAAGTCAACAGCATAATGATCCTCACAGATGTTCCCTTCAGCATAGGACAAAAGTACATTGCTCCAGGACTACAGAAAATCACCAGTTTCTTCAGCAAGCTGCCTTCTCCCTGAGTCATCACAGCTAACAGTGAGAAAACAAACAGATAAGCTCCCAGGAAAGCTCAGGCAAAGCCCAACCCCAAGGGAGCTGGGGTTGTTCAGCGTGGAGAAGAGAAGGCTCCAGGGAGACCCAATATTGGCCTGCCAGTACCTGAAGGGGGTTGCAAGAAGGCTGCAGAGGGACTGTTTGCAAAGGCCTGCAGTGATAGGACAAGGGGCAGTAGTTTAAAACTACAGAAAAGCAGATTCAGAGTGGATGTTATGAACAAGTTCTGCACCATGAGGGTGGTAGAACACTGCAACAGGTTGCCCAGGGAGATGGTTAAAGCCCAATTCCAATATTGAAGGCTCTGAGCAGCCTGATCTGATGGAGGATGTCCCTGCTGACTGCAGGGGGGTTGGACTGGATGTCCCTTCCAACCCAAACCATTCTGTACCTGTGACTGCTCCCAAGGTCTGCAAGTTCTGACTGCTGCTGTATCTTGCAGAGCAGGATCATAGAATTGTTTGGGTTGGGAAAGGCCCCTATGAGAATGGAGTGTAGCCATCAACTCAACACCAGCATGGCCATTAAACCATGGCCCAAAGTGCCATGTCCACACATTTCTTGAACCTCTGCAGGGATGGTGACTCCACCACCACCCTGGGCAGCGTGTTCCAATCCCTGAGCACTTTTTCAGGAAAGACATTTTCCTAATATCCCTATTTCCCCTAGTACTTTGCAGTAATCTCCAATGTTCCCATGATATCCTACAGCTACAGATCAACACTGGGCTCGTTCTTGTTCATCCCTCTTGAAAGCAAGTCCTGGGTGTAGTGGGGCAAAGACCATTCAGGTTCAAAAATGGCTTTTGGCTAATAAGAGTTTGTGAAATTCAGAAGGCTGCTGCCAGCAACCTAAACTATTAGAAATCTCAATATTTAAGCCTAGTTGGATTGACTTTACCTTCACCTCTGCCAAGCCCCAGTAGAGCACCTCACTGCACACACAAAGTTGCCTTCAAGTAGTCTTCAACCTCCCCCTAAAGCCTGCAGATCCCACCAGCCCTGGGTGTTCTTGTAGAGAGCCAGTTGTGGATGAGGTATTATAAATGTTTCAAAGCTCTCTACTAATTACCTATTGATTTATTAGTGAAACTGAAGGTGGTGATAGAACTCCTCTCTTCCAAGAGCACATATCATTATTGCAGGACTTTCTGTTGGCATGACAGGGATTATAAAGGAGGTATTAAAAAAAATAAAAAAAAAAAAAAAAACAAGGCAGAAGGATTAGGTCTGTGTGCATATTTTAAAGCCACATATTTCCTTCCTAGAACACCTCCCTGAACTTCAATTGATTTTCATCTTGCATGTAATAAGGAAGGTGTGTAAAAGTCAGGCTGACAAATGCCACCCTCCCCACCCCACCAGAGGTCAGTGAGGAGCTGTGAAAGAGTCACAGTGAAAAAAACAAACAAAAAACCTCACTCTTTAAAATCCTGGAGCCTTAGAAAAGAGAAATCCCTGAGGCAACAACCTATAATCTCTGTATCATCTGTGGCTTGCAAGCCAAAGACAACTCTGGCAATGTGTCCAGGCTCTCAGTTGATTGAGGAACCCAACCCTGCCAAACCTTCAAGGTGAAAGAAGCCTCTCTGGTGCATTGCTTCAAGGTGAAGCCTGTTGGCTGTGTTCAGGTTTAAGCACATTAGCCACTGTCAGAAGGAATGCTGATTCCTGCCAGCCTTTCATCCAGCTGTCTACAGAAAAGTTTAGGCCATGGATCCCCTTCTCAAATATTTGTGAATAAGCAGACTGAGGGCTGCAAAGGTGATGAGGGGACTAGAAGATCTCTCTTATGAGGAAAGGCTGAGGGACTTGAGGCTTTTTAGCTTAAAGAAGATTGAGGGAATATCTTGTCAATGCTTACAAATATTTAGAGTGGGTGTCCAGAGGAGGATGGGGCCAGGCATTTCTCAGTGGTGCCCAGTAACAAGAGATAAGGAGCACAAACTTGAACATAGGAAGTTCCACCTCAACAGGCTGCCCAGGAAGATGGTGGAGTCTCCATCTCTGAAGTCATTCCAAACCCCACCTCTAAGATCATTGAGTCCAACCATCAACACCACCAAGGCCATCAAACCATGGCCGCAAGTGCCATGGCCACAGGTTTCTGGAACACCTCCAGGGATGGGAACTCCACCACCTCCCTGGGCAGCCTGTGTCAATCCCTGACCACTCTTGCAGCAAAGAAGTTGTTCCAGATCTCCAGCCTAAACTTCCCCTGGCATAATTTCAGGCCATTTCCTCTCATTCTATCACCTGATACTAGGAAGAAGAGACCAACCTCCACCTCACTGCAACCTCCTTGCAGGGAGTTATAGAGAGCAATGAGGTCTCCCCTCAGCCTCCTCTTCTCCACACTAAACACCCCTAGTTCCCTCAACTGCTCCTCCCCAGCCCTTTCCCAGCTTTGTTGCCCTCCTCTGGACATACAACACCTCAATATCTTTCCTGTAGTGAGGTGCCCAAAACTGAACCCAGTATTCAAGGTGCACCTCACTAGTGCCTGGTATGGGGACACAATCACAGAATCAATTAGGTTGGAAAAGACCTCAAGGATCATCCAAGTCCAACCTGTCACCCAAGACCTCATGACTACCAAACCATGGCACCAAGTGCCACATCCAATCCCCTCTTGAACACCTCCAGGGATGGTGACTCCACCACCTCCTGGGCAGCACATTCCAGAGTCTAACAACTCTCTCTGTGAAGAACTTTCTCCTCACCTCCAGCCTAAACCTCCCCTGGCACAGCTTGAGACTGTGTCCTCTTGTTCTGGTGCTGGGTGCCTGGGAGAAGAGACCAACCCCCTCCTGGCTACAGCCTCCCTTCAGGTAGTTGTAGACAGCAATGAGGTCTGTCCTGAGCCTCCTCTTCTCCAGGCTGAATACCCCCGGCTCCTTCAGCCTCTCTTCGTAGGGTTTGTGTTCCAGGCCTCTCCCCAGCCTCGTTGCCCTTCTCTGGACACATTCAAGTATCTCAATGCCCTCAACTCCTCAATCTCAACTCCTGCTGGCCTCAATTCCCTGCCTGGAGAACTTGAGGGGCACAGGAGAGCTGCTGCGGCTCCTGCTGCTGGAGCATACCAGCTACCAGCTCTGCATCCATGGTCACCCCCAGCACAGACAGGGACCAGCAGCACTGGCTAAGACTCCACAACTATTTTCCTGAAAGCCATCACATATCCTCATGGATCCTTCTGGCTCATGCCCGTGGAGGGCCCAGCTCCTCTGCACAGACACAGACACGCAACCGGCAGAGCTGGCGTTAAAATCCACGCAGCTGAATGACAAATTGAGAGCACCTTAAATAAAGTTTCACAGGGTTCAATCAGTGAAACATCAAAAGAGCAAGCAGGAGGACAATTTGTCCTGTCTGCCCATGGATAATGTCTGTTCCTTTAATTTTTCAGAAATGTTATGAACTTTAGAGCAACACAGCGGGGAGAAGGTATCAGTAACAGCTGTGAAAAACCTGACTTTTATGACTTCTTACACTGCAATTTAGCACCCTCAAAACCTGCTCTGATTGATGGCATTTGTAAGTGAAATCTTTCTTCTGTCTGATGTTAACACCACCAGGTTAAGCTTTCAAACATTCCATGTTTGAAGAGCAGCCTGGTGGGGTTGCCCCACAAGCAGAGTCCATTTAACCTCCACTGCCCCAAGCAGTGTCAGGAAGAGAAGATCCTTTTAAAAGTGTTTCTTTCTAATAGGAAAAAACCAGCTCTTGGAACACACAGTTCTTAAAGCAATATAAGCACATCAAAAAGCAGCAATTACCAAACAACACAGGGTAAACTTCCAGTTTTCCTTGCTCATGAAGACTCCAGGTTCTTTACCCAGAGGATGCTGATAGTTCAGACACAAATATTACACAAGATGGAGTGACTTGTGAACAAACTCTTCAGACTGGACTTGGACCTGATGCAAACAGACTTTTCTGGGAATGATTTGCAAACCAGCATCACTGTGACAGACAGTACAGCACTCTACCAAACCTTCTGGGCCCCTTCCACTACCATGGTGACCAAGGAGCAGCTGGGTGAGCAGCAGTGCTGCTGCTGCTGATCGAATCGCAGCGGTTTTCCAGGGGTCTGTCCTGTAAGCCTGCACGGAGAACTGCCTGCAGCACAGAATCACAGACTGGTGGGGCTGGAAGAGAGCTCTGGAGATAACCCAGTCCAACCCCACTGCAAAAGCAGGGGAACCCATGGCAGCTTGTCCAGGATTACAATGGGGAGGTGAGTTTAGAATCTCTCCAGAGAAAGAGACTCCACAAGCTCTCTGGGCAGCCTGCTTCAGATCTCCAGCACCCTCACACCAAAGAAGTTTTACCTCATCTTCAAATGAAACCTCATGGGTTCCAGTTTGTTCCTGTTACCCTATCACTGGGCACTATGGAAAAGTTTGGCCCCATCCTCTTGCCCCCTACCCTTCTGCTCTTGCTGAGTATTGATCAGAACCCCTCTGTGGCTGCTTTTCTCCAGGCTCAACAACCCCAAGTCTATTAGCCTTTGCTCCTCACAGAGATGCTCCAGGCCCCTCAACATCTCTGTAGCCTTTGTTGGACTCTCTTGAGTAGTTCATTGTTTCTCTTGAACTTGGGAGCCATGAATTGCATCCAGCACTCCAGATGTGGCAGAGTAGGAGGAGAACCTGCTTCAACCAGCTGGTACTGAGGATAAACACAAAATAATTGCATCTCCAGAGATGGAGCTGAGCTAGTTGCCCCCCTGAGGAAGCTTTTGTTTTGGTGTTAGACAAAGGAGAGAAGGAAATCTGATGAAGTGCACTGCAATAAAATGACTAGAGATAAAAATAAAACCCAATATTGATATGAAAAGCAAGTCAAGAGATGGGGTGGCGGGGGGGGGGGGGGGGGGGGGAATAATACATGTTCTTTGAGGAGAAATTCAGTTGATCCTATTACTTTAGGATTAAAAGACATTTATTTTATGGTGCAACAAGAAATTGTTGGCTTACTGTGTTGATGTGATCCAGTGAAACAAATCAATTACTACACAACCACCACTTATACCAAAGCAGTAGTTTACTGGGTGGAAGCCTCTGTAAAAGTCATAGCTTCAAACTCCAGTGCAAACTGATCAACGTTCTTCTTCACTATGCTTTACTAGAAATAGCCCAAAATATCAAGAAGATCACAGAATCAGGTTGGAAAAGACCCTCAGGATCACCAAATCCAATCAATAACCCTACTCTGTAAGGTTCACCCCTAAACCAGATCCCCAAGCACCACATCCAAACCACCTTTAAACACATCCAGGCTTGGTGACTCCACCACCTCCCTGGGCAACACATTCCAATGCCTAACCACTCTTGCTGGGGAAAAAAATTCTCCTAATGTCCAGTCTAAACCTACCTGGTTACAGCATGTGGCCATTCGGCCATTCCTTCATGTTCTGTCACTAATTAGCTGTGAGAAGAGATCAGCACCAACCTCTCTACGACCTCCCTTCAGATAGTTGTAGAGAGCCATGAGGTCTTCCCTCAGTCTCCTCTTTTCCAAACTAAACAGCCCCAAGTTTGGAATAATGAAAGAGAAGCTGGCCCCTGTAGTAGTTTTAGGTTATGCCTTTAAAAATTTTCACTTATCTTGAAGAGAAAGTGGTAGAATGTAAATAAATCACTATTGGGTGTAAAAAGGAAAATAAGGATAGTTCTAAACAATCCCATTGGAGAGGTAGCTACCATAAGATTTCGTTTACTCCTCTGCATGCCGTGACCACCAGTAGCTCTTCAGCAACTGGGAGACCCCCAGCTGCAGGGCAGTGGGTTATTTATTTAGTTAGTTAGTTTTCTTCTGGTAAATTACCAGTCAGAAGTTCAAAGCAAGCAAGCTAATGAAAATCATGTAATCTCATTCTAGGGAAGAAAAGGCTTAATGGGTAATCAAAAGAATGTGCACTGCTTCAGCAATTTTTTCATTACAATTAACCAAAATAATGGCTTCCTCTCTTTGGAAAATTAAGGATTAGACTGGATGGAGAATGCACTACAAAGGACCTCCTGATTCAGTTTGGGGTTTTTTGGGGTTTTTGGGTCCTACATCTGGGGAGAAATAACAACAGGCACCAGGACAGGTTAGAGGCTGCCCTGCTGGAAAGCAGCTCCATAGAGAAAGACCTTGGAGTGCTGGTGGACAGCAAGTACTCCATGGAACAACAATGTGCTCTTGTGGCCAAGAGAGACTATGGGATCCTGGGATGGATCAAGAAAGGTGTCCAGCAGGGCTAGGGAAGTTCTTCTACCTCTCTGCTCTGCCCTGGTGAGACCACACCTGAAATACTGTGTCCAGTTTTGGGTTCCCAGTTCAAGAGAGACAGAGACCTGCTGGAGAGAATCCAACAGAGAGCCAGGAGGATGCTTAGGGGACTTGAGCATCTCCCCTATGAAGAGAGACTGAGGACCTTGGGGCTGTTTAGTCTGGAGAATGGAAGGCTGAGAGGGGATCTGATCAATGTCTATCAATAGCTGAGGGGTGGGTGTCAAGGGGAGGGGGCCAGGCTCTTTTGGGTGGTTCACAGTGATAAGATAAGAAACAATGGGTTCAAACTTGAACAGAGAAGATTTCAGCTCAACATGAGGAGAAACTTCTTTACAGTGAGGGTGACAGAGCCCTGGAGCAGGCTGCCCAGGGGGATTGTGGAGTCTCCTTCTTCTGGAGACTTTCCAAACCCACCTGGGTGCATTCCTGTGCAGACTATCCTAGATGATTCTGCTCTGGCAGAGGGGGTTGGACCTGATGATCTCTTGAGGTCCCTTCCAACCTCTGTGAGACTGTGAGCCTGTGAACGTCAAGAATCGCAGCACCGCACTCCGTAACGAGGAATGCACACAGTCATTAACCGGAGACTCAGCCTTTACAAATCGCTTTGGTGGCAACTCTGCTGTCACGTCAGAGCATCCTCCTGTGAGAATCAAGAACCCAAAGCCACAGAGGAAGCTCCTCTTGCCCTGTTTGCTCCTCAACCCATCGTGCTTGAGACAGCTTTAAATGAGAAGCTTCTCTGCTCCCAGCGTCATGGCTGCGGGGAAGGTTTGGAAGTGCACTGTGGAGGGCAGTCACAAATAGTTCAAAGACAGGAGAACAAATCCCTCTTTAAAAGCTGCTCTCTTTTTAAATATGCAAGAGATGGAAATGATAATACATAATTAATACTTGTGAGAATACAGAGCTGAACTAGTGCTGCTGAACATTAGTGCCAGCATTACTGTGCAATAGTTTAGCAGAAAAAAAGTGCCCAGCAGGGTGGATAAACAGGACAGATTCTCTCATGTGGGTTTGACACAGCAGTAGTTTTGTTGTAGAAGCAAATTTGTTAGCCTCAGACCTTATATACAGATATCCTTCACTTTTCAGTCATCATCTGTCTCATACAGGAAAAAGATCTTTGTCAGTGGCAGAAATGCAAACCATCATTTAAACCTGGTCTTGTCTAGTCTGCACCAACATGAGAGAGGCTGGAAGCCCTCTGCTGTGAGGCCAGGCTGAGAGAGTTGGGGTTGTTCAAGCTGGAGAAGGCTCCAGGGAGATCTTCTGGTGGCCTTTCATTACTGAAAGGGGAAGATATGAAAGATGGGGACAGGCTTTTTAGCACAGGCTGTTGCGACAGGACAAGGGGTGATGGTTTAAACTAAAAGAAGGACAATTAGACTAGAGAGAAGGATGAATTTTTTACACTGGCAAAGGTTGCCCAGGAATGTGGTAGATGCCCCATCCCTGGAATCAAAACAATTCCAGATCAGGTTGTTTGTGGCTCTGAGCAACCTGCTGTAGTTGCAGATGTTCCTGCTGACTGCAGGGGGGTTGGTCTAGATGAGCTTTACAGGTCCCCTGCAATCCAAACCAGTCTGTGACTCTGTGGTAAAACGCATCCCTTCATACTATGTTGTTACAGTGTAGGTGGTTGCCAAACTGGATACTCCACTACTCAGGGAATTTTGCTCTTGACTTAAGAACCAAGTCTACAGCATGTCCACTATCCACTGCCTACACAGTCAGCTGCTGCCATGCCCCAAAAAGCAGCACCCAGGGGGGCTTCAAAGACTTTCTCCATCCATGTTACCTGGAGGTGGTGAACCTTTTGCCTAACAACTGGTCTCAAGTTTGCCAATACATTTTTTTCTCCATCTCTATCATTCCTTAGGAAAAAAAAAAAAAAAAGAAAAGATTTTAATTGCCACCATCTTGTCTGAAGGTTGTGTGGCTTGAACCAAGCTTCACCATTCAAAGAGTGCACCTGAACTAAGCAATGAAATATTTACCAGCTGTATTTCCTGTAGGTTTGCATCCACTTGCAGCCCAGTGACACCTTCTGCCTGCCACTGGGAAATGTGAATGGAAATCTACTCCTATAATTGGAACAGGAATCAACAGCAACAGCCGAGCTGTCAAAGTCATGTGTGAAGTGCTGACTTCACTGACACCTCAATAGTGTTTCTGCTCTTTGCAATTAACAACCTGTAATTAAGGAGATTTTTCCCCTGTATTAAGTCAACTACCAATTAATTACTATAGCCTCCAATGATCAGACTTAAGAGCTTGAAAGTTTTTTGTTGTTGTTAGCATCACTACAATTTGAACTTTTCTTTTTCTGTTTTTTTGTTGTTGTTGTTGTCCTTTGAACTTCTCTGTAAACTTTTCCTGACCTTTTTTTATTCAGGATAAATCTAACTTTAACTTCTCCCAAGCATACAAAGCCATGCTGCTTACCTCTAGAAGCATTTGAATACTAAAGGAGAAACATGCAGAGTCCAAAGTACGCTGGGACCGAGCCCGCACATGTGGCTACGCAGGAAACAGCTCCCTTAAACCTTTCTCTAATCACACAAACGATTTGTGCATCTTGCTGGGTTGACTCAGTGGGAAAGCAGCAAGCTCCTTCTTAAACCAACCAACCTTTTCCTCCCAAAAGGAGAGGCCCAGCAGTGAGGTAAGCAGTGAAGCACAGAGCCCCTGCCCCGCACGCACCCCGCATAGCTACCAGCGGGTTGCTGGCAAAGCTCATTTCCTCCCCATGCTCCCCTGCAGCTCCCACCTCCTCTCCTACAGCTGTTCTGCCAACTTCCCAGTTCACAAAAGCAAAACCTCTTTAGAACCAAAATAAATACTAATCTTAAATTCAATGTAGCCTGACAGCAAATAAGTTTGCTGTGCTTACTTCAGCATGAATAAAAAGCCCGCAAGGAGACTCCTCCATAAGAGTATATTTACAAGTTCCATTACCCACTGGGGAGATTGATGTAATAAACCCATAATAAAAAGCCTCGTGTTATGGATTTCTCTAATGTTTCTTATCAAGCAGCCTGTATTATCTTGGCTTGTGTATTCAATTTAAAAGAGGTTTGCAATAAGTGCCTTAGAGCTAGAGGTCATTTTCACTCCGTTTGCAGGCAGGCAGGGCTGTGCACTCTTTTCCTGCCCTTAGAAAACAAAAAGCTGTTTGTAGCTTGGCTGAGTAAGAGTTTACAGAGCAGGCAGGTGGATAGATCTGAGAGAAGAAGAAAGGGAATATATAATCTCTAAAACTATTCATACATTACAGCTATCACGAAAGCTACCAGGGGCACAAGCCCCCTTACACCATTTATTTTTATGACTAAGGAGACTGCTGCAGTTGTTCCTTGTGAGATAAAAGCAGCACACAGAAATTGTCTTGCCACCAATTGTCACCTTATTTGTGTTTCCTACTGGCTGGCTGCAACACAATTGAGGTGTTTCCCTTGACCTGCAGGCAGACTACCTTGGATCTGAAGCACTTACTTCACATACTAGGTGGACATAGTCCAGGCTGGCACAAGACAAAGCAGTGTTTGGAGACACAGGCACTAGCTGAGCACTTCCACCTATTCATTTTTGCCCCCTCCAGCTCCATATTTAACTAATAACCAATAGCTGCTAATTAGGATCTAATGCAATTTACCTTAGGACATATTTCAAATCACAGCAACATAATTATGCTAACATCTTCCTCATTTATTAAACCATTTTAATACATTGTTGGTTTTATTTTCAATTCTTAACCCCTTAGTCCACAACATCCCCTGCTCACTTGGAAGCAGCTTCATGGACCTATATATGGGCTCCAAGGTGACCTTATTGTGGCCTTCCAGTATCTGAAGGGGGCTACAAGAAAGCTGGGGAGGGACTTTTTAGGGTGTCAGGGAGTGACAGGACTAGGGGGAATGGAACAAAGCTGGAAGTGGGGAGATTCAGACTGGGCGTGAGGAAGAAGTTCTTCCCCATGAGAGCCTGGGATGGGTTGCCCAGGGAGGTGGTGGAAGCCTCATCCCTGGAGATGTTTAAGGCCAGGCTGGATGAGGCTGTGGCCAGCCTGATCTAGTGTGAGGTGTCCCTGCCCATGGCAGGGGGGTTGGAACTGGCTGATCCTTGAGGTCCCTTCCAACCCTGACTGATTCTATGATTCTAAACCAGCTTTTAGTTCATCTCCTGTCTCCATTCAGGTCAGGTTGTGTGTGGCTCTGAGCAGCCTGCTCTAGTTGGGAATGTGTGGTAGTTCCAGGCTATGTCTTTACAATTTTTCACAGATCTTGAACAGAAAGAGGTAAAAATGTAAATAAATCACTAGTGGGTGTAAAAATGAAAATAATGCTAGTTCTAAACAATCCCATTGGAAGAGATAAAAGACTTAAGTTAGTTGTACCAAAAATCACTCTCTCTTCTTGCCTCTTTGCTCTGGGAGGTAGTAACTTTGGGCTTCTACTTGACCTTGGCTGCACTGTTTTGGCTAAGTCTAATAAAATCTCTCTCTGCTCTTTCACGTGTCCCTTTGTGTACAAGGGTTAAGGGGGAGGCAGGAAGAGAGAAGCTATTAGCAGCAGTCCTTGTGCTGCTCATTCATTGTAAATCCCTGTAATATAGTAAATATTCTCTCCTTTGTACATATTCATTGCAGATTGTAGTTTTGCTTGTAAATACAGCCTTCATTTGCTTACAGCTGAGCTGGTCTAGCAAATTTAATGCTGGGGGGAGGAGGAGGGGAGAAATTTTCAACCCACCACAGAATATCCCTGCTGATTGCAGCAGTTTTGGGCTGGAGAGCCTTGAAAAGTCCCTTCCAACCCACACCTGCCTGAGATTCTATGACTTCTGTGTATGTATGTAGAGTTCAAGCAATTTTTTCTCTGCCTTATGGAAGACAGAGTATATGGCCCTGCCTGCACCATGACAGCTTTAGCCTCCTAAAGCTCACCCATTTTTCACTGTGCTAGTTTAGCAGCAGCAGTGTGACTGTGCCCTTGCTGGCCTGGAGTTCATGAGTAATCACTGCAGCATAAGCATTTGGTGAAGACATCACGCCATGCCTGGTGCTGTGCTCTGAAATCACCTCTGAATTAAAAGGCTTGAGGTCAAACCACACTGTGAAGCTTATGTGTGTGTTACATGCCACATTTACTGCCTCTGCTTCAAGTGACATTAAGTGAAGACATCATTAAACCTTTAATGGTGCCTTTCTCAGTGTGGCAGACGGTGCTTCACCCTCTTTTGTGCCCACCAGACCGTACTGACACGGTTCCAGCTGAGGTTCCTGCTCTGAGTCATCAGGTTCTCTCTCACCAGAGAGGTCCCAGGCTCCTTTACATGTCTGCATTTTCACTGTACTGAAATATCACTTTAATTTCAGGTGACAACCTAACTGTTCTATCCTTTTATAATGACTCATCAATCCCTTTGTGGGGTTTTTGGGGTACGATTTTTTTTTTTCCCCCACCATGGCTAAGCTCCCAAACTCAAAATAAGCTGCAAAAGTAACTGGGAAGCAGGACAACAACTTGCATGTCTCACACATGCTGGGAACAAACTGTCCTCAGCACCTTTAAATACATCAGCGTATGTCAGAAGTTGGAAGGGACCTCAAGAGATCACCAGGTCCAGCCCCCATACTTGGACTGCTGACTTTTCAGCCCTGGTAATATCCCCTAAGCAATCCCACAGCCCAAGAGCTCTTTATGGAGCTTTGGCTGCTCTCAAGCTGGAACCTGGGGTTTGAAAACATGAAAAAGTAGCAGAAGTATTGATGGAAAGCCCTTCAGCCATGTACCTGGCAGGAATGACCCAAAGAGACCTCCTGGTGGCCTTTCAGTACTTAAAGGGGCTGATACGAAAACTGAGAACAGACTTTTAGCAGGGCCTGGTCTGATAAGACAAGGGCTAAGAGTTTAAACTAGAAGAGGGATATTTAGAATAAAAAGGAGGAAGAAATTTTGTACACTGAATGCAGTGAGACCCTGACCCAGGTTGCCCAGAGAGGTGGTAGATGCCCCATCAATGGAACCATTGCAGGTCGGGCTGTCCGGGGCTGTCAGCAACCTGCTCTAGATGCAGATGTCCCTGCTGTGACTGCAGGAGAGGTTGGACTAGATGAGCTCTGAACGTCCCTTCCAGCCCAAACCAGTCTGGGATTCTGTAATAAATCAGCTGCTTCAAAAGCCTTAATTGCCACTGAATTTGCTTTGGTGAGCTTCAATAGACCCTTATTGTTTTACTAACCCAGGTTGGTTTTTCTTTTGATTGCCTTTTCCCCCCCATGTTATTTAATGGCCTTTAAAATGAAAAAGGATGTTCAGGATCAAGTTTTAATGCAATGTCTTGAACAAATTATAGCGAAAGAAAATTTGAATCCTCGTTAATTTAAGTGTTATTTTTTACTACTAATGTGAATCCAAGCCTAACAAATTAAAACAGGAAGAATTAATTGGATATGCAAATGAGATTATTCAGTATATAAATCTAATTACATACCAATTTGCTTTAACAGCATGAAAAAGGGGAAAAAAAAGAAAAGGTCTTTGTAAATGGATTGTTTTAAAACCCACCTGTAGGACAACCAAGTGGAAAGGCTCCATCTTAAAGTACTTCTTGTCAGCATTAATAAAACAAGGTCTTTTGAAGATCTCATCAAGTGGACTTTTTATTGGGCACCCTGCTTACTCCTCCGATTTATGAGAACTCCTTTATTAGTTTTCAAACACGTAGCAAAATGCTGCCCTGACTTCACTTCTCCCCCAGCAACTGACAAAACAGGCTGATGGTCATAGAATTATGGAATGGTTTGGATTGGAAAAGACCTTAAAGCTCATCCAGTTCCAACCTCTCTGCCATGGGCATGGACACCTCCCACCAGCCCAGGCTGCTCAAGTTCCTTTCCAGCCTGTCCTTGAACACCTCCAAGGAGGGGACATCCACAGCCTCCCTGGGCAACCTCTTCCAGTATCTCACCACCCTCACTGCCAAGAATTTCTTCCTCATCTCTAGTCTCAGTCTCCCCTCTTCCAGCTCAAAGCCTTTGCCCCTTGTCCTGTCACTACAAACCCTTATAAAAAGTCCCTCCTCATGTTTCTTGTAGCCCCCTTCAGGTACTGGAAGGCCACTATAAGGTCTGCCTGGCCCTTCTCTTCTCCAGGCTGAATAGCCCCATATTTATTAGATATTAGGTTATTCTGGTCACAAAGCCTGACTTTTCTCTGCTGCTGCAGATCTCTATTCATTCAGATCTATATTTGATCAGGGGGTTGGAGCACCTCTGCTACGAGGACAGGCTGAGGGACCTGGGGTTGTTCAGCCTGGAGAAGAGAAGGCTCCAGGGAAAACTTAGAGAAGCTTTCCAGTACCTTAAGGGGGCTACAAGAAGGATGGAGAGAGACTATTTGCAAAGGCCTGCAGTGACAGGACAAGGGGCAAAGGCTTCAAACTAGAGCAGAGCAGATTTAGATTGGATGTTAGGAACAAGTTCTTTACTATGAGGGTGGTGGAACACTGGAACAGGTTGCCCAGGGCAGTGGTAGGGGCTCCATCACTGGAGATATTCAAGGTCAGGCTCCACAGGGTTCTGGGCAGCCTGATCTAGTGGAGGATGTCCCTGTTGAGTGCAGGGAGGTTGGACTGGATGACCTTTGGAGGTCCCTTCCAGCCCAGCCACTTCTCTGATTCTATGCCTGGCCACAGAAAAGCAGCACCACCAATCTGCTGGTTGGGGTGCCATCAAAACAAACCTTTCCAACATGAGTCACCCAGCAGCTGCTGCCTGCACCACACTCACACTGATCCCTTTCAGGTTCCTCTGTCACCTTTCGAAAACAAAAAGGGACGAAGGAATAACCAACAGAACACCACACTACAGTCAAGAAGATTCCTACAGGGGAAAAAAAAAATCCTGTTAATTTGGAGCCTTTTGTGTCCAGGAAGCAAATTACACAGATAGTCAATTTACTACTTTGAATAACTACTTGTCAGAGTAAAAATTAAAACTGAGATCACAGGAATTGATTAAGATACAGCAGAGCTGACACTGTAATTAGTGCCCAGTGTGCCATCTCTGATAGAGGATCCCAATCACCCCTCTTCATTGACTGTGCAGGGGATTTTGTCAGCTAACTCTTGGTTCCTTGAGTCACAAATTGGACAACTAAAACAATCTGAAGTCATGAGAGGGTCCTAAGGAAAAAAAAAGTGCTTCCAAGAATAAGAAAGGGAATATAATATTTGCACCGGTACAGCAAGGAAGTATTGAGGTCTTGGGTGACAGGTTGGACTTGATGATCCTTGAGGTCTTTTCCAACCTTATTGATTCTGTGATTGAGATCACCTCATCAGGAGCAAGGTGGTGTTATGAGAGAAAACTAAATGTGACCAGTAGGAAGTGGGTAGATACTACAAAACATTGGGACATATTAAAAAAGCCTATCTTTGACCACAAATGGTCAAAAGGATCAGGAATCTTTCATGACAAAAACTCCTTGCAAATGAAGTCACAAAGAGATTAATTTAAAATAATTAATCTGGGGGAATATGGGAGGAGCTGCCTGCTTCACTATTGCTATGGATAAGGAGAGCTGCTGCTTTTGAGACTGAAAATTCAAACCAAACTGGTGCCTAAACACCTCTGGTCATCACTGGGATTGAAAACCCTCTTTGTGATGCCCCACAGAGCTGCTTCCACTCCCAGCAGCAAGCTTTCAAGAACCAGCCTGTGCGCACAAACTGCTCTGCACCAGAGCATCTTCCATTCTGTTTTCCTGGCCACCCAAATTGCTTCATGTCAAGTTTAACCCTCAGATGAGCTATTCTGGGTTCCCTTATTTCTTCAGGAGTCCATAACTAGTTGTGAGTACACTTGATGAAAGATTTAGATTGGACATGAAGATGAAGTTCTTTACTATGAGGATGGTGGAACACTGGAACAAGTTACCCAGAAAGGTGCTGGAGGTCCCATCCCTTTAGACATTCAAGGTGAGGCTTCATGGGGCTTTGAGCAGCCTGACCTAGTTGGGGATATACCTATTTACTGCAGAGAGGTTGGACTAGACAACACTGAAAGGTCCCTTCCAACCCAGAGCATCCTCTGATCCTATGAGGTTTTCTGGTGTGTGGTTATCAGAGGGGAGGGCAGTCAGTGTCTCTCATTTTGTACCTGTAGGTTCATGAAAGCAGCAGCTGAATCCAAACATGCTGCAGTCACCTTAAAGGCATCCCCTGCTCCAACTCTGCAGGCAACTTGTCAGGGCTGAGCATTGGGAAGTGAATAATCACAGCACTGACATGGCACAGCCTTGCTTTGGGTGAAAAGAGATCTTTAATACAGTTGGAGCCTCCAGTGAAGGATGCACACCAAGGAGGATTAGGTTTTTATTGCTATATCATAGCTTCTGTAGGGAAATCAGACAGCTTTCTAATTAATCAGCTTCCCCTCATTCACTCCTACACTCCTGCTTGGAATGCTGAACCATCCACACCTAATCCTGAGTCATTTGATCATGCAGGTTGTGGTTCTTATGGAATCACCTGGCTGGAAAAGACCTTCAGATCATTGAGTTCAACCATAAGCTGTACATGACTGCTAGACCATAAAAGGGTTTGGGTTGGAAGGGGCCTGCAAAAGTCATCTAAGTCCAACCCCCCTGCAGTCAGCAGGGACATCTGCAACCAGATCAGTTTGCTCAGAGCCCTGTTGAGCCTCACCTTGTATATCTTATGGGATGGGACCTCAGCTCCCTCCTTGGGCAACTTGTTGTGTTCCAGCATTCTCATGGTGAAGAACTTGTTCCTAACATTCAAATTAAATCTCCTTTTCTCTCATTGCCCCTGGTCCTGTCCCTGCAGGCCTTGGCAAATAGTTTCTCTGCAGCCTTCTTGTAGACCCTTTCAGGTACTGGCAGGCCACTATCAGGTCTCCCTGGAGCCTTCCCTTCATCCATGTCTCTAACAACCTCATCCAAAAGACTTTTAAACACCCCCAGGGATGGAGACCCCACCACTTTCCCTGGGCAGCCTGTTCCAGTGCCTGATGACCCTTTCAACAAAGAAAGTTTTTCTAAATATCTAATCTAAACCTTCCCTGGTGTTCCTTGAGGCCTTGTGCTTATCTTCAGAGGGATTATTCCTGTTTTCCAATCTGATACAAAAAAAAAAAAAGGTCCACTGACATCTACGTTTTTATTGCTTGCATTACTGAGAAAAAAGGCTCAAAAATACTTTAGGTTTTTCCTTCATCCCTCTGCATATTGTAATTTTTTGTGGTACTTAAAAAAATGTATATTAGAAAAAAACTTAAATTTTCAAGGAATTTGCAGCACTTTCTGCTCTTTTTCTACAACATCTCTGCTGCAGGAGAAAACAAATCTAATTTTTAAGTACACATAAATAACCTGACACCTCCTCCTTCAGGAAATTTGGTCATCTAGCTCAGCACTGTCTTCTCATTGGGTTTTGTTCTCCTCTATCTGCTTTTTAGGGATGTGTAATGAATCAGGAATTAATCATAGAATTGTCAGGGTTGGAAAGGACCTCAAGGATCAGCCAGTTCCAACCCTCTTGCCATGGGCAGGGACATCTCAGAGCCACATCCAGCCTAGCCTTAAAATCCTCCAGGGATGAGGCTTCCATCACTTCCCTGCGCAACCTCTTCCAGTCTCTCACCACCCTCATGGGGAAGAATTTCTTCCTACCATCCAAACAGAATCTACCCATTTCTAGTTTTGCTCATTCCCCCCACTCCTATCACTCTCTGATACCCCAGCTTCCTTGTAGCCCCCTTCAGATACTGGAAGGCCACAATAAGGTCTCCTCAGAGCCTTCTCCTCTCCAGACTGAACAACCCCAAATTTCTCAATCTCTCCTCATAGGAGACGTGCTCTAGGTCCAAACAGGCAAACATTTCCATGCACACATTTTCATGACCACAAATAAGCAGAAACTTATCTCCTCACAAGGAAACTACAATCTCAGTGAACTAAAATCCTGCTCCCATCCATGGGGATGCTCTCCTGGTCCTTAGCTCTCAGAGAATCATCCTTGCACTGCCCTAGATCAGCACTAAAAGGCCATGCAGAAATGTGCTGAACACAGAAGGGGGGTGTTTGCCACTTCAATCTCTATCTGGGGTTTGTTTACAGAATTCATTGCATATTTTAGTTGGTATTAATGCTGAAGGATAGCTCAGGTTAAGCATTCTGCACCTACAGAGAGGCTTCATGGAAGTGTAGACTGGATACTGAAACATTTGTACAGTGAAAAAGAATATATATTTTTAAAAAATATTATTCCTTTAAATGCTACCTGGGCAGCTGCAGAGAAACTAATGAATTTGCATGAGAGATTCTGAGGTCTTCAGAGTTTCTAAACTGCAGCATTCTGCTGCTCACAACAAGCAGCAACTGTTAGGGGCAAGGCTTAGCACCAAGCAGTGTTTGGCAGCAGAGCTTCTTCTGTGTCCCTGAGCACCACTAAGCAAAGTGGTGGAAAATGCTTTGCTGTTTACTCTCAATTTTCCTACTTTCTCCTGGCCTCCACTGGCTCTGCCTGGGGCAGCAGGGGCAACTCTCTGGTGGGTACTTGAGCAGATCAGAGCACTGGAAGGGGTTTTTCTAGCTGTGAATTTACCTCATGTCTGCATTCAGAGCCTTGCTGCATTTTCAGCTCTGGTCAGGGCTGGGCACCTGAAAAGTGCCAAAAGATCTTCATGAACCCCTCTGCCTTCCTAAAGGGAAGGGAAAGGGAAGAAGGGAGAGAGATTGATAGGGTGGGAAAGAAACTCAACCAGCTGGGATGGGAAGAAGAACAATGCCATGGGATAAAGACACAGAGACACAAACCAAGAGCCAACCCAAGCCCTGAGGGCAAGGAGGGCACCATTGGAACCACTGATGCTGGGGGCAGGCACTGGGCAAGGCCCAGCCAGGACTCAGCAGCAGATGGGAAACAGATTCAGGAGCTGGATGTGGAACTAGATTCAGGAACACACTGATCAGGATGGACGGCAGAAAGAACAGAGCTCTCCTGGGAAGCCAGGCCATGGACCTGGGAGGCCAGATTTGACCCTGGGGATCCCTCAGCTGGCTCCTGAAGATGCCCTCCATGAGCTGCAAATCCCTTGTGGGGCAGTTGAGGCTCACCTGTCCTGGCTGCTTCTCCCCACAGCTGCCACCTCTGCCTTCCTTCCCCCCAAGCTGTGGCAGTACCATTGGTATGGCCAGGAGCAAATTTCAGGCAGAATCTTTCTGCAGCTCAACCCTTGGCAGGAAGTCTGTCCATCAGCTTCTCTCTGCTAGCAGCAGCCCCTGCCCTGAACTTCAGCAAGGGTCTGACTGAACAGAGCCTGAGCTGGTAAATCACAGCACTAAACAGACCTAGTTCTGGTCTTGCTCAGACCAAGACAGGAGACAAACTAAAAGATAGTGCAGATAGGTCCATGAAGCTGCTTCAAAGTGAGCAGAGGAGCCTGAGCTGGAAAGTCACAGCAGTGACTTTCAGAACTAGCTCTGCTCTAGATCAAACCAGGACAAATATCTCTTACATTACATAACAGAGTCAGCAGTTAGCAAGGAGTTTAACTGCTGTATTTCCTTGTGCCTCCTCCTAAACACCTTTAGAAGAAAGCAGTAAAATGCCAGAGAATGCCTACACCTAAAAAGAAGTTGTTTTAGCAGTAATTGGACGTCACATTAAGGAAAGTTAAATTAAAAAAAAAAAAGAAAGAAAGAAAGTGTCAAAAGCCTGTGCCATCATTTTAAACACAGCACCTTGCCAGAGCTGTGAATGCTACTGCTGACTCCAATGTGCAAGACCTAACAGGCTAACAACCTTTCACAGCTCAACCCTGCAAAACACCAGCAGGCTCATTTAGCTTGGATCACTGGGAAAAAGCCATGCTAGGAGCACCTTTCCTGTACAGCAAGAGTGGCTGAGATCACAGCACAAACCACACCTGCCCAGGAACATGCTGGAATTGTGACTGCAGATGCAACTTCAAAAAAAACAAAAACAAACTTGTGTTGACACCACTAGGAAGAAAATAATGAGAAGCACAGCAATCAGCCTGTTCCTGCCTGCTATAGTGCCCTTAGAACAGCCCTGTTTCAGGAATCACTACCAAAGGATAAGGAAAGATTTTTTTCCTTTCCCAAATCATTAACTGAGCACTGCCAGGTCACCACAGAATCCCTCATTCAAGGTCATGCAGTCAACCTCCCTGCAGTCACAGCAGGGACATCTGCAACTAGAAGAGCTTGGTCACAGCCACACACAACCTGACCTAGAATGCTTCCAGGGATGGGGCATCCTGGTAGCCCTCCATTGGACTCTCTCCAGCAGATCCCTGTCCCTCTGGAGCTGGGGAGCCCAAAACCAGATGCAATATTCCAGGTGAGGTCTTAGCAGGGCAGAGTGGAAGGGGAGGACAACGTTCCTGGATCTGCTGGACACCCTCCTCTTAATGCACCCTGTACCTTTTAGCTGTACCTTTCAGCTCCCCTTTTTTGAGTGGCTTTGGTGGGGTTTGCAGCGTTACCACTTTCAGGCTCCCTCAGCCCTGACACACAGCTTGCTGCCTTTGCCTCCCTGTCCCCAGGTCCCATGATGTAATTCAGGCTTGCTCTTACTGCTTCTCCCTTGTTGCCATCTCACAAGGGTAAAGCTCCAGCAATCCATCATCCAAATGCCACTCCTGCAGCCAGAGCTGCAGAGGAGAACCTGTTTGCAAGCAAACATCCATCACAGGGGCTTGCACACGTCTGTGGTTTCTTGCCCTTAGTTGGTTTTGGGTTTGTTTGGTTGTTTGGGTTTTTTTGTTTTGTTTTGTTTTGTTGGTTTTTTTTTGTTTGTTTGTTTGGTTGGAGTTTTTTTTTGTTTGGTTGGTTTTTTTTGTTTGGTTGGGGTTTTTTTGTTTGGTTGGGTTTTTTTGCTCACTGCTGTTTTGATCAATCCAACACTGTTGGAGGAACCACCATCTAGTGCTGCTCTGCAATTAGCAGCAAAAGGGATGCTAACCCATTATGAGATTATTTAGTGATTCACAAGTTGCAGCAAATATTTAGCTGGTGGTGAGATACAGAAAGCATGGGGGAAAAAACTGCAAGACATAGAAAAGCAGATGGCAGAACGTGGAAATCCTCTGTCATGAAAACACAATGAGCCTGGGCTCCTTTGTGTTGGTGTTCCTTGCTCAAGTCAGTACAAAGATGGGCACTGTTGGAGGACAGGGCTTATTTGTCAGCCCTGACAAAGCTTTTCTTACTCAGGCAGTACAGGGGATGCAGGAGCCTGCAGGGAGTGATGGGGAGGGCAGGGAGCAATGCTGGGTCAGCCATGAGGTTGCTTTCCAAATGAAGCAACCAGCTGTCCACAGCAAACCTGCACAAAGTCAAGATGTTTGTTGGATTGGGTCCAGAAGAGGCCACAAAAATGATGGAGGGGTGGAAGCCCTCTGCTGTGAGGCCAGGCTGAAAGGGTTGGGGACAAGAGCCTGGACAAGAGAAGGCTCTGAGGAGACTTAAATAGGTTGATTAGAAAGCTGGGGCCAGGCTTTTGAGCAGGGCCTGTTATGACAGGACAAGGGGTGATGGCTTTAAACTAAAAGATAGAGAATCAGACTAGAGAGGTGGAGGAAATGTGTTACAGTGAGGGTGGTGAAACACTAGTCCAAGTTGCCCAGAGAGGTGGTAGAAGTCCCATCCCAGGACACATTACAGGTGAAGCTGGACAGGGCCCTGAGCAACCTGCTCTAGTCCCTGTAGCAGATGTCCCTGCTGACTGCAGGGGGGTTGCACCAGAGGAGCTTTAAAGGTCCCTTCCAACCCAAAGAAATCTATGATTCTATCCTAAGCTGTTCAGTTTAAGCCACTCCATCAGTGCTGATCCCAGGTGCTTGCTCTTGCTGATAGACAACTCTGTAGGAAGACACCACACACAGGTGAAATATTTGCTCCTGATCCTGCAGACCAACCTCAACTTTTACTACCTGCATGGCTGGAGCTCTGAGAAGTTATAAACTCACATTCTGGAGCTGCTTCCTAGTTCTGGGAGCCTGTGAGACAGGCATATTAAATGAGCAATAAAATGCAACTTAATGGGGTCGATGTTCAATTAGTTTCAATTATCAAACCCCATTTAGACAAAACGAATGCCTGGCTTCCATCCAGGATTCACAGAATTTGCATGGGAAAGCTCTGGGTTCTCTCTTCTCCCTCTAACTGATGGTGTGTCAACCCTTTAGGGAATAACTTCCAGGTTTTATCCTAGGTACAGGAACTAACCAGCACAACCCAGAAAGAAGAAAACATTGAAATCGATGCAGAAACGTAGGAGAGATCAAGAAATGGGATGGCTAAACTTGAGGAAGCCAAGTCAGTCCTAATAGAGTTTGGAAAATTCTGTGCAGAATTAGTGATTTGAAGAGGTTTATCACAAGGCTGTTGTAACAACTAAGAAAACATGCAGTGAATGTCTGCTTTGCACTGAGAAAAAAGAGGAGTCAGGCTTTACAGTATGGACCATGCTATGGAGGCCATCTCCAGCTCTGCAGCCCTCAGCACTAGAAGGACATTAACCTGTTGGAACCAATCCAGAGAAGGGAGGCCACAAAAATGCTGGGAGGGCTGGAAGCCCTCTGCTGTGAGGCCAGGCTGAGAGAGTTGGGGTTGTTCAGCCTGGAGAAAAGAAGGCTCCAGGGAGAACAATTTGAGAGCTGCCTGTGTTTGCTTTCTCTGGGTACAATCACTGCATACTCATGCACCTACCAGAAAGAAAGTTGGAGCCCACTGGCACAGGACTGGCACTCAAGGGAATCACAAAATCACCACCAGTGAATGAGGTGAAAGACAGGACACCTCCATTTGTGACCTGGACTGCAGCAGCAAAGCTCAGAAATGCAGAAATGTTGTTATTTGTTTCATGCAACATTTCCCTCTTAATGGACATTATAAAGACAATCTAACATAGCTAACTTGACACCAAGACTTTGGAAATTAGCTTTCCATCACTGAGGAAGTGTCCATTTCTCATCTTCATTCCACCCATGCACCCAGCCACCTCCAGCACCTTTTTATCTGTCTGTGTTTCTGCATTACTCCCTGCTTTCATACACAGAATCACACAGAATCAACCAGGCTGGAAAAGACCTGCAAGATCAACAAGTCCAACCTATCACCCAACACCATCTCATCAACTAAGCCATGGCACTAAGTGCCTCATCCAGTCTTGTTTTAAATACTTTCAGGCATGGTGACTCCACCACCCCCTTGGGCAGCATATTCCAATGGCTAATCTCTCTTTCTGGGAAGAATTTCTTCCTAACATCCAGCCTAAACCATAACCCAGAAAGCCCAACCATCAACCTGCCTTCTTTCAAGTCCCTTTTCAGATGCCTGGCAGTAAAGCCCACACAATGTGAAACCAGAGAAAATGCCACTTGCTGTGTGGACCATGGGAGAAATGGCAGGAGAGTGAGTGCTAGAGGAATGAAGCTTGATCTGCCTCTTGGTGAGTGTTGCTGCCTGACTTGTGTTGTCTGTTTGCACAGGCAACAAGCTTGTAGGGGCACAAAAAATTTCTTTTTCCAAGTCACTTTGCTTTTCACAAGGGAAAAAATAGTAATGCTCTGAACTTTGTCATGGATCTGGGTTTTGTAGCAGTTAGGGCTTAGGAGGTATGAGTTAAGAGATGGTACAAGCAGAAAAACAAAGGCATCTAAATTCATGCTGAACAGAGTTCAGCCAAAGCTTTCTTCTGTTATAAGAAGGCAATATGGACAGGCATCCTGGGCTGCATCAAATGAAGTGTGGCCAGCAGACTGAGAAGGGTGATTCTGCCACTTTGCTCTGCTCTGGTGAGACCTAAGCTGGAGCCCTGCATCCAGCTCTGGAGCCCTCAACACAGGAAGGACATGGACCTGATGGAGAGGGTCCAGAGGAGGTCACAAAGCTGATGGCGTGGCTGGAGCACCTCCGCTACAAGGACAGGCTGAGGGAGCTGGGGGTGTTCAGCCTGGAGAAGAGAAGGCTCCAGGGAGACCTAATAGCAGCCTGCCTGTACCAGTACCTGAAGGGAGTTACAAGAAGACTGTAGAGGAACTGTTTGCAAAGGCCTGCAGGGACAGGAGGAGGGGCAATGGTTTGAAATGAGAGAAGAAGAGATTTAGTTTGGATGTTAGGAACAAGTTCTGCACCAGGAGGGTGGTGCTGGAACTGGTTTCCCAGGGAGCGAGGTGAGGTCCCATCCCTGGAGACATGCAAGGTGAGGCTCGACATGGCTCTGAGCAACCTGCTCTAGCTGCAGATGTCCCTGCAGGCTGCAGGGGAGCTGGATGACCTTTGGAGGTCCTTTCCAACCCAACCCATTATACGCTTCTATATTTCACAGATGACAATTTCCCTCAAGACAGCTGAAATCTTCCACCTTTTACACTCAGAAAAGTGGAATTCAGTGGTGGAAGTAAGACATGTCACTGTATGAATGCAGATACACTTTTTGAGACTTTCATTGACACCTGGAAAGTTTAATGAAGTCGAAAGTCACCAACTTCAGATGACGACACTGCCTGCTGGCTGCTTAATTAGTTGCCTGTCTCATTGATTAGCAACTTCATCAGTACTCCATTATAAATGGTTGCAATGCTTGCCTTGCTTCACAGCATAATTAATATGACACAGACTATTTAACAGTCGTGCCTTAGCTGGATTTATGAAGCCAAAGGCCTATGTTTTATTGCAAAACACAAACCCCTCAAATACAGAAGGAAACCCAAATTGAAGCACTGAGGTGATTGCGTGGAAGCTTTGGTTTGCTTCTTTTCTTTTCTTTTTTTTTTCATCCTAATATAGAGGAAAAGGTTTCTAAAGCTTGCATTAATGAGGCAGTGCAGCCTGTCGTGGCTGCAGCCTTAATTTCAGAGCCCAGACTGCCACAGCATTTGACAAACGCTTCAATAACCCAGCATTAAACAATGTTCAGATGAATGAGCTGCTCTGCAGCATCCTGTGCTCTACTCATTAACAGCAATATTTATCAGGAGCAGCCCTGCTTACTCACTGTGGACTGGCTTGGAGCACTGACTTGGAGCACTAACTTGCAAGAATTCATAAGCATTTGTCCTATTTAATGGCAAGACCTGGGGCACTCGAGACAGCCACTGGCTAGCTTCAGAGGGCAGCAGCCATTTCTATGTGGCCAAGAAGGCCAAAGCTATACTGGGGAACATTAAACAAACAAACAAACAAAGCCAAAGGTCACCATCAGGTGAAGGGAGGTCCTTCTTCTCCCCATCTAGTCTGCCCTGGTTAAGCCACATCTGGAGAACTGGGTCCAGTTCTGGGCTCCCCAGTTCAAGAGAGACGGGGAACTACTGGAGAGACTCCACTGGAGTCTAGAAAGATGCTGAGAGGTCTAGAGCAGCTCTGTGAAGAGTGAAGGCTGAGAGCTTGGAGAAGAGGAGACCCAGAAAGAATCTTCTCAATGCTTATCACTATCTAAAGGGCAGGGAGCAACAGGGTCAGGCCAGACTCTTCTCAGCAGTGTCCAGGGAATGGACACAAAGCAAAGGCAATGGCTGCAAACTGGAATGCAGGAAGTTCCATTTGAGCAGGAGGAAAAAATTCTTTGGTGTGAGGGTGCTGGAGGCCTGGAGCAGGCTGCCCAGAGAGGTTGTGGAGTCTCCTTGTGTGGAGAGCTTCCAACACCCCTGGGCATTGTGCTCCTGGGCAAGCTGCTGTAGGTGCCCTGCTTTAGGAGTGGGGTTGGACTGGATGATACCCAGAGGTTCCTTGAGAGACCCTACAGAATCATGCAGATGTAGTGAAGAGCCTTACTCTCTGTTATGGCTAACATGAGCCAGCAATGCTCTGCCAGTCTATTTACATATTTCACAGGCAGGAAAGGGTAATTCTGTTACTGGCCACACTCACAGCACTATAATTATCAAAGTTGAATTGACCCTTTTCCCTTTTATTCCAATTGGATGATCACCCTTGATTGCTGCTTAGCAGGAAGACCTTTATCCAAATAATGATGATCACTGCCAACATCATTTTCAGTCAGTTAATGCTCTGCTGCACGAGGGAAGGGCAGGAGGCAAAACCAAGGGATTTAACCCCACAAGCCTGAGTGGAAACTAATGATTCCCACAGTGTCTCCTGCTACTGTTCTAAGTGATGAAAATACTCAGAAAAGCGTGGAGAAAACAGAAAGAAAGGTTGTGCCTCAGCAGGGCAGTGCCAGGGGATGAAATGTTTACGCAGAGGCAGGTTTTTGACTAGTTCTGCCAGACTTTCCCCAGCAGCTGAAGACAAACTGCAGTAAACATGAGTTCCAACCCAAGGTCTCAAGAAGGGGGAGAAGAAGGTCTTGCACACAGTGAATCCACATATTGCTGTGTCTGGATAAACACTGGAGCACAGTACCTCAGTTCTCAGACCACACAACGATGCAGTTGTCTGAACCAAACCCCAGAGATGGAGCCAGCAACAAGCCTCACTGCCCAGCCTGGCAGGTTCAGCACCTCTTACCTTCTCATTGTCCTCAATAACCACACAAGTATTACAAAACCAAGTCCCTTTCCAATGATATTTAGATTTTTCTTTTAAAGAATCAGACAGTATTTTCCCTACAAAGTAGTATACTCATCACCTTAAATGTTGCCATAAAACCTCCATTATTCTTGGCAACAAAGAGGCACAAAATCTGATTTCATTTTGTTATTTCTTATCCAAGGGTTGAATTTCTGCATTTCAGGAATTAAAAATGTTTATTCATGTATGTTCATGCCATGAGCCTGCAATGTGCCCTTGTGTCCAAGAAGGCCAATCGCATCCTGGGGTGTATTAGAAGGGCTGTGGTTAGTAGGTCGAGAGATGTTCTCCACCCCCTCTACTCTGCCCTGGTGAGGTTGCAGCTGGAGTATTGTGTCCAGTTTTGGGCCTCTCAGGTCAAGAAGGACCTCAGGGAACTGCTTGAAAGAGTCCAGCACAGAGACACAAAAACGATTAGGGGAGTGGAATATCTTCCTTATGAGGAGAAACTGAGAAGTGACCTCATTAATGTTGATAAAGATGTGCAAGGGTGAGTGCCAAGAGGCTGGAGCCAGGCTCTGTTGGGTGATGCCCAATGACAGCACAAAGGGCAGTGGGGGAAGCTGAGGCAGAGGAAGTTCCATGGAAACAGCAGGAAACATTTTTTTCCCTGTGAGTGTGACAGAACACTGGAACAGGCTGCCCAGGGGAGTTGTGGAGTTTTCCTCTCTGGAGATATTCAAACCCCACCTGGATGTGTTCCTGTGTGATCTGCTCTAGGTGACCCTGCTCTGGCAGGGGGGTTGGACTGGGTGATCTTTTGAAGTCCCTTCCATCCCCTAACATTCTGTGCAATATTTGGGGTCTGTCTTCTCCCTGATTTGATAGATGCTTGGGAAAGGAGGTCTTAGTTCTAACTCCCTAAATGAGATTCAGTTCCAATCCTTCCACCCTAATTCAAATGCAAAGGAGCTCAATTGAAAAGAGACATCATCCAAAACGCACAAGGGATCAATACTCAGCCAGGTAGCTGGAACATCTGCTTCTAAAAAATGTCTGTCTAGACTCTGTTTTATTTAAAGTGCATCATCTTACCCCCCATAATTTTGGAGAAAGACAGAATTAAAGTGGCCCAGATGGGCTTGTGAGTTAAAGAGAGAAAACCAGAACACCCCTCATCATCTGCATGTAAAAGAGAAATGAGAAAGCTACAGTGATATGGTCCCTAACTTGATAATTTGGGAAATTACGTCCTAAATCAGAGTCTGGCCACATCTAGTGAGAGCTTCACTGCTGACAGATCAGGCATGTAAAATGTGTAGAGACCTCTTGTGAGGCTGAGTCAAATCCTCTGCAATCACAGAAAAACTTGTCGTCTAATCCCTAAATAAGCATAAATTACACATAATCACATACATTTCCTCAGCTCCCCTTTACAGCTCTGCATAGCTGCATAGTGATACCCTAGAATCCCAGTTTGCCTGCTAAAAGTCTTCTGGTTTCAATTTAAACAAATTTATGCCCACTCCAGATTTCATTTTCTTATCCCAGTGCCCTCTTAGCTCAACCACTTCGCTCCCTTCGAAATTTCTACCCCTCTCACTCTTTATTTCTCTTGTTTAAACCACTCTCTTCTCTATCTTCAGTTGTTTCATGTCAGAATTTCACATCCTCTGGCTTCAACCCTCTGCAATACCTAGCACCGTATTGATATTAGTTATTGCTGCTATTCTCACCTATCACCATCACCTCAAGAGCACTTTAATTCTATTCACACATTCATATGTATTAAGGAAGCTTCTGTCCATCTTTAGAGACAGTCTAGGCTTGCCCAGGAAATGTAGGGCATTGGAGAAGAAGAAACAGCCAAATCAAATTTCTAGCAAGGCTTTCATTGCAACACCAACCTTGGACAGGCTTGGAGGAGGTGAAAAAGGGCAGATGAGGTGTTGAGAGCTCCACTTTGACTCTGGGTTCCCAAACTGAAATGAGAATTTTGATTGTCCAAAGCTTGCACAACCTTTCCCTAACATGCTTTCTGGTGAGAGTTCAAGACACCTGAGCTCTGATCAGCAACAAAATGTACAAGGAAAGCATCTTCCCTGGGGTGATTCCAGCACAAGTGCTGAGGAAGGGAATGGACCTCTGCCAGCTCCTGCATTGCTTCCACGACACATCTTGGCATCCCAGCACTGCCAACCATTACCCACAGAGAACTGTAGCACTGCCTTTGCTTCACCACTTCCAGCTGTTCTTACCTCAAAAGCCTTTACTTGTACAGGAGTATGTCCCACTAACACCACAACTGTTAGCTGTAGCAAAATTGTCCCTTGATATGGTAAAAGCACCTTTAACACAAAGCAGGTTAACCCTACTCAGCAGGTGGTGATGTTACTTGGGACACTGGTGGAGCTGACATTTGAGTCAAACCAATGACTAAACTCTGTAAGAGTCCAGACACTGTCTGGAAATTGACAAAATATAATTCCATGACTGTTAAAAAATTGACAGAAATTGCCACAGCAAGGGCTGTCCCCTGGAAAAAGTGACATGTTCCTTCACCCAAGTGTCCCATCTCTACCTCACCACTTAACTATCTTCTCCTGTTGGAAGCAGCCTCCCATTCTACTCTACTCTAGTGAGGCCACATCTGGAGTACTGGGTCCACCTCTGGCCTCCTCAGTTCAAGAAGGACAAGGAACTAATGGAGAGAGTCCAACAGAGAGGGGACTGGAGCACCTACCTTATGAGGAAAGGCTGAGAGCTGTTTAGCCTGGAGGAGACTGAGCTGGAATCTCATTAATGCTTAAAAACATCTAAAAGGCATATGTCAGGAGGATGATCTGGTTAAAGATGTCCCTGCTCACTGCAGGGGGGTTGGACAAGATGACCTTTGAAGGTCCCTTCCAACATGATGCATTCTATGATCCTATAGAAGGATCATTGTTTAGGACAAGGAGCAATGGATAGAAACTACAACACAGGAGGTTCCACCTCAACATCAGGAGGAACTTCTTCACTGCAAGGGTCAGAGAGCACTGGAACAGGCTGGCCAGAGGGGTTGTGGAGTCTCCTTCTCTGGAGACTGTCAAAACCCATCTGGATGCATTCCTGTGTGACCTGTGCTGGATTCTCTGGTCCTGCTCTGGGCAGGGGGGTTGGACTCTATGATCTCCTGAGGTCTCTTCCAACCCCTAACATCCTGTTAGCTGTGATGATGGAACCAGATTCTTCTCAGTGGTGTCTAGTGAGAGGACAAGGGGCAGTGGACAGTAACTGGAACCTAGGAGATACCACAGAAACATAAGTGAAAAATCCTTCACTTGAAGGGTAGCAGAGCACTGGATCAGGCTGCCCAGAGAGGTGGTGGAGTCTCCATCTCTGGAGACTGGACATGTTCCAAAGGGAGCAGTGGGTAAGTGCCCAACACACCTCTGGCTAATGGCTGCCTGCACACAAATTGGCAGCCCCAAGGTGAGGAGCAGCAGCCCTGGGTCACAGCTCTAAGGCACTTGAAAACATAGGAGCTTAAAGTGAACAAACCCTCCCCTGAATCCATCTGGAAAAAACACCTCAAAGGATGAAGGGCAAGCCAGATCTCATCAGCAAAACCGCCTCTGGTGAGCCTGGGTGACAGCCACAAAGCTAAGGGCTGGGCAATGTTTGAGGAGTGAGGATGTTAACAGGAGTCATACAGTGCCTCCTCTGTTCCAAGTGCTATGCAAACATTCATTAGGCAGTGGGCTACAGAAATGCAAAGTGCTGCAGAACCCACCCAAATACAAATGAATTAATTATAGAGCCGCCACCAGATTAATCATTTTCCAGCTACCCACTGACATCAAAGCACCAGCCCCACAAAAAAAACCAAACCACTCAAAAACCTGCTGAACAAACCGAAGTGCTGCTTCCTTTATAGAGGATCATCGTTTAATATGTACAACAGCACTCCTTGGTTTAATTATTTATCTTCAGACATGGAGTTAGCAGAATTTCTTTTGTACCTTAACCTACATCTGCTTGGATAGAAGCAGGAGTTCAAAGAGGCTTCTGAAAATCCAGCTGTCAGTGCTGGGTTTTTTTTAATCATGAATAGACCTGGATGGCTGATGTCTTTGGAATGTATTGATAGAAACACTGGTGATTTTTTTCTTTTTTGTCTAACAATGGAAAACACTTTGCTACATATCAGAGTTTCCCCCCACAAATTGCATGGCCATGCTCTAAATATTCTAGCCTGAACCACTGCTGAGGTGTTGGTTATGCTGTATCAGCATGTGACAAAAGAAGAAAGGATGCCTGGGCAGGCATTTATAAGAACATTTTCCTGTAAAAACTAGTTTGGAAAAAAAAGAAAAAACAAACAAAAAATCCCAACTCCACTACCACCAAACCCATCAAGAAACCACCAACACACACACAAAGAAAACAAACCCCCAAACCCCAACCAACCAACCCCAAAACCCCAAACCCCACCATGCTGAAAATATTCTTTGCAGAAATCTTGCTTTTTTTCCTCCCCTGACTTCTGCTGTCCTGTGCATGTTTCTAGACTTTAAAAAAAGGTCTTTTGTTTGTCTGTTTCAGTAGAGAAAAGGTGAAATGATGTTTTTGTTCCACCTTAATAAAAAGAGTGATAGAATTTGATATTCAAAAGTGAGATGCACTCCCTGGTTTGGAAGAATTAAGTGTGGCTGTTGCTGGGATATCTTGACACCAGAGGCAGGCTTCCCTGTACTGTCAGCCAGTCAAAAGCTCATTAATCAACACCACTCTAACCCCTCTGATCTGAGGGCTGAATCGTTGTGATCTTCTCTCACCTTAACTCACCTTACCCTTTTAAGATGCAAGAAGCAATACAGTCAATAACTAATTCTGGATACTTGGACAATTATGAAATTCAGTTTTGTTTTGTTTTTTCACGTGACAGAGTGTAGCTGTGTACAGAAATTGCAGAGTGACCTCTGTAAAGAGCTTTAGGGGAACACCGGAGGCGCTTCTAACTTTCACCTTCCATGTTCTGCTAAAAAAATATATCAGAGAATCACAGAATTGTCAGAGTTGGAAGGGACCTCAAGGATCAGCCAGTTCCAACCCCCCCCCGCCCCCCGCCATGGGTAGGAACATCTCACACTAGAGCAGGTTGCTCACAGCCACATCCAGCCCAGCCTTAAAATCCTCCAGGGATGAAGCTTCCACCACCTCCCTGGGCAACCTCTTCCAGGCTCTCACCACCTTCATGGGGAAGAATTTCTTCCTGACATCCAATCAGAATCTACCCATTTCTAGTTTTGTTCCATTCCTCCCAATCCTATCACTACCTGACATCCTAAAAAGTCCCTCCCCAGCCCCCTTCAGATAGTGGAAGGCCACAAGAAGGTCTCCTCAGAGCCTTTTCTTCTCCAGACTGAACAACCCCAACTCTCTCAGGCTGTCTCCAGAGCAGAGCAGCTCCAGCCCTCTGCTCATCCTCGTGGCCCTTCTCTGCACACCTTCCAGCACCTCCAGATCCTTCTTAGGATAGTGGCTCCAGAACTGGATGCAGTACTCCAGATGAGGTCTCACCAGAGCAGAGTAGAGAGGGAGAATCTCCTCCCTTGACCTGTGTCACAGAACAAAGGCTCACACAGCTAGGAAGCTGCATGAAGAAGCCAAGTTATCAGAGGGGAAGAGCAGAGCTTCCTTGTTCACTCAGATCACTGTAAAATGAAGACTAGATTCTGTATTTTGGCTTCTGCTTTCTGGAGCTACTCCAGCCACCCCTCCAGCAGTGTTGAACAGATAGAGCTGCAATAGCACTTCCTCTTCACAAAACAAACTTGTTGAAACAGAAGCCTGAATTTGTTTATTGAAGCGATTGTGTTCACATAGCACTTGCTAAGGAAAAAAGGAAGGCCAGTCTTGCTGGCTGGTGTGTTTGTTGTGAGCACAGATCCTTCTTTTTAAGTGGCAAGAACAAATAGCAGGCCAGAAGCCAAAACAACCAAAGCCTCCAAGAAAAAGCCAAGGCTGAAATCAGGAGCAGGAGAACAAGTCAGACTCCAATCACACACAGAGTCACAGAATTATGAAGGCTGGAAAAGACCTCTGAGATCATCAAGTCCAGCCTATGACCTAACACCACCACATCAGCTAAACCATGCCACCAGGTGCCACATTTCTTAAAGACCTGCAGTGATGGTGACTCCAGCACCTCCCTGGGCAGTCCATCCCAGTGCCCAATCAGCCTTGCTGTCAGGAAGTGCTTCCTAATATCCAACCTAACCCTCCCCTGGTGCAGCTTCATACCATGCCCTCTTGTCCTGTCACCAGTTGCCTGGGAGAGGAGCCTGCCCCCCACCTGACTACAGCTTTAGGTAGTTGTAGAGAATAAGGTCACCTCTAAGTCTCCTCTTCTCCAGGCTGAACACCCTCAGCTCCCTCAGCCTTTCCTCACATGTCTTCCCCTCCAGTCCCCTCACCAGTCTGGTCACTCTGCCCTGGACCAGCTCCAGCACCTTAATATCCTTCCTGAAGTGAGGGGCTCAGAACTGCACACAGTACTTGAGATGAGACCTCACCACTGCCCAGTACAGGGGCAGAATTCCATCCCTAGTCCTGCTGGTGATACTATTCCTGATCCAGGCCAGGATGCCATTGGCCTTCCTTGCCCCCTGGGCACACTGCTGGCTCATCTGCAGCTGCTGTCACCCAGCACTGCCAGGTCTCTCTCAGCTATGCTGCTCTCCAGAAACTCATCCCCCAGTCTGTAGCCCTGCATGGGGTTATTGTGGCCAGTGCAGGACCCTGCACTTGGCCTTGTTGAACCTCTTACCATTGGCCTCACACCACACAGCAGAGCATAAACACTTCTCAAAAGCTACTGGCTTCCTTTTGGGTTTTTTTTGGTTGGTTTGTTTTCTGTCAACATCTGAGTGGCTCTGCAGGAGTTAAACCACATTATAAAACATGCATATGCACCTTCCACTGCCAGCTGCTGTGTCTCTGCAACTGCTGCTCATTAACATGCAGATATGACTTCAGCACTGAAACTCACTGCTACAGGAGGGTAATGAGGCAAAGAATTGCCTAAGAGTCACCAAAAAAACTCCCAAAAACCATCCAAACAAAAATTTCCTTTCATACTTGGCCAGCACACTATAGGCATAAGGACTCCATCCCATCTTCATTAACACAAAATCATTTTGGCTCAACCTGTGCAGTGGCTTTTGTTTCCCTGTTGCTGTTCCCAGGCTGTGCACAAATGCAGGGCATACAACAGCTATGTGGAGCTGCCCAAGAGAGAGAGCATTTGTTAACAAATTCGTGACTCAAGGAGCTGTTGTGGTGTTTCTCACAGCCTGTCCTGCCTCTTCTCTTACTCTCCAAAACTTAAAAGTTATCACCACCACAACTGCTGTTTAAGGAATCTGACAGCCCTAACAGATCAGAGTCATTTGGCACCAAAGAAATGATTTGCAATTACTGCTTCCCAGAGCTGACACCTGAAAAGAAAGCTTCCCAAAATACACAACAAGAACCCTCAAAATTAATACACATCATAGAATCAATGAATTGTCAGGGTTGGAAGGGACCTCAAGGATCAGCCAGTTCCACCCCCTTGCCAATGGGCAGGGACACCTCAGCCACATCCAGCCTGGCTGCAAAAACCTCCAGGGATGAGGCTTCTACCACCTCCCTTGGCAACCTGTGCCAGTCTCTCACCACCCTCATGGGGAAAAACTTCTTCCTAACATTCAATCTGAATCTCCCCATTTCTAGTTTTGCTCCATTCCCCCCAGTCCTATTGCTACCCAACATCCTATAAAGTCCCTCGCCAGCTTTCTTGTAGCCCCCTTCAAACACTGAAAGGCAACATCAATCATCAAGTGTAAAGAAAGCATCATTAGATTTTATCAGTATGACCTCAGAGTGACCAGTGAGAAAAGCAGGCTGAAAACCAGGGTCCTAAGGTGGGTGATGAACTGAAAATAGGTGGTAAGACCTGAAAGACCTTCAGCAGTGTTGCTGCCTTTTGGAGGGAGGCTGGATAGCTCCTGTAATGATGAGCAAATCTGCACCTCTGCATAGCTGCTTTAAAGATGTGCTGGGATTGAGCTATCCCTTTCTAGCTGAGTATTTTCTCCTGCTGGGAAGAGCTGTAATACCTAAACACCCAGTCCATAAAATCCATAGCAATATCCCATGTGGACTGGGAGCAGCTCTGGCACATCGGCAGTGGTGGATCACCACTCCCCTTAACGACACGTTTGGATACACTGAGTGCTTTGGGTTTGACAGCTGTTTAATGGCTTGAATGATATGAGTTTAGAAGTTTTCACGCAATTTCTAGTGAACAGATGTTCATTTAGGAAGCACCAAAACCAAAAAACAAACCCACAAAACCACCACACAACTAAAGAGCCCAAGGAGCTGCTGCGATTGGCAGTAGGTGGAGCCCGCTGGCTGCCCCCAAGGGAGACATTGGATCTACTGCCACATGGGGATGGTGAGGCTGCTGGTCTCCATGGGGAGTTTTAACAGGGCTCCACACTAAAAGCTCATCCTCTGCCAGCTGGGCTGCTCCCTGCGCAGAGACAAAGATGGGAGGGTGTGTAGGAGGAGCAGTGCCCCAGGTGAAGTGGGCAGCTTCAGGCTCCCTGCTGCCAAGCATGATGTGGCTTGGGAAGTTACCAGTCTCTGTTGAGTTTGTTACCCCTGGGATCAACACCTCAGCTTCTCCAAAACCAGTATAATTACCAGGAGGGGCATAAAAGCTTCCTGAAACTAGGTCACCACCCCCCCCCCCCCCCCAAAGTAAAACATAAAAGTGCAACAATTAACAAGAGACGAAGGTTTGTCTACAAAATTTTGTTTCACAGCTTTATAGCTTTTGTGTGGAGCTGCTAAACAGCAGCTACAAGAATTAACTACTTTAGAGTCATGTCCTGCCTTTCAGAGTACATCATGGAATCAAAGGATAGTTTAGTTGAAAAGACTTTAAGATGATCAAGCCCAACTATTAACCCAAGGCTGCCAGGTCACCAACAAACCATGTCACTCAGCACCACACCTGAATGAATTCCTGTGCAGACTACCCTAAGTGATCCTGCTCTGGCAGGGGGGTTGGACTTGATGATCTCTTGAGGTCCTTTCCAACCTCTGTGATACTTTGGGCTTTGAAAGCCCTCCATGGATGGGGACTCCACTGCTTCCCCAGGCAGCCTTTTCCAGGGCCTGACAACACCTTCAGGGAACAAATACTTCCTGAGAGCAATAGCTACTAACAGCATTGAGCCCCAACCTGTGAGTCCTGCTTCCTGGTAACACCAGAGCTCCCTCAGCAATATCCCTCCCATGGCTACATCCAGCTTGTACAACATTGCAGCAGACACAGAAACTTCCAGATTTAACTCTTGTGGAAAGCAGGTGGCCCAAACCATGTCCTTCAGCAAAAGGAAACCATTGCTTCACTCATCACCTGATACAAAACTCACACAAAACTCCTGCCCATGACTCTGTTACACCTTCCTCAGCAGGACAGAGAAACTGATGCCATGCCCTGAAGACAAGCAGTGCACTGGGAGAAAAGTGCTGCTGGAGAGCAGTGTGGGGAAAGCCAGCACTTATGAGATGCATTTTCATAGAATCTTAGCATGGATTGGGTTGGGAGGGACCTTAAAGATCATCCAGTTCCAGCTCCGCTGCCATGGGCAGGGACACCTCCCACCAGCCCAGGTTGCTCAAGGCCTTAAAACACCTCCATGGAGAAAGTATTCACAACCTCCCTGGGCAACCTGTGCCAGTGCCTCACAACCCTCCCTGTAAAGAATTTATTCTTCATCTCCTACATCTCCCCTCCTCAAGCTTCAATCCATTCCCTCTCATCCTATCACTACAAGCCCTTGTAAAAAGTCTCTCCCCATCTTTCTTGTAGGCCCCCTTACTACATCTGCTTTTCCTATAAGAGAGATGTGAAAGATAAGGACAAGCCCCCAGACACTCTCCTGAAACTTTATTTTGCTGACCCTAGATGTTTTGCCAGAGATAAAGGAGAGAAGTGACAGTAAAACCAAAAAAATTCTATTTTGCATGCTTTTGGGCTTCCACTGTTTTGTTTATTTGCTCCAAATAAAGGATCGCAGTTCATGTATTCCTGCAGCCTAACTCCTCCAGGGTTGCAATTCCTGAAACACGTGTGGCACTGCATTGCAGAATCTCTCTGCATCCAATTTTCTGCCAGCTCAAAAACTGTCATAGCACATTTAGAAAGACTTGGAACCAAATTTCAAAAATAGGTACCCCTAAGTACTGGAATAAAAGTGGCTTTATGTTCAGTAGAGCTAAGCAGAAGGAAGTAAACATTGTTATAAGGAGTTTGTTATTGCCCAAAATGCTGAAAAAAAAAAAAAATAAAGTGCCCTGACAAGCTGCATGCAGAGAAAGGAAGAAAACCCAAGTTACTAAACAGAGCAGTAAAACATCCTGAGAGCCAAGCAGCAGATCAATTAGAGCACTCCAGACAAACAGCAAGGTGACATGAACATTAATTGAAACATAACACCCACCCCTCAGACAAAAAAAAAAAAGAGAAGAATATGTTAAATGAATTCTCCTTTAAAGAATAGTAATGCAAATTCCAGGAGGAAATAATCAACAATGGCTGAACAGCAGAGAGGAAGAGACTCAAAATAGACTCTGAGAGCCCTGGTGTGATCATAGCCCCACCACAGAGCCACCAGCACAGTTCATAGAATCGTTTGGGCTGGAAGGAACCTTAAAGATGACCTAGTTCCAACCCTTCTGCCATCTGCAGGGACACCTCCCTAGCCCAGGATACTGAGGACCTCAAAAACCAAAAGGCCTCATTTCCCCCCAGCCTGCACTCAACCACATGTGCAGCTTTGGTGCAAGCTTTGCTGCCCCCCTGCAGATCTGGAAAGCCTTCCAAAGCGTTTCACCTCCAGGGGAAAAAAAAAAATGCACATTCCTGGGAAATTTCATTTTGCTGGAAACACTCAAAGCTTTCTGGGAAGAGGATGCTAAACAAGGGCAGTCACAGAAGATGCTTATAGCCCTGAAATATGCTATTCTAATTATTTGTTTAATGGAGCGAGGTCTTAGCTGTAACAGAACACCCTTTTAATGGCATTTAAAGCTCTCTTCCACGTAGGTTTAATTGAGCATTGAAACACTTAGCAGAGAACAGGGGAAAACAACTTTTCAGCAGCAGCAACTTTGCACAGGAGCTGGGCAGAGCAGACCTTTGAACCACCGTGCTCTTGCTGCAGAGATACTCAGCACCAGGGAAAAAAAAAAAAAACCTTGTTGAGAGCATCAGCTTGCCCTGCTCACAACCTGCTGGCTATGAAGCAGGGGCTGACCTGGCATTTTATCACTGACATGTGATAAATGCAGTGCACTTTTGCATTAGTGTGGAAGACAGAGGCCTTCTGAAGTGTTTTTAAACAGCACCTTACCTGCAAGGCACACCATGAGTGATTGCAGCACGAGCATCTCCCATAGCAACCTCATCTTCAGCTTCCTGGGTCAGAGAAGATGAGCTGAACTGCAGAAGAGAACAGGGCTCCTTGGAAAAACTCAGGCAACTTTTAATCTGTGAAAGAGAAAAGGTGGATTACAGGGAGCTTTAGGATTGCTGCTCCTTCTATTTAGAATCATAGAATCAGTCAGGGTTGGAAGGGACCACAAGGATCATCTACTTCCAACTCCCTGCCATGGGCAGGGACACCTCACACTAGAGCAGCCTGGCCAGAGCCTCATCCAGCCTGGCCTTAAACACCTCCAGGGATGGAGCCTCAACCACTCCCTCAACCAATCCCTGGGCAACCCATTCCAGGCTCTCACCAGTCTCATGGGGAAGAACTTCTTCCTCATGTCCAGCCTGAATCTCCCCACTTCCAGCTTTATTCCATCCCCCCCAGTCCTGTCACTCCCTGATATCCTAAAAAGTCCCTCCCCAGCTTTCTTGTAGCCCCCTTCAGATACTGGAAGGCCACAAGAAGGTCACCTCAGAGCCTTCTCTTCTCCAGACTGAACAGCCCCAACTCTTTCAGTCTGTCCTCATAGGAGAGGTGCTCCAGCCCTCCGATCATCATTTGTTGACAGTTTGGTGTTTAATTTCCAGGAAAGTTGCACCTGAAGACCAAGAAAGAAACTTTTGGGAGCATTTAATGTAAAAGCATTCTGAGGAGTGAGGTGTGATGGTCTAAGGAGGCTGAATGCCAGATGAGGATGACAAATGGCAACCCTTTATCTGCCTCTTCCACTTGAGTGCTGTGAGAGCTCTGTATCAATTTTGGCACTGGCAGATTCTCTCACTGCCACTCTGGGGTCATCTGAATGGTGATTAGTTAATTCTAAGATCAGAGTTAAGAGGGACTGAAGCAACTGGAGGAGTTGGGGCTGTTTAGTTTGAAAAAGAAGAGGCTGAGGGGAGACCTCATGGCTCTCTACAACTACCTGAAGGGAGAGGCTGGGGCTGGTCTCTCCTCACAGGTAATTAGTGACAGAACAAGAGGGAATGGCCACAAGCTGCCACTGGGTAGGTTTAGACTGGACATTAGGAAAAAAAATATTCCTGGAAAGAGTGGTCAGGCACTGGAATGAGCTGCCCAGGGAGATGGTGGAGTCACCAACCCTGAATGTGTTTAAAGGTGGTTTGGATGTGGTGCTTGGGGGTATGGTTTAGGGGTGAAGCTTGTAGAGTAGGGTTCTGGGTTGGACTTGGTGATCCTGAAGGTCTTTCCCAACCTGAATGTTTCTATGTCTAAAACATGCTGTCCAGTAAATTCATTCTGTGAGGATGAGGAGAATTACTCTCCCTTTGCACCACAAACATCACCTGTACCTGAAGGACAGCATCTCTCTGCAAAGTCACCCTTTCTGGGAAGAGTTCCCACACTGCTCAGGAAGAGGGAGGTCCTTTTTCCATTTCACCTCCATTATCACTGCTCTAAAATTCTTCCAGAATCCCCCCCCCCCCCCCCCACCTTAAATTCCTTCCAGGTAAAACCTGATCTTTTCCTCACACTCCATTACAACTTGTAAATAGCTACACAATTGCTAAGCAGGCAATTGGAAGACTGAGTTTATCACTGCAAAACAGACAGCCCAAGGGAGGGGAAAAAAAATAAATGCCCCCTTTTATAAAAAGAACCTTTGCCAGAGCAGGCATTTAAATATTAAAAATAACTAAATCTAGCCAGACACACTTTTTTTTTTTTTTTAAATCATTTATTCATCTCACTGAAGGCTGGAAGTTAAGAGCCCTTTAGTGCTTCCAAGAGAAACTGCATGACTAATAGCATGTGAAGGGGTATCGTGAGAGGTCTCTGCTGGCTTTTGTGAGGTAAAATTGATAAGATTCTTCTAATAAAGTCAGGTTCAGTGCACTGAGAGGACTAACAAGTTGAAGATGAAACTTGGAAAAGGGAGAGAGTTTAATTGAATGTATTCATCTGTTCTCACACCGCCAGATTGGGCTGGCTGGGGAAGGACTAATCAATGGCAACTAATAACTTAAGTGAATGATTAGAGTATTAATCATTCATTCCTCAAGGAAAACGTCATCACAGGCCTTGATATTGATAGACATAGCTCAGCAGTTGCTCTCTGCATTTACAGAAAACTCAAGAAACCTGTGTAATACCCTTCCACTATTTGAAGGGGGTCTCCAGGACAGCTGGAGAGGGACTTTTTACAAAGGCATGGAGTGTCAGCAGAAGGGGTAATGGCTTCAGACTGGAAGGAGATGGATTTAGATCAGACATTAAGAAGAAATTCTTCCTCATGAGGGTGCTAAGGCACCAGAAGAGAAATCCCAGAGAGGTTCTGGAGGCTCCAACCATAGAAGTGTTTAAAGCAAGGTTGGATGATGCCTTGAGCACCTTGGTCTAGTAGGATGTCTTGGCAGGGTGGATAGAACTAGGTGATCCAGGCTACAGGAGGGTAGATTTAGAGTAGATGTTAGGAAGTTCTTCACCATAAGGATGATGAGACACTGGAACAGGTTGCCCAGGAAGGTGGTGGAAGCTCCATCCCTGGAATTTTTGAAGGCCAGGCTGGATGTGGCTCTGAGCAACCTGATCCAGTGGAAAGTGTCCCTGTCCATGGCAGGAGGGTTGGAAGTAGGTGATCCTTGAGGTCCCTTCCAACCCTGACAATTCCATGATTCCATGATTCTATGACCTTTGAGATCCCTTCCAGCCCCAAACATTCTATGACTCTATACTTTTTTTTACCCTGTATAATCTTGATACATGGACAAACACAGTTTTAACCTCAAAGTACCAAATTCTCTTGGTTGTAACTGCACCTGCATAGGAGATTTCTACCACAGGGAAGTCACTCTTGGGTTTACACTAATTTAAGTGAGATTTGAGATAAATCTTGCATTCTCCAGCAGCTGCTGGAATTCTTTCATGCTCTCCTTTTCCCATGTATTATTCCCATCAATAATCCCACTGTGTCACTCATAAGGCCTCTCTTCATGAAACTTTATGTAGTGATCATTCTCCTCTGCAAAGCTTCACAATTATTCTCCTCTCTCTCTGCAGTAAGCTGCATGGGACTGAAACAGAGCAATCACTTACAGTCTTTGATACCTAATTAAAACCAGGAGAGGTACAGCACTTAGTAACTTAACCTAATGCCAGGAGCCCATCCAAAGCACCTGTAGACCCATCTGTAAGCTACCAGCATGCAGAAGGGTTAACCAAAATCTCTCTTGCTGTGTGGATTAGTAACAGCAGCACTCAGCTTCTCAGCTGTCTGGAAGCAGTGTTGGTGGCAAGGAACCATAGAATAGAATCATAGAATCAGCCAGGTTGGAAGAGACCTCCAAGATCATCCAAGTCCAACCTATCACCCAGCCCTAGCCAATCAACCACACCATGGCACTAAGTGCCTCATCCAGGCTTTTCTTGAACATCTCCAGGGACAATGACTCCACCACCTCCCTGGGCTTCACATTCCAAAGGCAAGTCTCTCTCTGTGAAGAACTTCCTCCTAATATCCAATCTATACCTCCCCTGACACAGCTTGAGACTGTGTCCCCTCGTGCTGGTTGCCTGGGAGAGGAGCCTGACCCCCACCTGGCTACAGCCTCCCCTCAGGTAGTTGTAGACAGCAATGAAGTCACCCCTGAGCCTCCTCTTCTCCAGGCTAAACAACCCCAGCTCCCTCAGCCTCTCCTCATAGGGCTTGTGTTCCAGGCCCCTCACATAGTTCCTTCTTCTCTGTCTTTTGGTTAAAAAAGCAGGAAAATAAACCCAGAGGTCTGACCAAAGTCCAGCAAAATGCTTCTGTTTATTCCATGGCTTTTGAGAATGGTGCTTTGGAGACTTGATGGAGACAAGGGACAATCCTACATGGAGGACCATGGAGATGGCTGCCCTGTCTGCAAAGCTGTTGAGTCACAGCCTTGATGATATTCTCTTTGAACTGAGGCTGCTGCTTTGGTAATTTGTTCCCTAGCTTTCCACAGAAGAAAATTCTTGGATAGCCTTCAATTTATTATTCCTCCCCCTTCCCACTGCAACTTCTCTTATCTGAACTTCTCCTGACTCACCACCCCTTTGGGAAAAATTCTGGCAACTCTGTGGCTTCTTGCAAACTGAGTTGCTTCCCTTTCCCCCCCTCCCTTACATGATTCTCTAAGCATTTTAAACACTAATAAAAAAAAAAATCAAAATTACTAATGTAAATTACTTTTTAGCTTGAAAGGGCATTAAAAATAGCAGGCTCTTTCATTCCTCCCAAGATGTTGTGACACAATCACTGGGTCTTCTTCTTTTCAGCCAAAATTAAAAGCTGTGCTAAACCCATGGATTTTTACTGAGCAGCACAATTATTAAGTTTAGGGGAAAAGCTGGAAGCCCTTCCCTATGAGGGGAGACCTTATAGCTACATTTCAATACCTGAAGGAGACCTACAAGAAGGATGGAGAGGGCAATGGGCATAAATTGGAAACAAGGAGCTTCCATCTGAACAGGAGGAGAAACTTCTTTGGTGTGAGGGTGCTGGAGCCTTGGAGCAGGCTGCCCAGGGAGGCTGTGGAGTCTCCTTGTCTGGAGAGGTTTCAAACTCACCTGGACATTGTGATCTGCTCTAATGGGGAGGTTGGACTAGATGATCTCCAGAGGTCCCTTCCAACCTCCCCCCACCTAGTTCTGTGATTCTGTACCACATTCTACCCTCATGCTCAGTGTTCAATGAATATGAAAGCTCCAGAAGCACCATTTCCTGATGCTCCCTAACAGCCCTCCCAGGAGCAGCACTGACAATAGGTACCTGGAGACTCAGCTGCCAGCTGAGCCCTGGGCCCTTTAGAACCACAAACCCACACCCTGATTTCTTCTGGGGGATCTAACACAGGTTTTATATGCCATGGAAAGTTTCTCAAGGAGAAACTTCACCTGTCTCAGCAGCCCAAAAAAAAAAAAAAAAAAAAAAACCAAACCCAAAACAATAATGACAGGTAAATTAGATGATTCCCATTTAAAAACCTCTTTCCCAGGTTAAAATATTCAAGACAGGGCTGCATTTCCATTTCTCATGATAGCTCCCCATTTCACAATGCTTCCCTGTAAACACTGCTGCTCTTCCTATCTGCAGGTCCATTGTACAGAGATGTGGAAAAAACTGTTGAAACACAGTGAGGTTTTGATGGCCACAAATTCAGGAAAGGCAAAATTCATGCATGAGGGAAAAAAAAAAAACAACTAATAAATAGAATTGAAAATATCCTTCCCTTTTCTAAATGTTTTTTCTGGCTTGAGAGCAGCCCTGAAGAAGAGGACTTGGGGGTGCTGGTGGATGAGAAGCTCAACATGAGCCACCAGTGAGCACTTGCAGTTTGGAAAGCAAATCACATCCCGGACTGCATCAGGAGAAGCATAGCCAGCAGGGCAAGTAAAGTGATTCATCCCTCCTACTCTGCTCTGGTGAGCCCCCACCTGGAGTACTGCATCCAGTTCTGGAGCCTCTATTACAAGAATGATCTGGAGGTGATGGGGCTATTCAGTCTGGAGAAGAGAAGGCTCCAAGAAGACCTTATCGCAGCCTTCCAGTGTCTGAAGGGGGCTACAAGAAAGCTGGGGAGGGACTTTTTAGGGTGTCAGGTAATGATAGGACTGGGGGGAATGGAGCAAAACTAGAAATGGGGAGATTCAGACTGGATGTTAGGAAGAAATTCTTCCCCATGAGGGTGGTGAGACACTGGCACAGGTTGCCCAGGGAGGTGGTGGAAGCCTCATCCCTGGAGGTTTTTGCAGCCAGGCTGGATGAGGCTCTGGCCAGCCTGCTGTAGTGTGAGGTGACCCTGCCCATGGCAGGGGGGTTGGAACTGGATGATCCTTGAGGTCCCTTCAAACCCTGAAAATTCTATGATTCTATAAAATGCCAGGGTGGTTTATGCTGCTTCTGAAAAAGAAGAGGTCTGAAATCTTGCAAAGTTTAATGCTTTCTCTGCAGGAGGAAGCATTTTTAGTTTCAGTGCTCTACAGAGGTACAGTTTTGAGATGAAAATGAGATAGCTTTGCTTCAGTTGGGAAGCACATCCCATCAGAAAAGCCAGTGCCAGCACACATGTGCAGATGTCTTTTTAACTTTACTTTTGGCAATGCACCCACTGCAAATGCTTCTGAAAGGCACCTTTGTTTGTAATTGTATTCTGAGGAAGAGAGTTGATTCTGAGTGCTACAGGCAGGGATGAAGGGAGAAAGGAGAGGGAAAAAAAAAGAAAAGCAAAGATGCAGGCATGTGGCAGTTTAGGCTGGGTGCCCCCTCCTACTGCCACATAAATTACACCTCTGGTGTCCTGGGTGCCCACCCACAGGGGTGGACACAGGAAACGACGTATTTCTACCCATAAATCCTGCGCCCTATAAAGCCACCTGCAGAGTCATCCTCTTCCTCTTTCTTCCCTCTCTGCTCCCACAGGAGATGCCCTCTCTTATCGGGTAATGCCGGGGGAGTATCCTCAAGGCCTCTTAGGCCTGTCTAGGCCTAATGCCAGGAGGAGAATGGAGGCGGGGGGGCAATCTCAGACCTGGCCAGCCTGAGACTTGCCTAGCAGTGGGAGGGGGAAGAAAGAGCCCTGGGGGTTTGGGTTTACCCTCAGGTGGGAGGAAGGGAGGATTGGGAAGCCTTTGGGAATTATGTGAGGGGTTCTGTATGCTTCTGGGATATTCTTGCCACTATGCTTTGTAGTTTTCTGTAGCTTCACCAATTGCTTTTCCATTTAAACTTTCCATCACTCTCCAATCCGTTTGTGTGAGTCTCATTCTTTTGTCCCTTTTGGGGCAAGAGACGTTCTGTCTGGCCTCAAACCAGCACAAGACAGTAGAAATATTTGTGGTGAATTGGTCTGAGTTAGGAAGCATGGATGGTTGAGAGGGATTCCATAGAACAACCAAAACAGAAATGAAAAACCTAAGGCTGAGGGCTATTGACATATTCAGAACACACACCAAAAATAAATAATTAGAAAAAAAAAAAGGTTAAAAAAATCCTTTTGCAGCTTTAATTTGCACTATACAGACACCCAGATTTTGGGAGCATTCTGAAGGAAAAGTTTCAAAGCAAAGCCCAAGCCCCCAAAGTCCTGCAGCAGCACCAGCAGCAAGGAGCAAGCCTTAGCAAGCCTCTCACGTTTCCCTCCTGCACATCGGTGTGCTGCACGGTGCCAGTTCTGCTAAACTCCCAAATAAATCACTGTTAATGAAGCATGCTGCACACCCAGACAGAAACAGGCTCATTTTAATCACCTCCACAAAGGAAGAGCTAAGGGTAAGCACAAAGCACTCTGAGCAGCAGCAGGTGAGTTGTCAGATTTAAGGTGGTGCCTCCCCACTGGCTGTCACAGATCTGACCTGAGGGCAGGAGCAAGTATCTGGCCTGAATCTTCTGCTTTCCTGAAGTCACATTAGTTCATTTAACTTTAGAAGATTTTAAAACCTTTACTTGAACTTCTCATTTTTGACCCCTCCACACAACATTCAACGGATAACTGTCATGGGTTAGAGATGGGCAGACTGCCAGCTGAGTGCCAGGGGCTGTCCATGGAGCCCTCTGCCTTCCCAAATGGAAGAGAAAGGAAAGAAGGAAGAGAGACTGGTGGGGTAGGGAAGAAACTAAGCTAAGTGCCATGGAAAGAACAATCCCATGAAACAGAGACAAGACACAAACCAAGAGCCAACCTGACCCCTGATGGCACCACTGATGTGGTGGTCTGGGCAAGTCCCAGCCTGGACTCAGCAGCAGATTGGAACTGGATTCAGGAGCCTGAATCAGGCACACGTGGATTGGAGTTAGAAGGCAGAAGGGACAGAGTCCTGCTAGGACACTGGCCAAGGAAGAAGAGGCTTGACCCTGGGAATCCCTCAAGCTTAATCCTGAAGATTCCCTCCAGGGGCTGCAATTCCTTGGGGGACAGTTGAAGATCACCTGTCCTGGCTGCTCCTCCCCACAGGTACCACCTCTGACTTCCTGCATCCCAAGGTGGAACATAAGATGTGGCAGTGCCCTTGGCCTGAACAAGACCAAGTCTCAGACAGGTCTTGGCAGGAACTCTGCCATCCGCTTCTTCCTGCTAGAAGCAGCCCCTGGCTGTGCAAACCTGCCCTGAACATCAGAAAGTGGCTCCCTGAGGAGAGCCTGAGCTGGGAAGTCACAGCCCTGAGCACAACTGGCTGTGCTCTATCTCACACCAAGACAACAAACACCACAGCCCTTTTTTGTCAAAGAACTACAATGCAGTGGGTGGACCATTAGTTGCATTAGTCCCCAGATACTCTAAAGACTGAGGCATCACCCCTGGAAAGAAGCATTCAGAACCTCCCCTGTTCACTGGCAGCACAGCTTACCTCAGCCTCTTTGGGGTATGCCTACCACACTTCCCTCAAATGCTTCTAAAGAGGAAGGAACATGAAAATTTCAACTTTGAGAAAGGAATTAACATTGAAATGTAATTCTTCTCATCACCTGGCAGACAAAATTGTCTCCTTACTGAGATACACACATGGGCTGCCTGCATGCAGCCCAGGCTCACCCTCACACCCCTTTGCATTGGCAAGAGAGATCTTTTATCTCTTTCTGCACTTTGGAATTTTTCAAGTTACACTTCACCACAGGCCAGTTCTACAACTTAACTGAAAAGCCATAGCTGGACTGACACAGAGTCTGGTTTTGCTCCCCTATTTCCCAGTAGTTTTGTGAAGAGCAGAGATGGAACAGAAGGTGTGCTTATTCAGTCTGCTGGTGACACTAAGAGGCTGCAGGTACTTCTGAGGATGTGAATGTAATTCAAAACCACCCTGACAAATTGGACATAAAACCAGACTAAAACAGAGGGATGGATTTATGTAAGAGACAAGTGGCTTCCTGCTGCAGTAAATAGGTTGCTGCCTTAAACAGCACAAACATATGCTGGGGAGCAACTGGCTGGCTGATAGCTCTGCACTGATCCACAGGCAGCTGAACGCGTCAGCAATGCCCTGGGTGTGTGCAAGCAGCAAAACCCCTGCCTGGGATGTGTAAACCAGGCCTGCAGGTCCCTTTCATCTGAAATGTCCTGCTAGGAAAGCAACCTGCCACTGGCCCCAGTACTGGGGGCCTTGGATGCAGAATCAACAGCCAAGAGTTGGTGTTGCTTGTCAAGGAAAATTTGTCCCCAGCAAGCTTCTGAAGGAGACCACCAGAGAGAATTAGAGGACTATATACCATGTGGTGTAAATATAGAACAAAGGGAGCTGCTTAGTCTACAGAATCATAGAATGCTTTAAGTTGGAAGGGACCTTCAAAGCTCATGCAGTACAACCCCCTTGCAGTCTGCAACCAGAGCTCAGAGCCCCTGGCAGCCTGACCTGGAATGATTCCAGGGATGGGGCAGCTCCCACCTCTCTGGCCAGCCTCGGCCAGGGTCTCATCACCCTCATAGTTACAAAATTCTTCATCTATTCTAAATCTCCCTCTTTTAGATATTGAGGTCAGAGACAGTATCTATTTTGCCTCCAGGAACACCAACATTTGGAAGAGGATGGAGAGAATTCCAAATACTGAGATTCTCCAGTCCTGTTGCTGCTGGTTCCAAGGTGAGGTCATTCCTCACCTGATTCAGAAATTGGAAGAACAATAACCTTGAGTCTCTGCTAATTAACTGAAAGTCAGACTGATGCTCTGAGCATGGAGGTGTCCTCTATAAATGAAGGTTAGAGAAACTGTTCTGCTGAAGTGAGGAGTCATGGGGCAAAAGCAATGAGGTTTCCTTCATCTAAGAGAGAGAGAAGATTTTTTCCTAAATTAAAGAAAATGGCTTTTTCTGTGAAAGGGGTTAAACAGTGTTACTCCAAGGGAGCAGCATGAGGAATTAAATCCTAACAAGGTTCTGGCAGATACAAAATGCTAACAGCAGTTAGGGGAAGCAGACAGGTTAGACATTATTCAGTGGGACTACAGTTCAATACATCACCCACAAGGATGTGAGAAGGTCCTTCCCACAGTTCAGTGTCCAAATGCAATGAGGAGGTCACTTTTGTGAGCATGTCAGTAAGGGGAAGGAAACTCATCACCTGGGGTAAGCTAGAAAGAAATCACTGATCATGGAAGAGACCTTCAGAGGTCCCTTCCGTCCCAGACCATTCTATGATTCTGAAGAACTGTAATGTGTCCAAGATGCTTAAATCATGGAGGCTTTTAAGTGTGTTGCTCAGAAATAGCTGGCAGCCCATGCTGCTAGAGAGCATCAACACCCGGAATACCCTGCCCAGTTTTGGGCTCCCCAGTTCAAGAGAAACAGGGATCTGCTGGAGAGAGACCAAAGGAGAGCTATGAGGATGATGAAGGGACTGGAACAACTCTCCTGTGAGGAAAGACTGAGAGCCCTGGGGCTGTTTAGTCTCGAGAAGAGGAGGCTGAGAGGGGATCTAACTAATGTTTATAAATATCTGAGGGGTGGGTGTCAGGATGAAGGTGCCAGGCTCTTTTTTGGTGGTGCTCAGTGTTAGGACAAGGGCAATGGGTACAAACTAGAACACAGGAGGTTCCACCTCAACATGAGGAGAAACTTCCTTACTGTGAGGGTGCTGAAGCCCTGAAGCAGGCTGCCCACAGAGATTCTGGAGTCTTCAAGACCCATTTGGATGCATCCCTGTGTGGCTTGTCCTAGGTGACCCTGCTTTGGCAGATGGGTTGGACTCAATGATCTCTGGAGGTCCCTTTACAACCCTTACCACTCTGTGATTCTGTAACATGATACACTCCTCCCAGAAGCATCCTTGGCATGGGCAGCTCCAGTCTCCTGAGCGCTGGCTGTGGCCCAGATTCAGCAGAGCATCGATTTCTAACCCTGATCTAGCCTCTTAATACTGTGCTGAATCCTGGCCTGTGTGCTGGGAGAGGCACAGGCTCTATTTAAGCAGGTGCAATCAGTGACCCACAAAATTAAGCAGCCAAAAATAGAAGGTGCCTCAAAGATGTGTCCCCAGCAGTGCAAATCTTCACAGGAATAATCTTCTGATGTACACAGGGCTGAAAAGGCAAGGTTTTGTTCTGCTGTGGTAGCTGCTGTTGTTCTGAGTCTGGAGATAAATGTTGCTCTCCCCTTGTGCATAAGGGGAGGGAAAAAGGAATTTACACAGAGGGCCTGGGGAGATGAAGGGGAGCGGGAGCGTGCTGGGGGCATCTCTCACCCAGCTCTCCTCCTTCTCACAGCATGTCTGTCAGATCCTGATCTATCTCCAGCTCCTCTGCTGAAAAGATCCCTTCTGGAGTTGCACACTTCTAGACAATTCACACATTCTACAGCATACTGTGCCTGATAACACAAACCAGCGACACCCGCGGCGTGTTCCTGAGACACACTCCTGTTGAACGGGGATGAGATGCTGCAAAAAATTAATTATCTAAGAAGAAGGACAAAGGAAAGAAAAAAAAAACCAAAAACAATGTCAGGTTTTACATTGTGTTTCCTCCTCTGGGCATTCAGTCACATTTGCTAAATAAATAGAGATTTCATTTCACTGGATCAAGGAAGTTAGAGCACCTCAACAGATGCCAAGTTCCCAACTCACCCCAGTCATTTATATTTGTCAGGCTGTTGGGTTTTTGGTGTCTGCTGTGCCTGAGCACCTTGCACCTTCCTCGCTGCCACACACACTGCCACCACTTGCTCCTTACTCAAGGAGGATGCCAAGGTACACACAGGAACCAAGGATTACATCCATCGGATTAAGGCAATCAATAGAATTCCAATGATATTAGCAAAGATTGCTGAAGGAGTCACTTGGAAGGTGCCTGCTGCCTCGGATTGCAAGCCCTAGAGCTTAAATGAAGCTTCTTCTACTCAGGTTTTTCTGATGTAACTGGTCTATAACTTATTTTCATCCTCCATGTCCCCTGAGGAGCTGGCTGGTGGGGTCAGCTCTGTTACTGGAGGGGCAGGCAGGGAGAGTCTTTGTTGCTGAGGTAGTAAAAGCTGTATGGATATACCTGTCACTGATGGCATCCCTTCCTGACTTAGAATCATGGAATCACAGAATTGTTTAGGCTGGAAAAGGCCTTTAAGATCACCAATCATTAACCCAACACTGCCAAGTCAACAGTAAACCATTCTTGCCATGTCCCTCAGCACCACATCTACACAGCTTTTAAATTGCTCCAGAGATGGTGATTCCACCAGTGCCCTGGGCAGCCTATTCCAGGGCTTGACAACCCTTTCGAGGAAGAAATTGTTCCTCATGTCCAACCTAAACCTCCCATGGTGCAACTCAAGGCCATTTTCTCTGCTCCTGTCACTGTCTACTTGGGAGAACAGATAACCTCACCCCACTCCAACCTCCTTTCAGGGAGTCAAAAAGAGTGAGAAGGTCTCCTGTCAGCTTCCTTTTCACCAGGCTGAACAATCCCAGGTCCTTCAGCTTCTCCTCTCCAGCCCTGTTCTCCAGACCCTTCACCAGCCTTGTTGCCCTTCTCTGGACATACTTCACCACCTCAATGTGCTTCCTGTAGTGATGGGCCCAAAAGTGAACCCAGTATTCAAGATGTGACTTGTTACATTAGCAATTCCTAGAAGCAACACACCTGGTTGATCTTTATGCAGAACCTAATGCCACAGCTTAATGCCTGATCAGAGGCTCCAGATGAAATTAAAACAGCCAGCTAATACCAGGCACTCTCTCTTTGAGCATTTCACCCTGCTGCAGTATTCCCTGCACACCTTCATCCCCAGCAAAAAAACAACTTCATGGAAGCAGCAATCCATCTCAAAAGCAGGATATTCCCAGCTGTGAAACACAGCCCTTCACCTTCTAAACCAGTGAATCAGAGCACAATCTTCCACTGGAGGGAAAAAAAATGACAGTAATTAAAGCTTTTTAATTACTAACCACTAACTACCACACTTCACCTGATTATGATCTTTACTCTTTGTCTCCTGCCCCCAGGAAACCGACGTTGCCCTGTAAAACCTGAAGAATTTGTAAGCATAAATCATCTCTAGGTAATGAGATCTAGGTGACTAAAAGCAAGTCTAAATTAAGGCTACTGGTGTTAATTAGGGGTCACTCTGTATTGTTTGAGCATTTCGATGGAAGGGGTGGAATGAGAAATGCTCGTCTGAGGCAGCACCTTGCAGATAGGATGAGGTCCCTTCCAAAGCCTGATGTTCTGTGATAGCATCCAGCTTTTCTCAACCCATCACACCACTGTGCTGAAACTAGGAGTAACAAAAGCTGCAGGCACTGAAACTTCAGAGCCTGGCATTTCCTACAAATTAGAATTTAATTTCTTTTAGAGAGCCTTTGGCTGAAGGTTATCTAAAACAGTTACCTTAAAACTCCCCAATTTAGAAACAATTCCAGCTTCATGCAGAGGGAAATTTTCAGTGCAAGGTTTTATAAGATTAAATAAAAGGCTGTCGCATACAGCCAAGCAATACATGATAAATGCCACCTAAAATACCAGGCTTTAGGGATAGCAAAACTAACTTGAGGAGTAAAAAATACTTGGAGTTGTTATTCTGTGGTCTAGCTCTTCTCTCCTAGCCATAGCACTGATCTACTACCAATGGAAATGGTCTATAGGAAGCCCATTACATGTTCAAGTCTTATTTTCCCTTCTTTCTTCTGATGGCAAAGACCTGAATGCAGAGCAGAGCACATGACCAAACCCTGACAGGAATCACGGAATGGTTTGGGTTGGAAGGGACCTTAAAGATCATCTAGTTCCAACTCCCCTACCATGGGCAGGGACACCTTCATAGAATCATTAAGATAAGAAAGAACCTCTGAGCTCAGTAAATGCAGATTGCTCAAGACCTCATCCAGCCTGGCCTTGAATGCCTTCAGGGAAGGGGCATCTACAACCTCCTTGGGCAATCTGTTCCAGTGTCTCCCCACCCTCACTGGCAAGAATTTCTTTCTAACATCCAGTCTAAATCTACCACACTCTGGAGGGTAGGATGACTCTGCAGACAACTCCAAAGCAAACCCAAGCCATCCTGGGTTCTAAGCAGCCTCTTTCCACTAGGGAATGCAAGCTCCAAGATACAGAAATAAACTGTCAGCCAAAGTGAGGTATTAACCTCCATCTGACTTTTGATCACACATTTCCTGCAGAAATAAGGGTTAATTTATTGCTGTCTCAGTCTGGCAGAATGCTGCACCGAGGAAACAAGGCTCCAGGGACTCTGCCTGACAATGAAGTTCCTTTTATCCCGAGGTCACTGCTTCAAGATAATGAATCAAGACAGTTTTCACTCTCTGAACAAAGACAGATAAGCAACATTCTCAGTTATCATTCACTTTTGAATGGGTCCATTCCCCAAACACAAATTATCAGCCAGCATTATCTTGTCCAGGAGACAAGAGGGAGGAAAAAAAAAAAAAGGAAATATATATGCTGGGGATAATATTGAAGATATTTCCACCCTATCTCAAAAATCAGCATCTTAATGACATTTTACTTTTCTCTCTGCAGCTTACAAAATAATCCATTTTCTTTCCAAGACAAAAGGAGAGCTTTCTCCCTGGGAGTTCCACAGGGGGAATCAAGCATATTGAACACGTTACGAAGAGCGCTGTGCCCAGCCTGCTGCCTTCCTCCAGTGCTACAAATTGGATGTTTCTTAAGAGCAGAAAATGGAACTTAGAAAGGAAAAAAAAAAAAAACAAAACACAAACCCACAAAACCAAACCAACAAGTGAGTTTATTAACTTTAGAAGTTGATAAGGAGCCAGTCTTGCACTCTGAGTTTTCCTGGGAAGGCAGGCGATCAAAACAACAATTCCCTCATCACTTATTAACGTCAGAAGGCTTCAAACCCAGATAATTAAGACGCTTGGACCTAGAAATGTTTTTAACTCCTTTGTTACATTTCAAAATCATCGAGAGAAAGAAAGAAAAAAAAAACAACTCAACAAAAACCAAACAAATCCCAAAATCAAATCAAATCACTAATCATTTTGATATCCCTGTTCAGTGAATATTTAGTGCTCATTACTGTTCAGTGATTATCTTTTGTGTTTTCCCTTCAAAGCTTATGTTACAAGGCTGCCTGGCATGTGAGTGTTGGAAGGGAGCTGCTTTCACACTCTGCTCTTGGACTTTTATAAACACAAAGTTAGAATCATAGAATGGTTTGGGTTGGAAGGGACCTTGAAAATCATCTAGTTCCAACCCCTGCCCTGCCACGGGTAGGGACACCTTCCACTAGCCCAGGTTGCTCAAGTCCCCAACCAACCTGACTTTGAACACTTCCAGGCTTGGAACCTCCACAACTTCTATGGGCAGCCTGTTCCTGTGTCTCACCACCCTCATGGAGAAGAATTTCTTCCTAATGTCTAATCTAAATCCAGCTTCTTGCACTTGGAAGCCATCACCCCTTGTCCTGTCACTCCATGACTTGGAAAAAGTCCCTCTCCAGCATTTCTCTAGCCCCCTTCAGACACTGGAAAGGCTGTGCTAAGGTCGCCCTAGAGCTTCCTCTTCTCTAGGCTGAACAGCCTCAACTCTCCTAGCCTGGCCTCACAGCAGAGGGCTCCAAACCCTCCCACCATTGCTGTGACCTCCTCTGCCCCTGTTCCAACAAGACTGTCTCTACTGTGCTGAGGACTCCAGAACTGGCCCCAATACTGGGATGTCACCGGAGTCCTGCTCCTTTCAGACAAAAAGAAATCCTCCTTGATTTTTTCCAAACCTTATGGCATCCCTGTGAGCCATATAAATATTATTTTTTTTTTCATCCTGACAAAAGCAGGCTTCCTACAGAAGCTGGAAGCAGAAGCCAAGAAGCTGCATTTCACTCTCAGCCTTTGCTGCTGTGTTGCAGCCTACACTTGAGCTTAGGAAACCGTTCAAACAATTACCATGGTCTGAATTAAGGGTTCAGGAAATGATTAAAAATACAATGGGCCTGAGACTATTAAATAGTGGAATTTATACTTTGGTGGCCACATCTTGTAACCATTTTTAGTGGCCTGTGAGGTGGCAATGCAGAATAGGAGCTGATAACCCTTTGGTTTGTTTATTCAGTTTGAATTTGAGCAATTCCTAGGGTCAGGCAAGAGCCATGTCCCCAAAGACTTCTGCAAATAAAATTAATTATCTCTCAAATAGTCAAGCCAAACCCAAAGCTGATGTCAATGATCAGCTACTTGTGGTGGGTGCCAGGACTGCTGAGTCCCCACGACCTGCTGCCCGCCTGAGATAGGAATTCTTACTAAACCCCCTCAGTTCTTCTAATATGAACAATTGCAGGGAATGTTTCTCACAGTTTCTTGTTCCTCTTGTTGTTGGATAAAATATTAAAAATAGATTTTTTTTACCTCAGGCTGGGAAAACTTACAGAAAGTGCTAAATAAATCAACTAACACGATTTTGTCATAAATGTACTTTAATTCTAAAAGATATCACAGAATCCCATGATGCCCAGAGAATAGCTTGGTTATTCTTGAACTCACAGAAAACTTTTTGCCCCTCTTTCAGTGTTTTCTTTTAGAAGAAAGTAAGGTAAGAAAGACCAGAAACATGCATAGAAGAAAGAAAAACTCACATTTTACATAAAAATAAGGACTCAGGGCACAGCCAAGCTTATGGGGGAATCTTCTAGCCTCAATCTTCCTCACAGAGGTACAAAGATGGAGAGGAATTTGCTCTGCATCACCTTTCAGGTTGCTTAGGAGATCACAACCACCTTAAGTGCTCTGCACCACTTTTCAGGTTGCTTAGGAGATCACAACCACCTTAAGTACTCTGCATCACATTTCAGGTTGCTTAGAAAATCACAACCACCTTAAGTCTGCATCATGCTAGCCCTTTGGTGCATCTCAGCAGCCCTCATAATGACATGCTACTTCAAGTGGTTTTCTGCATGTGTGCTCCAAACACCACATGGCTGCTCTGCCCTTGCCTCTGGCTGTCAATTGATTTGTAAGAGACAAAAACCATCCTGGGGCAGTTTCAACACTGTACTGCAAATGAGCCCTGACAAAAGCCTGGCACAAGGTATCAGAAAGCTTTCCCTGATCCTCAAGTTGTCTTCTTGAGAGGAAAATCCCAGCCCATACAATCACAGAACAATTTCAGTTGGAAAAGACCTCTAAGGTCATTGAGTCCAACCATCAACTTACCACCACCATGCCCATTAAGCCCCAAAGCCTCCTCAGCACAGGTGCCTTCAAGGCCACTTTTCTCTCTTGCCTGCCATCCCATTTACAACATTAAATCCCATTTCATCTGCATTTGGAGGCAGCACTGGAGCCTTGCCTTCAGCCTTGTGTTTCAGCTGCTCTCAGCACTTCTCCTGCCTGCAGCCTGCTTTAGGTGCTCCGTTTCTCACCACGCTTGGATCCGGCGTCGGCGGTGGCACAGTTTATGGTGCAAAGCCAAATGGTGTGAAGCTGAGGAACCCACACAATGAGACAACACAGCAAAACAGGAGCACTTGCAGACTCTCAACCTGCTCTCCTCCTGCTGTCAGTGGACTGTTTCCAGCAGGAAGGCTGGGATCACACATGGGATGTGGAGGGAAGGCACAGCTCACCTCTTGTGCTTCGTTTGGGATTTTTCTGGCTAGAAGAAGAGATGCCACTCTTTCCTTTGCAGAACTGAACACATGGCTGAGTCAAAATCCTGCCTGTGATATTTTGTTGTCAAATAGGTCTGCTTTTAGACCTAAAAAAAGTGTTAGTTTCATTTAAAAAAAATGAGCTTGTCCCCAAGGAAATTAAAAGGGAACCAGATAAATGGATATAAGGAATGAGTTTATTACTCCTTGAAGGCAACTGATTGGAATAGTCCAGATCATCAGTCTGTGCTGGATATTTCTTCTCTCCCATTGTCAGAGTAGACTCTCCAAAACCCAACAACCAAGCAGGCAAAGGAAAACCACCAAAGGCTAGAGGACTTTGTGTGCCACGGTGATACTAACACTGATTGCAGCCCTGATGGGGAACCAAATTCTTTAAGGCTTAATGTGCAAAGAGAAGCAAATGCTACTGCTCAGCCAGTGATGTCCTTTGGGGTTATTTTGAGATGGAATTCAGGGCATAAATAGGCTACAGCAGAAAAGCTACTGGTCTTTAGTATGCAGGAATTTTGTTGGTTATTCTGAAACCTCAAAGCTGCAGATAACTGCAGATGAACATGAATGCCATGGGCACAGCAGCAGGCACCTGCCTGATCTGGCTGGAGGTTATGGCCACACAGAGCCTCATCTGCCCATCTCCTGCCCCAGGATGCAAAGCAGAGAGCTGGGAAGCTCTGAGCTGAAAGAGTCAAGATCATGCATGGCTTTGCACTGAGCAACTCCTTACAGGATATCTCCTGCTGGGACAATAAATCTCTTCTGGAGAAGGCAGAGGAGAGACCTTGTTGCTCTCTGCTGTCCTGTCACTGGGTACCACTGAATAAAGCCAGGCCCCATCATCCTGACACTCACCCTTTAAGTACTGATCAGCACTGATGAGATCTTCTCCAGACTACAAGACCAAATCCTTTCAGTCTTTCCTCATAAGAGTGATTTTCTAGTCCTCTAATCATCTTTGTAGCCCTTTTATGTACCCTGGAAGTCTCTGTTGAGCCAAGGAGCCCAGAACTGGACACAATACTCCACATGTGGCTTCACCAGGACAGGGTTGAGGGAGGACAACCTCTCTTGACCTGCTTGCCACACTCTTCTTGATGCACCCCAGGATGCCTTTGTCATATCAAGAAGCAACCCCTCAGCCAGACAAAACAAGAACCATCTCTGCAGTGGATAACTGCATCAAGTGATCTGAGCCTGTCTGGCATTTCAGGAGCCATGGCTGGATGCTACTGTGAGGATTTATTGAGATCTCACACTAAGCCTTTGGTTTTCTTGTCATAGGAAACAGATGAAAGGAAAGAAGGTTTGGCAAACTTGACCGCAGCATCGATTTATGTATAACAGCTTCAAAGGGTGTGAAAAGTGTGTTCCTGTTATCCCTGGCTTAGGGCTCTGCAGACCCTCCACTCTCCTCAGCAGAAGACCTGGGAGTGGTGGCTGTAAGGAACACAGCATGCTCCTGCTGCCTCATGGAGGCTCTTCTTCTCCAAGTCGCAGCAATGGCCCAGGAGGAGCTGCCTGAAGCTAATCTGCTTCTCACTGAGGGGAGACCTCACTGCTCCCTACAACTACCTGAAAGGATATTGTAGAGAGGCTGGGGCTGGTCTCTTCTCACAAGTAATTAGTGACAGAGCAAGAAGAAATGGCCTCAAGCTACAACTGGGTAGGTTTAGACTGGACATTAGGAAAAAAAAAATTCCCTGCAAGAGTGGTCAGGGCTTGGAATGTGTTGTCCAGGGAGGTGGTGGAGTCACCAAGCCTGGAGCTGGTTTGGATGTGGTGCTTGGGCATATGGTTTAGGGGTGAACCTTGTAGAGTAGAGTTCTGGGTTGGACTTGGTGATCCTGAGGATCTTTTCCAACCTGAATATTTCTGATTCACTCAGGGTGAGAGCACAGGAAGAAAAGAGCTGGAGGGATGTGAGTGCAGAAAGTGCACACAGCTGACAGCTGGAATAGATGATCTTAGAGGTCTTTTCCAATTGAAACAACTCTGTGATTCTACTCTGGCACTGAAGCTATCTCCAGTGCATATATTTTCAAACCTTCCCCTTTTTAAGCCCATCCTTGAACAGCAGATTCTTTTCCCACCTTGCATGGATGGAGACACCAGGACAAAATAGGATGAGTTCATACCAAATTCATAGAACCATAGCATTGTTTTGGGTGGAAAAGACCACCATCAAGTCAAACCATCCATCTAACACCGCCATGGCCATTAAATCACGTCCCCAGGTGCCATGCCCACACATTTTTTTGAACACCTCTGGGGATGGGGACTTCACCACCTCCCGGGGCAGCCTGTCCCAATACCTGACCACGCCTGTAGGAAAAAAAAAATTCTCATCTCCAAACTAAACCTCCCCTGGCACAATTTCAGACTATTTCCTCTTGTTCTATCACTTGATACTTAAGAGACCAACCCCACCTCACACCAACCTCCTCTTAGGGCCTGTTCTCCTGAAGAGGCAGCAGGAGCTCATCTCTTGCCAGCTTGCAGACACCCAACTACCTACTGACTCACAGAGAAGCCATGTGTCCTAGTGCTGCTTCCAACCATTCCTTTTTACTGCCTATTAAACCCCATTTTAGTACCTCCCAGAGTGCTAATTGTCAACTTTTCAACCTTCATCTGCAGCTTTATATGCCAGCTCATTTCCAGCCCTACTCAGTATTTTCCACTTTTCATTTTGCAGAGATGGAGCTGTCAGCTCAAATTTAATACACTCAATATTTGGCAAAACTTCACAGTGATTTCTGGGACAACTTCTTTAAAAAAGAAATTTGCGATGTCTTGAATGGAAAGTAAACCCAGGAAACAACCAGTTTGGAATGAGAAAATTAAGACTGAGCAAAGGATGAAAAGGATGTCTGAGTAAAAATATCATCCACTTCTACTTCCTAAGGTTGAAGTCAGGAATCTGATCATGCTGAAATTGTCATCCTTCTCATTCCCCATGATCACTCCCAAGGAAGACACAGATCCCACACCCAGTTCTGCTGTTGTCCAAGGCTTTTCCTGAGCAGCCTTTTCTGAACCACTATCATACGGCCAAGCCTGAAAGCAGGATGAGAAGTCAGGTAATGCAGGGGCATCTTTTGGTTTCCCAGCATGTGACTGAGCACAGCCCTAAGGCATGGCTTTAGTTAGGTCACAGAATCACAGAATGTTAGAGGTTGGAAGGCACCTCCAAAGATCATCAAGTCCGACCCCCCTGCCTAAAGCAGGATCACCCAGGGCAGTCTGCACAGGAATGCATCCAAGAGGGCTTTCACAGTTTCCAGAGAAGGAGCCTCCACAACCTCTCTGGGCAGCCTTTTCCAGTGCTGTCACCCTCACTGTAAAGAAGTTTCTCCTCATGTTGAGGTGAAGCCTTCCATGTTCAAGTTTGTACCCACTGTTCCTTGTCTTATCACTGTGAACCACCCAAAAGAGCCTGGCCCCCTCCCCTTGACACCCACCCCTCAGCTATTGATAGACATTGATCAGATCCCTCTCAGTCTTCTCTTCTCCAGACGAAACAGCCCCAGGGCTCTCAGTCTCTCTTCACAGGGGAGATGCTCAAGTCCCCTAAGCAGCATCATGGCTCTCTCTTGGACTCTCTCCAGCAGATCCCTGTCTGGCATTAGACCTCTGAGAGTGCAGCAAGACTCAGAGGGGAGCAGTCCTGTGATCAGGATGGGAGAAGCCACCTCCCATGTTGAAGTATCCAGTCAAGATACCAGGGGAATTGTGAAGGAAACTATCCCAAGGAGAATGCTTCTGGCAGGCAAAATAAGGACATGAGGCAGACGTGTAGTCTGATAGGAGAGAAACCTGGGAGCAGAGGACAAACCAGGCACCAGGATCAAAATACACAGTTGGGAAGGGAAAAGAGGAGCCTGAGGTGGCACTGCAGTCACAGCACCAGAGATAAAGACACCTTGGAGATGGCAGAAGACTCTGAAAAAGCAACAGAGCCAGAGCTGAGGGGTGGTTTGAGACTCCAGCTGTGAACGAGGAGGACAGAGCCAGAATAGTTTAGGTTTCTCCCTTGCCATACAAATAAAGAGATCTTCTGAACAGCCAGATAAGGATTTACTGCTTGCAGTAAAACTTAAATTCTACAATTTAAGTTACAACAGTAGTATGTTAATTTATCTCCTGTTGAGACAGTTAACACAATGACTGGTAGGTATAACCAGTGAGCAGAAATAACTCTTTTTACAGCCTGACTTGGAGATCATTGATGATAATAGAAGCCCATTGGGCTTTGAATAAAACCATACTGGAGATAAGAAGAAAGGCACTGGATGGGAGAAATACTGTGCTGGGATAAATACCTGCATCAGAGTATTTATCAGCTAGATTAGTTCAAAATATAAGGTACCCATCCAAAAAAGAACTATACACACATTGTAAACCATAGTCAGCATGTATCAAAGAGCCCTAATTTCATTTTAGAATCATGGAATGGTTTGGGTTGTAAAAGAGCTTTCAGATCATCAAGCCCAACCATTCTCTAATTCTACCAAGGCTGGTGCTAAACCTCAGCACCATATATCTGCCTCTCTGAAACATCTCCAGGGGTGGTGATTCAGCCACGTCCCTGGGGACCCTGTTCCAGTGTTTCAGAACCCTTTCAGTGAAGAAGTTTCTTCTAATGTCCAACCTAAACCTCCCCTCATGCGACTGGAAGCCCTTGCCTCTTGTCCTATCACTTGTTACTAGGGAGAAGAAACTGACCCCAGCTGGCTCCAACCTCCTTTCAGGGAGTTGAGCGAGTCAAAAGTTTCCCTTTCAGCCTCCTTTTCTCCAACACCCCCAGTTCCCTCAGCTGCTCCTCACCAGCCCTGTTCTCCAGATCCTTTATCAGCTTCATTGTCCTTCTCTGGACCTGGTGGAGGACCTCAATATCCTTCTGGTAGTGGGGGGCCCAAGACTGGACACAATACTCAAGGTAAACGTTACGTGAATCAAAATAGGAGCTAAAGGCACGACCCTTACACTGGCCAGTACCACATTATAAAGGTGAACTCCATGGAATACTCACAGTGAGCTAGGAGTTACAGACAAGAAGTTACAAATAAGTTAAGGAGTTACAGATAAAACAGGAGAAAGAGAAATATTTCAGTCCAAGTGATGCTTGTAAGAGAAGTCCCTCAGTGGCATTACAGGAGTCGCATGCTGGGCAGGAGGAGTTAAGCTGAGCCATAGCTCAGTCTGTGCTTGGAGATGTATAAGCAATGCACATAGGCTGATTGCAGCCTCTGCAGTGGAAGGAGGAGCACAAGGAAGCTGTGGCTTCCCTGGAAGCATAAAGGCAAAGCAGCAGAGCTGATAGTTACAAACACAGCAGGAAAAATCCTATTTCTTCCTCTTTTATTTTTTTAATCACTACGCATGAGAAAGAAAATCCCAGCACAGGCACAGCAAGCACCACTATTGAGTGCTAATCACAAGACTGAATTGTTTTGAGGCTGGAGATCTAAAAATGCTTTCTTTCATCTACAAAGTTACTGGTTTTAAACGTCCCTCACTTTATCTGTCCCTTCCTTCTGCCTGCTCACTTCTGCAGAGGTCCTCCAGCCCAGCAGCCCTCAAGACTTCTTGGCTTGGAAGAATATTAAGCTCTGTACAAAGATCAATTAACTCTAGAGAGTTCTTCCTGCTTTTAAACCCAGATGTGAAACTATTGCCTTTTATAAGGATGAAGACACAACCATTAGTTGTTTCCATTTTTTTTCCCTCCCACTGATTGTTTCCATATTCCTTCAGAGCAAAGTTCATTCAGCTAACAAGGAAGTTCAGAGAAACTATAAAAAAAACCCCAGCAGGGGATAATTTAGATGCACTTCAAAATTCAGGCAACTTCCATGAATCCTGTCCTACATTTAAAATCTATGGCAAAAGCTACACCAGGAAACTTTTCTTTTGCCTGGAAGCAAGGCTGCAGATGCTTGGCAGCCTGTGATGAGTAAGGCTTTGGCTTCAGAGCACGTGGGGGCTGGTGTGCTGAGCTCCTCACAGTGGTGGGCTCACCTCCATGGAGAGAGACAGGCCTGGCCAATCCCTCACCTCTCTGACCAAGGCAGCTGCAGCTCTCCAACATCATCTGTGGCTTCTAACACACGAGACCGCAGTTAGCAATTCTTGATAATGTGCAATGTCCCTCCAGGGCTCTCCAGTGAGTTGATTTCATAGTGAGAGTCTGGAGGTATTAAGAGTTTATAAACAATATCCTCTGATTGCCACCATGGTCTAGATCAACAGTCTCTGAGCCATCATGAGACCTGCAGCGTTTCTCCATGGCCACAGAGCTGCCACCCACCTGCTGTGGCCCAAGAAAGGATCACAGCTGGGTGCTGCTGGCACTGCAAGCTTGTCTCCAGCACTCAATGCAAAACTAAGGCCTGAATACATGGCCAAGATGGACAAAGGAAATGAATTCATGGTGATTCCTGGGCTTTCCAGTTCAAGAGAGACAGGGAACTACTGGAAAGAGTCCAGCAGAGGCTATAGAGATGCTGATGGTACTGGAGCATCTCTGGGAGGAGGAAAGGCTGAGAGCCCTGGGGCTGTTTAGCAGACACAGAGGGGATCTGCTCAGTGCTCAGCAAGAGCTAAAGGCTGGGGGGCAAGAGGCTGGGACCAAACTTTTGTCAGTGGTGCCCAGGGACAGGACAAAGGACAATGGGCACAAAGTGGAACCCGGAAGGGTCCATCTGAACAGAAGGAGAAACTTCTTTTGTGTGAGGGTGCTGGAGGCCTGGATCAGGCTGCCCAAATAGGTTGTGGAGTCTCCGGGTGTGCAGAGCTTCCAAGCTGACCTGGTCACTAACTTCTCTAGCTGGGACAAGCAGGTCTGATCCATAGCAGCTATTGCAACACTTCCTGTGTGCAGCAAGCCCCAGGATAGAACAATGATATCACAGGCAAGAAGAAGTGATAAAATGTCAGAATTAATAATGTGAAACCCATAAAACACAGATTTTATGGGCTCCTCAGACACAGATCTTTCTTTTTTCACTCTTCCTCTAATGGCAAAGACACTTCCCTTCAGCATGAACTTCTGCAGCCCCCTCAGGGTACGGCGACTTGGAGCCAGCTGTGTGACAGTGACACTGCACAGAACTGTGCCATGTGCAAGGTCAGCCTGCTCCTGAAGAACTGCTTACCAGCAAAACATTTCACTGCACACATGAAGCTCAGATAGGAAACCACTCCCTGCATCCCTCAAACCCAACCTCACTGAATCCCAGCACAGTGGGGGTTAGGAGGAACCTCTGGAGATCATCCAGTCCAACCCCCCTGCTGCTAAATGCAGGTACCCCTAGAGCAGGTTGCACAAGAAAGAACACATCCAGGCCTAACCTCCAATGATTTCAGTTATTAAAACTGTACAAAAACATTCCAGAGAGAGAAAAGAGGTAATATATAATGTTTACATACTATTGAACCACTGTAATACACACAGCACATTAAATCTGACATCCAGGGAAATGGAAAAACCTCTACTCAGGTGTGCATAACTCAACAAATTGATGAAAACCTTAATTCACTAAATTTATATCTTTAGCCATGCTGGAATGTAAGAAATTACACTTCAAACCAGACAGGATTTTAAGACCAACTATGTTTTTAGTGTCCCCAGCTCAGCCTGATGGTTTATTTATTTTTCACTCTGTCAATTCATTTTTGAAGAAATATGATAGATATATTTGGAGAAAAAGGATTCACTTTTTGGGTTTGTTTCTACTATAATAAAAAAGAAAAAATGAGAGAGAGAGAGAGAGAGAAAGAAGTTTCCAGCTTCTCTCTCTCTGTTCAGCTGTTCACAGGCTTGGGACATAGAAGGCAGAAGTAAAAGTGATGGATTAGTGAGCAGAGTGCAGTAGAAGTGGTCAAACTTATGTGTTGAAGATAATTTATCAGAGAACTTCCTCAACTCTGCAAGGCATCCCTCACACAGCCTTCACAAATGTGTTCCCATTTTCAGAGTGTTTCACTGCTGCCTCTCACCTCTTTTAAGAGACAAAAAGCTCCTTAAATTACTTTTCCTGTCCTGGCTTTTCTTGGTGCTTGCACACCCAGGCCTGCCTGTAGCAGGAGACCTTCTTTTAAACCACCCAGATCTGAAGTTGAGCATAATGCTTTCATTCATCCCTAGAGAATCCCAGCATGGTACAGGTTGGAAAGGACCTCTGGGGATCACCTAGTACAACCCCACTGCTAAAGCAAGGTCACCCACAGCAGCTTGCCCAGGATCACAACAGCCAGAGAAGGAGACTCCACAACCTCTCTGGGCAGCCTGGTCCATAGCTCTGGCACCCTCAGTCCATCCCATTGAACCATAGAATTGCTGAGGTTGGAAAAGACCTCTGTGATCATCAAGTCCAACCACTTGTCTGTGCAAGATGGATTTTCCATGCATCTCCAAAACTGGCCATAGCTAATGAAAAACAGCAGTCAAGCTGGGACAAATTTAGTCCATAGTTGTCTGAAGAATTTACCTTGACATATTTTTCAAGTGATGGATTTTCAGGGGATGGACATAGAGTAGCCCATTCCAAGTCCCTCATGATGCTCATCTATAATCACTAACCTCAGCCTGGGGACAAACCACTATAAACTGCTATGAAAGACAGATTTGTTTGGTTGTGGTGCCAGAAGAATCACAGAGGAAAACGCCTCCACAGACAGACATTTTCATAGAATGGTCTAGGTTGGAAGGGATCTCCAAAGGTCATCCAGTCCAACCCCCTCTGCACTCAGCAGGGACATCCTCCACTAGATCAGGTTGTCCAGAGCCCTGTCGAGCCTCACCCTGAATATCCCCAGGGATGAGGCCTCAGCTACCCCCCTGGGCAACATGTCCCAGTGTTCCACCACCCTCATGGTGCAGAACTTCTTCCTAACATTCAACCTAAGTCTGCTTTTCTCTAGTTTGAAGCTATTGTCCCTCATCCTGTCACTGTAGACCTTTGCAAACAGTCCCTCTGAAGCCTTCTTGTAGTCCTCTTCAGGTACTGGAAGGTCACTATTAGACCTCCCTAGAGCCTTCTCTTCTCTAGGCTGAACACCCCCAGCTCCCTCAAGCCTGTCCTTGTAGCAGAGGTGCTCCAGCCCCCTGATAATTTTCCTGGCTCTCCTCTGGACCTGCTCCATTGGGTCCATGTTCTTCCTTCTTTTCTGAAGTCCTTTGAGCTGCTCTGACAGTGATGTTACACACTTGGGCTTCATAACGATAAAGGCTGTGTGAGTCCTCTCACACATTGCTTAGCACATGGAACATCTAGGAAATATGTGGGGGGGGGAAAAAAAGCAGCATTTAAGGGGATAACAGGCTGAAAGGAAGCTGTACTTGAATATCAAGCAGAGATCACTCTGGAGATTTCTTGTGGGAGAATTACACTAAACTCCAGTATTGACAGAAGGTTAAAAGATATTCTAAATCAATTGACATTTAAGGCTGCAGCACTGTAAGTGTGTCTGAGAAATGCAAAAACCTTGTTAACCCTCACATGGGGGTCTCTGACTTTCAAATGCTACCTCCATTTGATACTAGGAAAAAGGATATTTAGGCACAATCAGGACTTTTGAGGCTACTAAGAAAGAGCCAGGTAGTGTATTTTCATTTCAAATAGATCCCCAGTGATCATAAACCAACCACTGATTTCTCCCCTGGGCACCAGCAGCCTACTTGTGTTTCTGGCTCCTCCAAAACAAGCTGGAAGGACTCAAAAGAAAAAGGACTTTCACAGTGTCTCTCATTTTCTTCATTTCTGTGAGCCCCTGGCTGTGTTCCTTCCCCTGGTTGTGCCGGAGAGGTGCAGCTCAGCCCTGCACTATCAGCTGCTTCATGCAGTGTTTACCTTATCCAGCCTCCAAAGAGACTTGAAATTACTTCCTGTTGTGATGGTTTAAAACTGTCTTTCTAACTTTTTCTTTACAGAGTTAGAGCAGAGAAAGTGAAAGAATGTAAATAAGTCACTATCGGGTGTAAGAAAGCAAAACAATGATTGTTCTAAACACTTGTATTGGAGAGAAATGGTTAAGAACCACTACTCAAAACAGAGCTGGGGCAGTCAGAGCTTGCTGGGCTTCTGTCTGGCTGCTTCTTCTTCCTTTCTGGCTGAAGATAACACACTGACCTTGACAAGCTAAGTCTAACAGCCTCTCTGCTTCTTAACTCTCTGCCTTCTGCCAGGGGAGTCTGGGGAGAAGAGGCCCCTTGGGGAAAGTCCCTTAGGAAGTGTGCTGGTTTGAGGCCAGCCAGAACATCTCTTGCCCTGAAAGGGACAAAAGAATGACACACACAAACGGATTGGAGAGTGATGGAAAGTTTAAATGGAAAAGCAAATTGGTGAAACTACAGAAAAACTACACAGCATAGTGGCAAAGAACATCCTAAAGCATACAGAGCCCCTTACATAGTACCCAGAGGCTTCCCAATCCTTCCCTCCTCACACCTGAGGGTCTACCCAAGCCCTCAGGGCTCTTTCTTCCCCCTTCCACTGCTAGGCAAGTCTCAGTCTGGCCAGGTCTGAGACTGCCCCCCCTCCATTCTCCTCCTGGCATTAGGCCTAGGCAGGCCTAAGAGGCCTTGAGGATACTCCCCCGGCATTACCCGATAAGAGAGGACATCTCCCATGGGAGCAGAGAGGGAAGAAAGAGGAAGAGAATGACTCTGCAGATGGCTTTGTAGGGTGCAGGATTTATGGGTAGAAATACGCCGTTTCCTGTGTCCACCCCTAGTGGGTGGGCACCCAGGACACCAGAGGTGTATCTCATGCAGCAGTGGCAGGGGGCACCCAGCCCAAACTGCCACAGGGAGAAGCAAAGGGAGCTTGGTTGTGCTTTTCTGTTGATCGTACATATTTGTAAAGGTTGTGACTAGTGTCTATTTGTACAGATTCATTGCACTGCATCATAGATTGTGGATTTGCTTGTAAATACAGCTTGCATTTGCTTCCAGACTGAGCTAGCCTGGTTACTGGGGGGGGGGGGGGGATTTCAGCTCTCTCACTGGTACACCTGCTTCTTCAGTCTGGGATGTGGTCACCCAGTCATCTCCCATGCTTCCGCTCCAGTAAATACCATCCTGGTTTAATGACCCTCTATCATCCCTCTCCTGAGAGCAGATGGCAGTAGATGCACACACAGACAGCTGAAGATACACAACTTCATCAAACCTCCTCAAATCCATAATTTATAGGCGGGGAAGTTCAGCAGCCATCTAACCTTATTAGGTTCTCACGTCCCACTTGCAAAAGTTACAGAGAGACTTCCAGAAGGGTTTGTCAAGCCAGTGAGAGGTGAACCGAGTTTGTAAGGTGTAAAAGAAGTTCTACTTGAAACTGGTGCCCATTAGCTGAACCTTCAGCTGCATAAAACCATCCAGCTGCACCTGACACCTTTCCCTGGGAGATCCAACATAGTGTGGAGCCTTTTCCTCTTTGACACCAACTGATTCATTGTGTCTAAGCTCAGGTTTGAACAAAATTCAGACAATCTTTACTAGGAACCAGCCCTTTATTGGTCAGACATTGGAACAGGCTGCCCAGGGAGGTGGTGGAGTCATCATTCCTGCTGGTGTTCAGGAAATGTGTGGCCATGGCACTTGGGGACATGGTTTAGTGGCCACAGTGGTGGGTTGATGGGTGGACTGGATGATCTTAGAGGTCTTTTCCAACCAAAACAATTCTATGATTCTACTTGAGGATGGCTGGACCAAATGCTGAATATCAGAGTTTAAAGGCTGTAAAATCCACTCAGTGACTGCAGAATTTATCTGGCAGGACCCAAATCCTTGGAAGATGGCAACATTGAGCAGTCTCATGTCTACACTGCTGATGGAAATCTGGGCTGGTACTTGATTTTCATCACATATTTCACAGAGTAATCCTGCAGAAAACTGCTGTAGCAAATCAACTCAGCATCATGTCACTACCAGCACAATCCCTTAAGCCATGTCCTGCCCTTTTAGCTAAGAGCAGAAGCTTGGTGTGCAAAGCAGTGCACTTGCCAAGCCAAGAAGATACATGAAGCTGTGTGTTTAACATCCATGCTACACTTACAGTCTGGTTTTGAAACCAACGTTGTCTAAATGCCACAATTCACAGCAATTTCTTTTTTTTTTAACATCTGGAAAAAATCTTAGTGTAAGCTAAGCTAGGGAGCTGGGGGGTTTGACTTTTAGTTGTGCCACACTGCTTCTCAAGACAACAGCCTGCCCAAAGGAGAAAGCCCTGCAATATTTCCAGCCTTAGTGCAGGGCAACTTTGCTGATTCTGCACAGCTCAGCAGCCACCCTGTTGTCTCCCTTCCAATGTCATTCCTTTCTGCTGCTGAATGAACTCTCCCAGACAGTTGTGGGACAGCTAATGGCTTTATATTATCTGCAGGTGCTTGGTTTTACTTGGGGGGAAAAAATATTCAGGAAACTAGATTTTGATCTGATAGGACAACAATTCTATCCTGTGGATGCCTTGGAAATCTAGGTTAGTGCTTGAGTTTCCTCCCAGATTTCACACAATACTCCATAAAGGTTAAAATGCAAGAAAACCAAAGTCCTTTTCCCTCTCATCACAGATGCAACATGACACATCCACTCACATGTGTTTGCTGAGTAGTATCTCAAAGAGTTTCATTGCTTTTAACATCAGTTTGCTTTTCCCCTTGCTGAGGTGATCACAGGATATTAGGGGATGGAAGAGACCTCTGAAGATCGAGTCCAACCCCCCTGCCAGAGCAGGACCAGAGAATCCAGCACAGGGCACACAGGAACACATCCAGATGGGGCTGGAAAGTCTCCAGAGAAGGAGACTCCATAACCATTCTGGGGAGCCTGTTCCAGTGCTCTGTCACCCTCACAGTGAAGAAGTTCCTCCTCATGCTGGGGTGGAACCTCCTGTGCTGGAGCTTATATCCATAGCCCCTTGTTCTATCCCAGGGTGCAAGTGAGCAGAGCCTGTCCACTCCCTCATGACCCCCAGCCTGCAGATATTTATAAACATTCATTAAATCCCCTCTGAGTCTTCTCTTCTCCAGCCCCAAGTCTCTCAGCCTCTCCTCATCAGGCAGTGCTCCTGTCCCTTAATCATCCCCATAGCCTTCCATTGGACCCTTTTGAGTAGATCCCTGTGGACTCTCTTGAGTAGATCCCTGTCCCTCTTGAACTGGGGAGCCCAAAACCAGATGCAATATTCCAGGTGAGGTCTCACCAGAGCAGAGGGAGAGGAGAGCCTCCCTTGATCTATAATATATCCAGCTCTAATATATGGTGGTTGGTTGGAGGGGTTTGGTGCTCTGCAAGCTTGGCAGAGCAGGTGTTTTGAAAAAGCTTGCAAACAACAACAAAGGAGGTTCCCCTGCAGGGAGCAGGGCAAAGAAGGTGCCTGCCCAGCATCTCCTGGGCATCGCAACTCCCTTTTTCAACAAAAAAACATATCCAGAGGTAGAGAAAAAAAAAAAGAGCTAAACACTTCAACACACCTCAGTTTCTAGAGAGGAGGGAATTGTTTTGCCATTGCTGTAACTCATCAGTAACCTTCCTTAGCACAAGTCTTGCACTCAGCAGCCAAACAGATTTTACTACCTGCCTGCAAGTCTGAGACACATTACTCAGGTGTGATTCACAGATTGCATTGGGTTGGAAAGGACCCTCATAGGTCCTCTTGTCCAACCCCCCTGCAGTGAGCCAGGAGACCTCCAACCAGATCAGGCTGCCCCAGGCCACATCGAGTCTGATCTTGAACCACGTTCTTCAGCTAAGAGACAAGGTCTCTGCACTGAATGAATTTATCCATATCTGGGTAGTCCTCAGCCATGCCCTACAATGTCCTTATCTGTCAGAGGAACTCTACACCTCCCTCATACTCCTCAGGAGCAGCTGCCATGCTTTGATTGTGTACTTGGTGTAGGCAATTTTTTTCTCTCTTCCTGATGTCTACCAAGCAGACACTGGCACAGAAGACAGCAAAGATCCTGCATTTCCCACAGCCAAATCCCAGTAAACATCCAGGGTGAGTGGTACCACTTCATACCAACCTATGGGCTCTACTTCTTAGTATCTTTTTTTTAAAGCTTATAGTCACTTTTGGTTTGTTTTACAAGTTTAGGCTCCAAAAAGTAGCTAAAGTCAATAACCCCTTAAGCATCTCACTATAAACTATGCAAGTTCCGTAATCATTTATGAAGTAACTTACCAGGGCAGGTGACAGCTGTTCCCAAATTCCTCCCAGTGCTCTCACACTTGATCTTTTCCCTACAAACAACACATCCTCTCTCCTCAGTGTGAAGCTGTTTCTCTGCCTGTCCTTTGACCATGCTCCTCTTAGGCATCTCTCACCTTATTTACATTTCCTTTGCAGAGCACTTGAATTTCTAACCCTTGATATAGGATTTCCTCCTGGCAAGCCTTAAATTTCTCATCTTTAGCCCTCTTTGCCAACTGCCTGGGAGAGTCAGCTCCTCTAAATTTTGCCATCTCCTTTTAAAACCTGCACCCTGAGCAATGCATATCTTGCCACAAGGTGCACTTTGTTTTATACACATCAGATATCCTTCTGATGCTTTCCTCCAAACATTGCATCACTGCTTTTCCTGGCTCAAAACCAGGCTGATACTGGTGCAGCTTTAGAAGTAAAACCACTTTTATAGGTTCCTTGAGAATATGTACCTTTTAATTGTAGTCAAACAAACCTCTCACAAAGGCTTTCTGTCTGATAAATACAGGCAGGTCTTACCTGTGATTTATAGCTTCCCCTCCTCCTGTACAATAAAACTGTCTGCAGCACCACTGGAACTATTAACTACACAGTATTGAGCTGAATGTCCCCCCCCCCCAAAAAATCTTCTGATTCAGTAGTTCAGAGCCAAAAAAAAACCAACAAAAAGTATGATGGTGCTGAAATTAAAGATGTAAAAGTGCAGCTAAGGAATTAGCAAGCTGAAAGGAAGCAAAGATTCCCGTCATCAGTGCTCTGCTCGGTGTAACACAGCCTGGCTACAGTTTAATTTGCTTTCAAATGGATGGAGGTTTCTAAGAGGGAAAGAATGTAGTTTAAAAAATAAAAAAGAAAGAAAAAAAGGAAAAAAAGGCAGGAAGAAATAAAAAGATTAAAAAAAGGGAGATATTGCATCAGTGCTTCCCCTTAATTAGGTCTGACTTCTACAGCTGGGCTAGTGATACTTTGGAATCCCAAAAAAAAAAAAAAAAAAGCAGCAATTTGCTTTTCATTGAGCTCATAAAGAATTTAACTGTTTCGTGGTTCAGTATTACTAACACCCTACAAGTTTCCTCTGAAATGACATTACCAAAAGGAAAGCAGAGGGAAAAAAAAAGAAAACAAACCCTTGACTGGCACCTATCACCCTCAGCTAAAAGGGGATTTAAATTATGTGCAATAAAGCATGTAAAGGATAGACAAAAGACTGCTTTCTGTTCCCTTCTTTAGTGGTTTAAGCATACCAGGGATTACTTTATGCAATCTTTAAATAATTTTTCCAGCCTACAATTGAGAGCAAAGCTGAGAATTTCACATTTTATCCCACCTGCTGGCTGCTCCTCTCCAAAACTCTCTCCTTCTCAGCTGCTGTAAAAAGAGGAGGACACAGCACTGGGAACTGCAGACCAGGAACTCTGTGAGATGTCCAAGGACCAGACAAGAGCTTCCTGTAGTAAATGCTGGAGCATCCGCTGCACTTCCAGCTTGGAACTGCTCTTTCCAGCTCTGAGCAGTAGCCCTGTGCTCACATGACACCTGCACAGTCCCATACTTTTGCTAACTTGGTAAATTTCTCTTTTTAAGAGCAGCCCAGTCACTCCTCCTCTTGATCACACCATGCTGGTAGCAGATGTGCTGCTGCTTGGCAGTACAGCTCTCACTGATTTCCTCCCCAGATTCCCTGCTTTCCCTCCTGCACTCTGCTAAGCAACTGCAGACGCAAGACAAACCCTTGGCTTTCAAATGCACTGCTGCATGGTGCATGGTGTTAGGACCCATGTCAGCTACCACACACAGAGAATGGGGAATAATTTCCAATAATTCAGCTTTTGCTCTCAACAAAGCTAGGCTGTGTTTTGCAAGAGGGCTGAGCTGCCTTATTGATCAAGGTTTTCAAACAGGCTTCATTTATTTAGCTCCACAAATAAAAGCACAAAGCTCCCAGGAGTTGGTGTTAATATTCTTTAACACAAAAGAAAAACGAAGGAGATTGCCCCATAGCTCCTTCTAGCATCACAATCAGTTTGGTTTCTCTGTTGAAAATAAAAGTGAGGTAAGAGACAGGCATAAAAACATTATTTAGAGAATTCACACTATGGTGGTAAAGCTTTGCTTGATTGCGTTAAGGAAGTTTGGCAACGGGGGCAAGTTTCAGCAGCAAGATCAAAAAAATCCCTCTCAGTGTAGAAGCTTTGGATGTAAAAATCAAGACCCTGGTGTGGGTTTGCTTATTTATTTATGTTTTGAAAGGAAAAAAATGAAAGTATTTCTTTGCCAATCTCTGGCATGTCATTAAGTACCCTGGGCTGTGCTAATGTGGTGCATGCTGAAGCAGGACCCCATTCTTCCTTCCCTGTGTCTCCTTACAATCATTAGAGCAATGCTGAAATTACAACATTCCTAAGAAAATAAATTCTCATCATAATATTCACATCAGCCTTTTTGCTGGAGCTCATTGGGGGATACCTTTTATTCTGAAACCAGGGCAAGTTCTCCTTTCAATTAGGAAAAAAAAAAGAATAAATGCTGAAAGCCACAAACCTTGAACATATTCCTTGCACATGCTTCACTCAGGCTTACTCTTGTGTCTGAAAGCAGGAAGCTTCATAACAAACCCCCTGTGTCAGGGGCAGGGTGTCAATTTCCTCAGGTACACACCTAACAGTGAGCTGAGATTTCACCATCCCTGATTGCTTTCCCTGCTTTATTCCACCCCCTGGGACTCCTTGGCTCCAGAAATATCTGTAGCACACAAGTCACAGAACCCCAGGATGGTAGGGGGTTGGCAGGGACCTCTGGGATAGTTGAGCCCAACCTCCCTGCTAAAACAGGTTTCACTAGATCAAGTTGCACAGGATAACCACATCCTGCTTCTCTTTTCTTCCTGTGCTGCTGCTCTCAGCCAAATCTAATGAGAATAAACCCCTTCCTTTACTAGAGAGATGTTTCCATGCCCCACAGCCTGTGGTCTTCTCTGCTGTGAGACTTAATGCCTATTCAGGAGGAAAAATTATCCACTCCTTTCTCTGTCTCTTCTGCACCACAGAATTTCATGCAGCCACTCAGGCCCTTAAAATAAGACCAATGCAAAACACTTCAAGGCCAGGAGGAAACAAAAGTCCAAAGACAGACAGAGAGAGCGAGCATTTAAACCAGTGTGCTGCAAGGCAAATGAAACTGCAGAGTGACATTTGCTAACATCATGCAAAGCCCTCCGCTTTCCCTTCCAAAATCTATACACCTGGATACGTGCTGTTATCCATCTGAAATGTCACTGCCACCACTGAGGAATTGCACAGCCTTGCAAAAAACCACAGCAGTGCCCAAATGTAAGGTTAGTATTAGAGATATTGACTTTTGCTCTTAGGCAGAAAGGGCTCGGGGAGGCTGAAGTAAGCAGCACTGCAGGTATCAAGTACGTGGAGCAGAGTGGTCCAGCTCTCAGCCACTAACAGGGACAGCAGAAATGCAATGACAAGTCTTTCTGTAAGCACAGCATTAGCTTGATGCATCTTGGGGAGTAATTTCAGTTGCTCAGAGTAATACTTAAAGTTTCATGCTTCATTTTATTAACTGCTAGGTTATCTAGTCACTTGGAAGTACTTCTAAGAACAAATATTTATCGTTTCAGCCATTTATCACACAACTCCAATTCCTGCTTTCATAATAGTCTAAGAAACCAAAGTGAAAAAGCCTTCCAGGGCAAGGCATGCACTTCTCTGAACTCAATCCTCAGCATTTAAATAAAGCATGTCAATATTGCTGACATCCTAGCAACAAAGCCAAAAACAACCCCCAAAGTTTTAAAGCACAGTGAAAGGCATCAGACACAGCATTTTCCCACCCCTCCATCCCAAGGCATCAGACACAGCATTTTCCCACCCCTCCAGCCCAAGGCATAAGACACAGCCCTTCTCCACCCCTCCATCCCAAGGCATCAGACACAGCATTTTCCCACCCCTCCAGCCCAAGGCATAAGACACAGCATTTTCCCGCCCCTCCATCCCAAGGCATCAGAAACAGCCCTTTCCCACCCCACCATCCCAAGGCATCAGACACAGCCCTTCTCCACCCCTCCATCTCAAGGCATCAGACACAGCCCTTCTCCACCCCTCCATCCCAAGGCATCAGACACAGCCCTTCTCCACCCCTCCATCCCAAGGCATCAGACACAGCCCTTCTCCACCCCTCCATCCCAAGGCATCAGACACAGCCCTTTCCCACCCCTCCATTCCAAGGCATCAGACACAGCCCTTCTCCACCCCTCCATTCCAAGGCATCAGACACAGCCCTTCTCCACCCCTCCATCCCAAGGCATCAGACACAGCTCTTCTCCACCCCTCCATTCCAAGGCATCAGACACAGCCCTTTCCCACCCCTCCATTCCAAGGCATCAGACACAGCCCTTCTCCACCCCTCCATCCCAAGGCATCAGACACAGCTCTTCTCCACCCCTCCATTCCAAGGCATCAGACACAGCCCTTTCCCACCCCTCCATTCCAAGGCATCAGACACAGCCCTTCTCCACCCCTCCATCCCAAGGCATCAGACACAGCCCTTCTCCACCCCTCCATTCCAAGGCATCAGACACAGCACTTTCCCACCCCTCCATTCCAAGGCATCAGACACAGCCCTTCTCCACCCCTCCATCCCAAGGCATCAGACACAGCACTTTCCCACCCCTCCATTCCAAGGCATCAGACACAGCATTTTCCCACCCCTCCATCCCAAGGCATCAGACACAGCATTTTCCCACCCCTCCATCCCCAGGCATCAGACACAGCATTTTCCCACCCCTTCATCCCAAGGCATCAGACACAGCCCTTCTCCACCCCTCCATTCCAAGGCATCAGACACAGCACTTTCCCACCCCTCCATTCCAAGGCATCAGACACAGCCCTTCTCCACCCCTCCATCCCAAGGCATCAGACACAGCATTTTCCCACCCCTCCATCCCAAGGCATCAGACACAGCCCTTCTCCACCCCTCCATCCCAAGGCATCAGACACAGCATTTTCCCACCCCTCCATCCCAAGGCATCAGACACAGCATTTTCCCACCCCTCCATCCCAAGGCATCAGACACAGCATTTTCCCACCCCTCCATCCCAAGGCATCAGACACAGCATTTTCCCACCCCTCCATCCCAAGGCATCAGACACAACATTTCCTCACCCCTCCATCCCAAGGCATCAGACACAGCACTTTCCCACTCCTCCACCCCAACAACTACAGTGAGCAGCTATTCCATCAAGAGGAATTTCTATATTCTAGTGGGAAATACAACAGCCAGAAAACTTCTCCTAATGCTAAATCATTTGTCCTACTCTTGTCCCACATATACCTGACTGAACTGTTCCCTCTCACTCTTAGAGGGTGTTATTGATGCTTGGCTCTGAGATGCTTCAGTGCTCTCCTACATGACAAGATCTTTCACTATTGCAGCAAGCATTTTGTCTAAAGAATGCTTAATTTGCTTAAATGAATCAATTACATGCCTGTAAAAGAAAAAAAAAAAAAAGCCAAAGAACCCATTGAGCTCTGAGCAGACAATTCTGTCTCACCAGCTTGATTCAGTGAAGAGCAGCAGGACAGAAAACCAAAAGCAGCTGGTAGGGCTTCATCCACAGCCAGATGTGGAGGAAAACTGGTCCTTACACTGCTGTACAGGGAACTGGCCCGGTTTCCCTTCACATCTCACAGCAAATCAGATCCACTCTACGCATTCTCAACTCATCCCCACTGCTCTGTCCTCACCAGGATGTGCAGGAGGTTGTCTGGATGCTCTGCTCCCCAGGGACCCTGCAAGGAGCAGCCACATCCCAAAGAACCCTGCAGGGGAGCAGGACCTAGCCCAGCCCTCCCTGAACACCCCAGCATACACCCAACCAAGGAGAACCATCCAGATTGCTCATCCACTTCTCTAAACTCAGCCAACTTCAGGGTGAAAACCACAAACCCAGAGACCTGCTTGGCTGCAGGTTTCAGTGCAGGCCCTAATCCTGTCACCTCTCAAAGGTGACTATAGGCTAAAACTGTGCCGGGGAGGTTTAGATTGGGTATTGGGAAAAATTTCTTTCCTGCAAGAGTGGTCAGGCATTAGAACAGGCTGCCCAGGGAGGTGGTGGAGTCACCATCCCTTGAGGTGTTCAACAAAGATGTGGATATGGCACTTTGGGACAGGGTTTAATGGCCATGGTAGTGTCAGATTGATGGCTGGACTTAATGACCTCAGAGGTCTTTTTGCAACCAAAACAGTGCTATGCTTCTATGATTCTAGAAACTGTCCTTGCAGTTAAGTGGATGCTGTGTGTCTGTGCCACCCCTGCATCCCTGTTTCACTGTGCTTCTGTGCATCACCTCTTCCCTCCACAGAAACCTTTGCTTTCTTCACAGGTTTAATCTTTGGGGAACAGACTCTTCCCTTTAAGAACACCTAGATTCAAAGCCAGACTCAACAGGGCTCTGAGCCACCTGGTCTAGTTGGGGATGTCCCTGCTTACTTCAGGGGAGTTGGACTAGGTGGGCTTCAAAGGTCCCTTCCAACCCAAACAAGTCTGTGACTCTACAGAATAGTATCTTCATGCATTGTTGTAATTTCCCCCCATTTCTTAATCACAGAGAGGGCAGATCTGGTTTTCTCCTACATCTACTCCAGGTTATTGCTTTAAGCATCAACTCCACTAGTTCAGGAGGGTCAGCAAAACAACTACTTAATTGTCATGTTTATTTTTAAGCAAACAAATTCCTTCCCCATGGCCCTTAAAAGGCTGCACTTAAACCTTCTCAGCACAGCCCCAGGAACCCAAGGCTGGGCTGCAATTGTAATAACTGAGGAGATGGGGAGAGAGAGGTGAGGAAGAGTCAGGATGGAGATTTGCTGAAGGAAGTATATAGAAGACACCTGCAAGACTCTCATCCCTGATTAGAGGATGCCCAAGGACAGCACATTCCAGACTCAGCACAACAGCTCCCAGGTTGCCAGTGCAAACCAGGACCATCAGCAGTGTCTTAAGGAAACCACTTCAACAAAACCAATATTTACTTTAGGCAATACCTACTGGAATAAATCAAAGCTATTCAGCTGAGATAACAGGAAAGGACTGGGACTCAGCTCATTAAAAGTGATGGACAAATGGACCAAGATCTTCCTTCCACACCATCCATCCTATATCCACAATACGCTGCCTGGGATTTTTGCACAGCCAATTCTTTGTAATTGAGAGGAGAACACAGGTTGGTTGTCTGCCAATTAGATCTTTCTGCTGTCATTTATTATGAAATAAAATAATAACAATAATTTAAACAAAAAGATATTATTCCATTTTTAATACAACACCCTGAACCTGCAGCTTTGGAGAAGATAAGGAGGCTTTTATCATAAGCTGCATGTAAATTGCCAAGGATCCAGTGAATTCAATTAACTGAACTGAATTCCAATTTGCAGAGAAGCTTGGCCCAATAATTCAAAACCTGCATTGCTGGAACATTTTTCAATTGACCACTGCTTACAAATCTGTCATTTCTATTTTCCCCATTGTTACATTGCTGTCAGCACACATATTTCATAGCAACTGTGAGATGCCCTCAAAACCAGGTTAATTAAGGAGCTCTCCTGCATCCCAGTCATATTAACAAGCAGATCCCATGAGCAAACAACAACCACAACAAGAAGTGAAGCAAATGAAAAATATTCTGGAGTATTTAGTCAGGAATAATAGGGAAATAAAGGCTTTAATTGCTTTTAACTTCTGTTCAGCCTTCATTTCCTTAGCAATTATATAGATTCATAATTTTGGAGTTGGTTTGGGTTTTTTGCTGTTCTTTGGGTTGGATTCACTGTGATGCCCTGTGACTTGTGCTTGTCTCTCAGGGCTGCTGGTAATTAGCAAACACAGCTCCTAGTTGTTGTTTATCCCTCTTGGGATGCATTCCCTAGGAGAGAGGACTACCCAAGCCAGGAAGGCTTGCAACTTTTTTAATTGTGTGATGTCTCAATGATTTCTTTAAAGTAGAAGTCATGGCACAACGTTATTGAACAGTTCAAGACAGACAGAGAACTACTGGAGAGAGTCCAGTGGAGGCTGTGAAGGTGCTGAGGGGCCTGGGGCATCATTCTGAGGAGGAAAGGCTGAGAGAGACCTGGAGAAGAGCAGCCTGAGAGAGGAATCTTATTAAAAAAAGGAGGATGAGATGGTTATGGGAGACAGATATTTTAATGGCAGTATTAGATTGAAAATTTAGACAGCCAAAAGGAGACAGGAGGGGTTTGGATAAACCATTGCTCCCCTGATGGTATACATCTACCATTTATCAGCATGGTGAAGGCAAGGATGCTGAATAAAGAACACAATTCAAGTGCCAGATTCCTTTCCAGAGTGATTTTTTTTTTTGGTATATGCCATTAAGGAATTATGTGCTAGGAGCAATATATACAGGAAAACATTCCAAGGGCATTCCTTACTCTTTTATGATTCAGCTAAGTCATTCCCAGTAAATAAGAGAAGTCAAGAATAACTTTAATTACTCGGCTTCAGCAAGTTTTCCCATAAAAGATGAGAGCTATCATATACTGTAGGAATAAAGAAATCAGACTGGAAGACTAAAAAAGTCCTTGTCTTCTTTAGAAAAAGAAGGAAAAATCCTCTATGTGTCATTTTAAGCTATATAAAGATGATGGTCATGAAAGGGTAGGGTAGATTTATTCTCTCTTACATCTTTGATGATTTCCCAAATGGATCCCAGTCATGGAAAGACAGAACAGGGTTGCTCAGCCAAGCTCATTCTTTTAATGCCTCCCATATTTTCGTCCAGTAAGATGGGAATAAATAACATTTTCTAAGATTATCAGAAATGATAACTGCGTCATCATTCCACCAAACAAAGTGTGGAGTTCTGATGAGTGGGGTTTTTTTGTTTGTTTGTTTTGTTTTCAATCTGCAAATGTTTCATTTCACAACAGGAAAAAAAAAAGTAATTTGGAGAAAGACAAAGCAGAGCAAAGCTAAAGCAAGTCAGCAAGTCTCAATGTGGCAATGCTAAGATGAATGGTTTGTCCCTTTGGGATTATTTATTGGGCCTTTATTCCTATGAATCCCAAACTCTCTGCTACCAGAGCTGGTGCCCACACTCCATTTATATAATATTATGACAGCTGGTGGTTTCCATCATTCCTAAAAGCCACTTCCACTGAAGCTGATGTTGATGCGCTAATATCAAAGTTGTGATTCATAGAATGGCTTGAAAGAGACCTTAGAGATCATCTAATCCAACCTCTCAACTAGCTCAGGTTACTCAAGGACCCATCCAACCTGGCTTTGAACACCTCCCCTAGGGAGAGAGCATCCACAACCTCTCTGGACAATCCATTCCAGAGTGTAGGAAGAGAGCAAACCTTTGAACAACTTCTGAGAAGGCTCTGTTTTGTCTTTGAGTTGGAAAGAATGCAAACACCTTGTAACTGAAGAGAAAGGCTACCAGGCAGAAGTTGAGAGGCTGTGTTGAGAAGCTTGTTTGTCAGTATTAACCTATTGTCTGCTCTGCTTGGACCCATGTCAGGGAAAGGACTGCCAAGTGGGGTGTGACAGCTCTGTACTAGAGAAGTAGAGAAGCTGACTGTGTCACAGAGTAGGAGGCTTTGGCTTATGCTTGAGCTCTTTGCTTTTGTTTGTGCTTAGTGCTCTGCTTAGTTACATAGGCAGTAAATGCTTTTGTCTTTCACAGTAAGAGTCTTCTCATCTTGGCATCCCCTGGAAACACCATAACACACAGCACAGGAGAAGAGCATGACTGCTACAATCACACAGAGCCTTGCCACCCTTGTAGCAAAGAATTTCTTCCCAAGATTCAGTCTAAACCTACTCTCCTTCAATTTAAATCCATTTCCCCTTGTCCTATTGGTGGACGCTCTTGATGAAAGTCTCTCTCCAGCCTCTCTGTAGGGATTTATGCTACCTTCCACAGATGTAGGGAGCTGGAAGGGAAGTCTCTATGCTATGGAATTACTTCTGCTCACTCTTTTTCAAGCAAAGCAAGCTCTTGAATTGCTAATTGTTAAGCCTATGCCTTTTAGATAACCGCTGATTATGGTATTTGAAGTGTAAATGATTGTTAAATGTGCTGTTTGGCTAATGCCCAGAAAGCCAACGTGATCTCATGGATAATTATAGCCACTGTAATTGCTTCAGGTCTTTTAATTGGCAAAGTACATGGATGATGAGAGACAAAACGAGACTGAAAGGTCCACTGAGCTAAGGAGGCCTCCAAAATTGCATGCCATCAGTTTTTAGGATAAAAGAAGACAACATCGTTTTCAAAAGGAAGACCTAACCTGTTCCACCTCTACAGCTGGTCCTTGCTTGTCTGCCAAAGCTACCTCCTATAATATTTTCAGTCCTGAATTCCTGCAGAGACATAGCCACTGCATCTTGTATTTCCCCCCCTCTGCTTTCTGTTGAGCATCCTCGTTGTTCCTCCTAGTAACAAGTGATAGGACAAGAAGAAATGGCTTCAGGTTGCACCATAGAATGCATTGGGCTGGAAGGGATCTTTGAAGGTCAAACCAGGGGAGGTTTAGGTTGGACAGTAGAAGAAACTTCTTCACTAAAAGGGTTCTCAAACACTGGAACAGGCTCCCCAGGGATGTGGCTGAATCACCACCCCTGGAGGTGTCTAAAAGCCACAGAGATATGCTGCTGATGGTCATGGCTTAGCACCAGTCTTAGTAGAGTTAGAGAATGCTTGGACTAGATGACCTCAAAGGTCTTTTCTAACTGCAACAACTCTATGACATTCTGGTAAGAAAGTGCCCACAGAAGGATGGCTCTGAGCTCTGGCTGTGGTTAGATGTGGAAAAGCAAGAGCCTGCAGTGTGTTCTTGGCTGCAGATATTCCTGCAGGGCACTGAAATCTGAGTAGGAATTACAGAATTTGGCTCATGAAGTAAGTCCACCAGCAGATGAAGTGGTTTTTGAGATTTAGATAACTTTGGTCTAGCACTCATGAATCTCCCTGTCCACAGAGTTAGTAGAGAAATTGAAGGCTCATGAAATAAGTCAGATCAGCAGAGGTGAAAATCCAAATCCTCCTTTAACCACACAGAGGGAATCGTGCAAAAATCCCTCACGTTCCTTGGCACACCCCCTCACTTCTGACTGCTTCTCTCCAGTGGCTAAAGGGCAACCTTTTAAAATACCATTCTGCTAATAAAAATCTATTGGTGAACTGCCTGCACAACAGCCTTGAGTCACTCAGAGCAGAGACTTGGCACCGCAGGAATCGGAAGCACATCAGTTTCCCAGGCATGAGAGCCTGATCCATGTGGCTCTTGCTCAACTACATGGGGCAAGGGATCACTGTAAACATTTCATTTCTTATGCAGTTTAAAAGAATATCAGCTCATTACCTCAATTTATAAGTATTTCCCCAGGACCTGTTTCAGTTTGCCATTGATCACAACACAGATGCAAGCAAAAACTAATCAGGGTGCTCATTTGCCTTGTCTTGTGTTGAGACTTAGAAGGAAGGAACTGGTGGGGGCTGGATGAAAATGTTACCAAGTGCATGAGAATAAGCTGTGTTTCAAATAGAAACATAGTATAGAAACATAGAAGGGTTTGGGTTGGAAGGGACCTCCAAAGGTCATCTAGTTAACCTCCCTGCAGTCAGCAGGGACACCCTCTAATAGGTCAGCTTGCTCAGAGCTGTGTCCAGCCTCACCTTGAACAAGGGATGGGGCCTCATCTACCTCCCTGAGCAACCTGTTCCAGTGTTCCCTCACCCTCATGGTGCAAAACCTGTTCCTGACATCCAGTCTAAATCTGCTCTGCTCTCATTTCAGACCATTGCCTCTCATCCTGTCCCTGCAGGCCTTTGCAAACAGTCCCTCTGCAGCCTTCTTATAGCCTCCTTCAGGTACTGGAAGGTCACTATTTGGTCTCCCTAGAGCCTTCTCTTAGACCATATCTCTAAGAACCTCATCCAAAAGACTTTTAAGCACCTCCAGAGATGGTGACTTCAGGTACTGGAAGGCTTCTCTTCTCCAGACTGAACAACCCCAGCTCCCTCAGCCTGTCCTTGTAGCAGAGGTGCTCCAGCACCCCAGTCACCACCTTGGCCTCCTCTGGATCAATAAAGATGGAAGAACAGATCCCTGCTCTCTGCTAACCCTTCCCAGATTTCATTCCTACATGCCACCATGGCCAGAGCCTGAATTTGAACATCCTAATGGCATCTGATAACGTCCCAATAGCATCAACTTCACAGGAGACTGCAGAAATTAAGAGCTGGAGAAGACATATTAGGTAAATGATGTTAAATAACTGGAACAGGACAGACAGAAATAACAGGCCTAGCACTTCTTATCACACTGCACTTCTGATGAGTCACCAGAATGTTGGAATATCGTTTTCTAGGAAGAAAACATCAAAGAAAAGGGAACAAAGCGTCATTCTACTTAAAAAAAAAAAAAATCTTAGTAGGCTTTAAAGTACAGCAAATCTATCACCATTCTTCAACTCATGTTCCTCCAACTGCTTGAATTATTTCCAGCAAGGATGAATTCCAGCTTCTTGCCATCCTTTCCCTGAGAACATCCAAGCAACAGACCTGTCACCACCCACCTGCTCCAGATAGCATCCTACAGCTCTGCACATCTGACTCTCAGAAAACTTTCCCCATTGTCATGTTTTCTTAATTACATTTTCACCTTTCACTCTCTGTGTGAGTCTGAAGGGATGCTTCTCCAGCTTACAACTTTTCTCTGGTGGCTCTTGTCCTTTTGATTTTCTGAGAGGCTGCTATTCCCTGCTTGGCTTTGCCTGTGAAACCCTGGGAAGATCGTGGGGTTTTGCAGGTGTAACTAAGAGAAGAATTTGTCCTGCAGATTCTTTATTGCCAATGGAAATGCAGAAGCCAGATAGATCATCACAGACTGAGATTCAGAGCTCACATAGCTCTGGCAAAGCTAGCAGCTAGGAGAAAGGAAAAAAAAAAATCTATTTTTCCCTGTAAACCAAACGGATTGAGGAACAATAAAGCATGAAATCACACCCACTGTACCACTTACAGACTGCACATTTTGATATCAAATACAATAAAGCTATTTTTCAGTTGTCCTAGCCTGGCCATTTTATTTACAGTCAATGATACATAACAGATTTTTTGGGGTTTTTTTGAGCCTCGTTCACTTTGCCTACCACTGCCCCTGGCAAAGCTGAAAGTCTCCTCTTCACCTTCAAGCTGATTTCCTATGGAAGGAGAGGAGCCTGATCACAGAAGGCTGGGTTACATACAGATGTTGTAGGCTTAGGTCAACCTTAACCTGCTTGTCTTTGAATGGCTCAGTTCTCAGACCCAGAGCTAAGCCTCTTGACTCAGGATTTGAAACCCCTTTGCTTTCCCAGCATGAGCAGCTTGGGTCTACCAAGAGAAAGCTTACATGCAGCATTTCCCAGGGATCTCCAGGCTGCTTTCACTGCAAATTTTCACAGCTTTCTTCCAAATACACTTACCCTCAGACACCACCTACTTCCCAGCCCCAGCAGAGCTCATCTTCTACTTCACAGGTTGTCACATGATGGCTCAGAGACTTGGAGAAACCCATTTTAATACAAACCTTAGTGGATAGCTAAGGATTAGCAATGATCTGCAGTTATGCAAAAGACAATGAGCATTAACCCCTTGTGAAGGCTGAGAAGGCTTCACAGAATCAGAGAATTGTTTTGGTTGGACAAGAACTCGAAGAACATCGAGTCCAACCACTGGCCTAACACCACCATGGCCATTAAACCATATCCTACATGTTTTGTTAACCCCTCCAGGGACAGTGATGTCCACAACCCCTTACCCTCCAAAGTCTGCCTTCTTTTGCATTTCAGTTCCTGTGAAGCGATATTTTCTCTTAACACCACGAGTTCTTATCTCAAGCAACAGGAATTTCAACCTCTTCAAACTGAAGGCTTCCTGATGTCCATGTCTTTATTTCCCTGCTTCCACAGGCACAGTAAGAATATAATTCCTTTGAACAGGAGAGTGACAGATTTCAGGCTGGCTTAGCTCACCAGCATGATCTCTGCTTCCCAAGAACATCACTGATTATCAGGGTAACTTCTGCTGAGATTTTTCACAGATTCATAGAATTGTTAGGGTTGGAAGGGACCTCAAGGATCAGCTAGTTCCAACCCCCTGCCACCTACACTAGATCAGGTTGCCCAGAGCCTGGCCTTAAAAACCTCCAGGGATGGGGCTTCTATATTAGGGGTTATTAGGGAATATTTAGGGGTTGGAATGTTAGGGGCTGGAAGGAACTTCCAAAAATCATCCAGTCCAACTCCTCTGCCAGAGCAGGATCAGTTAGAGTAGGTCAGAGGAATGCATCCAGGTGACTTATAAAAATCTCCAGAGAAGAAGACTCCACAACCTGGGCAGCCTGCTCCAGGGCTCTGTCACCCTCATAGTGCAAAACTTTTCCCTGCTGTTCCCATGGAACCTCCTTGCTTGCACTCAGTGCCCTTTGTCCTGTCACTGGACATTGCTGATCAGAGCCTAGCTTCATCCTCCTGACACTGCCCTGCACATCTTTATCAACACGAACGAGGTCACCCCTCAGACTCCTCTGCTCCAAGCTCAAGAGCCCCAGCTCTCTCAGCCTGTCCTCAGCAGGGAGATGTTCCACTGCCTTCAGCATCTTTGTGGCTCTGCATTGGACTCTTTCAAGGAGTTCCCTGAGGTCTGTCTTGAACAGAGGGGCCCAGAACTGGACACAATATTCCAGAGCAGAGTAGAAGGGGAGGAAAACCTCTCTCAACCTACTAACCACAGCCCTTTAATACACCCCAGGATGCCATTGGCCCTCTTGGCCACAAGGGCAAATTGCTGTCTATTTCTTTAAATATGCTTCCCCTCATATCAAGCCTCTGAATGACAAAAATGTGTTTTATTAATAGAAAAAAAAAAAGTTAAAATCAAAACCCCAAGGAAGGTTTGAGTCCATGAAGTGATGCATGCCCTCTTTGATACAGGCATGGCACCCCATAATTCCTGGAGAGAGATTAGCAAGGCTTTTCTATGCTCCAATGGCTTCATGGAGTGTTGGTTTAATGCATCCAAGTGCATGTAAGAGATGGAATTCCCTGCTGCTTTCTGCAGACAGCCAATTACCAACTACCTGTGCACACTTGATGCTTCTGACCTTGCCCATAACAGTGTCTGAACCAAGGGACCTGAGTCACGTTGAGATGATGAAAGTTTGCAACAAAAAAAGCCAAACATTCCCACCCCACACAGAGCAGCAGGAGATGGAGAGCAGAATTAGTTCAATTGGCTTCTTAAACCTGCACTCTCCAATTAAAATTCCTCTATCCTATATATCCTATACACCCTGGGGCTCTGGCAGGAAGTGAGGAGTGGGATGGTAGCATCCCCAATTAGATAAAAAAAAACAATCAAACAAACAAAAAAACCCCAAACCAACCAAACAAAACCCCCAAAACGCAAACAGTAACAAAGCAAACAAAAAAACAACCCCACAAAAACCCCAAATAAAAAAAAAGAAAAAAAAAATTGAGAAAAGGGAAAAAATAGTAAAAAAAAATGCTATATAATTGCAAAAATGCTGCAAAAGAATTGCAAAAAAGTTGCAAAAAAATGAGAAAAATTTTGAAAAAACAAAGCAAAAAATTGCAAAAATTGAAAGAGTGCAAAAAATGCAAAAAAGTTTGGAAAAAATGTGAAAAGGCAAAAATTGCAAAAAATGGAATATTGCAAAAATGGAAAAAAATACAAGTGAAAAAAACACAGGCAAAAATTGCAAATAATCAACATATTAAAAAAGAAAATTTGGGGGGGAAAAACAAAGCAAAAACATCGCAAAAAGTTTGCAGAAAAGGAGCAAAAAATAATTGCAAAAGAAAACAAAAAATAAAAATTAAAGTAATATTGGAAATAAAATAAAATTAAAAAAGGACTTTTTGGTAGCCAACATTTGTAGTATTTCCCAATATCTTCATTAACCCTTAATGCCCTGATGGCTTCAGACTAAACTGAACTAAAATGTGCTGACTTAGCAGCCCCAGTTAGACAACTTTCATTGTTCTCAGTGCCTGCTGCAGGCTGTGGCTCCTGCTCACACCAGCAGATGGGAGCTATGTGGGCTGCATATTGGCATCAGAAGGTCCTTTATTAGCTTGAAGATTGAGCTTTTAAAGCCAGGCATCCAGAAAGAGTCCCAGAAAATGTGCTCTTTTACACCACTTTCCATGTTTCCCTGCCTCACCCCTTTACAACTTCTATGCTTATAAAAATGAGGTGGAGCAAAACTTCTCTGCAACCATTTCTGGTTTTTCCTCCCCCCTTTTCCTCCTTAGTCAAAAGTCTTCTAAATGAGAGTTATTGTTGGGCTTTATGAGTTGCAACTTGTAAAATCCCTCAAGATGAACATAAAAAGTTTATTTTCTTTAATGTTGAGGTTTTTTTGTGCCAGATCTAACATCACCTTTGTTATTTCCTAAAGAAGACTGACAAACAAACAAATAAATAAACAAAACAAATGAAGAGGAGGTGGAGAGGGGAAGAGGAGGTGGAGAGGGGAAGAGGAGGTGGAGAGGGGAAGAGGAGGTGGAGAGGGGAAGAGGAGGTGGAGAGGGGAAGAGGAGGTGGAGAGGGGAAGAGGAGGTGGAGAGGGGAAGAGGAGGTGGAGAGGGGAAGAGGAGGTGGAGAGGGGAAGAGGAGGTGGAGAGGGGAAGAGGAGGTGGAGAGGGGAAGAGGAGGTGGAGAGGGGAAGAGGAGGTGGAGAGGGGAAGAGGAGGTGGAGAGGGGAAGAGGAGGTGGAGAGGGGAAGAGGAGGTGGAGAGGGGAAGAGGAGGTGGAGAGGGGAAGAGGAGGTGGAGAGGGGAAGAGGAGGTGGAGAGGGGAAGAGGAGGTGGAGAGGGGAAGAGGAGGTGGAGAGGGGAAGAGGAGGTGGAGAGGGGAAGAGGAGGTGGAGAGGGGAAGAGGAGGTGGAGAGGGGAAGAGGAGGTGGAGAGGGGAAGAGGAGGTGGAGAGGGGAAGAGGAGGTGGAGAGGGGAAGAGGAGGTGGAGAGGGAGGGGAGGAAGAGGAGGTGGAGAGGGGAAGAGGAGGTGGAGAGGGGAAGAGGAGGTGGAGAGGGGAAGAGGAGGTGGAGAGGGGAAGAGGAGGTGGAGAGGGGAAGAGGAGGTGGAGAGGGGAAGAGGAGGTGGAGAGGGAAGAGGAGGTGGAGAGGGGAAGAGGAGGTGGAGAGGGGAAGAGGAGGTGGAGAGGGGAAGAGGAGGTGGAGAGGGGAAGAGGAGGTGGAGAGGGGAAGAGGAGGTGGAGAGGGGAAGAGGAGGTGGAGAGGGGAAGAGGAGGTGGAGAGGGGAAGAGGAGGTGGAGAGGGAGAGGAGGTGGAGAGGGGAAGAGGAGGTGGAGAGGGGAAGAGGAGGTGAGAGGGGAAGAGGAGGTGGAGAGGGAAGAGGAGGTGGAGAGGGGAAGAGGAGGTGGAGAGGGGAAGAGGAGGTGGAGAGGGGAAGAGGAGGTGGAGAGGGGAAGAGGAGGTGGAGAGGGGAAGAGGAGGTGGAGAGGGGAAGAGGAGGTGGAGAGGGAAGAGGAGGTGAGAGGGGAAGAGGTGGAGGGGAAGAGAGGTGGAGAGGTAAATATAATACTAAAAATGTCCTTCAAGTGATGATCCAGTCACACCTGAGATTACTACAATAGGGTTTTATGCAAAAAAAAAAAAAAAACAACCCAACATTTATGATCCCTTATTTGGTTTTTGTATCCCTTAAAATGCTGCAGAGAGATGAGACAGCAGATTCCCATATCCACCCAGACTGATCTGAGGGTTAACCTTCGAAACTCTGCTGTTCCATTTGTGGCTCAGAAAGGCCCAGCTCGGTCCCATCTCAGCAGATGGCACTGTTTCTCCCACTCAGCCTCACCAGAGCTCTCTGAAAAGCAGCTTTCAACTTTTCATCTCCTTGCCCTTGCAGAAAGGCTGTTCTGCAGGGTTTGGGCACAGCCAGGGGTCCTGGGCAGATAGCATGTCCCCACTGATGCCATGGAGATAATTTGTAATTGGGGCATCCTAAATAGATTTGCCATTTACCTCTTACAAGCCCATCAAAAGCCACTGCATATCCTATCTGCAGCCCCAGATAGATGCCTGGGAAAACAGTGCATTTCCAAACAGCTATGAAGAGGAGCCACTGTGTGCCCAGGTGGCCAAAAAGGCCAACAGCATCCTGGCTTGGATCAGCCACAGTGTGGTCAGTGGGACCCCAGCAGTGATTGTCCCCCTGTAACTGTGAGGTCACAGCTTGAGTAGTGGGTTTCGGTTTTGGGCCCCTCAGTAGAAGAACATCGAGGTGCTGGGTCCAGAGAAGGGCAACAAAGCTGGGGAAGGGTCTGGAGAACAGGGCTGGGAAGGAGCAACTGAGGGAACTGGGGGTGTTTAGACTGGAAAAAACTGAGAGGGGAGAAAACTGAGGTCCTGTGTGACCTGGTATAGGTGATCCTGCTTTGGCGAGGGGGCTTGGACTAGGTGATCTCTAGAGGTCCCTTCCAGCCCCTAACATTCTGTGATCTAAAGGGTGGGTATCAAGAGGATGGGGCCAGACACTTTTCAGTGGTGCCCAGGGACAGCACAAGGGGCAACAAGCACAAACTGCTTCCACCTGAACATCAGGAGAAACTTCTTTGGTGTGAGGGTGATAGAGCCCTGGGGCAGGCTGCCCAGAGAAGTTGTGGAGTCTCCTTCTCTGGAAAGATTCCAAACCCACCTGGACATTGTGATCCTGGGCAAGCTGCTGTGGGTGACCCTGGACTGGGGGTGGACTGGATGATCTTTAGAGGTCCCTTCCAACCCCCACAGTGCTGGGATTCTGTGCTATGAAGATTCTGAGGACAATTCCCTCCCATTGGAGTTTCAAGGAAAGTGTTAATGCTCCTTTTTCTCTGAATGATAATCCTGCTCCTTCTAGGTTCCTGTGCTGAGATTGCATCTCACTTGCCTTAGGTATTAAGCCTAGGTAATTTTCTTAACCATGGGGTAGCCATTTATCAGATTTGAGGCTGATACCTTTTAGTTGCTTCTGCTGGAAGACAAAAAAAAGGCTCCTTTTAGAAAAAAAAAAAAAGAATAAGAAAAAAAAAAGCCCCAAAAAAAGAAGGGGGTTATTTAAATTAATAACCAGGGAGAAAAAAAAAATAAAGCCACCGAAAGCTATCAATAGATCTAATGCAACAAAATTCGGTGACATCTGGAAATACATCAGGGTAAATCAACAGCCTAACCCAAGGCATTATTAGCTGAATGGAGCAATTCATGCTAGTCCCCATTACTTCATTTGCAATCATTTCCTCCAGCCTCTAATGAAAGAAAGGCCAAAAGAGAAGTACTCTTAACTCCAAAATAAAATAAAAGTTGAGAAAGTTACTATGCTTTCTTTGCTTCCTACTCCCCATAAAATAATTGCAGTGCTCTCATTAATGCTGATTTAGCAGAAGAAATTAATTTGTGGAAAATTCATTAACAAACTGCTTTGGTGTGGGAATGTGGTGACCACAAATGACCACCACAGGCTGCTAGTAAGAAGGGGGGGGGAGAGAGAGAAGGAAAAGATAATAGCTAAATAAAATCCTTAGTTTTAATGAAACCATCACATTGAAACCATCTATTTGACTATTAAGGATCTCCTTTATTTATTTATAAATTGTGAAACAAACAGAATACTGAAACAAAAGGCAACCCAAAAATCTCCCAGTAATGAGAGCAAGGGACTGCTGGCCAGCTCAGCCCTGCTCTAATTCCACTGTCCTTCTCCTGAACTTTAATAAACATATGCACTTCACAATATATTATGTAAATCAAATTCTTGATATCAAGGGCATTGCACATTTCAGTGCACCTGCCAGCACAGGTTAATTATCTTGATACAATTTGTGTGGTTAGATCAGCCCTTGGATAAAAAAGCACCATCAATCCCCAGGACAACGGCACTTCATCACTTGTTTTTCTTGAAAGAATGTTGGGTCCTCCTTGGCTGGAGGCACCTTGTTTTCAGGGTAGTAAGGAAAGGTGTTCAGGGACCCTGCCTTGAAGTTTAAAGCTCATTTGACCTTGACCTTGAATCACAGAAGCATTCAGGTTAGAAAAGACCCTCAGGATCACTAAGACCAACCCAGAACCCTTCTCTACAAGCTTCACCCCTAAACCATACCCCTAAGCACCACATCCAAACCACCTTTAAACACATCCAGGGTTGGTGACTCCACCACCTCCCTGGGCAGCACATTCCAGTGCCTGAGCATTCTTTCCATGAATTTTTTTTTCCTACTGTCCAGTCTAAACCTACCCAGTCACAGCTTGAGTCCATTCCCTCTTGTTCTATCACTAATTACCTGTGAGAAGAGACCAGCATCAGCCTCGCCACACCTTCCTTTCAGGTAGTTGTAGAGAGCAATGAGCTCTCCCCTTAAAGACAACCCAGAAGTCTGCTCTGGTAGGGATTTCCTTTGAGCTCTCTGCCCCACCAAACACAGGAGGAAGGTTAAATTGACCTAAAGAAATTAATATTCTTGGTAGCCAAATGTTCTTGGCAACCCAAACCCACACAATCCTCCAGTCCAGTTAGAGAGATGAAAAAAAAATGAGAAAGACCTTTAAGTGCTTGAATGGTCCTTAGATTTGGCTCAAGTTTCAGAAAACGTGCATTTTTCCCTGAAAAAAAAAAAGCAGAGGACTTGTGGGTCAGAGATGCACTTAATGAGTTTTACAGGTTCAGCATTTCTGAAAGCATCTTCAGGGCTCGAATGGTGGCAGAGTTCTGTCCCTATACCTGGCAGCAGGGACATCAAGGGAGAAATGACAAAAGGTGCAGAAAGCTTTGGGTGCAGAGGTGGCCTTGGAATGAAAATGACAAAGAAAGGTAAAAGTCATATTAAGGAAGAAATTGAATTATCCTGAGAAATGGCATTTTAAAAGCATTTGCAGCATGCAGTCCTGCCAGAGTCGTGTTGGTTTTCTTCTACTTTTTTCCTCTTTTCTTTCTTTTTCTCTTTTCTTTTTTCTTTCCTTTCCCTTTCTCTTCCCTTTCATTTTCTCTTCTATTCCTTTCTCTTACCTTTCCTTTTCTCTTCTATTTCACTTTCCCTTTCTCTTCTATTTCTCTTTCTCATGCATTTCCTTTTCTCTTCTATTTCCCTTTTCTCTTTCCTTTTCTCTTTCATTCCCCTTTCTCACACCTTTCCTTTTGTCTTCTCTTCTCCCCTCTCCTTTCCTTTCCTTTTTTTAACTGGATTTGTGATTGCTCATGTACAAAGAGAAATACTGAATGAAACCCAATAGACACTGTGCACTGCTATGAAAAATTGAATCAAGCATAAGTGATCTAGAAAGAGAGGTCATCAAATCATTTTGAATAAGTACATTTGAGCTAATTGTGATGTGCTTTGAAGAGGTTCTGAGAAAAAAAAAAAAGAGGCAAAATTAATCAGATACATTAAATTATGAATTATTAACTCAGCTCTATTAAATATCAAATAGAAAAGGCTCTTTCAGATTAACCACATTGTCAGAAATTCTGCTAATGACAGAACAGATGTCTTGGAGATAAAAATTATTTTTATTTACATCTGAAATGCAGGAAACTGAGATGATCAGAAGGGCTGACAGAGATGGGATCTGGAGAAGAGAAGGTTCTGGGGACACCTTATAGTGGTTTCCAGTACCTCAAGACATCTACCAGAAAGCTGGGGAGGAACTTTTTATAAGTGTTAGGACAAGTGAGAGTGGCTTTGAATTGGAAAGGGGAGATTTAGTGTGGAGATTAGAAAGAAATTCTTTACAATGAAGGTGGTGAGACACTGGAACAGGTTGCCAGGGAAGTTGTAGATGTCCCCTCCCTGGAGATGTTTAAAGCCAGGCTGGACAAGACCTTGAGAGACCTGGTGTGGTGGGAGGTGTCCCTGACCATGGCAGGGGGGTTGGAACTAAATAATCTGTAAGGTCTTTTCCAACCCAACCCATTCTGTGTCCCTCCAGGGTGAGCAAAGCTTTCCAGGACTGGTGGTGGATCACTTCTATGGATGGACCTTACTCTGAAACAACCAAAAGAGAGGGCTCAGGGGAGACCTAATTGCTGTCTACAACTACCTGAAGGGAGGTTGTAGCCAGGTGGGGGTTGGTCTCTTCTCCCAGGCAAGCAGTGACAGAAGGAGAGGACACAGTCTCAAGCTGCACCAGGGGAGGCTTAGGCTGGATGAGAGGAAGAAATTCTTCACAGAAAGAGAGATTGGGCTAGCAAGGGAGGTGGTGGAGTCACTATCCCTGGAAGCGTTTAAAATAAGACTGGATGAGGCACTTAGTGCCATGGATTAGTTGATGAGATGGTGTTGGGTGACAGGTTGGACTTGATGATCACACAAAGGTCTTTTCCAATCTGGCTAGTTCTGTGATTCTGTGAAAGTAAAGACATTAATCCCTTTACACTGAACCTTTTCAGACTGCATGGGGATGTGATAGACATAAAACAAAGTTTGTAAGTACCCAAAGACAGAGGCATCAGCCAGGCTCATGATGTGACCAGAACTGGAGATCCAATTGAAATGCTACTGCTGCAGAATCTGTTGACCTCTCAGTGAATGGTGGCTGTAATGATGCTTTCTTCTCAAGATAAATACAGGGCTTCTGCTTCACATCTCCCACAGCACTTTGGATGTTTCAGCTGGTTGATGCAAGTGTTTTTTAATAACAAATTCCTTGGCAAAGCCAGCTTTCACAGGGAATGCTGCCAGAACCACTCATGAACCGAGTTGCCGTGGCCTCTAGATAAATCAATACTGCTGAATGAATAATGGGTGTCGCTGGCTGCTGACTTTCCCTGGCTAATAAATAGTTCTCATGTCACTTCCTGAAGCATCAGTCCAGCTCCAGCCATTCTGTAGGATGCAATGTTCCCTCAGCAGAGAGGATGTGAACCCACCTGCTGAACAGTCTGCTGCAGATCTTCATAGGCTCACACTGTCGGTTCCCTGCCCTCTATCAATGAGTTTTGCTTCTGCCTCAGCCACTGCTGGCAGCTGTAATGCAGCTCACATTTCCAATCATAGAATAGAAGCAAAGAATTTTTGCAGTAGGAAAAGCCCTCTAAAGATCATTAAGTCCAACCATCAACCCAACACCACCATGGCCACATCCTGAAGCACCACATCCACAGGTTTTCTGAACACCTCCCCGGATGGAGACTCCACCACCTGCCTGGGCAGCCTGCTCCAATGCCTGACCACTTTTTCAGTAACAAAATTCTTCCTAATATCTCATCTAAACCTTCTCTGGTGCAATTTGAGGCCATTTCCTCTCGGTCTATCACTTTCCTTAGCGATGCACCCACTTTTCTTTCAACCACACTTGAAGCTATTGACCACTCCAGTTAAAGCAGTAACAGCTTTAGACCAAAGTTTAGTGCCACAGGTTTTGTTAGTTCTTTAAAAGTCCTATACTATAGAATCATAGAAGGGTTTGAATTGGAAGGGACCTTAAGGATCATCTAGTTCCAACCTCTCTGTCATGGGCCACGTGGCATTTCTCCAAAAGGAAAGCTTCTCAAGATTAAATGCCTTAATCTTTCTTATTTATTTCTATTGCTCAGCATCTGTGACATAGAAAAGCAGCACAGTGGTGTCTCAGCTACCCCTGGGGTTCTCAGACTTTTCTTGAGCACCAGCCCTGCTCCACCAGCACTATGCCATATGGAAACCCTTCAGCAAATGTAAGCTTTCTCCTTCAAAGCTTAGCATTTTCTACATGTCAGGCATACTTTCCTCAGCTACTTGATAGTTAGCAGTGGCAATAAATAATTAAACTCTTGCCTTCTGAATCTACATCTTAGTTTTCAACACTGGATTCCCTTGTATCAACAGTCTCACAGTATATGAGAGACTGGAAGGGACCTCAAGAGATCATCAGGTCCAACCCCTTCTGCCAGAGCAGGATCACTTAGGGTAGTCTGCACAGGAATGCATCCAGGTGGGTTTGGAAAGTCCCCAGAGAAGGAGACCCCACAACCCCCCTGGGCAGCCTGTAGAGTTCAGTGGAGAGGTAAAAGTGGTTCTCAAGGCACTGCTGCAACAATTTGCTCCCTTGTTTGATGACTCTGACATGATTGATTTTGCCCTTGGTGAGTGAGTCACATAATTACAAATTAGTGAATTATTTTATACTAGGGGATTGTTTCATCAATTAGGTCACTGTCATTCATCATGATAATTTCTTTAACCAACCCATCTGATCCTTTGATCTGTTAACATCTCTCCTCTGCATGCTCTCAGTCATCACTGTGACACAACAAATACCAAAGCTCAGAGTTTACCAAGCCAGAAAAATGCACTTTCCTTCATTTGCCTCCTTAGCAGGCAACACAAGCACCAAACCTTTCCAAAGCTTCTCCTAACACACAACAGACACTGAGAAACCACAGGGAGAAACTTCCTCCCTGAAGCTCACTCTGGAGAAGATACCTCTTGCCTCCACATCAGATCACTTGGAAGTGATCTCAAGTTGTGCCTGTGTGGTCCTGTTGACACACTGGAGGGAAGGGATCCATCCAGATCTCAGGCTTGGAAGGTGGGCCTCACCAAGTTCAACAGGCCAAGTGCAAGGTGCTACACCTGGGTTGGGGCAATCCCAAGCACAAACCCAGGCTGGGTGAAGAGCCTTGAGGGTGGGAGTTGATGAGAAACAGAGCCAGCAATGGTCGCTGGCAGCCCAGAAGGCAGCTGTGTGCTAGGCTGCATCAAAAGTGTGGCCAGCAGGATAAAGGAAGGGATTCTGCCTCTCTTTTCAGCTCTTGTGAGATCCCTACCTGCAGCACTACATCCAGTTCTGGTGTCCTCAGCATAATAGGGACATGAAGCTGCTGGAGCAGGTCCAGAGGAGGCCACAAAGATGCTCAGAGAGCTGGAGCTCTTCCCTTATGGGGACAGGCTGAGAGAGTTAGGGCTCTTCATCCTGGAGAAAGCTCTAAGGAGACCAAGCGATGATAAATTGACTCTGAATCTTTGCTCTAAACAAAAGGAGAAACAGAAATCCTAATCCTAAAAAAAAGCTTTTAACATTAATTTCCAGGGAAGCATTTTTCTCCCCATGGTTTAGGGTGGTTATCTCCATCCCTTGTTGGGAGGATAACAAGCAGTTGTGATTGCACTTTAGTTCTGAGACAGGCTCAGGAATTCCAGATATTATTGTAGACAAAAAAAATAAAGGGGGGAAAAGGGGAAAAGGGGAAAAGGGGAAAAGGGGAAAAGGGGAAAAGGGGAAAAGGGGAAAAGGGGAAAAGGGGAAAAGGGGAAAAGGGGAAAAGGGGAAAAGGAAAAAGAAAAGAAAAAAGAAAAGAAAAAAGAAAAGAAAAAAGAAAAGAAAAAAAGAAAAAAAAGAAAAAAAAGAAAAAAAAGAAAAAAATTACCTCCTTTCAGTTTCTTTTCAGAGCTTTAATGAAATGGATGAAGTTTGCTGGCATTGCCACTGAATTCTGTAATCCTAGGGAAGACATTAACAGCTGCTCTAAAAATCTAATTAAATTTTAGAGCAGTAGTAATGCAGCCATAAGGCCCAAGTAAGCCATTATCTACATTAATAAAAATTAAAGTCAAACAGTATCTATACAGCAATAACAGACCTGGGTTCAAGGTCACTTTAATTCCCTTACTCCTTTTTTTTTTTCCACTCCTTCCTCTTTTGTAACTACAAATATGATTATTTAATCAAAATTTCAAATTTAGGTACATTTATTACCCTGACTTGTTCTCTTAAGATGCAGTATTGAGATGAATTCATTTAATATATATATATATTTTTTACTTAATTATTTTCTCCCCCTCCACAAAATAGAACTCCTATTAGAAGCATATAAAAGGACAAGAAAGGGGACAACCTACAGGTAGTTTGTTGGATATCTAAATGAAAAAGCTGGAATCAATGAACAACACAGGGATGACTCAGCTCAAAGCTAAGACTTCTTCTTGCAATGGAAAAGAAGAAAATGAAAGAAAAAAGTGGATGCTATGGAAAGGAACAAGGTATAGAACAAAATGCACAAAAGTGAATGGGAGAGCTGGCAAGGAGCTGCTCTTACCCGAGGAGCCAGGGCTCTGTGCCTGGGAGATGCCCCAGATTCTGCTCTTGGGGCAAGTGCATCCCACTGGTAGAGCCAATGGTGTATAATAAATGACAACAGACATTTATAACACACTAAAGGGGCAACATAAACGACAAAAAGCGCACAGACAGTATCTTGAAGGCAGAGGATTCACTTCACTGGAAATCTACTTTGATTTCTTCAGAAAGACTGAAAAGTATTGTAACACCAGAGTGTCCAGCAAGATCATAGAATCATTTTGGTTGGAAGAGAGCTGTAAGATCAAGTCCAACCACGAACCCACCACTAAACCATGGCCCTCAGCACCACATTTCCATGGTTTTTCAAACCCTCCAGGCATGGGAACTCCACCCCCAGGCAGACTGTGCTAGGGCTTCATGACCCTTTTGGGGAAGAAATTGTTCCTCCTGTCCAACCTAAACCTCCTCTGGTGCAACTTGAGGCCATTTCCTCTCATCCTGTCACTTCTTGTTCCTTGGGAGAAGAGACTATCACCCACCTCAATCCAACCTCCTTTCAGGAAGTCTACAACCTCTTTATTTTCTAATTAAGGATCAGGAATGAGACTCTACCAGACACAACAATCTATAATTAGGCTGCATTTAATGATCTCCCTGGCTGTTGTCAGGTGGAAGTGCATTTTAAAGATGAAAACATCATCAATATGCCACCCCTAAGGTTATGCCACTCACAGATCTACAGCGTGCCAGTTAAATATAAAGAAATATTTCTATTTATAAAAGGAAACGAAACTAACTCCAATGAGGCACAATACACCAGGGAAGAGCACTTTAAGAATCAAAGTATAGTCAAAATCACAGCAGGGTTTGGGTTGGAAAGCACCTTTCAAGGTCATCTAATCCAGCTCCTAAAGTGTCACTCCTAAGATGAGCATAGTTTGAAAAGGAGAAGTGTGGGGGAAAACCAAAAATGTTTGCATGAGATGAAGCATCCACCTCCAGGCTCCCAGCTCTGGGCAGCAGGTCCCCACTTTGCCCTTCCAGCAGCTGTACTGGTGCCTAAAGAGTGGAAATAACTCCCAAATGTGAACAAAACCTGAAGAAGTGCATGGAATCATAGAATGGTCCAGGCTGGAAAGGACCTCCAAAAGTCATCAAGTCCAACCCCTCTGCAGTCAGCAGGGACATCCTCCACTAGATCAGGCTGCCCAGAACCCTGCCCAGCTTTCCCCTGAATACCTCCAGGGAAGGGGCCTCAACCACCTCCCTGGGCATCCTGTTCCAGTGTTCCACCTGTTCCAGTGTTTTCATTAAGCTTCTAATCACTGATAGGCACAAATTGTTTCCTGAGTGCATAATTAAAACCTCAAGTGTTTTCCACAAAAATATTTGTAACTTAGGTGAATAAATTATTCAGTGGCCATTACTGAAATGAAGTTTTCCCTGAATGAGTTTCTTGCTACCTCACAGGCAGGACTCAGAGCAGCAGGGCTCATTTTTTTTTTTTCCTTTCAGAGGTAGCAGGGCAATACTTTGGTGCTGGTCACATCTAACAGACCTAGACACTTCTGTACTATGGGGTTTGTTTGGTGCATGTAGATTCAGTCCTCACCTCATGAGTATTCCTTGGAAATCTAGGATAGGAGTAGCTGAAGGAGCTGGGGTTGCTTAGTCTGGAGAAAAGGAGGCTGGGCAGGAGACCTTATTGCTCTCTATAGCTCCCTGAAAGGAGCTTGTGACAAGTGAGTATTGGTCTCTTCTCCCTAGAGTCAAGTGGTACACTGAGAGGAAAAGGCCTCAGGTTGTACCAGGAGAGGTTCAGGATGGATATTAGGAACAATTTCTTTCCTGCAAGAGCGGTCAGGCATTGGCACAGGAGTCACCATCCCTTGAGGTGTTCAAAAAAATGTTTAGACTTGGCACCTGTGGTCATGGTTTGATGGCCATGGTGGTGTTTGGTTGATGGTTGGACTCATTGATCTTAGAAGTCTTTTCCAGCTGAAACAATTCTATGATTCCATGATACAAGAGCATCAGCCTTTAGATTTCTTTTTCCACTGTTCAAGACCATTCACTAGCATCTCAAGAAAAAAAAATCAAGGTGGCTGCTGTGGCTATATCACCTCCCCTAATGACCTCAAAACCACTCAGATCTTGTATCTAAAGTGATGCAAGAGACTTCAAACCCATGTGAAGAAATCGGAGGGATGGGACAGCTCTGCTTTTCATGACCTTTCATGACTTTTTCTCTTAAGGTCCCTTCCAGCCTCTCATATAGTGTGGTACTGTAACCAAATCCAGCTCAGGCAGTGCTGTCATCTGTAGAGATATCGCATCCACAATTAACTAACTCTCATTCTTTTCTTTTTTTTTTAAATCAGGTTCACATTCCTGGCCACAATTGAACGTCAGCCACTATCCTTTTAGAAAGAATATGGATGAAGAGGGCAACCATGGGGATGATGCACTGGGATAGGTATTTACTGAGGGCTGGCAGGAGGATGGAGAATGGTTTTTACCTGGGATAAAACCAAACAAACAACAAAGCAACACTGTGAGAGTTTTTCCTCATGTTGTTCATTCATTTCCAATTCTAATCCTGGCTGGCACCTGGGGAAATTAAAAACCCCTCCCTTACATTTATCCACCACAAGAACCTTGCCTCGTGCAGCCGTGCTATGGAGGATGCAGGGATGGAGCAGTGAACAAGGAAGAGAAAGAGCTAAAGGATGGTGTGGTTTCTTGTGGAAGAGCTCATTCGGTTCTAGTAAGCATGCCACATTCTACACTGGTGTATAACTATTTTTAGGTTAGGCATAAAACTCAGCTCATGCATCCCAATGATCTCTCTCTTCTCTTGCACATATTCCTCCTGCTTTGCTTCTCAAAAGTGACCACACACTCCTAAACAACCAGAAATATCAGCTCCCCAGGGAAAACACATCCCCTGCTCTGCTTTTCCCTTCAGTTTGAAGGAAATTAGTTAACCACACAACAGATTTTCCAGCCCAAAGACCTTTCTCCACTTCAAGAGAGAAATCCTGCCAGCATTATTTCCTTCCAGCAGTCGTTTCACCACCGGGCATGTTTAGGAAGCAATATTTTTTGCTGTCAGTGGGAAATTATTGGGTTTTAAATACCAGCTCTTCAAAAAGATTCTGTAAACTTCACTTAAAAAAAAATGTCAGAATTGGTTTGGTCAAAACATTTTGACCAAAAATAACTGGCCATGAGAAGCTTGCTTTATTTCTTTTTAACCACTTTGGTTTATTCTTTCACTTGAAACAAGCTCCTTGCTGCACTGTTTCATTTCTAAGTACAAGAAGCACCACCTAACAGCTCAACATTCCCCTAAAAAATAATAATTCAGGTTTGAAATTTGCCCCCTCCCCAAATTTCCAGCTGTTTGTCCTTGCTGTTGCACAAACCTCAGGGAGGGCAGAGGAGGATGGTTGGGAGGAGCAAGGTAATGTTGAGGCCAGCAAAAACCACAGGCTCCCATTACAAATCATCCCATTTCTTGCACCAGTTCCTCCTGTCTTCAGGATGGGCAACTGGTAGCTAGAAGAGAGCCCATAAATCAACCACAGTGAGTGGAGAGGTCCCCAAAATCGTATTTTCTTTGTGCTACACCAGCAGGGATCGACCATTTTTTACTTACATTTCCACTACAAACTATTTCATGGCTTAGGCAAATAAATTGCTTCAATAAGTCATTGGCAGAAAATGTTTAAATGAAACTTATGTTTCACATGGTGCCTGCACTTGTGACTCTCCTTCCAGTTCAGGTGAGGTTTAGTTTTGAATTCATTTTAGGACTGAAACACAAAAAAACAACTCAAGAAGAGCATGGCAGGCAGGTCAAGAGAGGATTTCCTCCCATTCTAATCTGCCCTGGTGAGGCCACAGCTGGAGTATTGTGTCTAGTTCTGGGCTCCCTAGATCAAGAAGGACAGGGACTTGCTACAGAGGGTACAGAAAAGGGCTGCAACAGTGATTAGATCATCTTTGATGAGGAAAGACTGAGAGAAATGGAGTTTTTGAGTATGGAAAAGAGCAGACAGAGAGCATCTCATCAGTGCTGATCAATACTTAAAGGGTGGGTGTCAGGAGAATGGGACCAGGCTCTTTCAGTGGTGCCCAGTGACAGGACAAGCAGCAACAAACTTCAACATGCTAAGTTCCATGTAAACATGAGTAGAAGCTTTAAGGGTAACGGAGCCCTGTAACAAGCTGCCCAGAGAGGTTGTGGAGTCTCCATCTCTGAAGAGATTCCAAACCTGCCTGGATGCATTCCTATGTGACCTTTTCTAGGTGAACCTGCTCTGGCAGGGAGGTTGCCCTACATAGTCTCCAGAGGTCCCTTCCAACCCCTACCATACCTTGATAAACAGAAAATGAACTCTGCACATGTATGCAGTGAACTCAGAGATGCAGCTCTAAAGATATGGGTACCCAAGAGAGCATCCAAAAATCTGTGGACTCCTCTTACTCTTTGCACTTCACAGAGCCTGGCTGGGAGCAGCAGGTATTTGCAGGCACTTTATTACCCAACCTTCAGCAAACTGGCAGCTTTCAAAGTAACCATGGAGAGATGTCTTAAAATCACAACTGGTAATGTCTTTGACCCAGAAGGACCTCAAGCTGCTTTGCAGCTCTTTCAACCTGACACAGGCATTGTTTCATGCTCAGACCTATTTTATTGGCAGTGCAGAAGTGACCAGCCTTCAACCCTGGCTGCTGAAGGCTCTGGGAAGAAACAAAAATCATAGAATCATAGAATGCAGTGGGTTGGAAAGGACCTTTAAGGGTCATCTAGTCTGACTCCCTGAAAAAAGCTGCACAAATAAACCCAGAGATTGCTCTTCCAGAAGCCACACAGCTCCTCTCCTGGGTGAGGAGGACCAGGTGGGATGGTTGGACATCCCATAGCACCAAGCCCACTCTACTTGACCAAGGCCAGGAGGCAGAGGGACAGAACATCCATCACCTCCTTCTCCTCTCTCCAGCTACCCAAAGAGCCATACCTCAAGCCACACAACTGCACATGAGAGTCATGACATCTCCTCTTTGTAGCAGAGAGAAAACCAAGCAAGGGAGATGATGGCACTACCCCAAACTTCTCTTTCTAGCACTCTTCATAAAATAAAATTGCTGTAATCCAAGCTGAAAAGCAAACTAATGAATCACCTCTAGATGAGCTGCTGAACACAAACTGATGGGAAGATCTACTGGAGAAAGCTGCAGTGCAGCTTCCAAGTGCATCACATCTTGGAACCCACCATCAACACCACGGTGCCTGTGTGGGCACTAAAGCTAATGCTCTGTGACCAGAACTATGACCTGAGGATTTGATATACTTTTAGACATCACAAATATCCAACTTTATGTCTGCTGGAATATCTGCTCTATTTTCTACTTGCAGAGGAAAACGTACAAAGGAGTTTGGTTTTTTTTTTTTTTTTTGAGTGTTCCAGATAAAGGTTATTTTCCCTTTACCAAATGCAAAGCTTTTTAAAAAATATATATATAGGAGAAAAAAAAAAAAAAAAGACCTTCAGCTGTTTTGAGATCTGTGCCTTTGCCTGAGCCCTAAATTGGTGAACAGTTATGTTGCTCCCCAGAGAGGATAAAAACAGAGCAAGGTCTGTTTCCAAGCAATCATCTTTCTTCTCTCCACCGACACTCTGGGCTCAGTGCTGGGTCTCAAATTGGTGCTTGCAACGTTTTGCAGCATCCAAAGCAATCCCAGATCTGCTCCCTAGAGGGCAGGGACTGGGAGATTTGAGGTCTGGCCTGCTCTGAGCCAGAGCAGAGCTAATTCTGGTCAGTGATGTAACTTCCCAGCTCAGGCTCTGCTCAGGGAGGTCCTTGCTGAAGCTCAGGGCAGCTTAGCACAGCCAGAGGCTGCTCCTAGCAGGGAGAAGCTGATGGCAGAGTTCCTGCCAAGGGCTGGGATGCACAAAGCCTCTGCCTGACACTTGCTCCTGGGCACACCAAGGGCACTGCCACAGCTTGTGCCTCACCTTGGGGGGCAGGAAGGCAGAGGTGGCAGCTAGGGGGAGGAGCAGCCAGGACAGGGGAGCCTTAACTATGCACCAAGATATTGCAGCCCATGAAGGGCATCTTCAGCAGCAAGCTGAGGGATCCCCAGAGCCAAGCCTCTTCTTCCCTGGCCAGTGTCCCACAAGAATTCTGTCCCTTCTGCATTCCATTCTGATCTGTGTGTTCCTGAATTCAGTTCCAGAATCCAGCTCCTAAATCTGGTTCCCATCTGCTGCTGAGTCCAGTCTGGGCCTTGCCCAGTGCCTGCCCCCAGCATCAGCAGTGTCAATGGTGCCCTCCTTGCCCTCAGGGCTCGGGTTGGCTTTTGGTTTGTATCTGTGTCTCTATCCCATGGCACTGTTCTTCTTCCCATCCCAGCTGAGTGAGTTTCTTTTCTACCTCATCAGTGTCTCTCCCTTCTTCTCTTTGGGAAGGCAGAGAGGTTCCTGGAGAGCCTCTAGCACTGGTGGCAGGCCCAACCCTGCTCCTTGACAGAATCAAACCACAACATTCTGGCAAGAAGGAGCTGAGCACTATGAGTTGGAGTCCCACATGGTAATTTCTGACCTGTGCATTGCTGCTGCCTTTCCCCTTCACCTGCTCCACAAGCTGCACTGACTCACTGTCAGCAGGGGCTGGAAACTGCAAGACAGACACTACTTCAGCAGCAAAATGCTTTGTCTGGCTCTCTCTGCAAACCCCCTGTGCCTGGGAAGACATGCAATGCTTCATCTGCCACACCATCAGCCTTATTTGCATTTCAGGACTCCTTCTCAGCCCTCTATTAGCCAGGTAAGAAATGAAACATGTAATATACTACACACACACATCATTTTTGTGATTCACTCCCTAGCTCTCCCTGAGACTCCTGAAATTCACATGAAGATAAAGAAAACACAAGAGGTGATCAGTGCCCAGCTGAGCAGATCTGCACCCTCCCAAACCCAGCTCGTAACACTCGACCAAATCTGCAGGAAGAAAATGTGAATACAGCCCCTGGGAATCAAATATCTTTAGATATTTGGGAATTTCAACCTTTCCAGCACCACTCAGGGACTGGAGCGTCTCTGTGAAGAGGAAATGCTAAGAGACCTGGGGCTCTTGAGCCTGGGGAAGAGCAGATCACAGCTCAATGCTCAATAAGCTGAGAGGCAAGAGGGTGGGGCCAGACTCTTCTCAGTGGTGCCCAGAGACAGGATGAGAAGCAATACACCCAAACTGAATGTGGGTGGAAACTTCTTTGGTGTGGGAGTGCTGGAGGCCTGGAGCAGGCTGCCCAGTGAGGTTGTGGAGTCTCCTTGTGTGGAGAGCTTCCAACCCCCCCTGGCCATTGTGATCCTGGGCAAGCTGCCCTGGGTGACCCTGCTTTAGAAGGAGGGTTGGACTAGATCTCCAGAGGTCCCTTCCAGATCCCACCATCCTGTGATATGACCTAGCTTTATAGCCTCACTGCTAGAGGCTCTTTCTATAAGCCTTTCTCCATTGGCAGTGGGCATTTAAGGGAGAGCTGCTGTCCTTTTGCAAGACCATTCCCATCCAACCTGGTTTTTAATACATGGCATTAAAAAGTGCCCTCAATGCCCAAGACCTCTCCAGGCTGCAGATGAACTGGGGAGCCTCAGGCTGCAGAAATCAAAGATTATAAGTAGAAACCTCTGAGGATGGAAATATTTTCATGTGGGTTGTTTTTTTTTTGTGTGTGTGTGCTTTATTTCCTCCTCACTTGACTAGAGAGCCTCATCTACTCAACTGCCACAGGCTACCTTTATCAAGGACTGACTTTTGTCTTCCAACCTGATGGGGAAGTTTGCAAAGCTGGACAGAACATATACTTTTATTTTCTCTAACAACAAGGCTTGCTGTAGAAGAGACCAGTGTGTGTTGAGTGCTCTGGATGTGACCTGACTCATTTATCCATGCTTAATATTCTCCTCTCTCACTCCCTAGAACCACTGGAGAAATGTGGAAGTGTAGGGGAGAAGAATGCAAAACCATTGAGCCACTGTCAATCTGAGCCCCCAGGGGTCCTCAGGGATGACAAAAACGCTAATCAGCTCCACCAAGGCAGAAGACAAAGCCCCATCCATCTTCCCCCTGCTTTTCAGCAGGGGAGAGTCTACTCTAAGCAGCGCCTTGGAAATTCCCTGTTAACTAACAGCTCTCCAGGATCATTTTCATTTGCAAATAACAGAGTGAGGGATACCAAAGCCACCGCTGAAGGAGTAGTTGACATTTGTAAAGAGACAGAGCGACAGGAGCGTGGGGAAGAAGTGAGCTCAGCTTCTCTTGGAGTGACACAGAAAGACAGCAGGACGTTGAACAGAGGTTCACATTGAGAGGTGGGGAAGGAATGGAGTAAGGAGTGTAAGAAAAGAAGGAAAACAGTGGCAAGAACTCTCACATCCCTGAGCAATCACCATCCTCCCTTGGCAAAATGAGACCCTGCTGTGAACACCTGGCTGGCTCATCAGGGATGGGGGCTGAGGGCACCACTGGTGGTCCAGTTCCTGGACTGATAACCAATCTATAGCTCTCTGCTTCACTGATCAGCCATTCCCTTCTCAAAGGTAGTTTAAGATCCTGTCTCTCCTTGCTGCTTTAGTTCACTTACACCTGGATTAAAAGCACCGAAAGGAGAGACACTGTGCAAGGCAGGACCTGTGCTTGAACCTAGTGCTCTACTCTATGGAACACAAAAAGGTAAAAACGGACTGCTCAACATCAAACATCCCAGGAATAAAATTCTCTCTCATAAAATTGGTTTTATGGGGATCATTTAGTAAAAATAATAATAAAAATATCCTTTACTAGCCCTCCTGCTCAGGAGAAAAGCTCACTCTCCTGCAGTGAGAATGCTGGCTCAGAGAGCTCAGCTACAGCTCCTGGGTTTGAACTGAATCATAGAATCAGGATCATAGAATCAGTCAGGGTTGGAAGGGACCACAAGGATCATCCAGTTCCAACCCCCCTGCCATGGGCAGGGACACCTCACACTACAGCAGGCTGGCCAGAGCCTCATCCAGCCTGGCCTTAAACACCTCCAGGGATGGGACCCCAACCACCTCCCTGGACAACCCATTCCAGGCTCTCACCACTCTCTTGGGGAAAATTTCTTCCTCACATCCAGTCTGAATCTCCCCACTTCCAGCATTATTCCATCCCCCCTAGTCCTATCAATACCTGATAGCCTAAAAAGTCCCTCCCCAGCTTTCTTGTAGCCCCCTTCAGGTACTGGAAAGCCACAAGAAGGTCACCTCAGAGCCCCAACTCTTTCAGTCTGTCCTCATAGGAGAGGTGCTCCAGCCCTCTGCTCACCCTGGTGGCCCTTCTCTGGACACCTTCCAGCATGTCCAGATCCCTCTTGTAATAGAGGCTCCAGAACTGGACACAGTACTCCAGGTAGGGTCTCAAGTCCTCTTGTCATCCTCGTAGCTCTCCATTGGACTCCGCCTCCAGCAGATCCCTGCCTCGCTTGAATTGGGAAGCCCAAAACTGGAGACAGTATTCCAGGTGTGGTCTCACCTGGGCAGCATAGAGGAAGAGGAGAACCTCCCTAAACCTGCTGGGCTGTATCCCAAACAACTTCTTTGCTTGCACACTTCACTTGAGTTCTTGGTTGAAACTAAACATCAAAATGGCTTTATTAAAATCAAGATATTAAACATTTTCCCTCCTTCTGCAGATGTGGTTTCTTTCAGTTAGCAAAATCCCACTAAACTTGAGGAAAAAAAAAAGAGAATATTTATGGATTTCTTCCTGCAGCTACATACAATAAGGACTACAAGCTACCATTATATACTCCATAGATTCTCTCCCTATTTTAGGGACTTCCCCTGCCACAAATTGATATTTAATGAAGCAGGACTTGAAGTGAGTGTGGCATTTTTCAGACCACAACACAGATTTCTTCTCTGGGGGATTCCTGAAGAGAAATTATTTGTTGATTATGGGCTTCCTGAAAGATCTTCTCTATCTCCATCATCACACTGTGGTTTCCCTTGGTGTGTCTTACAGGATAGATGCAGCACACTGTGCCCTACATAAGAGGGACTGCCTCTTAGAGGAGGATGCTATTGCCTAGGTTATTATTAACTGGGTCCCCATCTGTCTACTCCAAGATCTCAGTGCTTCAGGGCACAAGCTCTGCAGATCCAGGAGTCCTAGAGCAGATCTGGCAATGCAACACTTCTACATTTCACTTTTTTTTTTTTTTTTCCCCTGTCACCTAAGCAGCAGAAGAAATCTGGTAGGTCAGACTGTTCACTCCAACAAGCAAAGAGAGAAAGGTTATTTCCCCCACATTGCATAACTAAGTTCTGCATGAAGAGCCTGGGTGATGTTTGTTTTCCCCAAGGGTAGCACAAGGGACTGTTCCAAGACAACTTTAAACTACAAAGAATAAAAGTTTTGAAACTATTCAAAATATACATGTATGTAGTGTGTACAGAATCACAGAATGGTTTAGGTTGGAAGGGACCTTAAAAATCATCCAGTTCCAATCCCCCACCATGGGCAGGGACACCTCCCACTAGACCTCATCCAGCCTGGCCTTCAACACCTCCAGTCAGGGGACATCCACAACCTCCCTGGCCAACCTGTACCAGTGTCTCACCACCCTCACTGTAAAGTATTTCTTTCTCATCTCCTGTCTCAATCTCCCTTTTCCCAGCTCAAAGCCATTGTCCCTCATCCTGTCACTCCCAGTCCTTCTTAAAAAGTCTCTCCCCAGCTCTCCTGGAGCCCCTTCAGGTCCTAGCAGGCTGCTCTGAGGTCTCCCTGGATCCTTCTATTCTCCAGGCTGAACAGCCCCAACTCTCCCAGCCTGTCCCCACAGGGGAGGTTCTCCACCCTCTGTTCATCTTCGTGGCCTCCTTTGCTCCTCCAACAGTTCCATGTCCTTCTTGTGTTGAAAGACCCCAGAACTGGATGCAGTGCTGCAGGTAGGGCTTCATGAGAGCAGAGGAGCACAATTCCCTCCCTCAGCCTCCTGGCCATGCTACATTGGATGCAGCCCAGGACGTGGTTGCCTTCTGGGCTGCCAGTGCACATTGGTATCTCCTGTTGAGTTTGTCATCAACTGACACCTCCAAGTACCAAATTATACTCTCAAGTTTAAATAAACTTTCACAAGATGGCCAAAAATGACTGTGCAGATGCTTTTCTCATTGAGTAATAATTTATTTTTCATTCAGAGATGGGAATTATTGGCTACCAGTGGTGTCAGGTTCATCCTAAGGACTAGAAAATGCTATTTAAAAAGCTGAGAGAAAAGTTCATGCTGCTTTTAAAAAATGACTTCACATTCACTCCATTCAAATAAATGTCTGGGTGAAGATGATCAATGGGCGGTAGAAGCTCCCAAAGTGGCAGGTACACAACCAGCACATGGCATTTGAAAAAGAAAGAGGGGAGGGGGGGGAAAGAAAGAGGAGAGGGGAGGGGGGGGAAAGAAAGAGGAGAGGGGAGGGGGGGGAAAGAAAGAGGAGAGGGGAGGGGGGGAAAGAAAGAGGAGAGGGGAGGGGGGGGAAAGAAAGAGGAGAGGGGAGGGGGGGAAAGAAAGAGGAGAGGGGAGGGGGGGGAAAGAAAGAGGACGGGGAGGGGGGGGAAAGAAAGAGGACGGGGAGGGGGGGGAAAGAAAGAGGACGGGGAGGGGGGGGAAAGAAAGAGGACGGGGAGGGGGGGGAAAGAAAGAGGAGAGGGGAGGGGGGAAAGAAAGAGGAGAGGGGAGGGGGGAAAGAAAGAGGAGAGGGGAGGGGGGAAAGAAAGAGGAGAGGGGAGGGGGGAAGAAAGAGGAGAGGGGAGGGGGGAAAGAAAGAGGAGAGGGGAGGGGGGAAAGAAAGAGGAGAGGGGAGGGGGGAAAGAAAGAGGAGAGGGGAGGGGGGAAAGTAAGAGGAGAGGGGAGGGGGGGAAAGAAAGAGGAGAGGGGAGGGGGGGAAAGAAAGAGGAGAGGGGAGGGGGGGAAAGAAAGAGGAGAGGGGAGGGGGGGAAAGAAAGAGGAGAGGGGAGGGGGGGAAAGAAGGAGGGGGGGGGAAAGAAAGAGGAGAGGGGAGGGGAAAGAAAGAGGAGAGGGGAGGGGGGGAAAGAAAGAGGAGAGGGGAGGGGGGGAAAGAAAAAAAAAAGAAAAAAGAGAAAAATTAACAGAATAACCTTCTCAGGAAGAATGTTTTGAAACACAGTGCCAGAGAGAAAATGCTTCCAAGTGATAATGTTTATGTGAGCTGATACTACTGCCTAGTGCACACATTGAGAGTTTATTGCCATACAAATTCATTTTAAATACTATATAAAATCACATTTATAGAGTTACTTAAGGATCCACATAAAGAGGCAGGCGTTGCTTTGGTGGGAGAGCATCCCATGGGAAGCCCAGACAGCCACCTGTAGCAGCCAGCCCAAGGTCTCACCCAGCAACCAGTTCTAGGGCAGGAATTAAACCCAAGTCTTTGCTCATCCCTTGCTAAAATCCCATTGATTCCCACAGTCACTGCATTCAGGGCAGAATATAGTTCCCAGGATACAATGTCTCTCATTATTACAGATGGGCATCGGTGGAAGCACTGCTTCAGGACAGAAGGACCAAGACAAGAATTGATGGTCAGATCCAGCCAGCTGCATGCTCTGGCCTAGGAGAGGGACATCAGTTTGGAGGGCTCCTCCAAAGACACTTCAGACTACTCATTAGCCTCCTTCCCTGAATAATCTCTGCTACTGAAGTCCTCTAACAGCACACTCACAAAGGTTTTATAGTTGAGTTTTGGCTTTTATTATTTCCTTTTCCTTTCCTTATCCCTTCCCTTTTCCCTTTCTTTACCTTGTCCCTTTTCCTTTCCTTACCTCCTTCCCTTTCCCCTTTCTTCACCTTGCCCCTTTTCCTTTTCTTTACCTGTCCCTTTCTTTATCTTAGCTCTGCCCTTTCCCCTTTCCTCTCATTGTCCCTTTCCCTGTCCCTTTTCCTTCCTTTAAATCTACCCTGAGGAAGGAGCACCATTTATTTTTTTTTATGATATCAAAAGCATAAGCAAGGTGAGGTAGGGAAATCCCAGCAGTTTGCACAGTGGATTAGAGGAACTAGAATGAATTTCTGTTACATCAGCTGCAAATATCACATTGCTAACTTTCACTTTAGGAGAAGGGGAATGAAGGGAAGCAAATCAAAACATGTACCAACAAATTTCCCCTCGCTACTCCTACACGAGAAACCAAACTGCCATGAAATCTGGCTACAGCTTCTAAGCTGCAAGATCCAACCAAACACACACACAGAAAGCCATCAATGATTTGGATTTGGGAAGGAACCACCAAGCAGAGAGAAAACAACTGGACTTTAACAGCTTTTTTCTTTTTTTGCCTTATGGCAAACATCAGTATGAAGTGCATCTCATCCTCTACTGTAAGCACCAAACTGGAAAAGGTCTGATTTGCCCTTTTCAGCCCTTTTTGAAGCCTACCTGTCCATTTTATTCACAATTTCTTTTGAGGCATGTCTCTGTAACAACTTGCATTCCCTGCAAGCTGCGTCCTGGCACTGGAACACCCTTTGCTCAATCCCACCTCATTACACTGCTCAGCAACTAAGGATGGTAATGACTGGTGATGGACAAACCCTGTGGGCTCAGTTGGTGCTCAGCTCCATACAAAGCTAAAGCCTTTCAGGTTGGAATCCTGGGAAATGAAAACTCCTTGGACATGTTACAGAATTCACAGAATGCTGGGAGTTAGAAGGGGCCTCTGGAGATCCTCTAGTCTGATAAATGAAATAAAATGAAGAGATGAAATGAAACTAAAGAAATAAATTTCATTTATTGCTATGCTACAAATACTGGCAGAGAAACAAGAAGAAAAAAAAACAAAGTAAAAATCAAACCACTTGATCATCTGTGGACTATGTTCTTTCTTTTGTATGCCTTTGAAAAATCTTCAAAGATGCATATCCAATGTTTTGGGGCAACTCAGAAACATTTTAAGTGGTTGATATCTGTGCAGAAACTGATTAAACTACATAATTACTGCAGGCTCAACTGTAAGCTGTAATCACATGGAGCAACCAAGAGGCAGAGGCTCTTTTTGCTGACTCTCAGTGATTTCTGTTTTGCTCTGAGCAGAATATTATGACCTCCATAGACTAACCCCAGCAGGATCAATGTGGGGGGGAGCATGTTCTTGCTCATGATAAGGGTTACAACAACAGGTACCCACACTCTCCATAAAAGACTGGAACAGGCTCTTCAGGGAGGTGCTTGAATCCTTGGAGGTGTTTCAAAAACACAGAGATGTGGTGCTGAGGGCCATGGTTCAGCACCACACTTGGTAGAGTTAGAGAATGGGTGGACTTAATGATCTTAAAAGGTCTTTTCCAACCAAAATGATTCTCTGTGTTCCTCCTTAAAGGTCAGGGTATAAAGAGATATAAAAGATGCAGGATTTGTGCAGCTTTTCTGTTAAATGTACAAATCTCCTCACCCTCCTCAAAGGTTTCTCAGTGGATCAGGGCCAGTGTGGGTCTGTATGAAAGCATAGAATGGTTTGGGTGGAAAGGGATTATGTGATTTTCATACATAAAATATGATTCATGTTTTCCACACATGCAAGGAAATTACTTTTTTCAACTTGGAGCAGGTTACACAGAGAACTATGTTACACTGAGTGTGGTGGGACACTGGCCCAGATTGCCCAGAGAGATGGGAGATGCCACATCCCTGGAATCATTCCAGTTCAGGTTGTTTGGAGCTCTGAGCAACCTGCTCTGGTTGCAAATGTCCCTGCTGAGTGCAGGGGGGTTGGACTGGAGCTTTAAAGGTCCCTGGCATGCCAAGTCAGTCTGTGGCTGTATGAAAATGCCACACTTCGCGTTGGTGAGGACTGGAAGGTGATTCAAGGTGAACAGGTTTTTCCTAACTGCTTCATCATTTGTCTTTCATCCCTCTGAACACAAGTTCCAGACAGCTCTCATCACCTTGGAGGCAGTGAACACCTCCCTGGAGGTGATTAAGGTCAGGTTGGATGAAGCTTTGAGCAACAAGAGTCTCTACCCATAGCAAGGGGGTTGAAAAGAGATCATCTTTAAGGTGCCTTCCAACTCAAGCCATTCTGTGATTTGGTATCCAAACCCACAGAGTCCCAAAACAATTCTCTGGGGAGCTGGAACACTGTCCTCAGCTGGTCAGTGCAGTGATTTCAGCACAAACACTCCCATGATCTGAACCAGACCAGATCTAAGCAAGAACTGATTCCCCAAGGTGGGAAAAGTTGATCTTCCCTAGGTCACCAACAGTGCTGGAGATAAAGGTGAACTGCCTCCTGCTGCAGCAGGCTGCTATAAATACCAACAGACACTTAGATTCTTCTAAACCTTAATGCAAGAACACACTGAAATATTTCACATCCCACAGCAAATGGCCTGAAGATTACAGACAGAGTAGTCAGGCTATGAATAACTGACACAAGGCTCCAGATAAGCACAGGAAAATAATTATGCAGGCAAAATAAATAAACCCCAGCATGCCCAACACCAGGAAAGCAGCTGGTAATAGATAATAATAAATAATAACAGAGAAAGCTTTTAATGCATTTATTTTGGTAAAATTGAAATCAATGCTTGTGCAGCAATAGCTATTAAATAAAATTCTTACTGGGGGGAAGCAGTCTGAGGAGCTTAAAAATTCACTTGTGTGTGAGAAAAAAAACCACACAATGAGAAACAGCTGGAGCTCCCCCATTTATACCATTTTGAGGTCTTAAGGAAAGAAGGCTGCCAAAAAAAAAAAAATACCATGTAGAGATTTTCTGGGCAAATTGATCTCATATTAAAAAAAAAAAAAAAAAAAAAAGGATTTGTGTGTGTGAGGGTAATCAAATGCTTCATGTTGGATTACAATTCCACTTAATAAATCAAGCTACTTCTGCTCATGAAAAGGTTCATTTGATTCAGCAGTGCTGTTCTATTCTGTGCTCATTTGATTAGTTACACTAAAAATAAATCCCACACAGCAGAACCCCCCCAGAAAAAATAAATTAAATAATAAATGATTGGTCTGCTCATGGAAATGCCACCATGAGTGCTGGCAACAAACCAATGGTGTAAGCTGCCACAGCAGCCCCACAACTCCAAAGAGCTTGGGAAAATTCCAGCCTGACCAAGTTATAGAATCTCAATGTGGTGAGGGTTGGAAGAGACTTCTAGGAATCATCCACTTCAATCCCACCCCTAAAGCAGGGCACCCACAGCAGCTTGCCCAGGAGCACAATGCCCAGCTGGGGTTGGAAGCTCTCCAGACAAGCAGACTCCACAACCTCTCTGGGGAGCCTGCTCCAGGCCTCCAGCATCCTGGAAGTTTCTCCTCCTCTTCAGATGGAACCTCCTGGGTTCCAGTTTGTGCCTACTGCCCCATAGTTTTGTAACTGGGCACCACTAAAGAGTCTGGCCCCATCTACTTGCTCCCCACTCTTGAGCTCTTGCTGAGCACTGATCAGATCCCCTCTGGGTCTGCTAAACAGTCCCAGGTCTCTCAGCCTTCCCTCCTCACAGAGATGCCCCAGGCCCCTCAGTATCACCTTAAAGCCTTCATGATAGGATTAATTTCTTTATACTATTCTATTTGCACTGCCTAACATGGTGAGTTTGGATGAACACCACACCATCCTCTCTACTCAGACAATGCAATTGGAAGGCTGCTGCAAGAGCAACTCTTTTTTTGCATCCTGGGGAGGCTGTTGCCATCCTTGTCTGGAGAATGGATAGCTCTGCTGAGCGTGTTCTCCTCACAGCATCAAGGCTGTTATTACTCCAATATAATTAGGGACCTTTATGTTCTCACTGTAATTTTTCCTTGTGGGAGATGTCAGCTACTCACTCTTCTTCTATTTTTTTTTTCCTCAAGACAACATTTGTGGGTGACAACATGACTTTACAGTGAAAAGGACAAGAGGAAAAAAAAGAAACCAACAAGGTAACCTAGTTTCTTGCAGAAGAATAAAAATTAGTTTATGTTCTGACAACCATTTGCACTCCTCTGGAAGTTGAACTCAGTCTCTGCTGTGAATCAGGATGGTTTGGCTGTTTTATTCTGACCTTTCCATCATTAGGCAGCTTGATTAGGTATCTGAGCCGATTGCTTTCACACCAGAATGAAATCAGCTACTTCAAAAGAGGAGAATGATCAAAGTATTATTTCATATTCCTCGAACAGTGGTGCTTTAGAAGAGAGGAGAAGTGTCACCAGCCTGACATCACCCACAAGTAAACACCTTTCAGTACAGCAGCAAAGGACAACTGCTCCTCTCTGCCAGCATCTCTGAAAAGGTTTTCTTTTTCTGAAGGATAATGGACCTGAGAGGCAGCAAACACTCAGCTGAATTCCTTCTGAGCATTTCAGGGCTCAGGGAGATGAGGAGGTGGCAGCGTTGTGGGGATGGATGTGCCACATTGCAGCCACCTAAGAGCTTCAACAGAAACTCCAAGGGTGGAAAAGAAGGAAGGAGCTGAATTTGCAGTGTACAAAAGTGGCTGCAATCACAGATGCAAATTTCAAGAAATGAAGCCAAGATCTGCTTGAGACAGCTTCACAAGCATGCTGAGTAAGCCCTCTCTGCATCGCTGTCCTTAGGAGCGCCCACAGCAGTTTCCAGACCCAGAGGAATCAAAACATAGGATTAAAATGACTCTCCTTGAACAACAGCCTCCCTATATATACTCAGCTTTCCACACTGCTTCAAGTCACCAAAGCAAATTCTGAGAGAGGACCAGGACCCCTCCAAGCTTTCCATGCAACAGGGGAACACAAAGACAAAACTTGCGGCGCTGGCAGAGACCTCCCTGAAAAACAAGCTTGCCAGAAGTACTTCATTCACTAGAACCAATTTTGGATACACACATAGAATGGTTTGGGTTAGAAGGGACCTCCAAAGGTCATCTAGTCCAACTCTGCATTCAGCAGGAACATCTTCCACTAGATCAGGTTGACTCAGAGCTTTGGTGAGCCTGACCTTGAATATCTCCAGGGATAAACCCTCAACCACCTCTCTCTCAGCAACCTGTTCCAGTGTTCCACCACCCTGATGGTGCAGAACTTGTTCCTAACATCCAATCTAATTCTCCTCTTCTCTAATTTCAAACCATTGCCCCTCATTCTATCACTCCAGGCTTCTGGAAACAGTCCCTCTGCCCCCTTCAGATTCTGGAAGGCTGCTATTAGGTCTCCCCAGAGCCTTCTCTTCATAATCACATATCCAACACACATGTGAACTTTATCCAGGTACTCATCCAACTCCCCTTACAAGAGCTATCACAGATATGGAACAAGATGTGCTACCTAAGCACATCTAATCTAAGGACATCAGCTGAGATGCAGCCACTGGGTACCACCAGAGACTGCTTGTAGCAACAAAGCCTGCTGTAGGCCAGCTAAAAGCAAGGACTGTTGTAAAAACCAAACCAATCAACCCAACCCAACCAACCCACCCTGGATTTACATTTGCAAAAGCTGACTGCAAATCTGGCACCAAAATATGAAAGAGCAGAGTGAAGTTCTCCAAACCCAGGTGAACTTGTCCACCAGCAAGTTGAGGCACGATTCAAAGCAAAAAAGCATTTGCCAATCTATTAACTAAGCAGCTGGCAACCAAAATTCAATGGCAGGATGTAACATCTTGAAATGATTAGGGTATTTGTACTTGACTTTGATATTTCTAAGAGTGATACTGCAGCAGGCAGTGTCCCACCATGAGGGTGGCAAGTGTCTCACCATGAGGGTGATGATGAAGTGACTCCATACACGGCTCTGTCACTCATGCTTGGACTCCAAAATCCTTGCTATTAGGTTTGACTAGCTGGTGGTGGTGATTAGGGAATATTTTGCAAGTACCACTTGAATCTGGAAGATCCAGTGACTGAAAAGCCAAACCAGAAGAGAAACTACAGCACAGGAAGTTCCACCTCAACATGAAGAGGAACTTCACTGTGAGGGACACAGAGCACTGAAAGAGCCTCCCCAGAGAGGTTCTGCAGTCTCCTCCTCCAGAGATTTTCAAGACCCACCTGGACACATTCTTGTGTGACCTGCACTAGATTCTATGGTCCTGCTCTGGCAGGGAGTTAGGACTCTATGATCTCTGAAGGTCTCTTCCAACCCCTTACATGCTGTGATCCTTTGTGATCCTGTGTGAACACATCAAGGCAGACAGAACGTTGATGCCATGCTGTGGGTACCAGGACTTGGTGGTACCTCGCAGGTACCTCCTCTCTTTGTGGAGCAGGAGATTGATCTGGTGAGGAGGAAACCTCACAGAAGAGCAACTTCCAAACTCCCTTGGACAACTCTGCACAACTGTCTATGCCTTTTTTCCTTTTTTTTTTTTGGCATTCAGGTTTTATTAGCCAGAGCCATGATCCCAGATCCACGCCCTGCAAACTCCCTGCATCTATTATCTCTATTTATTACACAAACCCACAATGAGGCTTTAACAGTCCCTTTCACTCAGCTTCCATTAGCAAAAGATTGGCATGACTTCCCCTCCCCCCCCCAATGACAACCAGAAAAAAAAAAAATAAAAGAGAAAACCATATATACGCCCTCCCCTAACTACTTGTGTTTTTTTCAAGAGTACATTTTCCTAATATTTAATTTATAAATCATTTCCCACATGCATTAGTGATAAATGTTTAAAGGTGGCAGACAGGAATACAACAGGAAAGCCTAATGCTTGCTGGTTAGTAGGAGGCCTCATTAAAAAGGCATCAAGAGCAAGGAAAATAAAAACAACCTTGTGAACCCCTGTAATTGGCCTCCAGAGGAAGGAAACAACTGAGGACATTGATGCAGAAACGTCCCAGCCTGTTCTGGGGCCAGAGAGTGAAAAAAAATATTTCAGTTCACTCCACTTGCTGCACCAGCTGATTGATTATTTATTACTTAAAGAAGAGATTCTCAAGCAAGGTAAACTTTCCATTTTATTCCATACAAATCTCAAAATAGATTGACAGCTGGACTCCAGGTGATCCTCCTTGGGCAGGGGGGGTTGGACTTGATGAACTCTGGAGGTCCCTTCCAACCCCTAACATTCTCTGCTGCTCTGATTCAGGCTTCGAAGTCTTTTCCAACCCAAAGGATTCTTTGCTTATTTTTAATTAAACTTGACAAACTTTTGCTATTCTTTCCTGTCTGTAACATCTCTGCTGACCAGGTTTCTAACGCCAGGACTTCCAAAATCCTACTTAAATGATCACTTTTTTTTTTTTCTTTCCTTCCTAAATTAGTTTATTTCACAGTCAGAATAACCTGAGGTCATTTTCATTACAATTTTGAAGCTCCACTGTGGTAGAGTTCTCCTGTATGGTACTTTTACACTCACCTGGTTTGGTTTTTTTTTTTTATCATCTCTCCTATCCATACTTGCCCTATTTTAATAATTACAATAGGTAAGTTTATTATTTCAATTTGTTAGTTTGCAGACTGCACGGAGAAAAGGATTGTTATGTGAAATATATATATATATATTTTTTTTAGCAAAAAAGAAAAAAGAAGAACATCCCAAGCTAAGGCTGGGCTAGTCCCTAGACAAGTGCACAAGCTCTCAAGAACCCCTCATGCTTTCCCTAAGGGAAGAGAAAGGGAAGAAGGGACAGAGACTGATGGGGTGGGAAGGACGCTAACCCAGTAGGGTTAGAAAAAAGAACAATGCCATGGAACAGAGACTAAAAGACATAAACCAAGAGCCAGCAATGATGGCACCAGTGGCACCACTGATACTGGGGGCAGGCACTGGACAAGTCCCAGCCTAGATTCAGCAGCAGATGGGAAGCAGATTCAGGAGCTAGATTGAGGAGCACAGGGATGGGGATGGAAGGCAGAAGGGACAGAGTCCTGCTGGGACAGCAGTCAGGGAAGAAGAGGCTTGGCCCTGTGGATCCCTCAGCTTGCTGCTGAAGATGCCCTTCATGAACTACAATCCCTTGGTGGGCAGATGAGGGGCACCCATCCTGGCTGCTTCTTCCCACAGCTGCCACCTCTGCCTTCCTGACCCACCAGATGTGGCACAAGCTGTGGCAGTGCCCTTGGTGTGCCCAGGAGCAAGTGTCAGGCAGAGGCTTTGTGCATCCCAGCCCTTGGCAGGAACTCTGCCATCAGCTTCTCCCTGCTAGGAGCAGCCCCTGGCTGTGCCAAGCTGCCCTGAGCTTCAGCAAGGACCTCCCTGAGCAGAGCCTGAGCTGGGAAGTTAAGTCAGTGACCAGAACTACCTCTGTTCTGGCTCAGAGCAGGACAAAGGGTTAACAAAGCTCTGAAATGAGCAGTTAATTTGGGTAGCCTTCTCTCTTGCCAGCTAGCTCCCAGTAATGCCCAAATGTCATTGGCAAAGCTTAATTTTTAAACCAAGTGCTGCATCCCATCTATTACTGAGCAGACTTCAAAATTCATATTTAAACCCAACAGGTCCCAGAGGCTCCTTTCAGATACTTCTGGCCTTCCCAGAAGACTCATGAAAGTTGATTAAACTAAAAATTGCATTTCATTTTCCTGTTTTGTTTGCATTTAAATGGAGAAAGTTGCAGCTGGATAACAGCCTTGTATTTTCTGATGTACTTCCATTCCCAGCAATAAGCACTTTGTCATGTTTCCCACCACCTAAAGTGCACATTCCTGCTTCCCCAAACACAGAGCAAGGCTTTCTTTGGGCAGAACTGCACCACAGAAACCAGAGTACCACTTTCTGAAGTAGGTTTAATTTGTGAGATTCAAAAGGCATCCAGGTTTTCACAGCAATTAACACAGAGACATAGAATTCTTCTGGTTGGGAAAGATCTTTCAGCTCATCCAGTCCAACTGTTCCCTAACTCTACCCAGTCTGGTGCTAAACCATGGCCCTCAGGACCACATCTCTGCGTCTGAAACACCTACAGGGAGGGGGATTCAACAACCTCCCTGGGCAGCCTGTTCCAGTCTTTGAGAGCCCTTTCAGGGAAGAAATTTCTTCTAATACGCAACCTAAACCCATGGTGCAACTTGAAGCCATTTCCATGAGCCTGCAAGCTACCTTTGCTGCAGACACCAGTCCCTCCCCTCCTCTCCCCCTCCATCTCTTGTCCTGTTTTGCACAAACCTGCACGAGCAGAGCCACAACGAAAATAGCCTAAATTCATCAGAAAAGTAATTCTTAATGGTCTTTGTCACATTAACTTGGGTAATGTGCTGCACACAAGAGCAGCTCACCTGGAGAGAAGTGTTATTGCCACACTCCCTCCCTCCACCAGGCAGAGATGAAGGAACTGCTGCCAGTACTTTCATGTTAGTGCCTTCAGAGCACGATCACACAGCTACTAATGAAGAAAAACTTAATTCCCACACCAAATGAAACAAACTCTGCTGCCTCTCTTCCTCAAGGAACATTTTCCCCACAGAGGAAGAACATTCACACATAGCTACAAGCTCCCTGTGACCACCAGGATTCCCACCACAGCCAAACCTTCCTGCAAGTTTTAAGGAATAGCTCTAAAAAAAAAAAAAAAAAAAAAAAAAAAAAAAAAAATCACTGATTATTCCAAATAGGAAACGGATCTAGGAAAGCTATCATAGATCTGCTGCCCACAAAAACCTTCTTCAGACTACATGATTAAATCTGCTGAGATGTGAGGATATTTACCTTAATAAAAACATGGAACTGTGTGGCTGTTAATAATTTCCCAGAATAAACTTATGTTTTGCATCCATGTGGGACCCAAAATTCAGGTAAAATATAGGACCCAAAAGAGTAAGGAAGGTCGATGAAGATTCCTGACTTTATTTTACAAGTGTCTTCTACCAAATTCTTCATTTTTGCCATTAAAAAAAAGAAAAATGAGAATCAAGGTAGGAACTTACATGCTTCATCTGAGTTTTTGGAGAGTAACGACTCTTCTTACACACTCTTTGGTGCTGATGAGATGTTCTTTGCTGCTCTTTGCTAACCTTCCCTGAGCTGGCTCCATCAGCAGATGGGAGCCAAACAGCTGCGGTAAATCAGAAACCAGTTGACAGCAACTAGATTATTTCACAGTTCTGGGAAACAATCTCATGTAAAATTCACATTAGGATGTCATCAGGATTTTCTCCTTAAAATATTGCTTCACATAAATTTGGAGTACAATGGGTATTCAAAACCTCGATATGAAGAGAGCCCTAATCGGTTCCTTAATCCTCCTCTACTTTGTTTAGAAGTTAAATCATATTTTAAAACCAGGTGATGAAACATTGCAAAAGAGAACCTGTCTAGATATGGAGCATGGTATGACTAAAGCACTAGAAAGGCTAAAATGAAACTTCCAGAACTAGGAAAGTGCTGAAGTATTTCCCATTTTCCATTCCATGCACTGAGATTTTGCAAGAGGGGGATTCAACTCGTCCGCTCTGCTTGGAAACTGCCGAAAGCAGATTCTGTCTGAGAAGGACAAAGCTTTGGAAAAAACCTTTAGGATTACACCAAACACAAAGTTATTTAAGGGTAAAAAGCAAACCAAACAGTTTCATTTTGCCAGAGCAGTTCAACCAGGGGACAACTTGAGGGTCCCCTGGGATCGTTTTCTATACGGCTTCAAGGAACTAACTCCAGACTTACGTAGTGCTGAGGTATTAAGCTACATTATTTAGGAAGGAAAAATGTTACTTACAATACGAGCTGTCTTTGCTACCCTTCATCCATTTTAGCTTAATTTCAAGCCTCTATGGATTTCTTCTTTTCTTCCAACCAACAGGAGCTGCTAAATCCTTTCCTTTTCAAGCGTGCTGCTCTTTGAGCCGCTGGTCTCCCTTGCAGTGATGCTTCACAAATGGAACAGCTTCAACATCTCCACCAGCCCCAAGCCCTGAGAAATCCACGTGCAGTCATTGCTTTGATTTGATTTCAGGGGGTGAAAAAAAATTATATATATATATATATAATAAAAAGAATAAATAAAAAAAAATAGTCAAAGCACTTCCTTACTTTGTGTTCTCTTTCAGAAAGTTCAGATGGTTTAGTATCCTCTTCCTTTTCAACCTGCCACAAAGTGCTAAATGGTAAGAATTACATCCCTGCCACTGCCTCAAATCCTGGCTGATAAGGTGAGCCTTCTACATTTATACTGACTTCTGAAAAAGCTGTTGCTATACTGGTCTAATAATTAATAATTCATGGTGCCAGATTACAGCTCTAGAAGGATACAGCCATTGTTACCAGTTCCTTCTCATTCTTCTGATTTATGTATGGCTAAGAAGGAGAATGAGCAAAGGAGGAGGAAAAAAAATTAATTAAAACTTAACACTTCAGGTTGAAAATTAAATTGCTGTTCCCTACTTGGAAAGGATGGATGAAGTAGGATTGAACAATGCTTCTTTGGAGACACGCAGACGTACAAAATTTCAGAACAGACATTAATTTCATTGCATAAAAAAGGAGCTTTCACAGCTACTAAAATTGAAGATATTTAAAACTGGAATTATTTATCACTAATGAGACATCTAGTGTCATGGGAGTGCAAGACAACACATTTATAGTTCTAACATCTTCACAATAGTCCTTCTTTCATGTTGTCCTTGATGAATGGACTGATTTTTCTGCCCCTTGTTCTCTACACTCTCATTTTTATTGATCCATGTACAGAACAAGATCTACCTAAAGGCAAGGGTCAGGAATGGAATCAATTTTCTTACTTTATTTCTTCCAGAAGAAGAAAAAAACCAAACCAAAACAAAACAACTTCATTAAATGATCTTTTTCTCCATCTACCAAGCATACCTCAAGCTGCCACTCCTCAGTTTGAGAACAACAGGGAACTGTTTGAAAGAGTAGAGTCCAGTGCAGAGCCACAAAAATAATGAAAGGAATGGAACATCTTCCTTAGGAGGAGAGACTGAGGGAGCTGAGGGCTCTTTAGCTTGGAGAAGTCTGAAGGGTAATGTCATTTATGTTGATAAAGATGTTAAGGGTGAGTGCCAAGGGTATGGATCCAGGCTTTACTGGATGATGCCCAGTGACAGCACAAGGGGCAATGAGGGAAGTTGAAGCACAGGAAGTTCCATGGGAACATGAGGAAACTTTTTTTTTTTCCCCCCTGTGAGGGTGACAGAACACTAGAACAGGTTGCCCAAGGGGGTTGTGGAGTTTCCCCTCTCTGGAGATGCTAAAAACCTGCCTGGATGCATTCCTGGGTGATCTACTCTAGGTGATCCTGCTCTGGTAGCAGGGTTGGACTGGATGATCTTTGGAGGACTCTTCCAGCCCCTAACATTCTGTGATTCTGTGAAAAGTGGCTGAAGGTATTCTAGGATAAAGACAGAGACCAGGATAAAACCAAAACAAGCAGACACCTAAAGGTACAGACATACTCTGGGGCTTTCAGAAGTTCTCAGTCCAATGTGGCTTTTCATTGACTTGGGTTTCCTGAGGAACAAGCACTGCAAAAATGCTGTCTAGGACCTTGAGAACACAAGGAGAGCTTTTTAGTAGATGTATTAGGCTTGTGTTGAAAGCACCCAACACAGCATCTGCTCAGAATAGCTGTGCTGAGCTGGGTCAAATCAGCATCTCAGCACTGTAAAAAATGACATTGTGAAGCTTATTTTTACAGCTTGTATTCTTATTAGCCATTAAAAGACAAATATTGTCTACACAGCTACTACAGACTCTACACACACAGTTTGATTAATGAAATGGTCCTAAAGACCAGTGCACCTCCTCCTGCCCCCCTCTGCTTCACTGTTTTATCCTCCTTAGCACACTCAGCCTCTGGTTATTTGCTGGTTTGTCAGCAGATGAAGATTCACAGCCCAGCCACTCCTCTGGTGTTGTGATGATCACTGTTGGGACACACAGCAAGCTACCATTAAACTCCTAAGAAGATAAAGTTCCTTTCTACATTATTGGGTGCAGTAAGAAGAGTGTGGCCCCCAAGGGCTGAGGGAGGTTCTCCTTCCCTCTGCTCTGCCCTAGTGAGAACACATCTGGATTACTGGGTCCAGTTCTGGGCTTCCCAGGTCAAGACAGACAGGGAACTACTGGGGATAATGCAGAAGAGGCTACAAGGATGCTGAGGGACCTGGACCATCTCTATGAGAAGGAAAGGCAGAGAGACCTGGGACTGCTGAGCCTGGAGAAGAGCAGCCTGGGAGGGAAATCTTCTCAATACTGATCAGGGGATGTTTAGGTTGGACATGAGCTGGGGAGGGACTTGTAAGGATATCAGATAGTGACAGGACTAGGGGGAAGGGAACAAAGCTGGAAGTGGGGAGATTCAGTCTGGATGTGAGGAAGAAGTTCTTCACCATGAGAGTAGTGAGAGGCTGGAATGGGTTGCCCAGGGAGGTGGTTGAGGCCCCATCCCTGGAGGTGTTTAAGGCCAGGCTGGATGAGGCTCTGGCCAGCCTGATCTAGTGTGAGGTGTCTTTGCCCATGACATTGGTTGGAATTAGATGATTCTTGTGGTCCTTTCCAACCCTGACTGATTCTATGAGGAACAGTTTCTTCTCTGGAATGGTTGTGAAGCTGTGGAACAGGTTGCCCAGGACAGGGGTGGAGTGCCCATCCCTGGAGGGGTTTCAAAGCCATGGAGATGTGGTGCTGAGGGAAATGGTTCAGTGGTGACCTGGCAGTATTGGGTTAAATGTTGGACTTGATAATCTTAAAAGTCTCTTTCTATCAAAACTGTTCTACGGTTCTAGCAACAAAATAGACATCACAGCACCCTGAATGTCACAGGCTGGAACTGGGAATGAGCATAGGAGCTGCACACAGACACATTTCTGCATTAACCTACCCTGCAAAACTCTCAGGCTTATTCTGAGCAGTTCTTTCCAAGGACTCAAGCTATTTATGAAGTTTTTTTTTTTTTTTTGGTGTAAAATAACTCAGTTTGACAAGGCTGAAAGATAGATTTCCAATGGCAGTTGGTATAAAATAACTTGGTTTGTTACTACAACTAAAAGGTACATTTCAAATGAAAGCTGCTTGTTGACCCTAACAGGAGTCAATGAGATTCAGCCCATGGACATGTTCTGCACCCTGGGGCAAGTTCTCAAACTTGAACCAAGGTTTGAAATTAAATCCTGACATGGGGTTTGGCCAACAAGTGATTGATCAGATCACACTGGACCACAGAGAGGTGGTGGATTAGCGTTCATTTACCACAATCCTGTTTTAAAATCAGTTCCCTTGAGGTTAAATTCCTGAGGAACTGGAAACCTTGGGTTTGTCTGCTGGAAAGGCTCAAAAGTGTAATATAAGTGGAAAGCTATGCTGGTTAATAGAGAAAAAATGGTAGGAGAAACCTCAGAGAGGTACTACACTGCTTTTCCTGTGATGTTTTCACATCAGAGGAAAGAAAAAAACCCTCTTATGAGAAGTAGCAACCTTACCTTCAAAGAATCTAATTCAAGGTGGATTGAGATGCAGGATTTTTATCAAAGACTGCTGCTTTTCACTAACAATTTTGTTTATGCCTTGTGTTTGCTGTTCTGCTTTGTGTTTCTCCAGCTTTCCTAACATCCCCTCCTCCTCGGGGTGAGCTGCGAGGGCAGCCTCGCTCCTCGCCTCACACGGGACAATAATTAGAAGCTTTGCAACTGTACTTAGCTCCACTTACTGTGATGAAAGATGCAGGTGTCTGTTTTAAGAGCCTCTGACAAGGATTCCTGAGAAGCCTGTGCAAATACCCTGCAACCTGTAGTGTGCAAAATATCCTTACCTGCTCTCCACCTGAAACTACAGGCTCCAGCACTTGGACTCCTCAAGATTTCTGGGCCACACAGACAGAAGGAGCTGAGTGTGCAGCAGAAATGTTTCAATAGCTAAGATCACGTTTTGCAAAACCATCTAGGGCACCAGACAGCTTCCAAGAAGGAGCTGAGCAGCCCAGCAATTGCTGACCATCCCCACAGTTGCTGACCATCCCCTATGCCATTGCTGAAGCATCTCTGAATATAGAATCACAGAATGTGCTGGGTCAGAAGGAACATTTCAAGGTCATCAAGTCCAAACCCAACCCCCCCTGCAGTGACGATAGACATCTGAGACCTCAGACCTCTTAAATTTGACATGAGCTGGCAACCTGCACTTAGAGCCTAGAAGGTAACTGTGTCCTGTGCTGCATCAAAAGAAGGGTAGCTAGCAGGGTGAGGGAGGGAATTCTGCTCCTCTACTCTGCTCTTGTGAGACCACTGGGTCCAGTTCTGGTGCCTCCAGCATAAGAGGGAAATGGAGCTGCTGGAGTGTGTCTAGAGGAGGCCATGAACCTGATCAGAAGGCTGGAGAACCTCCCTATGGGAACAGGATGAGAGAGTTGGGGTTGTTCAGCCTGGAGAAGAGAAGGCTCCAGGGAGACCTTAGAGCAGCCTTCCAGTACCTGAAAGGGTACTACAAGAAAGCTGGGAAGGAACTGTTAAGAAGGGCTTGTAGGGATAGGACAAGAGGGAATGGATTGAAGTTTGGGGAGGGCAGAGTTAGACTGGAGATTAGGAAGAAATTCTTGACAGTGAGGGAGGTGAACATATTTCCCAGCAAAGTCATGGATGCCCTTCCCTGAAAGTGTTCAAGGACAGGTTGGATGAGGCCTTGGGCAACCTGTGCTAGTGGGAGGTGTCCCTGCCCATGGCAGAAGGGTTGGAAGTGGATGGTCTTTGAGGTCCCTTCCAACCTAAATCATTCTATGAACAAACCTATGAATTCCAGCTTAAAATGCTGTTAGAAACTTCTGGAAATAGAGTTTTGCAGTCTCTGGGAGTGTTGTGACAAATTGCTGATTATTTTAATAAGAACACTTACTTTTAATCTTCCTCATATTATTAAAAATCCTGCAGTAACAATAGAATTCTCTTTTCTATTGGCTAAATAAATCAGCACAGCAAACAAGGGCAATAATATTTGTTTTCAGGTAGAAGGTGAGAGCAAAGTCGAAACAGAGAACCCTGAAAATAATAAAACTTATATTTTAAAACCCAGCCAGCATTCCCCAGGCCAATTCAACTTTTTTTTGTTGTTGTTGTCGTTGTCTTTTCTCCCAGTTTTAAACTGCTGCCATAAGTATGAAACCATCAGTGTCCAGAAGACACTGGGAGAAGACAGAAGGAAACCCATATGGCCTATTAACCTCTACACTCACCAGGTTTGTGCAAGTGCAAAACAGGAATAAATTAGCACCACCTCTGGTGTCCTTCTGAATACACAGATGGGCTGCTAACACTGGGAAAAATCCTTGAGAGCTGGATCCCCTCTGCTCTGAGGACAGGCTGAGAGAGTTGGGGTTGTTCAGGCTGGAGAAGAGAAGGCTCCAAGGAGACCTTCTTGTGGCCTTTCAGTGCTTCAAGAGGCTGATAAAACAGATGGGGACATACTCTATAGCAGAGCCTGTTGTGAAAGGACAGGGGGTGATGGTTTGAATTAAAAGAGGGAGATTCAGATTAGAGAAGGACAGTGTTTTTTCACGCTGAGGGTGGTGAGACACTGGCCCAGGTTGCCCAGAGAATTAGTAGATACTCCATACTTAGAATCATCCCAGGTCAGGTTGGTTCTAGTGTGAGGTGTCCCTGGCCATGGCAGGGGGGTTGGAACTAGATGATCCTTGTGGTCCCTTCCAACCCTGACTGATTTCTATGATTCTATGGTTGTGGATCTGCCCAACCTGCTCTAGTTGCACATGTCCCTGCTGAATAAAGGGGGGGTTGGACTGGACGACCTTCAGAAGTCCCTTCCAACTGAAACCATTCTATGATTTTCCGTTATAAAGGTAAAGAACTGAGTCCATACAGGACCAAGCGAGCAGACAAGGGGATGCAGGAAACCAAGTTAGAATTAAATCTAGCTAGAATTAACATGAGCAACCTGCTCTAGTGTGCAGTGTCCCTGCCCATGGCAGGGGGTTGGAACTAGATGAACCTTGAGGTCCCTTCCAACCCTGACAATTCTATGATTCTAAGAGTACTGTCTTTTCACTAACTACATTCTAAATCAAATCGCATCGAAACTGCCAAAGGATGCTTGGAGTATATAAGTGTTCAAGAAACATATGACCATGGGACTTGGGACGTGGTTTAATGGCCATGCTGGTCTTAGGTTGATGGTTGCACTCGAAGATCTTAGAGGTCTTTTCCAACTGCAACAATTCCCTGCTTCTATGATAACTTTCCAGCACTGTGCAAGTTAAATCTGACAGGAAAAGAACAAACCTAGAAAAATCTCCATTTCTAATACAATGCATCTATTTTAGGCTAAGGATGTCTAAGGGGCTAAAGGTATAGGGCAGGTCAAAGGTACAGCTGTACTTTTACCTTCTTTTCCTGTCTTCCAGAGATTTCTGTGTGGGTAACAATTGTTTCAAATCACTGCTAGCTTCCTTTTTGTATTTTTTCTCTTTGACACAAGTCTAAGTAGCCTACAGCAACATCTCCACTCTTCACTCTGCGAGTTGAGGTAGAACTGTCTGTCATCTGACCCAAATATTGCTCAGGGAGCATTAGGCAGACTGGCAAAAAGCCACATCCAGTCTGAAACATGGTCTGAAAATTTCCTCTGTCAGATGAATCTTTAATCTATTTATAAATCCACACTGTTTCCTCTCAACAGCACTCCATGTCTTACCTGGTATCGTTTTCCACATAAATGCCATGCCACAGAGCTCAAAACATATGTCCAAATAGAAAAGTGGAATTTGATTATTAATTTATTTATATACATATTTTTTTTTAAAAAGCAAAATGTTTATGAGATTGACCTTATTACAATTCCATCTGCAGTCATTATTACCAGAACAACTCAAAAGCAATTCCTGTCATCTGCCCTGCTGCAATGGTTTGGAAACCTGCTTCAAGAGCTCAATTTTTTCCTGTCTAGCCAGGCTGGATGTGGCTTTGAGCAACCTCATCTTGTGTGAGCTGTCCCTACCCATGACAGGGGGATTGGAACTGGATGACTCTTGAGGTCCTTTCCAACCCTAACAATTCTATGGCACCAGACTTGGTAGTTGGATAATTGCTGGACTTGATGATCTTAAAGGTTTGGGTTTTTTTCCAACCAAAATGATTCTATGACTCCTGTGAAATTTCTTTAGGTAATCAACATCTTTTGTTAATTCATCATGCATGGACTGGAGAAGCAGGGAAGGTTCAGGTTATATGAACTGTGTCCAGTTCTGGGCTCTCCCCAGTTCAAGAGGGACAGGGGGCTACTGGAAAGAGTTCAGAGGGCTACTAGAAGTCCAAAGGGACTGGAGCATCTCTTTTATGAAGAGAGGCAGAGAGACCTGGTATTGTTCACCCTGGAGAAAAGCAGCCTGAGAAAGGATCTTATAAATACATAGAAATACCTAAAAGGCTGGATGTCATGAGCATTCTCTTCTTGGTGGTAGCCAGTGATAGGACAAGGGACATTGGGTGCAAACTACAACACAGGAGGTTTCACTTGAACTTAAGGAGAAAAAACTTCACTTTGAGGGTGCCAGAACACTGGTGGAGACTGCCTAGAGAGGGTTTTGGAGTCTCCTTCTAGGAGCATTTTCAGTACCTGCCTGGAAGTTTTCCCATGCAGCCTGCTATAGGTGAACCTGAATGAGCATAGGGGTTGGACTAGATGACCCCCAGAGGTCCCTTCCAAACCCTACCATTCTATATGGCACAGCAGGGGCACAAAACAAGAACAAAAAAATCCCCCTCCAAACCAACAAAAAAACCCCAACCCAACCTGGTTTGGATGGAAACAGAAGCATTAGGCCTGTTCCCACACCCATGCCTTGCTAACCACCCTCTAAGAAAGCAGCCAGAAATTAGGTTTCTTTGCACACACCTTCAGCACAGCACAGAAGTAAATGAACCACAAACAAGTTAGTGACTACAAAGAGCCTTTCAGGAGCTCTTTTACTCTCGTGCTACAATCCACACAGTACTTATTTTCTCTCAGGAGCTACAGAAGCTAACAAAGAAGGTACGTGCTGAGGTTTGCCTATGATTATTTATGGTCTGTTTTATGTATCTGACTATGTGCCACTCACAGCAGCCAGCTCTGAGCCAAGCCTCCTGTGCTTGCAGGCTCACTCAGCTCTCATCCCTCTGAGCAGCACATAATGGCAGCTGCCTTCATGGAGTTGCATTTGGAGTTGTTAGTAGGACTGACAAGCAGCACCCAACACCAGCCTACATGAATCGCAGTCCCTGACCAAGAGCTGAGGGCATAATCGAAGAGAAATGAGAGAAAGTTCCAACTGTGGCAGAGGCCCCACAAGATGTGTGTGGGATGTTAATAAGAAGACTTGGTAACAGCTATTGATGTATTCAGTCATTAGATAAAGTTTTAAGCTGAAAAAATACAAAACAAAACACAACAACAACCAACCAACCAAATCTATTTCTCCACATGAAGAAATGATTTTGTTTGAAGCAATTCATCCACAGTGCAAACTAACACAACCCTAACCCTGCTTTCTCTTATAAACAATCAGCTGAGGAGTCAGAGTGAGTAGTGAGGACACCACCTTGACCTTTCTCAGACCCACACCACCCATCCAAGAAGGAAAACTGAGTTGGGAAAACCACTGTGACGCACAAGGCAGCAAAAGCAGAGATGGAGCAGGGCTGAGACCAGCAGGAACTGCTCAGCATCCCATTAGTGTCCTCTGCATTACAGCACAACCTGATCTTCATGTCCCTGATGTTCAGATAACGAGGTACCCAATCCATGTGGTGCCTATCAGATAGCAGAGCTGTCGGGGAAATCGTTATCTGCCTGGTGTAACGCCACTGGAGAGAGGATATCTGGAATTCAAGTGTTCTGCTGGCACTTGGCTATTTTAGTTGTTTCAGAGAGGCATCATCCCTCTGTCTGCATCTCACTCAGATGAAACACTGAAGGCAAGCAGTGAGAGAAGGCTCGGCAGCTCAGAAGCTATGCAGGAAAGAGTGAGACATCTCACCATGCTGAACACACCAAATTGCACTGCACAGCTTTACTGCAAGATAGAGGAGACTTGAGAGGGTTGGAGTTTTGAGTTGCAAACACTCAGGACATTTACAGAATCAGGGAATTATAGAATTGTTTTGGTTGGAAAAGACCTCCAAGATCATTGAATCCAACCATCAACCTAACACCACCATGGCCACTAAACCATGTCGCCAGGTGCCATGGCCAAGTGTTTCTTGAACACCTCCAGGGATGGGGACTGTGAGACAAGATGATGCTGTGTGTTTCCATTCACATCTGTGACCATCCTGCCTGACTTTGATACAGCAATTATTTTTTTAAGCTGCTGCTGCTAAGACATAGCCATTTACCATGTTTATTTAAGAAAAACATCACACAAGACCAGTATGGTTAGGGTTGGAAGAGACCTCTGGAGATCATCCTGTCCAGCCTCCCCTGAAAAAGGAAGGGCTTGCCCAGGAAACACAATGGCCAGCTGGGTTTGGAATCTCTCCAGAGAAAGAGACTCCAGACCCTCTCTGGGCAGGCTGCTCCAGGGCTCCAGCACCTCGTCAGAAAAGAAGTTCCAGTCACTGTTCCTGGAGTTTCAGGTTCACTTTTCAAGAGGAATGCTCTAGACTTGGCTCTAAGGTTTCAGATAAGAAGATAGCCATTAAAAAGGAAGCAGATGGTGGAACACCACTATGACCTCCACCCTGTCCCCTTTCCTCAATTTAATGCATAGAATAGTTCTGGTTGGAAAAGACCTTTCAGATTATTGGGTCCATCCATTAATATGATAAGTTTTTAGGACACGAAGGACTGTAAGGTCTAAATCTCCCTCAAATGGGGAAGTTTGGGGCAGCAGGCTTCTCTGAAGGAGACACAAGGGCAACAGAACTCTGCAAAGATGAAAGGCAATTGAAAGAAAAACTGATTTACTTCTCACTTGGATATTCTTATGCAGACACAGAAACAGATCTCAATTTTTATAGCCTTTAAGGGCAACACATCATGAAATTTAGTCTTTCAAACTGAATTGAAATTCACCCTTAAATTATAGGAGGGAAAATAATAAAAAAAAAAAAAGCAGCAGTCTTTTGTTCCCATAAGATGGCAATCAAAGAACAGACACACTAAATAACATGGCTGTTATGAGGCTGGGCAATTTTACTTCCCATACAAAACAATCCTCCTTCTGCAGAAACTTTGATTAATTATTTCGCATCAGGAAGAGTGAAGCTTTTTTATTTTTTTTCCAATTGTAGAAAACAAAAATAAAACCACCCCAAAATTCATTATTGATTCAAATGTCATTTTAAGTAAGACATTATGGAGCCAAGAGATCATTTCTGCTCTTTCTAAATTAAGCACACACAAAACTAAAATTTAAAGTGTAAGTAAAATGCCATCTATGGCATGGGGATGAGTTTCCAATAATAGTAGCTACTTTATATTGGTACAAACAAACTTTGTCTTAATTAGATTGACCTTTAGAAAGCTTGTCAGGCATTTGAGCAATGCAAATACTTAAAGTATGATTCATTCACATTCCCATTTGCTTAGACAACTCTGAACGCTTCAAAATCACAGAATCACAGAATTGTTAGGGTTGGAAGGGACCTCAAGGATCAGCCAGTTCCAACTCCCCTGCCATGGGCTGGGACACCTCACACTAGATCAGAGCCACATCCAGCCTGGCCTTAAAAACCTCCAGGGATGAGGTTTCTACCACCTCCTTGGGCAACCTGTTCCACTGTCTCACCACCCTCATGGGGAACAATTTCTTCCTAACATCCAGTCTGAATCTCCCCATTTCTGGTTTTGCTCCATTCCCCCCAGTGCTATCATTACCTGACACCCTAAAAAGTCCCTTTCCCCAGCTTCCTTGCAGCCCTCTTCAGATACTGGAAGGCCACAATAAGGTCTCCTGGGAGCCCTCTCCAGACTGAACAACCCCAACTCTCTCAAATCTGTCTGCAAAGATAAGACCAGTTCCATTCATCCTGCAACTATGCTGGGGTCCATCCAGGCAGGCATGGGATGAGTTTGGTCCCTCCTGACTGCATGGTGGCCTGGAGGTGACTTGGACCTTGGATATACATCAACACAGTAATGAGAACTACAGCAAGTAGTTACTTGGGAGATGAGCAAGTGGTTGAGGTTGAAGATGAAGTGGCATCACTGTACCAGAAGAGATACAGTTCATGTTATTTGCCCACAGATCATGGATTCACAGAATGATAGGAGTTGGAAGTGATCTCTGGAGATCATCCAGTCCAACCCTCCCGCTAAATAAAGCGGGACACCCACAGCAGCTTGCCCAGGACCACAATGGCCAGGTGGGGTTGGAATCTTTCCAGAGAGGAAGACTCCACAACCTCTCTTGGGCAGCCAGCTCCAGGGCTCCAGCACCCTCAGAGCAAAGAGGTTTTCCCTGCTTTTCAGCATGACCACACAGACTATGGCACATCTCTTCCTCTGCAGAGAGTCCATGTAGACTATTCCTTATAGTTTGTGTATGTTGACTTGTGAAAGGTCCCTTATGACTTGCCCAGCACATGAGCAACTTGCAGATTCTCTCAGAGCAGTTTCCTTTTATTGACACTGAGCTTATCCTTGCTGGAATAAGGAAGTGAATTTGATAGCAGGGAATTTATTTTGCTGGTTTATGATGCTGTTTCACAGTATGTGGACCTCACACAGAGGATAACAGACCTCATGTTTCAAAGCTTGGACTTGTCATCTGTCTCTCTCTCTCACCACCTCTCCTTCCAAGTGACCACAGCACAAACCTTGCCAACAGCATAATAATAAATAATAGAGGATCTTACACAGCAAGTGGCTGTGCACAGAAGAGCTGTAGAATTTGGAATAAGCCCAGCAAATATAGCAATAAACTCCAAACTTTTCCTGAAAGGGAGAACAGAAATGGGTGTATACCTGACCAAGGTCTAGGAAAACTGATTTAATCTTGAAATATATTACTTGTATACATTACACACCATAAAAAAAAAAAAAAAAAGGCAACACACTGCTTCACAATGCTTCCAAGGCTGCCTGCTATCTGTAGGTGCGGGCAGCATTCCTATCAAAAGGCAGTTTACATCCTCAGGATTGATCCATGCCAGCCAAGCTCACCAGCAAAGAGCCCATCACCACACAGCAGCCTCTCTAGCTGGCTTTTACCTACATCCATGGAAAGCTTCTTCCACCTCATCACTGTGTGTGCTCCTGATTGGTCCTTTGAAACTGTCAATTTAAAACTTGCCTCTTATGAACTTTAGTTCTAACTAGACTGCAGAGACTGTGAGTGTTCCTAGCAATAAAGGAAGATTAAGGCTGGGGAGGACAAGCAAGTCTCATAGAAATAACAGTGTATAATTGGGCAGCCTACCAGAGCTGGTGAAGAGAAATGAGCAGGTCAAGCAATGGAGAACCAGGAGAAATGACCTTAAAAACTTCTGTCTGGGGACAGACTGCCAGCGGTCTCATCAGCATTCAGCTCCACTGCCACAGTCTGGAGGAGCAAACATAATGCAGAAAATGGAAAGGAGGGAAATGGAAGAGCAGTGGGGAGAAAAACATCTTTCTTAATTCAGCCAGGGAGGAGATGGAAACCATCTGGCTGCAGTCTTTTCTCTGGAGTCCTCTGCTCTGTACCCCACCCACCAACATATTTTCAGTATCAAACATAGGCATTAAGAAGGAAGATTAGTGGCTTAGAAAGGAAACAGTTGTTAGAAAGGTGCTGTCAGATCTTTTACTGCCTGTTCACAGAATTACAGAATTAACCAGCTTGGAAAAGACCTTCAAGATCAAAACCAGAGGGACTTGGGGTGAGATTTGCACCAGTGCTCAACAGATCAAGGTGCTGAGTGATTTGGGGTGGGATTTGCACCAGTGCTCAGCAGATCAAGGTGCTGAGTGATTTGGGGTGGGATTTGCACCAGTGCTCAGCAGATCAAGGTGCTGAGTGATTTGGGGTGGGATTTGCACCAGTGCTCAGCAGATCAAGGTGCTGAGTGATTTGGGGTGGGATTTGCACCAGTGCTCAGCAGATCAAGGTGCTCGGTGATTTTCAGCAAGAGCCAGACACCAATCTGCCTTTTATGGCTTGGAAAAATCTCCTTTCACTTGTAAACTTTTCAAGACAGATTGTGGTTTCCTAGGTGTTTATAGAGCTTCTGTTGGCATTTGGGTGTTACAGCAACACAAAGTGATACTGAGAGTTGGTTATTTTCTGTCATCTGGCTTTTCCAGCAGGCTTTTACAGCTTTGTATCATGAAAAAATATTTTTTTTTTTGTGGGGGGGAGGGGAAGAAAATGTAGATGCATAGATATACACAACTGTCTTACACATTTACAGGTTATCAGTAAGAAACTGAGACTGCCCAGAGTTGGGTATTTTTTTGTGCTGTTCTCCTCATCATTCCATTTTTCAACCACGATACTTTTGTCTGATTATTTTCAGTTGAAAGTGTTTCTGCTCAGTTTTGTTTCTAAGCTTTCCCCACAAGAAGAGGAAATAAATAGGGAGTTTAAACCAGAGAATCCTGTTCAGCCCCTGCACACAAGGAGGGCAGGTCTGCATTTGTGGACTACACAGGAGCAGCTTTTTGGCCTTGAGCCAAAGCGTTTGTGCTCCCCATTCCACATACACAGCAGCACACACTACCCAGCAGAGATCTAGGTGTAATGACACCTTCTAAGATAGCATCTGCCCAGCAGCCACTGAGATTCAGCTCCCAATTTCCAGTGTTTCATTGCAGTGAGTTCATAAGCAGACAATAATGATGACTAAAGACACAAGATGAGAACTTCCTCCTAACTTCAGTCTCTTGTTGTATGAGGGGTGAATAGCAAAGGAAATGCTGACAGGATGGGTTTGAAAGCAAGTGACACTAAATTTTTCATCCTCTGACATGAGGTTTTGATTCAAACCTTCAGACAAGTAACAATGCAGAGCCCTTGCACGCATAGAATCGCTTCAGTTGGAAAAGACCTTTCAGATTGAGTCCAACCATCAAGGATGGTGCTAAACCATGTCCCCCGGCACCACACCTCTGCAGCTTTTAAACACCTCCAGGGATGGTGATTCAACCACCTCCCTGGGCAGCCTGTTGCAGTGTTTGAGAACCTTTCGGTGAAGGCTTTTCTTCTGCTATCCAACCTAAACCTCCCCAGTTGCAGCTTGAGCCATTTCCTCTTTTTTAATCATTTGTTACTAGGGAGAAGATTCTGATTCCCACCTTGCCACAACCTCTTTTCAGGTAGAGCTATTCATACCACAGGCTTGTTCTGCACACTGCAGTTTCAATGACATAAATTTTCAGCAGGGATAAGCACTCTGTTAAGAAAATGTCATCCCCAGATGAAATAAATAAGAAAGCCAGAATTAAGTATTCTTACCAAGCAGGTTCCCTTCTACTTTGCTCAGGTGCAACATGAAGACAAGCTGTAGGAGGTAAACCCATATCTGCTTTGCCATATGTCACCCTATCATACTTATCCTCAGACCACTTAGCTCTTTCAAATGTCATTAAAGCTGACTGCACTGAAAAAAATACCTGAAGATCACAGCACCTGTGGTGCTCCTGACCCATGATATTTAGGTCTATACAGGATTGTCACCAACATCCTCTATCCTCTTTGCAGACACAGAAGGGACAGTCCTGTGAGGTGTTGACAGCCCTTAGCTTTCATCAGCCTTCAAGTGAGGAAGGTGCTCAGGAGCTCACAAGTCTTGCTTTGCACTAAGGGGTTACACACCTAGCTGCAGATGCTGCACAAGTCACTCCCACACACCTTATCCAACTCTTCACTGCAGCTAACAGAAATGGAAAACTTATGTTGCTTCCTCTCACTTATTCATACCACCACTTATTAATATTTCATGCTAATAAATAACAATTAAGGGAGCAGTCACTCACAGCACACTGCCTGTTGTTTCATTTATTGTTTTCATAAGGCTTTTAAACAAATCTAGAGGTTGGAATCTCTGCAAAATCTAGAAGGAAAAAAAACCAAAACAACCTATGGGAAGTTGGAGGAAATCAGTGCTGGACTCAGGGTCCTAAATCAGTTGAAATTCACCTATCCCTGCTCTTTGTGACATACCTGCCATAGTGCTCACTTCAGCTCACAGGTCACATATTTTCCAGGACAGGAGCTTGGCATTTTCACTGCAAGGTCATCAACCCTCATTCTCCTTCCTTTTCTTCCTTTCATTCATCCATAGGACAGTTTTGAGAAATTTGGCTGAGATTTAAGGGGTCTGAGCTCTCAGGGGCTTTAGAAAGCATGAGGAAATCCATGTGATCATTCTTGTGTTGATCCATGGATTCTTCAGGGCTCATTTTCCTGTTGCTGGGCACTGCTCAAAAGAGCCTGGCCCCATTATCTGGACTCTTCCTCCCTCCCTTCTTTAGCTATTAATCATCACTGAGAGGGTCCCCCATCCATCTTCCCTTTATAAAGCACTTGGACCTGCCATTTCCAGCCAAGGACTGGGTTTTCATTATGTTCTAGACTGCTGGCTATGCTTGTACCACATTAGATGAGACTTTCAGAGAATGAGAGAATCGTTGTTGGAAAACACCTCTTAGGTCTTCTCACTATTCAGTAACATGCAAAAGGTCCACTGCTGAGAAACATCTCCTGAGAAATTGCTGAGAAATAGCTTCTATGCCCAAGTTCATATATCCCAACTTAGCCCAGATCTGGGCATATTTCTGCAACAGACTCAATATGAAGCATGAAGTTAAGGTGCTAGAAAAAAAAAAAAAAATTACAATCTTAATGCAACTTCCTACACGGTGCTCCTTACATCTTCCTTTAACAAACAGAAGAAGATTAATTCTGGAATGCTAGATTTCAGAGATCTGACCAGCAGACATGAGGGCACAGAGATGCCCTCAGCAGGCTTGATTCTCATCTATCCTGTGGAAATTTGGCTAAAGGAACTCTGATTTTCCTCCATGGGCAGTGAGAATTGCTCTAACAGACTTTTTTCTTCTCGAGCATCTCGCTGTGTGTATCTGCTTCATCCTGTGCAGCAGAGATGTGGACATCTCAATTATTTTGTTTGCCTAGAAGACTGCTCCCAGCGGAGAGTAAGGGCTGGCTGAACATGGCCTCTCCAAGGGCTGTGCAGCTTGCTCCAATAACACACGTGGGCTTTGTGACAGGAGATGAATCCACAAGCCATCAGCTAGGTGAAAAGCACGGAGTGAAGTACTTCATGAAGCACATACCCTGCTGGATTATTACTGCTCCAATAAATAATAATCCCCACACCTATTACTCACATTAAAAATCCCAGATCCAGAGAACAAAGAGTGACCTTTGTTCTGCTCTGCAGTGCAGCACCTCACTGGCCCTGAGGACATCTCCAGTCATCAGCTCCTCATGCCCCAGCTCTTTAACTCTTTGCTTTTCCACCCTCCTGCTGTCACAAATAATTGCACTGCTCTTTGCCCTCAAACAGTTTCTCCCTGAGGTTTCTGTCGGCGCAACCACAGGGACCTGCTGCTGAACGAATCCAGCTGGAAACTGCTTCATTCACTGCTTCATTCACATCCTTCCCCTGGCCCCTCCATAGTTCCATTCCAGCAAACACCTACATGTGTGATTTTCTGAACCATGTAGAGAGTACTCTTGAGTCACGTGGGACTACTCATAGCCATAGCTGTGTTTTACAGTAAGGTTTTACAGTAAGAGGGAAAAGGTTTTTTTTATTTTCTAAGTTACTTGCAACGTTTCTTTTCTAAGTTACTTGCTTTGAGCTGAGCAACATACATAGAATCACACACACAACCAACCAGCTAGGAAAAGACCTCAGAGATCATCAAGTTCAACCAAATACCTAACACCTCCTGACAACTGAACTACGGCTCCAAGTGCCGCATCCAAGCTTTTTTTGAACACCTCCAGGGACAGTGACATCACCTCCCTAGGCAGCATATTCCACTGGCCAATTACTCTCTGTGAAGAACTTTCTCTTCACCTCAAGCCTAAACTTCCCCTGGCTCAGCTTAAGACTGTGTCCTCTTGTTCTGTCACTGGCTGCCTGGGATAAGAGACCAACCCCCACCTGGCTACAACCTCCTTTCAGGTAGTTGTACAGGGCAATAAGGCCTCCCCTGAGCCTCCTCTTCTCCAGGCTGAACACCCCCAGCTCCCTCAGCCTCTCCTCATAGGGCTTGTGCTGGAGACCTCTCCCCAGCCTCGTTGCACTCCTCTGGACACGTTCAAGTATCTCAATGTCCTTCTGAAACGGAGGAGCCCAGAACTGGACACAGGACTCCAGGTGTGGTCTAACCAGTGCTGAGTACAGGGCAGGATGACTTCCCTGCTCCTGCTGGCCACACTATGCCTGATGCAGGCCAGGATGCCATTGGCCTTCTTGGCCACCTGGGCACACTGCTGGCTCATGTTCAGCCTACTGTCAACCAGTACCCCCAGGTCCCAGTCCCAGTGCTTGGACTTGTTGAATGTCATCGTGTTGGACTCTGCCCATCTGTCCAGCCTGTCAAGGTCCCTCTGCAGAGTCCCAACACGACTACAACACTATAGAATCAGAGCTGGCTTGTATTTCTTTTTATACCATACCCATATTTACAAGCCACAAATGTAAGAATAATAACTTTGCTTTAGAGTTGTGGGAAATGTATTCATCTGTACAGGTAGATAGGTCAAGGAGGTGTTTATGGTTGATCAGTTTGCTCAAGACCTCCAAACACCCCATCATCACATTTTGGAAGAGCCCTGAGCTCAATTGGTTGGGAACGTAAAACAGTTTAAATGTAACATAAAAGAAATAAAATAAAAAATAAAGTAAACAAGTAAATAAAGTAAACAAGTAAATAAAGTAAACAAGTAAATAAAGTAAACAAATAAAGTAAACAAGTAAATAAAGTAAACAAGTAAATAAAGTAAACAAGTAAATAAAGTAAACAAGTAAATAAAGTAAACAAGTAAATAAAGTAAACAAGTAAATAAAGTAAACAAGTAAATAAAGTAAACAAGTAAATAAAGTAAACAAGTAAATAAAGTAAACAATCAGGTTGCCAAGTATAAAATTTAATAATAAAATAAAATAAATAAAATTAAATAAATTTTTAAAATTAAATAAATAAAAAATTAATTATCAAGTTGTCAAGTCTAAAACACACTAAAGGACACCAAACAAATTTAAACAAAATTCAGTTGCTGAAGTTCAAATACAAACCCAGTATGGTCTAGGTCTAAAAAGAGGCTTCTTGGTAAAAAGTTCAGCTTCAGTTGCACAAAAAAAAAAAAAAAAAAAAAAAAAATTCAGGCTGGATTTTCACTCAGTGTGAAAATGTAGAGGGGGAAAACAAAAGAAAACACACACACAAAAAGCCCCAAACCCACCACAAAACCAAACCCTCAGAAACAAACCACAAATAAGGTCAGATTCAGTTCTTCATTGCCACAAATTGATGTCTACAGCTAAGATTCCTCCAGCTTAATTGCTTGACAAGATTACTGAGCACATTTCACATCTAGGTAGGCTTTTCTTTTTTCATCCACAGCCTTCTTTGAGAACTTAACAAGCAATCTATGAAATATAAAGCCTGTATTAGAGCTTCAGATCAGGCTAATAAAAAGTCCCTACCAAGTTTACGAGCATCTTTTTATCCTCACCAACACTACACAGTAGACACTTGCCTCCAGAGTAGAAACAGGAGAATTATCACCAGTGACCTTCCTAAATTCAGACAGAAGAGACTAGATTTCATTAGTATTCCTAAAAAGACAATAAAGCCTTACTGTAAATTACTGGTTATTACCAAATTAAATGGTTTAGAACAGATTGCATCTGTGTGGAGCAGCAGGCTTCACTCAGCTGCTCAACCTCACTCTCCTACTTGTCAGGACAGGCTGTGATCCACTGATCACACAGGGCTGGAAATAATTAATATGCTGTGGTGTTACCAAGCTTGAAATCTCTAACAGGAGCATTTCCTGCCTCCAGAAGATGTTCATCAGTATCTTATCATCAGCAGCTGGTTCTGCCTCCCCCTAGCATGTTGAGCAAGCAGCACATGGCTGATGGCATTTATTGCTACTGATGGTTTTGGTCATCTTGTCAAAGGAGCTTGAGCAGCTCTGGAGGGACAAAGCTATGAGGTCAGGGGCACTGCTCAGTGTGCTGTAACTTAGATAAGGACATGGGAAGTTACAAACTTCAGGCATTGGAATGGGCTGCCCAGGGAGGTGGTTGAGTCACCAACCCTGGATGTGTTTAACGGTCATTTGGATGTGGTGCTTGGGGCTATGGTTTAGGGGTGAACCTTGTAGAGTAAGGTTCTGGGTTGGACTTGGTGATCCTGAGGGTCTTTTCCAACCTGAATGTTTCTGTGATTCTGTGATGCCAGAAGAAGACCAGGAACCTATGATGAGCCGTAGTCATGAAGCCAGGAATGTCAGGATCTTTAAGGTTGGAGGAGACCTCTAAGATCATCAAGTCCAACTGTCAAGCCAGTGCAACTATGACCACTCAAACTGTCTCCCAAACTGCCACATTTAAAGTTTTTTGGAACACCCTTTATTTGCAAATAATTTATTTTAGACCTAGGAAGGAAGGGAAAAGACCTCACACCACAGATTGCCAAGGCCAAGGTGGCTTGGTGAGCTATGAGAGAGCACCAAGCCAGCGTAACAACACTGTTAGGATCCTTATCTTACTAAATACCTCATCTGGGCTCTGGACCTTCCCAGTTTCACTTGTGGAAATCACCCCAGAATGCCTTCATTATTTAAGACAATTTCTCTCCCAACTCACACTGCACAGCTCCTCGGGTTCGCCAAACTCTCCACACGTGAGTCATGGCCACGTACAAAGACAAAGGGGAAAAATTATCTCATCTTGTTAAAGATTCCTGGATTTCTCATTCATCAAATTAACCCCCCCCCCCCCCCCTCAATCCTGGTAAGTAAAACCTGACTTCCACACAGCACATTCCAGAAGGAAGCAGAGATGTTAGAATACTTTTTATATTTCCCTGATTGACTTTTTCTTTCAGCTACATCTTTTCTGTTATCTCCTCTTGGGCCTTGATCATACAATAAAGAGCAAGTTTGAATTTCCACTGATTGTATGATCTTGGACTTCTTGCATAAAGCCTTATTTTTTTTTTTTATTATATAAAAGATATTAATATTCACAGTGACAGCCTTGAACTTCCACTTCCAGAAAGGTTTAATAATTTTCTAAAACCTCTTGATTTTGTCACAATGACTCTTATTCAGGCTAACTTATCTACTTGTCTTGGGCTATGTCATTTACCTTGAGCTTCATCTGGGTAATAAGCACCAGGCAAGTCCCTTATTCATTATGCCACTAATTGCAATTTCTTCTCCTATTATTTAGAACAGAGAACTTCTGTGCAGAGCAGAAACTTGGGGAGAGAAGTGGTATGAAAGTACCTTTCCTCTTGTCTTCAGGCACTGTGCATGCCATATCATGCCTTTCATCCAACAAAAAAAAAAAAAATAACTTTAAAAGCAGAAAAGGTGAATTAGGAGCTTGCCATTCCAGGTTTTTCCCAGTTTGGGATTACACCTGCTCCAGAGATGGTCAGATACTCCTTTGGGATATCAGCAAGGGGGAAGAAAACACAGCTCTGAACATAAATCAAGAAGTTGCCTTTGAAGCATGGCTCCTTTTTGCTAGACCAAGCAGGACTTCAAACAGAAGTTTCTATCCCTAGAAAGCTGGGGGCAGGTAACCCCAACTCTTAGAGAGGGCTCCTCACAGCAGGAACACAAAGTGAAAAAAAAAATATCATTAAAAAGAGTTTCTTAGATTCAAATGTCCCATTTAAGCAGGTCATAGGATTTTGAAGGGAGATAAAAAGCAGATGGGGATGCATATCATTGAGATGCCTTCTCTAGTGAAGGCAAAGGGTTTTTTTTGTGCTTGAGCTGAAATATTTTTTTAGCAGAGACTATTAAAAAAAAAAAACCACAAAGCTAGAGTTTGGAGGAAAAACTGGCATATAAGAGCAGTGTCCTATACTTAAAGTTAGGTTAAAAATGTGTGTACTTGGTTGGCCCAAACCTGTGGGGCATTAATGCAGAACTGGGATCCGGGCAGGATCCAACAGCGTGAGCTGCAGTGGGATGAGAGTGTGGATCAACAGGATGCTGTACATCATCCAGCTGTTTTTCCTTAGTTTTTCATTCTGTTGATGCCACAATGTTCCACAAGAGACTAATGCCAGTTTCTTCCCAAGCCATGGAGTTTTTTGGGGGTGTCTATCACAAGTATTAGCAACAGAATTAAGCTCAGCTGCTCTCTGGATGACACACTGCACTCCGAGCATCAAGTCTCCCAGGATTTTGTACTGACAAAAAAAACCACCCTCTCTTTGAACCACAGTCTAAATATTTTGTTCCTTAAAATATTTAATAATCCACTCATTTATTATTCTGTACTGATCAAGAGATTTCAGAGAAATCACACAGGAAATTTCTGTACCAGGGTTGTTAGCACTGGGCACAGCTAACTTGCAGCAGTGTTGCTCTAGAAGCTTTGATCTCCTTTTTGTTTCGTCCCCATTAGCAATATGTAGAGATTTTTTTTTTCCACACACTCCCTACACGCTCCTTCATTTTTGCCCTGGTTGAGTATTGATGATTATTAAGAGGATTATTCACTAGCTTCATCCTACCACCTGCTCCTCTGATCCTTGGCTTTCCAGGCTTTGAATCCATTGTGCACATATCTTGGGCTCAGTTATTGCAAACACTGATAATCTCCTACTTCCTCAAGGCTTGTTTCCATCTTATTTGAAGATAGCTGTAATTAATAATCTCCTTTTAAGGTCTAATTTCCTTTTAGTTAAAGTCAACTTTCATCTCATTACTATCTTCCTTTGAAAGAAAAGGAGGCTGTAAAGTTAGAGAGCAAGGAATGACATCTGGGGGAAAAAATAAGTTTAATTGCCCCTTTTTTTTTAGGCAATAAATTTTAGTTGACTTCCAAATTCCATCCCTCTGCACTTGCTGTCAAATAAAAGTCTTTACATCCTAGTAGTGAAGGACTTTTTCCTCTTTTTTTTGCCAGTCTATTTCCCTTGGATTTCTTTCTCACACTTTCCTATTTACTCTTCCAAATCAATGACAACTATTTCTTTCAGTCTGCAATGTTTGGTCTATTGGAATAGTAATTTTCTGGTTCTAGCTTTACTTTGGTCTACATATGTCAGACAGCATCATCAGGTGGGAATTCATAGAATGGTGGGGGTTGGAAGGGACCTCTGGAGATCAAGTCCAACCATCCTGCCAAACCAGGATCACCTAGGGAAGGCCATGCAGGAATGCATCCAAGTGGGTTTGAAAGTCTCTAGAGTAGAAGACTCTACAACCTCCCTAGGCAGCCTGCTACAGGGCTCCAGCACTCTCACAGCAAAGACATCCCTCCTCATGTTGAGGAATCAACTGGGTTCCAGTTTATATCCCTTGTTCCTTGTCCTGTTACTAGGCAGCACCAAAAAGAGCCTGACCCCTTCTTGACACCTTTCATCTTCTATATATTCAATAATCCCCCCCAATAAAATAGCAATCCTCAAGTCCATGTTTAAATGAGATATATGAAAACTTAGTTTAATATGAATGCAATCAGATGTACTAAATAAACTTCTATTTACATCAGACAAATCAGCTCAATTAACAGCCAAAAGCCTTTACTTCTGACTATGGAAAAAGCTTTTCCTTTCCTGCTTTTCCATCTGGTTAAGTTTCTCAGAAGTAGACTTGATGTTTTCTAGCTGCTTTTTATCTTCATGGAATTACAGAACTGCTTCAGATGGAAAAGACCTCCAGGATCCTGGAATCCAGCCTGCAATCCAACACCACCACAGCTATTAAACCACGTTCCAAAGAGCCACGTCTACATATTTCTTGAACTGCTCCAGGGGTGGTGACTCCACCACCTCCATGGGCAGCCTGTTCCAATCCCTGACCACTCCTTCAGTAAGGAAATTTTTCCTAATGTCCAACCTAAACGTCCTCTGGCACAATTCCAGGCCACATGATCTCATTCTATCACCTGATACTAGGGAAAAGAGACCAACCCCACTTCACATTAATCTCTTTTCAGGGAGCTGTAGAGAGCAATGAGGTCTCCCCCCCTCAGCCTCCCCTTTCTCCAGGCTAAACAACCCCAGTTTCTTGAATGTTTCAAATTATCCAGGTCCACCTTGGTGAGACACATGAATGACACATTGGCTCTTAGAGAAAATGTTCTGTAGGCTATGTGCAGATGAACTACACAGTAGAAATCCCAGCTTTGTGGGTCATGTAATTTAAAGGTTTCTTACTAAAAGAATGGATTGGCTTCAAGAAGACACTGTTGTGATGCATGGTAGACAATGTATTCACTGCCTAAAGTCCACTTCCCATCCCAAAAATGAATCTTTAGAATCATGGAATCATTCTGGTTGGAAAAGACCTTTAGGATCATTGAATCCAACCATCAACCCAATGCTACCATGGCCATTAAACCATGTCTTGAAGCAAAGGTATGAAATGGAGTTAAAAGCAGTAAGAAAACCATGTGCAGAACAAGACAGCTTGATTAAACTAAAATAAAATATTCTATATCTATTTAATATTAACTCTGGACAGAAACCCAATCTCTCCTTCCCCCTTTTTAGGATATCAGGTAGTGACAGGACTAGGGGGAATGGAACAAAGCTGGAAGTGGGGAGATTTAGGCTGGCTGTAAGCAAGAAGTTCTTCACCATGAGAGTGGTGAGACACTAGAATGGGTTGCCTGGGGAGGTGGTTGAGGCCAGGCTGGATGAGGCTCTGGCCAGCCTGCTCTAGTGTGAGCTGTCCCTGCTCATGGCAGGGGGTTGGAACTGGATGATCCTTGTGGTCCCTTCCAACCCTGACTGATTCTATGATTCCATGATTCTATTCCACCATCTTAGTGAACCTGAATGATATTTCACTACCAAGATACTTCACAACCTTCCCACCCCCCTAAAAACATACACCTGTAATTTCTTCCCTTTCAATCATCAGTAAGATGAAGTGTGTCACATCAAATGTTGTCATTGACCTGAAGCTGACTGGTTATCTGCCACAAAGGTGGTATTTTAATTACCAAAGTTAATTACCATCTCCATGGAACACAATTTCCTAGCTTCATGCCGTTGCAAAATGGGAAATGGAAAGTACAAGCAGTGCAGAATCCACAGAAGGTCTACACAAAGGCTCCTGTATGACTAATTGGTCTGAAATTTAATCAGTTAAGTTTCTGTTTCATGTTCCTTTGATAAGATTATCTTAATTACTTTTTACAGCATCTAAGTAGGAGAAATGAGGAAAGAAACCCACAACAATCTGCTGAAGGGGAAAACTAATACATAATTCTAAAGAGAGAAAGGAAAATAAGGGGAGTGGGAATACACATCTGTTGATCAGGCTTCATAAAGCTCAAATCTCATGTTTCCAACACTTCCTGTCTCCAAATACTCATAGAATGGTCTGGGTTGGAAGGAATCAGGTAGTGATAGGATGAGGGGGAATGGAATAAAGCTGGAAGTGGGGAGATTCAGGCTGGATGTGAGGAAGAAGTTCTTCCCCATGAGAGTGGTAAGAGCCTGGAATGGGTTGAGGTCCCATCCCTGGAGATGTTTAAGGCCAGGATGGATGAAGCTCTGGCCAGTCTGATCTAGTGTGAGGTGTCCCTGCCCATGGCAAGGGAGTTGGAACTGGCTGATCCTTGTGGTCCCTTCCAACCCTGACTGATACTATGAATCTCCAAAGGTCATCCAGTCCAACCCTCTCTGCAGCCAGCAGGAATATTCTCCACTAGATCAGGTTGCTCAGAGCCCTGTCCAACCTCACCTTGAATATCCCCAGTGATGGAGCCTCAACTACCTCCTTAGGCAACTTGTTTTAGTGTTCCACTGCCCTCATGGTAAAGACCTGAATGTACTGAACTCTTCAGAAACTGGAACCCACCCTCCATCCAACTGCACCACTTTTTTTTTTCCCAGTCCTCATCTTTAGAAACATTGTATGTGAACAGGTTATAGACAAACACACCAAAAGAAGGGCAGAGATCAGCATGTCCCCTCAGCTCCAACACTGCCCTTCTGCTGCACTGGTGCTGCTCTGACATTTTATACATTTTAAATGGTGGCTGAACAGTCTCTACCATTAAGAGGGGAAAAAAAAAACAACAAACAAACAACAACAAACAGAAAACACAAAACAAAATCTGCGACAAAGGTTTAAGATAAAAGAAAGACTTCAGCTGCAGCATCAAAGGTCCCACAGAGACTTACTCTCACCAGTAAAGAGCCCACGAGCACTTTCATTTCTGCCTTGGCTCAGACTGAATGACAAGTCATGCTAAGGATGCCTGTGTTGCCAAAAGTGTGTGTCAAACCCAGAGCACCCTCAGAAAACTTGTCTGTGAATAGATAAACTATTATTTTTTTGAGATAAAACCAACTGCCACTGCAGTTTGCACACTCTCAAGGCCTTTAGCATCTCTCACCCCTCACCTTTCTTCTCTCTATTGCCCTGCTGTGAATACGAAGGGGACAGATTTGAGCTCCTTTTTGTCTTTGGAATCTCAGAGTTCTCCAAGCGGTTTCTACCCAACTCCCAAGACATTCAGCTCAAAAGCAAGCCAGCTTGCCACAGACAATTGCTTGCCTCACACATGGCCCTCTGAGAAAGGAAAATCTTCAGGAAGTCCAGGAAAACAGCTATTTCTGTGAACAGAAACAAAAACCCATCCCCATATGATAACAATGTTGAGCTCTCACTTGCCAACTGTATTGCAATCATGCATGTACTGTGACCCAGCTGCATCAGAACTCAAGTAAATCCAAGGAAGATCATCACCAGCCTCCTACACTACAACCCTTTGGACAACAGTCTGTTGGGGGACCAACACACATCATCCCTTTAAGCTGGCCTAGGTTGCCCAAAGAGGTCATAGGAGCCTCAACCCTGGAAGCATTCCGGCCCAGGTTGGTTGGGACTCTGAGCAACCTGTCCTAGTTGCAGATGATATAGAATCCCAGAATCCCTAAGTCTGGAAAAGACCTTTAAGATCATCTGTAACCCAACCATGACCACTAAACCATGTCCTGAAGAGCCACACCTGCACAATTCTTGAACACCTTCAGGGATGGCAACTCCACCACCTCCCTGAGCAGACTGTTCCAATGTCTCACCACTCTTGCAGGAAAGAAGCTTTGCCTAATGTCCAACCTAAACCTCCTCTGGCACACCTTGAACTCATTTCCTCTCGTCCTATTGCTGGTTACTTGGGAGAAGAGACCAACTGCAGGGGGATTGGACTAGATGACCTTTGAAGGTCCTTTTCAACGCAAGCCAGTCTGTGATTCTTACTTCATTTCATTTTAGGAAAAATTTGGCATCATTTCTTCAAACTCAAACCTCAGATTAATTAGTCAGACACAGACTAAGGCATCAGAACCATGAGGATGATTAGGGGACTTGAGCATCTCCCCTATGAAGTGAAATTGAGAGCCCTGGGGCTGTTTAGTCTGGAGAAGAGAAGACTGAGAGGGGATCTGATCAATGTCTATCAATAGCTGAGGGGTGGGTGTCAAGGGGAGGGGGCCAGGCTCTTTTCAGTGGTAGCCAGTGATAAGACAAGGAAGAATGGGGTCAAACTTGAACATAGAAGATTTCACCTCAATGTGAGGAGAAACTTCTTTACAGTGAGGGTGACAGAGCCCTGGAACAGGCTGCCCAGGGGGGTTGTGGAGTCTCCTTCTCTGGAGGCTTTCCAACCCCACCTGGATGCATTCCTGTGCAGACTACCCTAAGTGATCCTGCTCTGGCAGGGGGGTTGGACCTGAGGATCTCTTGAGGTCCCTTCCAACCTCTGATATACTACTGTGAGACTGTGATCAGTTCACCCATACTTATAGGGTGCTTTGGAAGCTCTTTACAGATTCATTTCCTGGTCCTTAAATCCCTGACTGCTCTACAAGCTTCTGGTTTTAAAAGTATGCTTTCTCCTATGTTCAGATATGAACTCTTGCATTGGAGCCAAATCAAGTTACTAAGTGCCATGTAAAAGCTGTTCATTTTTAATTTGATAGAAGAGGTTCAGTGCTTCCAAATGTTAAGTTTCTGATAAATGTGATTTCTAGGAAATTAAAGCAGAGTAAAATTAATGCCTGTACTTAGTTAGTTTCAATTATGTCAACAATTCATTTGCATAAAATATTGTTTTCCTCCCTCTTTAGTGCAACACATAATAAAGCTTTTTATTTTTCATTTATCTATCTGGAAAGAAAGAAATAATTATGAAGGTTCTGCAGCAGTGGGGAGAATCTTGTTGAAGAGGAGTTTCAAGTTTGGTTTCATTTAGCTGTTACAACAGGTTTTAGACTCCCAGAACTTCTCTTACAATAGAGGTATAGAGGGTTTTTTTTAGAGAATTCTCAATTTATTATATTCTAAGTCTGTAGCTTTTGTGGTAAATAATCAATTCTAAGTCTGTCTGTTCAAGATTAATGCAGGCCTCATCCTGTTATTTTTTTTTTATTCTGTGGTAGAAATACTACCTTATATTATTAGCAGTCAGATATGTTTCTATTAACATAGATTAAGCAAAAATAGAACCCTAAAGTGCCTCTGTCTCCCTCTCAGCCTCAAACAAAATGAAGACCCTGAACCAAGTGAAGTTTAACACCACCCCAGGTGTGTCCACAATGGTAAACTGAAAAGCAGAGACATCACAATCCCAAGCTTTTCAGTCCTAGAAACTGAGGGAAGTGGAGGCCTTTCAAATGTTCCACTGGAAGTGAGGAAGAAGTTCTTCCCCATGAGAGTGGTGAGAGCCTGGAATGGGTTGTCCAGGGAGGTGGTTGAGGTCCCATCCCTGAAGGTGTTTAAGGCCAGGCTGGATGAGGCTCTGGCCAGCCTGCTCTAGTGTGAGGTGTCCCTGCCCATGGCAGGGGGGTTGGAACTGGATGATCCCTGTGGTCCCTTCCAACCCTGACTGATTCTATTTTTTTATTCAAGAAAAGAAATAGAATCCAGGAGGTGTTTTAGCCTCCTCATCCTCGTGGGATTTCTGATCCCTGTGATGATCAAGGGAAGGGTGGACTTAAATGGAAGACACTTTTCTTGTTGCTGTCCACAAGCAATTTGTGATTTGGATGAAGTTGCTACAGCTAAATGCTTCAAATGAGCTGGCAAGCCCTCTGCTTTCTCACACCCCTCTCAGCCGTTTTGATTCTCCAGACACGTAAAAGACAGGAGCAATGCATTAATTACCATCCAATATTCTTAATCAACACCAACTATGAAATTCTTAGGCTCTTGATCACAAACTTAATCATGCCTAGCCCAAACTGATTCACCCTCTTAAGTGGGATTCATTAGAAAGCCTCTGCTATCACCTCATTAGACATTTTCCAAATCTGATGCTTTTTTTTTATCTTTTTAGTGACAAACATCCAGCTGAAGCAATCCCTGGAGGGGTAGAGATGACATCTCACTAAACAAGAAGGACATTTGCCTTCACAAAAGTCAAACAGCCTTACAAGAAAGATGAATCATGAGCCAGCTCCATCATTCTTGCATGATGAGCTATTTCTGAAGACCCTCGTGATGACTACTGGTCTAGCAAAGAGCAGGAAAAGCTGATGGAGAAAAGCAGGCACAAAAATTTAAAATACACTTTCCACAGTTGGAAAAGTTAAGAAGTCATCCTCAGGGTAAGAATAATTGGAAGAGTAATTATAGATCCCTTGGGGTATTTATGCACATCTCATTCCGGCTAGTTTAACAACTGAGCTTGGTATGGAACCTTCTCTCTTCTCATTTAACCAGCTCTCAGCAACAGCTGATGACTCCTGAGCACTTAGATACCTTGAAAGGATGGATTCAGTATAGAATCTTAGAATCAGCCAGGTTGGAAGAGACCTCCAAGATCATCCAGTCCAACCCATCACCCACCCAGCCCTAAGCAATCAACCAGACCATGGCACTAAGTGCCTCATCCAGTCTCCTCTTGAACATCTCCAGGGATGGTGACTCCACCACCTCCCTGGGCAGCACATTCCAATGGCAAATCTCTCTCTGTGAAGAACTTCCTCCTAACATCCAGCCTAGACCTCCCCTGGCACAGCTTGAGACTGTGTCCTCTTGTTCTGGTGCTGGTTGCCTGGAAGAAGAGACCAACCCCCACCTGGCTACAGTCTCCCTTCAGGTAGTTGTAGACAGCAATGAGGTCTGCCCTGAACCTCCTCTTCTCCAGGCTAAACATCCCCAGCTCCCTCAGCCTCTCCTCACAGGGCTGTGTTCCAGACCCCTCCCCAGCTTTGTTGCCCTTCTCTGGACACCTTCCAGTCCCTCAACATCTCTCTTGAATTGAGGAGCCCAGAACTGGCCACAGCACTCAAGGTGTGGCCTGAGCAGTGCTGATTACAGGGGAATAATAACCTCCCTTGTCCTGCTGGCTACACTATTCCTGATCCAGGCCAGGATGCCATTGGCTCTCCTGGCCACCTGGGCACACTGCTGGCTCATGTTCAGCTACTATCACCCAGCACCCCCAGGTCCCTTTCTGCCTGGCTGCTCTCAGCCACTCTGTGCCCAGCCTGTAGTGCTGCTTGGGGTTGTTGTGGCCAAAGTGTAGAACCCTGCACTCAGACTTGTTCAATCTCATCCCATTGGCCTCTGCTCACCCATCCAGCATGTCCAGGTCCCTCTGCAAGGCCCTTCTGCCCTCCAACAGATCTCCTGCTCCCAACTTGGTGTCATCTGCAAATTTACTGATGATGGACTCTATCCCCTCATCCAGATCATCAATAAAGATATTGAACAGGATGGGGCCCAGCACTGATCCCTGGGGGACACCACTAGTGCCTGGCTGCCAGCTGGATGTGGCACCATTCACCACCACTCTCTGGGCCTGGCCCTCCAGACAGTTCTTGACCCATTTCAGAGTCAATCTGTCCAAGCCATGAGCTGCCAGCTTGGCCAGGAGCTTCTTGTGGCAGACAGTGTCAAAGGCTTTGCTGAAGTCCAGGCAGACTACATCCACAGCTAATGCCTAATAAAGTGTCAGAACACTCAGATGGCAAGGCAGAATGCACACTGGGGTAGGAGGAGAGTCAGGCATTATTTCTCCCATCAAATGCAAGCAGATAAGTCTTTTTGATGGACAGTTTGGAAAGCCAGATTGACTGCTCTGTAAATCACTGCAGTCTGTGAAACAACTGTAGGACAAGGCATCCATTATGACAAAGAAGTCCTTAAAACTTGTGTGGTTTTTCTACAGCTCAGGGAAAGACAAAAAAGAATATAAAGGAATCATGAATGAGGCCAGGCTGAGGTTGTTCAGACTAGAGAACAGAAAACTGGGGAGACCTAACAACAGCCTTCCAGGACCTGAAGGGGGCTACAAGAAAGCTGGAAAGGAACTTCTTACCAAAGCCTTCAGTGATAGGATGAGGGGCAGTGGTTTGAAATGACAGAAGAGTTAGACTGGACGTCAGGAAAAAGTTCTTTACTGTGAGGATGCTGGAACACTGCCACAGGTTGCCCAGGGAGGTAGCTGAGGCCCCATCCTTGGAGATACTCAAGGTCAGGCTTGACAAGGCTCTGAACAAGCTGATCTAATGGAGATTGTCCCTGCTGACTGCAGGAGGGTTGGACTGCATGACCTTTAGATGTCCCTTCCACCCCAGACCATTCTATGACTCTATAGTGACAACTGACATATTTTTCATTCATCCCGCACGTGATAAGTTCTAAACACAAGTGAATCCCTTGGGCAGTTCTGAATGACTGGTTACTACCTCAGAAATAATCCTTTTAATGTTCATTAAAAGATTGATGTCACTCAGAAGTCATAGAACAAACGGAATTTGCAGCCTTTGAAAATTAAATGCAAGCTTGTACCTGATTTATTAGACAGATGTTGTAATCAATAATAGAATTGAAGCTTAAAAGCACCAAGTCTCATCTGACAATAGAGCAGCTTCTTTATCTGCCCTCCCTGCAACAGGGAACTTCTGATCCATGGTATCTTTGGAAACAAGAACCACTCTCTGCCAAAAAAAAAAAAAAAAAATAAAGAGACATCTCTTCCTATTGATTCATTTATTTATTCTTTACACCAAGTACCTGGGCAGAATTAACAGTGCTCTTTCACCCTAGTCTGGATGTGCAGAGAATCTAATCTCATTTTCTAAGCTGGATCTTTTATCAAAGGAAAAAGAAAGGGCTTTGAACTGACACTCAGGAAGCATTCTCTCCAGAGATGACCCATCGCTTACCCTGCCTAATTAACTAATGCCTGACCTGTCTTTAGCAGTGCCAAAGCCTGGTGACTTTGCTCTTTCAGGTCCTCACCAGATGGATATTCACTGCTGCTGTCACTAAAGATGTCTGCTTGGTAGGGTCTCACAGGATCCTCAAGCCACAATCTGTTTTTCCTTGTCTTGGACCATTCGACTTGTCTGGTTGTGCCTTACTCCTACCCCCTCCAGCATCAGGATGGAGATCCCTTTCAAACTCCACATGGAGATGTTTGCCTGCTGTGCCCTGTAAGCCTGTTTTCCACCCTGTGCTCTTCCCTGTAGCTCCATGCAGTTCAGTGCTGTTATCTGGGAGATAACCTGAGCAGCAAATCCCTGTCCCTTTGGGAAGGTCCCCAGAAGAAGCAGATGACGTTTTGCTGTCTGCTGAAAAGCCAGGGGTACTGGGATTGCATGGCAAGATTTTGGTAGCAGGGAGCTACATCTATAAGAAGCTGCTGGAGGCTTCCCCTGTGTCCAGTAGAGCTAATTCCAGCCCTTTCCAAAATGGACCTCTCACTGGCAAAGGCTGAGCCCATCAGCAATGGTGGTAGCATCTCTTTAAGAACATTTAAGGAGGGGACAAATTCCTGCACAACAGCAACTTCAGCTGGGGAGATAAGTAAGAATGTGAGAGAAAATTCTGCAGACACCAAACTCAGTGAAGAAAGTGAGGGAGGAGCAGCAGAGACAGGTCATGAGCTGACTACAACCCCTTCTCGTCTCCCTGTGCCACTTGAGGGGAGAAGGTAGAAAACAGGAGTGAAGTTGAGCCCATGAAGAAGGGAGAGGTGGAGGGAAGGTGTTACAAGATTTGGGTTTGTTTCTTATTACCCTGATCTGATTTGATTGATAATAAATGAAACTAATTTCCTCAAGCTGAGTCCGTTTTGCCCATGACAAAAAGCAGTGAGTGATTTCCTTGTCCTTATCTTGACCTGTGAGGCTCTTGTTTTATTTTCTCTCCCTGTCCAGCTGAGGAGAGAAGTGACAGAGCAGCTTTGGTGGGCACCTGGCATGCAGCTAAGGTCAAACCACCACAGCAGGTTACATGTGCAACCTTTTCCACTTGTGGGCTGACCTTCAAAGAAGACTTGAGGGCCAGGTGCATATCCCAGATCTATAAACTCAGCAGGTAATATGCTGCATTAATGAAAAAGGTCTGATTAACCCCCCTAAAAAAAAATTGTGCCAGAGAGATTTAACCTCTGTTTCCCAGATAATGTGACAAAAGCTATGGCTACCTTTATGTCTAGAGACAGGGACATCAAACCTCATGTTAAAAGAAAGGGAAAGAAAAAAAAGCAAAGATGACATTTAAAGGACGATACTTAAGGGGAAATTCTGAGCTCATCCCCAGAATGCTTCTTAGGGAATGAATATTTTTAGAGTAATGAGTAAAGTGAAATTGCTGCTGCACTTTTCTCCTTCAAAGGAAGTTCTGATTGGAATTTCAGCATTTCAGGAAGATTGCATTGTTCAAAAACATCCTATGCTGTAGGTTAAACTTTGAGTTCCCTCTGTGTGCTATATACAGACACACAGTGCACAGAGCAGAATCCCACTGAATCCCAGCATGGTGGGAATTGGAAGTGACCTCTGGAAATCATCTACTCCTGACTGCAATGACCAGGTGGCTATGGAATCTCTAAATTAGCCTAGCATTGCCAGCTCACCACTAAACCTCTTCACTCAGCACTGCATCTGCACAGCTTTTTAATCCCTTCAGGAATGGGGACTCTACCACTGCCTGTTCCAAGACTTGACAATCCTTTTGGGGAAGAAATTATTCCTAATGTCCAACCTAAACCTCACCTGGTGCATCTTGGGGCCATTTCATTTATTCCCAGCGTGGTTTTGCTTGCAAACTTGCAAAAATACTTCAAAACAGTTCTTGGTTTGACTGCAACCCAGTGTGTTAGCTTAGGTACATTTTCAGACACCGCACTGTCACCTTAAATTCCAGGCAGCTACAGAACATCCAGGGATGTCACAGAAGTGTTAAAGAAATAACCAATTTTGTATCCAAATGATTTTCCTATTGGAAAAAAAGGTCTGTGTTTGCTTCCAGAAGCCATGCTAGCTTTGCCTGACTAAGACTATCTGTGATCTGGAAGGCACTGAAGTATAAGAGAGGTCATTTAAATACAATCACTGCAACACCTGGTTAAATGTATTTGGGGCTTTAATCCTCTCGCCTCTTCTCAGAATGGTTTGGGTCAGAGGGGACCTTAAAGATCATCTAGATCCAACCCCCCAGCCATGGGGCAGGGACACCTCCCACTAGACCAAGTTGCTCAAAGCCTCATCCAACCTGGCTTTGAACACCTCCAGGGAAGGGGCATCCACAACCTCCCTGGGCAACTTGGTGAAGTGTCTCACCACCCTCACTGGAAATAATTTCTTCCTAATCTCCAGTCTGAATCTCTTTTTGTCCATCTTAAAGCCATTGCCCTTCATCACAAGGCTTTGTAAACAGTCTCTCCCCAGCTTTCTTATAGCTCCCTGCAGGTTATGGTACCAGCAAGGAAATGGTCACTTTATTCCTATCATTTACACAATGAATTAAAAAATCAGGCTCAGAGACTACAAACACTTCGTCCACTGTAAGTAAACAACAAAGCTTAACAGCCTGGAGTGATATCAGGAGATAATCACATCCCTGAGACATTTAAATGGGCAGGATGAATACCAGTGCCAGCATATGATTATCTTTTGATAACAACAAACCCTGGAGTGTTCACACTGCTGCAGAAAACTTGTTTCTGGGATGAAAACCTGTGGTTATTGTCCCTGAATATGCAGCTGGCAGCCAGGTTACAGAGGAGGATTTGTTTCATGGCATCAGTTCTTGGGGTGACCACCCAGATTTTGTGTTAACCTCCTTGGTTATTCTGAGCTAAAACTGCACAGGACACAGAGATGAGTTTTGCACAGCATTTAACCTTTTCCCATGAGCTCCACTGATTGATTGAGAATGAAACCACATCCACTGATCGAATGAGATGTTTCATGGCACCATTTGTTGAGGTGACTACCCAGACGTTGACCTCCTTGGTTCTCCTGGGCTAAAACTGCAGAGGACACAGAGATGAGCTTACACTGCATTTAACCTTATCCTGTGAGCTCTGTTGACTGATTGAGATGCTGCCACTTCCAGGGAGAATGAAGTTATATCTGACTATCAAGAAAATCCACTCCCATCCTCAAAAATGACAGGTATACAGGATGGCCTTGTAGATAAGGAAAAAAAAAAAACAAAACCTTTCAGACTCTATCACTGCATTCACCCCAACGGCCTTTGGAAGTCTGTTCCTTTCTCAGCCCTCTCACAATAAGGATATGAATAATTAGCCTGTAGGTATCACAGTCTCACAGTGTATCAGAGGTTGGAAGGAACCTCAAGAGATCATCAGGTCCAACCCCCTGCCAGAGCAGCATCACTTAAGGTAGCCTGCACAGGAATGCATCCAGCTGGGTTTGGAAAGTCTCCAGAGAAGGAGACTCCACAACCCCCCTGGGCAGCCTGCTCCAGGGCTCTGTCACCCTCACTGTAAAGTTTCTCCTCATGTTGAGCTGAAATCTTCTCTGTTCTAGTTTGAACCCATTGTTCCTTGGCTTATCACTGTGAACCACCCAAAAGAGCCTGGCCCCCTCCCCTTGACACCCACCCCTCAGCTATTGATAGACATTGATCAGATCCCCTCTCAGCCTTCTCTTCTCCAGACTAAACAGCCCCAGGGCTCTCAGTCTCTCTTCACAGGGGAGATGCTCAAGTCACCTAAGCAGCCTCATGGCTCTCTGTTGGATTCTCTCCAGCAGGTCTCTGCCTCTCTTGAACTGGGGAGCCCAAAACTGAACATGTAGAATAGTTTTCCGCTCCTCCCAACACAGCTTCAGTTCCAAAAGGAAACCCAAGTCCTGCCAACTCACCCTCTGCAGCAAAAATAAAACCAGTCTGGTTCGGGACAACCTCCTCCTCCAGAAAACTTTCTGCAAGTGAGTGAAGGCCATCTCTTCCAGAATGGCCATTCCCTCCAATCTTTAAACTACATGAACAAGGGGTTTACTATTGATTAAGCCTAACAGTTTGCATGAAGGGTATTTCTGGGATTTCTCATCCCCTGGGTCCAATTCTGGGCTTCCCAATAGCAGAGAGGCAGAGACATAGTGGAGCAGATATAGCAAAAGGCTATGAAGACAGCTGCAGGCTGGAGCATCTCCTGCATGAGGAGAACTTGAGAGGCCTGGGGCTGATTGGCCTGGAGAAAGGAAGGTTTAGGGGAGATCTTACTTGATGGGGGGTGTTGTAAAGACAGAGCCAAACCCCTTCTCATTGGTACAATTACACACAAGAACACTTTTTTTTTTTCTTTTCCTGTGATGGTGACTGAACACTGGAACAGGTTCACCAGAGAGGTTGGAGCTTCTCCATCCTTGGAGATGCTCAAAACCTGATTGAACACAACCCCTGCCAACCTGCTCTGGCTGCCCCAGCTCTGGTCATAATTAGGCTGGATGGTCTCTGGAGTCCTCTGTCCACCTCTGTCATTCTTTAATGCAGATCTTTCTCCCAGTGAAAGCTGAAGTGCACATTAGGGGGGAACAGTTTAAGTTCGATTCAAACCACCACCACAGAAGTCCCAGTCACACACATTTAAGCAGATTTTTGAGGTGCCCAGAGAGGACTTTTTCTTTCCCCACCTGTCACCAGGCTCACCACCTACAGACATGAAGAGAAAGATGACACAAACAGAAAGATGAGCTAATTCAGTGCCTTCAGTTTTGTGCCAGAATCCAAATCCAATTGAAGGACTGCACAGCATCCACACAGCCACTGCTGCTGTGTCCTACCAACTCTCTCTCACTCAGCAAAATGTCAAGCGTATATACCTGGACATGAGGGTTTTTTTTCTGCATCATAATCTTCTCTCAGAAGTACTTGAAAGCCCTTGGACTCCTACCTCTCTGTGCCACCAAAGGCATGAATTAGCCTGCAGAGAAATGCCCTTTCTCCTCTTCTTTTGAGGATGTTCTTCCCCTCCTAGAGCCCCAGTCTACTGAACTGGTGTAACTAAAGTGGGGTTATTTTTAGATACAAGTGCTTTAAATCATTTGTATTTTGGGTGGGTTGGTTTTTTGTTTGCCTTTTCTTTTTTTTTTCCCCCAATGGTAAACCCATCAAACAAAAAGACATCTCCTCTGCAGCTGTAGGGAAACAGCTTTTCTCCTAACATAAGGGAGGGGGGTTGGAACTAGATGATCCTTGTGGTCCCTTCCAACCCTGACTGATTCTATGATTCTAAGAAAGAAAAACAAGACAGGCTTAGCTCACCAGCAGTGCAGAATGCCTCTCATAAGAGCCAATCTATCCCATCTTCTCCCACACCTTTCTCTCACACCATTGCTGATCAAGATGTCACTTTAAACAACATGGAGATACTATACTTTGGGAACATGATAATTTGCCAGGTATCCACCCCCTCATGTAACAAAGATCTAGCTTAATGTTTTTTTCTTTCCCCCTCACAAGTAAATTGAGGTAAAGCCCAAATTGCTCACGAGGCCCAGTGCCTAGGTTAGCATCCTGAACAAGATCATCCAACACTCCATTATTTTAGATCACTTTCCTTGCTTTCAGTTTTAGGCTTGCACTGATTAAGCCCTAAAAAATAGGAAAAAGTTAAAAAAAGGGATTTGGTAAACTGATACAGTAAAACTTTTGGACTTCATTTTTCTTTTCCTAAGCCAGACCCAATCTTTTCCTTATCCTAGAGCTTTACCCTTGATGTCATTTTCCTTTTCTTCAAGAAATGCAGGAATCATTACATTTACAAATTGGGCCATCATTCATACTTCAGACATTATTAGCCAAAACCATTTCTGGATATTCATAGGATAATACAAAATGGGCCTTATGCTGTTTATAAAGGAGGTACATGGTCTGCTCTAGCTTCCTTCCTGATTGAGAGCAGAATGAAGCAGCAGCCCAACTTTTATCACCCTCCATATTGCATTCAAGTCATGACTGTGAATATCACAGTGCAGTCCGTGCTGCAAGCATGCACACCCTGAGAGAATCCTGGCAGTGCTACCAGAAGATAAAATCACAGAATTGTTCTGGTTGGAAGAGACCTTCAAGATGATCACATCCAACCATTAACCCAACAGACAAGTCACCACTAAACCATGTCCCTCAGCACCACATCTGCATGGCTTTGAAATCCCTCCAGGCTCAGGGACTCCACAATTTCCCTGCAGTTTGGTTGCTCTTTCAGGGAAGAAATTGTTTCTCATGTCCAACCTAAACAACCCCTGGTGGACTTGAAACCATTTCCTCTTGCCCTAACACTTGTTTCTTGGGAGAAGAGGCCAACCCCCACCTGACTCCAATTCCCTGTAAGGGAGCTGTAGAAAGCAATGAGGTCTCCCCTGCAGCCTTCTTTTCACCAGACTAAACCACCCCAGTTCTCTCAGCAGCTCCTCACCAAATCTCCTCTCTGGACCCTTCACTGCCGTTCTCTGGACACCCTCCAGCACCTCAATGTCCTTCTTGGAGTGAGGAGCCCAAAACAAAGTGTTCAAGGTGTGGCCTCCCCAGTGCCACACCTGAGGACAAGCCCTGCCCCAGTGCTGCTGATCCAAGCCAGGATGCTGTTTACTTCTCAGAACAAGCAGATCCTACAAAGCTCTGGTTCTATGTCAAAGATTTGAGATATACCCACGTGGGACAGAGATTTCCAAAGTGGAAGTGGAAGAAGTTGGCTTGCTCCCCATCCCTGCAAAATGTTTTTCTGCTACCAAGTGAATTGCTGCTAATTACTGCCACAGAGAACAGAGAGAGGCAGCTTGCTCTTGCCTGTGTTTACAGAAAGCTCCCTGCACTAATCCAAGTGACAAATGAAAGTTTTCCACAATATTTTAGGAAGATAATTGTGCCATCTGGGAAGCTACGGCACAGCTGTATGAGAGTGAGCAGGCCCCAAGATGTGTAATGATTCCTTCTGTGCTGAATTAATTTTGGCTAATATATTAATCTTGGATATTTAATTTTGTTGGGTTTTTTTTTGGTGGGTTCTTTGGGGAGGGATTGTGTTGGGGTTTTTTTGTTGTTTGTTTTTGTTTGGTTGGTTTTTTTGTTTGTTTGGTTGGGAATGTAGAATCATAGATTGGTTTGGGTTGGAAAGGTCTTTTAAAAGCTCATCTAGTCCACCCCCACCCTGCAGTCAGAAGGGACATCTGCAACTAGAGCAGGTTGCTCAGAGCCCCAAAGAACCTGACCTGGAATGGTTCTAGGGATGAGGCATCTCCCACTTCTCTGGGCAACCTGGGCCAGGGTCTAACCACCCTCACCTTCTCTCTAGTCTGAATCATCCTCTTGGAGTTCAAACTCCAAGAGCCCTTACCCTGTCTCAGCAGGCCCTCCTCAAACATCTGTCCCCAGCTTTCTGATTGTCCCCTCAAAGCACTGAAAGGCCACAAGAAGTTCTTTCTGGAGCCTTCTCTTCTCCATGCCCAACAACCCCAACTCTCAGCCTGGCCTGTCAGCAGAGGTGCTCTCCTCTCTTATGTTCTCTAACTTCCTGGGACTTGTAGGATTTTAAGCAGAGATCTCTGAATGCACCTTCAAGGAGTTCTCTCAAAAAAGAAGACAATTATAATGCACATAAGCACAAATATCATGACCTTTGCACTTGCTATTTGGTGAATCAAGAAAAGAAGAATTAGAAAGGAAGGCACAGATCCCAGCATGGTTGGAGGTTGGAAGTGACCTCCAGAGCTTATCTAGTCAAGCACCCTGGCCAAGCAGGGTGACCCACAGCAGCTTGCCCAGGATCACAATGCCCAGCTGGGGTTGGAAGTTCTCCAGAGGAGACTCCACCACCTCTCTGGGCAGCCTGCTCCAGGCCTCCAGGACCCTCACAACAAACAACTTTCTCCTCCTCTTCAGATGGAACCTCCTGGGTTCCAGTTTGTGCCCATTGCCCCTTGCCCTGTCCCTGGGCACCACTGAGCAGAGTCTGGCTCCATCCTCTTGCCCTCCACAGGTCCTCTAGCTCTTGCTGAGCATTGCTCAGATCCCTTCTGGGGTTGCTCTTCTCCAGGCTCAACAGTCCCAGGGCTCTCAGCCTTTGCTCCTCACAGAGATGTTCAGCATCTTTATAGCCTCCACTGGACTCTCTCTACTAGTTCCCTGTCTCTCTAGAGCTGGGGAAGCCTACATCTGAGCAAACTCAGACACTTGCAACAGTTTTAAGTGTTGGAGCTCCCAGAACCACCACTCTCTGAAAGCTGGATGACAGACTGCAGCAGCAGATTTGTTTTGATGAAAAGAAATATACAAAGATTACTGAAGTTAATTACTTTTCCACTTACACAGACAGCTTCAGCTTATGTTCTAGCAAGGAAAGTTCCTATTTGCAAGCCTTCTATTAATCTCAAATTCTCATAACAGATTATAAGCCACAATTTATTTCCAAAGGATTCCAGGCATTAGCAGAAGATTAAGCGGTGAACATCATCCCCAGACAATGGCAAGCACGACACCAACTTCAAAAAAAAAGGCTTTTGCAGAAGTCAGTGGAGCCATAAATAGGGCTCTTGGCACAACCTGCACCTGGATTTTCTGCCATGGGAAGAACACTGAGAAGATTTCTTGTATTGAGGCAGCTTAAATTGATGTATTTTTAAGGCTGGTCTAGTCAGATCTTTGCAGCCAAGTGTGAAATTAGGGAATTGCATCTAACCAGGCAGTCTCAGCTAGTCAGAATTTGGCAGAAAGTCTTAGTGAAAATGCCAGAAGGGACTTTCTCCAGAGGGATGAGGCTCATTATCATCATCTCCTATTGAGCGAAAGCCCCATGGCTATTCAATACTTTCTCAAGACAGTGATGATAGAATGGTAGGAATTGGAAAGGACCTCCTGAGACCAAGTCTGACCTCATTGCCAAAGGAAAATCACCTAGGGCAGGTCACACAGGAACACATCCAGATTGGTCTTGAAAGCCTCCAGAAAAGGAGGCTCCACAATTTCTCTGGTCAGCCTGCTCTAGGGCTCCAGCACCCTCACAATAAAGAAGCTTTTCCTCACATTGTGGTGGAAGTTTTTGTGTGCATTTTGTTGCCATTGCCTCTTGCTCTGTGACAGGACACCATTGAAAAGGGACCAGCACCTTCCTCTTGACACCCACCCTTCAGATTTTTGTAAACATCCATCAGATCCCCTTCTCAGCCTGCTTTTCTTCAGGCTAAAGAGTCCCAAATCTCTCAGCCTTTCCCCTCATCAGACAGATGTTCCCACTCCTCAGTCATACTCACAACTTCCAGTGGACACTCTCTAGTATTTCCCTGTCCCTCTTGAAGTGGGGAGCCTGGAATTGGATGCAACATTCCAGATGTGACCTCACCAGGGCACTCGAATCTACAATCACAGAAAAGCTCCACTGATGGAGCTTTTGGACTTGATGATCTTTAAAGGCCTTTTCCAACCAAAATCAGCTTCATCCTGTGTAGGATGTAAGGAACTGGGGACACCATGGTGCAAAGAGCATAAACTGCTACAAGGAACCTAACATTTACATCGAGTTCTTACGACAAACCCACAGCAGCTGGGATGGATGGGAACACGCCAACAATTCAATACATCTGAGAGGAGGAGGATTATGTGTCACACTGGGACCATGAAATTTCCATACTGGGACCTTTAAACTTCCTTTTCAACAGCTGCAGCTCATATTGCAACGCTCATTTTAATCCCTTCTTCTCCATGCTGAGAAATGTAAAGAAGCAGTGAAGTACCAGAGCTACGCTTCCAAGAGACGACCTTATAAATCTGAAGTCACATTTGGTCTCAGCAGAATTAGTCATAAGGAGGAAAGTGATCCCTGGAGCCAGCCTTCCACCATCCTCCCCTGACCACCCACATTAAAAACCCTCATGAACTTTGAGGGAAATGCTTGAAGGGAACACTGGACAGGAGCAGCAGCCCTTCACATCTCCTTAGTTACGCTGAGTAATTCATCGGTGTAATGAGACATCACAAGCAGCCTGATTCAGACAGGCTTCATTTGCTTCTGTGCTCATTTTTTCTTCTCATACCCAGTTTTGGGGCCAAGCTAGTGCTCCTGGGTTCAGCTTCACAGCAGGCTTGTTTTCCAACACCAGACCTACACAGGAATAATCAGTATTTGATGTATGCTCATGAAAACAGAAGGGAAAGACTGATTTCCTGCTACACACCTGCTTCTTTTGACAAGCAGCTCTTGCAAGAAAATGAAGCACCTTGACCATCAATAACATCTCTGCTCATCAACTCCAGGCTCCCACGCTCCATCCAGCCATGTCACAGCTCCTGACCCTCATGGCAGTGACAGGAGATGAAGCACAGCAAGATCCACTGACCTGACATGCTGCCCAGCCTTCAAGCCTACCATTTCTTTGGATTTTAGTGCACTTGTTTTTTTTCCCCTCTCTCCCTCTCCACTCTCTAAAACAAGTGTAAATAAAATGTGTTGAAATGTGACAGCAGCAGGGTAAAGAAGCACAAAGATTTAGAGACTACAAACAGAGTTGGAAGAGAAGTGCTCTCAGGTGGACTCCTGCAGGAAACCTGCTGGAGACAACCAGAGCCTGCATGGGAGAAACATCCAAACTGACAAGCCTAGAGAAAAATAACTAACTGAAGACTATTATCTAGCAAAAAAAAAAAAAAAAAAAAACACAACACAAAACAAAAAACCCAAACCAAAAAAAGCCACAAAAAAAAAAACCAAAACCAAAAAACATTGCAACTGAAATACAGTCACAGGGACAACATTTTTAACCATTTGAAGGGTTTGCAAAGGCAAAAATAAAGTTATCTTGACATTTATGTACATTTAAGACTCTAAGAAGCAGGGGGGAGGGAAACAAACCCCCGAAACTCTAATTCAGGCAGGCCAAGCAGGTAGATAATGTGCTTATCTAGTCAGTAGGAATGCTCAGTGCCTTTTTCACAAACCAACATGCTCCAAAAAGGGGCAATTAAGGGCAGATTTGTGCATTTGTTCCAAGCAGTAGCATCAATAATTTGAAAACAGGGAGGTAAGTACCGAGCTGAATTCGTCCTGATAATTGCTTCAGTGTAATTTATGCCAGTAGGTGCTACAAGGAGGAGTGTGGTAATACTAGCAGATAATAACACAGCAAATTAAAAATAGAATTTGCATAAAATTAAGGTACCAGTAGTCTTAGCAATACAGAGAGGGGAAGCATCGTGAAGGTCAGCAGCAAGATCTCAACTCCCCAGACACAACCCTGGCTTACTGACACAGGAAGATTCAGCTAAAAACTGCAATGAAGAAGTTTCAGAGGAAAGATGAGCACGAGGTCATGGAGAGAGACCAGAAGTCAGGCTTGGACCTGCTGTAATTCCATTAACTTCAGGGAAATTGCATCAGGCTCCATCAGAGATGTTGAATTTGGCATCGGTTCTGTGAAACGGACACGGAATAAGGGCACAGAATTTACTGCTCCCTGCTGGGGTTTGCTTGGGTTGTCTTATTTTTACTGAGTTGTTCCTCAAGTCACTGCTGTTTGGACTTAGAAGCACTGGGAAAAATGATAACACTGATTTAAGTCATCTTTAGCCATTAATCTAAAATGCAACCATGTATTTCCTACAACATAAAAACATTATAAACACTTTTTCTCCATCATTCTCTTCTACTTTTTCCTCCGTCCCAAAACATTCAAGTGCCCTGAAATATCACCTGAAAAAAACGTATTTCCTTTTTACACCACTACTCTTCTTTGCTAAATCATTTTGTACTGTCATGCAGGAATTACTTTTGGTTCATGGAGGTCTTTTTACCCATTTATTTAGCGGTTTTGTTGGGGGCTCCTGCTCATTTAGCGGTTTTGTTGGGGGCTCCTGCTCATTTATTGACTTTTGTTTTCCTTGTGTCCTTTTTGGGTGGTGTTTTTGTTTTGGTTTGGTTTAGTTTGGTTTTTTCCCCTGGGTTTTGTTTTGGCTTCTTTGTTTGTTTTGGGAGGGTGCTTTGTTTAGTTTTAGTGGGTTTATTGTGGCTCAGGGTTTTGGGAGTTTTGTGTGTTTGCTTTTTTACAGTGAGTATCTTGCAAAGACTTTACAAGAAACTTTCCAGGCAACCCCTTTACCCCCAAGGACAGCGACCTCCTGTACCTGCTGTTCAGCCACCAATATTACAGCCATAAATCAGAAAGCCTCACTGCTGATCAGCCTTAGGAAATCCCTTCAGGATCATGGAACAAGGCAGCTTCTTGCCACAGAGCATTTGCTACTGCTCATAAATATTGTAAGGCCTAAATCTGAAGCAGAAGAATATTTCAAAGATCAATTAGTGCAGTTGTAGCTGAAGCTAAACACGCAGCGTTCGGGAGTTGGATTTGCATCACGACAGCTCAACCAGACCAGGCAGCAGAGAGTCATTAGGAACAAGAAACTGGATGAAAGCATCCCCAGCACGTTTCAGAGGCACCACCAAAACACTGAGACAAATGAAAAAGCAGCATTTAAACAATACAATCCTCTTCCAGCAGGCAGGATGACAGCTCCCTCGGATCGAGGATCGCAGCGCTGGGACATCAGCGATTTTCAAGAAATCACTGGCATGCTGTGTTTGCTTTACTGTCTCCCACCTTGCATTTTACAAACTGTATCAAAGCACTCTCTAGAACAACTCCAATTTCTCTCACAGCAGCCACACCACATGAGAAGATAAAAAAAAAATAAAACAATTGACAGATTAAATAGAATGTAACTGCCAAAGGGACTGCAAACTGTGGCTGCCCAAGAGAAGAAAATGATGGTCCTGAATATGCTGTTAAGTTTGGGGCTCAAATGCAACAAGAGTCTATTTCATTATAACACCCTTAAATATATATATGGAAAAAGAAAGCAACTTCTTTCTTCAATTTCCCCCCTGCCACCAAAGGTAGAAAAAAATATTACTGCAGCTCATGTAACCCTCCTGTCTCCTCAGCTGAAGAAGCTGTTGAGGGGAAGAGCCAGGCACAGAAGAAACAGACTGAAGTATTTTGGCTATGTGCAATGAGAAATAGAACCACAGAGTAGTTTTGGTTGGAAGAGACCTTTCAGATAGTCAAGTCCAACCATTAACCCAGCACTTCCAGGTCACCGCTAAATTATAGTCCTCAGAACCATATGTATACACAGCTCTTCAATCCTTCCAGGGATAGGGATTCCACCACTACCCTGGGCAGCCTGTTCTGAGGTTTGACAACCCTTTCAAGGAACAAATCATTCCTTATATCCAACTAAATTTGCCCTGGAGCAGCTTGAGGCTGTTTCCTCTTGTCCTATCGCTTGTTACCTGAGAGAAGAGACCAGCACCCACCACACTCCAACCTCCTTTCAGGGAGTTCTAGAGAGCCAGAAGATCTCTCCTCAGCCTCCTTTTCTCCAGACTGAACAACCCCAATTCCCTCAGCTGCTCCTCACCAGCCCTGTTTTCCAGACCCTTTCCCATTTTCATTGCCTTTCTCTGGACACACTCCAATGACTTCTGATGAATTCAAATCTGGCCTGCGACAAGTCAGAAGATAAAAAAATCTAAAACAGAAAAACACCCAAACAAAATATCTGGTCACACCAGAAATGGATGGTGCTGTGTGAAATGAACTTCCCCACGTTGCTTGAGTGCTAATTTGGGCAAAACACTGGAAGTTCACTGCTTTATCACTGCTGACATGCACATGCCTAAGTGCCTGTGACATATGCATACACACATTATTTATCTTCATTAAATGGACAAATTGAGCTCTCAAACATTTTCAACTCAGGCTCAGCAGAAGGGGCCACCACAGATTCAGAGGCCAGATGCCTTATTGAACAGATAAGAGGTGAAAAGATAAAGGCCTTTCCTGATACTATTTATGAAACAAATACCAGATGATACCCTGCACCAGAACATCACCTGGCATGGGCACTTCTTCCTGCATTATACTCAAGATGACCTAAGAAAGGGGAGTTTTAATAGGTCATCATTATTCATTGGGTTAAAACCTGCAATAATCCAGATGAGTAGGGGACTGGAACATCTCTCTTATGAAGAAAGGCTGAAGAGAAGGGAAAATTGAGAGGGCATCTCATCAATGCTTATCAATACTTACAGGGTGGGTGTCAGGAAGATGGGACCAGGCTTTTTGAAGTGGTACCCAGCAGTAGGACAAGGCGTAATGGGCACAAACTGGAATGTAAGGAGTTCAAGCCAGGAGGAACTTCTTGAATTTAAAGGTGATGGAGTCCTCAGAGGTAGTAGACTCTCCTTTGCAGACTTTCAAAACCCACCTGGATGTGTTCCTGCATGGACTACCCTCAATGATCCTGCTCTGGCAGGGGAGTTGGGACCTGATGATCTCTTGAGGTCCCTTCCAACCTCTGATATCCTGTGAGACTGTGATCTCTGGAGGAATTCAAAACCTGCCTGAACACCATCCTGTGCCACCTGCTCTAGGTGAAACTGCTCTGGCAGGGAGGTTGGACTTGATGGATCTCCAGAGGTCCCTTCCAACCCCTATCATTCTGTAATTAATTCCTCTTGAATCTACCAATGGATGAGATTTCTTCAACCCTTACTTTACAGAAAAAAAAAAAAAAGTAGCAAATAAAATGATGGTCTGTTGGGAGCTCTGAGAGAGCAAAAGAAAGTTTTAATGTTCTCCAGAGATGTGTGGGATGAGCCCAGCTCCAAAGCCATTTGACAAACCTGGCTGAGCAGCACAGCTATTCTCTGGCATGCCAGTCTCTAAACCGGGGGGGGAATTGGATATTTTAATGCACTATCAGCACTTCTACAGCTTTAAACTGAGCCCAAGCACAGTCTTAGGGACTCAGATTTCCAGGCAAACTATGGTCCTTCATTAGACAAAGTAAAATGCCAGAGAAGCTTTAGGGAAAATAGGTGCTCCAAATTTCTTGCTGCTTTGCTATTGAGCTGAGTGTTAGCAGAGTGCTGACAGGAATGAAACCATCCAAACTTCAGCTGCTCAAGCTGGCAACCAACTTCATCTGCAGAGGAGATCTGCTCCCCTTGCTGAGCTCTATACCCACACCATCAGATCTTACTTCCAACTGAAACACAAACATTAATCCAGCAACTGACCCTCAAGGTTCTCTGTTTTGCCAGGATTTCTGGAATTATTTCTAACTAATAGGGTTTCTGCATTGCAAATAAGAGGTAACTGGCCAGGTTCTTAAGCAAAACAGCATGAAGAGGTTAACCAGCATGAACAGCATGAAGAAGTTAACTAGCATGCCAAAAAAAAATGCACAGCAGCTCCTGGAATGTTAAAATACCTGAATCAGACCTTAAACAGAGCACGTTACAAACCAAATACTGAAAATTAATACTGAGCAGCTGATTATAGATAAGAACATTTTTACTCAAAGCAGATAATTCATTACTAACAATACCGTTCCATAGATCTGCCTTCAAGCTGCTCAGAACTCCTTCAAGCTACAGCAGGGTGAGCTGGGAACAGTGTGAAAACTAAGAGAAATTCCTTCTTGTCATCAAGTACAGGCAGATGATGTTTTTTATGTTGTTATAAGTGAGGCTGTTTTTTGTTTTCATTCTTAGCATTCAATATTTTCTGCTGTCATCCATTCTCTCCACTTGACTGTGGAGTGCAAAGCCTTAGGTCAGAAGGTGGCCAGCCTGCTATGATCAAAGTATCACCAAGTTCCTAATCCCAAGGGCAGGGTGATTTTGACAACTCCAGATATCTGGGTGATGTTTTAACAAGTCCTTTGCAAGACAGTAGCAATCATGCAACAGCTTGGTGAACATAGCCAGCTCAGCCTGAAGCCACCTTATTTCTAGCTTCTTATCTACAACCCAAGTGATTTACCAACAGGAACTTGAAGCATACCTGCATATATGTTAAAATCAAGTCAAGTCAGCTGTAAAAAGCATTCAAATTGCCTGTGCAACCAGTTAATAACTTCTGAAAACCCCATTCAGTACATGCTGGAATCTGTATTTATCAGCATTTCCTGCTGCTTTCAGCTCCAGTGCTTAAAAACAAACCACTGAAATGGAAGCTCAACCGGTTTGCACTGGGCACAGAGCTCGTGCCAACAGCCTTGCTAATTAGGTTGCAGCTCAATAAAAGTTCTGTGGATTTCAAGACTAAAGTAACAGCTGTACACTTGTGCTTAGTCTTGGTACATACTTTCTGTTTCAAAACATAAATAATTATAGATTGGAGGAGGAAGAATCAGAGAATCATTGCAGTTGCATAAAAGATCTTTGAAATCATCGAGTCCAACTCTTAACCCAGCACTGCCAAATCTGCCACCAAACCATGCTCCTCAACATCACATCTATGCAGCTATGAAACCCCTCCAGGAATGAGGACTGCATCACTGCTCTGCAGCCTGTTTCAGTCCTTGACAATCCTTTTGGGGAAGAAATTGCTCCTCAGGCTGAACTTAAACTTCCCTTCATACAGTCTGAGGCTGCTTCCTCTTGTCCTCTTGCTTGCTCTTTGCAGCAAGGGACTGCCAGGCTCCTATCTCCTTTCAGGTAGAGTGCAAGGAGGTCTCCCCTCAGCCTCATTTTCTCCAGACTAAGCCACCCCAGCTCCCTTAACTGCTTCTCACAGGACTTGTCCTCTAGACCCTTCACCAGCTTCATTACCCCTGTTATGACACCCTTCAAAGACTGCTTCCTCTTTTCTTATCCCTGGATACTTGGGAATACAGACTGACCCCCACTTGGCTCCAGCCTCCTTTCAGGAGAAGCAAGAAGAGACACAATTAAATTAAAAAAAAAAATCAAATAAAAACCACAAATCATCAAAATAGTTATTTCTAACCAAAGTATTTTGGGTTTGGATTAGACCAAATCATTTTTGGTTTTAAGTATTCTAAGTACCTGATAGAAGATAAAGCATTTGATGAGCTGAGGTGGTCTGCAGAGTAGGACTCCTGTGCACAGGTATGCTGTGACCTCTGCCCTCACTACAGAGATGAGTCTGCTGCTGAATTCCTCCCCATAGTCTCTTTTTCCAGCAGCAGGTAGCCCAGGTGAGCACCACATTTTATAGAAGGGAAATGATTTAGGATACCAGTGATCAGCAAGATAAAACTGTGACCCAGGGACACGAAGCTGCAGTTCATATACCACCACCATTGATTACCAGACCCAAAGTACCTCCATTACAGCTCTTTTGACCTCCAAGTTGACATTATTGTTTGATTGGTTTTTTTCTTTAAGCCCTTTTACATCTTGTTTGGAAAATGTGGTGTTGAGTGCCAGCCTGCAGCAGCACTTCGATGGTGGGATTTCATAGAATCTTAGAATGCACTGGGTTGGAAGGGACCTCTAAAGGCCATCTAGTCCATCCTCCCTGCAGTAAGCAGGGACAGCTGCAATCAGAGCAGGTTAATCAGGGCCCCGCCAAGCCTGACCTTGAATGTCTCTAGGGATGAGGCCTCCACCACCTTCCTGGGCAACCTGCTCCAGTGTCCACCACCCTCATAGTGAAGAACTCCTTCCTAACCTTTCCTGCTACACAGGAATATTTGGCTCAGATTCAAAGAGACTATTTAGCCATCTCCAGAGCGATCTCATTCCAAGATCAGCATCTGCATACATAAAGCAAACTATAATCACACTGCTTCTGCTTTATTTTCCCATTGAATAAGTAGTGGAATACACAAAATGCTCTGAAGATAGCTTGCTGTTCACCAAAGCAAGGCCATTGAGCATTACCCATACCAATGTCTGGGAGAAAGCCAAAAGGAATGGAAAACGTTAGGCAAGTCTTGCTAGGCATGATTCTGGGAAACAATAAAAACAAGAATATGACAGGAAAAATCAGCTGGTGTTTGGTTTCTGGAGGCATGCAGTAAGCAAGTGGTCAATGTTGACTCTTTCTTGGAGATAAATGCCCCCATGAAAGCATTTTAAAATCATAGAGGGCATTACTCACAGTGAGGCTGAGTGATGGACACCTCACATTCTGCCCAAAATGAAGGTTATTGCTGTGCTGAACTAGACTGCTGAGAAGCATAGGGGCTTAAAACAAAAAGCAGCTTATCACACTTGCAATGCTTCCAAGAAAAAACACAAGACAAGACAAAAAACCATATTTTAGGCTAAGAAGTTCGTGTGTGCTCCCCAGAAACCAAGCTGACAGATGCCTCTCTCTCCAGCCAACCTCCTCCTCACCCAGGAACAGTTCAGAAATGAACCACCCAAAACACACCAGTGTTAGTTTGCTGTCATTCCTTAGTGCTTGCTTACATCCTTACAAAGATAAGCCAGGTCCTTAGACTAAATGAAAGAGTCTCCAGACTCTCCTGTAGCTGATGTGCCCATGTGAAGCAGGCTCCAAAGACCTTCACAGTATTTTCCCACCTAGATGCAGACATCTCTCTGGTTCAGATACAACCCTAAAAATGAAAAGGGGGAGTTTCTGCTGCTTAGTTCTCTAAGCTTCAGTCCACCACAGCTCAGGAAGGAATGACAATCTGCAGTCTCATTAATAGCTATTCACAGTGCAATTAAGTGGATATATTATTGGATCAGGCATCTCAGGTAACCCCAGAGCCACACCTTCTGCTTTCACTCCCTCATACCCACACAATCAAGGAGTCTCTTCTGCATCTACTAAGATCTGGGTGATTTATGATCTTTTAGAGCTATATGACGTGAAAAAATTTAATGTTTGTTTTCCCAAACTATCAACACAAGAGCCTGAAGGGACTTAAGCCCTCCCCTGCTATAAAACCCTATCAGGAATGGTGGCAGCGTGTCACCAACACCTGGCCTTGCTCCTTCAGGTCCTCATCAACATACAGACCAGCCCTGGCACTGCTGGAAAAACCACAAAATAATATTAAACATCAAAGTCTTTAAGGAGTTCCAGAATTAAAGTTTTCTGTTTTACCATGTATATGCCAATACTTAAAGGGACAAATATAAGAACAATGGGGATGGCCATTTTAGCAAGCCCTGTTGTGACAGGACAAAGGCTGATGGTTTTAAACTAAAAGAGGGGGATTTAGACTGAAGAGAAAGAATGAATTTTTCACACTGATGGTGGTAAGACACTAGCCCAGGCTGCCCAGAGAGGTGGGAGATGCCTCATCCCTAGAACAACTTCAGGTCAGGTTGTCTGGGGCTCTGAGCAACCTGCCCTGGTTGCAGATATCCCTGCTGACTGCAGGGAGGTTGGACCAGATAACCTTTGCAAAGTCCTTTCCCAACCTAAGTTGAACTATGATCAGGGAACTAAAATATTAATGCAGACTTGATCCAGAATCCAGTTAAATCAGTATCTTTGCCCAGAAAGATGATCCACCAATTTAATCTCAGGTTAGGTACCATAAAAATGAACTGGCTTTCTGAAATAATGAGGTCATTGTACTTCATTAACTGAGAAAAAAAATTGAGTGCACAAGAGGAAAAAAAAAAAAAAAAAAAAAAAAAAAAGCCCCCAAACTATGTTAAGCCTACTTTTTACTTTCTCATATATAAATATTGGGTGAAAAAAAAAAAAACCAAACAACAACAACAAAAAAACAAACACAGTTCAGTCATGAAGGGAACATTACAACCAGCAGCATGGAGAACATGTAAACAACTAACACAAGCTCAGGGATTCACAGGAGGTGTAAGGAAGGTTGATAAATAGGAAAGAATGAACTTTTCTACAAACATTTTTAGCAATCAAAGATTAAACCCAGAAAAAAAAAAAAAAAAGATCACTCTGATAAAATTTGTTTTGGTGCCTCTACTGCAAAGTGTTCAAGTTCTATCTGATTCTTCCCCAGGAGGGTAGTGAGGTTCTGGAACAGGTTGCCCAACCTGGAGGCTCCAAGCCTGGAACTGTTCAAAGCTAGGTTGGTTGGGGCCTTGAGCAGCCTGGTCTAGTAGATGTCCCTGCCCATGGCATGAGGTTGGAACTAGATGATCTTTAAGGTCCCTTCCAACCAACACCATTGTATCATTCCACGTCCTTTATTCTGCAAACAAAACCAAATTCCTCATCTGGAAGAAACTGACCTTTTGAAATCAGATTTTTTTTTTTTTTTTCCCCTTCACATTTTGAAGAAACCTAGGACCTACTTTGAAGTTGAGATTGCAATATAGCTGCCTTCCAATGCTCAAAGGGATCCTCCAGAAAGGCAGAAGAAGGACTTTTCCTAAGGGTGTCTAGAGACAGGACAAGGGGCAATGGTTTGAAGTTGAGGGAGAGCAGGGTTAGACTGGAGCTCAGGAAGAAGTTCTTGAGTATGAGGATGGTGAGACTCTGGAACAGGCTGCCCAGGGAGACTGTGGCTGCTGCCTCTCTGCAGGTGTTCAGTGCCAGGTTAGATGAGTCCTTGAGCAGCTGAGTCTAGCTAAGAGGTATCCCTGCCAATGGCAGGGAGGTTGAAGTAGATGATCTCTGAGGTCCTTCCAATCTAGACCATTCTATGACTCTATGAACAGAAAGAAAAAGTTATCCATACATTCTGTTTGTGCCATCAGGTTGGTTATATCTTTGTCCAGCATCCTCCAAACTCTCCATCTTGCAGTACTGGAAGGTATTTTGGACCACCCCCTAAATGTCTTCCCTTCTCTCACTGGGGCTATGACTACTGCTCAAGGCAGATAATCAAGTTTCTACAAAATAAAAATAATAATAATGAAAAAAGACATAGGTGAGGCTGTTAAAAAAAAAAAAAAAGCCATCAACAAAAAGGTCAGGGCCTCTGGCAGTGATGGGAAAAAAAAAATATATATATATCCCCTGTAGTCTTCAAACAGATTTATTCTTGAGGTACAGGAGGACCATTTACAGCTCAGCAAAATTTTAAGCCTAGTAGTAAAGCACATTACAAGCTTTCTTAATTCAATTTCCTCTGGCATTTATTGTGGTTAATAAAATACTGAAATGTCATCAGGAGATATAAAAAACGTATTTATAGGTTAATAAATGCATAAACTGGATTATTCACAAAAAAAAAAAAAGAAAAACAGCTTAGAGAAAGCCTAGCATCCCAAATTGAGATAGATTTTGGGTTCATTCCCTGACTAATTAGTGCTTGTTTACAAAGATTTTACTTTAGAGCACTGTAAAGATGCATCTGCTTGCTTCCACTATTTCATGCGCAGCTTCACAGGATCTTCCTGACCTTAACTGTGAACTTTTATTCACTTGGATAAAAGGATAAAGGCTCCTCAAGATAGCTTTGGTAGCTGATTCTTTCAGGAATGCAACCCTACTACTCACCAAATAAATACTTAAACACAGGAGATTTGCCTAGTCTGGAGTGGCAACAGCTGCTTATGAAGTGAAAAAACAATTTTGATTTGAATTTAAGGAAACAAAGCAGAAAAAACAAAACAAAACAAAAATCCCCAGCAAACCAAACCCCAAGGCACAGCCAAAACCCCAGCAAACCAAACCCCAAGGCACAGCCAAAATCTCAAACCAAACCCCAAGGCACAGCCAAGCCCCCAAACCAAAGCATAACCACAACCCAAAAACAAATCCCCAGGCACAAACCACTAAACCCTAAGGCACACCCAAACCCTAATCCCACCACACTTAAGGCTTTGTTTTGCTGGAACAAAACTGGAAGCACTAACAAGAGTGACAGTCCTCCTTACTTCCACATGACTACAAAGTATTTACAACAAGCTACTAAGGATTTATTGCAAAACAGGCACAAAAACTGCTTATTGCCTTGTTACAGCTGTGTCAAGCCCAATAAACTACTCTGGACAGCTCCGTGGGTAGCCTGCTGTGTATATACTCACACAAAAAACAAAGCTCTGGATTATTAACTTTTGTCACCTCTTAGATGGAGATGAAAGCCCACACACTTTGCTACAAACATCCTGCACTAGGCAGGCCAAGTTGCAATGGAAGATTCCACATAGTCTAAGTCTATATGGAAAAAAGAAATGCCTATATGTATTCTACTCATTCCAAAGAAAGATTTTGTTCTTCTCATCCCATTTTCTGACTTCATAGGCAAACCCTCCTAAAAAGGTCCCTTCAAACACCCATTCCCCCCCCCGTCTTCTCTTCAAGGAGACTTTATTGTAGCCTTCCCCTACCTGAAGGGAGCCTATGAGAAAGGTGGGGAGGGACTTTTTAGGGTGGCAGGTAGTGATAGGACTAGGGGGAATGGATCCATTCTAGAGGAAGATAGATTTAGATGAGATGCTAAGAAGTTGTTCTTCACTCTAAGGGTGATGAGACACTGGAACAGGTTGCCCAGGGAGGTGGTTGAAGCCTCATCCCTGGAATTTTTTAAGGCCAGGCTGGATGTGGCTGTGAGCAACCTGATCTAATGTGAGGTGTCCCTGCCCATCGCAGATGGGTTGGAACTGGATGATCCTTGAGGTCCCTTCCAACCCTGACAATTCTATGATTCCAAGGATTTGAAGCTCAGCCTTTTCATTCCTGTTCTCAGAGCTCTGTCTTCCCCTGAGTCAGAGCTTCCTTGAAATAAACTTTAATGTTCTTTACCAATACCCATGCTAATGATGATGATTGGGAATGGTCTGGTTTTAACAAGTACTCAAACATTTAGCCTAACCAAAGCTTTTATATGTAATTAGTGCTCTGAGCTGAACTCTGGTACAGCACCATTTATACCCAAATTAGTTGTAATGATGATATGGATGCACCAGACTAGAGGACTACAAGTTTCAAAGAAAATATATCAATATTTTATTTTAAAACCATTTAAAATGCATTTCTGCAGCTAATGAAAACAATGAGAAAACACCAAAGCAGCTAAAGATAATTGACTAAAAAAAGAACAAAACTCATCATAAGAATGTTTTCTAACTTATGGGCACTAAAAAAAAAAAAAGAAAAACTTCATGCAGTGCCCCAACTCTTGGAGTGATTTACAAATGCAAATGTGGTTGAAGAAAAAAAGGAAGGAGAAGCAGGGATGCATATACAAAAATAGCAGAAAAGACACTGCCTGCTGAGCCTTTTAAAGCACTGAAAGGACAAACATTTTGGCATGCACTCATCCCCTTCTGAAAGCTATTTAGTATCATGGAAAAGCATCACGTTTCCCAGAAAGCTTTTAGACATAGGTCATCTCTTTTTTCCTTTTCTTTTTTTTCCATACGAATGCTTCCTGAACCCTCAACAAATCAGGTAAGCTCAAAAAAAAAAAAAAAAAAGTATCTTGCTAATGTAGTTCTTGCTCCAGAAGCTGTCATTTTTAAGTTGACACTTCAGCAGTATATGAAAATAAAGGACACTCCTTTTGCTTTACTTCTTCCTTCATTTTTTTTGTTTGATTTTAATACCTTGCATTTCCCTTGAAACCTATCAGGCACCTAGAGCCATTTGCAGACATTAGTGCTAAAAGACACCAGCAAAGAAACATTTCAGTCCCTTAATACCACGAGTTTTAGCAGGCATCAAGCTCTCTGAAGCCAAAAGTAAAACTCAAGTTGGCTAAAAACCCCTCCCCCCTCCTGCTTTAACATTAAACCCAAAGCAAACAGGAAAAACCAAGCCAGTTGGAAGCTTTGCTTGTTTCAGCAAAGGCTCTAAAATCCATTAACACAGCCCAAAATTATCAGACAAGGGAAACAGTCACAGTCCTGTGGAGCTCAGCACCATTTCCCACTAGGTAAAAACCCACCTCCTATATCAACATTTGGGGGTTGTGTTTATGATGCAAAAAAAGACACAGCAAGGATTTCCCCATGCTTTAAGAAATGTTGACCATTATTTGCAGAAGATTTAATAGTGCTTAATCAATGTGCAGTTGCATTCATTCAATTTATAAGTTCTCTAGAGGATTAAATAAATGCTGACAAATATGAGCCCTTGATTTTATTTTTATTTCTTTTTTTATATATATATAAAACAAAGGATTAAAGGGACTTTTGAACACTTTTAAGGAATGACGAGTGTGTGATGACTGAAAGAACTGATAAAAAAAGCATATCAAGAACTTTGAAAGCAGCTCAGATCAAGACTTACAATTGAGTTGTACTACACATGGTAAAACAAAAATTAGCATTGTTGCACTCTAAAGACCACTTCAGCATTTGTCAGCTTATTAAGTACCTCAACCAAAGGCATTTGGTACAAATCCCACTGCCTTTGCATCAGCTTCACTGGGGGTTGGAACAATCCCACAGGGAGTTGTTTTCACTAGTTCTAAGCCATTTTAAGGAATGCAGCATTATTAGATGAGGATTTAACCCAAACACTGCAAATGTTGGACTGTCAAAAGGAAAAACTAAAAGATAAGACATAGAATCATAGAACCAACCAGGTTGGAAGAGACCTCCAAGATCATCCAGTCCAACCCATCACCCACCCAGCCCTATCCAATCAACCAGACCATGGCACTACGTGCCTCATCCAGTCTCCTCTTGAACATCTCCAGGGATGGTGACTCCACCACCTCCCTGGGCAGCACATTCCAATGGGTAATCACCCTCTCTGTGAAGAACTTCCTCCTAATATCCAGCCTAGACCTCCCCTGGCACAGCTTGAGACTGTGTCCTCTTGTTCTGCTGCTGGGAGAAGAGACCAACCCCCCCCATGGCTACAACCTCCCCTCAGGTAGTTGTAGACAGCAATGAGGTCTCCCCTGAGCCTCCTCTTCTCCAGGCTAAACACCCCCAGCTCCCTCAGCCTCTCCTCACAGGGCTGTGCTCCAGACCCCTTCCCTGGACACATTCCAGTACCTCAGCATCTCTCTTGAATTGAGGAGCCCAGAACTGGCCACAGGACTCAAGGTGTGGCCTGAGCAGAGCTGAGTACAGGGGAAGAATAACCTCCCTTGTCCTGCTGGCTACACTATTCCTGATCCAAGCCAGGATGCCATTGGCCTGTAGAATAGTCTAAGATGCAGGGGACCTCCAAAGGTCATCCAGCCCCACCTCCCCACTGTCAGCAGGGATATCCTCAACTAGAGCAGGTTACCCAGGGCCTCATCAAGCCTCACCTTGAATATCTCCATAGAAGGGACCTCAACTACCTCCCTGGGCAACCTGTTCCAGTGTTCCAGCACCCTCATAGTAAAGAGCTTGTTCCTAACATCCAATCGAATACATCAATTACTCAAGCCCAGATTTTATGATTAAGTGTCATGTCCTGATATCAAATTACCCTTCTATATCCTTTCCAAGCCCATAAACACACAGAGTTCCTTAATTCTGTGCTTTCTGGCATTAACTTCATTGGGTATTTTTGTTCATGTTTGACCAACAGTCTGCCAAATCAAGAGCCTGTAATCAACTTGCAAAAACCTTTCCTTTGGAGAAAACTCATTAACAACACTTTATTAGCAACACCCTTCTCTATCCAAGCTCAATATTTCTTCCTCTCGTTCACTGATCTTTTGCACTCCGGCCCCATTCTTTAACGAATTTGTGTCAAGCTAATTAAGGTCTGCCACCATTCTCCAACCAGCTACAATAAAAGCAAAGCCTCTTGCAAATGCCACCACTTAAACCCAGCAAATTTCAGTCCTACAGGATTGACAGCTCATTCCTGGGAATAAGCAGCACCTCACAACTTAAAAAAAATCAGAAGTTTGCTGTCTTCCTGGAGTTTCACAGGTTAAGAAAAAGCACTTTGTGATTTTTCTACTCCATTTAATCTTGAAATCATGCAGCTCCCTGATACAGAGGTAGTTTTCCTACTCAATTTATGCTTTTCAAAATATATGTGATTATTACATAAACATCTGTTCAGGAGCTGCAAAAAAAAAAAAAAAAAAAAAAAAAGAAAAGCTCCATTTCATTAAAAAACCTTGATGATATGGAATACATCTGCACAGTGTTAAGTTCTTCCTTCCCAAGCTAAGACAGAGACCACTACCATCACCACAGTCTTTATCACAAAAAGCAGATTATTATTATTAATATTATCATCATACAGTGGTCTGGGTTGGAAGGGACCTCAAAAGGTCATCCAAGTCCAACACTCTCTGCAGTCAGCAGGGACATTCTCCACTGGATCAGGTTGCCCAGAGCCCTATTGAGCCTCACCTTGAATATCTTCAGGGATGGAGCCTCAACTACCTTCCTGGACAACCTGTTCCACCACACTCATGGTAGCTCTGCCATGGTACTACTGTCCACCAAACTTCCACAGATGTGGTGAGAACACCAACTCACTCCTGCCCTTTCCTAGACCTTAAGTTTTGCTGGGTTTGTAAACTATTTAAAACAAAACAACCAACCAACACCACCACAATTTTTATCTTCCCTGGTTTCTTCCACTTGTATTCCCAATTTCTAATTAGCTTTTAATTATCACGTTTGTATCATTAGCATTTTGTATCTTTCCTTCAGGGGTTCAACCCTTTGCTTGAGGAGTACCTTGCTGTAGCAATGACTTGCTAAACAGTGAAGATCACAGACTGGTGGGGAGGTAGAAAGGATCTCTGAAGATCACCTAGTCCAATCCCCCCTGCTAAAGCAGGGCACACACAGCAGCTTGCCCAGGATCACAGTTGCCAGCCAGGGTTGGAAGCTATCCAGACAAGGAGACTCCACAACCTCTTTAGGCAGTCTGCTCCAGGGCTCACAGCAAAGAATTTTTCCCTTATGTTTAGATGGAACTTCCTATGCCCCAGTTTGTGCCTATTGCCCCTTGTATTGTCATAGGAAAGAGGCTGGCCCCATCCTCTTACCCCCCTATTCTTTAGATATTGATATGTAATAAGATCCCCATTGATTAGACCCCTGGATAGATTCACTCCAGAAGAACTCCCAGAAAATTTACAGATCTGCCAGAAAAGAAAGAAAACAAAAAAAAAGTGAAGGTTTATTCAAAGGCTTTTTGATAGAAAGAAAGAAAGAGTCTAGAGATTCCACACAACACTTTTTTTGGCAGCTTGTGGGGGCCTTTTAAGTGACAGCATTTCTCAAACAGTCAAGCAATAAATGTGTTCACTGCAGTCTCCCTTTCTCTATGCATGGTTTGACTGCAAGACTCAAGGAGAAGCAACTCCACATCCTGCAAACTGAACTTCTTTTGAATGGCTTTCAAGACCAAGGGGTGAGTTTTTAGATTGTCTCATTAACTCATTGCTACCATGGTTAATTAACCCTGCCTGACTGAATGACAACATCTGATGTGCAACACACCTGCAGGCAAGCTAAAGAGAAGTTTGTTTGCTGAGGTTTTGCAGGATAAAGTTTCAAGTCTTGATCCAAAGTCCATTTGACCCAGTGGAAAAATACCACCATTTCTGAATGAGGCTCTAAGAGCAATTTGCATTATTTTTAGGAAAGATTATCTTAGAGCAAAGATGCTGAAACACTCTTCAGAAAGCAGAAGCACCACTTGAGACCCAGTCACAAAAGCTTTATGCAGACAAATTCTCATTACAATCAGCAGGGGTTTGCTCTCATAATGAATATTTGAGTCAACTGATTGGAGTGCTCAACTCCTGAGCTGGTTGGTGCATGAGATGTTCTTGACTGTATGATTTCTCTGTAATGCTCCATAATGTAGGGTGATGATTTCTCAGAAACAAGCAATTTTGAGAGGGCTAAAAGGGGAGCAAATGGGTAAAGTCATAGCTGGAGTAGCTTGCCTGACTGTTCAGTTCTGCTTCTCCAAGTTCATACTGAAATGATACCATCCAAAGTTCCCACCAAGAGAACTGGCTGTTGTAACTCTGAACTAGTACAGCTGGGCTGGAATTCTTGTCCTCTTAAACAAAAAAATGAATATAAGGAATTCTTGTCCTCTTAAAAACCTAAACTTGTTTCACATAATCACTCTGGTTGGAGGAGACCTTCAAGATCAAGTCCAAACATTATCTAACTCTACCAGGGCCACTACTACACCATATCATTGAGCACCCTATCTAGATAGTTTTTAAATACACCCAGAGATGGAAATTCAGCCACTTCCCTGGGCAGCCTGCACCAGTCTTTGAAAACACTTCAGCTATAGAAGTTTTACCTAATGTCTAATCCCAAATTTTCCCTGGCATAACTTGGTGCCATCTCCTGCTATCAACTGGGACTCACAAGAAGAGACCAACACTCACCTCTAGACAACTTCCTTTCAGGGTGATAAAGATGTGAACACTGCCACAGAGAGAGCAGCAGTAAGAGGAAGCTGAGTTGCAGTTTGTAGTAACCAAACCTCACAATGAAAGCTCTTAACAGTTCATGTCCTTCTCAGTAGACCGTAACTTCCACCCACTGATTTTAATGAGCTAGCAGCAAAATTGTGACCTCCCAACAAAAGCATGGCTGAAATCTGGTCAGATTTGGCCACCTGAAATTCTCAGCATATAAAACCAGTTGCACAGAATGTCATTGCAATCATTTGATTGGTGGTGATAAAGCCCTGGACTGCTTTAGGGTGGTTTTGGAAGCCAGTTCTGTTGACATACAAACACCCACCAAGGCTGTTAGGCAGCTGCACTTCACCAGTGTGACACCACACAAGCCCACTTATTCCAGTGCAGAGAATCAGCATCAGACTCCAGAGGTTCTTAACCAATGTTAAGACAACACAGCCCCCAGCCTGGAGCTGTGGGGGTGCTCCATGCATACCACTACCCTCCTCTGAATTGCTGTTTAAGTGTTTCCAGCCCTATCATACTCTGGAGCTGGCCACCTCTCAATCCAAGCTTGATGAGGTGCTGAAGGAACTTCTTCCACGGAATATTGCAAAGTGGTACAGGGTAGTTTATCAGTTAGAGAGCCTTATTGATCTCTACAGGCCTTCAATGGGGGCTTTGAACATCTCCCCCATGAAGAGAGACTGAGAGCCCTGGGGTTGTTTAGTCTTGAGAAGAGAAGGCTGAGAGGGGATCTGATCAATGTCTATCAATGGCTGAGGGGTGGGTGTCAAGGGGAGGGGGCCAATCTCTTTTGGGTGGGGCACAATAATGAGACAAGGAACAATGGATGCAGACTTGAACATAGAAGGTTTCATCTCAACATGAGGAGAAACTTCTTTATAGTGAGGGTGGTGGAACACTGGAGCAGGCTGCCCAGGGATGTTGTGGAGTCTCCTTCTCTGGAAGCTTTCAAAACCTGCCTGGATGCATTCCTGTGCAGACTCCCCTGGGTGATCCTGCTTTGGCAGGGGGGTTGGACTCGATATCTGGAGGTCCCTTCCAACCTCTAATGTTCTGTGAAAAGAGGCTTCTCCCCCTTCAATGTCAAAGCCCTTCCAAATCCACCTTCTTTACCCAACAGTTTCACAACCAAAGCCAATGTAACAGAATTGTCTCTTTTCCACTCCCCCATTTCATTCCTCCTCCCCATGGTCCCAGTCACATCCTCTTCTCCTACAGCTGCTTGCTGAGCTATTTCATCAACAGGATCCCTCAGAATACCATTTCTGTAATTATTTTTAATTCAGTTTTACTCTTTCACATGGGTTGCTACACTAGAAAGGTTACATACACTTCTTTCTTCCTTTCTTTCCCCTGGAACAGAAAACATTCCTAATATATTCTTATATTTAAACAAGCATGATAGATTAATTAAAGTGTTTAGTCTCTGGAAAGCTTGTAAGTTCTGTCTAGCTGGAAGTGGCCATGAAATCTTCTATTTTTTTTTTCTCCCACAATTAGGCATAATAATTAGCACAATAATGCCCTTGTTAACATTTCTAATTATATGCAGCTAGTACATCAATACCTCCTAGAAGGAAGCTGGTTACCTTTCCTGGCTCATTGGGGACAGTCTGCATCCCCACAGGCACAACAAAGCAGCATCCTGCCTGCTGAGCAAGGACAGACTGCAGAAGCCAGGCTGACATGCAAATCAAGAAAGGAAAGATCTTGAAAATAGCCTGAACATTAAAACTACTTATATAAAAAGGCATAAAATAGCTCCCAGTTAGGCAAAAAAAAAAAAAAAAAGTTCAATAAACCAATTGCATCAAAAGCACCACCAGGTTCCCCCAGCACTCCAAGTCCTGCCACTTGTTCTTTTGGACCAGACCCACTCATTAATCAGCTCCAGCACAGGCTAGAGGGGTCCTGCCTTGGGTCTGACTACATGAACTCAGGGACCACTTACATTTTTTACTGCATATTGTCATGTCACCAAGCTCTTCAGATGAGCTCAGCTGGGAGGCTGTCTCATTCCAGGAATAGAAATTAATTAATCAGTATATTTTCCACCCCCATGCCAGGAAAAAAAAAAAAATGAAAACAAAAAGAGCTCTGATTAAATGGTGTATGGAAGGATTTGGGGTTTTTTGTCTGTTTCTGGTTTGTTGGGGTTTTTTTTGCAATCCCTGGCAACACAGCAATTGATTAAATGAAAACCCCTGTGAGCACTTACTCATTTTATAGGTGTGCTTATTTCATTGCACTCAAACTCCTTTGTTTTAATTAAAGGATACCTTCTAGTTGTGCTGTTGAAAACACCTCTGTAAATCTGAAGGCATCATCTTGTTGAACGAACAATGCCCCACATGTGATGGAAGCACTTAACTCCCCAGTTTAGATCCTAAACCTTCAGTCTAGTGAAAAGCTTGCCTCAGAGGTAAATGTTGAAACTTGATGTTGAAACTCCAAAGAGATCTACAGAGTTGCTTCCGGGCAGGAGAAATGCTTCACACATCTCTGTGCTGCAGAGTTGGTGCATCCCCAACTAAAGCCATCAAAAATGCAAACTTGGCAGTTTTGGCACTGTGCTTGGCCTGAGCTCCTGATTCTCAGAGAATTTCTACCTGATGAAAACACCTTCAAATGAACAATGGATTCTGTTGTCACCCTTCAAAGACACTGGCAGGAGAACCATCAAGTTGAGATGGCAACTCAAGCAACATGCTGACAACACCAAGCCCTTCTTCTAAGGCATTATAGTCATAGATTCACATAATGGCTTAGTTTGGAAGGGACCTTGAAGATCACCCAGTTCCAACCCCCTGCCTTGGGCAGGGACACCTCCCACCAGCCCAAGTTGCTCAAGGCCACATCCAGTCTGGCCTTGAAGACCTCCAGAGAGGGAGCATCCACAGCCTCCCTGGGCAACCTGTTCCAGTGTCTCCCCACCCTCAGTGGAAAGAATTTCTTCCTTGTCTCCAGGCTCAATCTTCCCTCTTCCAGCTCAAATCCATTCCCGTTTGTTTTATCACTATTAGCTCATCCCCAAGGACTGTCCAATATCAAGTTATTCAATTCCTTCCTGCTGCTGTGACCCAGAGGGGCTTCAAGAAAGTGGAAGACAGATGGGCTGGATCTCATACTGCAGTGGCAGCAAGTGTTGTAGCCTAGCAATCTAGTCATCAAACCACTCTAAGAGCTGGAAAGCTTAGGTTTCCAGTTTAGCTATGCTTATATATTTTATTTAGTACCTTAATGGAGATGAAGCAGTCCACAGAGCTGAGAACAGAGAGATCTAGCTCCCAGGAAGGGACTGCAGCCTGCTCTAAAGGCGCCAGACCCTCTCCAGAGGGGGGAAAAATAAACCCAAGAATTAAAGTTTCATCCTTCTTAAACAGAAATAAAGAATGAGACTTTGCTTTGGCCCCAGTCTCCATTAGTGCAGTCTTCCTCACATGCATACCACACTTAAATTCCACCTTATCATTTCTGGACTCCAAAGCCTTTCTGATTGAAACCCAGTCAAGCCGTAAACCCTTCTCAGCTGATTTCTCCACACAGCCTGCTGCCAGACAGATGCCATTCCTTCAGGATATGGTCTGGCTCTCTTGAAATATTGCAGCAGGCAGGACCTCAAGATACTTTAAATCTTCATTGCAAATGCTAGTGATGAAGGCACTCCGGACAGTGACTATCCACCCCATGCTCCATTCAAAGACAGAGACCCATGCTTCTAACTCAGTTCCACCTTTTTTCCTCTTATGGAATCATAGAATTATTTCAGTTGTAAAAGGTCTCTAAGGTCATCATTCCCCTAATATCAAATGTGAATCTCTCCTGATGCAACTGAAGCCCTCTTCCACACACATTTGCCCCACATGCTAAAATCCAAGGCATGCTGCACTTCCTCATGGATCAGAGGTCTGGGAAACACCAGTTTTGGGATACACAACCCAACTGGTCCATACACTTTGTTAATGCAACATGCTAAGCTTGCAACATCCGGGCTGACTTTTGGCATTCATAACATATTTGATGCATTTCAGTTTGCAGAGAAATTGGGAAGGGTCCTAGGTATGCAGTCCCAAGAAGCCAGGAGGAACTTGGACACGTGCTCCCTTCCCACAGTCATGCTGCAGGATGCAAAGCTTGTTTGTCTGCCTTCCTTTCTTGTGCTTTTTAGGGGAAAATCACTCACTTTGGTCTCTTCTCCCTAGTAGCAGGTGACAGAACAAGAGGAAATGGTCTGAAACAGTGCCAGGGGAGGTTTGGGTTGGATACAAGGAAAAATTTCTTTACTGAAACAGTGGTCAGAGATTGGAACAGGCTGCCCAGGGAGGTGGTGGAGTCCCCATCCCTGGAGGTGTTCAAGAAATGCTTGGAAGAAGAAATGCAATGGTGCTCTGGTACATGGTTTAATGGCCAGGGTGGTCTTAGGCTGATGGTTGGACTCAACCTTAGAGATAATTTCCAGCTGAAACAATTCTATGATTCTCTGATCTCTGCTTCTTGTTACTCAGGCAAGCATGGACTGGGGATTCTTGCAAAAATAAACCACCAGCCTTCCATCTGGTCTCATATTTCAGGATTCCAGGAGTATTGCCTACTCAGCTCATTCCAGTGAGGACAAAAGGCTGCTGTGTAACTAACTCGGGGACCATTTCACCCATTATTATAATGAAAGGGAAAAAAACCCCACCCCACCTAATTAGGACATCACACTCACCCATACCTTTTCATGTCTCAGTGCTTTCCTCCATATCTTTCTAGAGAGAAACGTTCACTGATTCATTTCGAAAACATAAGATAAGATATTAATCATCAAAGACTCAGTTGGAAGGAAATCATGCTAAATTAGCCCAATAATTACACATTGGGAATTATCTGCTCAGGTCTGATAAATGGAGAGCAGCAGGGAGCTTGAAACACTCTATCTTACACATCTCATACATTGCCTAGGATTTTACCTACTGCACAAGTGCCTGGGTATACATTGGGAAGAAGATCCATACCCATGTCCATCCTTGCAAGGAGAGGCTGAGGGAGCTGGGTCTCTTCAGTTTGGAGAGGAAGAAACAAAGGGGTGACCTCATTTGTGTTGATAAAGACATGCAGGGTGAGTGCCAAGAGGATGGAGCCAGGATGTGCTGGATGATGCCCAACGACAGCACAAGGGGCAATGGTGGAAGTTGAGGCATAGGAAGTTCCATGGAAACATGAAGAAAAATTTTCTTCCCTGTGAAGGTGACAGAACACTGGAACAGGCTGCTCAAGGGCAGGGTAGAGTCTCACTCCCTGGAGATATTCAAAATCTGCCTGGATGCATCCCTGTGTGCTCTGCTCTAGGTGATCTTGCTCCGGCAGGGCGGTTGGACTGGATGAGCTTTAGAGCTCCCTTCCATCCCCTAACAGAATCACAGAATGTGATCCTGTAGTCATCTGGCCATATTTTAAGGGTACCAAAGCTGCACACATCCTCCAAAGATGCCCAGAATATTTACAAAGCTCCATGTGCACAACTCAGTGGTGCAGAAGGTGACCCTAATTTATGCAGTCACTATGGACCCAATTAGTTCTCCTGTAATAGAACGCCAAGCAGATTTTCTTAATAAAGCAGAACAGATCACATCTAATTTTTACATGAAATGCAGACTTTTAACTCTGTCACTTTGTGTTACTAACTCCTGGAGAGGAGAAATTTGAAATGGGCTATTTTTTTTTTTTGAGGTTTTGGTTTTGTCCCTGTAAGCACCACTGGCAGAACAGGAGACAGATGATGACTTTGGACAGATCAACATCATTCCAGCTCATAGAGTGACATAGATTTACATCAGCTGAATGTACACTATGTCAGCATGCTGCACAACAGATCAGAAAGGTCCTACAGGGATAGCAGGGGGAGCCCAAGGAGGTGGTGGAGTCACCATCCCTGGAGCTGTTCAAACACCACACAGATGGTGTCCCTTTAGGACATAGTTTAATGGCCATGGTGGCCTTAGGCTCATAGTTGGACTTGATGATCTTAGAGGTTTTTTTCAACTATTCTGTGATTTCACAAACCTGGTGGGTTCTCTGCAAGCTTACACTCCTCTAGCAAGCAGCAGACCTCTCCACCTCCACAGGTCATCCCTTAGTGAGCAGCAGATAGCTGTCAGAGACTTCCTATCTTGTTTATACTCTAGTTCATATTTTAATCTTTTCCAGCCCAGATGGCTTAATTCCTTGGTTAAGGCTGAGACATGCCTGAGTGCTTGCAAGCTGAGGCTCTTTAAAGAGAAGCAACATGGTAAACTGGGAGGGGGAAAAAAAAAAGCCAAGACAAGTGGTGATGACATTTGTGCCTCTGATGTTTCTCACTCAAGTTGGGACCCAGAAATCCTGCCAGCTCTCTGTGCTCTGTGTCAGTTCTCTCTCAACACCTCTATCTGCAGTTGCAGTTTCCTGCAGGTATCTCCCACATAGTTTGACACTTCAAGCGTGGGTTCCCCCCCAGCACAGAGAGCATCAGAGTGTGAAAGGTACCACATCATGCTGGCCAGACCCTGGAGCAAAGTCCTAGAAGTGGACTGAGGTCTGTACAGTTGAAACAAATATATATGGGATAAACACCAATCCTACCCAGACTACCTAGAAGATTAGTGGCAAACAGGTTTTTGTCTGTGGAGCTGATCTCAGACAAAGAGCAAGTGAGATGGGAGACTGCTTCTCTGTGTCCTCTCTGAAAAGGGCAGCTAGAGACATTGCTGTCCCACATGAAATCATAGAATCACAGGGGTTGGAATGGACCTCTGGAAACGATCTAGCCTGACCCCCCTGCTAAAGCAGCTATGCCTAGATCAGGTTACAGAGGAACACATCCTGGTGGGTTTGAAATGTCTGCCAAGGAGACAACTCCACAACCTTCCTGGGCAGCCTGCTCCAGGACTCCAGCACCCTCACAGGAAAGAACTTTCTCCTTAAGTTCAAGTGAAACCTACTGTGTTCTAGTTTGTACCTGTTTTGCCCCTTGTCCTGTGACTGGCCATCACTGAGGAGATCCCAGCCCCATCCTCATGGCCTTCATCCATTAGATATTTACATGCACTGAGAAGATCCCCTCTGGGGTTGCTCTTCCCCAGGCCTCTTAGCTAGAAATGTTTATAGCAGCTACAAGCTAAACCAATGTCTGATGTATGGTGGCAGAATCAAATGCACTAAGTCACTTCAGCTGCCAAGCAAATGATTTTTGGATGTTTATTTTAAGCAGATTGATCAAAACAAGCCACTCTGATTTTCATGGGGGTCTACCTTAGCTTCATTCTTTGGCCTGACAACCTTTAGTCAAGACTTACAGTGTACTAAAATTTCTACCCAAACATTTTAGAGTAGAATAACAAAAATCCACCATCCTATTTTTGCAGCCATAAGGAGAATCCCACATCAAGGGATCTGCCTGCAAAATCAATCATCACTCACATTTTGCATCCCACAAATACCAGGGAAATCATTTTTCAGGCCAAAATGATGCAGAATCCTGCACAAACCCACTTTTTTTTTTTTTTTTTTTTTTGGTGTGTGTGTTCAGGAATGATTTGTTTTAAACACACAACTCCACAATGAAGTTTGGCATTCCTTAAGCAGAGGGCAGTGTTACATCAGAAAATGGTTATTAAAGTTACATCATCTATAGGACGGGAAATTATTTTTTTTTTTTTTTGCAACCTGAGAATAGATATTCCAGGGATTTTTAGGTTATGTATACACATATATACATACCTTCAGAGATATCTAAACATCTACAGATTAATATATCTAAATAAATAAATAAATAAATCTCCCTATATAAATATTTTTAGATCTCTCTCTGAAACTACAACTGAAAATTGTAACTAGGAAAGCAATCATCTCCCCCACACACTTTGCCAAGAACATAATCTTCTTGTCAAGGTATTGCTTTACTTTGATCAAATCCTTTCCCTAACCCTTTACTCTAACCCAGTCCCCAGAAGGTTTGCTCTTCCCTTCTCATTGTATGTCACAATTAGCAGTTCATTAAATATAGATGCAAGATGCTACTCAAGTCCACTATTAGCCTCTAAACTTGCACATTCTTCTACTCCTCACAGACCTGGCACTGCAATCCACTAACAAGAGTAAGTTCCCTTGATTCCACAATGCTTTGGTCCTTCTGGCTCCTGCAATCCCTGAGCATTCTGCTGATGCTGCCTCTCTTAATGGAAAAGTTGGAGCTGAGAAACCTGTTGGGAGATAACATTCTCCAGCAGCCCTAAAACTTTTCCTAGTGCTTTGATATTTGTGTACCAGCCACTTGCTCACACAGAGATGTTATTCTCTACCAGTGAGGCACTTCAGATGGAAAATGTTATCTGTTCCTAACTGACAACTTCCACTAAATGGAACATTTAATTAATTTGGTCCCAGGCCAGTCTGATCTCTTTGGCTTGCATGAAGGCAAACACAACTTGGAACTCTTCAGCGCTGTCTCTTTTTCCTCCTCCTCCTCAAAAAGGAACTTTAGTTGTTTACAGAATAGATACAAGAAAATCCAAGCTGCTATGGTGACACATCATTAGTTAAAAATACACCACAGCATAAAGAGCTTTAGCAGAGAGAGAGAGCATTGGAATGCAGAATTACACCCAAATGGCTTCAGAAGGAAGATGCAAGTCATCTGGAAAGTGATGATTTTCTTCTGCTACAGGCTGGGGCAGAAAGGCAAAAAAATAACAAAGACTGCAACTACTTTGTGCATTAATACAGCAAGTGAAGCTGGTACAATTAACCATGTCAAAAACACAGCAAAAGAGTTTATGGATACCAGAAACTCATCTCTAAAACACAGATGGTAAATACAGCACGGGGGAGAAAGGTCTCAAAAGATTAAAAAAAAAAAAAAAAAAAAACACACCAAAAAAGCTAACTCAAAACTACCAGGGTGTGAAAGTTACACGTCTGTGACCAGAGCCAGGCTGACATAGATAAAGGCAATGAGATTTGTGACTTGCAGAAAGCACTGGAGACAAAGAAATGAAAAGGCAGCAGAGACGACAGCCCTTCCTTGGGAGATGCTCAGTGCAGAAGGCAAAGTTACTTAGCACGCACCCCAGACATCCCAGCTGGCAGACCTGTGTGAGCAGTTCTGACAGCAGCAAAGAGACAGCATTAAAGGGGGATGCCCAGCCTCAGTCCATATCTACAGCTCTGTCTGAAAACCAAAGCAGCTTCCAGATCCGAGCAACACCACACCAGAGAGGGGAAGAGGCACATTTCCTGTCTGGAGTTATTTGTAACATTGCATAACGGCTTGGAGCTGCTGCGGACTCCTTCAGCAGCTGAAAGGTCCACGAGTCTTTGAGGAAAGACAGATTTGGACAGAGGTCTTCATAAAAAGACCACTTACAGCCCCTTAGAAACACAAAAAATTCACACTGAAGTAATTAATTGTGAAAGTCAGCAGATGACTCTTAACAAGGCAAGACCCATCCTTACTCCACGTGCCAGAGCCACAAGCCCTTCTGCTTTAGTGCACAATGTCACTGGCATAGTCCAGGATCCTCTCTGCAGGAACAGCTGAGGCTTCAGGGGCTGCATGTAACCACATCCATCCCTGACTCGTGTGTAGCTTAATTAAATGGCAACTGTAATTAGTGCACAACATGGAAGTTTCAAACAGATACAGGAAAAAAAAAAAAAGACATCTTCCCCCCCCCCCAACCAACCCCACGTCCTTGGTGGGTCAGAGTCATTCCCTTCCAATATCCTTCCAGCTTAAAAAGAAGCTTAGCTGAGCTAATCAATACAGCCCCTGTTATAAACTGATAAGACAGACTGTAGCTGGCTATAAAATTGTGCACAATAAAGTACAACAAAAGCCAACAACAAGGCAAAAACAATAATAGAGTACCTAAGAGTGGGTCTTCATATGTGTCGGTTGTAACAAAGAACACCCTGACTGATCTCAGAGCAAGCTTGTGATGGGTTGGAGCAGATGTGACCAGGCCACATGAGCATGAAAGCCACTTAGGATGCCTCAGTGCTAAAGATGGGGAAATGTAAGATCTTGATCACGGAATCATAGAATGGTTTGGTTAGATGGGACTCCAAAGATCAAATAGCCCAACCACTCTGCCACAGGCAGGGACACCTTCCGTTAGACCAAGAGGAAATGGCCTCAAGCTGCACCAGGGAGGTTTAGTTTGGAAATAAGTTTCTTCACTGCAAGAGTGGTCAAGCATTAGAACAGACTGCCCAGGAAGGTGGTGGAGTCACCCTCCCTGAAGGTGTTCAAAAAGCAAACATAGCACTTCAGGATGTGTTTTAGTAGGCATGGTGGTGTAGGATTGATGATCTTAGAGGTCTTCTTCAACCTTAATGATTCTATGATTCTAAGCTCCACCCAACCTGGCTTTGAGCAATTTTGGGGAGGGGGAAAATCAATTACACCTTGCTGTATAGAAAAGACATTGTGAGCAATACATTCTTGCAACAGCATCAAAAAGAAGAATTACTAATAGGAACTTCTCTAATAGGAATTTCTCAGTGATGAAAGCTCAAGTTGATTTTCAAGGGGCATAAACTCAATACCCATCCTCCTGCAGCTCAATGCTGTGTACCTTCTGGAGGAAGGCATCAAGAAAAAGCAAAATAGATGCTACAGTGACATTTTTATAGGAGGAAAAGAGGTGGCTTTAATCATCAGCCTCTGAAGAGGTGTTTTAGTTCTGGGGTAACAGACTGTGGCAAAGCCTAAATAAAAACAAAGAAAAATCAGGGTGCATCTGCTCATCCTGAAAACAGTTTGGATTTGTGGGGTTTTGGGTTTTTTTCCCCCCTCTGTCTGCTTCCTGTAGAAGGGTAAAAGAAAACACTTCAAGGCCTGTGCTGAAGATAACATCTCATGTATCAAAGTGGGTGATACAGTAGAATTGTGATAATTCTTGTGGAATGAGAGGAACAAAGATTAAGAAGAAAATGAGGAAATGAGAGATCTTTGAACTACTTTGAAGTAGGGCAGCAGAAAGCTGATCCAAATTCCCATTAACTTTAGTGGTGCATGAAATATAGTTTACTAGATGTATGGCTCCATGCTCAGGCAATGTGAACACTGGGCAGAGCAGCTGCTGGAATGAGGGATCTTACAGTAAGTGACAACTAACACACACTGAGGCATGTTCCTAAGTGGTAATGAGCCAGAAGTACAAAGCAAAAGACAGACCTAAGAGTGTAAGAGGAAAGAAATGATGGAAAGGAATTGTTTTATGTGAAGAGGAATTAAAAGAGTGGCTGTGAGACTCAAGTGATAACTTCCAAAAAGGTTTAAGAGTGGCAAGGGAGCTGAAGTGATGAAGAGACCAGAAGGAATTACATACTGCAGACAAAAAAAGGAGTAATATTCTGAGTCCTTCTTTCTGCCACATGGTGTATTGAGGACAGTTGTCACTCAGGAACTACCAAAATAACATTTTGCTTTTTACTAGAAAACTCTGAGCAGGGCAGTTGCACTACATCATCTCTGCAGATCCCTTCCAAACTCAACTGCTCTGTGGAAACAAAGCTTGCAACTTGTTAAACAAGGATTTTAACCAATTTTTTAAAAGGTGTAACTATGACCACCAGTACATAAAGGGTGGCTAGCAGAAGCCTTCCTTTATACAAGGAGTCACATGGAAAAGGGGTGATGGGGATGAGTTACTCCTAAGGAGATTCCAATTAGACTCCAGAGCAAAGTTTTGCACCATGAGAAAAATTAGAGATGGGAATCACCTCCAAGGGAAAGTGGTGGATCCTCCACCCCTGGACAGTTTTAAGACTCAGCTTTAACAGGGCACTGGGCCAGCTCATTTCACCTAGACTACTACCTAAAAAAGTTGGACCAGATGATCCTTGGGGTCCCTTCCAACCTGGCATTCTGTGGTATGAGAAACTGAAACAAAAGATGCATTCCCAAGTAAGGAGGCAAAGATATCCTTCCTAAGATGGTATAAATAGTTCCCTCAACCTGATAGCTGTACTTAAGCAAACTAAAATGATCTTCTTTTCCTTCTCAAAACTGACACTAGTTCCAGCTGTGCTCTGAAGTACAAAACTAAGAATCAAAATAATCTTCAATGTCTGTCCTGAGGAATAGTTCTCACTCCTTCAGTTGGTGGATTGATGTTTTGGAGCAACTCACTGGTTTGCCAAGGCATTTGGGGTGGGACAAAGATGCACCTCAGACCAGTAAAAGAAAAAGACCAGTCCCAAGCAGAGCAAGCCACACTGGGACACCTTTTACCAGAATGATATTTACAACATTTTGCACTGATAGCAACAAAAGGGCAACAGAATTTGGTTCTGGGAAAGATTAGACTAAATACTTCAATCTGCAAAGATTAATTTTAATTAATTAGGGATTTCCTGAAGAACTTGGATTCCCCCACAAAAATAAACAACTTAAAAAAAATTATTTCCTGAAAGAGTGGTGAGGCATTGGAAGAGGTTACCCAGGGAGGTCTGGAGTCACCATTCCTGGAGGTATTCTGGAGGACGTGGCACTTGGGGATGTGGTTTAATGGCCAAGGTGGTGGTAGGTCAAAGGTGACCTCTATGATCTTAGAGGCTTTTTTTCCAACCAGAAAAATTCCATAATTCTATGAAACTAAATCTTTAAAAGAAGCAAAAATATGGAGCAATGAAGGATGCTTCACCCAGACACTGGGTTAATTCTGATTTCCTAACTTCCAGCCAGAAGTGGTTTGGGATTTCTTTGGGGAGGGATTTTGTTTGGGGTTTTGTTGGTTGGTTTATTTGTTTTTTCCTCCAGTTTCATATGTGTCCAGCACCATGAATCTGAGCTAAGCACATAGGTACACTGGTGCAGTACCAAGGCTGGCAGCAGTCATTTCATATTTCATCCTTTCCTCACCAAAAGCCACCTTCCTGCTTGCAGACTTCAGCTCTTAGCTTTTTTTTGTGCCTTCTGAATACAGTGGGTTAAGGGGCAGGTGAGAGGCAGGGGGTGGCACACTTCATTTACATTTCCAAAGTAAATGTTTAATATCCCTGCAGCCTGAAATTAATTTCCTAAATGTTAATTGATGCTATTGAAAATTGCTAAGGGCATATTGAAGGCATTTCAGGTGATTAACTGGAGAGTTGATGGCCACTTCAGTCATGGTCAAACTCATTGCTATAGTTCTTGTCCCCCCTGCCCTGTAAGCAAGGAATGTTTTACTTTTTCCTTATTGAAAAACAAGGAAAATTAGTGTAATTTAATCTGCCTAAAATAGCTACTAAACCCAAACGTGATTTCTTCTCCTTCACTTGAAGGGAGAGCTCCTTTTTACGGGTGTTTCAGGCCTTTCCTGATTTGTACCATGGGTGTCACTGATGAAACGAACAAAGTCTCACCAAGTTCCATCCCAGCCCCTCAACATCACGAACACAGATTTAGATTAAAAGCAAAAATCATAAAGCTTTTAGATTTGCATCTCCCAAACCCTGCAGGTCCCCAAAACCAAGTAGTGGAAGGCAGTAGTCTCAAGCAGTGCCAGGGGAGGTTTAGGCTGGAGGTGAGAAGAAAGTTCTACACAGAGAGAGTGGTTGGCCATTGGAATGTGCTGCCCAGGGAGGTGGTGGAGTCACCATCCCTGGAGGTGTTCAAGAGGGGATTGGACGTGGCACTTGGTGCCATGGTTTAGGTAGTCATGAGGTTTAGGGTGACAGGTTGGACTCGATGATCTTTGAGGTCTCTTCCAGCCTTCTTGATTCTATTCTATGATTCTATGTCTATTCTATTCTATGACCTCACCACCCATGCCTTGGGTCTCAGGCTCCCAATTGAGCAGCACAAAAGTCCCTACTGTCCTCCCTCTGTGCAGTTTGGGTCTGAAAGACAATCAGCACCAGCAGCCTGCCAACGAGTTGACAGGAGCTAGAGAAAGCTTTCAACAGATACTTGCTTTTAATGAGAACTTGTTGAAGTGAACTTGTTTGAAGCAGTTGCCTGGAAGAAAGGCTCTTTAGTCAGCTCAGCAGCCAGTTGCACTGAAAGCTGAAGGAGTCAACTGCAAAAATAAAGACCTTGGAGCAACTGATGCATCAGGCTGACTTATCCTTAGTTGTAGCTGATCACAGACACCAAATCCAGCTACCCAGGACTTGCAAACTGAAGAGAAAAACCAAATTCCCTTTCTACAAACCCACCCAATGCTTATTGCATTATTGTTGTTTTTGTGCCACACAATCTGGGAAGGAAGGTTCTCTATAGCTGTCTTGCTGAAGCTGTGCTTTACCTTCTTTTCAGCCTTTTCTTCCTTCATGCTGCATGCCTCCAAGTAGGCTGCCTCCAAGATGTTCTCTCTCTTGTATCAAAGCCCGAGAGAATAACTTCCATTACTTTTTATTTACAGCAGCTATTGCACCAACTCAAGAAGGATTCTGCTTTTAGCATTGTCCCATCAAGACATTTGCATGACTGTATCCTGATTTTTGTATCTTCCACACTCTTCTAAGCCCATTTTGATGTTGGATCCTGATCAAGATGTTTGAGCTGAAGAAATTATCCTCCTGAAAAGGGCTTGTTAAATTACTAACCCTTTCTGCCCCAGTTAGCTATGAAACATTGCATACATAGAGACATGGAGGTTCTGATTCACTCCCCAAGTTAAAATCAGTGAATGAATTTCTAACTCTTCAGTCCAAGGAGGTTGATATTCCAAATAATTCAAACTGGCACAGGTGCTACAGGGAACTTACTCAATCCATGTGTTCCAGCCAAGTGAGCAACTGTTCTAGCCTGAATTGCTTCCTAAAAAGGAAATTTGGAACAAGAAAAAACGTTGCTTTTGATTAGAGAAGCCCAATCTATAGCCACCATATGCGTAAGATACTAAATACAAGGAAATCTCACAGAACTGAGTCATCTTCAGCATTATCTTGTTAGCAACTGATTATCTGCAAGCAAACCTATGGTGTTCCTCTTGCACTTTGCAGGCTAAAAAAGGACAACTCCCACAGGATCACAGAACAGCTTAGGCTGGAAGAGACCTTAGAGATCATCTCATCCAAGCTCCCTGCTGTGGGCAGGGATGCCTCTCAACTAGCCCATGTTGCTCAAGGCCCCATCCAACCTGGCCTTGAACATCTCCAGGGAGGGGGCATCCACAACCTCTCCAGACTCTCAGCTGAGATTAACAACCTACTAAAAAAGTGCCAAACGTGTGAAGACTGAACAGCAAACTCAAGAGGTGTGCTGGGGGGAAAAAAAAATAATGCATCTGTGAGGAAACTGAGAATCATGTCATTCCAGACCTGTCAGTCCAGCATTTTTCAGGAGCTTGATACTCACTTAAGCATCCCTTGAGGCACCAGCCACCATGAGATAGAGGATGATGGATGTACCATCTCAAGCAGCAAATCCTACTGTGATTTTAATTGAATTACATCAGCCATTATATATATATATAATTATATATTTTTTTGCAGAGCCTCTAGACTCTTGCTTGCTTCCTGTGATTCAGCAGTTTATTTCTCAACATCCTAATCCCTCCTTAAGACAGTTTCCCATACCTTTTAAGGAGTGCTTCTGACAGCAGCAACCTATATCTTTGTTGTTTAAGGCTCCCCTCTTTTTTTTCTTTTTTAAGTTGAAGTTTTATCCCAGAAGCACTTTTGCTCTCCAACTCCACCACTTCTGCATCCATGAGAAGGGCTCTGTCTTCTAGCAGCTCAGAAGCTGTCCTCAAAAATACACTTTTATATAGATACTTTCTACTTTTAAGCTCACCTAACAGCAGCATTGCAGAAATTAAACAGAAGACAGAAGAAAGGGAACCTGAAGCCCAGATGATAAGCAGCAGTGACACTCACCTATACACACATGCCAGCTGTGAAATGTTCTTCACGTTATCTGGAGGATACACATTTCCTTGGCTGTTTACAGGGGACTCCAAGGAAAATCCCAACTGCCTATTTTAATTTCCAACCCCATGAGTATAAAAAAAATTCAGTCAACAAGGGGGGAGGACTTAAAAAAAAAAAAAGAAAAAAGCAAAACAGGCAAAAAGAACTGCCAGAACCTGCCCCTCCTAGAGCAGGCAGAGTGTCAGCAACTCTATCATTCAGTAACACCTTTGAATCAAGGCTGATGTGTCTTGACCTAGCAATTTAAGCACCAGTTTAAACCTCACTCAGTTTAGTGCCTCTCTGTTGTAGCCATGAACAGTTTTAAAATCCAGTGGTAATTGCTCTTGACCATAATCATCCAACAGCCATTAGCTGTTTATCTTGGAAAATTAATCCTCAAAGGGTGACCCTCCTGTCCAAAATCTGATCTCACTCATGAAGATGATTGATAAATTATTCCAAGCTGGTCCACAGAACCACTTTTAGTGGCTTTTTATCATCAAAGTTACTTTCCCTTTAATCAAAGGCTAATGCAACATGAAAATCCTTCAATACGGGCTGCACCATCAGATGAAGTTAGCAACCTTCAAAAGGCTGGAAAAGAGCAATTTGCACACACAAACACAAGATTTAGGGCTCCCATCATAACCTGCATCATCAATCACAAGCAACAGGGGCTTTAACAGGGCTATTTTCAGAGCATATTAAACTTCACCACATCTTAACCTTCTTATAAGGCCACGATAATGTCTGCACAATATCAAACAAGGGCAGAAGGGTAGGTTTGCTTCAGGCAGAAACGTTCTCTGCATCAGATTTCATACATAAGGGCATTTCTGCCTCTCCAGACAGTCACTGACAGCATTTTCAGCCCCATAGAAAAGATAGCACACTCTCCAAGCTCTGCACCACTCCAAGAGAAAGCTCTCACTGAAATGAGACTTATCTCTAGGTAATCCTTCATCTTCCAAACCCTGCTTGCTAAGTTAAGACCTGGACAGAGCTTTAAGCTTTGTTCAAGTGTTTGGCTGTGCTTTTTTATTCATCATCATGACTCTGATGAAGAAGAGTCAATTCATGAGTTGGACTTGGTGATCTTGAGGATCTTTTCAACCTGAATGTTTCTGTGATTATGAGTTTTTCATCCTAAAATATTACTGTTACATAAAAGAAAAGGAGGAAAAAAAATAAGCCAAACTCAAAATGATGCCCCTGCAATAATTAATTAGAACCCAAGTTATCCATATTAAAAAAGGTTTCATTTCATTCTGCTATAAAATTAGCAAACTGTCTCTGAGGTGCAACTTCCAGGAGAGCAGAGGCTGCTCAGCTTTTAAAAGGCACCACTGAATCCACCCTAAAATGGCAATTTTGCTCATTCTGCTTCTCAAATTGCTTTAGAACAATTGGTTCAGGTTTAATTGTCCAGGCTTTCTGTGCAGAGAGGAGTGTTGAGGGCTTGAGAAATTCAACTCATACAAGAGAAGGAAATGTCTAAGGAAAGGGCTGAGGCACAGAAGTTGCAGGAAAGGAATAGGGATGGAAGGAAACCGGGAGATGAAAAAAAACAGGACATGCAGATCTTCAGAGCATTAGGCAAAGAGTAAGAGGCCATGGTGGCAGACACATGGCAATAAAGAGCCTAGGAAGCAGGACAGTTATTTTCTAGGGATCTTGAAAAGCTGAGGGATGCCTGAAGATCACAAACAACTCCTGTCTCTAAAGGAGCGATCTAAAAATTACATCCAGTAAGCCCCTATCCAAATAATCCTCTTACACACTGCTCCAACAGCACTTCCCACTGAGCAAGTTTCCACCTGGAATGAGTGGCAATTCTCCAGAGCCAAGCAGCCAGCAGCTATTAGACAATTGTCCACACCCCAAGTAAATGGGAAGCTACCCTTTTGGTGCTGGATACCAGTGGAGGAAGAAAGACCTTGTAGTTTCCAACCATGTCACAATTAATGGCTGCTCAGGCTGAAGCAGAAAGAACATTCATTATAATGTATTTTGTAGGCCTCTTGCCCAGCACATTCAGCTTTCCTGTGCAGGCAAAGACATTTCTCCAGCTCAGCTGCAGGCAGAATCTGCTGGTAATACCTCTCATTAAAATTACACTGCAAGCCTGGGTGTTGAATGCAATGCACAGATGCTACAAGCTTTCCAAGACAACTCTGAGCCTGTAGCTGTTTTAATTATCTTGACAGGTAACAAAGTAGAATGTTAGAATTAAACTATTGCAGTGCACAAAGGTTTCCTTTCCAATCTGTATTTGCTGAGTTATTTAAGTAAAAAACAAACAAACCAAAACAAACAAAAAAACCCCAAAACCAAATCAAACCAAAACAAAACCAAAAACAACACAACCACCAGTTTGGGTTCACTAGATCAGAAGCAAAACCCCAAAACCTGGCTTCCCCTGTGTCTTGCTTGTAGCTTAGCAAGGACCACTTGCTGCTTAGGAGTGGGTTAGAAAACCCTTCCCTTCCCTCCTTTAGGGCTGAAATGAGTATCGAACCTGAACTTGCAATACCCAGAAGTGTATTTTTGCCAAGCAAACCAACACGTGTGACCCCTCCTCTCTCTCCTAAAGAGCATCCTGTGCTTAGCTCTTGAAAGCACAATGATGGTTCTCAAGGTAGCTGCTGGCCAAGAGCTTATCAGCAAAGGGCAGACTTTAGATGCAAAGCTTGTCCTAAGTTCTGTTCTCAGGACATCTCAGAGGCTTAAATCAGATTGCTGGTCTGTCCTTCCCCTTACTTCCCATGCACCACAGGAACGCAGTGACCAGACCTGAACATCGCTGATCCTCCAAGCACCCACAGTCGTTAAGTACTTATCCACACTTAGCTGTTTTTAAACACCACTTCTCCCCCAACCAGTTGCATCGCAAGACTGAGGCACTCAGCACAAATTCCAATCAAAGCCTCGCTAATGAGAAGTGTTTACCGAATAGTTGCATTGTTCTGTAAGCAGAAGGCAATTTCCATTCTCCTGCCTACAGTGGTGTCAGCATTTGCAAGCCATTACCAGCGTGCATACAGCTGTCTGCTCCAGTCCTTCACACTTGGCTATCGAACTGGAGGTGAAGGATTCGGAATGCAGAACACAAGACTGCAGCCTAAAAATAATATCCCGAGATCTGATCCTGCATTTCTTATTCAGGCTCAATTAATCAAGGTTGCCCAGCTCTTCAGAAATACTTTTCATCACGGAAAACACTTTGCCAAATGAAATGGGTATCAGTACCTCCCTTTTTACTACGGGGAACTTAAAAGTCAGATTTCACCTGAGAAAGGGCTTTGAGGCTAATTTGGGAGTACTGTCCAAAGGGATGAGGAGTCCATTATTCAAAGTTATCATTTACATTACGAAATAAGCTTTTCCTTTCAGACTAGAAAGTGATATATCAGGAAATTCATCATACTCTCTTTGCAAACCTCACAACATGATAGCTTTGCAAATTTCAGAAGGCTCAGGCTGCATAAGAATAATTTACTTTATCTACAGCAGTAGTTCAGTTTTGCCTTGTAAACACCACCCAGGACTGAGGAGAAACTTCAAAAAGAAACTAATTTAGAAATTAAATATTATGATCAGAAGGCATCTGTAACCTCTTTGAACAGAGAGGCCAACTAAGAAGGAAGTTACATTTAACTTGGAAGTATTTCATTGCCAGCTCTGAAAAGGTTTTGTCCTCCTTTGAAGACAACATGAACACAATTTGTACTTAAAAGCAGATTGTTCTTCAACAGCAATTTCATTTGTGGAGGTTGGTTCCATGGGTTGCAGCTTGGCAGAGTAGTTTGAGGGCACAGGGCAAAAGGAAGGTAGTAGGGATGCAGAGAACAACACAGTCAGAAAGACACAGCCTTCTCCTCTGGGCTGCACCAGAGCTGGACACTTTAACAGCAAATGATTCCACACTTCATGTTTTATACTTGATACTGGTCCAGAAAATAAACCACCACAAGATAACTTCAGGATATAGAGGACAAACCCCACCTCTCAACCAACATCATTGATCCCTTTGGACATTCAAACTAAGACAGCAGGAGGAGAATTTGAGTTTCAGACCCATTTGGCTAATTCAAGGGTAGATTTCAATCCCCCATGGATTAATTAAACACCAATTCTGGAAATACTCTTGACAAGAAAAATAAGGGCAGAGGCAGAAATAGAAAACCCACTACTGATAGCAGCTTCTCGAGATCCTTTTGCAGTGGTTCACTCTTTTAAACAGCAGTACATTTGCAATAATCATTTCCTCAGGACGAGCTGCTCCATGTTTTCTACAACCCTTCCAATGCAGAGTTGCATGAATTCAAAATACAACCTTCAAGAACTTCAATCCAGACCCACTGACAGTATACCAAGAAACTAAGGGGTAGATTATTTCAACAAAGGCATCACCAACATAAAGATGATTTTTGACATTCAGTGCAATGATGTTAAATAAAGGAGATATCGACATCACCACTGAATCAAAATTAATATTAAAAATGTTGTTACCTTCTCCAGTGCATGACACGTAGGCTTCAGTCAAATTTCCAACACCTGAAAGTAGAAATTCATATGGAAAGTTCAGTTACACTGGTATTTTAAACCATTAAGTTCATTAATATCCACAGTCATTTTCCAGAAGAAGAGGCTCTGTTTGCTAATTTTCAGTTGTTTTGTTGTGTTTTGTTTTTTTTTTTTTTCCTCCAAAGTTCTACAAGATAAAAGCAGTAAACTGGTCAGATACTAGAGAGAATTTTTCCACCACTTGACTCAGTTTCACTGAATCACAGAAACTTTCAGGCTGGAAAAGAGCCTCAGGATCACCAAGTCCAACCCAGAACCCTCCTCTGTGAGGTTCAACCCTAAACCATAGCCCCAAGCACCACATCCAAACCACCTCTAAACACAGCCAGGCTTGGGGACTCCACCCAGGCAGCACATTCCAATGCCCGAGTAGCTCAGTGGAGTAGTTTCCCTCTACTTCCCTGAGGTCTCCCAGAGGCCCCAGCCCCAATGGTCCATTCCTGAGCCCCATTACTTGCTGCAGACTCTATACATTGCACTGGGGTTGAGTCTTATCCACCAGGGACTACTTCAACCTCATTTTTTTTCCCCCACTCTGACTTAGCTAATGACTGAAAAATCAGCTACTAAAGCCAAATCTCAATCCCCCCTGCCCCAGTGCTCAAATGCTCTTGGTCTTCCAAACTGGGATAACCCCCAGCTTTCCCTCCCCCCAATCACTAACTCAGCAGGCAACAAACCAACCTAAATCTCAAACAAGGAGCTGAGGCTCAGCCCTTGCCCAAGGAGTTCCAGCACAAGCATTAGAGGATCCAAACTACTCACTAGTCAGATTTTGTCAAGTAGGAAAACGATGGGGAAACGAATGTTGAGAAGTGGGAAAAACAATGGGAAAACAGAGGGGAAAAAACCCCAGCAAAACAGAACAAAACCAAAACATGTTTTTTAATCTCACAAGCTTCATGTGCTCACCAGCTGGCTATGGGACACATAGGGTAGATGTACGTGGTATATGTTACAGCTACATTGAACAAGTATGTGCCATGCACAAGCAATCAGCAGCTTTAAGTACACACCATGTGTGACACTTAGAATCATAGAATGGTCTGGGACAGAAAGGACCTCCAAAGGTCATCCAGTCTGACCCCTCTGCAGTCAGTAGGGACATCCTCAACTAGATTAGGTCCTTGTCAAGCTTTACCTTGAATATCTCCAGGGAAGGGGCTTCAGCCACCTCCCTGGGCAACCTGTTCCAGTGTTTCACCACCCCCAGAGTGAAGAACTTGTTCCTGACATCCAATCCCAGTCTGCCCATCTCTAGTTTGAAGCTATTGCCCCCTTGTCCTGTCACTGAAGACCTTGGCAAAAATTTCTCATCCTGCACATGCTGCAATTTCTCATCCTCCTCGTGCTGCATATCCAGCATCCCAAAGTGAAGACAGGCATAGACTGCCTCATCTGTGGTTCTGCACAAGCTCTACTTGCCACCCAGATTTGCTGGAGGAAAGAGCTCTCTTCCAGTTCGAGAGACCTGATGGGCAACAGGTGGGATCCAGCACCAGCACTGAGTAGAGGCAAGCTCATTTGGAGATGAACATGCTTGAGGGAAGGCAGAACCAGATGGAGCCCCACTGAAGTGAGCACAAGGCTGGGTAGAGCAGATAAATATTTGACATTCAGAGCTACGCTAATTAGACGTGGAGAAGAAATGAAGGGCTTTGTACCAATCAAAATATTACTCTGTTTACTCTAACTGTTCAACTTATCACTTCAGTCAGAGAAAGTTTGGGAGGAACAACTTGCATGAGAAATGCTCCAACACCAACGTTGCTACGTGTTTTAAGACACCTACAAATCCATCCCTTGCTGCTTGAAAACAAAGGGGCGAAAAAAAAGCCCTTCAGCTTTTCCACTTGGAAAATTCTGATCTCCCCTAAGACTTGCCTACTCATCTCTAAAGTATCCCTGAACTTGTGTGGGCATGAAGGGCAGGAAGCCAAAGCAGAGGAGAGGTTTCTTACAAAACACCTGTCACACAACCTTCAGAACTGCATTTGGGTTGGCTTTGTTGTTCTGAATCCCTGTCATGCCTGTGTGCATCACTGAGCTAGGATGGGGGGTTTGGGGTTTTTTTTAGCACTCATGTGGGAGACTCTGGATCAAGTCTTCACGTTTCTTTTCTCCCACAGTCCCAGCACATGCACTCAGCTCTAAGCTGGTTCTGCCTTCTCCTGTTGGAGCTGCTTACATTGGTTAGATGCTCAAGCAGCACATCTGATCTCCCAAGAGCATATCTGATCTCCCAGGTGTTCACAGAGCAATTTGGGTACCAAATAACTCTGGGGTAGAAGGACAAAACCCCTCTACATCAGGAATTTTACTTCACAGCTCAAGCCAGAAGCATGTAGCTACTAAAATCCTTCAGAAAATTCACCTTCCATCAACAGAAACCTTTGTGGACAACTGTTTAAAACACTGCACTTACAGATAAGTATTGACTTCAACCAGGGAAGAGGCAAATTCAGGAGGTCTTACTTCTAGTACAGGATTTCAGATCATAGGGATCAAGAGAAGCAGCAATGTGCTCTTGTTGCCAAAGGTGGCCAATGCCTTCATAGGGTGCATGAAGAAGAGTGTGACCAGCAGGTTAAAGGTGGTTTTCCTGTCTCTCTATTCTATACTAGGGAGGCCACATCTGGAGTCGTGTCCAGTTCTGGGCTCCTCAGTTCAAGAGAGACAAGGAACTACTCGAGAGTCCCTTGGTTGATGCAAAGATGCTGAAGGGCCTGGAGCATCTCTGTGAGGAGGAAAGCCTGAGAGACCCCCAGAATGGTTGCCAAGCCCTGGTACAGGCTGCCCAGGGCACTGCAGGAATCTCCACCCCTGGAGAGATTGAAAAGTCATGTAGCTGTGGTGCTGAGGGACACAGCTTAGTGGTGACCTGACAGTGCTGGGCTAACAGTTGGATATGATGATCTTAAAGGTGTCTTCCTACCAGGACTGCTCTATAATTCCATGATTTCCTTGCTGTGGCACATGGCTTGCACAACAGCAACCCCTACTTTATTCAGCATCTCTTACCAGCTGCAACTGAGACATGATGCAGCTCTTCCTCAGTAACATTTGAATCCTGGGCTTGCCTCCTGTTCATAAATTCCAACATTGTTATCAACACAATAGATTGATTATGGGAGCTAAATGGAAAAGACACAGCTTTCTGAAGCTGAAATATAAATCCAGGATATGTTTGTCACAGAAGCATTTCCTGCACATTTAAACACTGTTTAGTGAGTCAGCCAAAAGCCTTTTTTGCAAGTGTAATCTCTCTCAGGGAGGTAAAGAAAAAAAAATTAAAAAAAAAAAAAGAAGGAAAAGCAACTAAAAAAAAAAAGCCTAATCACCATCATAGCTCTCCCAGGGTTTGATAGGCTTAACTTCAAAGCAAAATGCTGTCAAAATGGAGATCTCATGTGCTTTATTATAACACCAAAGAAAGTGAAAATTAAGCATTGCAAAGTGTTATTTTGAGCTAGCAAAATACCTTGGTCTCATCAAGTAAGGGATGAGCATTACACATCAATATTGGATTTGTAGGCTCCAAGATGCTGTTTGCTTCAGAAATGGAAGGAGCACTGTCCTGCATGGCTGACTATTGATAATAAAATAATCTGCAGACATGGGAATTCTTTGGAGAGATTGTCAAAGAAATCTCCAACTGATTCAGCAGGTGGTTCAGAAATTCAACCTGTAAACTACATAACCCTTTAAATTGTTTTCTGTGACTTAAAATGGGCTTCCACACTCTGTCAGAAGAGGCTCTGAACAAGCTTCTCACTGAGTGTACAGAGAGAAGAGACAGCCCTGAGAAAGGGAGGTTCTTACAAAGCTGTTTTCATGTAAAGATGGAGGTGAAGAATCCATGTGTCAGTAAAAAAAAAGAAAAAGCCCAGAGTAACCACAGGAGAATGCCTTCAGCAGCTTCCTACCTTAAATGCAAAGTAATGAAATGCATGAAATTGGTTTGCATTGTCTGTGAGTGATCCTCTACTCCCTCTGAAATGCTGATGAAGAGATCCTTTCCTCATTTGCATAGAATGTATCAACCACACCACTTACCAAAGGTTACTTGAACTGAACACATCAGGCTTTGATGACACTTCAGACAGGGGCAGGGTTTGGCTTTGTTGTTTTTTGTTTTTTGTTTTTTGTTTTTTTTTTGGTTTTTATTTCTTTTTTGTGGGTGTTTTTCCTTTTATCCCTACTACCAAGATATTCCAACATCTCTGCAGTCCACTACAGCTTATTTTCCAAGCAACAGAAAGGGGTGGGTTGTACCAGCTCCTCACTAACAAAACAACATTTTATTCACCATCACTGTGAGCTGTAGGTTTATAAGTGTCTTAATTTTTAATGAGGTGCCCAAAGTCCATGCAGTAGCTGTGCAAGACCTGAATTTAACTCTCTCTCCCCAAGGGACAGAGGTTGGAATCACTCAAGGGCAGGCTGGAGGGGCTATGAGCAACCTGATCAAGTTGCAGAGGTCCCTGCTTGCTTCAAGAGGGTTGGACTTGAAATGTCCCTTGCAACCCAAAACATTCCATGATCTTATGAACTGTCCAAACTACCACCAGCTCATGAGCCTCTGTGTCTGCTGGTGACTGAAAGGAGCCCACCACAGCTGTACATCACCAGGTGAGGTCTCCTAACACTTCTGTACTCCTGCACTTGGTTTGCAAGTTTCTACCTGGCCAAACACCTGCCTCAGCTGAAGGACATGGTGCAGAGGATATTGTTCAATGTCACATCTGAGAGATTCTTTGCATGAAAGAACAAGCAGAAGTTAACAGGGAAGGGAGGCAACCATTAGTTCCCCTTCATTTCTTGTTCCTATCACTCTGTTGTAGTAAATCTTCCCTTCCTGGGATTGAAGTGCCAGAAGTGAAAATTACCAGTGATCAGAATTATCTCTAATCACTGGCAACCAATTACAGAGCACCAAATAGGAAAGGTCAGTGGTTTAAATAAATAAATTAAATTAAATAAGGGGGGGGAGGGAGGGGGGGCAGGGAAGTCAGGAACTGAGTAATTAATGTCTACACAACTTGCAGTGATTAGGTGGCAATTTTGTGCTTATTTACAAGCCAAAGTATGCATTAGGAGTCCCCTGGCTACTGTAAACAAAGGCCCTAAATATTTACTGCTACTAAAACATTTTTAAAAACTTTTTAGTTAGATTATCTTCTAACACTCAGCTTTTTATGACCTTCTGTGTGGAAGAATAATCTTCTGCAACAAGATAAAATGGTCGCACGCCCACAGTCTATCCTTGCTAGAGCTACAGCTCCATCACCATTAAAGTTGTTTGTTTTGCTCCTCTTTAATTTGTTCCCTGTCCTTGCAAGCCAGAAGACATTTCAGATCGCCCACATACTCCCCCAACACCATGTTCTCCAAAAACTAAGGTCTTCTGCTTCTTCCACATTGCTTTCTGGGGAGAACCGCTAAGTTACATAACTAGGACAGACAATGCACAGAGAGATGAAGGCTGGGAAGGGTTTTGGAGTTAAACACAGAATCATAGAACAGTTTAGGGGTGGAAGGGACCTTCAAAAGTCATCCAGTCCTCCACAAGATCAGGTTTCCCAGGAGCCTTGTTGAGCATGACCTTGAATATCTCCAGAGATGGAGCCTCAACTACCTCCCTGGGCAACCTGTTGCAGTGTTCCACCACCCTCATGGTGCAGAACTTGTCTCTAACATCCAATCTAAATCTGCTTTTCTCTAATTCCAAACCAGTGCCCATTGTCCTACCACTGCAGGCCTTTGGAAGCAGTCCCTCTGCAGCCTTCTTGTAGACCCCCTTCAGGTACTGTCCACACCAACCCTACAGTACACACCTCCCGTTGCTTACCCCCATTCTTGTACATAAGAACAACAGTATGAGTAAAAGTTGAGTGTCTATTGCTCTCTTCAACCAACATGGATCACAGAATGTGCTGGGCTGGGAGGGATCCTCAAGGGTCATTCTTGTCCGACTCCTCTCCAGTTAAGTAAGGACATCTCCAACTATATGAGGTCGCTCAGGGCCCCATCAAGTTTGGCCTTGAATGTCTCCAGGGATAGGGTCTCAATCACATCTCTGGGCAACCTGTTCCCCTATTTTACCACTCTCACTGTAAAAAAAAAAAAAACAACAAAACCAAACAACAAAACAAACAAACTTCAGAAGACATGGCCATGACACAACTAAAACCAAAAATCAAGTCAAGGATGCAACGTTTAGCCTGGAGAAGAGGATGCTCAGAGGAGACCTTATTGCCATCTACAACTGCCTGAAGGGAGGCTGTAGCCAGGTGGGGGTTGGTCTCTTCTCCCAGGCAACCACTGACAGAATGAGAGGGGGCAGTCTCAAGCTGCACCAGAGGAGCTTTAGGCTGGATGTGAGGAAGAAATTCTTCCCAGAAAGAGAGATTGGCCACTGGAATGTGATGCCCAGGGAGATGGTGGAGTCACCATCCCTGGAAGTGTTTAAAATAAGACTGGATGAGGCACTTAGTGCCATGGCTTAGTTGATGAGATGGTGTTGGGTGACAGGTTGGACTTGATGATCTTGAAGGTCTTTTCCAACCTGGTTAATTCTGTGACTGGGTGACAAGGTCCTCCTAGACCATGCAAGTTACTGCCTTCAATACACTGCAGGGTGCTGGGTACAGGAGATACAACCAGGGTGAGCCTGCTCATATCAAGGATGTCTCAACATTAATATTTCCCCACACACACTTATTTTTTTAAGCCTTTTACTGCCAGAAGTCTTGAGGAATGAAGGGGTGGACGTGAAATTTCTATAGCCCATACACTGTTGTGTTTCCATTTATTAATGCTTTACTTACACTGCCTTGAGAAAAATCTCATCTTAAAAAATAAAAGCTGAATTATAACTAAACTGAACTATTGCATAATCAATATTTTTAAGACAATCAATTTAGCAAGTCCTGGGTGCCACTTAGGGAAGCCAGCAGTACCCACAAGAGCCACCCTGACCTTAACAGCCAGCTAAAAAGGTGATTATAGACAGCATTTGGGGAAGGAGAAACTGATAGATGAACTGCCAATAGCTTAAAATCTTAATATTCAGCAGAGAAATATCCCAATTTTTTTTTTTTTTTTTTTACCTAATTCAATCTGTCCTAAGCAACACATGGCAAAAAGTGTGAGGTGTCCCTGCCCATGGCAGGGGGGTTGGAACTAGATGATCCTTGTCGTCCCTTCCAACCCTGACTGATTCTATGAAAACTGCAATCAAGTTGATAGGCAAAAGCCTCATGGACACTTCCCATCATCAGCGACTGGGATGCAATAAATCTAATTTCTTCAGGATTTCTTATTCAGGACAATTCCATCACTAATCAGAAATCCATATTAGGAAATTCTCTTTCAGAGGTTTCTTCCAAAGAATTCATACAATTCACCCCACTGATATCAAAGCACAGCCTTGGGTTTCTAAGCAAGCTCTCAATTATCAGTTCATGGATGAAGCTAATTGATGTACTTTTTTTTTTTTAAGCCATGAGAACAGTTAGACATTGAATAACCTCCTAAAGTAAGTATTCCAAAGTGGATTCCCTTCCATTGGACAGTTTTAAAACTCAGCTTGACAGGGTGCTGGGCCAGCTCATTTATACTACACTCTTGTCCCTAGTATCAGGTGATAGAAGGAGAGGAAATGACCTGAAATTGTGCCAGGGGAGGGTTAGGTTGGAGATTAGAAAAAAATTCTTTCCTGCAAGAGTGGTCAGGAATTGGAACAGGCTGCCCAGGGAGGTGGTGGAGTCCCCATCCCTGGAGGTGTACAAGAAATGTGTGGATGTAGGACTTGGGGACATGGTGGTGTTGAGCTTGATGACCTCAGAAGTCTCTTCCAACAAAAGCAATTCTATGATTCTATAAATACCACCTGTAAAACCAGAGGAGCTCAAGGCAGAGTAGCAAATTGCTTCCTCCAGATTTTCACTTACTCTGTGACTGGTTTTCCTAAATCTAAACAGAAACACCACCAGACCTCAAGTAATTTGTAAGTCCAGTGGACAAGCTACCCCTTTTTCTTCCCCTTTAGCTTCCCACTCCTGCAGCAACATCCTGCAGAAAGGACTAGGGAATATGTTACCATTTTATTCTCTTGGAGTCTCTAGGTTATGGCTAGGAGAAAGAAGAGGGAAAAAAAAAAAAAAAAGGAGGAAAAGGAGAACCCTCTGTTGCAATGTAATCTATCCACATTCAGAAGCACAGAAAGCTATTAGTCTGTGTCCTGGTGACCAAACCCTTTTCATACAAACACTGGAACGAGCTAAGCTACCCAGCCTTGACATCTGTCAAAACAGAATAGGTCTCAAGGAGTAATTTATAATGGGAAGGTTTTTTCTCCCCCCCTCTCCTCCCCTTCCAGTCGTTCCAAGCTATTACTGCAGCATCATGAATAAGTGGCATTTTTTTCCCCAGGGAAAATTAGAGGAAAGAGAACAGCAGATTTTAATAAGCATAAGATTTACCAAATCCCCTTGATTTTCATTAACATGTGTAGAAATTACCCTCCTACCCTTCATTGCATTCTACTGCTGCAAACATGCCAGTTCAAAAACTTCCTCCTATTTCAATTCATCAGCCTTGCCACCATGTCTTCTCCATGATTAAGTCCTATTCATCTTAATCAAGCAATTAGTTTGACTGCATTAATAGAGGTGCAGGATACAGGGAAGAAAACATCAAGCAGCTCTTGGTCCTTCCACCTACCTCCTAGGGTAAATCCAAAAGTATCAATGAATTTAGCTCTAAAAATTGGCATGTCAGCAGCAGGGTTGTGATGACCTAGCAGAGCACAGTTGTGCCCTCAGGCTGTGTTTTAGCACAGAGATGATTTGTGTTATCCTAAGAAGTAGGCCAGGTTTGTTTATACACTCCATGGACCACGTAGCATCAGCCAAGCACATCATCATCATCCTCCTCCTCCAGGGATCCTAAAGCTGATGCAGATGGAAAGAAGGCTGAAAAATTCTTTCACCTTTTTCGTAACAGCACAATTTTACATGACAGGGAAGATAAATCCCAGCATTTTCCAGGTCTTAGCTGCTCAAGTCTTTCCTGTTCTTCAGTGCAGGTGCTCCTGCCCTGATCTGTTAGCACCTGACACAAAGTCAAGCAAGAGCTAAGACCACACTTCAGTAAAGAGAGGACATGACCAGCAACATCCTCTTCCAAGGCTAAGACTCCCAGCAGCTTCATTTGGATGGGCTGATGGTCTCTTAAGATGATGCAGCCCACAGGGTAGAGGAAAGAGATCAAAGAAAAGCCACAGATGGACCTGCTCAAGGATCACAACCTGACAAGAGCAGACAAAATCCTGCTTGTGAAAGTCAAAACTGGAACTTGCCAACCATGACTCACATGAACAAGGATAAAAGTCTCAGCCAAAGACACCATCCTTTCAGCTGCATAAGCAGAACACCTAGAAGAGCAAACCTGATCCTCAGCACAGGAAAACGTGGCTATATCACATTTTGATCCCACTGATAATCCAGGGATCTGAGCCGGCTGCAGGAAAATTACATTACAGTGCTGTCCATAAGGGCAAAGCATCCAGGATCTCACAAAAGGAAATGGTAAACAACAAAGGATGTTTGGTTCTGAATTAAAGCAAAACCAAACAAACACAATAAAACTTTAAAAATATTTATGCTTGGGGGAAGAAAAGGAAAAAAAGCCAAAAATCACATCTTTTCTCATTAAAAAGAAAGTTTTGACCCCTGTAGATGAGTGGAAACAACACTTAGCATGGCTGGTGTTAACTGCAAGTGCCAAAGTTCACATTTGGCCAAGACACTCAGATGGATGAGCAGAGCTGAGAGGGACATAGAAAATAGCTACCAAAAGCTTCTGCTAAGTCACAGAACCCAGGAATGCTGCAGGTTGGAAAGGACCTCTGGAGAACATCCAGTCCCCCTGCTGCAGAGGGATCACTCATAGCTGGTTGTCCAGGATCACAATGGCCAGCTGGGTTTGGAATCTCTTCAGCAAAGGAGATTCCACAACCTCTCTAGGCAGCCTGCCCCAGGGCTCCAGCAGCCTCACACTGAAAAAGTTTTTACCTTCTAAGTAGAATTTCTGCATTCCAGTTTGTGTCCATTGCTGGGAACCACTGAAAAGAGTCTGGCTCCATCTTCACCCCTGTCCTTTAGCTCCTGATCAGCACTGAGAACATTCCCAACTTGCACCCTTTATTTTCCATTTCATCAAGATACAGCTGAAACCTTCCCAAATGGCAGCACCATTGTTCAGCTTGCACCCTGCACCCCAGTCAAGCAGTGGTGCAGAAGGCAGAATGAGAGTAGTCTGGGTTGGAAGGGACCTCTGAAGGTATTTGAAGTCCAGTCCCCTCTGCAGTAAGCAGGTCTACAGCCATGATGGCAGGGAACAGCATCCTGGCCTCCTGGATGCCACCCAGCCTGTGCCTGGGGAACCTGAGGAGTGTGAAGCATTATCTGATCCCCTCCCAGCAGCTCCCCTTCCTTAACTGCAGCCTCCCCAGCAGAATAGCCAGTTGGATAATTACACTGACTAACAATCAGTGGTTGGTGGAACAAACAGATTTGTTGTGGCTGCCAAGCCATGACTGGTGACATGAAAAATAGTGTTGCATGACAAGGAAAACATCTGAAAGTGAGAGATGATGTTCACAGCACCTAAAATCCTAGCGTTCAAGGTGTAAATAAAAAGTATGCATTTAAATAAACATGATTCTTCATAAAAATAAACAGGATTCTTCATAAAAACAATGAGGGCTCTAAGTAGTATAAATAGATTTTGTACATCTCCCAAGAACGTATAAATACAAATATATTGTGTGTGTCTTTATATATCTCCTGCACAAAGCATGCTGAGAAATTCAGCTCAAGTCAGGCACTCACACAGTTGAAACTTTCAGATGTTGAAGATGTTACAAAACCCAAGTCTGGGTTCTCCCCAAAGGAAGCTACTTTTAATATAATGCATTTAACTAAACCCTTAGCTCAAGTGAAGCTTAGAGGTGGAGAAGCAAATACCAGACCCAGTTTTGCCACATATACATGAATCAGATTCTGACTTTCTCCCTGAAGCCTTTACTGCTACTGCAAAGTTGGCTACTAAGTCTTTGAGAAATTAAAGCAAGGCAGGTCAGAAATCTTTCTACAAATGTCTTGAGGAGTATGGATTTTTTTATAGGAGTTTTGATTTTGTCAAGTGTGTTTGGAGAGTCCAGCTGACGGTACAAAGATGCTGAGGGGCCCTGGAGCATCTCTGTGAGAAGGAAAGGCTGAGAGATCTGGGGTTGTTAAGCCTGGAGAAGAACAGACCCAGAGGGGATCTGAGCAATGCTCACCAAGAACTAAAGGGTGGGGAGCAAGAGGATGGGGCCAGGCTCTCCTCAGTGGTGCCCAGGGACAGGACAAGGGGCACTGGGCACAAAATAGAACCCAGGAAGCTCCTCTTAAAGGAGAAACTTCTTGGTTGTGAGGGTGCTGGAGGCCTGGAGCAGGCTGCCCAGAGAGGTTGTGGAGTTTCCTTGTCTGGAAAGCTTCCAGCCCCAGCTGGCCATTGTGATCCTGCTGCTGTGAGTGCCCTGCAGGGGGGTTGGACTGGATGATCTGCAGAGGTCCCTTCCAACCCTCACCACAGTGAGAATCTGTCTCTTGTTTTTTCTTTAAAAAATAAAAGGTGGGGTTTTGTTTGGGTTGTTTTTTTTTTTTTGTTTGTTTGTTTGGTTTTTTTTTAGTTTTTGTTTTTCAAAGATAAAAGAAATAAAAAGTGAAAGCATTCAGCAAGTAGAGACCATTTTTCTAGGTTTCTAGTTTTCTAGCCAGCTCAACTTAAAATGCACTGCCTTTAAAAATCACATCAGTGTCAAACCCAATCCTCTCTTTTCCTTTTAATTCAACCTGAATCTCTTGCCCAAATGTGGCAGGCAACATGAGGGGTCTTGCTCTGATCCAGCTGGAACCCAGTGCAGCTGATGTATTTCCCCACCCCTTTCCTCCTGCAAGAGTCAAGTCCAATATCTCCCCCTTCAATGTCATTATTCCATCGATATGCTGAATTATTTAGCAGGCAGCTGTTTGACTTGACTCTTTTATACAGGTCAGAAACTTCCCCCTACACTGAAACTTTACCTTGACTAGTATTGCCATGGGGTGAAGCTGCTCAGAGACTAAGCCACAGATATATGCTTGCACATATACACCACAGGACTGACCAAGTTTGACCTGGCTCTGTAGATATTTTCTGCTTATTTTGATGACCAAACTCAATCCCCCCCCTCTGCAGAAGCCATACCTTGCTATTTAGACACCTGTATAAGAACACTGATCACAGCTTTAGAGTAGCTGTACCACTTAATCCTCAAGCAGCTTATGATGAGCACTGGGATACCTCAAAGTCAGGAGTGAAGGGTGTCAGGGGTTTCTTTTGTACAACAACTCCTGGCTGTTCACCCCAAGAGCTTTGAGCAGCTGAGCAAGTCACAAGAGAATTGGCTGAGTACCTAAACCCTCACTACTGAAGAGATTTGGGGGAAGGAATAACCCTCCAAACAAGCTAGTAGCTTATTTACTAGATAAGATGCTGCTGTGTCTTTTTAATATTCCTTTTACATGCCTACCAACATGCACAGAAATACATAATAGGAAGGAAGGAACAAATAAATGCAACAGAAGGGAGAACAACATGAAGCAGAAGTCAGCAAAGCAAAAAGCTCCAGTGGAAAACATTGCAAAGCTGTGCTGCAGAGAGCTAAATCCTCTTGACTCTACACTGCTACAGCTCAGCAGTGGGAAATACTCTTCTCCTTGTCCTTTTCTCTACTTTGAGCAGGAGTTCACTAAAATATCCTCTGAGGTTTTGACCTTAACTGACCACTCTAGGCTGCATTTGGCTTCCGACCTGAGCACGCAAATAAGCATCAAGTACAGTCTGAAAGTAGTCCCCAGTGAATCAGCTCTGAGATGTTTCTGAATACAAATTAATCCTATTTATCCTTATTTACGTCCAGGAGGAAACCAGCAGATATTAGAGACCACCTTCCAGAGGTCCATGGCACACAAAATGTTTCATAGGAGCCTCATTAGCTTCCAGGCTTCTCCAATTGACATAGTAGGAACTACTACTACTATCAGCACACCTGGAGACCTCTCAGCACCTCATGTTTGTTAATTCCTGTATCAGGATTTATATTTCTTATGTCTAAAGGAAGATGGCTTGTCTGCAGGACACTGAGCAGCAAGTCAGTAATTAATTCCAGCTATGTGCTCACATGTTCTGTAAGCCAAACCATTGTCTATGTAAGAACATTCATATTACCAAGGGAGTCATGTAGGAGATGACAGGGTGAAGAAAATAAGGTTCTGAGAAACAGAGGCACAAACAGAAAGCTTAACCCTGCTTTTTGATCAGAGCAATCTACTCAATCCTCTGCTTAATCTTCAGAAAGACAAGCACTACCTTCAAGAAAAAGCCTAATCCCAATGATTTCTACAACTCCAAAAAGCCTTTGGACAGCACAAAGTTTCCCTGAGCAGGGCAGCAGGACACACAGCACTCTCCCAAAAACCCTATTCCAATTTACCACTGACAGGTCCTGGATGCAACGTATCCAGACAATATGAAGCTTGCAGAGGCATGCCTGGGAGCTATTTTGTTAGATACAGAGGCAGCAATGAGAAGTAAAACAACTCTCCCCCTTGAGCAGATATAAAATCCTTTTCTAAATTCAGGGGTCTAACCAGCAAAGCAAAGAAAGCAAACCTTCATCCCCAAGGCACTCAGCAGCTCCAGCTTGAGGAGACATAGGGTATCCCATGAGACAAAAATCATCCTTCCTGCCACTCAGAGCTGGGTTTATGAATCCCAAATATTCCTCCAGCTCTTCAGATTAGAGAAACACAAGTTAATGAACTGGCCTTGAGCAAGCAGCAGCATGGGGCACCTCCCTCCTCCTTCAAACCCCTTCCCAGCAGGCAGCTGGCAGCTCAACTAAGGAAGCAAAAGACTTTTCCCACAGCTGTTAGAAACTCAAGGTATCCTTTCTGCTACATGTCATAGGGGAAGCAAAAGCCCCTAACTGGGTCTCAGAGATGCTGTGTTACAGTAATGCTCTGAGAACATTCCATCTCTTGTAAAAGGACAAGTGCTGGTGGATGGGATGGTGAGCAACAGGCTGTGACTCTGAAGTCTGCCTTCAGAGTGACTCTGAGTGGGGTGATGGAGGATAGAGGGAGCGAGGAGAGCACAAGGAGAATAAAATTACCATTAGTAGTAGTGGACATGAAAGCCACCATTGCCCTTGATGGCATTCATAAAGCACACCCTTGGTTGGTATTACTGTAATAGGGTAATATTTTCCGTTAGAGCTGCTACATGGAAAGCATTCATCCATGCCAGGAATGGAGGTCACTGTCTCACTGCTCCTTCAAAGGCTGGGCTGGGATTTCTCCTTCAGAGACCCAACTCTCTCTCATAGCACAAATTCTCTTTTTCAGGAGGTGGGGCAGGTCAGTTTTGGAAGACAGGGAAAATAGTTTAAAAACAGAAGATGAGCAGAGATCAAAAGCAAAATGCAATTCCCTGTGCCTAAGCTTGTGGGAACCCATCCAAAGGGGACCCAGATTTGACTAGACAGCAGTTTTGGCCATAGAAGCCAGTGGGGTTTTTTGGTGCCCAGTGACGGGACAAGAGGTAATGGGCACAAACTTGAACAGAGGAAATTCCATCGAAATATGAGAGAAACTTCTTTACTTTACGGGTGGTAGAGCCCTGGAGCAGGCTGCCCAAAGAGGTGGTGGAGTCTCCTGCTCTGGAGAGATTCCAAACAGAAGCACAGAATGTTAGGGGTAGGAAGGGACCTTGAAAGATCACCCAGTTCAACCTCCCTGCCACAACAGGATCACTGGGGTACCTCACAAAGGAATGCATCCAGGCAGGCTTTGGAAGTCTCCAGAAAAGGAGACTCCACAACTTCTCTTGGCAGCAGTAAAAAAAGTTTTTCCTTATGTTCAGGTAGAACCTCCTCTGCTCCAGCTTGCACTCAGTGCCCCTTGTCCTGTCCTTGGACATCCCTGATCAGAGCCTGGCTCTGTCCTCCCAACTCTGCCCTGCACATCTTTATCAACATGAATGTGGTCAGCCCTCAGGTGCCTCTGCTCCAAGCCCCAGCTCCCGCAGCCTGTCCTCATAATGGAGATGTTCCACTGCCTTCAACATCTTTGTGGCTCTGTGATAGCCTCTTTCAAGCAATTCCCTGAGGTTCCTCTTGAACTGAAGGGTCCAGAACGGATATGGTCTCACCAGGGCAGAGTAGAATGGGAGGAGAGCCTCTCTTGACCTGCTAACCACAGCCCTTCTAATAAATACCTCAGGATGCAAGCGACCTGCCTGGACATTGTGATCCTGAGCAAGCTGCTGTGGTTGACTCTGCTTTAGCAAGATCTGGGTGATCTACAGAGGTCCCTTCCAACCCTTCTCATTCTGTAATTCTGTGCAAAGGAAAAGAAGCCAAAAGATTTGCTCTTCATTGTAATTATTCAAACTACATCCAAAAGCATCACTTTCTTTGCAAGGTCTAAATAAACCACACGCAATTACCTGCTAATTACTCACAATTAAACTGCAGTGTAAATAGGGGCCCTGCACAGAGATAATCAGATGGTTACTTCTACAATGTAAATTAATTGATAACAGGAGATTTACAATTGCAAATGAGGGAGATTACAGTTGGAATCCTCTGTTAGGCTTTGGGTATTACACAGAGTTCATCAGTGAGCTTTCTTTTCCTTTCCCTGAGTAACAGTGGCAACCAGGACCCAACTCCAGGGTGACAAAGGGAGGAAGAGGTGAGAGTTTTCCAAGTCAGCATACACAGACTTTGCTGTTACTTCCAACATGGTTATCCTACAGAATTCCCATCGCTATTAGTTATTTAAAGCATTTGCCATGCTGCTGGCAATAGGATACTTAGTTCTGATAAGCTTTGGAAAGAGAAATTCCTCCACCCTTATTGGGAGGCTTGACAGGGCTCTGAGTGACCTGATCTAGCTGGAGGTGTCCCTCCTCACTGCAGGGGGGGTTGGACAAGATGACCTTTAGAGGCCTCTTCCAACTTGAGTGATTCCATGATATTTCACTGGCATTTGCTGGAGCATGTCCAGAGAAGGGTAACAAAGATGAAGAGTCTAGGGAGTAAATCTTATGAGGAGCAGCTGACAGAACAGGGATAGTTTAGTCTGGAGAAGAGGAGGCTGAGAAAAGACCTCATTGCTCTCTACAACTCCCTGAAAGGAGGTTGGATTGAGGTGGGGTTCAGTCTCTTGCTAACATTCAATGACAGAACAAGAGAAAATAACCTGAAATTGAGCCAGAGGAGGTTTAGGTTGGAGGTGTTAGTTTGAAGGTTGGACTGGATGATCTTGGAGGACTCTTCCAACTGAAAAAAAAAAAAAATCTTTGATACTAGGATTCCGATTCCCTCTCCTCCACCTGGCACTGGATGTAATTTGACTCATGTGCCTACCTACAGCTCTAAACACAAACTGTCTGCAAATTATTCCAAATTCTGAGATGCTTTCATTACCTTCACCAACCTGCAGAAGGCAAATCTAACCCCTCCTCAGGAAATCCCAGCAGTGGGTGGTTTTGCTGGGATGTGCTTGTCCTTTTCTCAAAGGCTGTGTGTATTTTGTGTCATTCTAGAGCATCTGCCTGGTGCCACCAGCTCCTGCTCAAAGAAGGATGTCTGTGGTGGCCAGTGGTTGATTTTCTATTGACTTCTGTTTGAGGCTTCACTCATTATTTTCTTGTAACACATCCAGGATACCAATTTAGCCACACTGACCTTGCAGTGATGTTTGTTTCATCTTGTAGTAGTGCCTTGTGTGGAGCAGAGGTTTTATTACTCATCCTGGGTCTGGGTTTTGCTGATCTGAGATGACGTGAAGCAGCTTGGTGTGGTCAGCAATCTGGAGTTAAGCCTAGACTTTAGACCTGCTCTAAAGACTTCCAAGATTTTGAGGTGAAGTTCATCAACTGATGAGGCAATTTTGTTTAAATGCACCTGACCTAAAAGGTCAGAACTCTGACAGATAATTGAACAATCAGTGTCAAATTAGGTGGTTAGAGGGCTGGAAGAGAGAAGCAACCTGTTTTGTGGTGTAAACACTCAGAAAATGAAGTTCAAGCAGGGCAAGTGTAGGGAGGAAAACCCCCTGCACCAGTACAGGTGAGGGGCTGACCTGATGGAAAAATGCTCCATGGAGAAGGAGATGGGAGTGCTGGTAGACAACAACATGAAGCAGCAATGTGTCCCCATTGCCAACAAGGACAATGCTGTCCTGAGGTGCATTAAGAAGAGTGGCATCAGCAGGTCAAGAGAGGTTCTTCTTCCCTAGTGAGGTCACATCTGGAATACTGGCTCCAGTTCTGGGCTCCCCAGTTCAAGAGAGACAAGGAACCACTACAGAGAGGGCAGTAGAAGCTACAAAGCTGCTGAGGGGCCTGGAGCAGCCCTGTGAGGAGAAAAAGCTGAGAGCTCTGGGGCTGAGAGCCTGGAGAAGAGCAGCTCCAGAGGGGTTCTGAGCAATGCTCAGCAAGAGATAAAAGGGTGGGGGGCAAGAGGATGGGCCCAAATTCCTCCAGTGGTGCCCAGTGATAGGGCAAGGGACAAATGGACACAAACTGGGACAAGGAAGTTCCTTCTGAACATTAGAAGAAACTTCTTTGGTGTGAGAGTGCTGGAGCCCTGGGGCAGGCTGCCCAGAGAGGTTGTGGAGTCCCCTTCCTGGAGAGATTGCTGCACCTGGACATTATGATCCTGGGCAAGTTGCCAGAGGGACTGGACTGGATGATCTCTTGAGGTTCCTTCCAACCCCCACCGTGCTGGGATTCTGTGATTCTGTATCATCATAGCCAACCTCAACCATTTAATGTAACTTTTAAGATAGATCTGCAAGAGTTCAGATTATTTCTTTTTTAGCCTTCTGGTTTATGACCCTTTCTTTTTCATTTTATAATTAAACTGCTCAAACTTTCATCCTGCAAATAGCAAGAAACCTATTTCAAGTGGAAGGGGAAAAGTGCACCATGCTGTGCCAACAGAAATAATGAATTCCTCCTTGGGTCGTTAAGACATCTCCTGATTAAAACTACAACAGCACATTGCAAAAAAAAAAAAAAAAAAAAAAAAAAGGACAGTTTGGTAGTGCCTAAATGGCTGAGGTTTTATTATTTCCTCAATAAAGATAAAAAAGGTGCCAGAAGGATTATTAGCAACTGAGGTCTCAATTTTCTCTGAATGTGTTTTTGGGTTTTTTACTCCATAGGAGCATACACAAGCTTCACAAATTCGGAACATGAAGAGATCCAGTGGAAAGTGCATCAACACTGGACAATCTGGAGGCTATTCTTTGCAAGCAGCACTGAATGCAACCAAAAATGAGATCTTTAGGATTTTTAGGGTGCCCAGAGAGAGCAAATTTCAAGCAGAATAGTAATTTTCAGACTATTTTTTCCCCCCTGCTGGTAGTCACAAAGATACAGACTTACTGCAGGCTGACATAACATGCCATTTGGTTGTGAGGCAAGTTGTTATTTCCAAATGATAACTCTGCAACTCTTTATTTAGTCATTTGTAACTCCGGACCAAGCACTCCAAATGCAAAGCTCTTCCTAGCACAGGAATGTTGTTCCCATATGTGTCGGTGTGAGCTGAAATTCCCCCCCCCACCAACAATAACCAGGCTAGCCCAGTCTGGAAGCAAATGAAAATCACACCATATCAGACCTTTGCACAACACCTTTCTGAGTCAAAGCCTGATGTACCTTTGTGGTACAGAACAGAATCACAGAAACATTCAGGGTGAAAAAGAGCCTCAGGATCACCAAGTCCAACCCAGAACCCTGCTCTACAAGGTTCATCCCTAAACCATATCCCCAAGCACCACATCCCAATTCCTGACCACTCTTTCCATGAAAAAAATGTTTCCTAATGTCCAATCTAAACCTACCCAGTGACAGCTTGAGGCCATTCCCTCTTGTTCTATCACTACCTCTGAGAAGAGACCAGCACCAACCTCTCCACAACCTCCTTTCAACTAGTTAGAGAGAGCAATGAGGTCTCCCCTCAGCATCCTCTTTTTCAAACTAACCATCCCCAGCTCCTTCAGTCCCTCTTCAAAAGATTTAGTCTCCAAACAAATGGAAGAGGAGAGGAAGGGAGGGAAGAGAGAGGCTTGTGTGTAAGATGCTCATCAGCATGCAGTGACATGTTCATGACCACAGGAAAGGAGAATCTTGAGAGGAGACCCATTGTGAGGCAGCACATCAGGTCAGCTGGACCTTAGTTTTAGCCTGAGATGGAAAAGAAAAACATTTTGCTTGTGAGCTTTGCTGGTTTCATTCCCTTCAGGGGTCAGGTAGAAGACGAACGCATGGTGGTCCAGATGATAACTTGGACTTGATGATCTCTGAGGTCTTTTCCAACCTGACTGATTCTGTGATAAGTGCTTTACTTGTGTGGTTTGGTCAGCAGCTCAGTAGGAAGCTGAAGGCATGAGGCAGGATAATTCAGATGGAAACCCCTCTTCTTATTTATTTTCCTTACAAAATAGGAAATGATCAGCTATATGATCTGTAGGTGAGCCAGCTTAGCTAGGCTGTGCAACCTGCAGGTTAAACATGCACCATTATAGATGGCTTGTTAGAAGCACAACTGAACTAACTGATGGAAAAAAATCCTGCTGCACCCAAGTGACCTTATTATTGTGCAGATGAAGAGAAGGTCCCTGCAGAGCGGCGACAGCCAGCGCTCCAGGAGTGTTTCCAGAGCTGCTGCAGTATTTCACCAACATGCAGAGAGATTTCATGCTGCAGTCACCCCTAGCAGCATCCTCTATCAGATGACAGAAAGGAACCTGCCACCCATCACGGGGAGACAGTGCAGTAATCCTCTGAGAGATGCTGTACCGGCAGGATCGTTAAAATGCACGACACAGAGCCTGGCTGCTATCAGATCAGCAGTGCATGGGAAGATGATGTCTATAATAGGGAACATACTGGCTCCAGCCTTCCTATTCATTTGGGATACCTTCACTACATCCAAGTTGGGCTGACTTATTTCATCAAGGGGGATAAGCCATATGTGGAGGTCTGCAGCTGGCAGGCGGCACGAGGAAAAGGAGCACAGAATGCACACCAGCAGCTTTTTGCAGCAAGCCCAGCTGAGAATGAGGTGATGGTTTGCAGTTTGCAAATTATTAGTGTATGCACAGCTAAGAATCTGAAGGTTCCCTTACAAAAGCAAGGCAGAGAAACAGAGCACATTTCCCTATTCTTCAGCTCTATTGTACTTCCTCAGTAGGAGGTGAAACCCAGAAATTACTCTTGAAGATGCACAGATAGGAAGGCAGAACACAAATCAAAATAAAAAAAAAAAAGAGTATGAATGCATTCTCCAGTTATTCAATGGATATTTATACAGCCAAGGTGCTTGGGAATGCTTGTCATGGTGTGCTACCCAGTACATTAGGAGAAGTTTCTTTGATGGGCAATCAGAAGAAAAGGAGATGAAGAGAAAGGACAATATTGTATGCAGCACACAGTCTAAATAAAGCCATTTGGAAAAAAAAGGTGGATGCTAGTCTAGGTTGCCATGAATGGCATTTCTAGAAGATGCAAGAAGTCCATCATAAATACACAGATGGATTTTAGGAACACTTAGAGCACTTCTATTCTCCCACTCTAAGGGGGTTTTCAGGGAAGAGAGGGAGATAACTCACCTGGACACCCTGTAATTCGAAAGGCTGTATTCTCACTGTAAAAAAGCCTTTTGTGTATTTGAAGGCCAGAATTTAGATCAAGCTGGTGGAATTCATATTCATCAGGAAGAAACAAAATAAGTCCTGGGAAGCCCATTAAAAAATATAATGTGCTTTTTCCTCAGGAATTACTCTGAAATTGGGTGTCATGTATCTGACTTAATGCTCTAATGGTATGGCTTGAACGCAAGGGGAGGATTTGCAGGAAATATCTGTTCCTTATCTGATCAGAGAAGGAAACCAAAGTCTCCCAGCCTGACACTCCAAGGTGGCTTGCTGTCAACCTAAACCTCCAAAATTAACTATTTATCATTGGATTAAAAAAAAAAAAAAAAACAAAACCAAACAACCCAACAGAGCTCAGGTCAGGCACATTGCTCAAGCTCAACAACTATCAGACCTCAGAGGAACAGACAAAAAAAAAAAATAACAAAACACCAAACAACACAAAGCCAAGCAGGAAAACAGAGAAGCCCAACAAAAATGAGGTGACCTGCCCACTATTTCAAACCAAGAAATACAATGCCACCTTCTCAGGCAAAACCTACAGACTCCAAGATACAGGCTGGAAATCGTGAGAAACTAAGCGTGGTGGCAGTTGTTACCGGAACAAAATACCTTGAAGAACAATTTCTGTATAAGAAATGATTCAAGAGATTGCCAGCTATCAAGAAATCATTCAAGAAAGATTTAAAACAAAAGCAAAAAAAAAAAAAAAAGGTAAAAATCTTTTTTGGAAGGTCTCTCCTAATGGAAAAAGGCAGAAGCTCATCACGAGAGCCTCACTTTGTGAAAAGAGCAGCGCAGAGGTTTTGTCAAGGCTGGAGCTTTGCAGATGTGATTTTATCTTAAAAGCAGGTCCTTGAAAACAACTGGGAGCATGCCAAGGAGGCATGCAGGCATTTCAGACATCTTGAAAAGAGATCATGGTCTATAGCAGGAGACAAATCATGAGAGCTGAGTAAGAAGAAGGTGCAGGGCCTAAGAAACCCACCAGCACGGGAGCAAACACGTGGCAAGGGGTGTGCTGGATCCTTGCATCCCTGAGCCTCTCTCCAGACCTGCTGGAGATCCCATGAGCTACTGCTAAGGATAATTCAAAGGCTTTTTACCCCAGTTACTATGGTTGTTTGGATTACATTGGGTCTGGAACCCCTCTGCTGTGAGAGCAGGCTGAAAGAGTTGGGGTTGATCAGCCTGGAGAAGAAAAGGCTCCAAGGAGACCTTTTGGTGGCCTTTCAGCATTTAAAGGGGCTATCAGAAAGATGGGGATAGACTTTTTAGCAGGACCTGTTGCAACAGAAATAGGGGTGCTGGGTTTAAATTAGATTTAGACTAGCTAGAATAAAGATATTTTTACACAGAGGGTGGTGAGACACTGGCCCAGGTTGCCCAGAGAGGTGGTAGATGCCCCATCCCTGGAAACATTCCAAGACAGATTTAGTGCTCTGAGCAACCTGCTCTAGTTGCAGATGTCCCCGCTAACTGTAGGAGGATTGGGCTAGATGACCCTGAAAGGTCCCTTCCAACCAAAGGCATTCTATGATATTCAATGGATATTTATAGATGTTGATAGGCTCCCCTTCTCAGCCTTCTCCTCTCCAGACTAAACAGCCTCAGGTCTCTCAGTCTTTTTTCATAAGAGACCCACCTGCACTCTTGGCTGCCCTTTTCCTTAGCTGCCAAGCAACCATCAAGGTGTCCCCCCTCCAGTCCTGGTAATTGTGAAGCTCTGTTGCTCACAGAAACATTCAGACTGGAAAAGACCCTCAGGATTACCAAATCCAACCCAGAACCCTACTCTACAAGGTTCACCCTTAAACCACATCCCCAAGCACCACATCCAAACCACCTTTAAACACAGCCAGGGCTGGTGACTCCACAACCTCCCTGGGCAGCACATTCCAATTCCTGACCACTCTTCCCATGAAAATTTTTTCCCTAATGTCCAATCTAAACCTACCCAGTGACAGCTTGAGGCCATTCCCTCTTGTTCTATCACCTGTGAGAAGAGAGACCAGCACCAACTTCTCCACAACCTCTTTTCAGCTAGTTATAGAGAGCAATGAGGTCTCCCCTCAGCCTCCTCTTTTCCAAACTAACCATCCCCAGCTCCTTCAGTCCCTCTTCAAAAGATTTAGTCTCCACACCCTTCACCAGCTTCATTACCCTCCTATACAGCCTGTGAGCCGGACTGGTGGGGCGTGGGACCTCTGTTTGGATTGCTACATTTCTTTTCACAACAGTTTCGCACCCGCGGCTGGTGCTGCCCCGTGTGCGTGTGTCTGCCCCCGCCAAACGCCGCACCACGCCCGGGTGACTCACCGCAGCCTCCTCCCGTCCGACCTCCCGCGCAGGAACCACAGCATCCTGCCCTCCACAGGCGTTTAAATAAGCCGCGGAGGCTGCAGCGGGGCCCAGCCTCGCCGGAAGGGCTGCCTCGGGGAGGGAGGTTCCTCACCAGGTGGGTGCCGGCTTCTGGTGATTAAAAAATCCAATCCCCCTTCGCCGATCTGTGCCCAGCTGCCGCGGGAACGGTTCGGCTCCGCAGGCTGATCAGCGCGAGCCAATTAATCAAAGCGGCAACATCAACAAACGCTATACCCTTAATTTGCAAAACCTGCTGCTAGTGTTGAAGAAGAATAATATTAAAAAGCCAAGGGAAATCCGGGGGGTGGGGTGGGGAAATCACAGTATGGAAACGTTTTTGCATTAAAACAAAACAAAACACAAAACTTCTGCAGTACACGTGGGGTAGTAGTACAGCAGACAAGCAGGAAGGTTAAAAGTTTAAAAAGTTAGGCTTAATTAAAGAAGATAAAGAAATATCTAAACATAATGAAAGGAGCTTCTGAGATGAACTGTGCCTTCCAAAACCATGGACCCCTGTGCTGAAGCAGGTGGCAGTGCCGAGGCAGGAGGAGCTGCAGGCTCAGGCTGGGTGACAAGAATCAGGAGAGAGGTAGGGAGGAAAATAATTGATGTTTTCCAGCATGTGCAGCTTCTCAGATGGGATATTTCTAATGCAAATGTCTGGCAGACTGGGGACAGAAGCTGGGATTTTTATTTTTTTTTTAGCAACAGGATAACTAAGATGAGATTATTTATGCATGAATGCAATATTACAGTGCCAAAAAAAGCTAACAGTGAATTAATTCCCCTGCCTATGGATTTAAAGGACCAGGTCACAGCCCTGTCAGATGCTTTTGCATGTCAGAATGGTCTGAGGGAGCCTGGTGCTGCAGCTCATCAGGTCTTGTGCCATGTCACCACTGTAACAGACAGCTCACAGACAGGTAAGGACTGAATCTCTGCCCTGATTTCCTCCTGGACCCACTGACCCAGTCTGAAGGATACAGCTGCTCATGCCCCATGGAGCCGGCATCCACAACGTCAGCATAACACTTGCAGGGCAGCTGCAGCTGCTAAAATCCTCTGCTTCTTCCCCAGCTGTATTAAGGAATTTATATAATGCAGCACTCAAAGCTTATCTCTATGTTCATCATTGATAGCATGAAGAATGCCTTGTTATATACTCTACACCCATTAAATAATGTGTAAGACACCATAAGCAAGATACTTGCATGAGGAGAGGAGCAAAGATCTCAATGCATCAACATCTGGTAGCTTCTGTATCACTTTAGAAGGGATCTAAGATGCCCTTACACCATCAGCAAGATACTTGCACGAGGAGAGGAGCAAAGATCTCAATGCGTCAACATCTGCTAGCTTCTGTATCACTTTAGAAGGGATCTAAGATGCCCTTACACCATCAGCAAGATACTTGCACGAGGAGAGGAGCAAAGATCTCAATGCGTCAACATCTGGTAGCTTCTGTATCACTTTAGAAGGGATCTAAGATGCCCTTACACCATCAGCAAGATACTTGCACGAGGAGAGGAGCAAAGATCTCAATGCGTCAACATCTGGTAGCTTCTGTATCACTTTAGAAGGGATCTAAGATGCCCTTACACCATCAGCAAGATACTTGCACGAGGAGAGGAGCAAAGATCTCAATGCGTCAACATCTGCTAGCTTCTGTATCACTTTAAAGGGGGTCCAAGATGCCCTTACACCATAAGCAAGACACTTGAATGAGAAGAGAACCAAAGATCTCAGTGCATCGACATTTGGTAGCTTCTGTATCACTTTAAAGGGGGTCCAAGAGGCCCCACCTGAAAGTTTTTAAATGAGTCTTGATCTGGGGACTTTCCCATTTTTATTTAGACAGCACAAATATAGAAGTACAGTGTCTTTGCCCAAAACAATATGCAGCATGAAGGAAATTCAAACTGACACTATTTCAAGACAGCAAAGACAAACTGATTTAACGACCCTGACAGGCATTTATAAGCAAAATAAAATGTGAATCTCATTTCAGCCTGCCCTACTGAAAGAATATGCAACATGTTTTGATGTCACACCATGAATATTTCATGTATGAACAACATCTTGCTTAGCAGTGAGATGCTTCCAGACACCCATGAGAGGAGGTGTCCTGGGAGACAGGGAAGGTTTAATTGCTGTTTCTCAGTGAGCAACCCAACAGCACAGGAACTTTTAGATCCTTATTGACTTCTTAACTGTTTTGCCAGATGTCAATACATAAAAAGTTTAGAAGTAAAAAAAAAAAAAAAAAAAAAAACCGAAAAGATGGCTGGACTTTTCCTTCTAATTAACAGCTCTATTGATCAGCTAGGTTTTCCTCTTGCCTGATATCACAAAACCCACTGGACTACAGAAGGGTCCCTGCCAAGGAGGTATTTATCCTTATGTCTTGCTAGTCAAAAACAAAGGCTGAAATCTCCAGCGTGGCTTTTTAAAAGTGCATTGACAATGAAAAGCTCAAATGAGCTAGGGCAAAGCTGGATATTTACAGTCTCAGGAGCATTTGGGGTTTGATTTGCATTGAGTTTCAAGGTTCAGCAGTTTAACAGCCGGCATGGCCACTTTTTGATTTCCTTCATCTCCAGCACAGGAAGAAAAAATAAAAACATTGCAAGGTTATATCGCAAACAAGAAATCAATCCCAAATTCCACCTGGCAGTTAACCAATGGATGGAGAAAACACCATCCAGATACTGCTGAAGTTCTGCTGAGCTTTGTGACAAAACATTTAGACAGCCCTGGAAGTTGCCCATTATCTTCTGGCCTGCAAATGAGAGGGATGAAAAATAATGCACATAATTTATATGGCGTTGAATATTCAACGGGGGTAATGACTTAAATATTAGAACCTCTTTGCTGTGTGTTTCTGGGGGAAACTGTGCTTGTCCTTGACCTTTTCTTACTCATTATTTTGTCAACACATAATTAACACATTCATAATATCATATAAATGCCACTTATTGATACTGTCCCAAGGGCAACTAGTTATCTTGGAAGAACACGGACACATTAACATTTACTAACTCATTTAGCTTCTCTTCTGCATGAAACCAAAGAAATCCATTTGTCAAACGACACAGAAGTGGATATTAAACAGGCAATGTTTAGCAAGGTAATGCTCTGCATTTTGTCAGACAAGTGACAGTCATCTGAAGGGACAGCACTACTGAGAGCAGCAGTGATCCTGTGCTACCATGGCATGACTGCCACTCCAGCACACAGGTTTATAGAATGGTTTAGTTGGAAGGGGCCTTAAAGGTCACAGTATCACAGCATCACAGCATATCAAAGGTTGGAAGGGACCTCAAGAGATCATCAAGTCCAACCCCCTCCCGCCAGAGCAGGATCACTTAGGGTAGTCCACACAGGAACTCATCCAGGTGGGTTTGGAAAGTCTCCAGAGAAGGAGACTCCACAACCCGCCTGGGGAGCCTGTTCCAGGGTTCTGTCACCCTCACTCTAAATAAGTTTCTCCTCATGTTGAGGTTTGTGCTGGTTTGAGGCCAGCCAGAACATCTCTTGCCCCAAAAAAGGACAAAAGAATGACACACGCAAACGGATTGGAGAGTGATGGAAAAGTTTAAATGGAAAAGCAATTGGTGAAACTACAGAAAACTACAAACTACAAAGCATAGTGGAAAAGAACATCCTAAAGCATACAGAGCCCCCTCACAGAATTCCCAAAAGCTTCCCAATCCTCCCTTCCTCCCACCTGAGGGTCTACCCAATCCCTCAGGGCTCTTGCTTCCCCCCTCCTCCCACTGCTAGGCAAGTCTCAGGCTGGCCAGGTCTGAGACTGCCCCCCCGCCATTCTCCTCCTGGCATTAGGCCTAGACAGGCCTAAGAGGCCTTGAGGATACTCCCCCGGCATTACCCGATAAGAGAGGACATCTCCCATGGGAGCAGAGAGGGAAGAAAGAGGAAGAGAATGACTCTGCAGATGGCTTTATAGGGTGCAGGATTTATGGGTAGAAATACGCCGTTTCCTGTGTCCACCCCTATTGGGTGGGCACCCAGGACACCAGAGGTGTATCTCATGCAGCAATGGCAGGGGGCACCCAGTCCAAACTGCCACAAGGTTAAATCTTCCATGTTCAAGTCTGAACCCATTGTTCCTTGGCTTATCACTGTGAACCACCCAAAAGAGCCTGGCCCCCTCCCCTTGACACCCACCCCTCAGCTATTGATAGACATTGATCAGATCCCCTCTCAGTCTTCTCTTCCCAGACTAAACAGCCCCAGGGCTCTCAGTCTCTCTTTATAGGGGAGATGCTCAAGTCCCCTAAGCATCCTCGTCACTCTCCATTGGAAGGTCATTCAGTGCCAACCCCCCTTGCCATTGGCAGGGACACCTTGCACCAGACCAGGTTGCTCAAGGCCTTATTCAACCTGGCCCTGAACATGTCCAGGGAGGTGTGTGCAGGGATAAGGTGGTCTGGCAGGACTGACAATATTGGCATGGCCAACCAACACTTCTAAGCTTGCCCATCCAACAAAGATCCAACCAAGTGGACTCTCCCAAAGCACTGTAAGATCAACACCACCATGGCTTTTCAGGAGCATTAATCAAGAAATAATCAAAGGGGCAACTGTGGCCTCTGTGAGGCACCAATACCATCTCTTGAGCAGTGCTCAGAGTCTCTCTCTAGCTTCCTCACCTGCCAAAAGGGCAAGAGATAGTGGAAACAGGCTGGAGAAAGATGTTTCTGTGCCTGCAGTAAGGGCCTAGATGATGGTATCACCTTGAGATTATACACATAGGCTGCAAATAACTACAATTTCCATTCTTAATTTTCACATTTTTTCTTGTTCAGCAACAGGGAGTTGCTCTGTGCACTGGATAAAAGCTTCAGATTCATCTTCAGTGAACTGTGCCTACTCAAGAGGGCAACTTTGCCCCCAGGCACCAGCTTCAACAAGGTCTGAGGTCATTCAGCAGTTCAGGTATTTAATCATATCATACAGTATCTCCTTACCTACAGATTTCACTGCTTTGGGAGATGGTAGAATGGTTTTGGTTGGAAAAGACCTTTAAGATCATGAAGTCCAAACGTTAACCCAGCAGTGCCAAGTCCACCACTAATCTATGTTCCTCAGCACCACATCTGCATGTCTTTTAAATCCTTTCAGGGATGGGAAGTCCACCACTGCCCTGGGCAGCCTGGTCCAGGAAATGACAGCTCTTTTGGAGGAGAAATTGTTCCTCATGTCCAACCTAAACCTCCCTTGGCATAACTTGAGACCATTTCCTCTTGTCCTATCACTTGTCAATTGGGAGGAAAAAAAAAACAAAACATCTGGCTCCAACCTCCATTCAAGGAGTTGTAGAAAGCCAGAAGGTCTCTCCTCAGCTTTCTTTTCTTCAGGCCAAACAACCCCCATTCCCTCATCTGCTCCTCACAAGGCTTGTTTTCCAAACCCTTCATTAGCCTTGGTGTTCTTCTTAGGACCAGCTCCAGCACCTCAATATCTGTCTTGTAGTGAGGGGTCCAAGACTGAAGGCAGCTGAAAGCATCCCAACAGAGGATGGCCCAAACCATCATCCATTGCTTATGGCAGGGGGAGGAGGGTCCAAGTGCTGCCTTTCCTTCAGCTGCTCCTCACCAGGATTATGCTCTAGCTTCCCCAGCTTCATTGCCCTTCTCTGGACCCTCTCCTGCACCTCAATATCCTTCTTGTAGTGAAGGGCCCAGAACTGAACCCGGTGTTTGAGAAGCAACCTCAGCAGTGCTGAGTACAGAGATGCTGAGTGTGTCCTGCAGTAAGGCCATGCCTGGCAGAGGGGTTTAAGGAAAATTAATAATAATCTTGCCTCTTCTATTATTATTTTTCCCCTCCACAACACATGCTCCATTATTCATCAATGCAATACTCAGGGCCACTTAAGTTTATTTTGAGCAGTTTGTTCCACTGTGCTTGACTTTTATCTGGGAATTATTTTGAAAGACTTTCATAACAAATATCTGGGAAAGCACATGTCAGCACTTTGGCAGGGCTGGCAAATTTTCAGTGAGCTGGAGTTAAATTTAAAATGGAAATTGGTCTAATTAATTACTTGAGATGGAACAAGAGTGGGATTTCAGCCTATCACTAAAATGAAACAATGCAAGAAGAAACGACTGGCACGAGTCCAGGGAGAAGAAGCACAGACAGCATTTTCCAGTGAGGGACTGCAGGCAGGAGAGAGGGGGAGCAGGCAAGATTGGGCAAGAGTGGACAGGAGTGGGCAGAAGCAGGCAGAAATGGGCAGAAGTGAGCAGGAGCATGCAAGAGCAAGCAAGAGGTGGCAGGAGCAGGCAGGAGTGACCAGCAAGCAAAAGTAGGTAGGAGTGAGCTGGAGCAAACAAGAGCAGGCAGGAGTGAGCAGGATCAGGCAGCAGCAAGCAGGAGTGAGCAGAAGTACCAGGACTGAGTGGGAGCAACTAAGAGCAGGCAGGAGTGAGCAGAAACAAGCAGGAGCATGCTCCCCAGGCTTGCATCCTCCTGTGACCCATGCAGAAATGACCTGGAGAAAAGCACAGGAGTAAGAGGCTCTGAGGATGACCTCATGACATTGTCTCTCCTAATGGAATGAAAATAATGAGATGTCAAACCAAGACCTGATGGATCCTGGCAGGGCCATCACCAGTGGCTGAGAGAACTGAGATTGTTTAGCCTGGAAAAGAGGAAGCTGAGGGGAAACCCCTATTGCTCTCTACAACTCCTGAAAGGAGGTTGGAATGAGGTGGGGGCTGGTCTCTTCTCACTAATATCAAATGATAGAATGAGAGGAAATGGCCTTGAGCTGCTCCACAGGAGGTTTAGATTGGATATTAGAAAAAAGAGTGCAAGAGTGGTCAGGCAGTGGAACAGGCTGCCCAGGGAGGTGGTGGTATCACCATCCCTGGAGGTGTTCAAGAAACATGTGGCCATGGGGACATGATTCAATGGCCATCATGGTCTTAGGCTGATGATTGGACTTGATGACCTTAGAGGTCTTCTCCAACTGAAATGATTGATTCTATGATGTATGAAAAAGTGGTACCAGGGCTAAGGGCTGCCTGGCTGTGGCTGTGCACAACTGTCACTGTGTCACACTCGTGAGACACAGGCAGAGCTGGGCTGCAGTGAGAGCTGCTTCATAGGGGAAAGATGCAGAAAGTGACGCTGGAAATCCATCTGCATCCTGGAATGCATTGGGAAGCTACAAGGATGGCTCTGAACTACCTGTATGGAAAGCTGACTGCTTCCAAGTAAAAATCGTTCTGTTCAAGGGGGAAAAAAATAGAGAGAAAAAGTGCTTGGTAAACAGAAAAGGAATGTTCTACATGAGGCTGCAAGAATGAATAAAGCAACAAACTGCTACCAGGTTTTCATTTTGTGCTCTTACACCAGCAGTAGGAACAGGAATGAAATATAACCTGATTGAGTAAGAAGCAGGTGGGGTAAGGAATCAATGCACAAAGTTCTCAAATAAGCCAAGCTGTCTGCTGGAAGAGACCTTTCTGACAGATCCCCCTGGAGGATACTGAAGATTTAAAAAACTAAAATTAAAAAAAAAAAAAATCACAAGCAGCCCTGGGCAAATCATGATTCCCCCCCACACACCTCTAATGTTGATTTAAAATATGCAAATCTATTCACAAGCTAGGAGGCGAGGATGATGACTTAGACATGCACAACAGTGACCAATGAAAACAACAGCAGCCAATACACAAAAGAAAACAGGTTTCAAGTTTGGTTTTTTCTGCATTCACCATGGAAACCTCTCTCTAAGCATTGTCACCAGGTTCAGCTGGAGATATATGATGGGAAAAGTTTTACCCTCTTTTTTGTCTGTGGGGTGGAGAGAAGGATTTTTCCTTTATGTGGTGTGTCAGAACAGTTTGAAATGGGTTTGTCCAGCCATAGAATTCATAGAATCATAGAATGGGTTGGCTTGGAAGGGACCTTAAAGTTCACCTATTTCCAATCCCTCTGCCATGGGCAAGGACACCTTCCACTAGGATCAGGTTGCTCAAAGCCTCATCCAACCTGGCCTTGAATGCTTATGGGCAGGGGGCATCCACAATTTCCCTGGGCAACCTAGTCCAGTGTCTCACCACCCTCACTATGAAGAATTTCTTCCTAATCTCCAGTCTAAATCTCCCCTCTTCCAGCTGAAATCCATTCCCCCTCATCCTATCACTACAAGCCCTTGTAAAAAAAAAAAAAAAATCCCTCCCCAGCTTTCTTGTAGAGCCCTTTCAGGTACTGGAAGGCTGCTGTAAGGTGTCCCTGGAGGCTTCTCTCCTCCAGGCTGAACAGCCCCAACTCCTTCAGCCTGACCCCACAGGGGAGAGAAATAAACCTACAAATCAAAAATTACCTATTACCAGTTCTCAGGTCCTGTTTAGGGGGGAAATGGGGACAAAGGCTAATCTGAGGTACAGCAAAACTGGTTCAAGTCTGTGATCTGCCCAGCCATCTCCACACAATCTCTCTTCCAGCAAGAACCTGCACTGAAAATACATCTGGAAGTGTCCAGGGTCTCTGACAGGTTACTGACAGCTGATGGATGGATCAAATCCAATATCTGGAACACAAAATGATAAGGTGCAGAAGTGAAGGGGATGAATGACAGTGGCTAAGGAGATGAACAGACTGGGGAACCTTCACAGCAGAAAGCTGAATCTCCTTTTTCTACATGAGGAAGATAAGGAATGGGCTGGCAACAGCAGGGATTCATTTTCATCTGTGAATATTTGTCTTAAAAAAAAAATAGAATCAAAATCTTTGCAGTGCTTTTACAGTTGTGTTAGCAGTGTTGCTAACATGTGGAAGGTTATCTAAGGCTTTAAGAAACTTAACCATGACTGATGATAACAGGTATCTGTGCCAGCATGTCACCACATTTGAGAGGTGGAAACGCTCTCCTAGGTCTCCCACTCATACTACCAACACACCATCACTTTACTCTCTTCCCAAAGCCATCAAAGTCACCTCAAAGACAGTTTGATGATCTCTAAACACATTAGGTTCACAAAAGGATAAAAAAAAGTGTTTAAACACCAAATCTGAGGAGAAACTTCTTTGCTCTGAGGGTGCCAGAGCCCTGCAGCAAGCTGTCCAGAGAGGTTGTGGAGTATCCTTAACTGGAGAGATCCCAGACCTGGGATCCTGGGCAACTTGCTGTGAGTGACCTTGGTTTAGCAAGGGGGGTTGGACTTGGTGATCTTTAGAGGTCCTTTCCAATCCCCACCAGGCTGGGATTGTGTAATATGACCTAAAGAATGAAATGATTATAAAACCCAGACTGAAAAGCAGCCATTTTAGTAGCATATCTTCTGCTAAGAACCACTTCTTCCAAGGAAGCTTACAATTTTTAATGATTTGGTCTGGTGTAGCATTAATAATTATCAATAATTATCAGTCATCAATAATTACCAATTCATCCTCAGAATTCTCCTATTTCATTGACTTTTTTTTCCACTGGAGAAAGAAATTACTCAAAGGGAAGTTTCCCTGCTTTAAGAGGAGAGGAGGTTGGACTAGGTGATCTCCAGAGCTCCCTTCCAACTCCCCAGCATTCTGGGATTCTGGGATTCCAGAAAGTCACACTTCTCTGGCTTAGGATGCATCCTTTTTGTCCCTCCTGCAGCTTCCTTCCCCTGAAGCCCAGAGTCTCTGCCACAGCCTTCATTCCAGCTAATAAAAATTGAGCTGTTTGCAGCAGTGGAATATGAGGCCCCATCCAAAACAGACACATATTTCCTGCTTGTTTTTCCACAAACTAATTTTCCTTCCTTCCATCTCCTGCCTGTACAAATGACATCCTTCCTCCAGACTCATCTACAAGACCACAGAACCATTTAGCAATCCAAACCTGGATGCTCATTATCTGCTTCTCCTTCTGCTCTTTACTTATTTTTCTTTTTTTTTTTTTTTTTTTTTTTGGGGGGGCGGAGGGTGTCTCCATCACCTTTTCTTCTCAACTTCCACAATATTTGGGTCAGTAACATCTCCCATGGTTGCATTATTAACTTATAAACCTTTACAAGAATGACACAGACAGACAGTCTGCAAAATCTAAACACCCTCAGGACAGTTGGCCAACTTCAGTTCACAATTGCTAGAGACAACTTTCCTCCCCTCCCCTTTTCAGATTAGAGGTTTAATTGAAGAAGGTTCTCTTTTTTTTAACCTTCAAAAGAATAATAATAATTTTAAAAAAATCTGAACAAAAGAAGAAGAAGAGAAAAAAAAAGGTGTTTGGCTGGAGAGAGAGAAAGAAGGATGAAGCTGAAGAAGTTGTTTGGATTTTTTCCTAGTCCCAAGTTAATCCTGTGGGAAATAGTGAAATTCAAAGGGCTTTTCTTTCTTTCCCTTCCCCCCCCCCCATAATGAAACATCTTAGTCAGCTCATGTTGATCTGAAACTCAGTTTACTTTACAAAGGCTCAAGAAATAAAGCAGTCCATCAATTATTTAAAGTGTTTGGCCCTGATCCTGTAAGGCTTGGGGTACATGCTTAATTTCATCACAGTCTTAAAGCCAGAGCCTTCCCCAGACAGAGGCTTGGTCAGAGAAGTGGCTGGAAAAGAAAATGCTAAATTGGCTTTTCCAAGGAGAAAACTTGTTTGGTCATGGATGAGAGAAGCTCTGAGCAGGATGAATCCAGATCCTGTCTCTCAGGGCATGGTCCCTGGCACCCCACTGCCCCTCATGTTAAACTACCTCCTTCAGATCTCAGAGTAGGACAAGGGACAATGGATAGAAACCACAGCACAGGAGGTTCCACCTCAACGTGAGGAGGAACTTCTTCACTGTGAGAGTCACAGAGCACTGGAGCAGGCTGCCCAGAGAGGTTGTGGAGTCTCCTTCTCTGGAGACTTTCCAGCCCCATCTGGATGTGTTCCTGTGTGACCTGTGCTGGATTCTATGGTCCTGCTCCAGCAGGGGGTTGGACTCTATGATCTCTGGAGGTCCCTTCCAAGCCCTAACATCTTGTAAGCCTGTGATAATTAAAAGGGATCCAGATGTGGACTAAGCATCAAGGAAGGAGTGACTGTCCCCTTCTCAACCTTGTGGCCACAGGCCAGACTGAAGGGCAGCTGAGCCTCAGCACCAGCTTGCATTCATTCCGCCATTCACTGGGTCCTTTTCAGCAGAGACCACAGAACGACAGAATGTTAGAGGTTGGAAGGGACCTCCAGAGATCATCAAGTCCAACCCCCCTGCCAAAAGCAGGATCACTTAGTGTAGTCTGCACAGGAATGCATCCAGGCAAGGTTTTGAAAGCCTCCAGAGAAGGAGACTCCACAACCCCCCTGGAGAGCCTGCTCCAGTGCTCCGTCTCCCTCACTGTAAGGAAGTTTCTCCTCCTGTTGAGGTGTAGAGACTCAGAAAGCACAGGCAGGAGGTTATTATCTATAGAAATACACTACATTGTATTAAAATAGAAGCACAGATAACACACATAATCTTTGTCCTTACAAGAGGCAGATTGCAATGGAGAAATGCATTCTTCCCTTCCATGGAATTTAATTACTTGCTAAATTTAGATGCTGCCAGTATAGTTACAGAGGCTTAACTGCAGCTGGATTTAAATATTGCATGATATTTTATACTGTATACAATGGCTGATGTTACCTTCCTATGGATCTTGCCAACTCTTTCTAGGGGAATGCTTAGGTGTGCTCATAAGGTTTTAGACAGCTCAGTCATATTTGATGCCATCTTCAAAGAGAGAATTTCAGTGCCAGGTATTGGTGGGTTTAAAGGAAATATTCAGAGAGAGTTGGGAAGGACTGATCCAGAGTAAAAACACAGCTGCAAGAATAATTACATCTGCTGTAGGCATGAAACAGAGATAAGATGCAATCCATGAGGGATAAGAAAAGAAGTCAGTGTTAAAATTTCTCCTCTGCCATAAACTTATTATTTTTAAGAGCTCAGTACCCTCAAATTGAAAGAATTTAGGGAGAGCTTACCCTGAAGTGCTCAAATATCTCTGTGTCTCTGACCATCTTGGCACATGCATCTCAGTTCTTCATCTCCAATAAAGCAGCACACAACCAGCTCAGGAGAATTCCACAAGGACAATTAAAGAGCTGAAATTTCAAGTCTGTTTCAGAGACAACAGTAAGAAGGGTCAAATAAGTTCTCCAGTTTAATCCAACCTGCTCCTACTTCAAACTGCAGAACTTCCCACAGTATATTTCTCCTGGAGATGTTTGGCTTAGCTATAGCCTGTCCTAAATTTTCAGAGCCTTACTCCAAAGTCCCTGAGACAGCCAGCAGCAGCCATTTCAGACAGCTGCCATTTGTGAAGGATTTCACAAATCCTTGAAGAGCATCCTTCCTACTTTCTTCTTTTTATTTTTTTTCTTCTTTTTCTTTCTTTTTTTTCTTTTTTTTTTTTTTTTTTGAGTAGACTCACACAGCCCAAAATTCTTTGCAGGACCTCTGTTATGGTAATGCACAGGGCTGACATCCCAACTCTGCCAGAGATTGAAGCTGGATGAGCCAGACCTAGAAGTGCCATTTGAAAACATGCCACTGAAGTTGTTTGGTTTGTTGGTTTGTTTTTGTTGCTGGCAGCTGGGATTTTCTAGGTGTAGAACTGTGTTATCTCTGTAATATCAGAACTCAATTGAAGTTTGATCTGTAAGATTAGTTTCATTCCAAGCCCTTTGGACACTTGCAACAACAACATTTCCTTTCTCCCTACACGAATCTAATTTGGTCTCGCACTGCAACTCTGCTTTAGAAAGCTGTTTAGTGGCAATGTTGCAGAAATATGAATCAAATTTTCTCCAGTGAAATAGAAGCATCTGTCCAGGAAAGGATAATCCACTTTTCTAAGGGCACTGATGCCCTATTTTAGGTAATGGTTCTAAAATACAATAATAATCATAATAAGAAAATAGTTCTGAGATACAGAGTGTGCTGATAGCAAGCAGGCTCTCAGAGGTAGCCTTGCTGGCTCTGGGAGTGGCTGGGAGCATTGCCTGAGCCACAAAACTGCCCCCCCCCCCAAAGCTCAGGACCTCCTGGCATGTTAAAATCAAGCCTAACAGCTGGGGGGGTTTGGTCCCAGGGCTGATTTCAATTTGCAGACCACTCCACTGGCAGGTGAAATGCTTCTGAAAGAGGATTTGAAGGATCTTCCTCTTGGACCAAGAAAGAAGCACCTGAGCTGGATGCCTTCTTCAGACAGAGTGGGTGACCTCTTCCCTCTGCACCACCTGAGGGAGGAAGATTGCTGGGGATGGAGAAGGGGATGGTCCAGCTGAACACTGCCCTCCTCTCCTAGAGCAAGAGAGCCTCTTTGGCAGCAACCCCACCATAAACAAAGCTTTTAACAAGTCTCAGATTGTGTTGACAGAGAAGCATCCATAATTCAATCCTCTCTAGGATGTCTTTCTTACTGCTAACTGCATGAGCAACACTGCATGACCCACAACATGAGTGGAGCCACCAAAGCAGTAAGTGACAAAAGAGTCTAACTAGAGGAGAAAAGAATTGAAAAGAGGAGTTTTTTCCTGGCCTTTTGAAGTTTTCTTCCCATTCCCCCTGCTCTTCACCAATTTTCCACCTCCTCTGTGACTCCCATGCTTTCCTCTCCCAAAGCAAAAAGATGACTCAGTGGTTTCTTTAAGCAGCATCCATCCCACAGAATCACAGAATCACCATGGTTGGAAAAGACCTTCAGGATCATCAAGGCCAACCATTATCTATCTATCTATCTATCTATCTATCTATCTATCTATCTATCTATCTATCTATCTATCTATCTACCTATCTATCTACCTATCTATCTACCTATCTATCTACCTATCTATCTACCTATCTATCTACCTACCTATCTACCTACCTATCTACCTACCTATCTACATATCTATCTACCTACCTATCTACCTATCTATCTACCTATCTATCTACCTACCTATCTACCTATCTATCTACCTATCTATCTACCTATCTACCTACCTATCTACCTACCTATCTACCTATCTATCTATCTACCTACCTATCTACCTATCTATCTACCTATCTATCTACCTATCTACCTACCTATCTACCTATCTATCTATCTACCTACCTATCTACCTATCTACCTACCTATCTACCTATCTACCTACCTATCTACCTATCTACCTACCTATCTACCTATCTACCTACCTACCTATCTACCTATCTACCTACCTATCTACCTACCTATCTACCTATCTACCTACCTATCTACCTATCTACCTACCTACCTACCTACCTATCTACCTACCTATCTACCTATCTACCTACCTATCTACCTACCTACCTACCTACCTATCTATCTACCTATCTACCTATCTACCTACCTACCTATCTACCTATCTATCTACCTACCTATCTACCTATCTATCTACCTATCTACCTATCTACCTATCAGGGCCACTACTACACCATGTCTTTGAGCACTGTATATTTGAACACCATATCTAGGCAGCTTGTGGATGCATCCAGAATGGGGATTTAACCACTTCCCTGGGCAGCCTGTTCCAGTCATAGAATCATAGAATTGTTAGGGTTGGACCTCAAGGATCATCCAGTTCCAACTCCCCTGCCATGGGCAGAGACACCTTACACTAGATATGTTGCTCAGGGCCACATCCAGCCTGGTCTCAGAAACCTTCAGGGATGAGGCTTCCACCACCTCCCTGGCAAACCTGTTCCAGTGTCTCACCACCCTCATAGTGAAAAACCTCTTCCTAAAGTCTTTGATAACCTTTTTTTTGCCACACAAGTCCTTTGCTTCTGCTCAGTACAGACTACTCAGGAGGAGAGAGAGCTTCCAAGGCACAGCTGTGAGGAAAAGTGTGTACAGAGAAACAAATCTAAAGTAATTAAATAAACAGCAATAGAAACATTGAATCTTGTCCATTCCTGCTATTTGTGGCAGAGTGAACTTCTCCATGTCATGCCTCCAGAGGAGCTGTGGTGTATCACTTCAGCTGCTCTAAGGGTTAAGGACTCTCTTCCTACCTCCAGTGGTTGGCCAACGTTGTGCTGTTCAGCCCTGCTGCAAGCTCCTGCTCACATGGGATTGAAAGAACCAGAGGAAGGTATTATTGAGCTATTATTGGCATCTTTTGCCACATGCTGTCAAGTCTCTAACTTCAGTGGTCCAGAAGACTGAAGCAGAAAAGCAGATGAGACAGTACAATCATGCTGTACGGCTGGACAGTGCTTACACACTGGAAAAACATTGCCGGGCCTTGAAACTCAATCTTGTAGTGATAGAACAAGATGAAACTGCCTCAAGTTGCACCAAGGAAGTTTAAGGGTGGACATGAGGAACAATTTCTTCCCCCAAAGGGTTGTCAAGCTCTAGAACAGGCTGCTCAGGACAGTGGTGGTGGTGTCCCCATCCCTGGAGGGGTTCAAAGCCGTGTAGATGTGGTGCTGAGGGCCATGGTTTAGGGGTGACCTGGCAGTGCTGGGTTAAGGGTTGAACTTGATGATCTTGAAGGTCTCTTCCAACCAAAACAATTTTATGATTCTAAATATCTCCTCACAATGCACATATCTGCTCTGTGGCACAAATTGTCAGTGGCCTGTGAGTATTACTGGACACACTGTGTTGATAGCTTTAAGTTTTCTGCTGCAGTGTGACACAACAGAACCTAGGGCAGAAAGAACCTTCTCAATCAAGTTCCTTCTTTTCTTATGGACACCCACTAAAGAGAAATAATTCTGTTAAAACAATTGCATCTTGCTCCCATAACAGTTAGCAAGCTGTTTGCTGTTTTATTTTTATCCTTTCAAGTATGATGAAGTAACTTCAAGAGGGGTTGGACTAGATGATTTTTCAAGGTCCCTTCCAACCCCTCACATTCTGTGATTGTGTGATTCTGTGAATGCAAACCACCAGTCAAAGCCAGCAAAACCTTTAATATCCACCCCAGGCATGAGGAACATGCAAACTCCTAAACCACATACTTGTTGCAGAAAGCCCTTGGCTGCTGAGACCACATCGTTCCCAGTTTCCATTGAGCTGAGCAAGCAAAGGCAGGAACCCATTAATTTGCTGTGTGAGTTATGGTTCCCTGCAGCACCTTTTGTTCACTGTCAAGGTTCTGCAACAATGACAAATGCAGCTACATTCAGCCCCAAACTCTAGAATTTGATATACTAAATCATTCTGGATATTAAATGCCTCAGCAATAAGCCTAGCAAGTGAATTCCTCTGGAACCAACACTTTCTGCTGTACATGAGGCAGGAGGGACTCCTGATGTAGTCCTCTGTTACTTCATGGAAAAAATCAATCTCAGAATCACAGAAGAGTTTGGGTTGGAAGAGACCTTAAAAATCATCTAGTTCCATGGGCAAGGACACCTCCCTCCTACTAAACCAGGCTGCTCAAGGGCTCTGGCTTTGAACATTTCTAAGGTGTTCATCCAAAAAAGTCATGATGTGATGGAATCCAAATCAGTCTGCACCAAGACATCAAATGGCAATGCTAGAGAAATCTCTGTGAGGTCTGCCTTTGATTCACCAGGGTCTGTAAAGCTTTTCTCCCACAACTAAGGGCCCTGGCTCTTTGAAACAAACAGTTTCAGGGCAGTTTTATAAAATGTTTCCCCACATCCTGAGCTGAAAATGAGCTAAACTCTTAATAATAAACAAACAAGAAAAAAAAATAAAACACTTTAAAATTTGGGGTTTGGCCTTGCCTTGGAAAGTTTCCTCTCCAATGCAGTTTGAAAGCACTGTCATTCCCAGGAAAGAATCCCAGCATGGTGGGGATTGGAAGGACCCTCTTGTGGATCCCTCCTGCTAAAACAAGGCACCCACAGCAGCTTGCCCAGCATCACAATGCCCAGCTGGTGTTGGCAGCTCTCCAGAGAAGACTCCAACAACCTCTCTGAGCAGCCTGCTCCAATGCTGTATCACACCAGGAAAAATTTTCCCTGATGTCATAAAACCCCTCAATCCCAGGAAAATTCACATAACTTCCAGTGGCTACTAAAAGACACCACAAATGTACCTGAATAACTAAGGCAGCAGGAGGCAGTTTGGGCTGTTGGGAGGTCACCAGTTATTCCTATTTTAATAGCAGTCGCTGTACATGCAGATAAAAATTCCACTTACCCTAGTAAATAAACAGAGAAGGCTGCAGCAAAATAAACAAACAGGGGAACACAGCCAGAATGCTTAAGCAGCAAGACACAGGCAGCTTTTTCACTCTTATCAACCTCACTATTAATTTTGATTTTGTTGTTGTTTAAAATGACCTCCCTCCAGCCTCAGCAGAGCAGAGACAAAAGAACTCAGTGAATTTCATCTCATTTAAATTGTAAAGAATATGTAACTTACTAAGGGAATCCTAAGCCAGAACAGATTAAGGCATGAGGAAGGTGGAACAATTGCTATTTCATCTTTAATTTCTCCAAATCACCACCAGGTTTATCACAGTGGTTAACACCAGGAAGACTTTGCAAGCTTCATAAACAGTGGAGGTATTACCTATTATCACACGAGTACCAATTAGTTTGACCTTTCCAGCTTTCTCATTCTAGGCTTCCTTTTTTTTTCCACTTGACTAGAGAAAATATTGAGTCAATCCATGTTCTGTGCTCTTGATTCTCAGCTAGATTTGATTTGTATGGGGTTCCCCCCCCACACACACATCTGCAATTAGGAGACCCATCAAACGCTGCATTCACTCAAGCAATTCTTTGATTTGAACCAGCACAAGGCACAAAATAGAATAATAAATAAAAGTAAGGACACAGCCTTACACAATCAGAGCATGGTGGGGGTTGGAAAGGACCTCTGGAAATCATCTAATCCAATTCCACCACCCCCCAAGCAGGGGCACCCACATCAGCTTGCCCAGGGTCACAATGTCCAGGTGGATTTAAAACCTCTCCAGAGAAGGAGACTCCACAACCTCTCTGGGCAGCCTGCTCTAGGGCTCTGGCACTCTTACAGATAAGAAGTTTCTTCTGTTCAGATGGAACTCCTGTGCTCTAGGTTGTGCTCATTGCCCCTTGTCTGGTGCTGGGCAGCACTGGAAAGAGGCTGGCCAAAGCTTAGCTTAGTATTGCTCCATATCTGCTTCTCCCATCTCTCCCTCCCTGGTACAACAATGCGTTGCATGTTCATTTAATATTCATTGTAGGAAGTGTTGGCAAACAGGAAAACATTTGTGTGGCAGAAGAGTTGGGAGAGGGAAGGGTGCTGAGTGCTTTCCATCTGCCCTGCCCACATCTAGTGCTCACAGACCTGCCCCCTGAGAGATGCCTACTTGATGCCCACTGAAACTGGAGTTGACAGATCTCTTCTGCCACACGGATTTCTGGGCTGGACTAACACTCAGCTGACCTTAACAGACATGTACACAAAATCATACAACTGCCTGGTTGGAAAAGACCTGAAGATCACTGAGTCCAACCAAAGCCTAACATCTCCCTGTATATGACTGTTAGACCACGTCCCTGAGCTCCTCACCCAAACATCTTTTAAACACCTCTAGGGATGGTGACTCCACCACTGCCCTGGGCAGCCTGTCCAGTGCCTGATGACCCTTTCAATTAAGGTTTTATTTTTCCTTGTACAACTTGAAGCCATTACTCCCCCAGAAAGCCTTCCTGTAAGTCATCAATGAGGACAACCGCACACAAACTTTTCCTTGTGCCAAGCACCTTTCAGGTCGGCTTCTCTGAACTGGCTGTCTGCTCCCTGCTTGTGGGCACTGATTTCTGCATTATTTCTGGTTATTCTCTGTGAATAAACAGATATCAGCAAGTCTGGATCCAACAGAGGAATCCTTTTGTTCTCTTGATCATCTTGTGTTGAAAGCAAAGGAGCTGGGAGGAGCAGGGAGAGGGTAACGCTGAGCAAGGCACAAAAAGTCCCTACCTGTCAAGACACAATGTAAGAGGACCTGCTGCATCAGGCTGTGCAAGGAAAGATGGATAACAGTGAGGATTAAAGGAGTGGGTAAAAACAAAGGGGGAAACTGAGGGGCACAGTAGCTTTGTGGGTCACAGAGAACCACAACAGCTGTGAAAGAAGAAGAGAAAAAAATGAGGGGTTTGTGTTTGTTTTTTTGGGGCTTTTTTTTTTTTAATGGATTCCTGAGATTTTGGAAAATTCTCCTGTAAAACCTGTGATTGGGGTTACAGGGAGAAAATGCAAAATCCATCTGAAAACCTGCAAACTGGGGCTGGCCTGGACTCACAGAAAGGGCTGAAGCTCCTGATTCGGAGGGATGTGCTGCGGGCTGCACCACGGGCTGCGCTGTAGGATGCACCGTCCCCAGCCGGGGCTGAAACTGATCCGGCCGCAGCTGGAGCCAAGCGGGTCGAGTGCTGCCACCCTGTGGGATCCGTGTCACTCTCTGGGATCTCTGTGGCTTCGTGGGATCCTCATTACTCTGTGGGATCCTTGTCGCTCGTGTTTGTTCGTCTCACATTGCTCAGTGCTCTGCCGAGCTCCTCACTGTCACCACTGCACTTGGATTTGGGAAAGCATGGGGAGGGGAGGAGAGGGAGGGGGCTCTGAAGCCCCAATGAGCTCTTTGCAGAGAAGTGTTAACACCCTGAAATCCATTTAAACTTTAATTGGGGAGTTGGAAAGGGTTATAAATCTGATTCGTTGCTGAATTGTAGCCAGAATAAGAAGAAATATTCTAATTCAGATTAATTGGCATGTCAGGAATAACGATCTGATGTCCTTACACAATTCCTATTCACTGAAGCATATCGAGGCCTGGGCTGGAATCCTGGTTTGTGCATCACCAAGAGCTGATTCTGTTCGAAATGAGGCTTCTGCTGTACTTCATATTTCATTCATTTCTACTTCCAGCCATACATGCACAACAAAAGCCATTATACATCTCCCTAATTGAACAATACAGATCAATTAGATATGAAAAGTCACTCTTGGACTAAAACCCTTTTAGGCAAATGTTCTCCTCTTACGCTAAGTGACTTATTTAAAAAAACAAACAAAAAAACCCATCTAGGAGTTGAGTGCTGTTCAGAAGCATTTTTTTATTATTATTTCCAAAAGACTGAGAGGCAAAACTCAGAAGATTCATCCATTCATTCATTCATGGCAAGAGTAGATACAGAACTTTTACCTCCAATGCACAACAGTGAGAAAAACCTTCTCAGATGAAAGCTGTTCAGTGCTCTGTGTGGGAGGTGAAGAACCTTCCTCTGCTCAGCAACAAGCAAGCCTTTTCCAACACCTCTCATGGGTCACACCATAAACACCAAGTACAGTGTTACTAAAGAATATAATAGAAAAGAGAATCACATCAAATGAATTTATGCACCATTGGTAGCCCACCAGCTACAGGTTCCTCACGCAGATGCAAACTAAAAAATGCGGTGGTCCCACTAAAGGTCCAAGGAGAGAAGAATCAGCAAATCGTTCACACATGATGATGTCAGGAACCAAGGTTGCAATGGGTGGGCTAAGAAAAGCAGCTCAGCACTGTGGCAGTTAGCCAGGATGTTTCTTTTGCCACTGACTCAGCCATACATGTTCTTTGCTAATATACAACTTGTTCTATACATTAGTGACTTAAAGCTGCTACAAGCCTACAGCTAAGTTAACAGAAGGTGGTTCAGATGTCTTAATCCAAGGAAAGAAGACCTACCTGACAGAAACCTAGACATCTTAATGGTCTTTTCCAACCCCTAAGATCAGCTGTTGGCTCATAGATAGTGGCCTGAGACTGTAAAGGTACAGAACAGACCATGGCTCAGCCAGAAGAGGGGCATGGAGGAAGCTGGGGCTAAACCCAGTGGAGCAGAATTCAGTTTTTATACTGATTGCTCATGAACGGAGGCCAGGAAGGGTGGGGGGAAACCTCCAAACCATGGCTGTGGATCAAAGTGGAGAAAAACCTCTACTCAAGGCTTTATAGCTCTAGCTAGAAAGATGTGAAAATGGGAGATGAGGACCATAACCACATAGCCAGGGAGCAGTGTGGACTGAATATCCCCAGCAATCCTAAAGACAGATGGCTAGTTGGGTTTTCACACTCCTATTACTGGAAGCATAAAGATGGAAATGTGTTTAATTGTTTGAGCAGGATGTCGTTTAGAAGTACTCCCAAATAATATCCTGTTAGCTGCAGCAAAGGAGTTTAACAAACTTCAAGCTGGGTTAAGAAACCACTGGTAGGTAATTACTATTCAGGACTATTCAGGTGAAAATTACCATTTGGAACACAGGGGTTTTCCAGCACAAATAGCAACATTGCCATTTGTTCCCTGTTTGACCAAAATGACCTGCTAAAACTTATGGAGATTGGGTTTAAATACCACATCTCTTCACTGTTTCAACATTTATACAAATGAATTGTGACCACAGATTATGTCCCAGGCCAGCAAAGATCTTCTGCTGGTAGAATTTAAATCAATCTGCAGTTAGAAACAACTCAGGACTAACTTGTTTCTTGAAGAGCTACCAAAGGCCAGCTGCTGTTGGAAACTTCAAACAACTACATCTTTGGTCCAAGATCCCTCTGTGACACCAGATTCAGCAGCTCTGGTCATGTCCCCTTGGCTGGGTGCAGTCACAGAATTTCAGAAAGTTTTGGAAGAGACTGCTGGAGATCATCAAGACCAAACCCCTGCTAAAGCAGGTTCATCTAAATCAGGTTGTAATCCCCTGTGCCCTCCCCATCACACCAGCCACCTCAGAAGGATGTTAATTCAGCAGATCCCAGGAGGTGCAAGTGGTGGTCAGGCTGGAAATTAAACTACTCCCAGGAAGGGCTGTGGGAGGTGAGAGACACTGGTGGCAGGGTGAGGGGCACAAACTTTAGACCATGCCACTTCTGAGCAAGGACTGCAAAGGAAGAGGAACCATCACCCAGGATTGCTTTCCTGGGTTAAGAAAAGCTCTGGAGAAAGCCAAACTTAACAGTTGGTCTTTCAACCATATCTTGCTCTGTAAACAAGAATGGGAAAAGCCCAGGTGAGATGGTTCATAACATTTGTGTCCACTGAGGCTCACTGAAGGCTGGCTCCAAGCCTCTGCTAAAAAAAGGAGGGCTTGGTACTGGATATATCAAACCTTGTACTCATTAACAAAGATGTTTGGCCATACCTGGTCTCCATCTTCAAGTAACAGAGCGTGAAATGCTGACCAACTGGGAGCTTAGGAAAGAGCTAATGGAAGAAACAAATGTGGCAGAACTGTGTAGAGCTGCTTAACACAACGTGAAAACTAATCCCTATAAAGGTAATTTTAAGACTGTAAATGGTCCTGGATTATTTTCTTGAGTCCTCAAAAGATCTCTTTGAAGTGGAATAACAGCAAGTGTATTGCTTACCTCACTGAAGTCCACATGCTGATCCATCCATGCTGTAATTACATCCTTGAGCAAATAAAATCCCAATTTACACTGCAGAGCCTAAACTTGCTCCTTATGCTCTAGCTCCCTAAATTTGAATCATGCCTATGTCAAGGGCATTAGATTAATTGTGGCCTTGTTGGTCCTGAGGGTTTGATTTTCAGTGATCTAACCCAGCAATTAAATCAACCCCAACAAATTTTTCTTTTTCCTGGTGTCTTGTGGAAGCAGATTTTTATCTGGCAGATTAAGATAAAAAGTGATTGCTTGTATCTAGGGAAAAGCAAAGGATGAAGTTATTTCCTAAGTACAACACTGACGGCGCTGCAAACCCCTGTACAGAGCAGCAAATGCTTTTTGTCCTGCTTCCTAATAAAATGGGAACCTCTTTGAAGCTAAGCAGCTTTAAGCCAAGAGTTTTTGGTGTAGTATCACCATTTTGGGTGAATGATGGTAGGGGGACAAGGAATAGTTGTGTCCTTGTACGAAAGAGTAAATCAGTTGGATGTCATCATCATATATTTGCTCTGCTCAGAATAAGAAGAGTGAATCACCACTGTCATGATATTCATATTTATATTTGAGGAACCACTGTAGCAGATAACAGCAAAGATGTGTGCAAGTTTAAACCTTGGCAGCATGCCTAGATTAGAGTTTGGGAGCTGGCATTTGTGGACGTGGTGTGATTCATGTTACTTTTCTGTGTTTGTGATTACCTTGCTGTCAGGGGCTGCACATCACTCATGCCACCAAGCACAGAATCAGTGGGAAAAGACCTTTCCAGTCCAACCATTACCTAACTCTAAAGCACCAGGCTTCCAGCTTCTGCGTGTGAAGGAAAATTCCCAACTGTTGCACCCAATCCTCTGCAAATTGAGCCCTGTCCTCTGCATAACAAGGGGCTGAACAAGAGATCCCCAGTAAAACCTAAAGGAGCGTGTGAGTAGCTTTTACAGGGACATTACTGGGTCGTTTTAGGCCACAGATGGGAGGTGCGGGAAGAAACCCCAGACTTGCTCTCATCTCACACAGCTAAAAATAGACCTGTGATGATTTATGAACTTTCAAAGGCAGCAGAGTATTTTTAAGCAATATCATCTTCTCCTGCATCTCCTATAGCCCAGGAGAGAGATACCTGCATGGTGCCAGGGCTGCACCCATCCATGTCCCTGATGGAGACCAGAGGCTGACACCTCCATCATGCTTCACCAAATGCAATTCAGAAAGACCATTAGAGAAAATAAAAAGGCAATGGTCTAACTATCTCGTGGTTAATATCCTTCCTTCAGCTGTGCCTTGTCTTTACCTCTGATTTTTTTGTTTGTTTTGTTTTTTTTTTAAATCCAGTTAACTGCACAGACAAAGCCAACTCCCCGAGCCAAGGGGAATAAGTTACAGGGCACCAGAATGTCTACAAAAATCATTCTGAAGTTTATATCTGTAGTAAAAATGGTACAGGAGCTCAGACCTGTTTCTGTCCCTGATGGGATAACACAGGAATGTACTCTAAATCAAAGCAGTGATAATCCCAGTGAATATAAAGACCTGGCTATCAACAAGAAACACTTCCACACATCAGGAGGTGCAAGTTTGGGAATCAAGGTGGGCTCTTTCAGCAGCTATCTTGCAGTGCTGCTGTTCTCCTCTCTAGAATAAACACCCCTCAGCTGACAGTTATAAAATCAACACACAGGAAACAAGCAGCAGAGGGATTAACCCTGCAAATACAACTAAGCTAACACCAGGGCAGGATGGCTATGGTCTCAGAGACCACTGATCCAAGAAGTGTTGTGCCACACCACTGCTAAAGGTGTTATCATGGCATAAATAAGAGGACACACTGCCATTCATCCCCTCCCACCACCCAGAGCACACTGTAAGCACACTTGCCCCTCATCAGACAGCCTTGGTGACCTCAGGTGAGAGGCTAAGGAGCTGTGGACATCGTTGTTATTGTATATAAAGTTAGGGTTTGAAGGCAAGATCATGTCATCGCGTTTACTGTTTACATGCCAAGGGAGAAGGGAGGCTTTTTGCGAAGGTAAGCTTCTCTTCTGCTGTCATTCACATTCAAAACATCTATTTTGTCATCATCAAGAACAGCACAAGCTTAATATTCTGGGAAGACTAGGTGGGCTAGAAGAGAACTCAACTCCACGGCAGAAGATAAGGACAGGAAATTTTCCAAGTCACCAGAGTTTTGCCAGGATCGTTCAACTCCAACTATCTGCAGGCACACCCTGCTTCACTCCAGTCCTCACCACCCAAGCACTGCCTCCAGGCTAGCTAAGGCACAGGGACATGAAGCAGGAGATCTTCCTGAGTCTTCTCATAGGTGGCATTTACAAATAGAGACAAATCAAAGCCTTTTTGTTATGGCTTTCTGCAGAAGGGTTAGTTCAGTTGATGGAATCTGATGAAACACCTCCTGGAAATCAAGCAAAAATCTTGTCGTATGCACTCAGCTCTGCCCAGAGTTCGGCACAGGAGGGAGAGGTTGCTGCACGCCAGCAGAAGCCATTGTCTGAAGCAGGCTGCTTGGGGGAAATTAGCAGTGTGCACACCTCAAAATGAGGCTGTACAGCAAGTAAAAGAGGGATTAGCCATGTAAAGTCCTTTTAGTATTAGATTAAAGAGGGGAGGTGACTTTGAAGGATTATTCAAGAGCCATTTAAGCAGTTTTCAGGGACTTAACAAACGCAGGGTAAAAATGCAAGCTCCTCAGGTCCAGAAAAGGAGAAAAATCAGTGTCCTGGTCAGGAAGCAGCAAAACAAGCTTCTGGAGTGTGTCCACCAAGCTGGTCCACAGCGCAGAGCCCCATTGCCCTGCTTTTCGCACCCCGTGTCAGCAGCATGGGGAGTCTGGACTGGAGCTGCATGCACCCCCGGGATGGAGCTGCTGGCAGGGATCAAGAGACGCAAAGCAGGGAAAGGGTTCCGAGAGCTACGATGCTGCTGGGACGTGCCACAGGCTGTGCCATCCCAACCTCAGGACAGCTGGTGGTTGGCTATCCAGGCACGTTGGGAGGGAGCTGGGAGGATGCCGTGTCGGAAGGGATCTTACGAGGAGTGTGGCCATTTGAATCGGAGACTTAAACCAGTCCCTGTTCTCGTGTGGATGATTTATCGGCTGGGATGCAGGTCCTGAACTGAACCATGTAAACAGGAGGATGGATGTGCAAGCACAAACATAAAAGCTGACTTCTTTCCATAAGCCAAACACTCCCCTTCTTCGCCGCACCTCAGGATGCCTAATCAACATGCTGGCTTTTAATCCTTTGCCCACACTAATCCAGCAAGGGAAAAAATGAATACGATGCTGCAAGACCTCAGACTGTTCCACTGAACCCTCCTTGCGGAAAAAAAAAAAGAAAATCCAAGCCCACAAGCCAACAAACCACCCTGGTTTTGCTTCCTTTAAAAGGTGATGGATAATTAGTATGTAAGATGCAAACTATTTCTACTTGTTATGCAAGCAGCATCGCTTAATTTGTAGTTTAGAGAGCAAGTCACTCCTGTCTGGGATAAATAAAACAACATGCTGTGTTATGTTGCTCACGACACGGAAGCAACATCAGCCTAGGGAGAGCAAAAAGGGAAAAAAAAAAAAAAACACCAAAAAAACAACAAACCAATACAGAAGCTAAAACTCGAGCAAGGCAATGCCGGCAAGGAAAAAGTTCTGCATGCATTCTGCCAGCCTGGGAGGGAGCATCCCTCTGCCCACAGACACAGGCGCAGCCCTGAGCTCTCCACCGCTCTCTCTTCCCTCTTTCCACGGTCGGAGCTGACTCTGCCCGACCCTTCGCTCCGTTCCGCCCTGATTTAGTGGGGGACCCAGCCCGGTACCCACCGAGGAGCTGCGGAAGCCGCGCTGCACTCCGCAAGGCACCACGGGGACCTCCGGGGAACCGCACCTCCGGGCTCTTCATCCCGTTCAGCATCTCTCTTCCCTGGGAGCTCCGCACCCCGTCCAGCATCTCCTTTCTTGGAGAGTTCCGCACCTCGACCTCCGCACCCCTTTTCAGCATCTCCCTTTGTGGGGAGCTCCGCATCCTGCGCTCCGCACCTCTATCATCATCTCCCTTCCCTGGGAGCTCCGCATGCCGAGCCCCGCATCCCTTTCAGCATCTCTCTTGGCGGGGAGACCCGCACCTCTTTCAGCATTTCCCTTCGCAGTGAGCTCCGCACCCCGCGCAGCCCAGCCACTCTCTTCTTTCCCTCACCACTGCAAGCGGTTTCAAGCCTGATTTATTCCCAGTTCAATCTTTTCAAACCCGCCTGCCTCCTCCCGCTGCAAAGCCGCTCTTACCTGGGCACCAGGGCGACGGGACATGCCGGGGCTCCGCGGGTTCTGCCTGCCCTCCCGGGCCGTGATGTGCCGTGCGCGGTAGCCCCGAGGTGCGCAAGTCTCGCAGCAGCCCCGCGGCCGCAGCATTGAGCATCAAGCGGCCGGGGAACCGGGCGAGCGCCGAGCCAAACCCCACCTCCCAAACCTGCGCCGTGCGCGGGGGGCGGGCGGAGGAGCCGCGGCAGCGCGGCTGCCCTTAACCCTTCTCCTGCCCCGCAGCCCGGGAGAACCGCCCCGCTACAACGCTCCCTCCCCTGGGCTTTGCTACAGCGGCTCAGTCCTGAGCCCGGAGGATAATTTCCCTTTTTCCTTTTTTTTTCCTCCTTTATTCCCCCTTTTCATCCTTTCTCCCTCTTTCTCCTCCCTTTTCCGCGCGATTTTCCTCCTTTACTCTCCCTTTTCTGCCTTCCCCCCCCACCACACGTTTTCCCGCCTTTTCTCTCTGTTTTTCCTCCTTTTCCCCCCATTTTTCTCCTCCCTCTGCCCCCCTTTTTCCCCTCCTTTTTCGCCTTTCCCCCTTTTCCCTCCTTTTCCCACCTTTTTTTCCACTTTTACACCTTCCCCCCATTTTTTCCTTCCCTTTCCTTTTTCCTTGTTTCTCCCCCTCTTTTTTCCTCCTCCTCCCCCTTCTTCCCCCTCCCCAACTTTTTTTTTCTTTTTCCTTCCCTCCCCCCTCTTTTTTCCCTTTTTTCCCCAATTTTCCTCCTTTCTCACCTTTCAGCTCCAGTGTAGCTCTTCCCAGTAGATACAGAACACCCCCTAAAACTACCACATTCCCTCACCACCCAGACTGATCTGCTTCCTGAATCCTAGGGCACCCCGTCTGTTTCCCACATCCTGGGGCACCATTTCTGCTCCCAGAGCATCCCAAAGCATCACTTCTGGGGAGCCTGATCCCTTCACACTCCCTGATATTTTCCCATCCTCAACCAGTCCCTTTCCCATTAACAAGAGACCTAAAAATCCCAAATTACAGCTCAGGGCATTTATTTATTTATTTATTTCCCCCCCTCTTTGCCTTCAACTTTAAACTCAGATTTTCCATAATTATTTTCACTCTTCCAAAGCTCCTTCATCCTTCTGCTCTGCCAGCCTCCCACTCCACACAACCAGTCCACCTTCTCCTTTCTGACCCTCCTCATCTAAGAAATGAAATGTCATGCGCAGGGAGATGACACAAGCTGGAGAGCAGAGAGCACACAGGTCCCATCCCTGCTGCCTTCTAGCCCTCCTGGCCGCCAATCTGCCCATCTGCTGTCCCGCTCTGAGACCTGGCTCAGGATCCCTCAGGAGCTTCTCTACTTGCTACCGCAATGCAAATAATGAGCCAGGAGCTGCTTGTAAAGTCAGAGTTCAGGCTTAACGAGAAGAATGATTTAAAGGTGCAAAGAAAAGAATGAAAATGTCTTCAGAAGTGGAGGTGGGACCTACCTTTCTGCCTTGTCCTGGAATCTTGGAGTGGGAAATACTCTTAAATGGCCACGCAAAAAAAAACCCCACCGCCTTTCAGCGCAAAGAGGGTATTCAGTCTTAACTGTGCCTCCCGTGGGGCTTGAGGGATTAAGTGCAACCCTTATTATGTTTAATTATCTCTAGAGCTGCTCTCGGTGCTTGCTGCCTTTGCTTTATGGTTTAATAAACTGCACGTCGATATAAACTGAATGACAATTAACATTAGCGCAGGTTGGAGTCGCCGTTACTGCCGTTTACAGCTTCGTGCTCCGTGTGCCTTCCCTCAGAGGTTTCCTTTCCATGTATCAGCACCTCTTTATCAGCACCAAAAAGGTGGTTGGGAAGCCCCACCAAGCGGCTCAAGAAGGTGGAAGTCAGGGATCCCACACTCAATCCCACATAGGATTTGTCTGGGTGGATCCAAAGGGCTTGGGCAGCACTACATGCAGCAGGAAAGAAAGGCGCCAGGGAGTCTCAAGCAGCTGGAGGTAGCTGAGCAGCTTTGGCTGGGCCAATCCTGAGCAGCTGCTGAGTACTGCTGTGAACAGTCTCTTAGGAATGCTCAGCTCCCATATAGAATCATGGAATTGTTTGGGCTGGAAAAGACCTTTAAGATGATCGAGGCCAACTGCTAACCCAGCATTGCCAGGCCACCACTAAACCATGTCCCTCAGCACCACATCTGCATGGCTTTGAAACCCTCCCAGGGATGATGATTCCACCAGTTCCCTGTACAAGCACTTCATAACCCTTTTGGGGGAGGAAATTATTCCTCATATCCAACCTAATCCTCCCCTGGTGCAGCTTGAGGCCATTTCCTCTTGTCATGCCACTTGTTACTTGGGAGAACAAACCAACATCCACTTCGCTCCATCCTCCTTTCAAGGAGTTGTACAGAGCCAGAAGGTCTCTCCTCAGCCTTCTTTTCTTCAGGCTAAACAACCCTAGTTCCCTCCTCTGCTCCTCACAGGACTTGTTCTCCAGACCCTTCATTAGCCTTTGTGTTCTTCCTTGGACCAGCTTCAGCACCTCAATATCTGTCTTGTAGTGAGGGACCCATGACTGAAGGCAACTGAAGGCATCTTCATGGAGGATGGCCCAAATCACTGTCCACTGCTTATGGCAGGGTGAAGAGGGGCCAAGTGCTGCCTTTCCTGCATCCTGCTGAAGGTTTGAGGTTTGGACCCAATGGTGAATCAGAGTCTGGAGGAGGCAGGAGTGCTGTGTTTGAGCTGTGTGTAAAAGAATTCCCTAGCGTTATGAAATGTTATATAAATGTTATGTATTATTTGTGTAATCTCATTCTGATTTATACAAGAGTGGAGACTGCTCAGTAATCCAAAATAAATATATTTCAAGTTTAGCACCAAGTGTTTTCAATTTGGGAGTGCCTGTGTCTCCAAGGTCACCTCATAAATCCTGGCACTCTGGCACGGTGCTGCCAATCTGTGTGGGGTGTAATAACTCTTGAGGGAAATCAACGCTGAAAATGCTTCCGAGTTTTTCAAAAGGAACATGGATGGAATACATCATCATAACCCCTCTGAGCGTGCAGCAGCCTTACCAGTGTGGCAAGTGTCAGGGCTGGGCAGGCCACCAGACAAATGACAGACACACTCCATGACCCTTCACCCTTCCCAAAAGGAAGAGAAAAGGAAGGAGGGAGAGAGACTGATGGGGTGGGAAAGAAAATCAACCAGCTGGGATGGGAAGAAGAACAATGCCATGGGATAGAGAGACAGAGACACAAACCAAGAGCCAACCCAAGCCCTGATGTCAATGAGGGCACCACTGACACCATTGATGCTGGGGGCAGGCACTGGGCAATTCCCAGACTGGACTCAGCAGCAGATGGGAACTGGATTCAGAAGAACAGGGATTGGGAAGGAAAGCAGAAGGGACAGAGTCTTCCTGGGACACCAGCCGGGGAAGAAGAGGTTTGACCTGGGGATCCCTCGGTCTTGTCCTGAATTTGCCTTCCATGGGCTGCAATCCTCTGATGGGCAGTTAAGGCTCACCTGTCCTGGCTGCTCCTCCCTGCAGCTGCCACCTCTGTCTTCCTTCCCCCTAGGGTGGTCCACAAGCTGTGGCAGTGACCTTGGTGTGTCCAGGAGCAAATTTCAGGCAGAGTCTTTCTGCAGCCCTCAACAGGAACTCTGCCCATCACTTTCTCCCTGCTAGAAGCAGCCCCTGGCAGGGCAGAGCTGCCCTGAACTTCATTCAGCAAGGGCCTCAGTGAGCAGAGTTTGAGCTGGGAAGTCTCAGCACTGACCAGAATTAGTTCTCCTCCAGCTCAGACCAGTACAAAGCACCAGAGAAAAACATCATCCACGTTGTAACTGACCACTGAATGAACAAGCAAAACAGGTCACCTGTTTTATTTTTTTTTTCCTAAATGAATCCACAAATAAGGCCAAAGGTAGAAGAGTCAGACATCAAAGACTCCAGTTTAAAATTCAGACATATCCTCCTCAGCAAATAGTCTACACTACTTCATCAAGCTGGCAAGGGAAAAAAAAAAAAAGTTAAAAAGACTGGCAAGAAAAAAGGGTTTTTAAGATCCCTTGTAATTGTAAAGCTGACACTTTGAATAAAGCCTTGCAGAAAGCCTTCAGAAACACATTGCTGCACAACAGTGCCCCTGATTGACATTTGGGATACTCATCCCAGAGTACCACTCCAGTTTTTGGCACCATCATATTAATTAAGTAAGACCAAACTATTTTTAATTACCGTGAAGGTTGTCATGCAAGCCTGCAAATAAAGCCAAGCAGAAGGCAAAACTGGCACCATCCTTGACACATTTGCAACGTTCTGCCCTGCCATTGTGACATGGAGTGGGCTGAGCCTAACATATGCACCATGTGCTGCCCTTTGCTTACTCAGAGGAGGCAGTGAAGCACAGCCCTGCAGTGCTTTCACACCAGTTTAAAGGGATGAACCAGGCATACAGGGACAAACCAGGCATACAGGGATAAACCAGGATTATAGGGATACCCCTGACATATAGGGATACATCAGACTTATAGGGATACCCCAGACACAGAGGGATCACAGAATCATAGAATTTTCAAGGTTGGAAGGGACCTCAAGGATTATCTAGTTCCAACCCCCCAGACATGGCCTTAAAAACTTTCAGGGATGAGGCTTCCAGCAGCTCCCTGGGCAACCTGTTCCAGTGTCTCAGCAACCTCATGGGGAAGAGCTGGATACTCCAGACATAGAGGGATACACCAGCCATGTAGGGATACCCCAGACATAAAGAGACACCGCAGACATAGAGGAATACATCAGACATAGAGGGATAGCCCAAATATAGAAGGATACATCAGACATAGAGGGATACCCCAGACATAGAGGGATACATCAGACATAGAGGGATACCTCAGACATAGAGGGATACCCCAGACATAGAGGGACACCTCAGACATAGAGGGATACCCCAGACATAGAGGGATACATCAGACATAGAGGGATACCTCAGACATAGAGGGACACCCCAGACATAGGGGGACACCCCAGACATAGAGGGATACATCAGACATAGAGGGATACCTCAGACATAGAGGGACACCCCAGACATAGGGGGATACCCCAGACATAGAGGGACACCTCAGACATAGGGGGATACCCCAGACATAGGGGGATACCCCAGACATAGAGGGATACCCCAGACATAGGGGGATACCCCAGACATAGAGGGACACCTCAGACATAGAGGGATACCCCAGACATAGAGGGGTATCTCAAAGGTAGGACCAGACTGTGATTTATGGATGCTGAACTTGCAGCCTGGACTTTGGCAGAGGCTATCTCGATTGAGGGCTGCAGTTTGTGTAGGTCTCAGGAAAGGTTTGGGCATTGTTTAACTAATACAATAAGATTTCATGAAGTGACTCTGCTTTAAAGGACTGCTGCAAAACATCTCCAAGGTTTACACTGCAGTTTTGTCTGACCTTTAATTAAAATACCAAGACCATCTTTACATGGCTCTTGGTGAAGCACTTTGAGGGGCTGTGTAAATTCATCTTGTATCTCAGTCATACCTGCAGCAGCCCAGCTTACAAAGTGGGTTTTGGAGAATTTGCCTTTCTTTTATTTATTTAATTTTTTTAACCATCACCAGCCTCCTGTGTGTTTCACTTCAGGACAATGTATCAAATCATAGAGTCAAATGCATCAGTTTTAAGGTGATGCAGTTAGAGAAAAGAAAAAAAAAAGAGTCATCAGCAACTGGTTGAGAATTTTGTGTGACCTGTAAACATTTCCAAATCCATGGATATGGGACAAGAAAGATGGGATATGGTGGAGAATGGATTTTTTTTTTTAGACAAAGTTGAAGTGATTTTAGTGCTGTGGAACAGTGGTGGATGGAAGGTCCTGTTATGTGGCAATGAAAAAAAAACTGAAGCAATGAAAAAAACTCAGTGTTTTTTTTTTTCCCACCATGATCCAGTGCTTGTTTCAGCTCTTCACAACTGCAAGGCTGTTTGCTCCAAACTGAGTCAATCTTTCACCACTCTGGTGAGGTCCCTGCCAAAGATCATGGGATCACAGAATGCATTGTGTCAGAAGGGACTTCTCAAAGTCATTTAGTCCACCCTCCACATCTTTAACTAGCTCAGGTTTTCTGAGACCCTCGTCAAACCTGATTTTGAATGTCTCCAGGGAATGGATATCTACTATCTCCCTGGACAACCTGTTCCAGTGATCCACCATCTCCATAGTAAATAACTACCTAGTGCCAGCTTCAGTGAAGCATTTTGAAAATGCAGTACTTACTGCTAAAAAAATGGTGGAGAAGCAAAGATCTACACCTACAGACTCAGTGTCATGAAGTTGGCTTCAACAACTTTACTGTCTGTGCAAACAAATCCAAGGTGCAGATTTCTAAAGGAGTCTTAAAACAGGAGAAGGACCTGGGAGTCCTGGCGGACAACAAATTATCCATGGGTCAGCGATGTGCCCTTGTGGCCAAGAATGCTGATGGTATCCTGGGGTACATTCAGAGGAGGGTGGGCAGCAGATCAAGGGATGTTCTTCTCCCCATCTACTCTGCCCTAGGGAGGTCCCACCTGGAATATTGCACCCAGTTCTGGGCTCCCCAGTTCAAAAGGGACAGGGAAATACTAGAGAAAGTCCAACAGAGGACTACATGAATGCTGAAGGGACTGGAGCACTGCCTGATGAGGAAAGACTGAGAGACCTGGGGCTGGTTAGTCTGGAGAGAAGACTGAGAGGGGATCTAATAAATGTCTATAAGTATCTGAGGGCTGGGGCCAGGAAGGAAGGGACAGGGACAGGCTCTGCTCACTTGCACCCTGTGATAGGACAAGGGGCAATGGATGGAAACTCCAGCACAGGAGGTTCCACCTCAACATGAGGAGGAACTTCTGCACTGTGAGGCTGACAGAGCACTGGAACAGGCTCCTCAGAGAGGTTGTGGAGTCTCCTTCTCTGGAGACTTTCAAGACCCATCTGTTCCTGTGTGACCTGTGCTGGATTCTATGGTCCTGCTCTGGCAGGGGGGTTGGACTTGATGATCTCCTGAGGTGCCTTCCAACCCCTAACATCCTGTGAGCCTGTAAACTGTTTAGTTTAATTCCAGATTCTTCAGATCCATAAAATCTTTGGAAGACAACAACAGTTCTACCTGAATCAAGGGACACAGGAATGGACATAAAAATTATTACTGGGGAAGAAAGTCTTCGGCAGTTCAAAAAGCTTGGCTTCAATAGGAGCTGAGTCCAGAATCTTTTTGTGTTTTCCACTGGACTTTCTGTACCCAAGCTTTCCCTGCAACTTAAAAAAAAAAAAAAAATCCCTTGAGGTTCACATTTCCGAATCACATTTGGCTTTAAAGCAGATTTTTATGACCAAAATGGTGAAATTCAGGATTTCCAAATTAAAAGAATGCAGTTCTGGGATGCTAAAACTCTAATTTATAACTCTAAATTAAGGCCTTAGGTTACAAAGCAAAGAAGTTTAACATTAAAAATAATTAAAAAAAAAAAGAAGAGGCAGAACAGGAAAACCCTGAAGCTTCTCAGTTTAATAATTATAAATTATGGTTTTGGGTTTTTTTTTTTTTTTTGTTATTAAGAATCCAAGGTGACAGCCACTGCTACATTTTAGTAGTTAAAGAAACATATTAAGGCCAACTTCATTATCTGCAGTGATTTTTTTTTTCTTTTCTTTTTTTTTTTTTTCCTTTTTAAAGTCAAAGTTTAAAATGCAATCAACTAATTCCTTCAGAAATAAAAAGACAAAACTCACCTTCCTCCTAAATGCCTGCAAAAGGGAAGCTTCGAAGGATGCAAGGTGGACAAGGTGCACCTGAAAGAGCTTACAAATAAAAGCCACTCAACCCACACCAAATTCAGAGTGTGCTGCCATGATAAGGTGCTGACATTTATAAATGCCATGTGATTAGCATGTGAAGAAGAGATACAAATTCATGGTGTGCTAAGACCCATTAATCATCCATCACCTGATAAACAAGCAGCATAATGCCCTCCCAGGTCCCTTTCAGAGTCCTAACAGAGATGGCTGGGGGGCTCTGATAGCTCAAACACCACTTCAGGTCCATGAGGTAGGACTCCTGCTAGCAGTAACCTTGTGCAGAGCTGGGATCTTGGGAAAGAACATGATGCACATGGAGCTTTGTGGCTCTGGACAGCCTGGTCTAGGTGAGGATCACAGGATGTCAGGGGTTGGAAGGGACCCAAATAGATCAATGAGTCCAACCCCCCTGTCTGAAGGCCTCCAGAAGGGCCTTGAAAGTCTCCAGAGAAGGAGACTCCACAACTCTCTGGGGAGCCTGTTCCAGTGGTCTGTGACCCTTGCAGTAAAGCAGTTCCCCCTTGTGTTGAGGTGGAGCCTCCTGTGCTGCAGCTTACATCCATTGCTCCTTGTCCTATCACAGGGAGCAAGTGAGAAGAGCTTACTGCAGAGAGTGTTGGAGCAGATGACCTTTGGAGGTCCCTTCCAACCCAGCCCCTTCTATGATTCTATGAAAATTGAAGTTTGGATGAAAGAATGAGCATCAACCACTTGCCTCATCAGCCATGGTGCACTGATTCTTCTTCCAAAGCTAGCTGAGACTCACAGGCACTCAGGTTTTCTGGTAGAAATGTTTCACTGAAAGCTTCATTTGGCTTTCAGGGAGTGAATCTGCACTTTGCTCTTCAAAACTGAAGCCTTCTAGCTACAGTCTGATTCCAAAGGACCTCTGCATGGTTGGACACTAAAGATTGAGCTGGGCAGGGTGCTGGGTCATCTCATTGACCACATTTTTTCCAAGAGAGGTTGGACCAAATGGTCTTTGAGGCCCCTTCCAATTCTATGATGTGGTCATCCATGAGTCCAGCTGTGTGATCTAGGGAAGAGTAGCAGCTTTCTTTCCCAGGGAAGCTTGTGGAGGAGACAGGCTTTCCAAGACACATAAAATTCCAAGTATCCAGAGAAAAGTCAGCTCTAGGCACTTAGGAGTTAATGTCATAGGACAAGAATTACCACATCAAATGCAGTCTGTCTTATCTAACATCTTGCCTCAAATCATGATTGTCATGAGTTATTCCAGGGAAAAGAATGACAAATGACTCCTTCCTCCAGGACACAGAGCAGTTGGACATCCTAAAGCATGATGATCAGTACTTCTGTGTCATCAAACATCCCCCCCATGAATCTGATTGTCATCAGCATCATCATTTAGCAACCTGATTTAGTTAAAAGCAGCCTGATGTCCCTGCTGACTGCAAGGGGTTGGAGTAGATGACCCTGAAAGGTCCCTTCCAACCCAACCCATTCTATGACAATTATGTCAGCTTTTGAGATATATCTCCCACAACCACACACACAGGATCACAGCTCACAGGATGTTAGGGGTTGGAAGGCACCTCAGGAGATCATTAAGTCCAACCCCCCTGCCAGAGCAGGACCATAGAAGCTAGCACAGGTCACACAGGAACACATCCAGATGGGGCTGGAAAGTCTCCAGAGAAGGAGACTCCACAACCTCTCTCTGGGCAGCCTGCTCCAGTGCTCTGTGACCCTCACAATGAAGAAGTTCCTCCTCATGTTGAGGTGGAACCTCCTGTGCTACAGTTTCTATCCATTGCCCCTTGTCCTATCCCAGGGTGCAACTGAGCAGAGCCTGTCCCCTCCCTCTTGACCCCCAGCCCTCAGATATTTATGAACATTTATTAGATTCCCCTCTCAGTCTTCTCCTCTCCAGACTAACCAGCCCCAGGTCTTTCAGCCTCTCCTCATAGGGCAGTGCTCCACGTCCTTCATGATCCTTGTAGCCCTCCCTTGGACTCCCTCCAGCAGATCCCTGTCCCTCTTGAACTGGGGAGCCCAAAACTGGGTGCAATATTCCAGGTGTGGTCACAGATCTGTCCCTTTCCACCAACAGAGCCTCAACTCCAGAGCAGCATCCTGGGCCTTGTATGGTCTTCACACAACCCACCCAGGAAATTTTAACTGATTTTGGAGAAACAGGATTAAAGTCCTAAGTAGCTACCTGAAACCCCTTCAAAATATGACCTGCTGTTCTCAGTAATGAGAACTGGGAGGTCTTGAGGATCTTCCCCACAATGGAAGCCAGGGAGACAGTTCTGAGCAAGACACAGCCTGTTGTTAATGTACAGATAAGGAAGGACAAAAATAGAACTGTTTTAATTTCAGTATGGAAATACAGGGAAAAATGTATTTGTGGCAAGGGGAAAAAAAAAGTAATGCAGATTTTTCTTTGACAGATTTCTATGGAGGCCACTAAAAAACAGCAGGAAAAGGTGGGGAGGGGGAAAGAGTAAAGCAAAACATCTCTCTGTAGCTTATGAATCACAGATAAACCTTATTCCAATAATTATAGGGTAGAGTTTTATTTGAGGAGTAGTAGCTTGCCAATAACAAAAATAAAGCCAAATACTTTCATAGCTGTTAGAAGAGTAAAACCAAAATTGACTTTTTCCCCCCCTTTTTTTTAATTGAAACAATTATTATTATTTTTCCTGAGGTTAGTTTGGTACCTTCACTAGCTAAGTTATTAACTGCCACTTGATTTTTAGCTTTATGCAGCAGCTGCCAACACACTCCTCCTGCATTAGCAATTTTCTATAGGGGATGGTATTATTATGGAAGTCATGCTAGAGGTCCCCACTTAAGTCATCATCTGAAAACAATCTCCTGAATTGGATACATCCTGTGGGAGCAAACAAACAAACTCAAAGAGCTCTGGCCCAAATGTATTTATGATATTTAAATAAACACAGGAGAGATTGTACATCTGTGATGGGGCCAGAGCACAGCCAAATCAGTGTAAACATGTTGTAGGGGGTTCAAAATGCCATGGCACCAAGACCAGGAGATGCTCTATGTGTGCTAAACTTCATTTTCCTCATCCACCAGAGGGGTTGTGGAGTTTCCTTCTCTGGAGGCATTCAAAACCTGCCTGGATGCATTCCTGTGTGACATACCCTAGGTGATACTGCTCTGGCAGTGGGGTTGGACTGTAATTTTTTGAGGTCCCTTCCAACCTCTAACATTCTGTGATTCTGTGACCTCACAGATTTTCACATACTTGTGAGAAATTGTCATCACTCTGGGGACTCCACTAAAAGGAACAGTTGTGGAGCTGCTGTGTAAACCCAAATCAGAACACAGGATTAGCATCTTCTGCTGCACTTTGCCTGGTGGTGGTTAGATATTAATCTGAAATGTGCTTTGTGAGTAGTTGCAAAAATAAGCAGTTCTGTAAACACAGATCACATGGAAATTAACTCCTGCTGCCCCAGGAGAAGTTTGCTATTGAATTAGAAGCAGCATGTGAAAGTAGGGTCAAGAAAACAGGGATCCAAAGACATTAAGTGCTTTGTCCTACACAGAGAAACAACCAGCAGCTGAATCTTCCTGGTCCTACTTCAAGGTTCATCAGAAACAAACCCCTGTTTGAAGTCACAGGTGCTGACCCCACCTCTGATATCTCTACTATTGACTTACTTGCTGCTACCTGTCCTCAGAAATGCCACTGGTTCTCCTCAAGATGCTGATCCCACTTATTCCTGATGAAGAAGAATAATCCAACTGTAATAAATAAAAATTAAATTATTTGTTAATCATATGTGAGGACCCTGACTGTTCTCTGTTTACCCTTTCCTAGACAATCTGTTCAAGCCAAAATGTGCAATAGCCCCCTTATCACCTTTCCAAATACCAGAGGGCTTCTCCCCACACCGGTAAATACCTGTGGGGCCAGGGACAATAGGTGACTATTGCTGTCATCAGGGCAGGGGAAGAACGTTTCACACCTTGTCTCCTCTATTCAGACCTCTGCTGATGAGACAATGCCCAGGCCAGGGCAGGGCTGTGGGGGAGCTGTAGACCTGACCCACAGCAGGAGAAACTGAAGGCCCTGGGAGGTTGATATGGGCTGTGAATACAGCTAGGGAGCCTCCAGATTGGGCAGATTGGATTTGTAAAGTCTGTTAGTGCTCTGACAAAGAGTTCCTCATCCTATCTGCTAAATCCTGCAGCCAGTGTTAAAGGAGCAGGAAATCTGGGGCAATGAGTGTTTAACTGTGGGGTTCAAACATCAGGTCTCTGAATTTGGGTTGTTGGGCACTTCAACTAGTTCCTGTATCAGACAGACAAAAAGCTCAAGTTCAAATCACAGCAATAATGAAAGCAGCTGAGCTGGGATGTCTAAAAAGCCACTGAAATATGAAAAACAAGATTTAAGGAGTGGATACTAAAGATGTAGCTGTTACATAATGTCTATCATATACATTGCTTCCCTCCTCATGGCAAGGAGAAGAGTTTCACTGGCCTGGACAAATCTGCTGTGCCGTAGCTAGTGGAGAGTTTCAAATTCCTTGACTTTAAAATGTAATGAACCACCTACTCTATCACAACAATAATTGTTTTCTACATATTTCTTACCCATAAAATACGTATCTAATCCGAAGTCTTTGTAATAAATAGAAATGGAATTATCTGTTAATCATATGATGTTAAGTTTAAATGATGTTAGATTAATAATTATCTTTTATAATAGCTTAATAGTGGAATGTAGGTTGCTTTGCTTATTTGCCAAGACTTGTAACTAAACTACAACAGACAGCCTTGTGTATCATAGGCAGCTTTGTGTATCTGTCAAAGTCCTGTATTCTAACATTCCTAAGCCGGATCCACGACTCCTTGCTGGATATCTACGCATATGCAGAATGATAAACTGGCTCCGAGTATGCAGAACAAGAGATAAGGAACTGAAACAATGCAAAGAGACTGAGATGATGCTGAACTCCTACCCTATAAAAGGAGTCTATACGATACTGTCAGATGTGAGCCGTGGAGGAACAGGAGATTCCCCCGGCTGCCCAGCGCTGTTTTTGCTCACTTACCAAATAAAACTTTAAATTTAACCACATAAAATTGGAGTGGTCATTTTTGTCAATTACACAACCATTTCAAATGTCCTGCTTAGATCCTCACATCAAAACCCAGACCTGTGCAGAGAGATGACTGAACCTATGCAGCACTGCCTTCCTCCTGCAATGGGAGCTCAGGATCATCACTTTCCTGTGGGTCCAGGGGGATGCAGCCACACAGGTGCCAGTGTCACCAGCTCTGGAGGAAGCAGTCCAAACATTTCCAGGAACTGTCATTTCTGAGGATGAATGCAAGTTTTGGGGTGGTCAGTTTCACTGAGCTGAGTGTTTCTTGGCTCCTGAAATGAAAGCTTCTAGGATGTCTTCAGGAGCAAGAAGCCCAGAGAAGCAGGATCAGGGCTGGGGGCATTAGTGTTAACCCATGAATGTAAATGGTCCTGAATTAGGCTTTTGTGAGCTTTATGGACCTTCCTGTCCTGACAGGGCAGCTGAGCATTCATTACAAGGAAAAAGAAGAAAAGAATGGGTGAGATTTCCAAAAGCTAAGTGTTCCAAAAGCTAAGTTTTGTTATGGGTTTTGTTGTTTCTAAAGAATATCTTTAGCTCCATCAAAGGAAAGGCAAAAGACCCATCTGAAACCCTGAGGAAATGCTTACTCCTTCCTTTATGATGCTGGGATGTTCCACTAAGGTTTACATTATTAAGAGTCTTCCAATGGATTTATGAACAGAAGATTACATTCTTAATGCTGCTTCTCAGAAATGGAGTGAATAATTCAAGGCACACCAATATAGAGAGGAAAACATAAAAGTACCTCACAGCCTGGGACCTTACAAAGAAAGTGAGCCTCAAGCTCACTCAAGCTATATAAATGTGATGTATGTAGCATAAAGACCACTAGATATGAGGCAGCAGCACGAAGTGGGGTGGTGTAAGGCTCTGAATGGGAGCTGCAAGCATATGTAAACAATTGCTGGCAATAATGCACTTGTGTGAGGCAAGATTGATAGCAGTAGCCATGAAAAACACAGTAGCTGGACCATTAATAAGATCCTTTTGTGCTTCATATTGACAGATTTAGAGCATCTGCTCATCAGAAGTCAAAGAAATTAGAGTGATAGCCCAGGGCGATGAGTCAGCTACCAAAGGAAGTTCATCTTCATGTCAGGAGGAGAAAGGGACCAGCAGTCAGAAGCTGCCTCTTTAAATACCTGCACTCCACTCTTTTAACAGTAATACATAATTTTTTTTCTCCTTTAAGAGTGCTCCTGGCGAATAAAAATAGGCTTTTAGCAGATCAACCAGGCTAGAGAGAAGTCATATTAGGTACCTGAGGTATTAAGGCAGGGAATGGCATTGTTCTGCTAGACCTGACAGTGAGGAGCTGCTGGCATGGGGGTGGTGTGAGGAAACTCCAGGATAGGATGGCTTGATTGATGCTTGTTGTACACAGCCCAAGTGTTCCTGAAGTAAACTGTAAATCAGTCACCCCCACACAGGAATTCCTGCTGAGGTGTGAGGTCTGGATCCAATGACCAGTGGAGGTAGATACCATTGCAGAGCTAAGCTAAGACATGAAGCAAGAGGAAAGCTTGTGACCATCAAGTCAGTCCAGGGCAAGGAAATACCACTTCCTTTTGCCTCCCCTCTCAGAAGCAGCAACACTGATCTTTCCTTTCCGCTTTACAGGCTGATAACAGACCTCCATCTCCACATGGAGGAAGACTCCTCCTCTGAAAAACTCTCAAAACCTATCTGGACGAGTTCCTGTGCAACCTGATCTAGGCATACCTCCTTTAGCAGTGGGCTTGCACTACCTGTTCTTAGGAACAGGTTCTTTACCATGAAGGTGGTGGAACACTGCCCAGGGTTGCCCAGGGAGGTGTTTGAGGCCCCTTCCCTGGAAATATTCAAGGTGAGGCTCAACAGGGCTCTGGGCAACCTGATCTAGCTGAGGATGTCCTTGCTTACTGCAGGGGGGGTTGTACTTGATGACCCTTAGATGTCCCTTCCAAGCCAAACCATTCTATGATTCCATGATCTTTAAAGGTCCCTTCCAATTCCTACTGTTCTGTGATTCTGTGATTGATTCCATGATTCCCTGTCAGCTGAACCACAAGACAGAGGGACTGTGCTGATCCCTGGCAGCACAGCAGGAGGCTGGTGGGAAAAGTGTCTATGAGCACTGTCACCTGAGAGCCAGGCTGGAGATGAGCTGATGTGAGGAGTCAGAAAAGGGGGCTTCAGAGAAGCATCTCATCAAAGCCTGGCTGTTTAGTTGTAAAACAGAGACTGGGTTTTTGCACATCTGTCCCCTGTGAACACTCCTCCTTCCCCAAGGATCACTTCTTGTCCACTTCTTCCCCAAGGAGTCAGTGTCCCTCAGGGCTAACCTGATGGCATTTCCATCAGTCATTACCTGCCCAAACTGTCCTCACAATGCCTAAGTGTCTGCTTGGCTGAGAAGGGCACAGGAGATGCTGAACCCAGGATGCAATCAGCTTTCTCTGAAACATTCCCTATGAGTCCTGAAGTTGCTGGGGTTGTGCCAGGGCTTGAGCTGCACTTTCCAGGGCCAGCTCAGCCCAGCAAGAGAAAAGAACATTACCAAGGCACTGGCCCTAAATTTCCTGATTCCGAGACTTAGCGGTTGTGAGACTTTAAGTAATTCCACTGGAAAGGTCCCTCACTACTATCACCCTCTAGAGCTTGCCTGAGCAAAGCAGACCACAGACACCTGTTTTCTCCATTTACAATATCACCACTGCAGGAAGACAAAAGGTGGCATGAAAGAGCTGATCCAAACCATCCTTGTCAGAAAGGAGCTTTCCCTTTCTCAGGCGTGCACATCTTGACATCTGACTTGATATGGTGGTGAAAATTGATCCCTGTGTGATGTCCCAAAGGCAATAAAGGTGAAGAATGTGTGTCCTTTACTCTGTCAGGGCTACCTGCTTCCTTGGTTTGGCTTTAAATTACAGATGATAAATAAGGAGAAAGAAAGGGGGTGGGGGCGGGGGGGAAAGAAGGCTGTAAGAACAAAGGCTCATCATCTTTGCTGTCCTGTGGAGTCATCCAGCTGATTTCACTATGTACAAATGCTTGATGCCTGCTGCAAATTACTTTGCTGCATTCTCTGTGTAGCTGTATGGGGTTTGTCTCTCTGCTGTCTTGCTTTCTGGATTATTTTTAGGTCTGAAAAATGTTCAGCAATTAGCTGCCTCCTTACTGGGGCTGCTGGTTACCAGGCATACCCCAGGTTGCTTTCCTTTTTTGCTGGAAGAGTAACTTTAGCTGCAGACTGGCTTGCCTTGTGCCAAGCAGTCAGCAGTGAAAGGATTCAATTTCTGGCCTGTTTGCCAACAGCAGCCTCCTGCATGTGTCTGGGTAATCTGAACACCCTGGAGTTGGTGTTACACAGGGGTGCTGTGCTGCCAACAGAGCCCACAGCTGCAATGCATCTTATGGAATCATACAATTCCCAGGGTTGGAAGGGACCTCAAGGATCAGCCAGTTCCAACTCCCCTGCCATGGACAGGGACACCTCACACTACAGCAGGTTGCTCACAGCCACATCCACCCTGGCCTTAGAAACCTCCAGGGATGAGGCTTCCACCACCTCCCTGGACAACCTGTTCCAGTCTCTCACCACCCTCATGGGGAAGAATTTCTTCCTAACATCCAATCTGAATCTACTCATTTCTAGTTTTGCTCTTCAAAAATTGTCTTTTGCTAATCCATGGTATTGGTGTGGATAAATTCATAGAACCACAGGACAGGTTGGGTTGGAAAGAACTTTGAAAGCTCATCTAGCCCACCACCACTTGCAAGAAGGGACATCTTCAACCAGAGCAGGCTGCTCAGAGCCCTGTCCAACCTGACCTGGATGGGATGGGGCATCCACCACCTCTCTGGACAACCTGGGACAGTGGCATGGATCCACAGAATCATTAAGGTTGGAAAAGACCTCTAAGGTGATCAAGTCAAACCATCAGCCCAACAATCTCATGACCACAAAACCATGTCCTGAAGGGGCCCATCTACACCCTTTTTGAACATTTTCAGGGATGGTGACTCCAACAGCTCCCTGGGCAGCCTGTTCCAATGCCCAACCACTCTTCCAGGAAAGAAATTTTCCCTCATGTCCAACTTAAACCTCCTCTGGCACAATTTCAGGTCATTTTCTCTCATTCTATCACTTGTTACTTGAGAGAAGAGACCAACCTCCACCTCATTCCAGCCTCCTTGCAGGTAGTTGTAGAGAGCAAAATGTGTCCCCCCTCAGCTTCCTCTTCTCTAGCTCCCTTGGTGGCTGTCTCACCATCCTCAGTGTAAAACATTTCTTCCTCCTCTCTAGTCTAAACCTCCCTTTTGCAGTTTGAACCCAGCACTTCTTGTCTGTCACAACAGACCCTGCTACAAAGGCTGTCTCCACCTTTCTTGCAATTTGGTAATAATGAACTTGCTGCCATCAAGCAGAGCTTAAGACTACAGATGGATGTTCATCCAGTGCTACTCCACACAGGGATCATTTCTCTTTTGGGGCTCAGCCCCATCCTTCCAATACCTGAAGGGGGCTACAAGAAAGCTGGGGAGGGACTTTTTAGGCTATCAGGTAGTGACAGGACTGGGGGGAATGGAATAAAGCTGTAAGTGGGGAGATTCAGGCAGGACATGAGGAAGAAGTTCTTCCCCATGAGAGTGGTGAGAGCCTGGAATGGGTTGTCCAGGGAGGTGGTTGAGGCCCCATCCCTGGAGGTGTTTAAGGCCAGGCTGGATGAGGCTCTGGCCAGCCTGCTCTAGTGTGAGGTGTCCCTGCCCATGGCAGGGGGGCTGGGACTGGATGATCCTTGTGGTCCCTTCCAACCTTGACTATGATTTTATCCTCCTGGAGCTTTCAACAGTCTCAGCAGATCTGCTCCATGCAGTCCTCACCTGACACACATTATGTGCAGCACATTCATGCAGGCTGCAGACAAGGCAAGCAGCCAGATATTTGTTTAATCCTTTAGCAATCTTCCTGACATTCTTATTGAAAGTCACCTCCCTTCTGGTTTTACAGGCACTTCTAGCTTGGTGAAGGCTATCAGAGCAGCCTGGCTTCCCTTCCTCCCCCTCTCCCTTCCCTTTTTATGCTTGCATGTTAATCTGTTGGAAACCCATGGTCAAAACCTGTTTACACTCATTCCCAGCCACCATTTACAGGCACACTTTAATAATGTGTCTCTTCTGTAAGCACATCACAGAGGTTCTGTTTCATGCAGAGACAAAAACCACAAATAAGTAAAAAAATCCACATTACATTCTATGGAAATAATTTATTTCCCTCTACTATGCCCTGGTGAGACCACACCTGGAATACTGTTCCCTGTATTGGGGAGACAGGGATCTACCAGAGAGATTCCAACAGAGACCTAAAAGGATGATTGTGAGAGTTGAACATCTCTGCTATGAAGAAAGTCTGAGAGCCCTGGGGCTGAGGAGAAGAAGGCTGAGAGGAGATCTTATTAAGGTCTATAAATATCTGAGGGGAGGGTGTCAAGATGAAGATGCCAGGCTCTGCTGGTGTCCACTAACAGCACAAAGACCAATGGGTATAAGCTAGAATACAGAAGATTCCACCTCAACATGAGGAAAGACTTCTTAAGAGTGAGGATAATGGAGGCCTGGAGCAGTTTCCTTCTCTAGACACTTTCAAAACCCATTTGGATGCATTCCTGTGTGACCTGCCCTAGGTGATCCTGCTTTGGCTGGGGGGTTGGACTTGATCCCTTCCAACTCCTACCCTTCTATGACGATTCTATGAAAAAAAAGCAGTGAAGGAATATGCACTATTCCTACCCTACCTTGAGCTTCAGGCTGAAGCTGATACAGTGAAATGTCTCCAGGCAGAGAGGTGGTAGATGCCCCATCCCTGGAACCATTCCAGGTCAGGCTGCTTGGGGCTCTGAGCAACCTGCTCTCAGTTCTGACTGCAGGGAGTTAAACTGCATGACCTTTGAAGGGCCTTTCCAACCCAAACCAGTCTGAGACTTGGTGAAACACTATCTACACCACTGAAAAAAAAAAAAAAAAGCACATGGGTAGTAAATAGTAGAAGGAATAAAACTAAGAGAAGTCAGTAAGTATGGTTCCAGTCACCCCTCAGCTGTGCTCCAGTTCAGACAGTTCAGACAGGGGGTGTGTGCAGCCATATGGACTCACCACGGTTTGGTTGTTTTTTTTTTTTTTTTTTTTTTTAATCAAAATGGATTTTTAAACCAGAGTGGGACAGGAGGGGCTGGGGAAAAAAGTAACACCACTCATTAACAACATATTGTACATTTTCACTTCCACCCCCACGTTTTGAGCCTGCAGAGATTTTGCACTCTTGGAAGCATATCTTTCAGTGTGCTCATTCCTGCTAGAAGAGATCCCTGCCCAAGTGGGACTAGCAGGGCTGTCCCAGTCTAACTGGTGTGCTGTGCTGGGATTTCAGCTCCAGGTGCCTGCAGCAGGTTATAATCCATCACACTGTGGGCAGAGAGGGAGAATTTCCCAGCTGGCACAGTACTGCTCTGCAAAATTGAATCTGCAGAGGGGGAGATGCTGTCCACGTGTGGTGGCAACCACAGAAGCCACTCCCTGGAGGAATCAGCTTCTCCCAGCAGAGCATGGCAGGGGCTGTGGGTGCCTGGCTGGCTGCTGCTGCCTCCGGTTTAAAGTCCAAGTCAAAAGTGGTGGCGGCAGCAAGGCTGGGATTTAGTCCTCCCCTCTGTGTGTCTGCAGAGCTCATGTGCCAAACACCACTCACTGTCTCCCTGCTAATAGAGGGGAGGTCACCAAGGCTGAGCTGGGTCATCTCCATTCATGCTTCCCCTGTGCATTCCCTAGGAGCACATCAAGAAAAGAGCTCCCTGGAAAAGTCTCACTGCACCCAGCCTTGAACCTCTGCTGTTGTGCCTCAGCAATAACCTCCCATGAGTGGAAGCCAAACCAGCTCATCTGCAGCAGAAGCAAGTCAGAACACAAGGTGGCTTTCCCCTGTCTCTCTACTTTTCCAGCCTAATACTCAACAATCAGATCATAAGAGCTTGGATCTTTTCTATCACTCTGCCCAGCAGACACACACTCAGTAGCAGTGGAATTTAAACTGCTGTCTGTACTATTTGTGTTGAGAACTCTGCAAGAAGCAGGGCACCTTGCTGGAATAAAGTCTGCATTTCAAGGGGGTTCCTTTTTTTGATGACACACAATGCACATGATCCCTTCTGACACAGTGCCTTGGGGAGTGGGCAGTGAGCAAAGTTCCTCGCAGGCAAAAGGGAATTTCAGCATTGTTGGTATGTGTGACTGGAGTGAAGAAAGCAGATGAAGAAAGCTTCTCATCTCCAACCTTCCTGACACATCAGCTGAGCCTTGGATCAGCCTCAGGAGTGTTTTGTACAAGGTTGTGTGAATCCAAGTGTTGGCTTACAGCATCATCCATAACATGCCTGGGCAACTTTCACCTAGAATCATAGAATCATTAAGGTTGAAAGAGACCTCTAAGATCTACTCAACACCTGCATGACCACTAGACCATGTCCCAAAATGCCATATCTGCTTAGTTTTTATGAACAACTCCAGGGATGGTGATTCCACCAACTCCCTGGGCAGCCTGTTCCAGTGCCCCACTTCATTTTGCTAACCAAAGATTTAATTCAAGTTTAAATTAGACTTTCTGGAAACCTCTGTTAATGCCTTCTCTGTGGGAAGAACTCTGCTGATAGGCCTCCCAGTATCTGAAGGGGGCACACAAGAAAGCTGGGGAGGGACTTCTTAGGATGTCAGGTAGTGACAGGAGTAGGGGAAAGATATCCAAGCTAGAGGAAGGGAGATTTAGATTAGGCATCAGGAATAAGTTCTTCACCATAAGGGTGGTGAAGCGCTGGAACAGGTTGCCCAAAGAGAAGATGGAAGCCTCTTCCCTGAAATTTTTTAAGGCCAGGCTGGAGGTGGCTCTGGGCAACCTGATCTAGGGGAAAGTGTCTCTGCCCATGGCAGGGGGCTTGGAACTGGATGATCCTGAAGGTTCCTCCCAATCCTGACAATTCTATGAGTGTCATCTTCCAGTTCAGGCATCAACACTGACAGTGGTGCCTAGGTCCCAAGATGTGTCCAGAACAACAATCATGTAGAGATATTTTTAATATGCAGGAAAAAGGAAGCCTGAGTTGTACTTTCAAAGACCTAGAGCCATCCTACCATCCCTACTTTGTGACTTAGGACAACTTGATTAGTGTGCAGAACATGTTCTTTGTTTATCTTTTGCCTACTGCTTGTTGGTGGTATTTACTTTATAAAATAAGCAGCGTCACTCAACATATGCTTGCTCTGCTTTATGGTTTGAACAGAGCACACAGGGGTAAAAGGAAAAAGATACAATCTAAACAGGCTGCCTGCATCCCTTTAGGAATTAATCTCTATTTATTTTTACATTTCCTTAGACAACTTTTAAGGATCCTCAACTAGTAGCTTTTCAGCTTCTATGCTTCAGCTCTTTGTATCTACTTTCCACTGGCACAGCAGCAGCAAGGAACAAGGGATTGTGAGGGTCAGTGAACACAGCAAATTTGCCCATTACTGCAAGTGAGACTATGGAGGTTTGGATGATTTTTTTACCTCTGATGCATTGTGCTGATGCACTAAGACACTGCAGGAGCAACAGATCCAAAATGCAGTTTACCTGGGCTGGCATATGGCTTCCTGTTGTGAAAAAGTCATAACTCAGAACTTGGGAGAAGATTTTTAGTTTGTTTTTTTCTTTTTCTTTCAGCTGCTGCTGTTTTACCTGATAACATCTATCAGTCTTTTTGACTTTGCTTAAAACCAACAACCCAGAGATACCACAAAAAAAAAAAAAAAACCACAATACTCAAAGATCAAGATAGCTTCCCATGCTGACCTCTCCATCAGTCTGCAGCTGTGTGTGCACATCCAAGCCTTACAAAGTCAGGGCAGGTGAAACAAGACCTGTTGTGCTGTTCAGAGAGCAATGCTTCTGCCTTGCCAAACCTTTCAAGATCTGTTTTTGCTCTACACTGCAACAAAAATCTCCCTGCTTCCTAAAATCAAAGAAACCAATAGAGCTTTGTCTCAAGTCAGATGTGTCAAGACTGCCTGTCCAGGCTGAGGACAGGTTATTATTCTTACAGCATTTACAAGCTCAATTGATCTTCCTAAAAAATACTTGCAAAGTTTTAGCTGTACAAACAAAATAACACAGGAGACAACAGGTACATGCTTGAATATAGAAGATTTCACCTCAATATGAGGAGAAATTTCTTTATAGTGAGGAGAAACTTCTTTACAGTGAGGATAACAGAGCCCTGGAACAGGCTGCCCAGAGAGGGTGTGGAATCTCCTTCTCTGGAGACTTTCCAAACCCACCTGGATGCATTCCTGTGCAGACTACCCTAAATGATCCTGCTTTGTCAGGGGGGTTGGACTCCATCTCTGGAGGTCCATTCCAACCTCTAATGTACTGTGAAACTGGGACAAAACTGCTCAGAAGAAGAAGAATCATCAACACTTCATAGAGTGCAAGGAGTCTAGAAAGCTGATGTCTACATCACACAGAGTCACTGTGGTTGGAAAAGACCTCCAAGATCAAGTCCAACCATTGTCTAACTGTAGCAGGGATTATGTGGTGCTCATATCATAGAATCGTAGAACAGTTTAGTTGGAAAGGACCTTAAAGACCATCCAGTTCCAACCCCCCTACCGTGGGCAGGGACATCTCCCATCTGGTCAGGTTGCTCAAGGCCTCATCCAACCTAGCCTTGAACACCTGCAGGGAGAGGGCATCTACAACCTCCCTGGCAACCTGTTCCAGTGTCTCACCACCCTCACTGTCTTCCAGAACTATGAAGGAAGAACAGAAGCAAGTTCTTTACAGAGAGGATAGTGAAATACTGGAAGAGGTTGCCCAAAGAGGTGATGGAAGCCCCATCCCTGGAGACATTCAAGATCAAACTTGATGGGGCCCTGAGCATCCTGCTCTGGTTGCAGATGTCCCTGCTGACTGCTTGAACCAGATGACCTCTGAGGGTCCCTTCCAACCCAATGCATTCCAGGAGTCTATAATAACTAAACGTGCAGCCTCAGTATGCCAGTGGGACCTGTGCAATGGCTTCTGGTGCTTTATCTGAGTTTGCTGTGTTCTCCTGATCTGTTTAAAACCACAGCAGGAAAAAAAACCTGAACTGACATGAGCAGGACCTTGCTGCACCCCTTCCAGCTCCAGCCTGTGAGCAGGACTTCAGTGCCACTGTCACCTTCCTTGGGTTTTCATCTTGTGAGGGTGGGGGGAGCTGGTTGTTACTGCTTCTCTTTCCTCAGCTCATTATGTGTCATAGTTTCTTTTGCTCTCTGTGTTTTTGCTCACCACAAAAGTGCACTTGAAGCAGAATACTGAGCTTCTATTAAAAAAAAAAAAAAGAAGAAAAAAAAAAAAAAGGACAGCAATAAAGGGAAACCCTGGAGTGTTATGGAGAAAGGTTACCTTGAGCTATGGGAACTGTCAACATATCAAAGACATATAGCTAAGCTTTTGTTTTGATTCTCCCTTACATTTTATGCTGAACATAGGGTTTTTTTTGTTCCTGTCCTCACTGTCTCCTTCCTAAATTCCATCAAATTAGTGAATTTTTATCTGCTTGCTTTCTCCAACCAGAAAGACCCACACAAGGACAATCTGCTTCAGGCCCAGTGCAAACTCGATTGCCTTCATGGCTGCAACAACACTCTGCTGAAATCTGCCCTGTTCAGACAGAAACACTCAAGCCATCAGCCTCAGGAGCTTCCTCCCCAGCCCCAACCCAAACACAAAGCAAGAAAAGAAGTGGCTGCAGTAATTAAATTCTGCCTAAGCATGGTTGATTGGTGGTGAATGGCAGCATGCAGCTCTTGGGGGCTGGCACAACACTCAGCCACTGCCATCCCTCTGCTGAAGTTGGTTGAGTTACAGCCTGAGACTAAAGTCCAAACAATGCCACTGAATCAGCTGCCATTGAAAAGTAACTGCTGGAGCTTTTCACTATTTCAGATCTTCATTATTTTTTGTTTGTTTGCTGTTTTTTTGACCTTTTTTTTTTCCCATTTGGATGTTCTCCTCATGTAGCCCTGAGGGATTAAAATGCCATGGGCATGGCAGTCCATAGCACAGGTTGTTCAATAAAGAATGACATTTTGGGCTGCTCTTTTGAGAGACAGAGAGAGAGAGCTTACTTGAAGAGCATCCTGCACTGAGTTATCTAATTTTGAAGGCACCTCTAAATAACTTGTAACAAAACTGGTGAGAACTTTCTGAAAAACTATGAGACCTGTTCAAAATGTCCTGTATGGCCCAAACCCCTGTGAAGGCACCTAAAGCATGCACTTTGCTGTTTTTTCACCTCACAGGGACTTCTTGCAGCCTGTGTAACAGCTGCAGGGAGCAGGAAAGAAAGCAGACTATTGAATTGCCCTTGTCACCATTCTCCAGCTGGGTGTCTATTTCTCCTCTCCAGGAGGACCATCAAATTCCTACTTGCTTCTGAAGCCAGGCTTGTGATATTGAAAATCTATTTCACACTTGTTGGGAAATTCAGTCCCTTGGCTTCTCATTAGCTTCTCTCCAGCCTTACATGGCTCTCCCTTCCTGTGCTTGCTCTTCAGCCCTTGGGGAAAAAAAAGGCCAAGCCTTTCAAAGGCCAAGCCTTTGAAAACTGCAGCTCCTGCAGCTCAGTTGGCTTTGACTGCTGCAGTCACCACATCATAGAATCACAGAACATTTAGGTTAGCAAAGATCTTTAAGCTCATCAAGTCCAACTGTTAGCCCAGCACTGCCAGGTCACCAATAAACCACAACCCTCTGCATCACATCTACATGGCTTTTACATCCCTCCAGGGATGGGGACCCCATCACTGTTCTGAGCAGCCTGCACCTTTTGACAACCCTTTTGGGAAAGAAATTGTTCCTTATCTCCACCCTCAACCTCCCCTGATGCAACTTGAGGCTCTTTCCCGTTGTCCTGTCACTTGTTACCACAGAGAAGAAGCCAATCTCCACCTGGCTCCAACCTCCTGGCATGGAGTTGTAGAGAGCCAGATCATCTCCCCTGAGCCTCCTTTTCCCCAGGCTGAACAACCCCAGTTCTCTCAGCTGCTCCTCATGCCATTGTCTTCCTCAACACATTCAATCCCATCTGGAAACTAGCTGAGCTCACCACACCTCCTCTTCTGAAGAAAAGGTCATCCTGGAACCTTATTGCTACAATGCTGAGATGCCTCCTAATTTCCATCCTGATTTCACTGTTGAAAAATGCAGATCCAGGGTTTTAGTCACCTGCATAATATATAACTCATAGCCCCTTCTACCTGTGTCCATCCAACCCTTGTCTAGTTATCCATGCACACTTTTTGCTGTCTTAAGTTACTTTTACAGGGCCCACCATCAAGTGCCCACATCTCCTAAGCAACCTTCCTCCTATGCATCTACTTCATCCTTCTTGGAACTGTGAAACTCAGGTAGGAAAAGCACAGAACTTCAAGATAAAGGGGCTGCAGCTGGTAGAGCTGCTTCCTACTCCTCTAATTTGCTTGTCCAGCAAACAGCTCAAGGTCTGCATGACCTTGGCTGATCAGGTTTGTACCATCAGGTGGACAGTCAGTCTGCCATGGGTTTGTTGGAGGACCAGCTACAGCACCTGACAGCAGCCTGTCAGCATTTCCAGCTGTACAATTCCCCTGCTGTGGTGACAGCAAAGGAAATGCTACACCACTCTCTCTTATTTTAACACTAGCTGTATGCTTTGTGAGGTTAGTCTCCCACCACAACTCTGCTTTCCCTCAGCCTCCTCCTGCAGTGTTGACTTGACCATAAGTGTGCTTTTGAGGGGGGAAGGCTGTTCTCCTCTTTTTACAGCTCAGCTGCTGGGGGTCTTCAAACAACACTTTCCTCTACTGATCTTTCCAATTTCTGAAAGCAATTGAAGATATTTTTTTTTCCATTGCCTGCCCTAATTGGGCTAGTAAAATGTTTTGGGGAGAAACAGTGAGGAAAGAGAGAAATGATTATTGAAAATCTGTTCCTCAAAGGCACAGAACCTGTCATTAAACTAATACTTGCTTTATACTTACTCAAACACTTCTGATAGTCTACAAGAGACAACACTGAAAAACCAACCTTGTGCAGAAGGAAGCAACTAATATTTGGTCTGCATGGATGTCCCACACTGGGATGCATCACAGGTTAATGACAAGAAATTGTGGAAACACAAAGACTGGGAGCAGCTGGAAATAATTCAGGAAGTGCTAAACAAAAGATGTGTCACTGTGATACAGCAATCTGCAGCACATTTCCACCAAGGGAGGATGGTGTCTGCTGCATACAGCTGTCAGGCCTAGAATCATTAAAGTTGGAAAAGCCTGCTAAGATCATCAAGTCAAATAATCAACATGACACCAGCATGCCCACTAAACCACATCCCAGAGTGCCATGTTTGCAAGACCAGATCCAATTCTGCTCAGTGCTGTGGCTTCTCAGCTCAGGCTCTGCTCAGGGAGGTCCTTGCTGAAGCTCAGGGCAGCTTGGCACAGCCAGAGGCTGCTTCTAGCAGGGAGAAGCTGATGGCAGAGTTCCTGCCAAGGGCTGGGATGCACAAAGCCTCTGCCTGAGACTTGCTCCTGGGCATGCCAAGGGCACTGCCACACCTTGGGGGGCAGGAAGGCAGAGGTGGCAGCTGTGGGGAGGAGCAGCCAGGACAGGGGAGCCTCAACTTTCCCCCAGGGGATTGCAGCCCACAGAGGACATCTTCAGGCTCAAGCTGAGGGATCCCCAGGGCCAAGCCTCTTCTTCCCTGGCTGCTGTCCCAGCAGGACTCTGTCCCTTATGCCTTCCATCCCAGTCCTTGTGCTCCTGAATCTAGTTCAAGAATCCAGCTCCTGATTCTGGCTTCCATCTACTGCCAAGTGCAGTCTGGGACTTACCCAGTGCCTGCCCCCAGCATCAGTGAGCAGCCAGTGCTGCCCTCATTGCCATCAGGGGTTAGGTTGGCTCTTGGTTTGGGTCTCTCTGTCTCTTTTTACTGGGATTGTTCTTTCCATGTCAGATGGTTTAGTCTCTTTCTCACCCCATCAGTCTCTCTCCCTTCTTCCTTTTCTCCTCCCTTTGGGAAGGCAGAGGTGTTCACAGAGAGCCTCTGGCACTTGTCTGGTGGCCAGCTCAGCCCTAACCTTTAACAACTGGAATGAAAGTCTCCAAATGTACTCTTATCATAAATAGACAATTTTTCAGGCAAGGAGTAATTATGGCCAGTTTACAGATGGGGAATTGAACAGAAGTAGTTTAAATAATTTGCAAAGATTAGGCTGTCAGATGGTGGGGGAGCAAGGAACAGAGCCCTGATTCCTGTAGCCTCTGCTCTGTGCTGTTGTTGCTGTGTGAGGAAGCTCAGGAGGGCTCCCTCCACCCCAGCTCCAGGGAGTCCTGGGAAGTGAGGAGTGCTGAGGCAAGGCCATTGGCCTGCTCTGTGGAGATGGACATAGAACAAGAGAATGAATATCAGAAATTGTTTCCTCAACTGAAGTAGAGACTTGGCCCTGTGTACATCCAAAGTACATCTTTATTTTCACACCTTGAGTCTGGTCTTCAGGGATATCTCTCCAGCTGCCTTGGCCCCACGTGTTTGTGTGTGTGAACACAGAGCAGTAGGAGCTCCCCAGAGAACTACCTTCGTTGTCATTAAATATTCCCCAGTAGCTGCTTTCCTCCCAGCTGCCAGCTCCCAGTGCTATCACCCAGGTGCAGCTGGAGGATCATTTATCCCTCCTCACTCTGCTTCAGGTAGGGCACAGGATATGACGAGAGCAGCAGGACCGAAGCCTTATGCCGCGGTTACAGGAGCAGATCTCACCCTTCCACACCTGATTTATATTGAACTGCAGGAGAATTCCATGGGAGAGTTATCAAAAGTAGTAGGAGACAAAATCACAGAATCAATAAGGTTGGAAAAGACCTCAAGGATCATCAAAGTCCAACCTGTCACCCAAGACCTCATGACTATCTAAACCATGGCACCAAGTGCCACATCCAATCCCCTCTTGAACACCTCCAGGGATGGGGACTCCACCACCTCCTGGGCAGCACATTCCAGAGTCTAACAACTCTCTCTGTGAAGAACTTTCTCCTCATCTCCAGCCTAAACCTCCCCTGGCACAGCTTGAGACTGTGTCCTCTTGTTGCGGTGCTGGTTGCCTGGGAGAAGAGACCAACCCCCTCCTGGCTACAACCTCCCTTCAGGTAGCTGTAGACAGCAATGAGGTCACCCCTGAAGTCATCCTCTTCTCCAGGCTAGAGACCTCACATTCTGGAAGCATTTTCCCTTTGCACTGGTGAGAGGATCTCTGGCAGGTTGGGGTGGAGGGCTCCCAGACGTGCAGCTGGCCTCAGCGGAGCGTGGAGAATTGCTCAGGTGATGAGGAAGGCTCTGTGCACACTGGGTGCCTGTGTGTTCCCTGCTCTCCGAATCTACCTCTGCTAATTTATAATTACTTATTGAACTCCATGCCTCCAGACTGCTTTATCAGGCAAGTCACATGATGGGAAATTTTGCTGGATTTCAGGGAGAAAAGATGGAAAAACCCCAAAACTTCTCCTCTCTCTTTCTCAGCTGCTTAGGTAGAAATAGAGATGTAGGGCTTGAGCCCCAATTACATTTGAATATTTACATACCTTTGGGCTCAATCTCCTTCAGATTTCCTTGTGGAGCAATTTACATGGTAATGAACCCAAGAAATAATTCCTGAATCACAACACGTTTTCCATCAAAAACAACTAAAACATATGGACCTTGAACAGAGCTCTGTGGCAGCTTCTGATTCAAGCACTTCCAAGTTGAAAGGGATCAACATCATTTGTCACTTGTGGCTTTTACTCCTTTTCCTGGGGTCTGTTTTGAACAAACTCATTCCATGGGGTTAATAAATAAATAAAGAAATAAATAATAACATTTCAGATAATAACTGCAAATATTTGTGATATCTTGAAATTAATGGGGTTTGGGGAACTGTAGCTCATTAGATCAAGACCCTTCTGCAGCACAGTCCAGGTGCTGTGTTCACACAGCCATACACAGTGGTCAGAGACTCTTAATGAAACTCTAATTATTTTTTTTTCCCCCCACTAAGATCTGATATTTTAGGGAAAACAAGAAGCAACAAGGACCACCAATGTGTGCAGGAAATGGATTTTGAAAAGCAAAGTCCATGAGTCATCTTATCAAGGCTTTTTCTTTTTTTTTTTTTTTGAGCTAAATTACATTTACCATGGAAGGGAAAAAAAAAAAAACACATGAAAATTGTAATGAATTGAGCTTAAGAATTCAGCAATTCAGCTGCCTTAGCTACTGAAATCTTCAGGAGAGGCAGAAGGGTCTCTGAGCACTGGAATGATATTTTCCTCTGGCCAGCCATGTGCTGTAATTTGCTGGTGGGAGAGCAGAGACACATGGTCTTCCTCACCTTCAGCCCCTCAGCTTTGCCCTACCTGGGGCTACCCATCAAGTTTAAATTCAGCAGATGCAAACAAGGGTGAGGGGGACTGTTTCACAGAATCAACCAGGTTGGAAGGGATCTCCAAGATCATCCAGTCCAACCAATCACCCAACCCTAACTAATCAACCAGACCATGGCACCAAGTGTCTCATCCAGGCTTTTCTTAAACATCTTCAGGGACAGCAACCCTACCACCTCCCTGGGCAGCCCATCCCAATGGCCAATCTCTCTGTCTGGGAAGAACTTCTTTCTAAGGTCAAGCCTAAACTTCCCCCTGCACAGCTTAAGACTGTGTCCTCTTGTTTCCCAACACAGCGAGCTGCTGGGAGCATTAGACTTAATCCTTCCCAAATTGGTGAGCTACTGGGAACCATTAGACTTAATCCTTCCCAAATTGGTGAGCTACTGGGAACCATTAGACTTGATCCTTCCCAAATTGGTGAGCTACTGGGAACCATTAGACCTGATCCTTCCCCATGTAGAGAGCTGATGGCAGCAGTTAGACTCTGTTCTTCCCAGCATGGAGACCTCTGGCAGCCTTAAGACTTGGTCTTTCCCAAACCAACTGCTCTGCACTTCCACCTACATGACCCCAGAGACGTCCTCCCACATAAAGGACTAAAGTACTGAATTCTCAGTCTGACCTTCAGGTCTCTCCATCCATTGGTGTGGTGGTATCAGGCATCCATAGAAACACCTATCTCAAATAACTCAATTTTTTACCTTTTGGTAATGATTTCAGTAGAGTTTTATGTCTCTAGGTTGATGGAACACACCTTTTGTACACACAACAAGCACAGTTACTACCCTGGTACCAACACAACGACCTTCACTCTGATTCAGCCTCCACACCAGCCAAGATCTCTGTGATTTTCTTGAAGTTATGGTTCTTGACTCATGAGCAGCCAGAATAAACTCAGATTTCAATGGGTAAAACTTCAGCTCATTGTCCAACTCCTTTCTTACCTCTCTTTCTGGTCCTCATGGAGAGGAGAGCTGATCCTGGGGCAACTTCCACGCTTAGGGTGATGGGAACTATGTCTTGTCCAAGTTCAGCCATGCCATTGAGAAGCATAGTTCAATGACCTGGGTTTTGCTGACACCTAAGCCCATAAAAATATGAATATTCAATTTCTCTGCTGAAATTCTTGCTGAGGATCAGCATCTCTCTAGCAAAGATGGTGCTGGTTTGAGATAGCCACATAAAGATGGAAATAATTGCTTCATCTTTCTGTATTCTTCTCCTTGACATTGCCAAGAAATTATTAGAATAAGCTTTAAATAAGATGATCTAAAACAACTTAAAAGGCTAAAAAAAATAATGATAATTAAAAAATATCCAGGCCATTTTTTTCTTGGTCTTGTTTGCTTTTTTTAGCTTTTTGGTCTAAAATCTGGATTGCATTCACTGGAAAAATCATTGTGGTTTTTTTTCCCCCTCTATATTTTTCCTTGCTTCATTCTGTGACCTAGGAAAAATTTCTTTCCTGCAAGAGTGGTCAGGCATTGGAACAGGCTGCCCTGGGAGGTGGTGGAGTCACCATTCCTAGAAGCATTCAAAAAAACATGTGGCCATGGCACTTTGGGCCATGGTTTATTTGGTGTGGTGGCATTGTATTGATGGTTGGACTTGATGACCTGAGAGGTCTTTTCCAACTGAAACAGTTCCATGATTCTCTGAACTAATCTACAAGTGGGAAAAAAAAAAAAAAAAGGTTGACAAGAAAAGAATAAATATCCAAAGGACAATTGTAAGGTCACTTCTGATGAAGGATAACCTGGACAGGCTGGAGAGCTGGGTGCAGGCAAACCTCATGAAGCTTAATAAGGATAAGTGCAGGGTCCTACTACATCTGGGGAGAAATAACAACAGGCACCAGGACAGTTAGAGGCTGCCCTGCTGGAAAGCAACTCCACAGAGAAAGACCTTGGAGTGCTGGTGGACAGCAAGTACTCCATGGAAAAACAATGTGCTCTTGTGGCCAAGAGAGCCAATGGGATCCTGGGATGGATCAAGAAAGGTGTCCAGCAGGGCTAGGGAAGTTCTTCTACCTCTCTACTCTGCCCTGGTGAGCCCACAGCTGCAATACTGTGTCCAGTTCTGGGCTCCCCAGTTCAAGAGAGACAGAGACCTGCTGGAGAGCCACGAGGATGCTTAGGGAACTTGAGCATCTCCCCTGTGAAGAGAGACTGAGAGCCCTGGGGCTGTTTAGTCTGGAGAAGAGAAGACTGAGAGGGGATCTGATCAATGTCTATCAATAGCTGAGGGGTGGGTGTCAAGGGGAGGGGGCCAGGCTCTTTTGGGTGATGCACAGTAATAAGCCAAGGAACAACAGGTACAAGTTTGAACATAGAAGATTTCAGCTCAACATGAGGAGAAACTTCTTTCCAGTGAGGGTGACAGAGCCCTGGAACAGGCTGCCCAGGGGGGTTGTGGAGTCTCCTTCTCTGGAGACTTTCCAAACCCACTTGGATGCATTCCTGTGCAGACTATCCTAAGTGATGCTGCTCTGGCACGGGGTTGGACCTGATGATCTCTTGAGGTCCCTCTTGAGGTCCCTTCCAGCCTCTGACATGCTGTGATGCTGTGATACCCGGCACTGAGAGGTGAAGAGCATTCCTGCCTGAGACAGTACCTGGATGTATGATGGGGTATGAGGAGGAGAAGAAAAGATGTTTACTCAGGCTTTGCTTAAGTGGACATGAACACAGAAAGGGCAAACACATGCAAGAGTATAGAAGCTTATGCAAGGCCTAATTCATCTTAGTCATGCATCCATGGAACTGGCCTTTGTTTGAAAAGCAGCCTAATTACTGAACTCACTGCTGCTGAAGTTCTGCAGCACAGCAAAGGAATCTATGCATTCTCTGCCATCAGAAACTTCCACACACTTTCACAGAAGCTTCAAATAACAATATTGACCAGGCAATTACCAAATTAAAACCAGCAGCAAAACCCAAGGAAAGGAAAGCAGAGTTTCTGCCCCAAAAACATCTAAACTACTTTTCTGTGCTCATCAGAAAAAGTAAACCAAATCTCTTTTTGCATTCCAGCAGGTTTATTTTTCTCACATGGGGGAAGGAAGAAAAAAAAAAAAAAAAGAAAAGAAAAAAAATCCTTGAAAAATAAAAAAGAAAAGCTGCCCTAGTGCTGTTCAAAAGGCTCAAGGCAGTTTCTACCCCATTTATTTGTTTGGATTTTTTCTCAGCCCCATCTGTTTATTTTCTATCGAGCAATCGTCGCAGAGCAGATAGCCAGGCTATAAACATCTGAGAGCAGGTGGGATTGGGAGATAATTTGTGAGGCACAATGCTCTCTTCTCTGAATATAGCTCTGCTGATTTGATGGCTTGACTGCTAACCTCATTTCCTTGCTTTTATTTCTTTATTTCAAAATAGATATAGTTTGTGTGGCGAGGAAACTTGTATTTCTGCTTAAAGACCAAAGGGAGATCACACAGATGCTGTGCTGAGGAAAAGAGCTTGCTGCCAAAAGTACCTGTTTGCCAAAGGACCCTACCTCTTACTCCTGCACAGAAGCCAAAAGCAACATTAAACTCTTCTCCCCTGCCCCAGTCATGTTTGAAGTGTCATTTGTGCACAGCACATTACTCAAAGCAGATGGCAGAGCATAGGGGAGGTGTTGCTTGCCCACCTTATGGGACCTGTCAGAGGCAGCTCAGAACATCCCATCCCTAAGGGCAAAAGCAGGTACTTGTGTGCAGGTCTGCATAGAAATACATAAAAATAAGAATTCAGAGTCACAGACTCCCTGCATGGTAGGTGTTGAAAAGGACCTCTGGAAATCATCCAGTCCAACCCCCCTGCTAAAGCAGGGCACCCACAGCAGCTTGCCCAGGGTCACACTGGCCAGGGGGGTTGGAAGCTCTCCAGTGAGATGATCAAGTCCTCCACAGTGAAAGGATGAGCATGAAGTGGTGGTTGGGAATGCATGCCTGGTTTGGGGTCTTTGCTCTAGCTTCTCACCATCCACTGGAGGAGGAAACACAATGAGATGAACAACACAGGGCACTGAGATGTCCCCATGGTGCATACCTTCACCAGACTCTCATTTGTATTTGTCCCTTGGCTGAGCAGTGATTTTTTTTTTTTTCAGTCCTAATTTTAATCTTTTAAGCAGTTTCTTTACCACATCTTAAAGTGAAAACCACTGAGCACTCCTCATCTTATCTTCAGCTTCTACTAAAATTGGCAGCTTAATTCCATTAACTTGATCAGTGTACTAGGAGAGCAAACTCTGGTGCTTTTGCCTTTCCTAGAGAGACTGGGCTGGTGGTGTGGTGTGACAATTTAATGCTCCTATCTTAATTATGCCTAATGAGCTACTTGATTTAATAAACAAGCCAATTCCAATATCCTGCCTATATTTTCCCCCGCAAGGCAATATAATGTTGGATGAAATGGCCTTTCTCAATAATTGAATGGGTTAAAGCATAATAAGCAGTACAATCTATAAGGGTGCCTGTGTGATATAAGCTGCTTCCCTCTATAGGCACCTCCAAAGAGGTTGAGTTTATTCATTCATTTATTAACAAATGTTTCTCCCTTAGGCAAAGCTGGTCCCAATTAAGAGCCATATTTTGCAAATGATAAAAGTAAAGTATTCTAATAGACACTAATTGGCAAGTCTGTTCTTTACAGCTAGTCATAAATTAGAGTATCTTGTGGTGAGTGGTGCCACTTCTATCAGCATCTCTACAACGCGAGACAGGATCTCCCTATTAACCAGCTTTGCATTTTACAACCCTGAGAATGCCCAATGCAAACACCCTGCAGGACACCAGAAAAGCAGCCAGACACCACCAATGAGTAGTTAGAGGCAGAACCTAATTATTAATCTTTCTGGATCCACAATTACCAGCCAGCAGAGAAGCAAAGCCAACTGTTGTAACACAAAATAAAGTTACTGAGGGGTGAAGGACAAGGCAAAAAAATGCCAGAGCTGAGACTAAGAGAAAGGCTTTATCCAACAGGGTGCCCAGGGAAAGGGTGGAGTCACTGTTCCTGGAGGGGTTCAAAAAATGGCTCTTTGAGGCATGGTTTAAGGGCCACAGTGCTGTTAGGTTGATGGTTGGACTCAGTGGCCTCAGAGGTCTCTTCCAACCAAAACAATTCAGTGATTTTATGGAAATGAATTTTAAAGATGAGTAAAGAAGAGTAAGGATGAGACAAAAAGTGAGAAATGGTGGGGAAAGATTTGAGAGTAAGAAAGATGTAACAGAACAGGAAAAAAAAATAAGCCCCATTCACATTCTTCCAGTCAGACAGACCCTGTGGGCTTTTTATATGCAGATCCTGAAAAGCTCCTTAGGATTTTACAGAATGAGAAGCTCATGAAACTGAAAACCATGAAAACCTGATCAATGGAGTTGAAATTTCAGTGGCAGAGGATCTTCCCACAGTGTCTCAGTGCTCAGTCTGCAGGGTACACTGTCTTCCCTCCAGGTCTGAATCAGCAGTGTGTCTGATCGTGGAGGTGAATTTCCCACAGCCCCTGATCATGGAGGTGGATTTCCCACAGTCCCTGATGATGGAAGTGGATTTCCCACAGTCCCTGATGATGGAGGTGGATTTTCCACAGTCCCTGATGATGGAAGTGGATTTCCCACAGTCCCTGATGATGGAAGTGGATTTTCCACAGTCCCTGATGATGGAAGTGGATTTCCCACAGTCCCTGATGATGGAGGTGGATTTTCCACAGTCCCTGATGATGGAAGTGGATTTCCCACAGTCCCTGATCACGGAGGTGGATTTCCCACAGTCCCTGATCACGGAGGTGGATTTCCCACAGTCCCCTCCTTCCCCCCCAAATCCTCCACTAAATGTTTTGGATCAGAGCTGAACAAATCATTGGGATTATTTTCAGAACAGTGATCAAATCAGTTGTAAACAGCCAGATTCATGGTAATCAATTCACAACAATCATTTCCAGGCAGACACATCAGTGATGAGCAAAGCTAAGCACAAGCTCTGCAGGACTCAGACAGCTGCACAAATTGTATCATAACGCACAGGAGAGTGTGAATTCCCCTCATTCATGTGTAAACAGCTGCTCTTGAACCAGCTCTGCTACAACTTCATTTTAGTTAAGCATTTCAACACTCCAGTAATGACCTAAATCCATTCCTCTCTATCCTTCATAGCTGTCTAACCAAGAAGGAAATCCTAGGAGATGGGCTTTGCCCAGTGTTATTTTGCAAAGAAAAACATTGATTGCAGTATCTCTTATTCAGCCTGGCATCTCTCTGTTTTCCCTGTTCACTTAAGATACAAGGCATGCACAAAGACATAAATAATAATGAGTTTAGCTAACAAAAATGAAGAATATTTAGTGCATGGTGACAGTCAGGGACTGGGATATGAGGTGTGTGAGTAAGAGCTGCCCACCCTAGAGTAAAATTTACTTAACAAAGATTGATGTGGATTGCCAAGCCATGATCTGCTCTTCCTTACCCCTCCCTCTTGAAGGAAACCACAGTCAGAAGCCTTGGAAGCTGCCTGTAATCACCAGAGCTGATGCTAATCTCAGGTCTTTGCTGGGATCCCCTTTCCAACCTGCCCAGTATCATGTTTCTCCCCTACCCTCCCCATGCTTTCTCCAAAGGAATAAAGTCCCCCCTTTATTACAGCTCCTTTCTGGTTCTGGTTGCTCTTTTGTTTGTCTTTATGGACAACTAAAGATGCAATTTTCATAGCTAGGTGACAGAAAACGTTTCCTGTTTTCTCCACCAGTCCCTTAACAAAAAAAAAGAGTTGTTGTGTTACCTGGGAAGAATAAGGAGCTTGGGCTATGGTGGGGTAATATGGTGCCCTTGGGAGATGGAGCTGACCTTCCAACACAGGGGAAAAAAGGGGAAAAGAGGACCTTCCATTGACAAATAGCTGGATAAAGGTAACCTGTAAGTGTCCTGCACATCATACCCAGATATAAGCAGGTTGTGCCTTAGCAGGATGAGGAGAGAAGGATTACAGCTCAGTCCAGAGGAGAAAGAGGGAATCATGTAGACCCCTGCTCTACCCATCCCCAAAGCTTCAGGGTGTTTCTTGCCTGGCAGTGACTGATTTAAGAAAATCTGCAGATAAAGAAGGAGAAAATAGGCATGAAACACAACGAAGTTGGAAACATCTTGAAGTACTTCTTTAGTAAGGAACAGCAGGCTTAGTAAATACTTCAGGCTCTACTCATCCACAACTCTAGTTGAGTCAAGCTTTTATGGAGATAAGCGAAGTAAGGATTGTTTCAAGCCCTGATTTTTACTGGTGATGTTGGAAGAGGAAATATTTGCTTCCCTGTAATGAAAAACAAATATGGCTTGTCAAGTTGGGTGTGCCAGTGAGGGTGCTTACACCCAGTACTTGGTGGGAATACCCTGACTGATGCAATCTGGCTTCCCAAGGGAAATGGAATGTGTATCTGTCTTGGAAAATGTCTGAGACATCACAGTAAGAAGTATTCTACCAATAGCCACTTGTTTAAAGCATCAGGTTGGTGAAAACTCTCTTTGGAAATCAGACTCTTACAATCCAGGAAATAATTCACTTTATATACTGGAGGTCTTTGTAAATGAAAACAGAAGTTTATGTTTAACTACTCAGCTGTCATATTTTCTTCTGTCCCATCTCATTTCCATGTTGCCTATCTCTGTATTAAAAGAAGCATCACTGACCTTTATTCCACTCATATATCTCAAAGCTCTCCACCACGAGTGTCAAAGAGCTTTAAAAATGTGGTCACACTTTGTTTAAACACCACCTCAAAAAGCAAAGCTGCAGCATTTCCCAGGTGTTCACTCCCCACCAATGCTGCCCCAGGCTCCTCATCCCATCCCTCAGCCCAGCCCAGGGCTTCCTCCACAGCCTGTCCTCATGGGGCCCTAATCATTGTCAGCAGTTTGGGATATTGTGCCACAGACCTGGGGGTTCCCTCCAAGCTCTTGCTGCTGTTTGGTAACCAACAGTTGCACAGCTTTGGCTGCTGAGAGATCAGCTCTCAGCGAGAAAATGAACCAGGGCAGCAATTTGCAGATGGCAAACAAAAAGTAAGTTTTCTGGTTTGGGATTTTTTTCCTTCATATAGTTTATTTTATGGAGAAAAAAAAAATCACTTTATTTTATACCTGGGCTGATATGTTACTGTCTTTTCCCCTTAGCATACTGAAAAGTGAAAGAGCAAGATTGGCATGGAGAATTTTATAAGCTACAAGAGGCTGTGGAAGGAGGAATAAATCTTGACCAACCTCCTCTAGTGGAAGATGTTCCTGCCTATGGCAGGGTTTGGACTAGATAATCCATAAATGTCCTTTCGAACCTAAACCATCCTAGGATTCTATGATGCATTCATTCTTTTATTCAATTCACACATCTCCATTTACATGTCCCAAGATAAATCCTTAGCTGGAATGGAACTCCCTGCACAGGGCAGCAGTGGAGTCCCCATCCCAGGAGGGCTTGAAAAGCCATGTGGATGTGATGCTGAAGGACAGAGTTTAGTGGTGACCTGGCAGTCTGTGATTCTGTCATTTAGTTACTTCTGTAATTTCTATGGAGAAACCTCAAAGCTAAAGTTACTTGGACTTCTAGGGCCGGGAGGATGATCAGAGGGCTGCAGCACCTCTCCTATGAGGACAGACTGAAAGAGTTGGGGCTGTTCAGTCTGGCGAAGAGAAATCTCTGAGGAGACCTTATTGTGGCCTTCCAATATCTGAAGGGGGCTACAAGAAAGCTGGGGAGGGACTTTTTAGGGTGTCAGGGAGTGATAGGACTGGGGGGGATGGAACAAAACTAGAAATGGGTAGATTCAGATTGGATGTTAGGAAGAAATTCTTCCCCATGAGAGTGGTGAGACACTGGCAGAGGTTGCCCAGGGAGGTGGTGGAAGCCTCATCCCTGGAGGTTTTTGCAGCCAGGCTGGAGGTGGCTGTGAGCAACCTGCTGTGGTGTGAGGTGTCCCTGCCCATGGCAGGGGGGTTGGAACTGGATGATCCTTGAGGTCTTTTCCAACCCTAACAATTCTATGATTCTTAACTCAATATGAGCCACCAATGTGCACTTGCAGCCCAGAAAGCCAACCATACCCTGGGCTGCATCAAAGAAATGTGGCCAAACAGATTAAGAGAATTCTGCTCTGCTCTGGTGGACCCCAACACAAGAAGGACATGGACATGAAAAAGATGGTCCAGAAGAGGGCCATGAAGATGATCAGATGACTGGAACACCTCTCCTATGAGGACAGGTTGTGAGAGTTTGGGCTGGAGGAGAGAAGGCTCCAGGGAAACCTTACAGAGGCTTTCCAGTACCTGAAAGGGGCTGCAAGAAAGCTGGGCACAGACTGTTTTCAAGAGCTTGTAGTGATAGGGTGAGGGGGAATGGATTGTATCTGGAAGAGGGGAAATTTAGACTGGATATAAAGAAGATATTTTTTTACAGCAAGAGTGGTGAGACACTGGAACTGGCTACCCAGGGAAGCTGTGGATGCCTCCTCCTTGGAAGCATTCATTCAAGACTGGTTTAGACAGCACCTTAAACATCAGAAACACTTTCTGCCCATACATTTCTAAACCCTACCACGTAAAGGGCTACAGAAATCTTATGTTTAAGAGTAGATTTCCTGGCTGTTGGATCATGAAAGCCAGAGCCACGTTCCAAGAGAGGGCAGCAATCTTTCCTGAGGAGGGGAGCAGTCAGTTTTATGTTCATCATAGAATCAACAAGGTTGGAAAAGACCTCAGAGATCATCAAGCCCAACCCATCACCCAGCCCCTCATGACTAACTAAACCATGGCTTCAAGTGCCACACCCAATCCTTTTTTGAACATCTCCAGGGATGGTGACTCCACCACCTCCCTGGGCAGCACATTCCAGTGGCAGATCACTCTTCTGTGAAGAACTTTCTCCTCATCTCCAGCCTAAACTTCCCCTGGTGCTGCTTGAGACTGTGTCCTCTTGTTCTGGTGCTGGTTGCCTGGGAGAAGAGACCAACTCCCACCTGTCTACAACCTCCTTTTCAGGTAGTTGTAGAGAGCAATAAGGTCTACCCTGAGTCTCCTCTTCTCCAGGCTGAACACCCCCGGCTGCTGAGATTGGCAGAATTGTGTTACACTGTGGTAGTGGTACAGAATCTGTGGTGCTGAGGCTTTAATTAACCTCCTTTATGAGGGAAGCCAAAGGAGAAGGGCTCCAGTCCTTTTTCCACAGGAAGATTTCTCCAGTCATTAAATGCACATCAATATTCTTCACAATACATCATTTTGTGGGTGACATGGGTGCTATTTCCCCAGCTGCTCTTCAGAGAAAGAGTGAGTTTCTCTTCATTAAAGACTAATAAGTGGCATCACATTTAAGTGCTTGCATTAGATATGCTTCTTTGGATCTAATGATGGGGCAATGAGGCCTTTAATTAAAAATAGTCAAAAAATTTCGGCTGGGAGAAACAAAAACCAAACTTATCCACAGGTTTACTTCTCAATATGTTAGAAAAATAAAATAAAATAAAGCAGGACTCATGTCACAGATAATCAGTGCTTTTGTCCCTGTGGCAGTTTGGGCTGGGTGCCCCCTGCCACTGCTGCATGAGATACACCTCTGGTGTCCTGGGTGCCCACCCGCTAGGGGTGGACACAGGAAACGGTGTATTTCTACCCATAAGTCCTGCACCCTATAAAGCCATCTGCAGAGTCATTCTCTTCCTCTTTCTTCCCTCTCTGCTCCCATGGGAGATGTCCTCTCTTATCGGGTAATGCCGGGGGAGTATCCTCAAGGCCTCTTAGGCCTGCCTAGGCCTAATGCCAGGAGGAGAATGGAGGGCGGGGTAGTCTCAGACCTGGCCAGCCTGAGACTTGCCTAGCAGTGGGAGGGGGAAGAAAGAGCCCTGGGGGTTTGGGTTTACCCTCAGGTGGGAGGACGGGAGGATTGGGAAGCTTTGGGAATTCTGTGAAGCATTCTGTATGCTTTTGGGATATTCTTGGCACTATCCTTTGTAGTCTTTTGTAGCTTCACCAATTGCTTTTCCATTTAAACTCTCCATCACTCTCCAATCCGTTTGTGTGAGTCTCATTCTTTTGTCCCTTTTGGGGCAAGAGAGGATCTGTCTGGCCTCAAACCAGCACAGTCCCTAAAACTGAGCTTTCACAAAAGTTTCCCTTTGAAAACTTGTTCCTTGTCTCAGAAATCCATATAGGGTAAAGAAATTCATCTCATGGATAGATTCATAGATTTCTAGAAGTTGGAAGGGACCTCAAGGATCAAGAGAAGTGTGGCCAGCAGGTCAAGGGAGGTGATTCTCCCCCTCTGCTCAGCTCTGCTGAGACCCCACTTGGAGTACTGTGTCCAGTTCTGGAGCCTCTATTACAAGAGGGATCTGGACATGCTGGAAGGTGTCCAGAGAAGGGCCACCAGGATGAGCAGAGGGCTGGAGCACCTCTCCTATGAGGACAGACTGAAAGAGTTGGGGCTGTCCAGTCTGGAGAAGAGAAGGCTCCGAGGTGACCTTCTTGTGGCCTTCCAGTACCTGAAGGGGGCTACAAGAAAGCTGGGGAGGGACTTTTTAGGCTATCAGGTAGTGATAGGACTGGGGCGAATGGAATAAAGCTGGAAGTGAGGAGATTCAGGCTGGATGTGAGGAAGAAGTTCTTCCTCATGAGAGTGGTAAGAGCCTGGAATGGGTTGTCCAGGGAGGTGGTGGAAGCCTCATCCCGGGAGATGTTTAAGGCCAGGCTGGATGAGGCTCTGGCCAGTCTGCTCTAGTGTGAGGCATCCCTGCCCATGGCAGGGGGGTTGGAACTGGATGATCCTTGTGGCCCATTCCAACCCTGACTGAATCTATGAATCTATAAACCTTGCAGGATAAGAATATAGTTTAAATGAGCTGGCCCAGCATGCTGCCTTGAAAATGTCCCAATGTAGGGGAATCCACCAGCTCCCTTGGGAGTTTATTCCAATGTCTAATAGTTCCAAGGGGGAAAAATTACTTTGTGGCATCCAGTCTGAATCTTCCCAGTAGCAACTTGCACCCTTGTAGAGCTCTACTCATTAACGGCTGTCTCATGTCTCTGCAGAAGGTTCTTGTAGGAAGGGGTGACACAAGTACACAGCTACTTAGGTTTGTTTTTTTTTCATAGGCAAAGTTCTCCACCACAGATCAGTAACAATATTCTGGCATATTTTTTAGCATTCTGTGAACATTCTTCATTTGAATGTGTTTAACTAATAATTTAGAGGCCCAGGAGATGCTGTGGACCACAGGTCTTATCAGAGGTTAAGAACCGGCCAAGCGATAACCACAGTAAGTTGGGATGGACTTGTTATTTGTAACAAAAATCAGGTTAGGTGAAGTATTTCTCCTTGATTAAATTTTCAGGTTAAATGTAAAATTAGTAACACTTTCTACACTCATCAAGAAGTTAAAAAAAAAAAGAAAATAAATAAATAAATCCCCCAAACTACACAGTACAAAAAGTTGTTAGGCAACTATAGGTTTCAAATGCATGTCAGCTATTATTCCTTAGGAAGAACATTGCAAGGAATTGTGTTGAAGAGTAATCCAGGAGCTTCCCACAGTTGTCAGCCAGTGACAGGTGATGAAGTCTGCAAAGGAAGTTTATCTCCTGGAAACAACTAGTGATCTGAATGGTCCTATTCCTTCTTTTTACTCTGTGTTTCTGTTAGCTAAGATGGGAACCTGCTATTTGCTTATTTCTGTCATAATAAATGTTGAAGAAAATGCAGCAGATATCATTTCATTTTCTATCACAGCTCCCTTTTGTGGTACAGGGAGTCAGGTGCAGTTCTAATCCCATTATCAATTGCTGTATTTATTAGCAGAGTAACAGAGGTTGCAGACCTCTGCAGATCATCTAGTTCCAACCCTCCCGCCATGGGTAGGGACACCTTCCACTTGACCAGATTACTCAAGTTGCATCCAACCTGGCCTTGAACACCTCCAGGGAGGGGTTCATCCATGACCTCCCTGGGCAGCCTGTTCCAGTGTCTCAACACCCTCAATGGAAAGAGTTTCTTCCTGATCTCCAGTCTGAATCTCCCTTCCTCAAGCTTAAAGCCACTGCCCCTCATCCTCTCACTATAATCCCTTTTAAAAAGTCCCTTCCCAGCTTTATTCTAGGCCCTCTTCAGGTACTGGAAGGCCCCTTTACAGTCTCCATGTAGCCTTCTTATCTCCAGGCTGAACAGCCCCAACTCTCACAGCCTGTTTCCACAGGGGAGGTTCTTCAGCCTCTGATCATCTTCATGACCTCCTCTGGACCTTCTCCAGCATCTCCATATCCCTCTTACTCTGGGGGCACCTGAACTGAACACAGGACTCCAGATTTGCTCTCAGGAGAGCAGAACAGAGGTGCAGAATCACCTCCCTCACCCTGCTGGTCAGCATCCAGTATTTCTCTGCCCCTAAACACATCTTAGCCTTGCCTCTGAGCTTGAAATTCTTGAAAACAAGAAAGCTCTTATTTCTCAAGCCTGAGTATTGTTTAATGAGAAAATGAAGAAACAAAGCAACACCATCAGCCAGAACCAAAGCTTATTATCATGTAGTAAAGCATTCACAGCTCACAGCTCCATCTGCTCTATCACTGAACATTAAATATTTTTTTCCCCCAAAATCCTAAGCAATTAGAGATAAATGATGAACTTAGATGGTGGCTAAAACATCATTTCATTTTTACTATCAGACTTTAAATGGTTTCCTGCTACTCTAACACCCAGAAAGCTAAAAATAGTGCAGGAAGAGTAAAGGCACGCTGAAAATCAGCCCTAAGCTGGGGAACAATCACGTATGCACAAAGATATTTACACACAAGCAGTTGCAAGCCCTGGAAATGCATACAATCACCTTGAATTTTAACTTCTGGGATGGCATTTTGAAGGTGGCAGCTTGCAGCAATAATCTCCAGCATGCATATATTTATTAAGCACATAGCTGAGGCCCTTCCCGAATCAGATTCCATTATCCATACCCTAAAGCTCCAGGACATGATTGTTCTGTCTGAAAAACTAATTTCCTGTCATAACTGGAGTTTCACCACTATTCTGACAACTGCTAGCCAAAACTGCAGTACAAATGCATTATTATCCACAGCTCCTGCCAGGCTATCAAAACATTGTGTAGACATGCAGGTATTGTGCATGGGGGTAGCACTGTGCATTGTGCAGCTCTCAGTCCTAGAGGCACTCAGCCTTGCAAACTGACAGCTCTGAAAGGAGAATTAACTACACTTAAAAACAAAATTGGAAGTATCACCTCCTACAAGCAACCAGGAATCAAAACACACTGAGATTTCAGGTGTTTGGGGGTAGTCCTCAAGACAGGAAGAAATGTAGAGGATGTAACCAAAGGAGGAATCACAGAAATGCTTTTTAACTGTAACATAGAGCATCATATGATCTATATTTCATACCCAGGTTCTATATAGATATGAAAGCAGCTCCACAGAGAAAGACCTTGGAGTGCTGGTGGGCAGCAAGTTCTCCATGGGACAACAATGTGCCCGTGTGGCCAAGAGAGCGAATGGGATCCTGGGATGCATCAAGAAAGGTGTCCAGCAGGGCTGGGGAAGTTCTACTTCTCTACTCTGCCCTGCTGAGACCACAGCTGCAATCCTGTGTCCAGTTTGGGGCTCACCAGTTCAAGAGAGACAGAGACCTGCTGGAGAGAGTCCAACAGAGAGCCATGAGGATGCTTAGGGGACTTGAGCATCTCCCCTATGAAAAGAGACTGAGAGCTCTGGGGCTGTTTAGTCTTGAGAACAGAAGACTGAGAGGGGATCTGATCAATGTCTATCAATTGCTGAGGGGTGGGTGTCAAGTGGAGGGGGGCAGGCTCTTTTCAATGGTGCACAGACAAGGAACAATGGATACAAACTTAAATATAGAAGGTTTCACCTCAGCGTAAGCAAAAACTTCTTTCCAGTGAGGGTGACAGAGCCCTGGAACAGGCTGCCCAGGGGCGTTGTGGAGTCTCCTTCTCTGGAGACCTTTCCAAACCCACCTGGATGCATTTCTGTGCAGACTACCCTAAGTGATCCTGCTGTGGCAGAAGGGGTTAGGCCTGATGATCTCTGGAGGTCCCTTCCAACCGCTGATATACTGTGAGACTGTGATGATTAGGTTAATATCTAGGCATGATCAGGTAGTATGAGGTATGTTATGTCAGGTTATATCTAGGTATGATCAGGTTAGATGTGGTTATGACAGGTTATATCTAGGTATGATCAGGTTCTATTGAGGAGAAGGACTTGGGGCTGTAGTTGAGGAAAAGCTCAACATGAGCCAGCCATGTGCACTTGCAACCCAGAAGGTCAACTATGTCCTGGGTTGCATCAAAAGACATTTAGGTCTTGGAGCAAGTCTAGAGGAAGGCAACAAAGCTGGTGAAGGATTATAAGCACAAATCATTTGAGGAGCAGCTGAGGGAACTGGGGTTGTTTAGCCTGGAGAAAAGGAGGCTAAGGGGAGACCTTCTGGCTCTCTGTAAGTCCCTGAAAAGTGGTTGGAACCAGGTGAGGGTTGGCCTCTTCTCCCTAGGAACAAGTGATAAAACAAGAGCAAAAGGCTCAAGTTGCACCAGGGAAGATTTAGGCAGGTCATTAGAAGAAACTTCTTCACTGAAAAGGTTTCTCAAACCCTGGACCAGGGTCCCCAGGGTTGTAGTTGGATCCTCATCCCAGAGCTGTGGTCCTGAAGGATATGGTTTAGCACCAGACTTGGTAGAGTTAGAGAACGGTTTGACTTAATGATCTCCAACCAAAGCAATTCTATGATTTTAGGACACAGAACTGATTTTATTAATTTAGGAATTAGACAAATTCACAGTCCTCAGCTTCTTCTAGGTTGGTGCAACTCTTTTGCCAGAGGGCACATTTCAGGGTGCTGGAAGCTACTGTTGGACCATCAAGAAGTGTTGAAAATAACCTGAACTGAGAACCTGAATTTTCAAGAGTGGTTTTGAGAGTTTGAGGAGAGGCAGAGCTCTTCTCAATGAATAAGAAATTTGAGACACTTCATGTAAGAGATTGTTATGTCATTGGCTTTACACTGATGCTCTCCTGGGAAGTTAACCTTGCTAAAGGAGAATTTAGTGTTTATACAAGCCAAAGCCAATAGCCTCTGCTCTGGCTTCTCTCTTTAAACATTTCAGGCTGTTTTCCTGCCTATTGCCCTCACCAAGTCCTTTTCTGATTAGAAGATACTGTTCTGCTCACTCTGTCATTATCTTTTACTAGCAAGCATTGTCCAACAGGACATTCCCTGCTAAGGTAATGCTGTGCCCGTGGTTCATCTTGGCTATAGAAACATCCCAGGCCTCTGTTTAAATCAAGACTAACAGAAAATCTATTGTGCTTTTCACTGTAAGTTTGATCCAGTTCTTAGCTTTAGAGATGCTGGGAATGTTAGTGGGAATAAATAAGAGCAGAGTGTGTGTGCAAATCAAACAGGCTCTGAGGCACCTGGTGCATGAAAGACATTGGGTATGAGAGGAGGGGGAAGACAAGGCAGAGCAACACATTCAAGATCAAAGAGTAACAAAAGAGGTGACTTCCCCATAACTCTGCCCACCTTTCCAATCAGGAACTGTGTATTGGCATCTCATTACCAGGCCCTTCTTTCACCTCTCTAACTTTTCATCCTGAAGGAGTCAATTGAGAGACTACCATTAAATGAAAAGTATGGATCTCATTAACCTTGCTGGTGCAGACACACATCTCTCTTGGGCACATCATTCTCTGCTGATTGTTTCTATGCTGTATCAGTTTCCTCCTGGTCTTGTTTTTCCTGGTTTATTCAGAATGTAAGGAGCAGCTACTCTGTCATCCTGTGGGTTGTTTGGTTTCTTTTTTTTTTTTTTTTTTTTTTTTTGTAGGGTATCTAAATCAATGGTGCTCTGCTGGGTTACTGCCTCTATCACTGCAATACAAATAATACTGCTACTGATGGTATCTTCCCAGCTCTACCTTGTATAGAAGAGGACACTTAGAAGCCAGTTGCATAATAGCAATAAACATGGAGGTATCATATAATAGATCTTCAAAGATACATCAATAACATATCTCCAATCACTGCTGCTCATGCAGTGTTACTGCAAGGGAAACTGCTGGGGAAGAGGAATGCTTGGAAAATATCCATCATCTTTTACTGGCTGTGTAAATGTTTTGAAGATGGGCTGTAAAATGGCATTAAGCTTACAATAAATTTCAAGGCTTCTAACCTATTACAAAGTGCCAAATGCCAGTGTTCATCCACTGCAGCAGCAGCCTGCCAGTTTTGTAGAGCTTTTATCCTTGCTTCCCCCAAAGAGCAGCACTGCATTTCACTTTGTTTCACTTTATTTTGTGATGGCCAGGCACTGCCCAGTGGCAGGCTGGTTTGGAAGGAGAATTAGGGAAGTCAGAGGAATAAAACTGCAGGAGAAGCTTCAGTGAGCAAGTGAAGTGAGTGAAGAAATACACATTTCTGGTTCTAATTTTTATTAAAGAAACAGGAAAATATATTTGAAGCTATTTTCCTGCACAGTCTGTGTGGATATCTCCCTGTGGATATTTGGAGATGCTGTTTATTGCAGAGCAGATAATTTGGGTTGCCTCAGTTACTTAGAAGCAAAGGAAATGAAGGCATCTACCTCACTGAGAAGTTAAGTCCTCTCTTACTGCTGATCTCTTAGAATCATAGAATCATTAAGGTTGGAGAAGACCTCTAAAATCATTAAGTCCAGCCATCAACTCACTACCACCATGCCCATGTCACCTGTACTTGTTTTTTTGAACACCTCCAGGGATGTTAATTCCACCACCTCCCTGGGCAGCCTGTTCCAATGCTTTCATTAGCAATCTTAGTCAAGATTTGCAAAGCTGCCCAGAGAGGCTGGGGAGTCTCCTTCTCTGGAGAGATACCAAACCCACCTGGATATTGCAATCCTGGGCAACCTGCTCTGGTTGCTCTAGCAGTGGGTCTGGAATAGATGATCTCTAGAGGTTGATCCCAACCCCCACCATGCTGGGATTCTGTAACTGAAGTCAACCGGGGTAGAGATCCATCATTAGTGAGAGTAATTGTGTCTTTTATACTTCATTTTCATGCCTATTTTCAAAGCCTTAGCAGACACCATTCTCTGTGCTATTGCAATTAGGAGTAAGCATACAGAGACAGCTAATTAAAAGTAAACAGCTCTGTGTTTAGGGAAGTTTAAGGTATCAGACATTTAGATCAGTTTGCATAACACTACCACTTGAAGGTCGTGCTGTTTAGAATAGAGCAGGTTGAAAGCTGGTTACGTTGGGGATGGGGCTTAAAAACATAGTTAGCAGCTTGAAGGAAAATTGGAGTTAAACTGCATCCAGTTCTGGAACCTCTATTACAAGAGGGATATGGACATGCTGGAAGGTGTCCAGAGAAGGGCCACCAGGATGAGCAGAGGGCTGGAGCTCCTCTCCTATGAGGACAGACTGAAAGAGTTGGGGCTGTTCAGTCTGGAGACGAGAAGGCTCTGAGGTGACCTTCTTGTGCCTTTCCAGTATCTGAAAAGGGCTACAAGAAAGCTGGGGAGGGACTTTTTAGGCTATCAGGTAGTGACAGGACTGGGGGGAATGGAATAAAGCTGGAAGTGGGGAGATTCAGGCTGGAGGTGAGGAAGAAGTTCTTCCCCATGAGAGTGGTGAGAGCCTGGAATGGGTTGTCCAGGGAGGTGGTTGAGGCCCCATCCCTGGAGGTGTTTAAGGCCAGGCTGGATGAGGCTCTGGCCAGGCTGCTGTAGTGTGAGGTGTCCCTGCCCATGGCAGGAGGGTTGGAACTGGCTGATCCTTGTGGTCCCTTCCAACCCTGACTCATTCTATGATTCTAAGTCTAGGGAGGCATAATTCAAGTGTTTGTACCTGCACCAGAAGTGCAATTCATAGTTGGGCAATTGACCCTTCTGTGCCTTCTGGCTTTCAGGGACCTGCTGTTTTTCTTTGTGGCGTAAGCCTGTTGAGAGCAGATAACCCAAGGTGAAAAGTTGAACTTCGAACATGCAAATTAGACATTTGCCCATGAAAGCATTTTGCTGCCCTCTAAACTTCCATTGAAAGCTCCATTCAGTTAGAAGGTCCAAGATCTCGTTATCTTGGTCATGCAACAGGGAGCAAGTTGATGCAGAGCACTGGGCTCTGTTGGACTGCAAGCAGGTGAGCTTATCTGGGAACACAGGTTGGTGATAAATCACTCAAATCACCTAATAATTATTTCTGTTGCTGCTCTTGACTGATGGAGAGGACTAAACCAAACCTCTCTATCCACTTTAGCACTAACCAAGCAGCAGAGATTTTCCACTGAGCTTTCTCTCAGGTGATGGTAATGCCTTTAGCAGTGAAGGCTAATGGAAGAACTCATCTTTTCTGCCAGACACTTGGACAGCACACCTTGGAAGTGAGCTCAGAACCTGGAGTTTTGCTACCTTTATATGACAACAATTGGTTTAGGAATGGATGTCTGGAGACATCCATTTTTAGTCTGGAGACTAAAAATCGTGATAATGATAAAGGATTCACTAAAAACAAACAAAAACCCCAAACCAGCAACATGAAAAAAAAAAAAATCAACATGAAATAAAACTGATTTGAGAGGAGGTGCTGGGAAAGATTTTTAAGAGGTAAAATCATAAGAATCATAGATTAGTTTCAGCTGAAAAGAACCTTTCAGTTCATTGAGTCCAACCATTCTCTAACTCTACCAAGTCTGGTGCTATACCATGTCCCTCACTGCCACATCTCTGCCTCCTTCAAACACCTCCAGGGACTGGGATCCAACCACCTCCCTGGACAGCCTGCTCCAGTGGTTGAGAACACTTTCAATCAAGAAGTTTCTTCTAATGTCCAGCCTAAACATCCTCTGGGGCTACTCAAGGCTGTTTTCCTCTTGTCCTATCATTTGTCACTTGGGAAAAGAGGCTGACACCCACCTCACTCCAACCTCCTTCCAGAAAGTTGCAGAGAGCCAAAAACTTTCCCCTCAGCCACCTTCTCTCCAGGCTGAACAACGCCAGTTCCCTCAGCTGCTCCTCACCAGACCCATTCTCCAGACCCTTCACCAGCTTCATTGCCCTTCTCTGGACCTGCTGAAGGACCTCAGTGTCCTTCTTGTAGCGAGGGACCCAACACTGAACCCAATACTCAAGATGTGGCTTCACCAGTGCTGAGAACCTAACTTCCATTGGTGAGCCTGAATATGCTTCCATGTCTCTTCATATTCATTTAATTCCCAACCCAAACTGAAAGAATTGAGGGTTTGTTTTGTTTTGTTTTGTTTTGTTTTTGGGGGGGGGGGAAAGAAAGCTATTGTAAAAATTCCAGATTTATTAAACAGTTAATTTTATGCTGAATTTTTAAATTGCAGTTTAAAAAAAAAAATCAAAAGAAAATTTGAATTAGAAGAAACAATTGACCTATTGGTCACTGATTGGCATCCAAATGTAGCTTTTAGAGTCAATTAGATAATAAAATGTAGGTTTGAGGTATAAAGTTACTTAATAGGCTGCTCTGCCTGGTTTATTTTTGTGGAAAACTTGCTGCTTCTTCATCTCCTCCTGATACTTCTGAAGCTAATGAGTGAGGATTTCTTCCTTGACAAGAGATAAATAGACCTTTCAAACTCACTTTATTCTCTCCAACTATTGCTTTGTTTAGTCCCACATTTTAACCTAAATATCCCCTAAACCCCAACAGCAACTGAAGTGAGAGCATGCCAAGCCTGGTTTTTGGAGGGAGCTTTTCCAGCTGCTGCTGGTGCAGCAGTGTTGAGGTGTGAAGCAGGGTTTGGGTTAATGGCTGTGTTGAACGAGAAGACAGCAAATAACAAATGGAAGGAGAAACTGAAGAAGGCAGTATCATTAGGTTGTAAAGTAGGGGAGCAGATGTTAGTTAGGGGAAAAACATCAAAAATGACCATTTAATCATCCTACAACCACCTAGACACTCTATGCCTCAGTGCAAAAACTCTGTGTACCAAAGGCAAAGATCATTAATGGTAGGTTTGGGGATCTAGAGGGGGTTTGTAGGGGTGTTACAAGCAGTGGCTCAACTGCTTGAGCCTCACTACTTCCTGCAATAAACCCTACATTGCAAAACCCCTTTCTTAGGGCATAACATGATTGCCATTTTCCCTGGTCATAGAACACCCTGATTTTGCTGGTTGGATACAACATACTTGATCCCAATCCCATAGCAGTCAGTGGAAAGATTCCCAGAAGATTTACTGGGTTAGACTAACCTCAGCATCAAGTAGCTGATCCTGGAAAAATGTGAATCTTGCTTTTTTGGTCAAGCATTGGAACAGGCTGCCCAAGGGAGAGATGGTGGAGTCACCATCCCCAGAGGTATCAGAAAAACCTGTGGACATGACACTTCAGGACATGGTTTAATGGCCAGGATGATGTTGGGCTGATGGTTGGGCCTGAAGATCCTAAAGATATTTTCCAACCAAAATGATTCTATGATTTTGCAGTGCAAAAAACTTTCTTCATTCAGTGAGCAGTTTGGCACTTGAAGCTTGATTCAAAGCCTGATAAAACTAAGAAGCAGCTTTCTGTTGACCTTAAAGGGCTTTGGATTACGCTTTATACAAAAACAAGTTCACTGTCTTAAGCAAGGAATATTTATAAAGTAAAAGCCAAAGGAAACCTATAAAAGAAAGGGGAAAAAAATGATCTTCCATTCCAGGTGGCATCCCTTTTAGTACCAAAAATGTAATAAAAAAAAAAATCCTGCAACGTTTTTCTCTTTATCATCTCCTTCTTTACAGGCTTCATGGACCTCATCTAAAAGGAGCTCTTGGCAAAAAGTATTATCATTTTGATGAATGCCAGCCCTTTGACATGAGGAAGAAGCCTTTTATTCTCTGACAATGTCCCTGCCAAGCTAAGTAGAGGATGTAGGCAGAAAGCTTTGGGGAAACCCTGATGCTGATGAATCAGGGCTCCCTGCTGAGCAGCAGCCTGATGATACCTACCATCTAAACAGTTTAGTGCCTTTTCTGCAGGTGTACGAATCAACTTTCCCTTTCTGTAAGGTTTTTTAAAGGCTAAAGGCTGAGCTTGACTCTTCACAGAAGGAAGGAAATCCTTTTCCCCCATAGCAATCTCTCTTCCTGTGTTTTCTCTCCAAAGCACATATTCTTTTGGTTGCCTTCCCTAAGGGATAATGAGACAAATTGTCATCACACATTGCCAGTTGTGGTGGGTGGGGGAGTGCTGACACAAATGTTGCATTCTCAGGAGCTGGGGACTTAAAAAGCTCATCAGGGCTACATAGACCTACAGAAGCATGTCAGAAAAATGCCTTTTTTGCTTTCTATTTCAAGTTAAATAGGAGCACTGTAATGATGATCCATTCCTTCATTTTGGATTTCTTTTTCTTTTTTTTTTTTTCTTCATTATATAGACATTGATGCCATTCAGAACAGTAGAGGAGAAATGACAAGAATGGAAAATATGAGTTAATATGTTAAAACAATCCCAAACACCATTTAATTTGCTTTTTTCACTTCAATTTTTGGTTAGTTACATATTTTGTGTGTGTGTGTGTGCCCAGCTCTATCCCTGTCTACAGTCAAGTGCGCCAGCTGCTTATGTCAGATTAGTTGTGTGAATGCAGAGCCTGAAAGCCTTTACACAGAATGTTAGAGGTTGGAAAGGACCTTGAAGGATCATCCTGTCCAAACCCCTGCCAGAGCAGGATCACCCAAATCATTCAGGCAAGTTTTGAATGTGTCTGAAGAAGGAGACTCCACAATCTCCCTGGGCAGCCTGTTTCAGGACTTTGTCACCCTTACAGTGAAAAAGTTTTTCTTTATGGCCTCCTCTGCTCCAGCTTGCACCCATTGCCCTTTGTCCTATCATTGGGATTCACTGAGCAGAGCCTGGCTATGTCCTCCTGCCACTGCCCTCCACATCTTCATCAACATGAAGGAAGTCACCCCTCAGGCTCCTCTTCTCCAGGTTAAAGACCCCCAGCTCCTTCAGCCTGTCCTCAGCAGGGAGATGTTCCACTGCCTTCAGCATCTTTGTGGCTCTGCACTGGTTTCTTTCAAACAGTTCCCCAAGGTCCATTTTGAACCAATGGCCCCAGAACTGGACAGAATATTCCAGATGTGGCCTCACCAAGGCAGAGTAGAGGGGGAGGAGAAGCTCTCTCCACCTACTAACCACAGCCCTTCTAACACACCCCAGGATTCCATTGACCATCTTGGCCTCAAGGGCACGTTGCTGGCTCATGGGCATCCATCCTTCCTTCCACCAGGACCCCCAGGTCCCTTTCTCTTATGCTGCTTTGCAACATATCACCCCCCCACACCCCCTATACTGGTCCATGAGGTTGTTCTTTCCCAGATGCAAGCCTCTACACTTGGCCTTGTTCTATTTAATTTATTTTCTCCCCACTCAACTCTCCAGCCTGTCCAAGCCTTCAAATTCAGCATCCACTATTCCAGGCACTGGCTAAACTTATTTTCTTCTTAGGAGAACCTGATATGCAAGGTTTAGCCAGTGAGAAAATTCATTTCCTTCCTGCGTGTGCATTGTCTTTACAAATTGTTAGCAGATAACATAAATATCAAGGCATTCTTTCCCCCCTGCCCAGCCTTGTGATAAGTGAGAGGCTGTCCAGCCTCAAAGGTTCACACTATAAACAGATATCAAACTGTAAAATGGGAAGCAGAGATACAAGAAATCGAAGTGAACTTTCCAAAATACCAAAATATGCTTGCAACACAGGACAGGTCTTCTATCAAAAATACCTGGGGAAAAAAATGTCTTTTCTGTGCACTGATAACTGAAGAACTAAACTTTTGGTCAGAAATAACTATTTCAAAAACAAAAGCAGAAAACCAGACCTGTCCCTGTGCTTATCTCCACATCCAACACCCTTTTGTCTGGCCTGGGCTGTGGTAGAGCTTGGTGTCATTTCAAGAATCTTATTTCCCTTGGCCTGTCAAGCAGAGTGCATATTAGAGTTTGTTATTAAATATTTTGGCTGCTCTGTCTGTGTTCCTTGTTTTATCCCCAGTTCAGCAACATGTCCCATAGGCTGTATTATTACTGACTTGAAAGCACACAAAGAGATCAAGCCTTGAAAGAACAGATTCTTTTGGGGAAGTGGAAAATTGGCAGGAGAAATCACTTCTGCTTTCAGAGGCAAGGGCTGAAGCAGATGCTGAGTGCATGTTGTGCAAGGATGTTGAAGCAGAAGCTATTGGAAGAGAAACTTAATATAGAGATCACACATAATCTGCAGAATTTAAGCAGCAAGATATATCCACTGGCCAGCTCCTGCTCAAAGCACAAACCAAAGCAGACAAGGTGAAGGAAAAAAAGAGAGCAAGCTGAATACTTTAATCACTTCATGTGAAGAAAGCTTGCTATATAGGTGCCAAAACCATGGATATTTAGGAAGTAGAAAATTGATTACAAAGAGATAAGAGTGTGCTGGCTGGAAAAAGGCAGCTTGGATACAAATGAAGCAGAGGACTGGGTGGTATGAAATTGTTTATCATGGTGTGGAGGAGAATTTGCACAAGGTAATGAGTCAAAACTTCAAAGCCAAGGACAAAAAAACAAGGAGAGAAGAGACCCAATTACAGCCATCAAGAAAAGCTCCTTAGAAGAGCTTGACTACGTGCATCAGGATTGGTAAACCTGAGGGGTTTGGTGTAGTGAGCACTTGGGTGGCTGAACTTGAGAGAGTTATGAGATGGTCTGAAAGGCTGGGGCACAGTCACTGTGTCTGGGCATCTGCTTTTCCTCTCCTTATCAATACTATGAAGCAAAACCAATTCCATCTCTGATAAAAGAGAGATACCTGAATCAATATTTGGTGTATTCAGGGGATGGGATGGGAAGGAAAGATACATTCAGCTGATTTGTTTTATCTGGGAGGGTGCCTGCAAAGGGGCAATGCTAACCTCAGCTGCTGGAGAAGGCAGTGAGTCATAGTGGGAACCCCACCACCTTAGCTGTGTGTTCACTACTAAGTGGTGTGTGAGAACCCTTTCAGTTTCTTCTAAAATCCAACCTAAACATCCCCTGGTGCAACTAGAGGTCATTCCTTCTCATCCCATCACTTGGGAGAAGAGACCAACACCCACCTGGCTCCAGCCTCCTTTCAGGAAGTTGTAGAGAGCCAGAAGGTCTTCCCCTCAGCCTCCTTCTCTCCAGACTAAACACCCCCAGGTCCCTCAGGTGCTCCTCACCAATCCTGTTTTCCAGACCCTTCACCAGTTTTGTTGCCCTTCTCTGCACCCACTCCAGCCCCTCAGTGTCCTTCTTGTAGTGAGGAGTGCAAAACTGAACCCAGTACTCAAGGTGTAACCTCACAAGTGCTGAGTAGAGGGGAACCATCACTCCCCTGGTCAAATGTTTGCCCACACAACATCAATATTTGCCCACACACTGTTTTTTTTCTGAAAATATTGCAAAGAGCTTATTTCTACACACACCCAATCCTGAAATCCTGATTAAAAGAATGAACAGTTAAATGCTCTAAGAGTACCCAATACACAATGATTAAGTTACAGGTGCAGCAAAGCCAAATGGAAAGGTAGGAGTGAGGAAAAGTCAGCCACATACTGTAAAATATTCCTCTCTTAGTTTCTGATAATCCTTCTAGAAGCTTGAACTCTGTCTGCTTACCAAATATTCACTAGCTAATATGTGCACAGCAGCTTGAAAATGTAAAGCACTAAATACATTATTATTAAAATATTATTATAATTATTATTGATTATATAATAATGAACGATGAATATGAACTAAATGTCAATACAAGAATGTAAATATTAGTATATGAATTATTATTATAATAAAATGCAATAATTATTATTGTTAATATGAAATTATTATAATTATTATTTATGTAATAAATACTATGAATATAGTAATATAACTATAAATACACTAATATAAATATTAGTACTATTAATTATACTATTTATATATTAAATGTATTTTATATTCAATATAATAACAATTATTACGATTAGAATCATAGAATCAGTCAGGGTTGGAAGGGACCACAAGGATCCTAGACAGTTGTTGTTATTATTAGAATCATGGAATCAGTCAGGGTTGGAAAGGATCACAAGGATCATCTAATTGCTGTTGTTGGTTTTGTTATTATATTATCATCATTATTATTATTATAGAATCAGTCAGGGTTGGAAGGGACCACAAGGATCACCTAGTTGTTGTTTTTGTTGTTGGTTTTATTATTATATTATTATTATTGTCATAGAATCAGTCAGGGTTGGAAGGGACCACAAGGATCACCTAGTTGTTGTTTTTGTTGTTGGTTTTATTATTATATTATTATTATTGTCATAGAATCAGTCAGGGTTGGAAGGGACCACGAGGATCATCTAGTAGTTGTTGTTATTATTATTATTACTCAAACTCTTTCTTCTACATGGCCATGTCTGTGAGGAGCTGCAGATGCTGCTGGCCTGGAAGCCTCTTTGCATTTTGTAGGACTGAATTACAATCATCTGCTTCCTGGGGTAAAAAAAAGAAAAGACCCACCAGCAGGAGAGGCTTGCAGAGGGGTGGGAGAAGTAGCAAAGATGTGATGTGTAGCAGCTTCACTGAGGCTTTTTGTTCTATTTGTATTTACAAGTCTTACTCAACGCTCTCTCTATGTCATGCCCTGTCTGCAAGACAGGATTTAGGATTGATGACTTTTTTCCCAAGTGAGAAATGATGGCCAGAAGGACATCCAAAAGGCTGTGGAGGTGCCTGTTTTCAGCCAGGTTGGCTGCTGTGAAGATACTGTGTGAGGGGTGGGAGCTCTGCTCTTGCCCTGCCACAGGCTCCATCTGGGAATCAATGCCTCCATCAGCAATGGTTTCCAAGTGTGCATTGTCTTACTCACCACTTACCGTTCTCTACACTGACAGCAGACTGCATTGCAGCTGTGTTTTTGAAATAGTGTATATAGGGGAAAAAAAAAACACAAACATTAAATCCCATTCTGGAGTCCTTTTAAGCTTGCTTGGCAATGACCCACGTGGGCCTGTGTGCCCATCCTCCTCTTCCTCCCACTGCTAGCCCTGCTCCATGCAGCTGTTTCTGCTGGGCTTATTTCTTCTGCAGTCCCTCCTTCCCTTCCCCAAACCATTCAGTGTTTTGCTTTTGCTAGCTAAAATTCAATTTTCCCATTGTCTGGCAGCCCAAATCCAGGCTGCTGCCAGCCCCACACACTCCACAACTCCTTCCTTCCCTTCCCAAGGGCTTCAAGCAACTGCTTTCTGCTCTCTTTTCCTGGCACCAGTTTAATGAACTAAATGCCATGGGTTTAATTTGAACATGCAGACAGGCACTTAAAGAAAGAGAGGAGATTGACAGGGCTGGAAAAAGGAAGCCTTCTGCAGGCTTGCAGTATGAGATGAAGAGCTTTAGCCACAAGCTAAGGAAGCCACTGAAAGCCTCGGGAGGAGATTTCACAAAATCTCAACGTGGTGGGGATCAGGAGGAACCTCTAAGATCATCCAGTCCAACCTGCCAGCAGCTTGCCCAGGGTCACAATGTCCAGGTGGGTCTGGAACCTTTTCAGAGAAAAAGACTCTCTCAAAGATGTTTCTCCTCATGTTCAGATGGAACTTCAGGTGTCCTATCCCTGGGCACCACTGGAAAGAGTCTGGCCCCATCCTATTGCCCCCCACACTTTAGCTATTGATCAGCATTGAGAAGATCCCCTCTCAGACTGCTCTTCTCCAGGATAAACAGCCCCAAGTCTCTCAGCTTTTACTCCTCACAGAGATGATCCAGGCATCTCTGTAGCCTCTTTTAGACTTTCTCCAGTAGTTCCTTGTCTCATTTCAATAGGGAAGCCCAGAACTGGGCCCAGTACTCCAGCTGTGGCCTCACTAGGGCAGAGGAGACAAGGAGGAGAACCTTCTTGACCTGCTTACCACACTCCTCTTGATGCACCCCAGGATTTCATTGACCTTCATGGCCATGAGGTCACACTGCTGGCTCACGGTGAACTTCTTGTCTACCAGAACTGCCAGGTCCTTCCCTGTGGAGCTGTTTTCCAGCATGTCAACCTAAAGAACCCAGTTTACCTTCCTACATTTAGGTGCAGCCAGTGCCAGTCACTTTGCTGTAGGAGGAAGAAGAGTTTCTGAGTCTTCCCTGTTTGTAGTTCTCAGCAAAATGTTCAACAGGTCTGCTGCAGGCATGCATCTGTACAGGCCCTGCTTTTGGGCTTGCCTAGCATGAAGTGACACAAGAGTAATGCTTTCTATAAATAACTCCCAAAAGGAGCTGCTAATTATTAATGCAGAGAATGCCAATGGAGAAAGAAAACAGAGCTTCACAGCAAGAACTTTTAATGAGAGTGCCATTAAGACAATCAGTCTGCAAGCCACAAAGTGAATTGGAAGGCAACCTTTCAGTTCTTTCCTCTTTGCAGAAATCACAAGTGTTTTATTTGGGTGTATGTCACCAATGATGGTCTGTCACTGCCCAGATGATCATGATGAGTATGGTGCCAGCTGGCAGCACCTGAGAGGGGTTTTCTTGGATGGCACATTTGCTGGCTCAGGGAGCCCAGCAAACCAGGCAAGCGGGAGGTTAATATTTTGACCCATGTAGAGAATCACAGAATCAGTTTGGTTGGAAGAGATCTTTCACACCACCAAGCCCAACTGTTAACCCAGCACTGCCATGTCCACTACTAAACCGTGTCCCTCAGCACCACATCTGCACATCTTTTAAACACCTCCAGGGATGGGGACTTCACAACTGCCTTGGGGAGCCTGTTACAGAGCTTCACAACCCTTTTGGGGATGAAATTGTTCCTAATGCCCAACCTAAACCTCTCCTGCTGCAGCTTGAGCCCATTTCCCCTTGTCCTGTTGCTTGTTCCTTGAGAGAAGTGATCAACTCCCTGCTTGCTCCAACCTCCTTTCAGGGTGTTGTAGAGACCCAGGTGGTCTTCCTTGAGCCTAAAGGCTAAACAACTCCAGTTTCCTCAGCCACTCCTCACAACATTTGTGCTCTAGACCCTTCACTAGTTGCCTTTCTTTGGTCTTGCAGCTGAGAAGGGTGGAGAAATCTCAAACCTTCCCCAGATGCTGTGAACACCTCAGCCAACCTACACCTGTACCAGGACCACACTGGTGGCTTTGGAGTCAATGGCACTCCAGACCAAAAGCAAGACAGTGTTTGGATAAGCACTGAGTGTTCAGGGTGAGACCATGATGCAAAAGTAGCTCACCTGAGTGCAGGGAATAACTCCACTGCACAGAAAACCTCAGCATTCCTGTGTGCACTCCTTGCAAACTGTAAAACTGCTCAGGAAAAAAAAAATATTTATTACCCACAAACAGGTTTTGTAGGCACCCAGGGCAAACATATTTGTACTTTAAATAAAAAAAAAAAAACTTGCTGTCTAATCCACATCTGATTCCCAGTATTTTACAACATTAAATATTTGTAGTAAGTGTATTTGTGTATTTCTTTTTTTTTTTAATTATTATTACATATTTGTATCTTTTCCATGAGAGCTGTGATTTATCACAGTTAGCTGGAAGCATAATCATACTTTGAAAGTTAAGTTATGATCCCATCACCTTTAGGGATTTAGCATCCAATAAGATGTGCAGAGGTAAAAAAAAGAAAAAAAAAATCTATTTGTGACATTAATTCAGGATTGAAAAAGAACATAAAAAAAAAAAAGAGGGAGAGATTGTAAGAAAAATAAACCGTAAACACACAGGCTGGCATGACATGAAATTAGGGAACATGGGTGCAGGGTATTTTGATAGCCACTCTGAGGTGTTTTACTGCAGCTTTCCAAGCAAGATAGCATTTCCAAATGAGGAAATAGGAAATGGCTTTTATGACTTCTGTACTTAAAAGGTTTAAACGTTTTATTTGCAAGACAAAAATCATTACTCTGTCTTCCTGTAGGTTGGTGAAGACTGAATGCCTTTCAAGATGAAAGCCCCCTGCTGATAGCTGATTTTAATATTTTTTTTTTGCCAGTTTCAGAGCATCCAAATTTCTTTCTAATTTCTTATGTTCTTGGGAGACCTTGTTGAGCTAAGAAAAGCTTTCGCCTCTTACAGAGTGATTTCTGTTATTAATATTTCACCACTGAGGTCTGAGGATTATGAACCTTCTCTCACTGCTGTATTAAACAAATATTTTAAGAAGTGTGGCAGTTTTGCCAGGCAGAGGGTGAGCTGATGAATGACTTAATCTGACCCCAGATGGGGCACGTTATTAAAGTAGAAGTCACACTTGTTTAGAGGGGAATGATGGAACAGAGAGTAAATGAATGGAGGAGATCTGGAAAATCCAGAGGGAAGTCTTTCCTTTTAGATAGATAAATGTAGTGCAATGAAAGGAGAAAACCCTTAAATATTATCCCTAAAATCTTAAAGTCTTCCTTGACAACAACTGAGAAGTCTTATTCCAAATAAATTAGGCATTAAATCATAGAATCAGTCAGGGTGGAAAGGGACCACAAGGATCATCCAGTTCCAACCCCCCTGCCATGGGCAGGGACACCTCACACTGGAACAGCCTGGCCAGAGCCTCATCCAGCCTGGCTGCAAACACCTCCAGGGATGGGGCCTCAACCACCTCCCTGGACAACCCATTCCAGGCTCTCACCACTCTCATGGGGAAGAACTTCTTCCTCATGTCAACTCTCCTACTGTTTCTTTTCTTGATAACTCAGATGTTCCTTTTTGGATCATCTGGATGATATTTTGCCATGTGGATGAGTGAGTCCAGAGAAACAACCTTAACCTTGTTGTGTACAGCCATTGTGTGTTTTCTGTCCTTCCCAAGACAGTTTTTTTGTGGGCAGCGATGGCACCAACTTTCTGTCAGAGACTTCACCACTTATTTTTTTATTACTGGACCAATAAGTGTCAATAAAGGTAAAAGGTATTGGGAGAAAACGTCTGGAGGGGAAATTTAAGACAGGTAAATGACAGGAGAAAGGGAAAAAAAAAAAAGAGAGTAGAAACTTTGTCTTGCAGCATACAAACGGGAAGCAAGAAGGAAATACACAAGGGATTTTTTGGTATATTGACAGAGGTATTGAATATAATTCCCCCCAAAAAGTAAGCTTTCTTGGTGTTCAGCTTTACCTATGGTAAGTTTTGAATTGGTCATCACAAAATATCTTGTGGCTAACTGAAGTTGCTTTGAAGAAGAACAGTTTTAGCAGAGAAACTATCTCAGGAATCCTGGTTATGATGGAAAGGCCAAGAAAATGAATTGCACCCTCACTGCCAAAAAAAGAGATGACTTCATAATAACTTAATTAAGTGGTTCTAAATAAATGATGAAGCAAGTGAATATGATCAGTCCTCACGTTCTTATCACATTGGTACCAAAACTGGTGGGAAATATGCCTTCCATAGACACACCTGAAGCAGTGCAAGGAGAATATGAAAAATTCAGAGCAGCTGAATTGAATGCATCTATCTTTCTGTATGGACATCTTTACAGTTCTTACTGATCTAGCCTCCCTCTTTCCTTCCAGAACTGAAACTCCACTGGCAAAGAGCTTTTTACATAATCCTCATGCTAAGCATCATGTACCCAAATGGGAATTATCCAATCAAAGGCAAGTAAGAAGCTTTCCATATCTTTAAAGCAAGAACAGGTTTAAAAGTTGTAGACTTTATATTTTTTTTTTCTCCTGAATCTTTGTAGTATTTTGAGGTTGGATGAGACCTTGAGCAGCCAAGTCTTGTTGAGAGGTGTCCCTGCACATGGCTGGAAGGTTGGAGTAGATGTTGTCTAAGGTCCCTTCCAACCGAAGCCATTCTATGATTTGATGCAATGTCATGCCAAAAAAATAGTCATGCCAAAAAAATAGTCATGCCAAAAAGTAGACAACTGGACCACTTAAATGCCCCCAAAAGGAAGAAATACCTTAGTTTTGCAGATAGAAACAATGAGCACAACCAAACTGAGAAGCTGTTGCATTGCTATGCTCTCACAGTCATGTCAGACACCTTAGTTCCAAGTTTTGATCTGGTGTGGTGCAAGAATGAGGCTTCCAAAACTCAACTGAAGAAAAAGTTTTCATCCTGCTCTGATTTCACCTCTGAGCTTGACCAGCTGTTTCCAGTCTAGCCTTGCATTCAACACTTTCCTACAGTGAAACTACATGTACACCTTGCAAGCCTTCAAATTTGCTAGTGAAGGGCTGAGGAGGACATTGGGGATAGCTATCCGCCGCAGTGGGTCGAAGATGACCACCATCTGAGAAGTCACAGACAAAGGAGGCTCTGGGAAGGAATCAGAAAGGTTATCACAGGGCATGCCACACATGAAGGATGAGAGAGAAGAAATCAATTGTGTCCCTCATCCCTGCTGGCAAGAGCTTGGCAGCACAGGGCTTTCTCCATCCTGAGGACCCATTATCCCCGAGCAGACGGAGCTTTCTGTCCTTCTCATGAAGGAGTTCAAAGAAAGGGTTGTAAAACCAGGAGACAGCACTGAAAGGTATTGTTCAGATTAAAGGATGAATATGAGGTGTGCCTGTGGTTGCAGGAATGGTTTCATCTGCACTTTTAAAAGGAAAGTTAAAGCTACTCAGCTACTGGCTGCAGGGACGGATGGCAGCAAAAAGCAATTATTGCAGCTGCACAGCCGCCTTCTCTGGCTGCTCTCTGAACTGACCAGTCCAACTCCAGTGAGCCTCAGGAGAAGAAATTACATGCTTCACCTGGAAGAGATGAGACACCTCATCTGCAGTCACTTTTGTGCTTTAAAAAAATGTTAGGTAACAATTAAAAGAAGCCCACATCTACTTATTTTCTCTATTTCTACAGGATTAAAAAAAAAAAAAAATATATATATATATATATATATACAGCTTAGGGACTCCACAGAAAATTCCACTCAATTCCTCATTGGGGGAAGAAAAAAAATAAAATAGAGAAAAACTCTATTAATTGATTGAATTTAATCTAAAATTCATGCAGAAGAAAGTTGATTGTTCACTAGATAAGGAACTATTTCTGAAGCCCAGAAGCCTCTAGTGAAAATGGGTAGCTGCAGCTCAGCTCATCTTTCAGCTCAGTTTTATTTCATTGGACTCTGACTGGACTTTTCTAAGGCTCTGCTTTTAGCTCTGTGGATCAGTGCTTGTTGTAACTTTGGTTCTCGACCACATCTTGATTTTTCTATAGTAGTTTGTATTCTTCTCACCTGATTATCACAAACTTTCATGGACACCTCAAAATACCATTTAGAGTCATTAAGAGTGGAAAAGACCTTTGAGATCATCGAGTCCAACTTCCAACCAAACACCACAAAAGGCTTCTGAGATCATTGAGTCCAACTCCCAACCCAACACCACAAAAGATCTCCGAGATCACATCCAACTGCCAACTCAACACCACAAAAGACCTCTGAGATCAAGTCCAGCTCCCAACCCAACACCACAAAAGACCTTTGAGATCATCGAGTCCAACTTCCAACCAAACACCACAAAAGGCTTCTGAGATCATTGAGTCCAGCTCCCAACCCAACACCACAAAAGACCCCTGAGATCAAGTCCAACTCCGAACCCAACACCACAAAAGGCCTCTGAAATCATCAAGTCCCACTCCCAACCCAACACCACAAAAGACCTCTGAGATCATTGAGTCCAACTCTCAACCCAACCCCACCATGCCCACATGACCTAAGGTTTCACTTTTAGGTAAAGAATTAGAAGCAATAAGAAGGTCATTTGCCTTTGGATTTTCAAGCACCACTTTGTCACTGTCTCTCAGCTGAGTTCTTTTGGTGAAGGTCAAACTTGACCTTCACCAAACTTGACCTCTTTTGTGAGGTCAAACTTGATCTTTGTGGAGGTCTTGTACTAGTGATTATATGGACTTCTTGTTATAATTGCCAGACATGAAGTTCACAGGTGCTACAGCTGAGTTTAGAAAAGAGTTGGTGGGGTTTGTGTTGGGTTTTTTTGGCTGGCTGTTTGGTTTTGCAGGATCTAACCCATAACACCCTCAATACAAGTCTGACTCACTACCATGCTGCAAACAGGGCTGAGGGCATCATTTTTAATTGGAAAGAAAAAGTCACTGCTTGCCAGCACCTACAGCTGCTATAAACCAGCTCCACCTCACCCAGCTCTTATTTCTCACTGTTTGGGTCAGATTTTTTTTTCCTCATGATTACCCAGCATAAGTTTGAGAGCAAGTCTATTGACTTCAGCATCCTGGGCTACCCTGGAGTGAGGATCTCCTGCAGCTAAGACCAGCTTCCCATTTTCCCCAGGCTGCACAACCTATTTCCTCCCAGTACCCAATCTCCTCTCATTTCACCGGTGGCTGCCCAGCCACTCACTCTGACAATAGAAACAATGGCAGAGAGGGTTGAGTTTGGATTAGTGTATTTTGTCTTCAGCATTTTCCTTCTGGCCTTTTCCTTCTGGCTGCCCAGCAGATGCCATTTATTTTCCTTTTTGAGAGAGGCTCTGTAAAGAGCCCAAAAGTAATTTAAGGTTACTGATACTTTTCTTTTGTTGCGCTGTTCAAAAGGGAATGCATTGACATGTGCAAACAAAGAAGGAATAAGTTACCTGATGCTCCCATCACAACCCTGTGCCTCTTTCCTGCTGGATATTATCCTATTACCTTTATCTTTCTCCTCTCAACTGCATATATTTGTGTGTTAACATCAAAAATGAAAAAAAAAAAATGGAGAAATCCTCAATATTGGCAAATGGTGCAAACTCCAGGGGAATTAATAATCTGTCCATGAGGCTTCTTCTCACTGCTTTTCAAGTGTTATGAGCTGACTTGAAGAAGCATCTATTGCATTAAAGTGGAAGGAAAAGTATGTCATAATCCAAAGAGACCCTTGTCTCTATCTTTTGGATAGGTGATTTCTCAAATTGCTCCCATAAAATGATCATTTCCTGCTTTTTCCACTTGAGTGCCTACAGAGCAAGTACACACTTTGAGTTAAAAAAAAGGCCAAAAAAGAGGCTCAGATGTGGTACAATTTCTTTAACCTGGTTTCCATCAGATGGCAAATAGACCTGTTATTATTTCTTCAGTATAAGTCCTAAATACTAGTGTAAACAGTTCTGAGGTGTCTCAGTCAGAAAAAAAGAGCAAATGAATTGAAAATGGGCTTGCTATCAAAATATCAGAATTACAGACCAACCCACACACAGATACTAAACATAGCCACTAAAATAATCCACTGTCATGAAAGCTCACAAAGCTTGTTCAGGGATACAAAAATTCAGCAGGTATCACTTCACCTGGATATTTTTGGGTAGTTCTGAGTGGAGAAGGCTTGAGGCAGACTTTAGAGCAGACTTCCAGTACCTGAAAGGGGCTACAAGAAAGCTGGAAAGGGACTTTTTTTCAAGGGCTTGTAGTCATAGGATGAAAGGGAACAGCCTTTATCTGGAAAAGGAGAGGTTTAGACTGGATATAAGGAAGAAATTCTTTACAGTGAGATGGTGGAACAGGTTGCTCAGGGAAGTTGTGGATGCTCCCTCCCTGGAAGCGTTCAAGGTCAGGTTGGATAAGGCCTTGAGCAACTTGATTGTCCCTGCACATGGTTGGAACTAGATGATCTTCAAAGTCCCTCCCAACCTAAACCATTCTATGAATTTCTACAAACTAATAAAGAACAACATCTTGAAATTCTATGGCACTCGACCTAAATGCTCTTTATAAATAACACAGAAGCATTATTATCCCCATGGGAAAACTCAGACCGCAGACTGAGACTCAGATCTTTATTTGTGAACTAATTAGCCTGAATGAATCATTTGGTACAGAAATGTATACATACTCAGAGAGAGATAGATAAATATTGTCAATAGTTTAGCTAAAATGTTTCGTATTGGTTTTACACACCCCCCATCCAGTTTGCAATGGGAAAGCCTGACTACAGGATCAGATTTTGTTTGGATTCTCACAGTCCAGAAGCAGCATTTTCTAGAACTAATCCATAATCATAGAATGGTTGGGGGTGGAAAGGACTTTCAAGATCATCCATGGGCAAGGGCACCTCCCACTAGCTCAGGTTGCTCAAGACCTCATCCAGCCTGGCCTTGAACACCTCCAGGGAGGGTCATCCATAACCTCCCTGGGTAACCTGTGTCTCCCCACCCTCAGTGGAAAGAATTTCTTCCTCATCTTCAGTCTCAATCTCCCCTTTCCAGCTCACAGCCATTCCCCTCTCATCCTATCACTACAAGCCTTTGTAAAAGTCCTTCCCTAGCTTTCTTGTAGCCCCCTGGAAGGTTGCTCTAATGTCACCCTGAAGCCTTCTCTTTTCCAGACTGAACTATCCAAAAATATTCAGGTGAAGTGATACCTGTTGAATGTTCATATCCCTCTGTCTGAACAAGCTTCATGAGCTTTCATGACAGTGGATTATTGTAGTGCCTATGTGTGGGGCTCCACCTTGCTTGTAAGCCTCCTTCAGGTATTACTGTGTCAGGCATTACATATGCAGTATTATTCCTCCTGAAGGAGTAATACTACACATGGAGAAAAGAAATCCAACCCTCAACCCCAAGGCCCAGCAGCAGTGGCAATCCAATATTACTCACAAGATGCTTTTCCCTTTTACACTTCCCATCATAGGTGAACTGGATTATCACAGTGATGCCTTGAATATTTAATTTTGGGATGCAGCTGTTTCTTTTCAGAAGTTCACTTATGAAGGTCTCAATTTGGAAAATGAAAGTGAGACATGAAACATTTTCCTTTTTTTTTTTTTTTCCTTTTTCTCTTTTCCTCTTTTTTTCTTGCTGCAAAGTCTCTTTTCTCAAGGGATGATCCCATTTGGAAGGTGACTGATTTCCTAGAAATGATAGCCCCTTGCTTGAAAGGGAAGCACTCAGGTAAGGGGTAAAAAGGATTGAGAAGAAAAAAGGCACATAAAGCATAGTTCCTTTTATTTTAATTAATCAGCAGAAGAATTTGTGTAGAATTTAAAGACTGAAGCAATCCAATGTGCCAGAATTAATAGATACAATCAGATAATTACTGAATTTTAATGAATATTAGGATATCAAATATTCAAGCCTGGAAGTTCACTTCATTTTTATCATTCTCCTCCAACATTTTAATTTTTGGCTGTGTGTAAACTCAGGGAAATGCATTCAAAGCACAGAAAGCCAGCAGCTAGATTTGTAATATCACCATGGCCCTATCTGAAATCTCCTAGGGAGCTTCACTGAGAATTTAAGAGCTACATGAATTTGTCCTTGTATCTGCAGAGCTGCCAGTTCCACTTTTTATGGCAGAGCAAACGTTTGCCTCTGCTCCTTAACCACCAAGATCACAGAATGCTGGGGGTTGGGAGGGACCTCTGGAGATCCTACAATCCAACCTCCCACTTGCAAACCTGGGCCACTAGACACAAGTCACAGAGACACTTGGAGAAACAATATAACAAAAGCTATTGCTCCTCTTCTTCACCCAAGCATCTCCTTGCTTAGAACAGAAAGATACAGAATCAGTCAGGGTTGGAAGGGACACAAGGATCATCCAGTTCCAACCCTCCTGCCATGGGCAGGGACACCTCACACTACAGCAGGCTGGCCAGAGCCTCATCCAGCCTGGCTACAAACACCTCCAGGGATGGGGCCTCAACCACCTCCCTGGACAACCCATTCCAGGCTCTCACCACTCTCATGGGGAAGAACTTCTTCCTCATGTCCAGTCTGAATCTCCCTACTTCCAGCTTTATTCCATTACCCCCAGTCCTGATAGCCTAAAAAGTCCCTCCCCAGCTTTCTTGTAGCCCCCTTCATATATTGAAAAGCCACAAGAAGGTCACCTCAGAGCCTTCTCTTCTCCAGACTGAACAGCCCCAACTCTTTCAGTCTGTCCTCATAAGAGAGGTGCTCCAGCCCTCTGCTCCTCCTGGTGGCCCTTCTCTGGACACCTTCCAGCATGTCCAGGTCCAGATCCCTCTTGTAACAGTGGCTCCAGTACTGGATCCAGTACTCCAGGTGGGGTCTCACCAGAGCTGAGCAGAGGGGGAGAATCACCTCCCTGGCCCTGCTGGCCACACTTCTCTTGCTGCAGCCCAGGCTCTGGTTGGCTGTCTGTGCTGCAAGTGCACACTGACAGCTCCTGTTGAGCTTCTCCTCCACCGCGCTTGACCATCCCCAAACACGTTTGTACAAGTCAGTTCTTCTCACTGATATGAAGCTGCACCAATACTATGTCACAGATTCATAGAATAATAGCAGTTGGAAAGGATCTCTACAGATTAAGCCCAACCTGCCAAACCAGGATCACCTAGGACAGGTCACACAGGAACGCATCCAGATGGGTCTTGAAAGACTACAGAGAAGGAGACTCCACAACCTCTCTGGGCAGCCTGCTCCAGGGCTCCAGCACCCTCACAGCAAAGACGTTTTTCCTGGGCTCCAGTTTGTGTCCTTTGCACACCCATCCTATGACAAGACACCACTAAAACGAATCTGGCCCTTTCTTCTTGACCCCCACCCTTCAGTTATTTTTAAACATTAATAAGATTTCTTGTCAGTCTCCTCCAGACTGAACAGCCCCAGGTCTCTCAGCCTTTCCTCATCAGACATTCTCCAGTCCCTTAATCATCCTCACAGCCTCCATTGGACTCTGCTATTTCCCTGTCCCTCTTGAACTGGGGAGCCCAGAACTGGACATAACACTCCATATGTTTAGGCTATCAGGTAATGACAGGACTGGGGGGAATGGAATAAAGCTGGAAGTGGGGAGATTCAGGCTGGATGTGAGGAAGAAGTTCTTCCCCATGAGAGTGGTGAGAGCCTGGAATGGGTTGTCCAGGGAGGTGGTTGGGGTCCCATCCCTGAAGGTGTTTAAGGCCAGGCTGGATGAGGCTCTGGCCAGCCTGCTCTGGTGTGAGGTGTCCCTGCCCATGGCAAGGGGGTTGGAACTGGATGATCCTTGTGGTCCCTTTCAACCCTGACTGATTCTATGTGGTCTCATTAGGACAAAGTAGATATATTAATGAGCTCTGCATCCATCTTGTCTCTCCTTTAGCCTCTGCCCCAGGGCTAAGGAGAGATAGATTCAGGAACATCTTTGGGGTGATTCCACAAAACCCTTATCCTGTATCTCATTAAGGCTCTAATTAGTTTTTCTTCTCAGTCCAAAAATGCCTCCCACAATTGTTTTTCAACTCTCCACAAATGTCCTTATAATGATTTTACACAGCTGAATATTGGGGTTTCCCAGCAGAGTTTTGGGGAATAAAAATTATCTGCAGGAAAAAGATAACCTTCATTCTTTCAGTGTAACTGTAACATCATTTTCTCCTTTATGAATTTGTATTAGTTATTAACAGTGCTGTGTATTTAAACTATTTAAACACTGTATATCTGTGGTTACTGACTTCTGGGCAAGCAGCTTCAAGGTTTTATTAACTTTTAATTATCAAATTAGTTTTACCTGTTTTTTTTTTTTTTTCTTTCTTTCCCAGCAAATTTACCACTGAATAATTACTGAGTAATAAAATAGCTAGGAACAAACAATCTCAGGTACGTGTTCAGCTTTTCTCTGCAGCTGGGTATCAATCATTTGGATCACAGAGTGCAGTGGTACTGACAGGAATCAATCAAAGAGTCATAGAATATCCTGAGCTGGAAGGGACCCATAAGGATCATCTACTCCAATCCCTCCTCCTTGAAAGATTACCTAAAAATAAAAAATATGAAGTGCCAGCTGGGAACTGTGGCAAGAATCACAGAAGGGAAGAGGAGGGAGCACAGGAAAGAAGGGAAGAGGAGGGAGCACAGGAAAGAAGGGAAGAGGAGGGAGCACAGGAAAGAAGGGAAGAGGAGGGAGCACAGGAAAGAAGGGAAGAGGAGGGAGCACAGGAAAGAAGGGAAGAGGAGGGAGCACAGGAAAGAAGGGAAGAGGAGGGAGCACAGGAAAGAAGGGAAGAGGAGGGGGGAAATTTTAAAAATAAAATAAGAAAAAGAAAATAAAGATAATTAAAAAAGAAAAATAAAAAAATAAATAAAATAGAAAAAACAGGAAAAAAGAAAACAAAAAAGGAAGAGAAAAAAACCAAAAAAGTAAGAGGAAAAAAAAAGAAAACAGAAAAAGGAAGAGGAAAAAAAAAGGAAAAAGGAAATAAAAGGATAAAAAAGAACCAAAGGCTTTTATGCTTTTGGAAACTGAAATAATTCTCCCTGCCATGTTTGATTACTATCTCAACTTCTCTTATCTGAACTTTGTACCCTTGAAAAATTCGATGAACCGAGTTTGGCAATTTTCTTTCATCGAGAGAGAGCTTGTGTCATAACAGAGTGTTCTACAACGATTAAAGCCTGGGAAAAAATACATGGAGTCTGGAAAGAGCCCAGATTTCAGCTGCAGCCTGGGCACTTATCTGTAACAAACACAGAGCTGTAATAAAAAAAAAAAAAAGAAATAATATATATATATAAATATATGAAGTGGATGGGAATGCATGAGCAAGCTCTTCAGATGCAGCAAGCTGAGAGGTGCAAGGAAGAAAACAGAGCAGTGCTGTGAGGAAACAGTGGTTGCTTCTGTGCAGGGTTTTAATGCTTGGAAGAGGAGATGGAAAGCTACTGACACAAATGCATTCCCAGCATTGTGATTTAAATAACACATCTGCACTGCAAAGCTGTATCTACACAGACATAACCAGCACCAGTGCTTTGCTGAGATCAGTCACAGGGAATGACAAGGACGGGGGCTGGAAGCATCACTTCTTTGCTTTCAAACTGAAGAAGGAGAGCTGTTTATGCTCTAAGAGCTGTCTTGGGAAGGAAAGTTGCCTGTGAGCAAAATTCCCCTTGAAGTTGAGAGCAGATTGTTTTGATTCAAAGAAAGTTGTGTTTTGGTGCTCCCTAGGACTAGGTGCACTCTACTGGAAAAGCTGAGCAATCCTGTCCTGAAGGAAGCAGGGCTTCACAGCACAGCAAGTGCCTTCATGGAGAAAGACCTTGGAGTCCAACTGGACAGCAAGTGCTCTGTGGGACAGCAATGTGCCCTTGTGGCCAAGAGGGCACATCCTGGGGTGCATCAAGAAAGGTGTCCAGCAGGTCTAGGGAGGTTCTTCTCCCTCTCTACTCTGCCCTGGTGAGACCATACATAGTATACTGTGTCCAATTTTGGGCTCCCCAGCTCAAGAGAGACAGAGACCTGCTGGAGAGAGTCCAAGGGAGAGTCATGAGGATGACTGGGGGACTTGAGCATCTCCCCTATGAAAAGAGACTGAGCCCTGGGGCTGTTTAGTCTTGAGAACAGAAGACTGAGAGGGCATCTGATCAATGTCTATCAATAGCTGAGGGGTGGGTGTCAAGTGGAGGGGGGCAGGCTCTTTCCAATGGTGCACAGTAATAAGACAAGGACCAATGGATACAAACTTGAACATGGAAGGTTTCACCTCAGCATAAGCAAAAACTTCTTTACAGTGAGGGGGACAGAGCCCTGGAGCAGGCTGCCCAGAGAGGTTGTGGAGTCTCCTTCTCTGGAGACTTTCCAAACCCAGCTGGATGCATTCCTGTGCAGACTACCCTAAGTGATCCTGCTCTGGCAGGGGGGTTGGACCTGATGATCTCTGGAGGTCCCTTCCAACCTCTAACATCCTGTGATTCATCCTGCACTCACAGCTGAGCCCATGTCCCAGCACCTGACTTTGATGACTTCAGTTATTCTTCAGGCAGTGTGATTTGTGTATTTACTGTAAAGTTTCTCAGTCCTCTTTCTTTAATTCACTGTAATTGTATGGCTCACTCTAGGTTTAATTAATAGCAAGGAGTGCCCAGAGCTTGTGATGGGCGATTCTTACACTTCTAGCAGTTCAAACAAATAACGACATAATTAAATGCAGAAACAATGACCTGTAGTAAATCCTTTTAATGTTCTTTGTTTGTGACTGTAAAGGGAGAAGAAAGAGAGAGCTGTTCACACATCTCTTATATCCGTTTAAAAATACTGTCACATTCCTGTGGCTATTCTAGGAGGTGGATGCTGAAGGATCTGAGAGGGAAATGAAAAGAAGGCAGGGATTCTGAAAAAAAAAAAAAAAAAAGAAAATAATAATGATAAAATAATCCACCAAACCCTCTGAAACGATGCACTGTGTTGCAGTAGAAGTCAGCTACTTCTAATGATCCTTAATGGCACAACATCCCCTTAGTCTCGAATGTATTTATTCTTAAGAGTGCCCTGAGGGCAGGGAAATGCTGTTCCCTTCTGAAGTACTAAATGTCACTCAACTCTTATTTTAGGAGGCTAATCCAAAACAGCACTCCCTGATCTCTCATCGAACTGCTGCTTTTTCTGGAGATGCCCAAACTCTGTCTTGGCAGCCTCAGGCAAGATTTGCTTTTGACATCTCCAGGAGTGCTTCAGTCTCAAGTGTTAGGTAGCCTCAGTTCATGCTCACACAGGAGTTCTGCCAACATAAAGCTAAAAAAGGAGATCCACCAGGTCCTCATGACCTCAACACCCATAGCTTGGATCACCATTCAGTTGGACTCCATGCAATGCACACAAGTTTCATCTGCCTGTTACAGCCCTAGATAATAAATCACTGTGAGCAGACCTCTCACAGATGGCTCTGTGCACCCATTGCTGAGGAACTGAAGCAGAAGAGGCTTCTGGAAGTCCATGCCCAACTGAAACCCTTCCTCCAGAGCCTGAACTCATTAACAACCTCGGAGCCCATCTCACAAACCCCCACAACAGCAGCAGGAGAAGGAAGGACAATACATTTGGATGCTATGTCCCTGGAAACACTCCAGATGAGGTTGGACAGGGCTCTGAGCAACATGACCTAGCTGAAGATATTCCTGCTCACTGCAGAAGGGTTGGACTAGGTGACCTTTAAAGGTCCCTTCCAATCCAAACCAGACTTTGCTTCATTTCAATGAATCTAGCAGGCACTTGAAAATTGCCACCAATCACATAAAAGATTTGGCCTAACTTATGGGAACCATCTGCAGCAGATCTAGGACTCTCCTATGCCTCCCAAGCCCAAATGCTAATCATGACCTTCCCAGATAGTCCAAAATATATTTGTCTGGCAGAACATAGTTGAAATGGGAAGCTGTACTTTCAGGCTTAACCATCTTGGTGGACTTCAATACCAGATCACTTGTGAGAGTGTTTTTTGTAGGCTAATTTGGATTATGACAGCCCCAATTAGAGCAGAAGAGTGTTGGTACATTTCCCTTAATTGTTTTCATTCAGCTTTCTCACCGCTGCAACGAGCAGGTACAAAAAAGAAAAACAAAAGGCACTTACTGTCCCTACTGAGCACGGCCATAAAATTATCCCCAGGGAGCAAGAACAGAGAGAGACACAGCCTGTAATTACCAGGGGACAGCACAAACAGAATGTGAATTCCTCAAGAAATTCGGAGGCCAAACAAACCACTTCCTAATCCCCGCCCCCTTCTGGGGCATATTGGCTCGAACAGCGCCTCGCAGAAAGGAGAAGGGAAACAAGTCTGAGAGGCAGCAACTTATCTGCTGCTTCCTGTGTTAGCACGGTGCAGATCATGAACAAGCCAGCAGAAACTCTTTGTGCTAAGCAGGGGCATCAGCTCGTGGTGGCATGAGATGTTGCTTGCCAAATTAAAAACAAAAAACCCCAAAAACAAACCAAAAGAAGGTTCAGGGGAGAACAAGCAGAAGGGATCCTATACTCCTGCTTGGAACATACCAGGCTGTTCAGTAAGAATTAACATCTTTGTTAAACTCCTGCGGGCTCAGACAACCACCCTTTGATTTCAGGCTCCTCCAGACGTGCACAGATGGAGTTACTGGGATGTGTGTTCCAGTTTTCTTCTCCCAATGGACGATTTTGTGAGCTGGAATTGGCCTTTTTCAGCACTTCTCCCTCTTGCAGATGTAAAAGTAAGCAGACAAATGCTTGTGAGCAGCAGCCTGAAGAACACAGGATTTCTGTGGACTCTTCTGCTGCTGACTGGAAGCCTTTGCTGATTTCTGGTCATTGTGTGATCCTGTTCTGTCCTACATTTACAATCTAAAGAGATCCTAAAAATCCCCTGAACTTGCTCTCCAAAGTCTTTCCTCTTCCCATCTCCCAACTACTTCCTTTGTCTTAGTTTCTTAGAAAAAAAAAAAACACAACAGTTCAGGGGAAAAAAAAAAAAAAAAAAGAAAAAACGAAAATTTAAATTGTTCCAAGCTCTACCCTGTAACATTGTCATGGAAAGAAGAGAATGTGACATTGTGGCATCTGAAGTGCCAAGGAGAGACCAGCCTGACCTTGATGCCAGAGGGCCAGTCACGGACCTCTATGGGCAAGTCCATCAGTGCTGGGGGAAGCTTCAAGGAGAGAAAGAAGAAGGAAGGTAGCAACAAAGCATGCAAATGAGAAGCAATGGTTAACTGCAAGTGGACAAGAAGCTCAACTTGAGCTGTCAGTGTGCACTTGCAGCCCAGAAAGTCAACCAGAGCCTGGGCTGCAGCAAGAGAAGTGTGGCCAGCCAAGGCCAAGGGAGGTGATTCTCCCCCTCTACTCGGCTCTGGAGAGACCCCACCTGGAGTACTGTGTCCAGTTCTGGAGCCTCTGTTACAAGAGGGATCTGGGCATGCTGGAAGGTGTCCAGAGAAGGGCCACCAGAAGGAGCAGAGGGCTGGAGCACCTCTCCTATGAGGACAGACTGAAAGAGTTGGGGCTGTTCAGTCTGTAGAAGAGAAAGCTCTGAGGTGACCTTCTTGTGGCTTTCCAGTATCTGAAGGGGGCTCCAAGAAAGCTGGGGAGGGACTTTTTAGGCTATCAGGGAGTGATAGGACTGGGGGGAATGGAATAAAGCTGGAAGTGGGGAGATTCAGACTGGATGCGAGGAAGAAGTTCTTCCCCATGAGAGTGGTGAGAGCCTGGAATGGGTTGTCCAGGGAGGTGGTTGGGGTCCCATCCCTGGAGGTGTTTAAGGCCAGGCTGGATGAGGCTCTGGCCAGGCTGATCCAGTGTGAGGTGTCCCTGCCCATGGCAGGGGGGTTGGAACTGGATGATCCCTGTGGTCCCTTCCAACCCTGACTGATCCTATCATTCTATTCTATGATGCTATGAAAGACCCAATCAGCAGGTGACAGACAGGAATGTGGGATTGACCCTGGAGTTTCCAACTGACCCAGGGATCTGAGCACAGGAGATTTGCTTGGAACTGTTTTAGGAGCATGAAGTGGGGAATCAAAACTGCAGCAAAAGGAAGTAATTAATCAGACAACTACCTCCAGCATTTGTTTATCCATCTCTATTACTGTTTGCCTGGTTTATTAGGATTATAAACTCAAGAGGCCATACCAAGTCTGGAGTGACTATGGTGTTATTTCTCCCAACACAGCCTCAGTTCCTGATTACAATGTTTCTCCAGGGTCCTACTCCAGGCAAATAATATAATAAATAATGGAAATGGACCCAGGAGGAAACTTAGATGTTAACTGTGTAGAAAGAGGAAACCTGAGGCTTCCTTGCTGTATAAATTTCATGTTGGGTTTAAAGCTCACGCTGTTCGACGGGTAGGCTTTTAAAAACCTGAGCAGGAATAAGATGCCACTTTCAAAATGAAAAGAGCTGAGATTTCCATTCTGGCTGCTGCTGCTGCATTAGCACCAGCTCTGTCTTTTCAGATGTTTCCTGCTGGTTCTCCTAGAGCACAGGAAGAAATGTTCTGGTGATTAAGCAGCAGTATCATTATAAAAGCCAAATGAATAATCATTGTGTTAATGAACTTTATCTTGGAAAAGATTAGGGTTGTGGGGTTTTTGGTTTTTTTTTTAGTGTTAAGCCTCTTTCTCTGTATGAAAGAGGAAATGCACTCTCATTTCATTTAATCAGCCCTGAGATGATCATGATCTATACAATTTAATTTTCTGTCTGCGTGTATTCCTCCATATCTGCGTATCCAGTTGCTTAAATGATGATATCAAATCGTTTTAATACAGCAGAGACAACCTGCTTTCCTCTTTGTGGGGGCAACAAGCAGGCTTGGCTCCATTTGCCAGATGACTACTGCAGAATAATCTCTCTTGAAGGGATTTTGTGAGGTCAGAGAGCCCCAGACCACTGGCTGACTGCTTTGTGGTCACCAGTGTACTGCCTAGGTGTATGAAATTATGGTCAAAACCATGCGAGAGTGAGATACTACAGAACACAAGGTGAAAAACTTCTTGCAAGTAAAGGATTAGATAAAGCTAAGGGTTGCAACCACAAAAAAAAAAAAAATCTCAGGGGAAAGTGAGGACTTGGTGAGATCCTGCCTTCCAGTTTGATAGAACCATGAGAACTTCTTTCCTCTGCCTGGGAAAGGCTAAGCCTCATTCCTCAGGAGAAGGACTCCCAAGACAGCTTTCCAAAGTGTTTTGAGGTGAGGCAGTCAGCTGCTGGCTTTGACTCTTTGTGTCTGTCTGGCTTCTCTAAGAAGGAAAAGTAAGTAAGGAGGAAAAGAAAGATGTGAGTGACAGAGACACTATGGTGTGATGCTGCTGCAATAAGAAGCAATGGCTCTTTTCAGCATCATATCAACCACTGTTTTCAGCATTTTTCTGTGAAAGCTGCTACTCAAATCATGTCCTCAGCTCCCAGGGAAATCCTGACGCATGAGAGAGAAGTGGAATACTGTGAGAGACCAAAAGAGGAAAGCCCTTCCTAGGAGCTCACCAGAGCTGGATATGTCAGGTTGCCTTGTTGGTGGCCTGGGAAGCCAAGCCAGTCCACACTGCAGTACTGAGAAGCACAGGGGATACAACAGAAAAGAAACAAAACCCCACCCAAAACACAACCACCCAACAACAAACAGACAAACAAACCCCAAAACACACAAAAAACCCCAAAGCAAAACAACAAACCAAACCCTGATTACCCGAAAACCAAAAAAAAAAAAAAAAAAAAAAAAAAAAAACAAAAACAAAACCAAAATCAAAAAGGCCCTGAAAAGGATTTTAGAGCTATGCATTTCTTGAGTTAATTTTCTAGAAGTAAAGAGCATGAGGTCACTAAAGTGGTCTAAGGAACAGACTATTTCCTTTCCTGTGATACAATGACTGTCTGAGCTTCATTTGTGGTCAGGAAAAATAAGTTGATTTTTTTTTTTTTGACAAGAACATAAACACCTCAGATTCCAAAGTAGCTTCAGTACAAGAAAGTAGCTGCAGCTGGAAACTCCGATTAATTAAACCAGCTGTACACCAATCAAACCAACACAAATAGCCACCAGGTCTGCCCTTCAAAAGGCCAGCTTGTGTCAACTGGTATATAAATTCTTTATCGACCTCAATGGTATCTTTATCAGGAACATGATGATATAGAAGATTTGTTAGGTCAAGGGAAGCATTTGTGATTCATTTGGGGTTCTCAAAAAAGAAACATTTCATGATGGCATCTTATAGACTTGTACAATCATGGAATAGTTGCACTTGGAAAAATAGTTTCACCTCTAAGATCATCAAGTCCAACCATTAACCTAAGCCCACCACAGCTATTAAACCATGTCCCCAAGTGCCATGTCCACACAATTCTTGAACACCTCCAGGGATGGCAACTCCAGCACCCCTCTGGGCAGCCTGTTCCAATCCATGACCACTCTCTCAGGAAAGAAATGTTTCCTAACATCCTACCTAAACCTCCCCTGGTGCACCTTGAGGCCTTTCCTTTCATTCTATCATCTGACATTAAGGAGAAGAGACCAGCCCCCACCTGGCTCCTTTCAGGGAGCTGTAGAGAGCAGTGAGGTCTCTCCTTAGCCTTCTGTTCTCCAGACTAGACAACCCCAATTCCCTCAGCTGCTCATCAGAAGCTCATGTTGGTTTCACAGAATCACACAGAATCAACCAGGTTGGAAAAGACCTTCAACACCGTCAAGTCCAACCTATCACCCAACACCATCTCATCAATTAAGCCATGGCACTAAGTGCCTCATCCAGTCTTATTTTAAACACTTCCAGGGACAGTGACTTCACCACCTCCCTGGGCAGCCCATTCCAATGGCCAATCTCTCTTTAGGGGAAGAATTTCTTCCTCACATCCAGCCTAAACCTCCCCTGGTACAGCTTGAGACTGTGTCCTCTCCTTCTGTCACTACTTCCTACCAACACGTTTCCTTCCACGCATTTCCTCGAGCGACAAACTTGCTCCACCTTTGCATCTCCTGCCTGCCTCCTTTCTCCTTCTTATGCAGCAAGGGACGAAACTATGGAGCTGCCTTTAATGAGTATATGTTCTCTGGTAATCAGAGCACCACTTCATTAGCTGTAAGTGTGGCATTGGGTTGCCAAGGCATTTTTACCCCTGACACGAGAAACAAAGACCACACTGCACAAGAAAGAGCCAGCCTCTGCAGAAGTCCTCTTCTCTTGGTTTGTAAGAGATTTGGGAACTGGATAGCATATGCTAGAAAGAGAGAGCCAGACACCAACACATGCTAAGAAGCCCAGAGGGAAACGCTCGGATAATTACCAGCTTTTTGTGGATTACTCAGCCTGCAAAAAAACCTTGGAGTGGTGTTAAACACCCAAACACCCATCCAATTCCTACTGAAATAAAAGGCAAGCCACCATCCCCCCACACCCCCTGTGGTGAAGCTGCTGGCTGCCTTTTCTACCGACAGAAACATCACCAGATATGCCTCAAGGGGAGCCCAAATCCCTTTGTGCAGCCCCATGACACTATCCTCTCCCGAGGGACAGCAGCAGTAACACTGCAGTGGAGTCTTTGCCAGACCCTTGGTGGAAGGCACTAATAAAAGAGACACCATATGGTGCTGGTGCGTTGGCACCATGGCGAATGTTGATCCCTGCTGTGACAAAATGTGACAAAAAGTTTGCAAATGACAGGAGAGCCTGGCACAGACCTTTTTTTTTTATTATTATTTTTTTAATGGGACAGAGAAGTATCACAATTGCAACAAGATAATTTGTTTGGGGATTTTTTTTTTTTTATTCTCGTGGTTGGAGAATTATTAGGGAAACTGGAGATGTTCAAAACAGAACCTGGCTTAAGGAATGCCTTCAGAGTAAGTAAACTGTGTCCAGTTCTGGGCCTCTCAGTTTAAGAAGGGCATTGAGATACTTGAACGTGTCCAGAGAAGGTCAACAAGGCTGGGGAGAGGTCTGGAACACAAACCCTGTGAGGAGAGGCTGAGGGAGCTGGGGGTGTTCAGCCTGGAGAAGAGGAGGCTCAGGGGAGACCTCATTGCTGTCTACAACTACCTGAAGGGAAGTTGTAGCCAGGAGGGGTTTGGTCTCTTCTCTCAGGCACCCAGCACCAGAACAAGAGGACACAGTCTCAAGCTGTGCCAGGGGAGGTTTAGGCTGGAGGTGAGGAGAAAGTTAGACTCTGGAATGTGCTGCCCAAGAGGTGGTGGAGTCACCATCCCTGGAGGTGTTCAAGAGGGGATTGGACGTGGCACTTGGTGCCATGGTTTATTTGTTATGAGGTCTTGGGTGACAGGTTGGACTTTGATGATCCTTGAGGTCTTTACCAACCTTATTGATTCTGTGTGGTTCTGTAAATCAGGTTCATTTGAAAAGCTTCAATGATTGCTTTTGGAGCAATTCCAAAATGAAGTATGATGTTTGGAAGAAGAAAGAAGAGTTTCATTTCTGTTTTCAGAATGCTGTATCTTAACCTCTACATTGTGAACAATATTAACAATGTTTCTTCTTGAAGGGCCTTTTTTAATTTTTGAAGAAAATACTGTTATTAAATAATTTTTTAAAGGGGGGGAAAATGAAAAAAGTTCTCTTCCAGAGCAACTCAACACAACCACTCCTCACACAATTTCTTTGTGAGGACTTTCTTTAGATTTCACTAAATCATTTTTTTCTTCCCCCCCCCCCCCGCCAATTTTCCATTCATGCATGAATCTCCAAATTCAATAACTTCAATTATAAAGAGAGAAAAATGGACCCAGGAGGAAACCAAAACTAAAATGCACAGTTCCATTTTCCCCCCTCCTGCCCTCCTCCACCCCCTTAACTCCCCACTTGTTTTCTCTTTGTAAATTACACTTCTAAAGAATCAAATTTGTTTCTGAAAGAACACATTCAGTTTGAGAACATGGAACGTGTTCTTCAGAACAACTTTCTTGGAGTTTTAGGAAAAGTTAAGCAGGAAATCTGCCAAACAAACAAAAAAATCTTTCTGTGTGGGCAGCTGAGGTGAGCCAAAGGTAACAAAGTCAAAAGATAGATGTGGAGAGAGAAACAGAGAGGGGAAAAGCAAAGAGAAATCTGCCATTTTATTTTTAAACACCACATTGAAATAGAAGAGCAGAGTGGGAGAAGGTATTAACCCAGAAAAGAGAACAGATTGAGAGGAAACAAGGCAAGGGTAAATGCCATCTGTGATTGTGGTATTACCTACCTAAATAATCAAGCTGGATGGAAGTTTTCAAAATAAATATTAGAAAGAACCCCCAAAACCACAAACTCACCAACCAGGTATTAAAGTCATTCAAATATTTTCTAGGACTAGAGTAAATCAAGGAAAAACAAAAGGTTTAAATCCCTCCTTCTCCAACACACAAAAAAAAAAAAAAAAACCCAAACCCCCAAACCAACTTGCACTTCGGCAATTCTTTATTACTCGTTTTCTTAACTAACCCAAACCTTCCAAGTTCCTTCCAAACCACACCAGCCTTTTGTCTTTGTCCTTAGAGATCTACCCAACAGTTTCCATCTGTGCATCCAATGCTGATGTAATTTATGGGTTGCTTATTTCCCCTCTTCCCTGTCATTAATAAAGGAGGACCACTACTTTTATAGTTACAGTTCAAAGTAAATCATCACGTTAATTGGCATTCAGGTGGGGGCCTGTAACAGCAGGGATGGAGAGGAAAAGATCTTTAAGTGTAGTTGTTTACATCTGGAGTAGGAGTTTACAGCTGGGAAATGGAGGTAAGAAGACCACTATTATTCTTCAGGCTTGTCACATTAAAACACACCCCATCTGCCTTGCCTGGCTGCAATTCCCCTGCATGCATGCAACAAGGTTCTGAAAACTCTCTTTTTTTTGTTGTTATCTCCTGGTTTACACCTCTGCCTCATCCCCATGGCACAGTGAGCACTGAGCCCTGCCATGACTGGATTCTTAACAACCATTTTGTACCTCATGAGCATGCAAGTGCCATCACAGAAACACTGTTTGGGAAAGACCTCCAAGATCATCAAGTCTAATCACCAACCAAATACCACTGTGGCCATCAAACTATGTCCCAAAGCGCTGTGTCTACACATTGTTTGAACATCTCCAGGGATGATGACTCCACCACCTTCCTGGGCAGCCTGACCACTCAGTCAGTAAAGACATTTCCCTCATATCCGATCTAAACTTCCCCTCATGAAGCTGAGGCTATTTCCTCTTGTCCTGTTCCTTGCTACCTGGGAAAAGAGACCAATCCTCACCTCACTCCAACCTCTTTTCAAGGAGCTGCGGAGAGCAAGGTCTTCCCTAAGCCCTATTTTCCTCAGGCTAAATAACCCCAGTTCCCTCAGCTGCTCCTCACCAGCCCTGTTCTCCAGACCCCTCACCAGCTTTGTTACCTTTCTCTAGACCTGCTCCAGCACCTCAGTGTGTTGCTTGTAGAAAAGGTCCCAAAACTGGACCCAGTGCTCAAGGTGTGATCTCACCAGTGCCGAGGACATGGGGACAGTCACTGCCCTGCTCCTGCTAGCAACACTACTGCTGATACAAGACAGCGTAAGGTTGGGTTTCTTGCCCACCTGGACACAATTTTGGCTCACTGAAACCAGATACCAATGCTGTGACCAACAAGAAACATCTCCACAGCTATTTTAGTTCCACTTCCCTCATCACTCCTGACAGTTAACTTGGAAGGGTTTATGTCTAAGTCTTCAGACACAGCATGCTTCTCTCCTGTCCTTCTTCTGGCTGTGAGGTTATACTTTATAGAGTGTTCTGAGAAGTCCTCAGCTGCACATACACACTGGAATACCCAGTGGACTCTCTGAAGGGTTTGGGAAGCTGACACGTCCCCATTTCATGTAGAGGCTTTGAGCAGCATTAAAAAGCAACGTGAGCAAGCAGGCAGTGAGCTGCTGTTCACTGTCAAAGTGCTCAGGGGGCACTGTGGGAAGAGGTTTTGGAAGCAGATGCCTTGTTGTTTTTTAGAGTTTGCTTTTAGAGGTGAGATCAAAGAGAACAGGTTGTGAAGGAAAAACAGTTGTCAGGTGTAGACTCCTCAGAGCCTGAGACATTCACGGCCATGTACAAGAGTCACTTCTGTCTTTCAGCCCCAAAATAAAAATGTGAGGTACTAACCCAGCCCAGCAGTGCCAGAAAATGAGAGCATAGACTGTAGAAAGTCTGGGAGATATTTATACACCGACAAAATGTATCTTCACAGCCTTTTAAAAGCTCTAGAAAGTTCAGTGTGGCTGTGCAAAGCTCAGCTGTGTTGGCTCTCTAAGCTCCATCCAGATGTTGCATTTTCAGAAGGCTTCAGAATCTGCATCGATGTCCCAACCTGCACCACAATGCATCACACTATGGTATATCCAACCACCCTAAACTGGTGCAAGAACACCCTCTGGAGTTAATGGCTTTATTAGCACCGTCCAGCTGGGTTGAATGGGCAGAGGCTCATGTATCTGTGTAAGGGATTTCAACCCCTCCATTGCTTGCACCAAGTGACTTGACTGTGAATCTCATTCCCACCTTGCTGTTCAGTACTTCCCTCCTCCTCCATTTTTAACTATGCTATTCTCAAATAAAGAAATCACACTTCAAATATGCCAAAGAAACATATTGGGGGGGGGGGAAGGGGAAATAAAAAGGAAAGGAAAAATATTTTCATATTAACCTAATTATATTAGTTATGTTAAACTAATTTCAATGAGCAGCAGCTAAAATGTAGAATCTGTGGGCTCTGTTGGATTATTATTTTCAGACAATTTTTGCTCAAGAACAGGAATAAGAGAAAAGCAAAGAAACAAAACAAAACAAATCCATGTCTTGAAAAAAACAGACCAACATTTGGCCCCTTCAGTTCCAGTGAAGCACAAGTTTCAGTAATGAGGGAGCCAAAACAATGTTCACAACCTAACAGTTCTAAAAACATTTGAACCTGGTTTCTCTTCTCCAAATTTTCCTCAAGCCAACCTAAAAAGCTCCAGAACCATTTAACAGACTTCTTAATTTGCTACACTGGTGTCATTGCTTTCCATCAACATTTCCATTAATGCATTGACCTTGGTATACCTTTATAGATGAAAACCACCTTTAGCATTAGAAAGAAATCTGGGGAGGGACTGTTGACAGGGGCGTGTAACGATAGGACAAGGGTTAATGGCTTTAAACTAGAGAAGGGTAGATCTAGACTGGGCATTAGGAAGAAGTTCTTCACTATGAGGATGGTGGAAGACTGGAAGAGGTTGCCCAAGGAGATGGTAGATCAGAAGTCTCATCCTTGGAGATATTGAAGATCAGGCTTAAGGGGAGCAACTTGATCTAGCCAAAGATGTCCCTGCTTACTGCAAGAGGGTTGGAACAGATGACCTTGAAATGTCTCTGCCAACCCAAGGCCTTCTGTAATTCTATTATTAGATTGGAACAAGTCAACGGAAAGCAAAGATACCAAACCAGCCATTTACAGCTCCCCTCTCAAACAGGATACCAGGAAAAGATATTCAGAGAGCTGATAAAAGCTTTTTAAAAATTTCAAAATCAAGCCAAACCTTCCCAAACACACACACTCTGTAAGCATTAAAATATCAGCTGATGTGAAGGTTGGACATGCAATCACCAAACCATGTAGCTAAACACAGCCAGACAAATGCACCAAAACTCTGCACACAGAGGTGAAATCCACAGAACCATGGCAGCTTGCTTTAGAGCAACTTCGAGTGACAGGGGAGGTAAGACAATGATTTTTACACAGGAGAACCATTACTTAACAACAACTTGCCATCAGTCCCTGGAGGGCTTTAAGCTGAATGGCCCCACGGGAAGGGACAGGGCTACCCCTTCCCCGCAGCTGACTTTGGGTTCTGGCAGTCTGCTGCGTACCCTCGTACCTTATTTTCTTCTCTGCTTTCTTTTGTGTGCTCTGATATCCCTGCCATCCAGTAGCAAATTGTCCTTATCTCAAATAACAACTCTGCCGCCCGGGCCCTTGTTCCCCCTTCATTGTCAGGGGAAGGGGGCTTATGAGAGCAAGCTGTGTTAACCCAAACTAGTCACTCCAAAGCCTACCCTCTGAAGAGCAAGACAACCACTAACCTCAGCTTAGACACTGGCTTCCAGGGCAAACGTTTTAAACAGCACTTCAGCTAAAAACTGTCACATCAGACCAGCATTCAATGTGTTCCCCTCTTCCTCCTTCCCAGCCACCCCAACACCTGCCCTCTTGGATCCTACCTGGACATTCAAAGCACTTCCCTCAACGCTGGGGTCCTAGCAAGCAGAAGTTGTGGCTGGGAGGCATTTACAGCACAACCTCCACCTGCTAAGCAGAAGGTTTATAAGAATCACAAGGTTCTGGGTTAATGAAGTAATTTGGGTGAGGATTCTTCCCACCCCACTCCCTCCCCCCCAGATCAATATTTCCCATGCAAATCGAGTGCCCATCACACTATTATGTAAACAAAATCAATTTTCCTTCGATTGCAGAGCAGGATGCATCATTTTCATTAGACCCTTGCTATAGAGAATCATAGAATGAAGTGCATCTCTGCTTTGTTTCCTTCAATTGCTGAGCAACAATATCAGAGAAATTAAACTGTTTCATGCAGCCTACAAGGTTATTTGCCTAAGGACTGAAAAATAGAGGCAGTGGAGACACAGATCTTTTCTCTTAGGAGGCTGCCTGATTTTATTCTCACTAGCAGACTTGCTCTCCTATTTTCAGGGCAGCTTAGTGTCGGATAAAGCACACCAAAAACATATTATTTAAAACCTGTCAAAGAGAACTTGGCTGTGTCTGTAGTAAAAAATATGACACACTGCTGAATTCTAAAGTTTGCTCCTGCTCCTTAAAGAGAGCACAACAGACTGTGCTTCAATGACACCAGACATCTCCCCTTTTGTGTGCTGGGATGGAGTAGGCAGCAGATTAATAATGCAGTGCTCGTTAGGGAGCACAACACGGAGTAAGCAATCAGATATAATTAGGCAATATCCGTGATTACAGAAGGAAGAAGATCTATGCATCTATTTCTGGTGAAACAGCATCACCATTTCAGTGGAAGGGTCAAGAATAAACAGGAATAGTGTCAAATATTCAATTTAAACACCTTTTTTTTCTCTTTTCCCCCTTCTTGCCTTACCATCAGCTGCCTGTTAGAACAATTTTGCACGAGGAGCATACTGCAAGCACAGCCAACACGTTCAGACTCGCTCCCAAGTTTCTTTTGCTTGCATATAAATCACCGAGATGATGTTTCTCCTCAAGATCCTTATATCAAAGCAGTATACCTCGAGGCAAGTATATGACCACATAATTGAAGCAGTAAATTGATGACAATTAGCACATTAGCGGTGAAGAGCAGCAAGTGATGGTCTTAATTGACAATGCAGTGGTTAGTAACTGATGTTAATGACTCACCAGAAGAGAATAGTGACTAACAACTGCAATTTTTAGCTGTTTTCCCTGCTGGTAAACCTTGTGCAAGATTGGGGCAGGTGGGGATGTAGGTTGCTCAGAGAGGATATGGAATTGGCACCTCACAAATAAGAGGCTGAAGCAGGGTTTCATGCATTGCTGGGGTGCAAATACAGCTTTCTGTGGCTTAATAAAACAAATTACAAATTGCTCCAGTGTTCTACTGCCTAAAGAAAACCACTGGGGTTTGGTTTTTCAGTTTTGTGTTGTTTTGGTTTGGTTTGGTTTTTTCCACAATTCCTAATTCTCAGCCATTTTTGAAGGAGTTGTGCCAGTTCCTTGCATGGCTGCAAACCTGAGTCCCCAAGCAGTTCACACAGGGATTTAATGCAAAAGGAAAAAAATACAAAGCCTAAAAACCACTACCTATTTAAAAGTTTAAAAGGCTATGTTTTCTGGACAGATGGTAGCTTTTGAGCAGCCTGCCTTATCTGGGGGATCTCCTGTCACTATAAACAACTCATGGAAACTAAGACCTCGGTGCCATTTGCTGGGCTGATTTGTAACCCTGGAGAATGGCAAGATTAGGAGCTTTATTTTCCTGTTACACTGGATTTTTTTCTGTTCATAAAGATGTATTCCCTGCATAAAATGCTCATTGTATTGAAGAAGGGGAGAATTAATCATACTGCACAGTAAAACATATGGATAAGCATGTGGGTAGCAACAATTATCCAAAGATACCTAACATGATGACACTGAGAGATGCCTAATTATAGCCTTGGACTTCCCTTCAAGTAGATGATGTACAACCACATATACGGAATAATCCCTTCCTTAAAGACTGGTGCCAAGACCCAGCTCTGTAGATTTTTTTTTCTTGACTCATAAAATGTCTTCCTTACATCAAAGGCAAAAATGCTTAAGAATGAGCTTGTTATGAAGCTTTTCCTTTTGAACAGTGTAGCTCCCCTGCTGTATTTTAAAATCAAATTGAAGAACAATTAAAAGCCAGTCCACGGCTGCCTTCTGTGTCACTGAGATGATCTTGGAGGCACTCATTTCCATTGGAGTTTGAATGATAAAGGACACTCATCAATTTTGAAAAGAACTCAAGTTCTCTTTATGTTCCTCCTTGAGTGCTCATTACTTTCACTCAAATGGTGGAGAGTATATCTCTACAGCCTTGACATACCTTCTCAGGGCCGGTCTTTAACATCCAGAGCCCGAGTCGCAGCTGCCATAAATCAAAGCAGTGAATCAAAGTCAATGTATTGAAGCTGATTCACACCAGCCAAGGCTCTAGTCTGGTCCTTGGACTGCTGGTGACTCCTCAAGGGAAGAACTAACCACAGGTGTCACCCCAGGATGATCACAGTGGTGTCCCCCAAGCTTTGCTAATGCACAGTGCTTCATCTTGGGATGAATTCAGGAGGCAAAGGAATTCCGTGAGTACTATACTGTTCCCACTGTCAGAAGAAGGGACTTTATTTATTTATTTATTTTGCCTCTTTCAGCTGTAGTTACAGACACAGAAAAAGAGATGGAAATTCTTCTTGTTGCAGAGCTGTAGGGATAAATATTCATGGGGTTTTAGTGTGTTATTTTTTTTTCCCCCCTTTCTCCAGAGGGCATCATCCCTGGGGAATTCTGTGCTTCTGTGATTGAAGAAGAGGCTGGTGGCAACAGGTTTCACTGCAGCATGTCTTTTTGCTTAGATTGGGAGGAAGGCAGATGAATCATCTCTTAGGAATAAAAGAGAACAAGAACAGCTAAGGGGCCACTCCCTTCTCTATGCTGGAGTACATGGAAAAGCCAAACTATGAAAATTATTCAGGTGCACTCAAAGTGAAACCTTTTTTTTCCCCAGTTGAAGGAAGTTTCTGTAGGTAACTTGTGACCCACAGATTGCTGCATTAATCATAGAATCATCAGTCAGGGTTGGAAGGGACCACAAGGATCATCCAGTTCCACATCCCCTGCCATGGGCAGGGACACCTCACAGTAGGCTGGCCAGAGCCTCATCCAGCCTGGCCTTAAACACCTCCAGGGATGGGGCCTCAGCTACCTCCCTGGACAACCCATTCCAGGCTCTCACCACCACTAATGAAAGAAAGGCTTTCATTCCCAAAAGGTGAAAAATAAGCTGGTATTTTGGAGGGCATCATAAGTACCAGAAAGCCAAGGGCTGTTTGCACCCAGCTATCACTTCCTACAATACAGATATCTTACAGGCCATCTTTCTCAGTGCTGTGTTCACACCCTGGTATGTAGGTTTTTCAGCTTTAGTGCCTTTGTCTTCAGTAAATACATTCATTAATATTTTATTTTGAAAGAAGAGTCACTCATTAAGTAGTACTCACACAAAGGCTTATGTTTGTGACCTCTAAGTGTGGCACTTGGGAAGCCAAATGCTGGTACATTGTCTCCTCCAGCCTCCCAAGCATATAAATGTGATACCCTTCTCTTCTCTGAAAATTACACACCACCAGGTGAGAAAGGCTGAAAAACACAAGCTAATAAAAACCATTCTGGCAATTTTCAGAAAGCAGAAGGCTCAGTAGCAGGTGCTGGTCCTCAGCTCATTGAAGCTGAAGTGAATTCTGGGGATGCTCAGTCACAGATGTAGCTTTTCTCCCACTCGATCAATGCTCAGCTGTAATAAGAGTTGCACAAGAATATCTTCAACAGGAATCACAGGTATGGTGTGTCCAAAAAGACAGACATCTGTCATGGGGAGTGAAGAAGGGGCTGTGTATCACACAGCTACAAAACTGCTGCCTGGTGAAGGAACGTCTCTTTTGTCTGGCTACTGGTACAAACACAAAGACATCTCAGGTGTCTCAAGTCTACCATGTAACACAAGTGACTGAAGCATCTTAAAGAGGTGTCATGTCAGGCTTTAACAGAAATGATCAGAGGAACAAGGCATCTTCACTATGCTTCTTGGGTTTTTAGTTGAAATTTTATTCTTGGCAGCAGAATCCTATTGCAGAGCTGAGAACAGACTTCCTCATAACTGCTTCTTCCAGCCACCGGCAATTTTCTCAACCAATCTAAGGCAGAGCCCTCTCCCCTCTCCCCTCTCCCCTCTCCCCTCTCCCCTCTCCCCTCTCCCTCTCCCTCTCCCCTCTCCCCTCTCCCTCTCCCCTCTCCCTCTCCCTCTCCCCTCTCCCCTCCCCTCTCCCCTCTCCCCTCTCCCCTCTCCCTCTCCCCTCTCCCCTTTTTCCTTTTTCTTTTCCTTTTCCATTTTGCAGAGTAATGCACAGCCCTTGAGTGGCATCACTTCAGGGTCAGATGCCTTCACCCACCTGAGCTGGGCAGGTAAGATGCTGTAACAACAGCAGCCTGACAGGAGAGATCATCCCTTTGTTTGTTTAATATCCTTTTCAAAGCACAGAGCCCTTTGTGCAATGAATTACAGCCTCGGGGCAAAGAGTTTGTACCAGGCGGTCCATCACCTGCAAATCTTCCGCCGAGGACAGTCGGGGCTGAAGCTGCCAGATTTTTAGGCGGTGTAATTTACTGGTGCTCCATTAGCCTCAAAAAGGCTGCCCTGGTTCAGGCCCTCTGAACGAGTCTCCTGTAAATCTGACAGCTCTGCCAGACAGCTCCACCTGAAAGGACACAGACCCTTCCTGATGTGTTTTGCAGCTAGGAATTGCTTCCCACAGCACCCGTGACAAATCTGTATTGATGGCAACGAGAGCCAAGGAACTGAAGCAAGTTTTGCTTCCTCTGCTGATTAAAAGGGGGGGGGGGGGGGAAAGAATGAAGGGAGGAAGGAGAGAGAAAAAGTGAGAGTCCACTGAAATTCTGAAGCGCTACTACTAACCCCATGGTTTTTATTAGCTGTGTACCAAACAGAAACACAACTGAAATCTACCTCAGCGACACCTCAGTGTCCGGCACTGCCTGTTGCGTTTTCTCGGAGTGATTCATCTCCCTTTGATCACACAAAACGTTCTAAGTCACTTGTAGGAAGTTGAATAAAGACAAGAGACCCAGGTTTGCATTTTATTCGACTTTGATGAGCTCTTATAAATCTATTTGGTGCAAAACTAATGAGGAGGATTGATGGCTGAGTAAGAAGCAACGCAGTACGAGGCTTAACGTGAGAGACTTTTTTTTGTCAGATGCTCTGGTTTTAATTTTCTAGCTCCTCTGAATAGCTACAACTCTTTGCAGCTGTAGCAAAGTGCCTCATATATAATGTATAGATCACATCCTCTTGCCATTTTTCACAGGTGCCTGCCTATTATACGGTTCAGAATTCATTCATGGTGCCTATTAGAGGTCTTTATATGTAACTGACTTCCCTTCTTGAATATTTATAGCTTTTATGAGACATTTATGGGTAGACCCAACAAGAGTTTCTAAGGAAATACTGGGAAATAGTTCTGTATAATATCATTAATATACTGCTCTCTGATGGTAATGGCCACAAATGTCATCTAATTGCTATGTTCTTACTCTGCCTGAGCTTTGTATTGATGGGGAGACTGCTGTAGGGAGCGTCTCCAGTCTAAAACCTCTTGTGGGAAACACTTGGGCTCCCACCAAAACAAAAAAACCCAACAAACGAACACATTTCAGTCTAGAAATTAACCATTCTAGTCAGGTGGTCTGTCCCAGTCATCACCATGAGCTGCATCCAAGGCAGCATTGAGAAAGGTGTGACCAGCAAGTTGAGGGAGGATCTCCTTCCCCTCGACTGTGCTCTTGTGAGGCCACATTTGGAATACTGGGTCCAGTTCCAGGCTCCCAGTTTCAAGAGAGAGAGGAAACTGCTGGAGAGAATCCATCAGCTGCTGAGGGGCCTGAAGCATCTCTGTGAGGAGGAAAGGCTGAGAGCCCTGGGGTAGAGAGCCTGGAGAAGAGCAGCCCCAGAGGGGATCTGAGCAATGCTCAGCAACAGCTAAAGGGTGGGGGGCAAGAGGTTGGGGCCAGACTCTTCTCAGTGGTGCCCAGGCAGAACCTTCTTCTCCTGCCCAGGTGCCAGGAGCAACAGGCAGAAACTGAAACCCAGGAGGTTCCATCTGAACAGGAGGAGAAAATTCTTTGGTGTGAGGGTGCTGGAGCCCTGGAGCAAGCTGCCTAGAGAGGATCTCTCCTTGTCTGGAAAGATTCCAACCCCACCTGGACAAGCTGCTGTGGGTACCCTGCTTTAGTAGGGGGAGTTTGGACTGGATGATCTCCAGAGCTACCTTGCAGCATTTACCATGTTGAGATTCTGTGAACTTTGCAAATGCTCAGATGAAAGACAAAACATAGATGGCATATGCAAAACCACTTGTACACCAGATAAGATTTATTCAGCTCCTGTTGTGACAAAGAGTCCCAAGAGAACAAGCATCAGGGCAACAACTAATGACTCATTGCATGGAAGACCTAAATAGTGAGATTGAAACATTAGATAATGTTTGCTGGCAAATTGAGAAAGGCAATGCTCCTTTATCAGAGATATCTTGAGGGGTTAAGACAGCATCTGCTCATTCTGATAAAGTTCTAGTCAGCAGCATGGTCAGTGAGGTTCTAACAAAGTGATGCATTTTCCTCCTCTACCCTTATTAGCCATTTATATTAAAAAAGAGGAATTTAGATGTGTGTGTGCATATATATATATATATATATATATACATTTATATCTCTTATTTCAAGCTTTATTCCCTGTGGGATGATGGATTCACCTATTGAGGTGGCTTTGGTTTAAGCAACGTATCAAGAACGTTGTCTCTACAACCCCCTGAAAGGAAGTTAGAGCCAGGTCAGGTTCTTTTCTCCCTAGTAACAGGTGAGAGGGTGGGAGAAAATGGCCTCAGGTTGCACCAGGGGAGGTTTAGGGTGGGGTATTAGAAGAAACTTCTTGACTGAAAGGGTTCTCAAACACTGAAACAGGCTCCCCAGGGAGGTGGTTGAATCCCCATTCCTGGAGGTGTTTCAAAGTGGCAGAGGTGTGGTGTTGAGGGATGTGGTTTAGCACCAGACCTGGTAGAGTTAGGTAGTGGTTGGGTTCAATGATCTTAAAAGTCTTTTTCAAACAAAACAATTCTATGATTTTAAGAAGAAAAAAAAAAAGCGTACTGTAGTTAATATTTACATGAAGGCATAGAGTCAAATTTCTCCTTCTCTGGAGACTGTCAAGACGTGTCTGGATGTGTTCCTGTGTGACCTGTGTTGGATTCTATGGTCCTGTCTTGGCAGGGGGTGGGGGGTTGGACTCAATCTCCAGAGGTCCCTTCCAACCCCTAACATCCTGTGATCCATCCAGAAGGAATACAGTGAGAGAGTTTCCTACAGGAGGAGCTGCTGGTCAGCATGATATAAACCAGAAACTATGGCACCCAGACTACTGGAATCCCAAATAGTAAAGGGGATTAGGAGATAAATTTGGGTATGTGCTAAGACCTTTAATTAACTTAGCAAACAGTACTTAAAAGAGTTTCTGTGGGTACAAATTATAGTTGCCATAACATATGTATATACACACCCCCCCCCCTTTTTTTGCTCCTGCTTGCAGTCTTGGAATGACAAATCCTTCTCTATACTTTCTAGATAGGATATTAAGGAATAAGGGGTGAAATTTTGTCTCACCTATTTACTCTGCTGAGGGTAAATCTATTTGCTGCTTTTACATTTGTTATATAATCTGCAAGAACTGAGGAATGCAGAATAGCATTGGGTGATTTTTGGAAGCAAACCTGAAAGGCTTTTTGCAGTCCTTTCAACTTGTGCAGTGTACTTTGGTACTGCTCCCCATTGCTGGGAGGAGTCTTCTCTCTGGAGTAGCTCCTGGCAGCTGGAACAGCTTTTCTGCAACTTCCATGCTTCACCAGTTCCATCTATTTTTATATCTCATCTCTTCTCCCTTGACTATCTCTTTTAATTTCTCTCCATCTGCTTTTTATATTAACTTTATAACTCCATATAACATTTGTGATGCAGTTTGCATGAAAACCACCAGCTACCCAAAATAATGTTGAAGCTTGCTGTTAACCCTGTTGAATGGATTTGCTCCTCTGGCAGGCTGCTTCCTTCCTCTGGTGCATGCAGGAGCAGCTCATTGACAGCAGTCAGAGAAGAGCATCTCAGCATTTTAATATTTCAGTATTAATCTTCAAGTTGAAGAGCTGATTGCAGTAGCTACTGAGCAAACATAAAACAAAACAAAACAAAAAGAAGAGCTTGCAGCCAAGAAGTGTAAAATATTTATGAGCACACTGGTGGCAATGATAGAAGAAGAGGTATGGAGAAAGCTTTCTCTTCTTCACCCAGCACCAAACTCTCTCTAGAACATGGCTAATTGGAAGCCCTGTTAAAGGAAATTACCAAAGTCTACTGCTTCATCATTCAGCTTTTGACCTTCTCTAATTTAGTTCAGCACATGCTAAAGGTGGTAAAAGTCCATGAGTAAACCTCTTGCTGTACAGAGTATGTCCACAGCTTTCAAGTGGTGGAGGGATGTCCATGGGAGACATTTACAGAATCACAGAATTATGGAGGCTGGAAAAGACCTCTGAGACCATCAAGTCCAGCCTATGACCCAACACAACCACATCAGCTAAACCATGGCACCAAGTGCCACATCCAAGCTTTTCTTACAGACCTGCAGTGACAGTGACTCCAGCACCTCCCTGGGCAGCCCCTCCCAGCCTTGCTGTCAGGAAATGCTTCCTAATATCCAACCTAAACCTCCCCTGGGGCAGCTTCAGGCCATGCCCTCTTGTCCTTTCACTGGTTGCCTGACCCTCACCTGACTACAACTTCCTTTGAAGTAGTTGTAGAGAGTGATAAGGTCCCCCCTAAGTCTTCTCTTCTCCAGGCTGAGAGGTTCCAGGTGAGTTATTCACCATTTCCAATACCAGGAGTGAATTACAACCATAGAAATAAACAAATGAGTGGACTCAGCAGAGGCTGGAACAGCAACAACATAATGGAGAAAATACTATTTAGAATTAATCTAGATTAAATTCCAGAGGTAGAGTTTGTCTAGTCAGTGGAGCCTGATTTTCACATGCTTTGGAAATCCTTTAACATTCCAGCTGCAGCAAGTTGCACATATACCTCCACCTTTTGGTCTGTAGCCCCATCACAATTATTTAGTACAGCTAACAAATCTTCGAGGCTGTGTAACCTGTGCTTCACCCCTGCTGACCTCTGACATAACTTCTCAGAGCAGTATAAAATGCCACAAGGGTATTTCTTTGCTTATTGTGCAAGGCCAGCTTTTCCTTCTGATGTTGCTGAGGTTCATTTTGTCTTGTGCCAGTATATTAAAAATCTATTAATGCTTCACACATAAAAAGAACACAAAATTGAGCTACTGTAAGATTCATATTGCAACATACAGAGACCCAAGAGTAACTCCAGCATTAATATGCCCCTGCCTACACCAAATTGAACTCCTAAGGCTATTGACAGATGTTCCAGGACTCACATGTATTTCTTCCTGCCCACTTCTCCCATCCACAAGCTCAGAGTTGTTCTTGCTGCAAGTCAATGAATTACTCTTGCCAGAGCTGCTTTCCAGTCACAGAATCACAGAATCATAGGGGTTGAAAGGGAGATCATCTCGTCCAACCCCCCTGTTAAAGCAGGGTCACCTCAGTAGGACGAGGGACTTCGTCACTGTGAGGGTCACAGAGCACTGGAACAGGATCCCCAGAGTGGTTGTGTCCTTCTCTGGAGACTTTCAAAACCCATCTGGATGCATTCCTGTGTGACCTGTGCTGGATTCTATGGTCCTGCTCTGGCAGGGGGATTGGACTCGATGATCTCTGCACAGGATGGCATCCAGGTGGGTTTGGAATGACTTCAGAAATGGAGACTCCAGCCCCTCTCCACCCTCAAAATAAAAGAAGCTCCTTCTCATATTTAGATGGCATGTCCTGTCTTCAGGTTTGTGCCTGTTACCTATTGTCCCTCTAAGACAGAAAATTCCTGAAGGAAATCCAGGTGCATTCAGAATTAATTCACTCCAGTGAATACAAGATATCCCCTAGAAAAAAAAAAAAACAAAACCAAACCAAAAACTCAGACACCACCACTCTTATTATTATTCACTGCCTGCTTTTGGATATAGTCTAAACAGCAGTCCTTTGCTCAGCTGGTCAGGTCTTTTCCCATGATTTCTTTCTCTGTGTGCTCATGGATTTACAATTTATTTATGCCTCTTCTTTCCAAAGTACTTGTGGATTACAGTTATTTTCTTTGCTTGCCCTCTTTGGCACTACTTCAACATCCAAGCTTAGCCTCTTATGACACACTTTAGGAACTCCAGCAAGTGGTACAAGCAAACTACTGGAGCTGAAATCACTTAGGCTAAAGAATTGTGGAGTTTTCAATGTTCATGGTCTGAGCACAGTAGAAAATTGAGCATGGAGAGATTCCCAAAGACCATAAAATCATTTCCAGCTCCCAGAGAGAACCAGCTCTCCCTGCACCTGCCTTGACAGATGCTTCTCTCACCTGCTCTTGTCCCCCTGCTATGAAGACCTTGCAGCTTCCCTTAGCTTTTTTGGTTGTTGTTTTGTTTAGGCTGTTTGTTTAGTTTGTTTGATTTGGGTTTTGTTTCTTTTTACTTTGTTGTTTTTTTTTTTCCCAGCAATCAACTTTCTGAACTATTATGAAGACTATTTTTTTTTAACTCCTTAAAACCTTAAAAATCTGTTACTGCAATCTGGATTCATTATTTCCTTGTCTGATTGGCAGCAGGCATGGAAAACCTGCCTACCTCTACCCTACATCTTCCTACCTTTACCCTACATGCCTACCTCTACCTTACATCTCTCCCCTCAAGTGACCTTTTAGGCATTTGAAACTTCTATGTCCCATTAAGCTGTTTTGTCCTGACAAAGTATCCCTGCTCCTCTCACCTTCCCTTCTAGGCTGTGTTTTTCATAAGAGAAAGAGGAAGAAGGATGTTTGTTTGGTGGCTGACATACAGGCATGCTGGTCATGGTGCTCTGGTGTTGCTTGACTTGGGAAGTTTAGGCTGGAGGTGAGGAGAAAGTTCTTCACAGAGAGAGTTGTTAGACTCTGGAACGTGCTGCCCAGGGAGGTGGTGGAGTCACCATCCCTGGAGGTGTTCAGGAGGGGATTGGATGTGGTACTTGGTGACATAGTTTAGCAGTCATGAGGTCTTGGGTGACAGGTTGGACTTTGATGATCCCTGAGATCTTTTCCAACCTTACTGATTCTGTGATGTTGGCTGGAGGACAGGGGCAATCCTTCCCCTCACTGCTGCTCTCCTTCCTGCAGGGAAGGACCCATGACTTGCTTAGTGAGGGCCACAAGCTAGACCAGGGCTCTGTCCTGTTAAAGACCTACTAATGCAGGTTATTCTTATCTATGATGTTTGGATAGCAGAAAGCAAGCAGAAAAACATTTCTCCTACAAAGGAAATACCTTTGTTGGGTGCTTCCTTCCCCTGCTTTGTTGTTGCTCTTCATATTGATTAAATCTTCATTTAGCTTCATCAGGTTTTTTCCTTAGTTCTCATCTCACATGCTCACTGCACCTGGTTTCATAATCTGTTGTCATGGAAATCAGACAGATGTCAAAAACATGGCTTTATCACTTAATTGTGTGATCCACACAAGAGAAAGAATAATGGAGAGAGCCTGGTGGGAAGCTTTGCAGGTTACAGCAAACCAAGTAGACAATGGTGAGTTAAAAAGCAAATAATTACCTTCTGCATGCAACAGTGGTCTCATTATCAGTGCTGGAGAATGAAAATCTGAAGATATTGTTTTCAGTGCTTGTTGTTGTTTATAAGTTTATGTGTTGAACCACAAAGGCTCCTGACCTTCATTTGAATCAGGGGCACAAAATAAGCTGTGATTTGTGTGAGGAGTATTCCTAAGCTGTTTACACAGTTAGAGCTCTGCAGTTGTTCATTGAGCTCAAACCTAGCAAACAGTCTAAGAGTTTTCTCACACATTAAACCATCACTGATAACAAAACAAGAATGAAAACAAAGGATACTCTCCCTGGAAGGGTTTAAGACCAGGATGGATGATGGTTTGAGCATCCTGGCATAGTGGAAGGTGTTCCTGCCCATGGCAAGGGAGTTGGAATTAGGTGATCTTTCAGTTCCCTTCCAACTCAAGCCATTCTATGAAACCTCTAGCAAGATGGGCAGAGGAGACTAATTTCTATCATGGAAGGAAAGGACATTTCACTTCTTGGACTTGATGATCTTAGAGGTCTTTTCCAAGGTTAATGATTGTATGATTCTAAACACAAGGAAAAACTTGTTTGGTGTGAGGGTGCTGGAGCCCTGGAGTAGGCTGCCCAGAGAGGTTGTGGAGTGTCCTTGTCTGGAGAGATTCCAAACATACTTGGACGTTGTGATCCTGAATAAGCTGCTGTGGGTGACCCTGCTGTAGCAGGGCAGTTGGACTGGATGATCCCTGGAGATTCCTTCTAACCCTCACCATGCTGTGAAGGAAGGAGTGAACCCAGCTTGAATCTCAGATCTTAAGATGGATCTGCTGAGTCTGGCTGTTGAAGAAACAACTGAATTATAAATTAAGCACATCTGTACAGGAATCACTGAGAGACTGTGCACAGAAAACTCAGAGCCCACACTTTCACACAATCACTTTCCAGATGAAAGCAGAATCTCTCTCATTACAGGACCTACAAAATACGCACTGGAACCGTTCCTCCAGGCTATCCACACTGGTGTGCTGAGACTTGCTCTGTGCCATCTACATCTGCCCCAGAAATTGTTCAGCTTCAAACTGGCATAAACATGATGACAACTCCACAGCATCTAGCAGGCTTTTAATATTTTATACAGCAGAATGAATTGTAGCTTTTCAGTATTAATTCATATTGCAGCAACAACATTACAGTTGCAGAAGGGTAAAATTAAGATGTTATTTATGCTGAAATTACATTGAATCACCAACTGTGTTCCTGGAAGGCTGAAAAAACAGAATAATTTTGAATAAATTATTGATGATTTTAAAAGCCTTTCTTATTGATTACAGGTTCTGCTCTTAGATTAAAAGAGTGCAGCTAAGTCCTGTCAGAGTCTTTCAAAGTCAGAGTTCATCAGAGTAAACAAGAGCTCCTGTGCTGTAATCCAGATCAGCCAAAAAGCAAGGAGATGTTAATGAGAGCATTGCTTTAGAGCTTAAAACACTTTATTACTGTTTCTTTCTAGAACTACAGAGAACTGTAGAATCATTTCAGTTGGAAAAGACCTTTAAGATCAAATCCAACCATTCTCAACCTCCACCAAGTCTGGTTCCAAACTGTGTCCCTCAGCACCACATCTCTGCCTCTTTTCAACATCTCCAGGGATGGGATTCAACCACCCACCTGGGAAACCTCTTCCAGTCTTTCAGAACCCTTTCAGTGAAGAATTTTCTTCTAATGTCCAACCTCAACTTCTCCTGGCACAGCTTGAGGCTGTTTGCTCTTGTTCTATCCCTTGTTACTAGGGAGAGGAGACCAACACCTACCTGGCTCCAACCTCCTTTCAGGGATTTGTAGAGAGCAAGAAGATCTCTCCTCAGCCTCCTTTTCTTCATACTAAATATCTCCAGTTCCCCTCAGCCATTCCAGCAGAAGTATGTAAGATGAAACTAGTCCTGTGCAGCCCACCCTTGACTGGATGAATATTGGTGCTGGGTGACACCTTGGTCAACCAAAGGAGCTGCTCCAGCAGTGAACTGGATGAATGTTGGTGCTGGGTGACACCTTGGTCAACCAAAGGAGCTGCTCCAGCTCTGAACAGCAGAATGGCAAACACCCTTCTCACATTGAACTCATGCATTTTTCTCCCACCCCTTACAACTTGCTTACAACTGGTTTTTCTAACAGTGCTGCACTGGCTCTGTGTTGTCACAAGCACACTGGTGGTGTTACCACAGGCTGTTCCCAGTTTCCTTCTGGATAACTGCAGTATGCTATTGCTAACTCTCTTCTCTTTCTCACTCAGTGTCTTGCAGACAGCATACTGTGATCATGTGCATTTCACCCTAGAGGTCTTTAGCAAATTCCTGTAATCCCTTCTCCCCACCTCTCATTAATTATTATCACAGAATTAACCAGGTTGGAAAAGACCTTCAAGATCATCAAGTGCAACCTATCACCCAACACCATCTAATCAACTAACCCATGGCACTAAGTGCCTCATCCAGTCTTATTTTAAACACTTCCAGGGATGGGGACTCTACCACCCCCCCTGGGCAGCACATTCCAATGACCAATCTCTCTTTCTGGGAAGAATTTCTTCCCCATATCCAACCTAAACCTCCCCTGGCTTGAGACTGTGTCCTCTCCTTCTGCCACTGGTTGCCTGGGAGAAGAGACCAACCCCCACCTGGCTACAGCCTCCCTTCAGGCAGTTGCAGAGAGCAATGAGGTCTGCCCTGAGCCTCCTCTTCTCCAGGCTAAACACCCCCAGCTCCCTCAGCCTCTCCTCACAGGGCTGTGCTCCAGACCCCTCCCCAGCTTTGTTGCCCTTCTCTGGACACGTTCAAGCATCTCAACATATTTCTTGAACTGAGGGGCCCAGAACTGGACACAGTACTCAAGGTGTGGTCTAACCAGTGCTGAGCACAGGGCAGGATGACTTCCCTGTTCCTGCTGGCCACACTATTCCTGATCCAAGCCAGGATACCATTGACCTCCTTGGCCACCTGGGCACACTGCTGGCTCATGTTCAGCCTACTGTCAACCAGTACCCCCACGTCCCTTTCTGCCTGGCTGCTCTCCAGCCACTCTGTCCCCAGCCTGTAGCTCATTCATCCAACAGAAATTATCTCTGAACATAAGCTCCATTTGCTAAATCACTTCTTGCTTTATTAACTTTAATCAAACTAATATATAGTGCTAAATGAAAGGTGAGCCAGGATGCCCATACCTGGCTCAGTCCTCCTCCCAGGGGTAAACACCCTCTTGAAACAGCCACAGGAGTTAATTTTTGTGATGATCAGGATACAATTTGGCTGCTGCAATTTCAGTTGTTGAATAGTTGCCATTGGTGCCATTTAGAAGCTGCATTTCTGCTGCAGAATGGACCTGGGGGGGGGGGGAGGGGAAAGCATAATAAAAATATTCTCTGTATAGTCAGTTGAATTTCAAAGCAAGTTGACTCTGTAATGGAGATTGCATGTCCATCAATGTTTGCTTTTCATGAAGTCTGGAGTGAAAGAAAATTCAGCTGGGCAAGGTGCACTCCCTGCTCAGGGAGAAGTGTGATTAAAGAAAGGAAAGAGAAAGGGTTTGGCTTTCATTTGTGTTTATTTTTAGAATTTGTGTGATGCCCAGAGTCTATGGCATTGAGAAAACACAAAAGGGTGGTTGAACACTTTGTAACTCACATTGCTGTTAAGGAAAAAGAATCCCAGAGTGAAGAGGGGAAAAAAAATAAAAAAAGAAGTATGACAGCTTTCAAAATCCTCATTAAAATCAACCCAACCAGACCTCTAAAACCATTTTCACTTCAATTAGTCTGCTTTTCTATGTCAAATACACAGTAATGGCCCGATCCTGTTCCCAAGGTAGTCAGCAGAAATATTGCCCTTTGTCTGAACAGAAGTGAGCAGGAGTTCAAGAGTCAAGCCAGAGACCTCTGAAGAAGAGATAAAAGCTGAGCCTCAAGCTCAGTTTTGCAGTGTGTTCAAACCAAGATGCTAACTAGAAATGCTGTTTGATTTTTTTTTTTTAATGCATCAATGTATACAACACAAAGCCAAATTTATCAGGGATGCTGTTGCTGTTGATTGCCTAGCTGAATTATTGCACAGAAAAGTGAAGAGGAGAGAGTTAGGTAATGGCTGAACTCGAGGGTCTTAAAGGTGATTTCCAACTGAAATGATTCTGTGATTCTACATCCTTTGTGCCCTCACAAGTAACACGAGCTTGCAAGTGGTTAGGAGGATTCCTGCCAATGACAAAGGCATTGCTGAGGCACACTGATTGCTGGTCTCTTTTTTTCTCACTATCAAACAACAGGGCAAGAGGAAACAGCCCCAAGTCCACCAAGGGAGGTTTAGGTTGGATAGGAGGTTGTTAGGCCCTGGAACAGGCTGTGCAGGGCAGTAGTGGAGTCCTCATTGCTTAAAGGATTGAAGAGCTGCATAGATGTGGTGCTGAGGGAGGTGTTTTAATGGTGGTCTGGTGGTGTTGGGTTGTCAGCTGGGCTTGATCATCTTAAAGGTCTCTGGCCAGCCTGATCTAGTGGGAGGTGTCCCTGCCCATAGCAGGGGGGTTGGAACTGGATGATCCTTGTGGTCCCTTCCAACCCTGACTGATTCTATGATTCTAAGCAAACTGATTCTGATTCTAACAGGCTATAGATTAGTTTCTACCCCAGCTAGTTAAAATGGAAATCTTGTGCAGGGAGACATAAGGGAAAAAAAAAAAAACAAAAAACAAACAGAGGACAAAGCACAGAATACATCTGGTTGGAAGAGAGCTCAAGGATCATCCAGTCTAACCCTTGACCAACCCCTGAAGGCTCAGAACTAATCCATGTCCTTAAGTGCCAGGACCACTTGAATACCTCCAGGGATGGTGACTCCACCACTGCCCTGGGCAGTACATTCTCCTTACAGATTAAAAAGAAAATAAAATGAAAACCCCACTGCTCACAGTCCTTTCAATTGAATTATGTACTATGGCATTTCCTCAGAGCTCATTGCAGAGTCAAGCGGAGAGTGGCAGAGTAAAACTTCCTCTGCCAGATACCCAGCAGTGTGAATTTGTACTGCAGTCTGAGAGGAAGCAAGAGAATAAGTTTGAGGAGGAACTCTAAATACAGCCTGAAAGTATCACCCTGGCATTGCTGAATAACAACAACCATAAGAGATATATGAATCTGTGCTACAAGAAGCTGGGCTTGCCAATTAAAAATGAATAAGGAAAAGCAACAGGGGAAAAAATAATAGCAAGATCAAAACAAAAAAAAAAATTAAAATGGTTACTTCCAAAACTTTTGAGTCTTCAGCTCTATTTTTTTTTTTTCAGACACATCTATAATCCTCCTGCTGCCTCCCAAAGAGAGCTTTCCTGACCTGTAAAAGTTAGATAGCTGGCCTCTTTTGTCCTGAATTTATCTTTACAGGAGTCCCCTAGCAGGTTTTAAAATTAATAACAGCACAATTCTTGTACCTTAGCTGAGTGAATTTAGTGGTTTCTTCCATGCTGTTCATCTTCAAATGTCTGGACTGGTAGTTTCCACTTCTCCCTTGAGAGAAGATTTAAATCCCTCAGTCACATGCTGGGAACCAAGTGATCATTTTTAAGGCTTTGTTGTAAGACCTAGACCCTTGCTGCTCTAATTATAAGTTAGGTGAAAACACAGAAGATGTATAGCTCTTACATCAGCTGACTTGTAAAAGCAGGTAGATAAAAGAACCCTGGGCAAGCTGAGAAACCAAAGGATGGAAACAAACCCAAACACCCAGGGAGCACACAGGGATAGGACAGAGCTATGTGAATGTGTCCCAAGGGAAGGTGTGATGGTTTTAAAGGTTGTCTCTTTAATTTGCCTTCACAAAGTGTGAGGAGAAAAGTGAGAGCATGTGAATCATAGAATCAGTCAGGGTTGGAAGGGACCACAAGGATCATCCAGTTCCAACCCCCTGCCACGGGCAGGGACACCTCACACTAGAGCAGGCTGGCCAGAGCCTCATCCAGCCTGGATGGGGCCTCAACCACCTCCCTGGACAACCCATTCCAGTCTCTCACCATTCTCATGGGGAAGAACTTCTTCCTACATCCAGTCTGAATCTCCCCACTTCCAGCTTTTTTCCATTCCCCCCAGTCCTATCACTCCCTGATAGCCTAAAAAGTCCCTCCCCAGCTTTCTTGGAGCCCCCTTCAGATACTGGAAGGCCACAAGAAGGTCACCTCAGAGCCTTCTCTTCTCCAGACTGAACAGCCCCAACTCTTTCAGTCTGTCCTCATAGGAGAGGTGCTCCAGCCCTCTGCTCCTCCTGGTGGCCCTTCTCTGGACACCTTCCAGCATGTCCAGATCCCTCTTGTAATAGGAGCTCCAGAACTGGACGCAGTACTCCAGGTGGGGTCTCACCAGAGCTGAGCAGAGGGGGAGAATCACCTCCCTTGCCCTGCTGGCCACACTTCTCCTGATGCAGCCCAGGCTCTGGTTGGCTCTCTGGGCTGCAAGTGCACATTGACAGCTCCTGTTGAGCTTCTCCTCCACCAGCATCCCCAAGTCCCTCTCCTCAGGGCTGCTTTCCAGCCAGTCCCTGCCCAGCCTGGATTTGTGCTTGGGATTGCCTCAACCCAGATGCAGGACTTTGCACTTGGTCTTGCTGAACCTCATGAGGCTGGCTTGTGCCCACCTCTCCAGCCTGGCAAGGTCCCTCTAGAATAAAATACATCACTAGTGGGTGTAAGAAATCAAAATAGTGATTATTCTAAACACTTCCATTGGGGAGAGAGAAACATTTAAGAATCACTACACAAATCCAGGTCAGGCAGTCTCCCCGTCCTCTCTCAGTCTGCCTGCTGCTTTTTTTCTCTGGCTGAAGATAACACACACTTAGCTTGTCAAGGTCAGTAGGCAAGTCTAACAGGCCTCTTGGCTTCTTGGCTTTCTTCCCTCTTTGCTTGCTCTGTGGAAAGGGGGGAGACCCCTTGGGAAAGAAGCACAGCCCTCAAGGGGGGCCAGGGGGTTTGTCTGTGTTTTTCTGCTGATTGTGCCTATTTGCAAACATTGCGACTAGTGTCTGTTTGTACATGTTCAGTGCATTGCATCAGAGATTGTAGTTTTGCCTGTAAAACACAGCTTCATTTGCTTCCAGACTGAGCTAGCCTGGCTATTGGTAGTGTGGGAGGGGGGATTTCAGCTCTCAGCCTGTAACAGAAGGGCTGGCAAATGTCAGGAAGGAGGAGGCACTTGGTGACATTGCTGAGCTTGTTTCCTTCAAATCAATGCAGCCAAACTTTCTGGGAAGTTTGTAACGGATGGATCACTCCTGAAGTTTCCAAACGTGCCAGAAATACCAACCAGCTCCAATTCACACTTCAGGCATTGTATTATACCCTGTGACATTTAGTACCTGGCCCCTTTTTACAACCTTTATGCCATGAAAATGTGAAGTTGGGAATGTGAAGACCTGCTAACTGACATCTGGCCAGTGGTGGTCCACAGGGACCAGTGCTGGGTCTGGTTTTGTTCAATATCTTTATCAGCAACCTGGCTGAGAGTGTTGAGAATACCCTCAGCAAGTTTGCTGATGATACAAAGCCAGGGGAGGTGGGGGGTGGCTGAGACCCCTCAGGCTGTGCTGCCATCCAATGAGAGCTGGACAGGCTGAGAGCTGAGTGCAGGCAAACCTCAGGAAGTTCAATAAGGACAAGTGCAGGGTCCTGCATCCAGAGAGGAATAACAACAGGCACCAGGACAGGTTAGAGGCTGCCCTGCTGGAAAGCAGCTCCATAGAGAAAGACCTTGGAGTGCTGGTGGGCAGCAAGTTCTGCATGGGACAGCGATGTGCTCTTGTGGCCAAGAGAGCCAATGGGATCCTGGGGTGCAGCAAGAAAAGTCTGGCCAGTAGGGCTGGGGAGGTTCTCCTCCCCTCTCTGCTCTGCCCTGGTGAGACCACAGCTGCAATCCTGTGTCCAGTTTTGGGCTCCCCAGTTCAAGTGAGACAGAGACCTGCTGGAGAGAATCCAACAGAGAGCCACGAGGATGCTTAGGGGACTTGAGCATCTCCCCTATGAAGAGAGACTGAGAGCCCTGGGGCTGTTTAGTCTGGAGAAGAGAAGACTGAGAGGGATCTGATCAATGTCTATCAATAGCTGAGGGGTGGGTGTCAAGGGGAGGGGGCCAGGCTCTTTTGGGTGTTGTGCAGTGATAAGACAAGGAGCAATGGATACAAACTTGAACATAGAAGATTTCAGCTCAACATGAGGAGAAACTTCTTTACAGTGAGGGTGATGTAGCCCTGGAGCAGGCTGCCCAGGGGGGTTGTGGAGTCTCCTTCTCTGGAGACCTTTCAAACCCACCTGGATGCATTCCTGTGCAGACTAACCTGGGTGATCCTGCTCTGGCAGGGGGGTTGGACTGGATGATCTCTGGAGGTCCCTTCCAACCTCTAATGCACTGAGATATTGCTGTATTATTTTGATCACTTCCATTTTATAGCATTTCATTTTCTAATGTGCCCAAGTCTTGCTTGCCAAGAGCTGTATCATTTACACCAGGAGTGCAGCCCCCTTTAGCAGCAATTTTTAGTAAAGGAAATGGCTCTGACCCACTAAAAACCAACCAGGATGCGTAATTGGTTGCATAGAGCATTTTTGTCTTCAAGAGTCTTTGAAAATAGGAAATCCTAATGGATTTGGTAGCCAGTGTCTTCACAGAGGATATGATTCATCTTCCTAAGCAGCAGTCTCCTCTACCACCAGAATATAATTGCCATGGGGAACAGCTAAGAAAACCTGGATTTGCTGAAAGTCCAAATATGAAGTGTTGCTAATGAAGATAATTATAAAGCTTTACAGAAATGTTTTTTTTTTTTTTTTTCCCCAGAAGATCACTCTCTTGTATGGGCAAAAAATCTGTGTTTTCCTGCCCACAAGGGTGGAATTGGCATATTTTAAACTGTGCAATTTCAGTATTTAAGAGATAGACAGAGCACAGTGCACATAACAGGACAAGGGTGGTGGACTTTTGGTCAGGACAACAGGGATCTCGTAAAGATCTGCTAAAAATATAGGTTTGGACTTGAGTAATTCAGGTATGATGTGACTGGGTGGCCTTGATGAGCTGGGTTTCTGGAAAGAGGCTTAAAATCAACAAGCTCCTTTTCTTGGACTGTGATTGAGAGTGGATCTGAGGCTTCAAAACATGGGAAACAAGCATGACCATCAGCTGAATGTCCCAGGGGATTTGTGCATTACTGATTGTGAAATCAAATCAATTCTGGCCAGGGACAGAGTTCAGATATCTTATCTGCAGGGCTTTAGCAGAAAACTTTCCCAGAGAGTTGGCAATGTTAAGACATTATCAATTTTCAAGGCTGTGGTTGTATCAGAAGAAAGAGATAAAGCACGGATAAAGAATTCCTCTGCAGCCCAAGCTTCTTGGAAGTACAGCTCCATGCCCATGGGAGAGAAACATCCCCAGGGAGACTAAGCCAGGCTGTGGAAGAAGGGAGACCCTTTCCTAGCTCTGTGTACTCATTTGTCCTGAAAATAACCCCCATATAGCACCTCACAGTATCTACAAACTCTTCTTCTTCCTAATCTGACTTAAAAAGAGTGATCATAGGATGTCAGGGGTTGGAAAGGACCTTCAAAGGTCATCAAGTTCAACCCCCCTGCCAGAGCAGGACCATAGAATCCAGCTCAGATCACACAGGAACACATCCAGATGGGGCTGGAAATGCTCCAGAGAAAGAGACTCCACAACATCCCTGGACAGCCTGCTCCAGTGCAACCCTCACAATGAAGAAGTTCCTCCTCATGCTGAGGTAGAACCTCCTGTGCTGTAGTTTGTATCCACTGCCCCTTGTGCTTAGAGTCATGTTGAGATGCAGCATGGAACAAATCAAAGCTGCTGGAGCCAGCATGCTTTGGATGCCACAGTGTTACCTGGGAGATGGGCTGCAAAGGCCTGAGTGCCATCCAGGGCTGTGAAAGAACTACTTAAGATGTGATTCAACAGAGAAGGTTTAGTGGTGAGCTGGCAGTGCTGGGATAATGGTTGGGCTCTATGAGGCCTCTTCCAACCAAAACAATTCTATGATTGGCAACCATTTGCCTTACATGGCTGTTGATGGGGCTCCCATGAGAGGAAAGACTCAGAGAGTCTGAGAGCAGTTCAGTCTCTTGTGTTCAAAGACACGAAGACAGAAAGATCTGAGTCATCTCTCTTACAAAAACACCCAAATGAAGACATTCAATGGACTAAACACAACTGAAGAAGCTTCAACACATCAGCAAATGCTATGCTCCAAACCAGCTTACTGTGCTTGGAATCTCTTTATGAATCCCTACCTAAACTCCAGAAATGAGCATAAACTTCCCATGGCTTCCCTACAGCCCTGCTCCTACCTGCAGCCCATGATAAGCAGCTGGCACTGGGCTTTACTCAGCAGATGGCTGGCACAGGGGCTTACATACATTTGCTGGTCTCTGGCACTAGACAGGGATGAATGGTATTAAAGAAAAAGTAAAATAAACTCACAGTTGTTGGATGAGAAAACCACAGCCTGGTCCATCCAAGTGAAATTGTTATTTTTCCATGAGTATGGTTTTGAACTGGGTGCATTTTCAGAGGTCAGCTGAATCTCTTGGGGATCTGGGAAAGGAGAGCAAGAATTTATCAGATATCATTGCTATTAGGATTAATAACAGTGATGCTGGTCACTTTTCTTTTCTTTTTTTTTTTTCTTCCAGCTAATGAGGACTCCTCTGGCTCTTGCTTCAGTCAGTTGCAAAGAGAGCTGAAGCCAAGCTTCAAGGAGATTCTTCCATGACAGCTTTCCTTAGGAACATGCTATCTTCATTGATACAAAGAGATCAGATTTTAATCATCCTAATCAATGGGTAGCAGAACACAATAGTAGTGAACTAGACTTGACTTCAGCAAGTGTCTGTCTAATTGGTACTTTATTAGACTTATCCATTTGGATGCCAGGCTGTTCCAAAAAACAGGAGTTAGTGTACGGTCTCTGCACATTTTATACATGTCCTAAATAATTCAAGAAAAAGAGGAATCTGCAGGAAGGAGCTCATGGAAGAGCAAACAAAATGCAGGACTGTTTGTTAAGCCTCAGAAGAATCAAAAGGGAGGAAAAAGTCATTTAACTGGGTCTTGTGCTCTGTGATAGACAATTTCCCAGTGCATGGCTCATTGTGTGCATCCCTGTAGGCTGGCTGCAAAAGTGGGAGTGTTGTAGGAATCATGTGTCCCTAGTAGATAAAGTAAATAATTGTCTCTTCAAAGCAGCATTCAAATGGGAGTCAGTGCTGACTGTAAAACATTTCCCTCATGCAAGGGTCAGAAATTCACTAAGCTGAGCTTAGCCACAAGGTGCTGGCCTGCAGATTTCTCATCTGGCAGCCTGAAAGAAGAACCTTCCTCAGAGCTTCTCATTTCCAGAGTGCACTTCACCACATGCTGTAAATGCAATGATTTTTTTCTTGTGCCTGCTGCCTACATTCAACCTGACTCCAGGACTAAATCAAAACAGTTGCTCCACCAACCAATGAGCCCTCTCCAGCCAAGAAGTGGCACCAGGAAAGGAGACCCACAGGGTGAAATGAAAAAGCCAACTATGCTACACCAGCCAAACTAATATTAATACTCAGGCAAATAAGAAGTATCTAAAGTTATATTCAGCCCAGTCCACATACAGCAGCCACAAGGAGGAGAAAAGCAATCTTCAGGAGCAGAATGATGAAGTGAGAACCTCCTGGGAGAAGGAAGAGGAGGAACCCAAGCAGGAGGAACTCCTTTATATTGAGCAGGGCAGTTCTGGTGTGGGATGCACCTGGAGCCAGATCAGGCCATCAAGTCTGGCTGGCTCCAAACTCCTAATGGTCTGCAGATCACTTATCCCAGTGAAACCAGGACTCCTCCTCAGGATATGTCTCTGTTGATATCTCCGCTTCATGTCTCAGGTTTTGATAAATCATAGCATGGTTTGGGCTGGAAGGGACCTTAAAAATCACCTACTTTAACCCCCCTGCCATGGGTAGGGACACCTTCCACTGGATAAGGTTGCTCAAAGCTTCAATCAGAGCTCAAATCCTGCAGCACTAGCTAGAACCAGTCCTTTTACAAAGTATTCTTCCTTGCTTGTGAGCTTCTATTTCTTTTAAGTCTGCTGTTTCATCTAGAGCTAAAAATAGTAAGAAACAAAAAAAAGGGAAGGAAAAAATGCCCCAAAACCCCTCAATTAATTTCCATATATGTAGTAAAGAGTTTTTCTTTCAGGCATGGTCTACAAATATCTGTAAACCTCAAACTGTATCTGGGCTTAAAATAGATTCTGTGAATAAAACTACAAATGAGCAAACAAAATGTGTTACAAATTTCTTTCTTTTCTCAGTTAAGCATTTTTAAAACATTTGCTTTCCCATGCAACCTCCAACACAGGCAGGGAAGAGGAGAAGTTACCCTTTTTACCTGCAAGATTCATCTGATGAGCAGAAAAGTTGTCCATCTAAACCCACACTGCCTATCTTGTAGACCTAGAATAGGTACCTCACTATAAGAAAGGTTTGAAAGGTTCCTCAAAGCTGCTGCTTGTTTTTTTTTCCTGCCTGTGTTATGCAGACCACTGGCAGCTGTTGCTGAAGTCAAATATTTCCTATCTATATATCCTTGCTGTCCACTGTGGTGGTTTTCTCCATCCCTGCCCCTGAGGGGCCAATGGCTCCCTCTGAGATCACAGATCACAGAAACATTCAGGTTGGCGAAGACCCTCAGGATCATCAAGTCCAACCCAGAATCCTACTCTACAAGGTTCACCCCTAAACCATACCCCCAAGCACCACATCCAAACCACCTTTAAACACATCCAGGGTTGGTGACTCCACCACTTCCTTGGGCAGCTCATTCCAGCTGAGAAAACATTTTCCCTAATGTTCAGTCTAACCTTGCCCTGTTGCAGCTTGAAGCCACCTGTGAGAAGAGACCAAATGAGATGTTTTTCCAAGACAGAAGTGTTTGGTCTTTCCTTCTTTGCTGGGGGATCCCTCTGGGGCTTTAGCTTGTCACTGCTTTCCTCAGCACTGCTCTGAAACCACCCAGGGATATCTCAAGATGTTTAGGGACAGTTTTGTCAATGCTCTTGGGACCACTTGGATTTCATCTCATGCCTGGCCCCTGTTGGGTGGCTGTCCCCAGGGCCTGACAGACACCAGTGCTGGAGGAGTTCCAGCACTGCAGCTTTTCCCTGTGCTTGGAGCATTTCTTCTGGCATCACAATGATGCAAAGTGTTTGGGACACCAGAGAATCTCCAATTCTCTTAGAAACCTTGATGGCAAAACACCCTCATCCAAGCCAGGGTGGTTTTCTTTCTGGTGGGGGGTTCACAGCTCTTACCTCAGCACAGAGCTTCTGCAGCATGCTTAGGCTGTGTTTTGTTTTCAGTGCTGTTAGGAAGATCTGGGTCTTTACCCTGCTCTGTCTCAGGTCTCAGATGGGTGACATGGCCAAGCAGGTTCTGACCTTCAAGTTCCTAAGACCAGAAATTTCAGCTTTCTGTGATGGGAATAGAGGAACTGGAAAACCTGAGGAATGACAGGATATAAAATCACCATATAGAATCAGGGAATTTTCTTGTTTGGAAAAGACTTCTAACATCATTGAGTCCAGCTGTTGACCTAACATCATCACAGCCATGAAACCATGTCCCAGAGTGCCATGTCCACACAAGAACACCTCCAGGGATGGTGACTCCACCAGTTCCCTGGGCAGCCTGTTCCTGTGCCTGACCACTCTTTCAGTAAAGGAATTGTTCCTGATATCCAACCTAAACCTCCCCTGGTGCAATTTGAGGCCAATTCCTCTCATTATATCCCTTGATACTAGGCAGAAGAGACCACCCCCCACTTCACTCCAACCTCCTTTCAGAGAGCTATAGAGAGCAACAAGGTCTCCCCTCAGCCTCCTCTCCTCCAGACTAAAATACTTAGCTCTTACTTTTTTCCCCCCAGCCATCTAGAAACACCATGCAAAGTGATGGAATTAAACGGGAATAATAAATGTAGCAATATAATTGGGGCACAAAAAAGCTACTGAGCAGTAGAGCAACACAAATGCAACGGGCAGAGGTCAGGGCAGCATCTGCTTTTCTGATCTTGCCTGCCTGGAGAGGCAGGTAGAGCAGTTTGTTACCCTGGAGCTGTTCAAGCACATAGCACACAGATCTCCAATAAATGGAGACCTTCTGCTTGGGCTTATGTTGCTTTCTTCCTGCTGCTGTTCTGGGATTTATCTGGAGTTCACAGGCTGGGTAAAGTGTCCACTAATCTTGCAGCAGCACACTGAGAGCATTTTCAGCAGTGCAGCTGGCACAGGGGAAGGTGCTCAGTGCCAGGCACGAGCTGCACGGAGGAGCCAGCCCTGGGGATTTGGGAGGGTTTTTCTGCACATACAGATGAAAGCAGAAGATTTATTCCCACCCCAAAATTCTGGCAAATGAGTTTTCTGTGGCTTCTAATGGGAATCAAGCAGAAATAGAACATGAAGCTCTCCACTTGCTCATGCTTCAGGGGGGTCTGTTCTCTCTAGTATCAGGTGATAGGAAGAGAGGAAACAGCCTGAAGTTGCTCCAGGGGAGGTTTAGCTTGGACAGTATGAAAAATATCTTTACTGAAAGACAGGTCAAGTGTTGGAACAGGCTGCCCAGGGAGGTGGTGGATTCCCCTTCCCTGGAGATAGTCAAAAATCATGTAGACATGGCACCTGGGGACATGGTTTAATGGCCATGGTGGTCTTAGGTTGATGGTTGAACTCAGTCATCTTAAAGCTCTTTTCCAAACAAAAGAACTTTCTGATTCTTTGATACTTACAAAATCACTGGGATCAGGCATCCACAGCCCCTCTTGGCAACCTGTTCTACTGCCTCACCACCCTCACAGTGAAGGATTTCTTAGTATCTAATCTAAATCTCCCTTCTTTCAGTTTAAAGTCATTGCCTCTTGTCCTATCACCTGCCCTTATGAAAACTCCTCCTCATCTTTCCTGTAGCACTGGAATACTGCTATAAGATCCCCTTGGAACAGTCCAGGAGTAAGACCTGTGGGAGGCCATTGATTCCCAGCAGTGAAGCAAAGAAGGTAGATTTCCCCCCACACCTAGGTCCTCCTCAGGAGCTCAGGAGTGGAGAGAAAGACTTCAATGGCAGTTTTCAGTGTGGAACCTGCCAAGTATCCCAAAGAGTATTGCAGAAAAGTGTTGGAAGCCTCAACATGAAACACTGACATGCTGAAACTTAGAACAAAAGCACAAAATCTTGGCTCACAACCATCTGCAAGAAGGTTTGGGAGTCCCCTTGAGAGCCACAAAACCCCAAAGGACCAAACCCCATGGTCATGACCTGTGTGTGGATGGATGGGGAAACCACTGTAGGCTTTAGGGGAATAGGAAGAAGGGAGTTTCTGTCAGCAAAACAAACACAGCTTCTGACTACAAACCGAAAGATGAGGTGTGTGAAGTCACCAAGGGTTCCTGTCTTGCTAAATATGTTGCCAAAAGCACCAGAAATCAGATGTGTTGTAATAATTTCCCCACCCCTGCCATCCCCATTGTGGATCTTAGCTTCCTTCACTTCAACATTAATTATAGACCAGTCTACATTTAGCACCAGTCAATTAGGCATCATGTAATTAACCCAGAACATGCTTTATTTTATTTTTATTGTAAATGGCAATAACAGTAACTGCTCATAAATAATTATGGGCTGCTTCCAGAACCTCCACAGACGAGGCAATGCACTTTTATTTGATAAGGTTTTATCACCACCCAGACTTTCTAGCTGTGGAAGTAAATCACTCTTCCCCTGGTTTCAACGTAATGGGCTGTGCAGAGAAAGTTTTCTTGGCTTTTGGGGTGTTTTTTTTGGTGGGAATATGAGCACTTCCAGATGTTTCACATATATATATATATATATATATTTATATATATATATATTTTTTTTTTTTTTTTTCCCCACTGGTTTACAGTTCAACCTTCACATGACTGTGCACTGCCAGTTCGGGCAAGGTCTGCATACCAGGCACTGAGGTAGGGAGCAGGAAGGAGAAAATGCAGAGATTCATTCCAGTTTCAAATGCAAATGATGGTTTGATTGACTACATCAAGCCAGAAATGCTGTTAGGTATGAAACATATTCCTGACATCGTGCCAAGAGGACTCAAATCTGTAAAACTAATAAGCTAATTGGAACACTGCCTGCCTCAAGATGTGCACTCTAAATTCAGCCTGAGGGCAACTTGATGTCCAACTTGGAATCATAGAATCAGTCAGGGTTGGAAGGGACCACAAGGATCATCTAGTTCCAACCCCCCTGCCATGGGCAGGGACACCTCACACTAGAGGTTCTTCAAGGTTTGCCTCCAGACCAAGACTTCCTAAATAATTGTTCAGATTATTTGGGGGGGGAGGGGGGGGAAACAATCCAAAATTTAATCCAAACCCATGTATCAAATAATAGAGACAGAGAGCACAGATCTGTGTGTCTAGTATCTGATTTGGTTCAGTCTGGAGAAGAGAAGGCTCCAAGGTGACCTTCTTGTGGCTTTCCAGTATCTGAAAGGGGCTACAAGAAAGCTGGGGAGGGACTTCTTAGGATATCAGGTAGTGATAGGAGTGGGGGGAATGGAATAAAGCTGGAAGTGGGGAGATTCAGGCTGGAGGTGAGGAAGAAGTTCTTCCCCATGAGAGTGGTGAGAGCCTGGAATGGGTTGTCCAGGGAGGTGGTTGAGGCTCCATCCCTGAAGGTGTTTAAGGCCAAGCTGGATGAGGCTCTGGCCAGCCTGATGTAGTGTGAGGTGTCCCTGCCCATGGCAGGGGGGTTGGAACTGGATGATCCTTGTGGTCCCTTCCAACCCTGACTGATTCTATGATTCTATGATCTGTGTGTCCTTGCCTTAGAAGATAAATAACTTTCTACAACACAAAGCTTCTTTAGTCCATGGCTGTTTGAGTTTAGGAGTAGAAGAAAGAAGCTGATAGGAAGCTGTTTCCTACTGTTCTTTTTCTTTTTTTTTTCAGTGTGTTTGTTTTGTTACTGCTATAAATGCTAGCAATAGTAATTACAGAACCACAGAATATCTCTGGCTGGAAAAGAACTTCAAGATCACTGTAAAAAGTCCCTTTCTTGCAGGTCCCTTTCAGGTACTGGCAGGCTGCTCTAAGGTCTACCTGCAGCCTTCTTTTCTCTAAGCTGAACAACCCCAACTCTCTCAGCCTGTCCCCACAGTGAGGTGCTCCAGCCCTCTGATCATCTTTGTGGCCCTGCTCTGGACCCACTCTGGCAGCTCCATGCCCCTCTTATGCTGGAGACACCTGAACTGGATGCAGTAGTGCAGGTGAGGTCTCACAAGAGCAGAGCACAGCAGAGCAGAGAGGCAGAATCACCTCCCTTGTCCTTCTGGTCACACTTATTTAGGAGCAGCCCAAGGCATGGTTCACAGTCTCACAGTATATCAGAGGTTGGAAGGGACCTCGAGAGATCATCAGGTCCAGGCCCTGCCAGAGCAGGATGGTTGTCTTCTAGGCTGCAAGCACACATTGCACACAAATGCACTCATGTAGCATTTATCACCAGCTGACATCCCCAAGTCTTTCTCTTTGAGACTGCTCTTGAGCCACTGCTTGCCCAGCCTGGATTTGTGCTTGGGATTGCTCTGACCCTGGTGCAGGACTTTGCACTTGGCTTTGTTGAACTTCCTGGGGTTGGCTTGGGCCCACCTCTCAAGCCTGTCCAAGTCCCTCTGGATGGCTTCCTTCCCTCCAGCATGTCAGCTGGACCACAGCTTGCTGTCATCCTCAAAACTGCTGGGGGTGCCTCAGTCTCACTGTCCATATCACTGACAAAGATGTTAAACAGCACTGGTCCCAGTACCAGCCCCTGAGGGACACCACTTGTCACTGGTCTCTATCTGGACACTGAGCCATTGACTGCAACTTCCTGAGTGCAGCCATCCAGCCAATTCCTTATCCACCCCCCAAGTGCATACTCCAATCTGGTGACCAGGATGTCATGCAGGACAGTAGCAACTGCTTTACACCAGTCCAGGTGGATGACATCAGATGCTCTTCCCTTGAAATGAAAATAAATAAATAAATAAATAAAATCAGTCCAAGGATTCTCTTCCTGGGCAGCTGCTCCTGAGACCCGCACCACGTTCAGGAGACAGGAAGGGCTGCACCCTGTGGCAGTGGCAAGTGGACTGTGAGGGGCACTGAGGGCATGGGGGCTGCCCCACCAGCCTCAAGTGTGAGGATACTGACACCCAAAGAGATGGATACAGAGTGTTTTATTGCAGGTACTTTAGAGTTGAATCAAACACATCATAAAGGGCTGCAGTGATAGGATGAGGGGCAATAGCTTGGGATTAGGGAAGGGCAAATTTAGATGGAAGTTAGGAACAAGTTCTGCACCATGGGAAGAGCAGATTTAGACTGGAAGTTAGGAACAAGTTCTGCACCATGGGAAGAGCAAATTTAGATTGGAAGTCAGGAACAAGTTCTGCACCATGGAACAGTTTGCCCCAGGGAGGTAGTTGAGGCTCTAGCCCTAAAGATATTCAAGGGCTGACTCCACAAGGCTCTAAGCAACCTGATCTAGTGGAGGATGAAGATCTAGTCCAAAGATGACCTTTGAAGATCCTTTCCAACCCAAACCATTCTATGATGCTATGAAGAATTATTTTTTCTCCTTAATTTCCTTGGATCAAGGAAAATTATGTTACTCTTTTGAGATCTTCTTGCTCATGCATGTGGGTGAGTAGCTCAATCCAAGAAGCAATTTAGTTCCAGGCTTACCTTCAAGCACACTCTCAAATTCCACTGAAGTCAGAGAGTTTTAGAAGTGTGATTTAAGCCAAGTGTGTGTGCAGTGCTTTGCAGCAAAAGGACTTGGGAAGGAATTTAATGTAAGAGAAAACTTGAATCAGGCAACCTTTAGGTTGGTGTTTGAAGATTCTTTTGTCAAATGGTCATTCTCCATCCCTGTTAAATGGATTATCTGCAGAACTCTCATTAAAATTATGCAGCAAGAAAAAAAAAAAACCACAGGGTTTGCAATGCAGATTGTTAGTGAATCACTGATGATTTTAGGTAGTAAAATATTCCTGTCATTTTAGTCCCAATTGTCATAAAAATCCAAAGGAATGTCATTGTGTGCAACCTGTGGCTCACCAGCTGTATGAAAACATTGCAATATGATTTGAAAGTTTATTATAAACTATGCAAATAATTTGAAATGAGAGGCAAAATCATAGAATTGTCAGGGTTGGAAGGGACCTCAAGGCTCATCCAGTTCCAACCCCCCTGCCATGGGCAGGGACACTTTCCACTAGATCAGGTTGCCCAGAGCCACATCCAGCCTGGCCTTAAAAACTCGCAGGGATGAAGCTTCCACTACCTCCCTGGGTAACCTGTTCAGTGTCTCACCACCTTCATGGTGAAGAACTTCTTCCTAATGTCTAATCTGAATTTCCCCTCCTCTAGCTTGAATCCATTCCCCCCAATCCTATCACTACCTGACCCCCTAAAAAGTCCCTCACCAGCTTCCCTGTAGCCTGTGATAGGAAAGCAGACTTTACCAACTTTTACTTGACATGTTCTAATTTTAACTGAAGTTAACAGCAGCATTGAAGGATTGTCATGGAGAGCACAGGGAGCTGGGATTTTATTCTGGGGTCTCCATGGATTGTGTTCCCAAAACCCAGCTCTTGTTATGGCCCAGCATTTCCTTCCTGAAAGCTCTGATCCCACTTCCACCAAGCATCCTTGCAACAAGATTATTAGTTTGAAGAGTTTACAGATGTGACAACAGAACCTGGCCAACTACTTTAAGATGACCTGGAAGAAGAGATTTTATAGTTTTAAACTAGAGCAGAGTATATTTAGGTTGGACATTAGGAGGAAGTTCTTCACAATGAGGGTTGTGAAATATTGGAACAGATTGCTCAGAGCCATGGTGATGCCCCATCCTTGGAGGCATTCAAGGTCAAGCCTGATGGGGCCCTGAGCAACCTGGTCTAGTTAAAGGTGTCCCTGCTCACTGCAGGGTGTTTGGACAAAAGGACCTTCAAGGGTCCCTTCCAACCCAATTCATTCTATGATTCTAAGAGGTTTTATTTCTAAAGAGTAAAAGTTTTTAGAAAGATTTGTGATGGTTCTTGCAATTATCTTACAAGAAAGCCTATAAGAAAGGTGGGGGAGGACTTTTTAGGCTATCAGGTAGTGACAGGACTGGGGGGAATGGAACAAAGCTGGAAGTGGGGAGATTCAGACAGGATGTAGGAAGAAGTTCTTCCCCATGAGAGTGGTGAGAGCCTGGAATGGGTTGTCCAGGGAGGTGGTTGAGGCCCCATCCCTGGGCGTGTTTAAGGCCAGGCTGGATGAGGCTCTGGCCAGCCTGATCCAGTGTGAGGTGTCCCTGCCCATGGCAGGGGGGTTGGAACTGGATGATCCTTGTGGTCCCTTCCAACCCTGACTGATTCTATGATTCTCTGATCTTCATGAGGATGCTTTAATAATGGGCACAGACTGGTACCCAGGATGTTCCATCTGAAGATCAGGAGAAAATTCTTTGCTTTGAAGGTTCTGGAGCCCTGGAGCAGGATGCCCAGAGAGGTTTTGGAGCCTCCTTGTCTGGAGTGATTCCTGCCTGGCTATTACAATCCTGTGCACCCTGCTGTGGGTGACCCTGCTCCAGCAGAGGGTATAGGCAATAAGATCTCCAGAGGTCCCTTCCAACCCCCACCCTTCTGTGATTCTATACTAATTCCATGTGAATGTTTCTGAAGAGCAAAAAGACAACAGTGTGATAATTCTGTCCCAAACCAGTGTGAGCTAGATTGAAGCTGCATGTTTGGTGGGCTGCATTGAGAGCAAGGGGAACACACAGGAGTGCAGAGGTCTGACTTGCTGACCTTTAAATCATCTTTTAGCCATGAGCCAGGAGGATATTGACAGACAGTGTCAAGTGCAAAATCAAGCAATAATGTTTATAAGAATGCCCATGCACTTCCAAACCTGTGGGGTCTTAAAAACCACAAAGTGATTGGGAATGCAGGGCTCCTGGGTTAATAGCTGGAAATCAAATGCATTAGGAAGTCCATCCGGAAGATGCTGATAAGAAACATTCTTTGTTGGTATGGAAATAGCAATACTTAAGATAAAAGCAGAGCACGTTTTAGAGTGGAGATGAATCTAACTTCCAAATAAAACATGAAGTGAATATTGAAAAGAACAGCAGGGAAAGCACTTTTGATTTGCTTCCTGAGCTCAATATGTGAACTTTACAAATAATTTCAATTTTTTTTGTTGTTGTTTCTGTTGATAGCTCTCTAGTAAAATAGAACCTCAAGATTTCCAGGCTTTTTTATAGTCTGCATCACTCCTTTTTGTATTTAATGTGCTGCTGCATTTTCTTTCCTTAAAGCAATACTCTCTGTTTCTGCACTATTGACATAAGCCAAAGATTATCTGAAATAAAAACTGCACAATGGTTGTAGGCAAAAAGAAAGGTGGAAGCTGATGCCTAATTGCTGAAAACTGGAATGCCTCTCATACCTTAGTGCAACTGAGCTGAATCAGGGCTGCTGTTTGGGACTCACACCTCATCCAGCAGCAGCTCTGGATATTTGGTATTAGAATCATAGAACCACAGAATCATTGTGGTCGGAAGACACCTTCAAGACTGAGTCCAACCCTCAACCCAGAGGCCAGCCCAGCCATTAAACCATGCTTTGAAGTCCTATGTCTACACATTTCTTGAACTCCTCCAGGGCTGATGACTCCACCATCTCTCTGGGCAACCTATTCCAATACCTGACCATATTGACACTTGCTGATGCTCAGAGAGTCTTAGAAATGAGGGCAGGAAATACATGCTCTAGCCATCCATGGTAGCAGGAGATGATGTTCAGAGATACCAGCTGGCCACTGAAAAGAGTTTGATCAACTTATTCCTATCTGAACCAAGCTCTCCAGCCACAAATATCAGGGATTTTGTAGAGTTCATATTCTGATGTCAGTAGAAAGATTTCTGGAAGTTAAAGGTAGGATGAAACAGAATTTCATCTTCTCCCTTTGGGCTCTGCAGTGAATATTGTTCTGACTAACAGAAAGTGCTAATGTTTCTCTGAACCTCATGAGCAGACCTAGGTGGTACAAGGTAGGTGATAACTTCATCCAAAAGAAAATTTGGTTTTTGGTGTCATGTTTTTGATTTTTTTTGGGGGGGTTTGGTTTTTTTGCTGTTTTTTTTTTTTTGTTTTTTTTTTTTTTTATCATGGATAACTTTATGTGATAAACATGTGAGTCATCAGAGTCACAGAATCACAGAATTACTGAGGCTGGAAAAGACCTCTGTGATCATCAAGTCCAGCCTATGACCTAACACCACCACATCAGCTAAACTATGCCACCAAGTGCCACATCCAAGCTTTTCTTAAACACCTCCAGTGATGGTGACATCAATACACCCAGCTTGGGGACAAGGCAGCTCTTGGAGAGCCAGAATTGGCCCCCAGACCTTCCCAGGTTCCTAACAGATAGAGGAGCCTGGGAAGCCTGCCTCTGAGGCTGCACTAACCCCAAAACATCACAGTGAGGAAGCTTTCTGGTTTCCTCTGAAATCACACAGAACCCCAGAATGGTGGCCTCTGGAAGGTCATCTGTGAATGGGGAGCTCCTATGAAAGCCAAACAAATGCATGGAAACACTACCTTCACTATTTTGCTCTTTAGATCACCTGGCCTTTAATGGAAAAGGCTGTGAATACCTTCAAATGAAACAGAACTTCATAGTAGCAGTGAAACCATTTCAAAGATGTGACTCTGATTTCTTGTCAGTGAAGTATTGCTGCTCTTACTGTGGTGGCACCATGACATTATCTGCTGCAGGAATAGGACTGAAGTGGACAGTTAGTGTTTCCTCAGAGTGTAGATAGTTCATCTTTTTTTTTTAGCTGGTTAATAATTATTATCTCCTAGAGATGAAGGACCTTATCTCTGATGAGTGGAGCAAAGCTAAGACTAGGACAAAGAGAAAGTGAGAATTGCTTCAAGGGAGAGGATTTTATAACTCTTTCTTTCTTAACTTCATGCAGGAGGGAAACACACCTCTTTCAAGCTTGGCTGGATTTGAAATTATCTATTGTCATGCTTCCTCTAGCTCAGCATCCTCATGGGCTGTTCTTAGCCACATCTTTGGCTTAGGATTATGTAGTCTGTTTAATGCATATGCAGCAGACTTCTAATTGCCTTTGTTGCAGCAATCCTCGGTCATCAAATTTCTCTCTCAGAGCCTGGCACACACTCATGGAAAAAAAACAACAAATGCTTTTTCCACAGTAGGTTCACAACTGGGGCAAACATGAGGAGCTGGCAGAGGATGCAGGAGGAGGGGGAGAATGCTGGAGCACCTCCGGTGAAGCTGATGGATGGCAGAGCACAGCTGAATCCCTGTGCTAGGCATAAAAGTTATCAGAAGGAAGCAAGCAGGAGGTGTCTGCCAAAGCTGAAGTAGTGGTGCATTCACAGGCAGAAGTAGATCAGATATGCAGAGGGCTGTTATTTAAAGGACTTATGACTTACAAATGCTTCTGGAGCAAAGTTCCCAAGTCGAGGAAGTTTCTTGGCAAAGCTGATGTTCTTTTTTTTTTTCCCCTGGTACATTATTTCTGGTGGATTCAAAGCAGAAGCCTAGAAGCCCTTTGACATCTCAGATATGTGCAACAGAGACAATTCCACCATTTCATTTCAAAGTGTTGACCATCAAATTAAGATGCAATTAAATGGGCTCCAACTAGCACAAAACCTTGTCTGAACTGGACAACTCTATCTACTTATCTACCTACCTACACCATACGGATTTTAGGGCTTGCTTTACTTGCTTTTCACCCTCATTTCACAAGATCCTTGTTAGTCCATTAGGATATCTATGTTTTCTTAGCTAGCAAAAGCAAACCTTGCTCCCCTTTACATCACACACACAAACAGCATCACTCAGCTCACACCAGTACTACACCCCAGAGGAAGGTGGTGTTAGAACTGTCCTTAGAGTTTCATTGATATATAAGAAAAACTGCTGTAAAAAAAAAAAACAAATCTAACATTCAAACACAGAAAACACCTCTCATCCTTGTTTTCTTTCTTTACTTGGCCCAGAACAGTCCCTATAATCTTTCTGTAATAATACAGTAAGATCAGCAACCTGGTGTCCCTGTCTGTGGCAGGGGCTTGGAACTAGGTGATCAAGTTCTCCATGGGACAGCAAAGTGCCCTTGTGGCCAAGAGAGCCAATGGGATCCTGGGATGCATCAAGAAAGTGTGTCCAGCAGGTCTAAGGAGGTTCTTCTTCCCCTCTGCCCTGCCCTGGAATACTCTGTCCAGTTTTGGCTCCCCAGTTCAAGAGAGACAGAGACCTGTTGGAGAGAATCCAAGGGAGATCCATGAGGATGCTAAGGGGACTTGAGCATCTCCCCTGTGAAGAGAGACTGAGAGCCCTGGGGCTGTTTAGTCTGGAGAAGAGAAGGCTGAGAGGGGATCTGATCAATGTCTATCAATAGCTGAGGGGTGGGTGTCAAGGGGAGGGGGCCAGGCTCTTTTCAGTGGTGCACAGTAATAAGACAAGGAACAACAGGTACAAGCTTGAACATAGAAGATTTCAGCTCAACATGAGGAGAAACTTCTTTATAGAGAGGGTGACAGAGCCCTGGAACAGGCTGCCCAGAGTGGTTGTGGAGTCTCCTTCTCTGGAGACTTTCCAAACCCACCTGGATGCATTCCTGTGCAGACCACCCTAGGTGATCCTGCTTTGGCCAAGGGGGTTGGACCTGATGATCTCTGGAGGTGCCTTCCAACCTCTAATGTACTGTGATACTGTGATCATTAAGGTCCCTTCCAACCCAAACCAGTCTTTGATTCTATCATTCTATAATGCCTCATCAAAGACACCATCCACCCATAACCTAAGATACTTCTGTCTGGTGACTATCTCAGATCCATTTATTCCATTCATTAGCATTATTTGCAAAGAAAAAAGTCTCATCAAGATGAAGAAGATGTCCTGTTGTGAGCCAAAAGCATGGAATCTGAATGTTGGAAACATCTTGACTAGACACTGAGCAAGACTCTTCTCACTGCATGACCACCATCCACTGACCAGGGAGCACTAATTCAATGGTGAGAGAACAGCCACCATGAGGACAGTCAGCTGCCACCTCTCCAAAGACTTTCTTATCACAAGATTTTATGTGAAAATGGCCACTTACCCCCTGTGCTCCTTGCTGAAGAAGAATACTATCAGCCCAACACTTTGAGTGGCAGAAGGTCACTGCTGCAATGCTGAGCAGCCGTTTTTCCGTGCTGGCCTGAAATGTGTCCCTCCTGTTGCCCTTTTCTCCCCAGAGATGCTGTTCCTAGCTTTTGCCAAACCACATAAATCAGTGACTACCACATTAGTGCATCAGCATTTTTCAGCTTTCTTTCCTAGGAAGAGGCACCACACCTCAAAGAATAAGAAGAATTCCTTCTGCTCATCAATACCAACTCCACCCAAGCCTAACCTTTTGCCACCATCTTTTAAGACAAGTCTTTAGAAAAAACAACCAACCAACCAACCAACCAACCAACCAAAACCCACAACAACACAACATTTTGCCACTGAGTCTTACAAAACCCTCCAGAAGCAGCTTTCTGATCAGCTGAGCTTGCTGCAGAGCGAGGGAGATCTCTGCCATTGTTATGGTATATATTTTGCTAACACCATGCATATTTTTAGCCTCTGACCTATATTTAACAAATATATGCAATGTGACACATGCCATTGGAAATTAGACATGTCATTAGCAAAACAGAAAGGAGGTGACACGCACCATTAACACGTGTCAAAAGTCATTAGACTCCTTCTCCATTAAAGCCACCCAAGCACTTCTAAAAAGAGGCAAGCCAGCCCCTTTATAAACACATAGTTTAGCTGGTTCACCTTTTGTTTTGTCTTATAAAGGCTCCTGGCTAAATTCTGTTCCATTATTCCCTTTCCTTTGTTTGATGATGTTACATTCAGGCTTCCCTGAAATACATGGTCAGAAAACTGGCAGTGCAGAAGTATGGCTCTGGGAGCACTTGGCACATGCTGATGGGATTCATGCAGATTAAAATGCAAACCAAGCTGATCATCTGATGCAATGTATCTTCAAGCCCTACATCAGAAGCAGAAAATGCAGCAGTCCTCTTTTTCCTTCTCACCAAGAAGTCTTGAAGGTTGCTTTTCTTCCCCATTCCTCACTTTCTTCATTCTCAGCACAAAGCAAGTAATTCAAATTGCATTCTAGGAATCTTAAAGAAGTTGCCTCAACAACAGGTGTTAGCAACTCCAGTGCTATCAAGGTCATCAGCACTTGAAAGAGGGAAAAAAAGTGGATGAAAACAGTTTTCAAGCCAAAAGAACTTGTTTGGAAGGGCTGTGCTAACAACTGGGTATTAAAGGAACTTAATTTTACTGCAGAATCAATCATAGAATTTTTGTTTGTTTGTTTGTTTGTTTTGGGAAGTGCCCTTCAAGATTATCACATCCAACCATCAACCCAACATTGCCAGGTGATGACTTAAAAAAGAGTTTATCAAGGAGCTGTTATTCATATTACAGATAGATGTATATTGTTATTAGAGGGGAAAGAAAACCTTGAGCATCACCATCAGCATGTGCAGAGCTTCTGAGCTTGTGCAGAGCCAGGCAGGGGAGACAGGATGAGATACACACGCACAAAGTGGGAAGCCAAAGCTACCTGCTGAATTTGGCACTTGTGCCTGCTGAGGATGTGCTTTGATACCCAGGTTAATCCTTACCCTGCCCTCTCCTCTCCCATTTTTCACCTTTGAAAATCCTTCCTGGAATTTGGGGGATGAAGGAGGTTATTTCTGCTCTTTCCAAACTCTGGGGAAGGAAAGACAAGGATGAAAAATCCTTGAGGTTGTTACATTTAGGGATGCTGCCAAAATCAGGCCCATCCTCAGTCAGGGCTGCAGGAGGAAGGGAGCTCCTGGGTCTCCCCTGGGAAGGTTTGGCACAAAGGAGCAGAGGAAGGAGATAAATCTGGGCTATGAATGTGGTCCATTTTGCAGAAGATGGCAGAATGAATGAGCATCTGTCCTGCTGAGCTACTGGTGAGTGGGGAGATAAAATTTAAGAGCTTTGTCAACGTCAATTTGCTTCCAGCCTTCCCTGACATCCAGTCTGGGGTGTCTTAGGAGCCATCCTGAAGAAGTTCCCATGCTGAGATCTCATGCTCTATTTGTCCCTGGTGTCTGCTGGCCCTTGATTCATTAGCACAGACAAACCGATTCCCTTCCGCCCCTTTCCTCCGCATCCTGAGCTGAGGATCTGTGCTTTTCTGTGCCCACAGAAACATGCCCTAGGAAGTCCTACAGTGAAAAATGTTTACATCTCAGCTCACTTGCTGGAAAAGTCCTACTCTCTCCTGACACATTGATCTTTCTCACACTGCTTCTGTTCTCCCCTCAGCATCCGCAGCTGCCTGCATTATGCCAGGCCGACTGTAGCAGAAGCAGGACGTGCTTGTCAGCCTGTCAGGCTTGAAAACCTATGATTAACAATTATGTTGCTCATTAGTCCCTGCAAATCAAACTGAGAACAATGCTCTCTCTGGCCAATTTGTAAACAAACATCCTGTTCAACGTGTGCCGTGATTTCTCTTTAAGGAAGAGAAGAAGAGACCAGCTCATAAATAAATAACTCCCTTAATTCTGCTGGAGACATACACTCAGGGCAGCTTACTGGGTGAATAAATATTCCATAATTTCATTTTCTACAAAATTGCCTCCTACATTTTTTTTTTGGCTTCAGCTATCCCTAATGCCAATAATGATTCATAAATATTTCATGCGAGCCAGGGCGGCGTATATGTGTGTGTGATGCATGTCTGGTCTCATGTGGACCAAGAGTTATCATTAAAAGTAACAAATTAATATCCTGAGAATACTGTCAGGAACATCACACTAGTAGAAAAACAAAAAAAGAAACACACACACACACAAAATACCTCTCAAGGCAGATCTATGTTCCTCATCTCCTCGTGAGCACACAAAAATGATGTGAAGATGTGTCAATATCACAAAAAAAAAAAAAAAAGGCAATTTTCAGCATTGTTTCTAATATTTTTCTCCTCCACAAACACTCCTTCAGTTCTCTTAGGCATCTGGAGGTCTAGGAAGAGCTTTGAAATCAGTCACATAATTCCCTCATGTGTGTGAATTAACATTCATGGCCACAGACAGGGCTGGATTCAGACACCAGCCTGTGCTAAGAGCAGCACATTTGCTTAGACTTCCAGCAGAGTTGAAGAGATCAGATGATGGCACAGTGCCATGGACCTTCCTGCCCTGTGTTCTCAGCAAAGTAGTAGTTTATAAGTAGAAAAGAGAACCCAGAGTGTATCTGACACTATAGATCTATTGTATAGATCTTACATATCAAACCATTCTAGGATTCCATACGAGGGGCAATGGTTTCAAACTGAAAGAGAGGAGATTTAGAATAGAGATTAGGAAGAAGCTGTTTACTGTGAGAGAGGTCAGACACTGGAACAAGTTGCCCAGAGAGGTGGTGTCCTCCTAGGACACTAGCCAGTGAGGAAGAGGCTTGGCTCTGGGGACCTCTCAGCAGGATCCTGAAGATGCCCTCTGTGGGCTGCAATCCCTTATTGGGCAGTTGAGGCTCACCTGTCCTGGCTGCTCCTCCCCACAGCTGCCACCTCTGCCTTCCTGCCCCCCAAGGTGTGGCACAAGCTGTGGCAGTGTTCTTGGTGTGCCCAGGAGCAAGTCTCAGGCAGAGGCTTTGTGCAGCCCAGTCCTTGGCAGGAACTTTGCCATCAGCTTCTCCCTGCTAGAAGCAGCCTCTGGCTGTGCCAAGCTGCCCTGAACTTCAGAAAATGCCTCAGTGAGCAGAGCCTGAGCTGGGAAGTTACACCACTGACCAGAATTAACTCTGCTTTAGCTGAGACCAGGACAATACTGTATTCCCCAAGACTGCCTAAGTCTCACATCCTGCATGCCCTAATTCCTTAATACCAAGCAGAAAAGAAAACCTTTCCCTCCAGTCTTGTTACACAGTGCACTGTGGTGTAGTACAGGAAAACATCTCTCTGTGGTGTCAGCTCCAACATGGATGAATCCCAGCAAAAAATTATGCACTTCTCTGGTATTAGATCACTTAATGCTCTCTCTGCATTCCTATCTGGAGACCCCAGTTGAGCAGAGCAGCTCTGCTCCAAGCAGCGTTAGGGAACTGAGACACACAACAAGCTGCACAGGCACCAGGGCTGATAACCAGAGAGAGACTTTTCAGTCTCAAAGGATAAAGGTCACATTCTTCCAGATAAGCCAGATGACATCACCACTTGCATTTTATGCTCAGGGGGTTTCTACCTCCATGCAATAAGCTCAGGGACAGGATTAAGTGCACTGAAGAGGGCTCATTAGAACCTCTTAAAATACTTACAGTATTAAAATACTTTATTGTTATACTATTATTATTATACTATTAAAATACTTACAGTATTAAAATACTTTATTATTATACTATTATTATACTATTAAAATACAGGATTAAAATACTTACAGTATTTTAAGTCCTACCTGGAGTATTTTAAGTACTTACAGTATTTTAAGTCCCCTTAAAATACAAAACCAACCTCAATCAAGCTAGCTTCCCTCATTCAGCATTTCTCTTGGTGTTTCTACTCTGCCCTGGTGAGACCACACCTGGAGTATTGTGCCCAGTTTTGGCCACCCTGATTCAAGAGAGACAGGGATCTGCTGGAGAGAGTCCAAAGGAGAGCCATAAGGATGATTGGGGGACTTGAGCATCTCCCCTATGAAGAGAGCCTGAGAGCCCTGGGGCTGTTTAGTCTGGAGAAGAGAAGGCTGAGAGGGATCTGATCAATGTCTATCAATAGCTGAGGGGTGGGTGTCAAGTGGAAGGGGCCAATCTCTTTTGGGTGTTGTCCAGTAATAAGACAAGGACCAATGGATACAAACTTGAACATAGAAGCTTTCACCTCAGCATGAGAAGAAACTTCCTTACAGAGAGGGTGACAGAGCCCTGGAACAGGCTGCCCAGGGGGGTTGTGGAGTCTCCTTCTCTGGAGACTTTCCAAACCCACCTGGATGCATTCCTGTGCAGACCACCCTGGGTGATCCTGCTTTGGCAAGGGGGTTGGACTGATTCCTCAAAGACCTCTCCCCTTCACAGGATCAGAGGATGTTAGGGGTTGGAAGGCACCTCCAAAGATCATCGAGTCCAACCCTTTGCTAAATTCTGTTCTCAGAATGATTCTTGGGTGCTCTAAATCCATAGTGAAAGAATTTAAGGAATTAATCACTGTTAATTTAAGGGATTAATCATCAAGAGTGGAGCAATTTGAGCATGCTGCCTAAACTCCAAGGCAAAATACTCTGTTAGGACAATCTAAATAGCAATGACTGCAAACCAGTGATTCCAGTAATGTGAGCAGTGTTGCTAATTACAGCAGCCAGTGTTCTTCATCAGCCTTATTCATCTCCTGATCTTCAAGTGGGGAAGATGATATTTTGAGGTGCATGGATAAAACTCTGTTGCTTCAATAAGGAGCAGTGGATGAGCTATGAGCTGTGTAGGCTGATAAGCTCCTCATTAAACCCACTGCATCGATGGTAACGTTGCTGTTAAGGCAGCCAAAGATACAGACAGCCTGATCATACAGAATTTAAACTGCTCCCACTTTTACAAACCTGACAACTAAACAAATATAATTGATTCATGCATTGCAATATTCATTCCATCAGTCAGAATACATCCCCCCAAATTGAAGCTGTCAATCAGAGCAAAGGAAGGCACGTTTTCATCGAGCACTGTTATTAAAGCTAGGAAAAGGGGGGGAGAAGAAAATAATAAATAAAAAACAATCCCTGTTTTTGGATTCGGATTGGATGGGAGATGTGACTCCCATCAAATGTGTGGCAACAAATTTGCATGTTTATTTGAGACAGGAGAGGAAATTCCTCTGGATACCTTTGATCTGTTTAATGTGGAGGCAAAGAAGCTCTTTATGATAGCAGCATCTTCGAACACCTTAAACAAATAGTTTTGCTGATGTGCAGGGTGAGGAGATGGTGCTGATTCTCACTTACACCAATTTTACACTCCATTGCTTCTCACTGAGAGTTACTCTTGATTTACACCAGCCTAAAAGAGGTTGGAGCAGCCCTGTATTTTAGCTGCTGTCTTTCACAGGCTGATCTGCAGCTCCCGAGTTGCTGGATGAATAATGCTGAGGCAAATATTGCTGGTTTCTGCCTGTGTTCTCTTGGAGTAATTTACTCCTGAACCTTGGGAGTAAAAGCAGAAATCTGTCATAAACAAAGCACTCATTTCCTTTGTCTGGAGCTCTGTCTGTGCTCGCTGAGTGGGTCTGGGGTGTAAAACATGCTGTAAGGTACTTCTCCTGTTCAAAAAGGATGCACCAGTGCTGATTTAAAGGGTTTAAAGAGCTCCTGATGCCTGCTTTCAGCTGAAGGTGTGGTAGGACAACCACACATGCTGCTAAGAGTGATGTGCAGCTTAGACCCCAGCAGGTCCCATTGTGGGCATCATTTCATACTGGTGTGATGCCTACAGCCAACCCCTTCTTGACAAGGGACAAAGGGGAAGAAAAATGGCAAGGAAGGAACTTTGCTGAGAAATTAAGATCCACAGTTTGTAAGTATCTCATGTCTCATCTTACCTGGTCAGGCAGGACATTTTACTTTTCCATTCTGCTTCTACAATAGCTGTGGCCTCTGTAGTACCCAAGGAAAGAGTAAGAAGTCTGAACAAGTCCCAGAATGGACTCAGCAGGAGATGGGAACTAGATTTAGCAACACAGCAATGAGGACTGAAGACATAACAGGCATAGTCCTCCTGGAACACCAGCTGGTGAAGAAGAGCCCTGACACTGGGAATCCCTCAGCTTGTCCCTGAAGATGCCCTCCACATGATGCCCTTGGTAGGCAGTTGAGGCTCACCTGTCCTGGCTGCTCCTCCCCACAGCTGCCACCTCTGCCTTCCTGCCCCCCAAGGTGTGGCATAAGCTGTGGCAGTGCCCTTGGTCTGCCAAGGAGCAAGTCTCAGGCAGAGCCTTCCTGCAGCCCAGCCCTTGGCAGGACCTCTCCCCACCAGATTCTCCCTCCTAAAAGCAGCCCCTGGTTGTGTAAACCTGCCCTGAACTTCAGAAAATGCCTCGTTGAGCAGAGCCTGAACTGGGAAGTCACAGCACTGAGCAGCATGAATTCTGCTTTAGCTCAGACCAGGACAAGATGCCATACAATCCTGCACTCCAAGTACTGCCTGAGAACATTTCCTGCTGGTCCATTATTCAAAGCCAAAAGGTTGTCCCTTTTATGTTCTGTCAGGTATTAGCCATCTTGAAGAGGGAGAGAAGTGAGGAGCAAGCAGCTCCCAGGACACAGCAGGCAGTATCTTCTCTCCCAGCTGCAGAGGGCTCTGGCAAACACTTATTCATCACCCCTCAGTAATTTGGTAGATGGTAGATTAGGATTTGCTTTGCATGTGATCCCAGAAATTCCTTACACAAGAGCTGGTCAGCACCGAGGTGAGCAGACTGCAGGCTCTGAGCTCACTCGTGGTGATTTGTGGAGGACACAGAGAGGGGACCTCAGGGCAGCAGAAGCCATAGCAAACAATGGCATTAATCAGATGGCTGAGAGAGGACACAGCTCCTGAGTGACTCTTCATAAATGCACAGGAGAACTGTGGGGCCAGACACAGCAAAGTGGTTATTCTCCAAAGAACAGCAAGGAATTCTTTAACTGGAGAAAATCCAGACCATGGGGAGGGATGAATCCTCTCCCTGCCAGCCTGCCCCATGCTAGACAGCTCAATGCCTTCCAGCCTTGCTTTGCCATCTAATAGATTTCATGGCTTCTAGGTTGAAGCCTATGTGTGTCCAGTTCTGGACTCTCTCAGGTTCAGGATGGAGAGGGAAATACTAGAGAAAGTCCACCAGAGGGCTATGAGAATGATTAAGGGTCTAGGACATCTCTCTGATGAGGAAAGGCTGAGAGACCCGGGGCTGTTCAGCCTGGAGAGGAGCAGACTGAAGAATGCTGTTCACAAGTGTCTGAAGGGTGGGTGTCAAGAAGAAGGGGCCAGTCTATTTTCAGTGGTGCCCTGTGACAAGTCAAGGGACAATGTACACAAACTGGCACACAGGAAGATCCACCTCAACATGAGGAAAAACTGCTGTGAGTGTGCTGGAGCCCTGGAGCAGGCTGCCCAGAGCTGCTGTGGACTCTCTTTCTCTGGAGACTTTTAAGACCCATCTGGATATGATCCTGTGTGACCTGCCCTAGGTAATCCTGCTTTGACAGGGGGGTTGGACTTGATCTCCAGAGGTCCCTTCCAACCTCTACTATCCAATGAAGCCCCACATGCTTGAACTGTAGAAAAGTCATCTTCTTTCCATCACATCTGCACGAACCTGCTCCCTCCTGCCAACATACCCAGTGACTTCCCTAGGGATTTTTCCCTCTGCCTCTTCCAGGCTTCCTTCCCTGCCTCTCCCAGCAGATGTATCCCCCCAGGAGAGCACCAGCAAGCAGCTCTCCTCCACCTCCACCCAGACATATCCTTTTATGTGAAACATAAAATCTGCAGCACATATATGGCAAACTGTGAACAAGGCAAAAGAGCTCAGCCATCCAGCACGGCACCAGATGGTTGGATGTAGAAAACAGGTCCTAAAGATGACATTGGAATGAGCAGAAATGGCTCTCTTCACTGTTAGAAATGGTGAAACCTTTGGATATGGATAGCTATATATGAGATATATATATAAATTTATGATATATATGTAATGTATAGTCTGTGTGTGTGTATAGATATAATTATATAGATATAATTATATAAAGAGATATAATTATATCTATATAATTATATATAGAGATATAATTTTATATATATACAATTATATACATGTGTGTGTGTATCCCCTTAATATTTTTTTGTTTATGTATATCTAAGCTTATACAAATCCAGACCTAATTAAGAAATTCATGTCATGCATGTTCACAAAGAAGAAGGGTACAGAGCCCCCACAGGAATATGCTTCAGAGGGTCACAAGCACCAAAACCTCTATTTTTTTTTTATTTGATTGAATGAGCCTATGTTTAAGAAAAAGCAAGCAGCACATCAAGTCACACATGTCATGTGTGTTTAAGGTGTTTAAGACCAGGCTGGATGAGGCTCTGGCCAGCCTGCTCTAGTGTGAGGTGTCCCTGCCCATGGCAGGGGGGTTGGAACTGGATGATCCTTGTGGTCCCTTCCAACCCTGACTGATTCCATGATTCTGTATCAGACTCTGCCTGAATCCACCTGGAAAACCCAGAATTTCCTGGAAAGAGGAGAGGGTTGCTGGTCAATGTGCCATACTCTATGGTGGCAGTAGTGGAGAAGAGCATCTTAAATGTTGCACTCTCTCCAGATCTTGTAGCTGGAAATAAAACCAAACACTTCCCAAAATGGGTACCACTGCAGTAGCAGCTTGCTTCTCCCTAGGCAGGGTCTTCATAGTGAATTTGTTTATTTTCTTTACCTCTTTCTTGAGATTTCAGTAATTGAAGTGGTGAGCCACAGAATCAAAGAAGCATTCAGGTTGGAAAAGACCCTCAGAGGATCACCAAGTCCAACCCAGAACACTACCCTACAAGTTTCACCCCTAAACCATAGCCCCAAGCACCACATCCAAATGACCTTTAGACACATCCAGGGTAGATGACTCCACCATCTCCCTGGGCAGCACATTCCAATGCCTCTTCACTCTTTCTTGCAAAAATATTTTTGCTAATGCCCATTCTAAACCTACCCAGTCTCAGCTTGAGGCCCTTCCCTCTTGTTCTATCCAAGAACAAACTCATCCTGTGCTTATCCACACCTGTTCCACCAAGTGGTTTCCAGATCTACTCAAACTCTGCAACATCATGAGAAGAACTGCCTTGAAGGGTTTCCATTGAATTCCCTAACTAGGAACACCACCAAGTCCTCAGTTCAGGATTTTACTCCTTTTGCCAAACTTAAATGCTATTTCTAATAACAAACCTGAATTTTCTGTGGTGTAAAGAGGGAAGCACAGGTTTGTTGAGGCAGGTTTCACCAAAGGCAACTGGTTCCTCACTCTGGTACAAAAATGTCTGGGAGAAAGCTGCAGGATGAACACCAGGAAAAAGAAAAAAGACATTTTAGCAGGAAAATCCATCACTCAATCTATTTATTTCTCTTCTAAATCTGTGGAATCCCTATAATTGGAAATTTCTAAGGGTAGTTGTGATGTGGTTAATCCTGTCTCCGGGTCAAATGAAAGAAATGGCTTCTTGAGGTCCCTCTACCTGCATGTGCTACAGTTCTGCTGATCTTGATTTAGCATCTCAGCCATAAGGCTGTGACTCTTTGGAGACACTCTTTTCCCCCTCTTATTTCAGGGCACCACTTCATCCCCAAGAGGCATGATAAGGCTGTTGACATCTCAAGACATAAAGAATAGCTTTGGGGTAGGAAACAGCCTTCCCCCCCTCCCCTTATCCATCTCTATCTAGATTGCTGGGATTTCATCTCTAAAAAGTCAGTTTACACCAAAATGGCTTAAGTGATAAAAATACCTAATATCTGCTTTTCTTTATGTCTCAATTTTTCCACATTTCTGAAGAAAATAAGAGTAGGAAAGCTTTTAGAGGAATTGCCTGGGTAAGATGAGGAAAAGTTCTGGCCACACACAGCTCCTACTACACTCAGGAATATTACTTTGATAATTAGGAGAGAAGAAGCTTGAGTCTTGTAACAGGTTCAGAAAGCAGATTTGGGGGGTGGTGAAGGGAAAGAAAAATCAAACAGCACAAACCCAGGGAAGCAAAAGCTCAGCAGAGCTCAGCATGGCTTATTTCTTTCCATCTCTCAAGAAGTAACAGTTTTCCCCTTGGCACATTTTCCATGATATCTACAGCATCTAAACTTGTTAGAAGGAGCTGCTGGTGATGGGCTAATACAGTGTAATAGACTTGTTAGCCTTTCTTCTGCAACAAGTTTACAAGTGAGTAAAAAATGATTTATGAATGATACTGAAACCCAGAAGAGCCTCTCTGCCTTTCACACAACATGAGAACAGAGGGACAACCCAGGAGCTCAGGAAGGGCTCATGCACAATTAATGCATTTCCAGGGGAATTTGCATGTGGAACATACAGACAGGGAAGCAAGAAACCCAGGAGGATAACAGGGAGCAGAACTCCTGAGAATGGGATGTGAACAAAATCAGCAGAAATATCTGGCAGTGGGGTTGGACTAGATCCCCAGAGGTGTCTTCCAACCCCTATCATCCTGTGATTATTAATTGAGAATATTTTTATATCAGTGTATTTTCACAACATAACAGAATGTTAGGGGCTCGAAGGGACCTAGAAATTTCATCCAGTCCAACCCCCCTGCCAGAGCAGGAGCACCTAGAGCAGATCACACAGGAACTCATTCAGGCAGGTCTTGAATACCTCCATAGAGGGAGATTCCACAACTCCCCTGAGTAGCCTGTTCCAGTGTTCTGTCACCCTCACAGGCAAAAAATGTTTCCTCCTGTTTCCATGAACTTCCTATGCCTCAGCTTTCACCATTGCCCCTTGTGCTGTCATTGGGCATCACCATGAAGAACCTGACTCCATCCTCTTGGCACTCACCCTGCACATCTTCATCAACATGAATGAGGTCACCTCCTTAGTCTCCTCCTCTCAGCTCCCTCAGTCTCTCCTCATCAAACAGGTATCAAGACTTCACCCTTTTGCCTGCTGCAAAGTAAGAAATGAACAGTCAAGATTCTTTTTTTTGGTCATTGTTGGGTTTTTTTTTGGCAGGATTCTTTCAGCTTTACCTTTGGACTAACTAGGTGACTAGCACTGAAAGATCTGTTCTCCTGTTCCAAGCCAAACACTCCACACAGCTTTTTATTTTGGTCTTTGTCACAGGGATGCATTCCTTCTTCTTTCAAACCATCAAACCATCAAACTTGTGATGAAACCTCAGTGGGAGTCCAACTGGCAGCAGTGCTATATAGACTAACAACATATTTCATAATGACTCCTGAGAAGAAGTGTGTCTTCCTAGAGGGAAAAAGAAAAAGGACAATGTTTGGAAGTATCTGGGAAACTTCTACAAGTCAGCTACATTGAGGAGAGAATTGGTACAGAGAAGTAAGCTCTGCATTTGAAACTGGCACACAACAAAGCCAGCAATGTGCCCTCCTGGCCAAAAAAAAGGCAAATTGAACCCCTGGGTGCATTAAGAGCAGTAAGCTGAGGGAGGTAGTCCTGTCCCTCTGCTCTGCCCTAGGGAGGCCACATCTGGAGCACTGGGTACAGTTCTGGGCTCTCTAGTTCAGGAGAGAGAACTGGAGAAAATCCAATGGGGGTTATGAAGATGCTGAGGGACTTGGAGCATCTCTGTAAGAAGGAAAGTCTGAGAGCCCTGGGGCTGTTGAGCCTGGAGAAGAGCAGCCCCAGAGGGGATCTGATCAGTGCTCAGCAAGAGATAAAGGGTGGGGGGCAAGAGGATGGGGCCAGGCTCTTCTCAGTGGTGCCCAGCAAAAGGACAAGGGGCAATGGGCACAAACTGGAACTCAGGAGGTTCCACCTGTACATGAGGAGAAAAATTCTTTGGTGTGAGGGTGCTGGAGGCCTGGAACAGGCTGCCCAGGGAGATTGTGCAGTCTCCTTCTCTGGAGATCCTCCAAGCTCCCCTGGACATTGTGATCCTGGGCATGCTGCTGTGGGTGCCCTGCCTGACTAGAGGGGTTGGACTGGCTGATTTCCAGAGGTCTCTTCCATCTGGATGATTCTGTGCCTCTCTAAAGTGTGCATTTGCAAATGGCCTTTTCCTGGAGCACGTGGAGGCAGCAACTCACTTCCAAGCCTCAATTTCTCAACGTGAAGGCAACCCAAAAGATCAGGAGCCTGGAGAGTAATTAGTGCATCAGTGTGATGGGGTTTGTTTGTGCTGTTATAATTGTTTTATGAAGCCTGCATGGTAATTTGGAAAGCAGTTTTTAAATGGATGGTTTCAAGAAAATTGCTAAGATGTTGCAGGCTGGGAACCACTAATTTGTTTCAATTAGTGTAACCCAGCATTGTGGAATTTCTGCAACAGGTCAGGGTCCTATTCCTTCTTTGACTGTCACCTCAGCTAGTCAGGACCTAGCACAAAGCAGTCTGATGTGATGGTGTTCATGCTCTGATGTTAATAGCTGGTAAGTCAGACCAGATCTCAGTCTGCTTTATTGCTGCTGCTTTTGTCCCTGTTAGCAATGTTGGGTGTTCAAACCCCCTTTTGCCAGGGGAGGCTTGAGGAAGGCTCTCCAAGTTAGGGCTGTCAGTAACTGTGAAGTGAGTTTTTAGTGGCTCACAGTGTTTCTGAAAGTACTCACACTGAAAAATGCAAAAGCCACAGGAGCTACAGTCCAAGTGCTCCTGTGCATGGGCTGGCACTGGCTGGCTCTGGAAGCTGCCTGCCATCCCCACTATCATGATCTGTTGATGCTTCTTCAGTAGCTCACCACCAACCCTTTCCCATGCTGCCTGCAGGTTTCCTCTGCTTTAATTCCCTTCCTCAACATGTATCCTTTGGCTAGAAGCTTACTCATTCTAATCTGCCACTTCTCAAATTAAAGCCTGGAGTTCTTTACTGTAGAAGGAAATATGACCATTGTAAGGATAGTCAGCAACAACAGCTGGCTGATCAAATATACATAAGGAAGAATCTGCTGCTTGGGCTTTTATAGCTCTTTTTTTTTTTTTTGTTTCCTATAGTCATCATCCAACTCTTTTTTTTTTTTTTTTTCCCCTACCCTGGTACAACATTATAGCATATTACATGACTTGTCTCTCAAAGAAAAGACTTTGCCTGAAACACTCTCTCAGCATCAAACTGCTCCTGGCTTCCAGATTGCAGCTGCTCAGGATCAGGCATTGTAGCTTAGATGTTTAGTAATCAACAGGTTTCAGATCTATGACACTAAAACACAGGAAGAAGAGCAATAATCAGATTGAGCTAAACCCCAGGTTTGCTGCAAGTCAAGAAGCAGCACATCACTTGTCCTGTCCTCAGAAGGAAGCATTGGACTGCATTTTTAGAGGCTCTGTTCTGCTGCTTTTCACCAATTAAATGGTGCAGCTCTATGATCTAAGAAGTTTTGTCCAACCTTAATGGAAACCACACGGAAATGGGTAATGGTCACAAGTTACTCCTGGGGGGATTCCAATGGGACTCCAGAAGAAAATGCTTCCCCGTGAGAACAATTAGACACTGGAATCATCTCCCACAGGAAGCAGTGGATTCCCCTGTGTAGGTCAGTTCTAAGACTCAGCTTGCCAGAGCGCTGGGCCAGCTCTTTTCAGCTATACTATTACCTAGAGAGGTTGGATCAGATGATCCTTAGGGTCCCTTCAACCTGGCCTTCTGTGATTCTGTGTTTCATTGTGATCCTATGAAATTCAATAATCAGAAGATTATTCCTCTACACAGTCTCACAGTCTCACAGTATATCAAAGGTTGGAAGGGACCTCAAGAGATCATCAAGTCCAACCCCACTGCCAGAGCAGCATCATCCAGGGTAGTCTGCACAGGAATGCATCCAGGTGGGTTTTGAAAGCCTCCAGAGAAGGAGACTCCACAACCCTTCTGGGCAGCCAGTGCTCTGTCACCCTCACTGGAAAGAAGTTTCTCCTCATGTTGAGCTGCAATCTTCTCTGTTCAAGTTTGAACCCATTGTTCCTTGGCTTATCACTGTGAACCACCCAAAAGATCCTGGCCCCCTCCCCTTGACACTGATAGACATTGATCAGATCCCCTCTCAGTCTTCTCTTCTCCAGACTAAACAGCCCCAGGGACCTCAGTCTCTCTTCATAGGGGAGATGCTCAAGTCCCCTAAGCATCCTCGTGGCTCTACAGGTCAGGTGGAGGATAAAACAATATTCAGCTTACTTCCAGCCACTTTATCCCACCTCTGTGAGTCTTATTTGTGATTTAATAAATAGTTTAGGACAAAAGTGTCTTTATCCAAATGACTAATCAGGACAAAGCTGAAACACTGCAAATGTTCCAGAAGTCCTCATACAACACTACAATATTCCATAAAAAAAAATATAATGAGCTATGAGATAATAAAAATCATCTTGCTGAATATTTCTGCACTAACCAAGATAAAAGAGCAACTCCAAGCCATCACTCATTTCAGGTTGACTGAGTTTTGCACCACTTGAATCAATTTACATCATCCCAAATTTAAAGCACTGCACTAATGCAGAAACCTGCAGGTACCAGAGGCCTTGATTCTTTCTGTGGTCACCAAGTTACCTGAAATTACCCAGAATTATTTGGTATTCCCAGGTAGAAATCATCTCCACATTTATGGCTCTCAAAGGCTTGATCAGGTGGAAAACCTGAAGGTATATCCACCAGGGGTTGTATGCATAGCTAATTACGCATGAAACAAATCAATGCCTGATTTCCACAGGACAGGGTAAGCAGCCAATTAAAACAAGGTGCAGCACACACTTTTCCTTCTCATTAGTCACAGCATCAAGCATTTTAATGTTTCCCAAATACTTTACTTGTATTAAAATAAAGTTAATGCTTCAAACATTAATAGGGTGCTTTACAGTGCTGGAGTCAATAAGTTGCTATATGAAGGTGAGGTAAATAATTGATGGCTCTGCTCAGCAGCAAGACTCTGCAGTTCTCAGCAGAGCAGGGTCCCCACTTAGGTGAGGGAAGAGGCACCTGGCCAAAGCACACTAAAATCACAATCAAACCCTACAGACAGTGGCAAAAACCACTGGCAACAAACAAATCACTGACCTGAGCCTGTGTGTGTGGAAAGTACCTGGTGCAGATCCCACTGCTCCAGGTTATTCCTGAAGGAGATGGAGCCCCATGTCCACCTCATGTAGGTTACATCATGCTGTGTCCTTAGAGGTTGGTCAGCTCTGGGTAACATAAACATAAAATTGGTGCTTTTTCATCACAGAGGTTAAAACAGTCTTTTACATCAAAAAGAGCCTAAAAGGACAGAGTGGCAGGGACTGGAGGTGTGGGCTGCTGAGGCATTGTATGGAATCAGAGAATTGTTGTGGTCAGAAAAGATCTTTGAGATCATCAAATCCAACCATCACCTCAGCACCAACATGGCCATTGAAGCTTGGCCCAAAGTGCCATGCCTACATATGTTTAGAACACCTCCAGGGATGGTGACTCCACCACCTCCCTAGGCAGCCTATTCCAACTCCTGACCACCCTCTCAGTACAGAAGTTTTTCCTAATGTCCAAACTACCCTCCCCAGGCACAACTTGAGATTGTGAGAACAGACCAACACCCACATCCCTACAGCCTCCTCTCAGGGAGCTGCAGAGGGAGAGAAGATCTCCCCTCAGCCTTTTTTTCTCCATACTGAACACCCCCAGTTCCCTCATCTGCTCCTCACCAGCCCTGTTCTTCAGACCCTTTCACCAGCTTTGTTGCCCTTCTCTAGACATGTTCCCTCAACCAACAGCTCTCCATAACACATCTGTAGGCAGCCTGGGCACTTCAGCCATCACTGAGGACACCACCAGCCACGCTATCCCTGTCCCATGCAGGCCAGCTAACCAGGTAAATACTTGATTTCCAAACCCATGGATTTACACTGTGCCTGATCAGCTCCTGTAAGTGCATGCAGAGTCGACACAGCCCATGTGTGCTGGACCAGAACCCTTCCCTGGACTGAGGGCAAGAGCAGAATACTCAATTTGCAAAAGCCAGCTTGCCATGAGTGGCTCCAGAGCTGTGAATGCCACCAATCTGGGTTACTGATATGCAAAACACAGCAGGCATTTCAGCTTCAATTTTCTGCTAAGAATCAAGGGATGGATGTTAAAGCTGGGCTCTCTGATGAGACAACACAGGTACTGACTACCCAAGCAGACTGCTGGATCCACTGAATCAGGACTGCAGTCCATTACCAGTGAGGCTTTGTGCAGAAAAACTGAATTAATCTTTTGGGTTATTGTTGGTTGATTTTGTTTTTTTTTCCCCCCTCCCCATGGATCATTTTGCAACACAGAGAAAATTTCCCTACAAACATTTCACGGAAGGAATAAGAATTAATTTCCTAATAAGGAATCATTAAGTAGTGCCTTTCATCCAGTGATGTAGGTAAAATCCTCCCAAAGCTTTGATTTACAGCATGAGATAACATACAGCAAGGTGGCATTTGGCTGGGGCAGCTTCTGAGGTTTTCTCAAATGCTAGAATCACTTCTCATTAAAACTGTGACAGCAGCTGAGAAGCTGCCCCTGAGCCCTTCCTTATATGTACATTAAATCATGCAGTCCATGGAAGGATTTCGATAGATCTAATTGATTTATTTATTTATCCTTAATTTCCTGTTTATAGCAGTCATACACAAGATCTTCCTGATTCACAGCAAGATCCAGCTGTACAAAGATACACCTGCCTTGCAAAGAGGTGAATGGACTGTCCCTCCAACCCCTTTGTTGAGGGATGGTCCTGCAGGCATGGTTTCCCAGTTGCTTGGAATAATTGATAGATGAAATTATTGGAATGTGATTATTGGAATGTGGCTAAGGCCATGCCAAGCTTAGCCATGCTGGTGAGCTAGCATGAAGATGTCTTTCTGGCTATGTGGTACAAGGAAGTGCTTGACACCAGGGAGAGACCTTTTCTTGTCATGGAATCTCAGAATCCCAGGGGTTAGAAGCAACCTCTGGACATCATCTTGTCTCACCCCTCTGTTAAAGCAGGGTCACCCACAGCAGCTTGCCCAGGATCACAATGGCCAGCTGGGGCTAGAAGCTCTCCACACATGGAGACACCACAACCTCTCTGGGCATCCTGCTCCAGGCCTCCAGCACCCTCACACCAAAGAAGTTTCTTCTCCTGTTCAGATGGAACCTCCTGGGTTCCAGTTTGTGCTCATTGCTCCTTGTCCTGTCACTGGGCACCACTGAGAGGAGTGTGGCCCCAGCCTCTTGCCCCCTACCCTTTAGCTCTTGTTGAGCATTGATCAGATCCCCTCTGGATCTGCTCTTCTCCAGGCTGAACAACCCCAAGGCTCTCTTTCCTCCTCACAGAGATGCTCCAGGCCCCTCAGCAGCTTTGTGGACTTGAATTCACTTTCTCCAGTAGTTCCCTGTCTCTCCTGAACTGGGGAGCCCAGAACTGGTCAGAGTGCTCCAGCTGTAGCCTCCCTAGGGCAGAGCAGAAGGGAAGGAGAACCTCCCTTGAGCTGCTGTTCCCCTGTGCTAGGAATGTACAAAGTGGCAGACACTCTTGCTCTTCTCTCAGGGCCTGCTCTGCTGCACCACCTTTTCTTCACTAGTTATATTTTTTTTAATGAGAATCTGTTCTGATAAAATGCACTTTAAGGACCTTTTGTGGTATCCTTTTGTAAGCTGGGTATCATAAGCCCAGGAAAGAAATTAAAACCAGCTTTAGTTCTGAAAAGCCTTTTGCCTCCGGGAGCAGCTCATTATTTGAAAACAGAAAAGATGATTAACACAAACCAAGGCAATTTTAGATGGCAAATTCTGCCTGTGGACTCCAGAGCCTCAACAAGGTGAGGGAAGAAGAATGGAGACCTTTTCTAGGGCTGCTGCCCATGTGAGGCTTTCTCTCCTCAGGGACTCTGCAGGCAAAGTTGCTTTGTCTCTCTCCCTTCACTTTAAGAGCATCACTGAAACCTCCTGGAGTTGGATGTAATTTTATTTTCCCCACCCATGATAACAGAACTGTTTTGGTTGGAAGAGACCTTTAAGAGTATCAAGTCCAGCTGTTAACCCAGCACTGCCAGGTCACCTCTACACCATGTCCCTCAGCACCACCTCTACATGGCTATACAATCCTTCCAGAGATGGGGACTCCAACACTGCCCTAGGCAGCCTGTGCCAGGGATTGACAATGCTTCCTGGGAAGAAACTCTTCCTGCTGTTCAAACTAAACCTCCCCTGGTGCAACCTGAGGTTGTTTCCTCCTCTCATGTCACTTGTTCTTTGGGAGAAGAGACCAAACCTCACCTGGTGCCAACCTCCTTTCAGGGAGTCATAGAGAGCCAGAAGGATTCCCTTCAGCCTCCTTTTCTTCAGGCTCAACATCCTCAGTTCCTCTGCTCACCAGCCCTGTGCTCCAGACTCTTCACCAGATTGGTTGCCCTTCTCTGGACACACTCCAGCACCTCAAAATCCTTCCTGACCCTCTAAGAAAAGAAACACAGACATCATCTTCGACTTCCCCAACTAATCCACAGCTGTGTAAAAGCCAGAGACCTGCTCTTACTGCCTGCAACTCCTTGCTTCCTATCGGAGTCTCATCTCTATGACAAGGTTGGTGGAAGCCTCAATTAAATTTGGGACCTAATTTTAAACAGAATCTCAACCCCCTGAGTAAACAATAGCTGGAGCCTGCCTATTAAATCATCATGTTTTAATTAAATTCTTTGCAGCTCGTGAGCTCTTTGAACTGAGCTGGGTGATAAATGCATTGTAATTTTAATAGGGTTATATTTTGTGCTAAACTCACATAGAGCAGTGACAGGAGATATACTCCCTGTTACCTCCAAGTGCTGCATGGGCTTTGGCTGATAACTCCACACTTGCTGTAGGACAGGGGAACTTCAAGCAGAGGAGCAAAGGCAAGGTAAAGTGGGCTGCTTTCAATTACAGACCTGGAGATTCAGTAGCAGGGGAGGATTTGTGGCTCCTGAAAAGCAAAAAGCATCTAAAAAACCATGATTCTAGGTATTCTACATATTAATGATTCAAGCTCCAGTGAAAGCAGAGGGACATCCACCTACTGCTTTGAAAGGCTTTTGGATCAGGCCTTTAGTTTGTTTGGTAGAGGACACAACTCAAGTCCTGGGATTAGTTTTGGGCCCCTTGCTACAAGAAAGATATTGAAGTGCTGGAGCATGTCCAGAGAAGGGAAAAAAGCTGGGGAAAGGTCTGGAGAACAGGTGTGGTGAGGGTCAGTTGAGGGAATTAGGGTTGTTCATCTGGGACAAAAGGAGGCTGAAGGAGGAGGTGGTGGAGTCGTTGTCCCTGGAGGTGTTTAAGGAAGGATTGGACGTGGCACTTAGTGACAAGGTCTGGTTAATGTGGTGGTGTTAGGTTGTAGGCTGGACTTGATGATCTCAGAGCTCTATTCCAGCCTCAATAATTCTGTGATTCAGTGAAACCTTGTCACTTTCTAAAACTCTTGGGGAGGAGGTTGGAGCAAGGAAGAAGTTGTCCTCTTCTGAGAAGTTACAAGTGATAGGATGAGAGAAAATGGCCTAAAATTGCTCCAGGAGAGGTTTAGGTTGGCTGTTGGAAGAAACTTCTTGACTGGAAGTCATCTCAAACACTGGAACAGGCTCCCCAGGGAGGTGGTTGAATCCCCAGCCCTGGAGGTGTGAGAGAGATGTGGTGCTGAGGGACACAGTTTAGCATCAAACTCAGTAGAGTTAGTTAATAATTGGACTCTGTGATCTTGAAGGTCTTTTCCAACTGAAACAATTCTGTGCTTCTATAAAAATAATAAAGTGAAGTAAATAAGAAACTCACCAAAAAAAAAAAAAAAAGTAAGAGACCATCATGGCTTCTCTCAGCAGTAGAATCATAGACTCATAGAATCAGTCAGGGTTGGAAGGGACCACAAGGATCATCCAGTTCCAACCCCCCTGCCATGGGCAGGGATACCTCACACTACATCAGGCTGGCCAGAGCCTCATCCAGCCTGGCCTTAAACACCTCCAGGGATGAGGCTTCCACCACCTCCCTGGGGAACCCATTCCAGGCTCTCACCACTCTCATGGGGAAGAACTTCTTCCTCAATCTCCCCACTTCCATCTTTATTCCATTCCCCCCAGTCCTATCACTCCCTGATAGCCTAAAAAGTCCCTCCCCAGCTTTTTTGTAGCCCCCTTCAGATACTGGAAGGCCACAAGAAGGTCACCTCAGAGCCTTCTCTTCTCCAGACTGAACAGCCCCAACTCTTTCAGTCTGTCCTCATAGGAGAGGTGCTCCAGCCCTCTGCTCATCCTGGTGGCCCTTCTCTGGACACCTTCAAGCATCTCCAGATCCCTCTTGTAATAGAGGCTCCAGAACTGGACACAGTACTCCAGATGGGGTCTCTCCAGAGCTGAGCAGAAGGGGAGAATCACCTCCCTTGACCTGCTGGCCACACTTCTCTTGATGCAGTCCAGGCTCTGGTTGGCTTTCTGGGCTGCAAGTGCACACTGACAGCTCCTGTTGAGCTTCTCACCCACCAGCACCCCCAAGTCCCTCTCTGGGCTGCTTTCCAGCCACTGCCTGCCCAGCCTGGATTTGTGTGTGCAGTACACGAAATACTGTTAGATCTGAATGAGAGAGGCCCAAAGAAAAATACCCAACAAGTCTTATTTTCTCCTTAAACAACACAGGGAGGCTTAGGGAAGTCGATTAAGAAAAAAAAAGTTGTAACTTTAAAATGACCTCCAGCACCATGGTGGAAAATCTCTGCTGCTTTATCGCAGCCTTCTTGGAGCTGCCTTCCCCCAGTGCTACGTGGCATCATAAAGTTTCCCAGTAGGAAATATGACACACTCTTAAAACATATGTCAGAGATTTCCAGAACTGCAAACATGGTATTTTAGATGGTGAGATTCCTTTTCCTCATAAAAGCATCTTTAAATTGTCTGACAGAGCAAATTCATATCAGGAATAAAAATCCTGGCCCCAGCGGAGTCAGTAAGAGTTTTATGCCTGATGTGAGTGGAACCAAGATTTCATCTCTGCCTTTTTACACTTACTCCTGGATGGGAGCACACTCTGATGGTGTCAGCATCTGCCTTGTCACTGAGGGAGAGGAGCCAAAGGGGCCATGCTCAGTTTGCAGTCTGGAGCCCACCAAGCATCCTTGCTGCCCTTGCTTCCCACACTGGCTGATTGGTACAGAAACCTGAAAACAAGTAAACAAGGCACCAACCTCATACAGTGACATGTGTGACTGATGCTTGGGAACCATAATAGACATAACACCAGACTTGATAGCTTTCTGCTTGTAGAGACCTGATTATTCCACCTGAAGAGTGGCTTAAGCAAAACAACCACAGACAAAAGAAATATCTGTGCCAAGCCCAAGAAGCAGGCTCTGATTTTCAATAGAGGTGGTGAAGGAAGGTGGTTTATTATTTATTATTTTTTCTCCCTCTTTGGCATTAGCTGCAGTAAAATGAATCATGCAGAGCAACATTTTTCACAACCCCCAAAACATCCTACATTCACATAAAACTGATGTACACCAGGAACGTTCACTGGTCTGGAGAATGGGAACAAAGAGGGCTGCAGATGTGCAATTTGTCATCCTGATTTCGTGTAATAACAGGATATAAGCATAGAAATGGAGAGGTTTGGCAGGTGAAAAGGAAAATTATAGGGAGAGAGGAATATTGTAGCTAACTCAACAGTAGCCATATTGGCAATAGATCCTTTTGCCATTTGACAGCTGTCTCAGGACAGGGCTGAAAGATCATGTTTACTCAGAGCAGCCTGAACTCTCCCTTGGTTATTTAGGACTCTTCATATTCCACAAAAGCTCCAACATTTTCAGCTTCTAACTTCAAGTGAATTACCATGAAATGCACATCTCTGACTATGTGCTTTCTGAACCTTCAGCACTAAGGCTGAGTGATAAGGTGCTCAGGTTATCCTGTTATCATACAGAGGAGTTTGCAATGTCACTTAAGTGTCAAGGTTTGAGTTAGGCCAGACCTAATTCTGTTCCATGCTGTGATTTCCCAGCTCAGGCTCCGCTTGGTGAGGTCCTTGCTGAAGCTCAGGGCAGCTTTGCACAGCCAGAGGCTGCTTCTAGCAGGGAGAAGCTGATGGCAGAGTTCCTGCCAAGGGCTGGGATGCACAAAGCCTCTGCCTGAGACTTGCTCCTGGGCAAACCAAGGGCACTGCCACAGCTTGTGCCACACCTTGGGGGACAGGAAGGCAGAGGTGGCAGCTGTGGGGAGGAGCAGCCAGGACAGGTGAGCCTCAACTGCCCAACAAGGGATTGCAGCCCCTGGAGGGCATCTTCAGGACAAAACAGAGGTCAAGCCTATTCTTCCCTGGCCAGTGTCCTAGAAAGACTCTGTCCTTTCTGCCTTCTGTCCTGTCTGTTCTTGAATTTGGTTCCCATCTGCTGCTGAGTCCAGTCTCGGACTTGCCCAGTGCCTGTCCCCAGCATCAGTGGTGCCAATGGTGCCATTATTGCTATCAGGGGTTGGGCTGGCTCTTGGTTTGTAACTCTTTCTCTCCATTTCATGGGATTGTTCTTTCCATCCCAGCTGGTTTAGTTTCTTCCTCACCCCATCAGTCTCTCTGCCTTCTTTCCTTTCTCTTCCCTTTGGGAAGGCAGAGGGGTTCAGAAAGGACCTCTAGCACTCATTTATCTGCCAGCCCAGCCATGACCCTTGGCAGTAAGAAAAGTGTCTTTTTCTATACAGACACAGGAACAAGCACAGTTTAATTTTCCCAGCTTGACATTTGTATTTCTCTTAGAGATCAGTAGCTGGTCAGTATGCAAAGGAAAGCAGTGAGCTTGAGAAAATACTTTCTTTTTCTAGGACAAGCACACAGGGAAGCCTATGAGGGCTGCTCTCTCCACTGTGCATAACAGAGCCCCAAGTCCATGCCTCTGTGGACAGGTGCTGGGGAGGAGAGTGAGTTAAGGAAAGGCTCAGTAAATAGCTGACAGATTGCTCCTGCTGCTTCTTTTCTGGAGGGCTTGTTCTGTACTGTACTGAGAAACTTGTAATCCTGGACTGAGCTGAAGTGGTGACATTAAACTAGGTCCTTCTGCTTCAGGCTAGGTCTAGTGTTTCATCCAAAATCAGATCATGAATAGCACTAACTTGGCTGTTGACAGACCTTTCACTCACTGTGAACAGATGTTTGGGGCAGTTTTCTGGTGGTGACCTGATCAGTGGCATTTGGGGTAAGAAACTGACAGAAAAGAACATGATTTACTTTCACTCCAGTGGGATGGCATTTCTGTGAGCCATCTTCCCCTGCTGAGAGAGGAGTTGGGGGGATGAAGGATATTATGTAGCACAAAAGCATCTTACTCTTTGGAATTCTTTTGTTTTCTATGTTTTGTAGAGTTCTGTTGAACAAGCCCTGTGTCAAGGGAACTTTTCTAAAGGGTGTTAACCAGGCTACTGCTTTTGAGGTCTCAAGTGTTTGTACACACAGGCTCTGGATTTCAGGCATCCTCCTATCTGTCAAGCAGATGCAATCAGGTAGCTTTGATGTTTATTTGAATTGAACTGGCTTTAAGTGGAAGAACAAAACTAGTGGCTTATAAACCTTTCCTCTCTGTATGATTTATCCATTAGACCAGCAGAAAGCAGACAGAGCAAGCCAGACAAATACATACACAGAGACAGCAGGTCAGAGAAGGGAAGAAAGTGAGGCAGCTGTTACAGAGGGAACAATTCATGTGTGTACAGCACTGAGGAGAAGAGTAATGGATCAACTCAACAAAGTACATTAAAGTATCAACAGCATCCTGAGCGATAGTTTAGCCGACTTATACTAATGAACCCAGAGTGGTTCACCTCGGGATAAATGGATAATGAGTATATAAAATCACATGCATTTATACCTTTGCAGCTTAAAAATGATTGGTAAGTGATTCCTGCAAGTCTCCATGCCCAGAAGGGGTGGGACAGAGCAGGCAGATAAGAATCCCTGCAACCATATCCTTATTGATCCATGTAGAAGGACAAAAGGAGTCTTGAATTTGTAGGGTGGTTTGAGATGAGTTTGATCCAGGTCATGTGCAACTCTAGGTAAGGATGCTGCTCTACCTTGATGCAGATTTAAGTGTATCTTGCTAAGTTTCTAAGTAGCTTATTCCAGGTCTCCCTCTATCCTCCTAAGCATAACTTCTCATAACTGCTGCCAGCAGTAGGTCAGTGCACTTTCACCTCCACTCACATTAACCAAATCCCATATCTAATGCAAGAGAAAAAGGAAGGTCTGCCAGGGGAAACTGAAAAATGTTTCTCGCCTTGTGAAAGTGAAATTGAGCATTGGGGAAAATTTCTTTGCTGCAAGAGTGGTCAGGGATTGGAACAGGCTGCCCAAGGGAGGTGGAGGAGTTACCCTGAAGGTGTGCAAGAAATGTGTGGGCATGGCACTTGGGGACATGGCTGACTGGCCATGGTGGTGTTGGGCTGATGGTTGGATTTGATCTCAGAGGCCCTTTCCAACCAAAACAATTTTATGGATGCAAAGATCAGCCACAAGCAAAGTGAATCACAGCATGATGGAGTGGGAAGTTCCACAAGGACTGGACATCTTGTCCCTCTTTTAGAAAACAGCTATCACCTAAAAATCTTCTTAAAAGGGGAGATTCTGGAAGCGTGTGATAGCCCTGAAATGATCATTGTGGCCAGTGAAAAACTTCATCCTATGCATTCATTTAAGGAATATTGGAAACCAAGTCCTTGGTGATCCCTCACAATGTCATGACAAAGAATTACATGAAATTAGTATTTCCCAGTCTACTGCTTCACAAGGGAAAGTAAGGTGCAATACTTTTGTAAAAGTGTAGAGAAATATGCAAGGCTACAGGAAAACAAACAAACCAACCAACCACAACAAACCTTTCAGACCTCTTTGCAAATCCCAGTGCAAGGAAAAATTGCCTCTTCAACCCTTACAAAAGGACTGTTTTGATTGTTTGGGCATAGCAGTGTCAGGCACAGAAAGAAAAGAAAGCAGTTGTGAGAGGTGTGACTGGTGAGAAGCTTTATGAAGGTGCTCAAAAGGTTGTGGAGTTTTGTTTGGGGTTTTTTTTTTGTTTGTTTTGGGGTTTTGTTGTTGTTTGGTTTTGTTTGGTTGGGGTTTTTTTTTTGTTTTGGTTTGTTTTTTTGTTTGGTTTGGGTTTTTTGGTGGTGGTGGTTTTTTGGTTTTGTTGGTTGGTTGGTTGGTTTTGTTTTGTTTTTCAGGCAAGTATTGAATTAGGCATGGAAGACAGTGGAGAACCCTGCAGCAGAAATCTCCAAAGGTAGAATGTGAGAAGCTTCAGACCAAGCACATTCCCCTACAATTTAATATCACTGCTAGGGAGGGCTGGTGCCTGCATACAAATCTGAGCACCCCTGAGCTTTCAGTAGTCTTTTGTAATATCTATCAAGCTTTTTTTTCTTTTTTTTATGTTCTGTGCAAAACTGCCAAAATATGGGTGAGATTTTAAACCACATAATAATAATAATAATTAAAAAAAAAAAAGAAATCTCATGGGGAGTTATCTGAAATAAATATTACAGAAGAGTTCATTTTAACAGAGTTAATCCACCCAGAAATAGGTAGCAGCAAGATATTTAATCACAGCATATCCAGTTTAATCACATTTAGAATCCTCTGGAAATTAAGCTTATACAACTTCCTTAATTTAGAGGACAGTATAATGCCTAAGCATTTAATCTCCTTAGGATTGATATTGGACTGGAGCCTTTTGCAGAGTTTCATGAATAGATAAAACACTCTCCAGGCTGGAAAACTTCAGATGGAGCTCAAATTAATCAATCAGCCATTTCTGGTTCAAACAAGATAACAGCTTTCAGTGTACTTTTTTTAAACCTCAGCTTTATACTTGGACTTTTTAACCCCCCAGTTTGTCATTATTTGATCTTGGCCTTAAATATTGACAATTATGGCATTACTTTGGGTTTGTCTTTAATTGTTGACAGCTCTATTGACCACACTTGTTTTCTTGGAATGCAAACTCCAACATGATATGCTCTTCGTTAACATATGGCTAAATGAATAGAGGTAGACCCTTCTAATGTTCTTTGGAGGACATTTATAATGGCAGCAGTTACTCTGTGCTGAGAACTCAGCTCCATTCTAAGCTACAGCTTTGTCTTAGTGTGGTATAGGATGGATATTACAGGCCACAAATTATAAATCATCTACTGCTTTGATTTTATTTAGCCTACATCCATCTACAAGGATGATTAAGGGACTGGAGCAAGTGTCTGATGAAGAGAGGCTGAAAGACCTGGGGCTGTTTAGTCTGGAGAGGAGAAGACTGAGAGGATGTTTATAAATATCTGAGGGCTGGGTGTCAGGAAGGAAGGGACAGGCTCTGCTCACTTGTGCCCTGGGATAGGACAAGGGACAATGGATGTAAACTGCAGCACAGGAGGTTCCACCTCCACATGAGGAAGAACTTCTTTTCTGTAAAGGACAAGGAGCACTGGAGCAGGCTGCCCAGAGAGGTTGTGGAGTCTCCTCTGGAGACTTTCAAACCCTGCCTGAATGTGTTCCACTGTGACCTGCACTAGATTCTCTGGTCCTGCTCTGGCAGAGGGGTTGGACTCAGTGATCTCCAGAGGTCCCTTCCAACCCCTAACATCCTGTGATCCTACCTTAGATTTCTACCCTGCTGTTCATTTCATCACATAAAGCCCACAAAATGCTATGCTAAATGGCTCAGTTCTGGTGATTTCTTTCACCATGTTTAGCCCTGTTCTGTCCTTGCTTCCAGGGAAGGCACTTAAGGCAGTGTGATTGCTGTTGATGGTGTGATGGGGGAATATGGTAGTCATAAATCTAGCATGCTTTATTCATCCTCTCCATTTGCCTAATGAGAAATCCCACCAACCTGCACCTTAGAGGACTAAGCAGGCTTTGGATAAATGGGGAGCTTGTAGACTCCACACACCCTCAAGCCTTCCCCTCCTTGCCAGGAAGGGCAATTCCTGGAACAGAATTGGTCAGACAGTTCCCAAAACATAGCTTGCTGAGAACATCAAGGCTACTTAATGCAGTCACTACTCAGCCTGAGTAATCCCTTCAAAATCAGATCCTAATTAACAATAGGCACTGCAATGAGAACAAACAAAAAAAAAAAATTGAAAACACTGAAAATAACATCCAGGAAAATTAATAACAGTGAAAAAAAAAATCTTCACTAGTAATCACTTCTTTCCCATACCAATCTTTCAACCAAATAACCAAGTGTCTCATACACAAGACTCTAACACCACAGTACCACTGAACTGTGTCTCATAAAACAAGATGCCTTGTCTCAAAGTGTACTTTAATAATGTAGCATTTGGGGGGTTTATGCCTAACAATAATTTGATTGGGAGAGGGGAATTTATTGGTGAAGAAAGGGCTTTCAATCCAGGAGGAGTTCTTTTGCTAAAGAATACCAAATATTTCCTTCAAAAAGTGGAGGGAATAAAATTGAAATAATAAATTCCAAACCCATCCAGGCAGGAAAATTCACTGCTCAAGTAAATTCACTGGCAGATTTACAATTAAGTTCCATATGGAATGGAAATAATAATAATTATGAAGTCCTAGAAACCCTATAGCAGCTTGTCTCTGGGATTCAGCAGGGAGAAGTAACTCATCCTTAGCTTCAATAAAGACATAATTCCTGATACCTTCAAATGCCTTCTAAGAGAGGCTTAATTTAGCATATTCTTGGAGAAACAGATCTGTTAAAAAAAAAAAAAAAAATCAAACACTCCTGTATTTAAGACTCCTGTACAGGCAACAAGCAATTTTTAACTATTCCACTTTGCAGGAGGCAAAGTTCCTGCAATCCTGAACCTTTGAGAGCAGGATGCTGTGCCATGATGCTAGGGCCATGCTCCATCCTACCTAGGCTTTATAGTTTTTTTTCTCCCCTAAATCATGTAGGAGACCCATAACTGGTGATGACTACATGAACAAACCAGTTTCTGCCCTCCCAGCAGGGCTGTGGGGTAACTAAGGACCATCTGCACAGTGACAGTTGCTGGTTTGTATGGGGAGGAGTCCCTTCTGTGTGTTTTACTGTACTTTGGTTCCTCAGAACGTGGCTTGAAGTGGTAAATAATCTGCCAGGGTTGCATCTGTTTCCCAGTTCTTAGCATCTGAAGCCCCTTCATGTCCTACATTAGCTGAAGCAGCTTCACAAGGAAGCAATGGAAGGTATCAGATGATGCTGCTGGCCTTGACTCTCACAATTTAGTTCAGATTCAGTTCCCTTCTCCATCACAGGTTTTTATCAGGATGATTATGAGTCACTAACTGAACAGCATAAATCTTTGCCTCGAGGCTTGGATTTACAGGTTCCAGAATATGAGCAATGAAGCACCAAGACCTGAATCCACCCATTGATATATCAGCACTTGGAAGGATTTGTGACCTGTTCTATAGGCCAGTAAAAACTAGTGCAGTGACATTAATTCACAGAACTTCACATGGCTGGGCTAACAGACTCTTCACTTCATGGAATCAAAAAGGTTTTTTTCAAACAGAAACAATTAAGGGCAAGTCCAGCTGCCAACCCAACCCCACCATGGCCACTAAACCATGTCCCAAAGTGCCATGTCTGCATGTTTTTAGAACACCTCCAGGGATGGGGACTCTACCACCTCCCTGGGCAGCCTGTTCCAATTCCTGACCACTCTTTCTGTAAAAAAAAAAAAAAAAAAAAAAAAAAAAAAAAAAAAAAAAAAAAATTCCAATTTTCCTAATATCCAACTTAAACCTCCCCTGGTGCAACTGGTGGTCATGTTCTCTCATCCTATTGCCAGTTACTTGGGAGAAGAGACCAAGCCCCACCTCACTCCAACCTCCTTCCAGGGGGTTGCAGAGAGCAAGAAGGTCTCCCCTCAGCCTCCTTTTCTCCATGCTGAACAACCTCAGTACCCTCAGTCCCTCCTCAGAAGTCTTCCTTTATCTTCAAAAAGAACCCCACTTCTCACTCCCATCCAAAGACCCATCCAGAACCCAAACACTCACAGCAGATAAAAAAATTCCAAAATACTGGAAGAAAAACCTCCCTACAAATATTCTTCAGAGATTTTTTTTCCTGATTTGCTTATAGCTAAAATATTCTTAGCAAGCTGGTTGCTGATGGACCTAGGGGAATATGTTTTTTTGTTTTGTTTTGTTTTTTTCTAGTGGGTTTTTGGGCTGTATTATTGCTTGGCTTTGGGTAGTTGACAGAGACTGAAAATCTACTTGGAAAAAGACAAAGTCTGCTATGGAAACCAAGTATTGTGTGCATGAAAATGATTTTATTTTTATAAATGAAGAGATAAATTGCTGGGAAGCGTATGAACAACTCAGATTCAGGAGAATACCAAGATGTAAAGCACTGCTTTCGATGGCATTTTCATCAGAGGAGAGGGGACCTGAATTCCACCTTCTCTGAAGGTCACTTCAGTCCTATTTGGTTTTACAAATGCATTTTAATAAAGATCTTAATTACATAGATCATAAAATATATATATATTTTTTTCAGAATTCTGCGTGAAACATTTTTATCCAACCCTAGAGTTTCAAGAAAGCTAAAAATTAGGCAGGTACTTTCCCACCCCAAGTAAGAAGATTGTTGAAAGTAAAAAATCTCTTCAAACTATCATTTCCTGGGTTTATCTGAGCAGGAATTGGTAACCAAGTCATCTTGAACCAAAGGGGATGTTTAATTCAATGCAAAAACACATTAAAGGGACTTTTTTCCCCCCATTCATCAGAATATTCTTTCTCCACAGAAGTGGTCATCCTCCAGCGAACTATTTTGATTGAACTGAACCAATCTTTTCTAACTGAAAATGAAGCCCATAAGGAAACTTAATGGAGATTCACTTTGAGTAGCTGACAGCTTTGACACTTTTTTTTTTTTTTTAGGCTAAGTTAGAATAATAGAATTGTCAGGGCTGGAAGAGACCACAAGGATCATCCAGTTCCAACCCCCCTGCCATGGGCAGGGACACCTCAAACTAGAGCAGCCTGGCCAGAGCCTCATCCAGCCTGACCTTAAACACCTCCAGGGATGGGGCCTCAACCACCTCCCTGGACAACCCATTCCAGGCTCTCACCACTCTCATGGGGAAGAACTTCTTCCTCACATCCAGCCTGAATCTCCCCACTTCCAGCATTATTCCATTCCCTCCAGTCCTATCACTCCCTGATAGCCTAAAAAGTCCCTCCCCAGCTTTCTCGTAGCACCCTTCAGGTACTGGAAGGCCACAAGAAGGTCACCTCAGAGCCTTCTCTTCTCCAGACTGAACAGCCCCAACTCTTTCAGTCTGTCCTCATAGGAGAGGTGCTCCAGCCCTCTGCTCCTCCTGGTGGCCCTTCTCTGGACGCCTTCCAGCATCTCCAGATCCCTCTTGTAATAGAGGCTCCAGAACTGGACACAGTACTCCAGATGGGGTCTCTCCAGAGCTGAGCAGAGAGGGAGAATCACCTCCCTTGACCTGCTGGCCACACTTCTCTTGCTGCAGCCCAGGCTCTGGTTGGCTTTCTGTGCTGCAAGTGCACACTGACAGCTCATGTTGAGCTTCTCATCCACCAGCATCCCCAAGTCCCTCTTGGGGGACTTATTTATTCTTTCTCCTCTTCACCATAGGGATTGTGGGTGTTGCATGCACAATCTGAAGTAGCTCTTTTTTTTTTTTTTTTCTCCTCCCCTGAGTTTACTCAAGTATTGTACTCCCTGAATATTTGATTTCATTTAAATCATTCATTAGTTGAGTGCTACTCTCTTTGGGGTTCAGATGAAGCCAATGGGAAATTGGGATTTCATAGGGCTACAATCTCACCTGATGGCTCTAAAGGTACATGGATGAAACCCTTGCATGGTTCTGGATGTGCAGGAGGAAAAGACTGGATGGGGAAGGTCACATTTCAGTTCTTGCTGATAAACTTGAAAAAACAACCAACTGAAAAGAATTCCATTTGGGTGCAAGGCTCACCACCAGGCTCAGATTCTCTGAATAGGATTTTTACACAGAAAATTACAAAGTGGGGGAATCAAAATCTGCTCTGCTGGAAGGAGAGAGACCTGGAACTAAACCCCTTTTTCTGTTATGCCTAAAGACTGTTTAAATACACATATGAACAATGAACTAATTCTGTGTGAGTGATAAAGTTTTGTAGGCTGGTTGCAGAGCTATGATAAGTTTTTCCTTCTTACAACCCTTAATATAGTATGAACACTGATTTAAAGCTTGTGTTTGTTATTCAGGTGAGATAACAAGTTCTACTTTAAAGGTTTCACAACAAAACAAATGCTAAAACACTGAGAAACAACAGTTACTATATGCAGCAGCAATGAGCAACGACAGGGAATTTTAAGAACAAGATCTGACTGTAATTGGAATCCTCTAACCTGAGTGAGACAGCAAAGACTCAAACACAAAGAGCTGCTGCAGAGAAAACAAGAAGATAACTGTAATTTGAAAACAAAGAATGTCTAATTTTTGATCTCCTCAGCCCATTCTCCTCCCTTTTCTAATAAATAAATTAATTGACACTAGATGAGCACGTTTAGCATCTCAGCAGGAGTAAACCTGCTTTTGTTTACCTTGGTGTAAATCCTCTGGAATTTCTCCATGGCAGTTCCTTGCTTGTGTTGGGAATGGATGAAACTGCTCTACAACGAGACAATTCAGCTTTAAGCAGTTCTAAATAGAGCTGAATCTTACATACATGAGAGAGATGCTTAGGTATGGAGATCATGGAACTGGTGTTGCATTACAGCTCATGTGCTTTCCCCACTCAGCAATCCAAAGGGATGGTAGATAAAGATGAGCAGATCAGTGATATTCCATGGAATGTAATCCACAGGATTGTTTTTCTTTCAGCCAGTTCTAATTTTTTTACTTGTAGTAGGTTATACTGCTCTACTCTCATCTGCAAAAGGGTTGTCCTCAAAGCCTTCCAGGGCCCTACGTATCTGCATCACATGCATGATTAGACATGGCTGCAACTGGTGACAGGAAAGAGCTAGCCCAGAATTGCAAGCTCCATTTAGACTCTCTCCTCAAAAGAGAGCAAATGGAAAAAGAAATTTGGTGCCATGAGGTTCCCTTCCTGTGGTAGCCCCCAATGCTTTTGTTTTTCTCTGTTTGGATTGTAAAGCACCTTTTTTCCACATGCTTAGACATGACTGTAACTGGTGAGAGGATAGAGTTAGCCCAGAATTGCAAGCTGCATTTAGACTCTCTCCTCAAAAGAGAGCAAATGGAAAAAAGAAATTTGGTGCCAGGAGGTTCCCTTTATGTGTTAGCCCCCAATGCTTTTCTTTGTCTCTGTGCGGCTTGTAAGGCAATATTTTTCCACCTGCTTAGAGATGGCTGTAACTGGTGACAGGAAAGAGCTAGCCCAGAATTGCAAGCTCCATTTAGACTCTCTCCTCAAAAGAGAGCAAATGGAAAAAGAAATTTGGTGCCAGGAGGTTCCCTTCATGCGTTACCACCAATGCTTTTGTTTTTCTCTGTGCGGCTTGTAAAGCAGCTTTTTTCCACCTGCTTAGACATGGCTGTAACTGGTGACAGGATAGAGCTAGGCCAGAATTGCAAGCTCCATTTAGACTCTCTCCTTAAAAGAGACCAAAAGGAAAAAGAAATTTGGTGCTAGGAGGTGCCCTTCATGTGATAGGTCCCAATGCTTTTCTTTGTCTCTGTGCAGCTTGTAAAACAACTTTTTTCCATATGCTTAGACATGGCTGTAAGTGGTGACAGGAAAGAGCTAGGCCAGAATTGCAAGCTCCACTTAGATTCTCTCCTCAAAAGAGAGCAAATGGGAAAAGAAATTTGGTGCTACGAGGTTCCCTTCCTGTGGTAGCCCCCAATGCTTTTTTTTGTCTCTGTGTGGCTTGTAAAGCAAGATTTTTCCACATAATTAGACATGGCTGTAACTGGTGACAGGAAAGAGCTAGGCCAGAATTGCAAGCTCCATTTAGACTCTCTCCGCAAAAGAGAGCAAATGGAAAAAGAAATGTGGTGCTACGAGGTTCCCTTCATGTGTTACCCCCAATGATTTTGTTTGTCTCTGTGTGACTTGTAAAGCACTTTTTTTTTCACATGCTTAGGCATGGCTGTAACTGCTGCCAGGAAACAGCTAGCCCAGAATGGCAAGCTCCATTTAGACTCTCTCCTCAAAAGAGAGCAAATGGAAAAAGAAATTTGGTGCTAGGAGTTTCCCTTCATCTGTGATGACCCCCAATGCTTTTCTTTGTCTCTGTGCGGATGTAAAGCAACTTTTTTCCACATGCTTAGACATGGTTGTAAGTGGTGACAGGAAAGAGCTAGCCCAGAATTGGATTCTCCATTTCAAGTCTCTCCTCAAAAGAGACCAAATGGAAAAGAAATTTGGTGCTAGGAGGTTCCCTTCCTGTGATAGGCCCCAATGGTTTTGTGTTTTTCTGTGCAGCTTGTATATCACCTTTATTCCAGATGCTTAGATATGGTGGAACTGGTGACAGGAAAGAGCTAGCCCAACATTGCAAGCTCCATTTAGACTCTCTCCTCAAAAGAGACCAAATGGAAAAAGAATTTTGGTACTAGGAGGTTCCTTTCATGTGATAGCCTCCAATGCTTTTGTTTATCTCTGTGCGGCTCCTCTCTTAGTAGCATGTCTCTCTCTTTTTTTTTTTTTTTAAAAAAAAAGAAACATGGAAAGTTCAAGGACAAGGCAAATGACTCACAGAATTTCAGCATTCAAGGTACAACCTGGTAAAACACAGGTGACAAAATGGTTCACCTCTTGGACACCAATGCTGCTGCTTCTATTGATGTTTAATAAAGCCCCACCATCTCTCAGCTTCAGGGGGTATTAATTCTTGTATTGAGTGAAAGAAATAATCACCAGAATCCACTACAATTAGGACTTCCAAAGGGATAGGGCCCTTCAGGAAAGATTTTGCTTTACTACAAAGCCCTGGTGCTCTGCTTGGTGGTAATGTTGCATCCAGTCCTTGTCTGACATGCTGGGCACTGATTGGGCTTTCTGGTAAAGACAGAGGGAATTACTATCACTAAATGCTTGAATAAAGCTACTGCAGATGCTTTGGGTGATGGATGAAAACCAACTATTAGAAGTTAAGCACTTAAACGTTGGATCACCACTTTACACACACTACTTAAACCTCATTAGAATAGCAAAGCTTCCCTCAGCTAATGGTACTCTTTCCTTTTCCCAGCAATTTCAGGTCCTAGCTTGAAACAAGAGGATGAGGGCCAACCTCTTCTCAGTGGTGCTCAATAATAAGACAAGAAACAACAGAGAAGCTTGAACATAGGAGGTTTCACCTCAACATGAGGAGAAGCTTCTTCACAGTGAGGGTGACACTACTGGAACAGGCTGCCTGGGGGGGTTGTGGAGTCCCCTTCTCTGGAGACTTTCTAAACCCACCTGGATGCATTCCTGTGCAGACCACCCTGGGTGACCCTGCTTTGGCAGGGGAGTAGGACCCAGTGATCTCTGGAGGTTGCTTTTAACCTCTAGTGTACTGTGATTTAGAGAGTGTTTTCAGTTCTTGTTTGCCCTAACAAGATCAATAAAAAGTATTGAAGATGTTGACTAAAAAACAGTTAATCCAAAAGGTAGTTTTCTCTCAGAAATTCATGTGCTGTGCTGGTTTTGGAGGGAACAAAGATCTTGAGGAAAAACCACAGGAAACACAGTCCACACTGAAGGAGAAATCTTACTTTGCAAAGAATAAGAAAGAGCCAGAGTAGAAGTTAGAACATAATTAGCATTCCGATTGTAAAGCCAAACAAAACAGTTTCTGCTGATGGCTTCAGGCATCCCCTGTGGGCTGAATGTCCAAAAAAGTAAGACACATACCCTGCTTCTACCTCAGGAGCAGTAGCAGAGAGCACTGCTGTTTAGGGGAGATAGAAAAATAAGACAAGCTAAATATTAACATTTCAAGAAAACAAAAGCCACAGGAGAGCACTGATGGTCTCTTTAGCCTACTGAGTGCTTTAATGGAGAGGTTTATGCACTCGGAATGAATCAGTGTTATTTATTGCTTTGGAGCACGATGGAAGGATGTGATAAGGAAGGGCTGAAGACTTTGTATTTCCATTCTAGCATCTCTCTCTCTCTGAATTTGGGCAATAAGGAGTCTTCAGCGTGCCAGAGAGCTGAGAAATAAGGAAGACAAACAACTTTTGCATTTAAAAGGTGAGGAATGGTCCATTCCTGCCACTTATAAAGGTAATGTCAGTGTCAAAGAAGTCAATGGAAGTTGCTTGTAAAGAACCAGCTTCTCCCCAGTGCTCATTCTTTCAGCAGCACCACAATGCTGCAGCCAGACAGCTAGTGGAATCTTATGGAAATCTGTTCTTTTGCACTGAGGTGTAAGAAAAGGAATTGTTGAATAAGAGGGTGATTGGGTTTGTTTGCTTAATCACCCATTTTTGGACCTTGATGGCTCCTCTCTTTCCTTCAAAACACTTATTACATATACTAGTACTCTGTGTGTGAAGCCTATTTAGGTTTTTCAATACAAGTATTTGGAGGTTCCTTTGCCTAAACTCTAGGCATATTGATAGCTGTAGACAGCTGCAAGACTGTTTTGGAAGAGTTTGACAGCAAAGAGTGAAACATCTCCAAGATGAAGAGTGCCACTAGCTGGTCTTGCAAGCTCCTGTGGAGAGCAGCAATAGCTTTGGGCAATGCATTTACAAATATCTCATCACAGAATGGTTGGGGTTAGAAGGGACCTTTAAAGGTCATCTAGACCAACATCCCTGCAGTCAGCAGAGACATCTGTAACTAGATCAAGTTGCTCAAAGCCCCAGACAACCTGATCTGGAATGTGGCAACCTATTTCTCTTTCTGCATCCACAGACACCCAAGAGAAAGCAAGCCTGGGCTTGCTGGTGGAGACAGGACAGCACATGTGCTGGCTGACCTCACAGGGTTTACACCTGAGAGACAGTTTCAAAAAGACTTTGTAGTACCAGTGCTGGAAGAAGAAGGTATGGAATGAGGAATATGAGGCCTTGCAAAAGGTTTGGAGGCATTTGGATCAAGGTTACCCTTGGTACTACACCCACCTAATGACTTGAGCCCCAAATGCATTAGCAGCTCAGCCCAGCAGACTCTCTCCTTGGCACACAACTCAAGCCATAAATGCAGCCTCAGTCCTGGTTAGCAGCACAGCACTAACGTGATGCTGGTCCCTTTAAATATGGTGATTGCCTATAGCTGTGCAGTTAACAGATCAGTACACTTTAATTAGCCCAGAGGAAATCACAGTAGGGATGAAATGAGTTGGGTTGTTATTCTTCTGTTTTTACTAACAGCAAATAAAAGCATGTAATTAGCTTTTTAAAGGCATTTTCAGGATCTTAAGGTTATCATAACTGTAAACAATAGTATATTTATCTTATCTGAGAGTGACACTTGAAGTATAGTTTAGTTCTGGATAGGAAGCATTAAAATTACAATTGGTCTACAGGCTTTTGGAGAATTGTGTTTGGGGTGAACTATGCAACTTGGCAGCAGTTGGATTAAAGCAGAGTTTTAAAGTTTTTCCAAGCAATAAATGCCTGGTTTCTTGATTTGCTGTAGCAGTTTCAAAACAGTTCCTTAACATAAACCAAAAATCTTTTCTTTTGCTTCATTCCAATTCATTTATATAACACTGGCCTGGATAATATATTTAGCATGCACAGCATTACATACTTCAAGCTCTGCAAGACTAAGGTTTATCAAAATAATGCTAAATAAAATATTAGCCACTTCCAAAATGACGATTTTGGTATAGCTGAAAGAAAAGAATCTGCTGAATTCCTTTTGAGGAATTCCACCCCACCTCCCTATTTTTCACATCATAATCTTCCATACAAGTTTCCAACCACTTTATTCTCACTTTATACTCCTGCTTACCTACATGTCACATCAACTTTTGCAGCTTGCTTTTCCTCTCAGTGATAGTGATGCAAATCAGGAATTCTTCAGTGAAGTTACATTAGCATGGCCAAAAGAATTGGATCAGAGGTACTTTATGCTGGAGGCTCCATCCCTGGAGGTTTTTAAGGCCAGGCTGGATGGGGCTCTGGGCAACCTGACCTAGTGTGTGGTGTCCCTGCCCATGGTGGAGGGATTGGAACTGGATGATCTTTGAGGTCCTTTCCAACCCTGACAATTCTGTGAACTGTGTTAACTTCCTCCTACAGGATTTATCTGAAAAGCGAATCCCAAAGCTGCCACCTTAAGAGAATCTCATGGGAGCATTTGAAACCAAGAATTGGGGAAATAGTTTGGAAGGCAAGTGGAAGTGAACAGCTGTAGGGAAAAACTGCAAAATGGCTTTATCAAATAAATATTGTATGGGAGAGTTGTGCCATGAGCATCTTATCAAATAACTGACCCTAACCTGTGGCTAACCAAAGCTGGAGCCAAGGCAGAATCCCCTTCAAGGGGATTAAACAGAAGGTCAACAAGAAAGTTGGTTTGCTGTTTCCTAGAGAAAGCATGGTGGTGCAAATTAAGTCTCCGAAGGAAAATTATCACCAACAGGTTCCTTAAAAAGGAATATTGTCCCTTTAATGGAAAAAGCCTCAGTGCTTAAGGAATCCATATTACAAACCTAATGGGACATGGAGAATGAAGTGCTGTTCTCCCACTGATCTCACTATTGGTCTTTGTATCTGCATTTCATCTGAACCCTGCACAGAATTACACCCAATGCCAGCTTTCTATTTGGAGCACTGCAGGAACCAGCAGCTGTAGGTACCAGGATCTTTGCTTCTAAAAGTCCAATTTTTGATAGCATTTGCATCCTTACAATTAATCAACTGCTGGAGAACCCAAAAAGCTATTCTCTACTCAAAAAAAAAATACATTTAGGAATCCTGCTTGCATATGGATACCCTGATGAAGTTTCACAGCTCACCTCCAACAGGAAAATCGGTTTCACAGTCTCACATATATCAGAGATTGGAAGGGACCTCCAGAGATCATCAGGTCCAACCCCCCTGCCAGAGCAGGATCACTTAGGGTAGTCTGCACAGGAATGCATCCAGCTGGGTTTGGAAAGTCTCTAGAGAAGGAAACTCTACAAACCCCCTGGGCAGCCTGTTCCAGGGCTCTGCCACCCTCACTGTCAAGAAGTTTCTCCTCATGTTGAGGTGAAATCTTCTATGTTCAAGTTGGAACTCATTGTTCCTTGTCTTATCACTGTGAACCACCCAAAAGAGCCTGGCCCCCTCCCCTTGACACCCACTCCTCAGCTATTGATAGACATTGATCAGATCCCTTCTCTTCTCCAGACTAAACAGCCCGAGGGCTCTCAGTCTCTCTTCATAGGGGAGATGCTCAAGTCCCCTAAGCATCCTCCTGTCTCTCTGTTGGACTCTCTCCAGCAGGTCTCTGTCTCTCTTGAACCTGGGAGCCCAAAACTGGACACAGGATTGCAGGTGTGGTTTCACCAGGGCAGAGTAGAGAGGTAGAAGAACTTCCCTAGCCCTGCTGGACACCTTTCTTGATCCATCCCAGGATCCCATTGACTCTCTTGTCCACAAGAGCACATTGTTGTTCCAGTTTCATTTATTCCTGTATTTTCCAAGGTAGCTAGAATTAACTGTCAGACAAATGCACTCACTGCCAGCACTACAAGGGGAATTGAGTTTGTGATGGGTCCTGATCAGAGGGATCAGCACTGAGTACTTCAGACAGGCACATTGCAATTCATATACAGTACATGCCTCTCTGGCAAGCATCAGCATCCCAGGAAGACTATGATTTAGTTGCCATTACAGAAACGTGGTGGGATGATTCTCACAATTGGAGTACTGCACTGGGGGGTTATAAGCTCTTTAGGAGAGACAGGCAAGGGAGAAGAGGAGGAGGGGTGGCCCTGTATATTAGGGAATCTTTTGATGCCTCAGAACTCGAGGTTGCAGATGAAAGGATTGAATGCTTATGGGTTAAAATCAGAGGGAGGCCACACAAAACTGACATCCTGGTTGGAGTCTGTTATAGACCACCCAACCAGGATGAGGAGGCCGATGAGATATTCTATAAGCAGATGGAAGCTGTCTCAAGATCATCAGACCTTGTCCTTGTGGGGGACTTTAACCTACCAGACATCTGCTGGGAACTTAATTCAGCAGAGAGGAGACAGTCCAGAAGGTTCCTAGAGTGCATGGATGACAACTTCCTGATGCAGCTCTTAGGTGAACCTACCAGGGGCAAGGCTCTGCTTGATCTGCTGTTCTCAAATAGAGAAGGGCTGGTGGGAGATGTGATGGTTGGAGGCTGTCTAGGGTGCAGTGACCATGAGATAGTGGAGTTTTCAATATGCAGGGAAAGAGGGAGGAGCAGTAACAGAACCCTCACTTTGGACTTTCAGAGGGCAAACTTCAGGTTGTTCAGGCAACTTATTCAGAAAGTTCCCTGGGTAACAGCCCTTAAGAACAAAGGGGTCCAGGATGGTTGGACCTACTTCAAACAGGAGCTCCTAAAGGCACAGGAACTGGCAGTTCCCACATGCCGTAAGACGAGCCGGCGGGGAAGACGACCGGCCTGGATGAGCAAGCAGCTCCTGAAGGATTTAAGGGAAAAAAAGAGGGTTTATCGCCTTTGGAAAGGGGGGGAGGCAACTAGTGATATGTTTAAGGATGTTGTTAGATCATGTAGAAGAAAAATTAGAGAGGCAAAAGCACAGTTAGAAATTAAACTGGCTGCTTCTGTGAAAGACAACAAAAAGCATTTTTATAAATATATTAATGCTAAAAAGAGGGGCAAGAGGAGCCTCCACTCTTTATTGGACGTGGAGGGTAACACTGTGACTAAGGATGAGGAGAAGGCTGAGATTCTAAATACCTTCTTTGCCTCCATTTTCAACAGTAAGGCAGGAGGACTTCAGGATAACTGGCCTCCTGAGCTGGTCGATGGGGTCAAGGAGCAGTGTTGTACTCCTGAAATCCATGTGGAATTAGTTCGAGACTTGTTGAGTCACTTGGATATTCACAAGTCCATGGGACCTGATGGGATTCATCCTAGGGTGCTGAAAGAGCTGGCAGATGAGCTGGCCAAGCCTCTCTCCATCATTTTCCACCAGTCCTGGCTCACTGGAGAGGTCCCTGAAGACTGGAAACTGGCCAATGTGACACCCATCCACAAGAAGGGATGGACAGAAGAACCTGGGAACTCCAGGCCTGTCAGCCTGACCTCAGTGCCAGGGAAAATCATGGAGCAGATTGTCTTGGGGGCAATCACTGCATACCTGAAGGATAGCCAAGGAATCAGGCCCAGCCAACATGGATTTAGGAAGGGCAGGTCCTGCCTCACCAACCTGATCTCCTTCTATGCTCAGGTGACCAGCCTGGTGGACATGGGAAAGGCTGTGGATGTAGTCTACCTGGACTTCAGCAAGGCCTTTGACACTGTCCCCCACAGCAAACTCTTGGCCAAACTGGCAGCTTGTGGCTTGGACAGCAGCACTCTGTGCTGGGTTAGGAACTGGCTGGAGGGCCGAGCCCAGAGAGTGGTGGTGAATGGTGCCACATCCAGCTGGCAGCCTGTCACTAGTGGTGTCCCCCAGGGATCAGTGCTGGGCCCCATCCTGTTCAATATCTTTATTGATGATCTGGATGAGGGGATTGAGTCCATCAGTAAATTTGCAGATGACACCAAGCTGGGAGCAGGTGTTGATCTGTTAGAAGGTAGAAGGGCTCTGCAGAGGGACCTTGCCAGGCTGGACAGATGGGCAGAGTCCAACAGGATGGCATTCAACAAGTTCAAGTGCCAGGTGCTGCACTTTGGCCACAAAAACCCCATGCAGAGCTACAGGCTGGGGTCAGAGTGGCTGGAGAGCAGCCAGGTGGAAAGGGACCTGGGGGTACTGGTTGACAGCAGCTGAACATGAGCCAGCAGTGTGCCCAGGTGGCCAAGAGAGCCAATGGCATCCTGGCCTGCATCAGGCATAGTCTGGCCATCAGGAGCAGGGAGGTCATTGTACCCCTGTACACAGCACTGGTTAGGCCACACCTGGAGTACTGTGTCCAGTTCTGGGCCCCTCAGTTTAGGAAAGATGTTGAATTGCTGGAGCATGTCCAGAGAAGGGCAACGAGGCTGGGGAGAGGCCTTGAGCACAAGCCCTATGAGGAGAGGCTGAGGGAGCTGGGGGTGTTTAGCCTGGAGAAGAGGAGGCTCAGGGCAGACCTCATTGCTGTCTACAACTACCTGAAGGGAGGTTGTAGCCAGGAGGGGTTTGGTCTCTTCTCCCAGGCAACCAGCAGCAGAACAAGAGGACACAGTCTCAAGCTGTGCCAGGGGAGGTTTAGGCTGGAGGTGAGGAGAAAGTTCTTCACAGAGAGAGTGGTTGGCCATTGGAATGTGCTGCCCAGGGAGGTGGTGGAGTCACCATCCCTGGAGGTGTTCAAGAGGGGATTGGACATGGCACTTGGTGCCATGGTTTAGATAGGCATGAGGTGTAGGGTGACAGGTTGGACTCGATGATCCTTGAGGTCTCTTCCAACCTTCTTGATTCTTGATTCCTCCTCAGTGACAGTGCAGGGATTTTTGAATGCTTTTGCCACACAGAACCAACACATCCATAGTTGAATGGAACATTCTGGCTCTTTTTTTTTTTTTTTTTTAGGTGAAAACTAAAACCTGTTTCAATTATCCAAGATTTTAGGCTCTGAATTCCTATGGAAATAGCTATTCTCCACTGAGATTGGTGGAGTCAGATACCTAATAAAACAGCTTTGGGAGATTCAGGATCATTGCCAGAGCATAGCCAAAAATTAATGGGTGGCAAAAGAATAACCAACACAATTCTTTACCATAAAAACCCTGCCAGCAAGAATGATTTTTGTCACCACACTCCAATAACTCAGAGCTATTTTGCAAACTGAAAGCCTTACAAGGCAATTGTCTCCCAAGGGAATTGCTGGCTCTGAACCCCACAAAGGTTCCTCTCCTGAGGCAGATTTCCCAGTGAGGCAGTCCTCCTGCCACCAATGCATCTCTCACAAAACCCCCAGCAGTAAATTGCACACAATCAGTGGCTGTTGAACATCAGATTCTAGATGGAATAACCTAATGAACTTTCTCACACATCACTCTGACCTTTTCTAAATAAAAGCAGTAAAGATTGAATTATTTTTTTTCCTCTTGGATGAAAAACACTTACTCAACTTGCAGGAATTCCATTAGAGATGACAGCATAAAAAACCCTCACAAGATTGTGAGCTACCTGTAATCATTCTCTTGCAAAACAGCACTAAATTCCTGTCCCATCAGTGTATATTGATAACACCATCCTGGTAACATCTGCATCCCTGCAGAGCAGATGCTGCTGTACACCCCTGGTACTGCACTCACACTTTCTTTCTTTGCTATGTAAGAAGCTGCAAATATCAGGCTCTATTTTGGGGGTTAGCAGAAAAAGGAGGAAGGGAACAGAATCCTGCTCTTATCCAAAATCATGACTGCTCCTCTGGAAACTCTCACCCCCAGAGAGGATGAGATAAAGTCATCAGTGCTGAAGGGTATTTCCAAGTTCAGCAGCCAAGAGGCCAAGTCTACACAAAACCAAGTGAGATGCCAGCTCCACTGAACTGCTGCATGTGGCAGAGAGATTGTGCAGTGCAAGCTGATAACCATAGGAGATCTACAGGGTTGGATTTTTATCCCTGATGCAGCTCTCCAGAGCAACTTTCTCCTTTATGGCATTACCTGTTTGCAGCAGATTCAGATGAAAAATCTAAATAGACATCAACTATTAGCCTCTTATTGCCAGCAATGCATTCCCAGCATTCATGCCTATTTTAAGTCACAGAATCAACCAGGGTGGAAGAGACCTCCAAGACCATCAAGTCCAACTGATCACCCAACCCTAACTAATCAACTAGACCATGGCACTAAGTGCCTCATCCAGTCTTAAACACCTCCAGGGATGTCGACTCCACCCCCTCCCTGGGCAGCCCATTCCAAGGGCAACCTCTCTTTCTGGGAAGAACTTTTCAGAACACTGAGAACATGAAGCTCTTTGAAGTTCTGGGTTTGCTCCAAGTAAAGCCACTCTGCACCAGCTTAAAGCCACTCTGCATCAGCTTAGTGTCTTTCTTCATTCAGTGACACAAAGGTCAGATACATTTGATTTCACAATTTGGCTAATTAATTTGCTCATCTCTGAGCATACACCATCAGTGTTGCTTTTGGAGCAGTGCTACCAAAGTAAGAGATTAATTGACATGGTACAGTGCATCTGGAATAATTATTACCCCCACAGAATTGTTATTGAGGGAAGAGAGAAGCTTCCTACTGTGATAAGAAGGCTCTACTGTGGTTTAACCAGCTGAAAACAGCTACGTGGACTAAATTGCAAAAGCTTCTTGCAGCACACATTCCAAAAGTCCATCAAGCTGTGGCAATGACGAATTGGTTCCTCTGATTTAATTCTTAGCAAATTATGTTGATGGGCTAGGAAAAAAAAAAACCAAACAACAACAAAACACCTCAAACCATTCCTATTTCTCCAGCAATATTAGCAGCCACTTCACCAATCAACACCAATTAATACAGCAGCAGCTTCCTGGCTGCTGAAGAGTGTTGCTGAGCCCACCCTGGTTTGAAAAACAAGGCTTGGTGTAAAGATGTGCTTGAAAACTGCCAGGAGCACAGGTGAAGAAAGCAGAAGATTTTAGGGAGACAACAAAGTGTGATTTAAAGCATCTTGCACAAGCTAGATAAGTAGTTTGAGGTCTGGACAATTGATTGACCACAAAGGGAGCAGTTTCTCTCTCTCTTTTTTTTTTTTTTTTCCCCCCTCCTGCCTCTGAGAGCTGAGCTAAATTCTCTGGTTCCAGTTCTTGAGTCTTTGATTTGCTGGAAGCCCTTTGCTTTGACTGACTTATTAGCTCTTTTCACTACACTTTGTGAAGCAATCATTCTTGACTTCTCTTTGGACATCCAATTCCCACACCTCTTCCCTGTTTCTTTAATCTGCTGCTTGTTCAGTGAAGGATTCCATATGAGCCATGCAGTCTCTCTCATATTTATTTGGAATGTGTTGCCCAGGGAGGTGGTTACTGTTCAAGAAATGTGGACATGACACTTTGGGACAAGGTTTAATGGCCAGGGAGCTCTTAGGTTGATGGTTGGACTCGAGGACTTTAGAGATCTTTACCAAGAAGGCTCCAAGGTGACCTTCTTGTGGCTTTCCAGTACCTGAAGGGGGCTACAAGAAAGCTGGGGAGGGACTTTTTAGGCTATCAGGTAGTTACAGGACTGGGGGAAATAGAATAAAGCTGGAAGTGGGGAGACTCAGGCTGGATGTGAGGAAGAAGTTCTTCCCCATGAGAGTGGTGAGAGCCTGGAATGGGTTGTCCAGGGAGGTGGTTGAGGCTCCATCCCTGGAGGTGTTTAAGGTCAGGCTGGATGAGGCTCTGGCCAGGCTGCTCTAGTGTGAGGTGTCCCTGCCCATGGCAGGGGGGTTGGAGCTGGATGATCCTTGTGGTCCCTTCCAACCCTGACTGATTCTATGATTTTCCAGTACTTCCAGTATACCTGGAAGTTCATAACCTGTGTTGTACCACAGTGATATTAGCTGTAGGTGTTTCTCCTTCCTACCAGTTGGGTGTAACCAGCAGGAATTTTAAGTTAAAGCTCAAAACAGTATGGTGCTTCTACTCACCAGCATCCTCAGTATCCCACAGGTGATACATATGGAAACAAGGCAAAGCCTGAAGGCAGGCCCCAAGGGAAAAGTGCTTAAAGGTGGAAGATGAGACTTTAAGCAGCTCTCCACCAACACAAGAAAAAAAAACATGAGCAAATTTTAAAAGTCTCTGGAGTTCCCCGATGAAGATGTAAGCAGTAGGCAAGTGATATGAAGGAAAAGCTAAGTCATCAATGATTACACTTTGCTAATTAACTTTGGGAAGAATCTGAATAGCTCTCCTCTAGTCGAGTGAGTGAAGAACAGGTTAAGACCATTAAGTTTTAACTCGATAATTGTCAGACCAGATAGCAAGTAATTTGCAACCAATTTGAAACTGCTCAGACTAGCAGAATGCTCCACACCCCTTCCAGCTTCCCTGGGCACTGCATTAGCATCCTACTGACCCAAGCATACCTTCTATTTACCCTTCTTCATCCCATTCCTAGCTTCACAGGAGGAACAACAAATATATTGCTGCTAGAAAACACCAAGCTGCTGGACATTTCCTGTCCTGCAGATCTGCAAATGCAGGCAATTGACTGAAAGCAGTGTTTCAGGTGTTAGTAGTTTGACCATCTCACAACAGAGGACATTTATGATGTCCTTCCACCAAGTCCCCAAGACAAAAGAGTTTTTCTTGTGTGCTGCAGGAGCTCAGAACTCCTCCCTCTCCTGGAAGGGAGATGGCCTGGGCTGAAAGCCTGTAGCAAGCAGGAAGCAAGAGTCACCAGAGCAGCATTTCTTTGTCAATGTTCCTTGTCTGCAAGGATGTAAATAACATTGTTGGATGGCTTTTAGGGATTACAGTAAGTATTGACATATTCCTGCAATTTCCATAAAAAAATAGCCACTGCTGTGTTGGTCATATGCAGCTCAGGGAAGTGATGTGGGGGTAAAACAGGCTGACAGAGACTTTTTTTTTTGTCTCCCTCTCTTCCTCATGTTGGCAAAGGCAATGAACAGTAAAATGAAATAAAAATATAATCTGTAAAAAAGGGATCTTTGATAACAGGCTTTTATTAAACATCTTGATCTTATAGAATCATAGACTTGCTTTGCTTGGAGAAGACATTTAAGATCAAGTCCAAACAGCAACCTGAGATCACCATGGGCTTTAAACCATGTTCCAAACTGCCATGGCCACACATTTCCTGAACATCTCCAGGGATGGTGACTCCAGCACCTCCCTGGGCAACCTATTTCAGTGCCTGACCATTCTTTCAGAGTCTCCTCACAGTAGACACAATCAGTTCCTGATCTCTGCAATTTATGTCTTTTTACCTCAAGTCTGAGGAAAAGGTTATTTGCAATTATAATTTGTCCTATTTTGACCCCATTCTTAGGGTGAAGAATTATACTATGGTGAACTCCATTTTACTGCCACAGGGAAATCAACATCTCACTGCTCATTAGAGAAACATGCAGCATTCACCTCAGTGAAGATGAACTGGTTAATTGAATTGGAATATATGAAGATTAAGGAATTTATTAACAGTACTTAGATGCCACAATGTTGTCTGCCTATAATGCAGACCCTTCAAATAGGAAGGAGAATATGAAATATGTACCCATCCTTTCAGTCAAGCCTTCTCTAGAGCTTCCAAGAATGTTGGAAGCTTAAACACAGCTGGGAAAAAAAAAATTAAATCTTTGTCCTTCATTGCAAATGCACAAGAAATGGTTTAGTGTCACAAGCTTAAAAGTGTAGCCCAGACCAAAAGGGGAAATATTGGAATTCATCAACATTTTTGTTGTGGCCAGTTTGATTTTTGGAAGAGGAAAGGAAGAAGGCAGAGCTCTCTGGTGCAGTCTTTACCCAAGGTGTTCCATCATAACTACAGCAGAAAATAGGCAAAACACAACTTCACTTCCATTTCTTCCACAGTACACCTGGACCCTTAACATCTTCAAGTCTTCATTCTCCAGCAAGACTACACCTGACATAGGCTCCATCTCCCAGTCTCCAACGCATTCAGTATGTAATCACAGACTTGTTTTGGTTGGAAACATCCTCCAAGATCATCAAGCCCAACCATCAACCCAGCACCACCATGGTCATTAAACCATCTCCCAAGCTGTACTGTCCACACATTTTTTGACCACCACCAGGGATGGTGACTCCACCACCTTCCTGGGCAGCCTGTTCCAAAGCCAGACCACTCTTACAGGAATAACATTTTTCCTAATATCCAATCTAAATTAAGTACAAACCTCTTTGCTGTGTTCCAAGTCCTTCCCAGGTCAGACACAACCAGCTCCTGCTTCCCTCACCCAAGTGGTCAAGAGAGCAAATGAACTTGCCTTAAATAGGCTTTCAGCCCACAGGTTCAGGGAGATTTAATCAGGTTCAGGGAAGATTAATCAGGAGAGCCACAAAGAGGAAGAGAATTAGAGAACCTCTTTTGCAGGGTCAGGTTGCTAGATTTGAGGTTTTTCAGCCTGAAAAAGAGAAGGCTTCAGGGAGACTTTAGAGAAGCCTTCAAGCACCTGAAGGGAAGGGAAGGGAGGTTTTGTAAGGGCTTGTAGTGATAGGACAAGGGGGAACTGACTTAAGCTTGAGGAAGGTAGATTTAGACTGGATATTAGGAAGAAAATCTTGACAGTGAGGGTGGGGAGACACTGGAACAGGTTTCCCAGAGAGGTTGGGGATTCTCTCTCCCCAGAGGCACCCAAGGCCAGGTTGGGCAAGGCATTAAGCAACCTTGGGCTGGTGGGAGGTGTCCCTGCCCATAGTAGAGAGGTTGGAACTAGATAATCTTCAAAGTCTCTTCCAACCCAAACCGTTCTATGAATCTCTGAATTCTATGAATCTCTGAAGTTGAGGGGAATCCAAATCTCTTGTGTAACTGTGGATCTCCACCAGTGAGGTGAAAGTACAATGTGTAGTGTGCTAATGAGGGGTATAGATAACTACAAGCCAATGACAGGCTGCTGCCTGGAAAGCTCTGAGGCAGACACCTAAATATTGATCTCTATAACTCTACAGACATGTATGTACAGACTATTTGAGCTGCATGCACACCACCACTTGCATCTGACAATTAGCTGTGTGCATGTCTCTAGAATGTGATCTTTTTCTAGCAGCCCAGCCTCACAGTGGAAGTCAAATGAGCAGCTTGTTGTTCCTTCTGATGGTTTGATTAACTCATTGCTTACAAACACCTCCCACCCACTTTGCCAAGGGCCATCCATTAGACTTAATGTTGATTCCCAGGCCTGTCATGTTCTTCATGGTTCTTTGCTTTCAAGCAGGGTGTTAACAATAGGCATTTGAAATCCCTGAATGCTGGATATAAAGACCACAGTGCAGCTGTGTGAGCCTGACTGAAAATGCTTTGTCTGGCAACAGTGCACGGAGTACATTTGGCATATCTCATGTTCTCAGTGTTTCATTTGAGACCAGGTCAGACCAAAAGCTGAGCCCATGGAATGCAGAGCTAACAAACTGGGTTGAATGAGCCGTGGTGTTGATCCACAACTGCCACCTCTGCCTTCCTGGTGCTGGTCTCTTCTTACAGGTAATTAGTGGCAGAGCAAGAGGGAATGGCCTTAAGCTGTGACTGAGCAGGTTTAGACTGGACATTAGGAAATTTTTTTTCCCAGCAAGAGTAGTCACGCATTGGAATGTGCTGCCCAGGGAGGTGGTGGAGTCACCAACCCTGGATGTGTTTAAAGGTGGTTTGGATGTGGTGCTTGGGGATATGATTTGGGGGTGAACCTTGTAGAGTAGGGTTCTGGGTTGGACTTGGTGATCCTGAGGCTCTTTTCCAACCTGAACGTTGCTGTGATTCTGTGATGCACTTATCAGAAAGCCACATGGGGACAGAGCTGGGTACCGAGTGAGCACCACTTGATCTGTATCCAAAGCACTGTGCCATGCTTTTATGTGTTTGGTTTGCTCAAAGTGGAGAAGAATATGAACTGAGTGCCTAATTAAAATGAAGTGTAACTCATAAGGGTTTATTTGCACTGCAGTGCCTTTGCCAGATTATTCGTTACGTCCTGCTCAGCACCTTATCATTTAGTTATAGTGCACTAGAACTGCCACTTAAAAATAAAGTGCAACATCTTCTTTCTCTTATTTGTGTCCAGAGTCTTAACCATCTGCTTTATGGGGCTTCATCACTTCCCATAGCATGCTACTACCCTCACTGAAGCTCTAACTGAATGTGTGATTTAACTAATAAAAACCAGCCCATGCTGGTGAGCAGTGGGCACAACTGAAGTGATTTACTTCTCATAACTCTACTCTGTGTAGAAGTTGTGTTGGTCTTGCTGTTTAATGAGTCCAACCTCAGGAAAGAAAATGGGAGTGTAAATTTTATTCAGCCTAAAATTGGTCTTGCAGAGCTTTGGACTGGGGTTGATTTCAATTGGTGATGGAATTGCAGGATGTTTAAGTGTATGCTTCTAATATTGTGAGACCCCCACCTCCAATACTGGGTCCAGTTCTGGTATCCCCAGTATGAAAAGGACACAGAGCTGTTGGAGAGAGTCCAGAGGAGGGCCACAAAGAAGATCCAAGGTCTGGAGCAGCTCTGCTATGAGGACAGGCTGGGGGAGCAAATATTTATGTTTAGATCTTGTTTCATCAAACCAGTAATTCACATATAGACACAACCACATGTGAGTTTTGGCCAGGCTAACATTAGTTTTTATGGTGACTGCTTTAGCTGCAGATGTCCGTGCTGACTGCAGGGGAGTTGGACTGGATGACCTTTAAAAGTCCTTCCCAACCCAAACCAGTCTGATTCTATGATGTGCAAAACCTTCAATCTTGGACCACAACATCTCTTAGGAAACTATTCAGGCACAGGCAGGCCCTCCCCTGGTTCACAAAGCCCCTTCTCTCTATCTTTTGGATGATATTTCCAGTCACTCTTCGGTTTGTAGTACAAATCCAAGGCAAATGACACCCATCCTCTGCAATTAGCCACTTAAAGCTGTCATCCTCACTGCCGGATCAGCACACAGGCAGCTAGCCTTTGTTCAGACTGAAGGATTTGTTTTGCTTCTAATTGCATCTGGTTATGACAAACTACTGAATCCCAAATTTCAACCAGAAACCAGCACACTCCTTAAGGTGATGGGAAAAGACAGCAAATCTGCATAGCCTTTGAAGAAGAACTGTCTTGGAAGAGGGGAAAAAAAGTAACAGGTGCCCATAGTTGCATGGTGAAGATGTTCCAGCCTTATAAAAAATTATTAACATCCACTGTTTACTATTGTAAATACAAGGTGGGATTAAGGGTGTCTCTGGGAAGCAATTAAATATTGAATTTTTACAACAGCATGGAAGAGTATTTTCCTCAAGCTAAACTCACCTCATAGAGGAAACGTTGTGCTACCTCATCCACTGAACATCAAACACAAGGATTTTAGCTCAGCTGCAGAGGTTGCATAAGCAGTGTGCTAGGCAAAAATAATAAATAAAATAAAGTGGGTCAAAATGTTTGTTTCAAACTGTTGCATATCTAAATAGGAAGGGGAATTACTAATCCATGAGCAGGGTAGATCCCTGCCGCAGCCAATTACTTTTCTCCTAACTGCTTTCTAATGGTTGTCACTGGTACTAAGCATAAGCTTTGGGCTGAGTGAATTCTGCTTTAACAGCACAGGTTAGCAAGTTTGGGAGAGCCACTTATTTATTTATTTATTTTAAAGCCTTTTTAAAATTTGTGAAAAACTAAAATATTCCAAGTGCAGGTAAATTTAAGATAGATGTGACCAGGTACAAAAGCTTCTCTATTGTTCTACCCAAGCCCAACTCTTGCACTTTGCAGCCTCTGAGGAAATCTGTTAGGGAAATTCATCCCTCTCAGGTGTTTATATCTAAATCCAGGTTTTCACAAACATTTTGTTTTCCTAAAAACTCTTCAGCCTACAGAGGAGAAAATGCTGCTGTAAACACGACCCAGATATTCACTTCAAGTCTGGCAGTGAGCAAAATTATCATAGAGCTTTTGCATTCTAGTTTCCAAAGTTCTGCTTGTAATAGCTTCCTTTTGTATTTGTTTCATTAAATCTCTCTTTTTAGAATATTTATGGATGCTATTCTCCTTCTGCCCTTGGAAAGTAAGCAGCCAGTGTAATTTAGGTTATATTTGGGTATAAATTATTTACTGCAAGCATAAAGTATTGAAGAATATTGTCTTAAACTTTATTCTCTGACAAGAGAAAAAGAAAAAAAAAAGAAAAAGATCATCTCATTAAAATGTGAGCTTCATATTGAATGGAAAGAGTTTGGTTTCTCTGACTTATGGTATTGCAACCTTGGACAGGATTTTTTCTTTTTATTAATAATAATAATAATCAACAAACAAACAAACAAACACAACAGGGATGGCTTATCCCTGAAGTAAATATGCAGTCTGTGAAACATAAATAACAAGGCTAATGGAAGAGGAATAAAGATAAAGCAGATTAGCAGCAAAGATGAAAGCAGAGAAAACAAGAGAGTGCTGTGAAAACTCTCCTGGGCTAAGTAGAAAAAGTTGTCAGAGTGTGCACAGAGAGAAAAGAAATAAAACATTAAAGATCAAACAAAATATCCTGAAAAGTGGGTGATAATTTCAGGTATTTATGTGTACTAACTAGAGAGCTACAGATGTAAGCAGCACTGGCAGTGGAGAAAATGTGAATGATGAGTAAGGCAGAAAGATCAAAACCCAGCAATAAAATTAATTCCACAGGAATTACAAGAAAGATCTGGAGGTGCTGGAATGTGTCCAGAGAAGGGCCATGAGGAAGACCAGAGGGCTGGAGCTCCTCTCCTATGGAGACAGACTGAGAGAGTTGGGGATGTTCAATCCAGAGAATAGAAGGCTCCTAGGAGACCTTCATGTGGGGCTACAGGAAAGCTGGGGAGGGACTTTTTAGGGTCTCAGGGAGTGATAGGACTGGGGCGAATGGAGCAAAACTAGAAATGGGTAGATTCAGATTGGATGTTAGGAAGAAATTCTTCCCCATGAGGGTGGTGAGAGACTGGCAGAGGTTGCCCAGGGAGGTGGTGGAAGCCTCATCCCTGGAGGTTTTTGCAGCCAGGCTGGATGTGGCTCTGAGCAACCTGCTGTGGTGTGAGATGTCCCTGCCCATGGCAGGGGGGTTGGAACTGGATGATCCTTGAGGTCCCTTCCAACCCTGACAAATAATTCAGTGTTCAATGAAAAAGTACAAAACCCTCAAGCCTGGTAGACCTCAGCCCTGCAGAGATGGTGATGTCCTTCTCACAGCAAGCTGAGATGCTTCTCAGCAGCAACAACAAAGCAGTTGTCCAGGCTTGACTTTTAAGTTAGTTTGGCTATAGTCTCTTTAATTATAGTGTATATTAATGGTATTGATTTTCTCAGGCAAAAAATACTCACTAAGGCACTTGGCAGCATTGGTGGCACCACATCTTCCAAAGGCCACTTGATCTTCCAGCCCACCTCCCACAAGGTTCTATCAGCTGGAAGGAGAAAAATTTCTCTATCTACAACTCCATCCATCGTTGTGGTGAAAGTAAATGAAGGGCAGCAGTAAGTGAGGCAACCCTGTAGCAGATAATTTCGAATGCCAGATAGCAGCTGGACACACCACTTCATATGCAAACATATTTATCATCTTTATTTGTGATTCCTCTGTTTCTGTCCCCAGGATGTCTTCTTGCTGTGCAGATAGGACTTGAACTCGGGTGGTCTCCAGGCTCACAGAAGCCCCTTCCTGTTTTGCTGATAAAATGCCACTTGGTAAATATCAATTCGGAATTAAACTGAGCTCCACATCTTCTGTAACACTACCTTTAAAATGACTCTAACTCAAGATTGATAGCTGAGATATGCCAGACTTTTCTTCAGTTATTGGAGTTCAGTAAGTCTGAAAATTTCAGAATGAGCTATTTCTTCCTCTTGGCCAGACAGCTGAGATCCTTTGATTCCACTACGTTTTGACCTTTTTTTGGTAGTTACGTTTCACATCCTGTAAAACACTCTTTTGATTACAGCCCCAGCCATCCTTCTGCACACAACAAAGCTTAAGTTCTTGATCCTCTTAAATAAATGAAAATATATACACTGGGGTTTGATCCAGCCCTTAAAAGAAAAATGGCAGAGGATGACTGAGTCATATTGATTTTGTTTCAGATTCACCCAGCAAGTCCAAACTCATTAGAACAATTCGAACTGCCAAAAGGCAAATAACTTTGGGTATGGAAACGTGAAGCCAAGCACCTGAAATGTGACTTCTGCCACCACAAATGATGGGTTTAGAATCTCTCTAGGGAAGGAGACTCTCCAATCTCTCTGGGCATCCTGGCCCAGTGCTCCAGAACCCTCAAAATTTTTCCTTAAGTTCAAGTGAAACCTTTTGTGTTCTTGTTTGTGCCCCTTGTCCTGTCACTGGGTACCACTGTCTGTCTTCATCTCATGATCTCCACCCTTTAGATATTTATCTGCTTATCTATTATCTATTTATAAGATCCCCTCTCAGCCTTCTCTTTTCTGGGCTACAGAGCCCCAGGTCTCTCAGCCTTTCCAGTCAAGGTTGGATGAGCCACCTTTAGGAAAGGTCAGACCTGAGAAAGCAGGATGGTCATCACCATTGATACAATGAAACATGGAATATGTACCCAGCTTTGATGTGAGAAGATATCAGCATTGCATACAGCTTTTAAAAACCTGCACGTCATCACATATTTTGGGTTGAAAGGGACCATTAAAGTTCATCCAGTCCAACCCTGCTGCAGTCAGAAGGGACATCTGCAATTAGAGCAGGTTGCTCAGAGCCCCAAACAACCTGACCTGGCATGGTTCCAAGAATGGAGCATCTCCCACCTCTCTGGGCAGCCTGGGCCAGGGTCTCACCACCGTCACCACAGAAAACTTCTTCCTTCTGTCTAGCCTGAATCTCCCTCTTTTAATTCAGCACCATCACCCCTTGTCCTGTTGCACAAACCCTGCAAAAATGATTGTCCCCATCTTCCTTACAAACCTTCTTTAAGTATTGAGAGACCAGAAGCACTTTGAATTCTCCATAATGCACAGTTGTAAGACAATCCAGAGATTATTACTTGGTCTGAAGCCTATTAAGGAATGTTGGGGGTTTTGTTGTGGTTTTCCTGTTTTGCTGTTGTTTGCTTAATTAGCTTATCGGTCACACTTACATCTGCTGCCTGGGAGGGAGTGAGGTGGGCTCTGGGCTTTCACTGTTATTAACTACTTTAACTCCTGCCAGAAAAGTGTTCTATTAAAAACAAGAAAGCAAGCAATTTCAGCACTTTGAAGGATGTTAATCCTGATTTATACAGATTTCCTCCTGGGCTGCCTCTCATGTTGTTTTCAGCTGGTAAATACAGCACAGAGCCCTAGCTAGAGAGACCTGACCTCCATTTGCACCTTCACCTTACTCCACAAGTAACCTGGAACTTCTCCCTAGTGTCCCACTAGGGATCTCTACAGATTCCATCTGAGATCCACTAGTGTTCATGACAGCTAACAGCAACCACAGTCATGTGTTTGTTATTTGTAACATGAACAGAACCAAACCTCCCAGATAAATTCATGCTGAAGGTGCTTGGTTTTCAAAATGCTGCTGACCAAGACAGGTCCTACTCAGTGTGGGTCCAAATGGGCAGAAGTGCTGCCTGGCTTCTGTTCCTGCATTGCTGCCCCTTTTGACAATTCTGGCAGTCTTTTAACATAATCTTACTTGTTGCTCAGGTACAGGTTGTCCTGAGAGGTGGGAGATGCTCCATCCTGGAACCATTGCAGGTCAGGTTGTCTGGGGCTCTGAGCAACCTGCTCTAGTTGCAGATGTCCTTGTTGAATGCAGGGGGGTTGGACTGGATAAGCTTTAAAGGTCCCTTCTAACCTAAAGCATTCTATGAGTCTATGATTATGAAGATGCTGAGGGGTCTGGAGCATCTCTGTGAGAAGGAAAGGCTGAGAGACCTGGGCCTGTTGAGCCTGGAGAAAAGAAGACCCAGAGGGGATCTTCTCAATGCTCCTCAATAACTAAACAGGTCAAGAGGATGAGAGAGACTCTTTTCAGTGGTGCCCTGTGACAAGACAAGGAGCACAAACTGGAAAACAGGAGGCTCCACCTGACCAGGAGGAGAAACTTCTTTGTTGTGAGGGTGCTGGAGGCCTGGAGCAGGCTGTCCAGAAGGTTGTAGAGTCTCCTCTGTAGAGGTTCCAAACCTGGCTGGACATTGAGATCTGAGCAAGCTGCTGTGGGTGACTCTGCTTTAGCAGGGTGGCTGGACTGGATGATCTCCAGAGGTCCCTTGTCAACATAATGCTCAAGACTGTGCTCCACCTGTGGCTGTTGTGGTACCCTGCTGCTTAGGCTCACAAAACTTACTCCAACAGCCTGCCCACAAGAGTAAGGACTTTTCACAATGACCTTTAGGAAAGAGGTTTTCCACAGAAGATTGTCTCTCACTTATTTTGTGAGGAAAAAAAGAAAAATAAAGTCAGAAAATAAAAAGCCTTGACACAGTGTCAAGCTTCAAATCTGGAAACACTCCTAGTGCTGCAGCACTCTGAGCCAGCATTTTGCTTACCTGACAATTTCATAGGCTCAAGAACTGCTGGAAGCACCACCTCTAAATGACAAAGCTTTTACAGCTGGCATTTCTGTGCTGTCCATTCTTGTTTCCAGTATGGATTTGTCATTCCCTGCTGGCACTGAGTGTCACCCAGCAGAGCAGGAGCCTTTTGTGTTTCCATCCTCCCTGGAAAATGGCTGCAGAGTAGTCTGTTGGTAGATGTGGACCCTTTCCAATCTGCTGCTGGTTGGTTCTGCCCATCCTCCATGGTGCCCAGGAACCATATGGCCATGTGGAGCAGCACCCAACTGACTACACAGCAGCTCTCCATGGGCTTGCTGCCACACTAACCCCAGCCACATGGCTTTTGGTTGGCTCCAAGCACTGACACAACAAGCTTACATCTGCCTGCAAAGTTGTGATGAGACATGTTTGGTCTCCTGAGGGTTAGGCAGCTGCCCCTAAAACTGGCACTGAGTTCCTGTGTACTCTCTAGAGCCATGCTGCTAGGAAGGGCAAAGAAAACCCTGTGCTGTGTATATGGAATTTAAAGTATTCCTGCTATGGAAAACAAAAAGCTGGAAAACATCCAAGAAATACTAATCAACGGCTTATGATTAAAGAAAATCTTTTGGTATTTAATAGCTGTGATAAAAGGTGATCATGATAATCATGACACAAGAAATAATACCCTGAATAGTTGTTAGTTTTTGCTCCACCTACATCCAAACATGGGAGATGATCACATCCTCTTCTCTTGTGGGTGAGAAACACGGGAGAAAAAAAAATGTGTAACAAATGACTATAAACAGCCAAGTCTGGCTGCAGGAATGAAAAGAAACCCAAGTTCTACCCCTGGGATGGTCACCAAAGTTATTTAACATTCATGCCTAGCTATTAATAAATACATTTCACAATTAATGTGGGAGGCCACTTGCAAAAGTGAGGATAAAATCATACTGGGTGCACTGCAATCATCACAGATGGTGAAGGGAGAACCTGGCAGCAGCCAGAGCCATCAAGTTGCCATATGATGCTTTGGGCAAAGGGATAGTCAATGAAACACAGAGAGAGATCCCTTTCCTTTAAACACTGATAAAATCATCACTGCCCTTGAAGCTCCCTTGCTCAAATTTCACCAGATAAGAATAAAAAGGCTCTGATTCTGCTCTCCCTTTGGTCTTTGATGGGTTCATTCCTGGTGTCACCAAGGGGGGGGGCTTTCTCAGATTGATATCACTATGAAATCAAACTCCATCCTGGTCTAATCAGGACAGCAAATTAGACATTCCAATATCTTGACTTTGAAAGAGTGGTGTAAAAATATCCTCCACAATCACTGAAAATCTCTTCAGTGTCCTTTATCCCCACACCAGAGTGTGCCATAATTGCAGGAAAATGTCAGCACAGATTCTAAACCACCTTAATATTACCCAATTATATCAGACAACTCTTTTTTTCTAATATCTGTTATTAAAGAAAATATCATTATTATTTTCTCACCACCTTGAAAGATCCAGCTATTAACATGTGAATATAATCATTAAAAACAGATTGTCCAAAACTTAGAATAGATCCTTGGTTATAATTATTGCCTCCGTCGACTCCAACTGAGAAAGGAGGTTTAAACATACTGTAAAAAATATAACCTTCTCTTTTAGAAGGATCTCAGAAGAAGAGAAAGAGAAAGAAGGTAAAGGAAAAAAAAAGAAAAGAAAAAAAAGGAAAGAGATGGCAAGAAAGCAAATACACAAAATATTTAAGCATATGTAAATGAAGCGTGGAGCAATTCCAACTGGTTTATATAGAAATATAGAATCATAGAGTCATTTCAGTTGGAAAAGACTTTCAAGATCATGGAGTCCAACCATTCTCTAACTCGACCAAGTCTGGTGCTAAACAATGTCCCTCAGCACCACCACAATGCAACACTGAAACACCTCCACAGCTGAGGATCCAACTAACTCCCTGGGCAGCCTGTTCCAGTGACTGAGAACCCTTTCAGTGAAGAAGTTTCTTCTAACATGCAACCTCCCCTGGAGCAACCTGAGGCCATTTCCTCTCATGCTATCATTTGTTACTAAGGTGAAGAGACCAACTCTCACCTGGCTCCAACCTCCTTTCAAGGAGCTGCTGACAGTGAGAAGATCTCTCCTGAGCTTTAGTCCTTTACCAAATGACAGAGCTGGAGCTCTGGTGTGCTGGTCTCTATTTTGATATCCCAGGGGCATCAGTGCCCCTAGAAGCATTTTGGAGCATCTCTGAGCTTGGTCTGCATCAGGAACTCTTATGTACAGCAATCATCATTGGTACAGCAATACGTAGTGAGTATGAAGCCTAAAGGAATTCAGTTTCTCCTCTCAAATCCCCACCTTTGTCCTTTCTCTCTGAGATCATATGAAAAAAAGAAGTTTTTATGGCTTTGATAATGCTATTGTTGCCTTAGTAATTGGAAACCAAGGCCTCTGGGAAATGATACAGCTAATACAGAATAGGGTTAATGAACCAATCTGTCCTCTGTACTGGGTTCCTGCTTCACAGAGCAGGACTATGAATGTTTATAGTGCATTACTCTCATCTGGTTATCAGTGACAGGTACCAGTCATTGCTATCTCCTGGCATTCCTTTCCTCTAGAGGAGAAAATTACCCTCACTCCAGCAGCTGAGAGAGGACACTGCAGTGGCACATAAACCACAATGTATGTTTTTGTTCGTTTTCAACTCAGCCTCCCAAGAGTAATAAGATAAAAATGAGTCGCACAAGGGTCAACTATATATGTCAGAATGCAATTCACCTGATTTCCCACTTTGGCTGCCTTGAGTTTGGAAAGCTAATGCCTTTTATTGTGTGAGCTTCAGCAGCAGCATACACAGGGAAAGGAATGGGGAGTGCTTGGGGATGCTCTCGGCTGTACTGGGAGAGAAGCAGCTTTTTGCTGTGTTATTGAAAAATCCCCTGCTATGTCTCAGGCTGAAATGTTTTTCCACTGCCACAGCTGAATCTCCTGGAAATGATGTATGGCTTTTTGGTATGGAGAGCAGGGAGAAGAAAAATTCCTGATGACAACAATGGCAAGACCCCACTGCCACCTCCTGCTTTCCTTTGGGACCTACTGCATTTGCTTGGCTGCACAGTGGTAGGAAAGGAACATGCACCTCTCAAAGATTTTCAGGGGTGACTCTGAATTATTTGTGCTCTGTCTGGCTGTGCTGTGTGAAAGTAGCTATTTTTTTCACTTAGGGAATTTAGGAGGTGATGGCTGATCCCTCCTCTTTGGTTCTTGTCTTGCCACCACTAATGCTTACACAGGGATGCATATCCATGGTACAGCCTGTTTCAAGGGGTAATTGCTTTGTGTGTAGGGAGGTATGTTGCAAGGTGTTCTTGGGAAAAAAAAAGGGGGAGGGGGGAAGGAAAATGAAAAGGTACCTAGAAATGTTGTGAAGAAACAATTTAAGGTCCTGAGAATTGTGTGAAGTGAATTAGTAAGAGTCTGGGTGAGAAAGCTCATGACAAACTCTTCCCCTAGTTTCAGCTGTACTTTGTCATCGTGCAGGGGGAACCTGGACAGGAATAGCAGAAATTAGAAGTCATGCCCTTTTTACCTGCTGGAAAAATGAGAATCACCAAATCATTTTGGTTGGAAAGGAACTTTAAGATGAAATCTTAACTATCTCACACTCAATTTATGTGGCAAACTGCCTTGGAAAAAAATTGCCTCAAGTACAAAGGCACTAGGAGGGAATGCTTTTATGTTCCAGATTTCTGCAGTTGGTTTTGATCTTCCCTGGTCTGCTCCTGGGTAGACTGAAGACATGGATTACTCCCTTGCTGTTTAGATGGACAGAAGCTTTCTGAAGTGAGCTACTCACTTGAATTTTCTATCATTTAAAGGAAACCTTCTGTGAACTAGAGGAATGAGAAGAAGTGGCTGTTGTGCCAGTAGCCCCTGTGAGGTCAGTCTCATCCTGTCCGCCAGCTTGCTCACACAGCAGGAAAGAGGAGCTGCTGCTCCTCAGATTTCTCCAGAAGCACTGGCTGAGCATTTAGAGTCTCATCAAGTATTTTCTTTACTGAAATCATCCAGAGAGATCTTTTTTCTTTCCCATATCTCAAGGGTGACCAAGCAACAAAGCTGCAAGTAGATCTGGAGAAGCAGCAGAAGAACCAGGTTTAGGATTGATGCTCACTCCCCATGACCCATGGAGCACCCAGATCACTGGGTGCCCACCTCATGCCCCATATCTCAGGGGATATTAGTCCTAGTACCACCAGTTGCTTCCATTCAATGAGAACTGAAACAACCAGCTCAGAATGTTTAATCTTGATGCAGACGTGGGTGAGCTAGATTCCACTCCAAGAAATTGCATTTACAGTTCTGTACTTTTTATCTTCAGCACTGTAGCAAACCACACTGTTGTCCAGACATGAGGCAAACCTGAATGCCAGAATTAACACCAAATCACTCAATACATCTTTAGAATTAACTCATTATCATAACACTGGAAAATGGAACATTGATCCACTCAACACAGTAATCCAAAGGGTCTGATTTTATGGTCTTCTGCAGACAATTTACTAGAAGCTGTCACTCTAAATTTATACAACAAAGCCCCCCCAGAATGCCTGAATGTTCAGAACAGAGGGGATGAAATGAATTGCAATAAAAAAAAAAACCACTTGCAGCTTAGACATGCAAAATATTATGAAAGGCTTCTTGTCTCAAATACAGAGTTCTACATCTTCCCTCCTGTGATGTTTGCACATTTATGCATTCTATAGAGAGAAATTGCTTTGACTGTAAATATGCACCCATTACAAATCCAGATTTCATCCTCTGCCTAGTTTGGTTTGGTTTGGTTTTTTTTTTTTTTTGGGGGGGGGGGATGTGGGAAAGCAGGGTGGGCTCTGCAATATACATAAGCATGGAACAGATTGTGAAGTGAGCTTTATTTTCTCCACTTTTTGGATCATCTTGAAGCATTCTTTTTCTCCATCTATTTGATGTGAGGAGGCTGCGCTCTTTTCACTTGCAGCTTGCATGCAGCAAGCATCACAACCTCAGGGATTCATAACTCGTCATAGTTCAGATAACTAATTGACAGAAATCAGCCCCCAGAGAGGTCTTCTTGTAGATTCAACAGCTCTTTACACTGAAGGACAGTGTAACTCAAAGCTAACATCCTCTTGAGCTTTGAACCAAGACCTGAAGGTCACCCCATGTAAGCTTAATCAGACCGACGTGGAAACAGATTTCCTTGTAAAAGCTTCTGCATGGAATAAGGTGCTCCTGAGCTCTGCTTGGCTGGGAAGGCACTGCACACACTGACCAAGGGACCTAAATCACCCAAACCCAAGCAAGATCCACCACATCATTCAAATGCAGCCCAGCTCTGGAAGGAGAAGAGGGTTTGCGTGGTTCAAATGAGAGCTGTAGGTCATGGCTAGCTGAAGAATGGGCTGCTGCACTGCCAATGGGCAGCAGTGGGCTGCACTGGCCACAGCTCCCAAGGCTTTCAGCAGAGATAAAGCCCTGGAGAACATTCCACTGGATGTGCTAGAAGCAGATGTTTGGGCTGGATGTCTGCTGGAAGAGACACCTGTGGTGCAGATGGTGGGTAAGCCATAAAATATGTTCACTTTTATATTAATTGGGTTTTGCATCCCAAGGTAGGGGTGGAAAAGATTACATTGTTCTGTAATTACATTGAACAAATTCCAATCTACTCGTTTGCATTCTTAATTTTGACAGACTGATTTTTTTTAATTGATTTTCTTTGTTTCCTTCCATGCACAACACATTTCAAAATGAAGTGAGACTTTTTTGAATGAAACCCAAGTTATTTAGCAAAGGTATTATTGAGACCTGAAAGCATCCACATTCGAGAACCTAGCAGAGTCCCTTGGAAATTGTCACAAAGATGAATTGTGAATCTTGAATTGTTTAGACTGAACTTCCAACTCTTTTACCCAGTCCATGATGTGGAAATTCCCTTCTCCAGCTAGGTGCTTGCAGAGGCTGAGTTTAGCCCTAGATCTTTGCTTTGCTGAGAGAGAAAAAAACCCCAACAGCTCAATTAGCTCTCTGTCTCTTGCACTTGAGGGCATGTTTCCAATCCTTTTGTCATTCACTGGTACATATCTGATCCCATTCCAATTTATCAGCATCATTCTTGGGCAGTAGCCAGCAGAGAGGGACACAGCAGTGAAATAGTAGAATAATCTGCTAGTAATTAAAATGCCTTTCTTCTTTCTTTTTTTTTTTTTTGCTTTATCAGAAGAACCCAGTATCTGTTTTGACTGCAGCATCTTCAAGAGCCCATTTGTTCAGCTCTCATCTCTTGTGATCACAACATATTTGTTGGTGCCTGCTCCTAAGACAGACACTTTCAGGTGACTAATACTGAATTTAAGTAAACTTCAACATTAATTTATGTCCTAGTTAATAACTTAATGAGTTAATTTAAACTGGAGGGAGAGGGAGGACGAGCCTGTGTGGAAGCTCAGAAGCAGAGAATGGTGGGAGTTGGAGGGACCTCTGGAGATCATCTAGTCCAATTCCCCCTCCTAAAGCAGGGTCACCCACAGCAGCTTGTCAGGAGCACGATGTCCAGGCAGAGTTGGAATCTCTCCAGAGGAGAAGACTCCACAACTTCTCTGGACAGTTTGCTCCAGTATTTTGTCACCCTCCAAATAAAGAATGCCATGAGGGTGCAGGCCCCAAACCTAGAAGATGTGGATTCAGATCTCTCTACTTCCCACACATACATTTGATGACCTTGAACAAATCAGATTAGCTTCTTGTTTCTTACTTCTCTACCCATGTTATGCAGATGATAATATTCCTCATAGTACTGGGGGAGTTGGAAGGATAAATAGATTAGAGAGATGAGCCAGATCATAGCTTTATTTCCATTTACAGTGTATAAATGTATAGGAACACACTTTCGCTCTTCTGGCCAAGCATAAAATGAAACATTTGGAAGGTAAGATCCAAAGAATTTCATTAAGAATCCATTGCAAATTGCAAATGACACCTCCTGTATCGGAATGTGAATTGTGAGCTGGGTGTTGCAGAAGTGCAAAATTATTCCATAAATTATCTATGACAAAGTCAAGAAACGTAGCAGTCAAGAAAAAGGAAAAAAAAGAGAGAGAGAAAGCATCAGCAAAGCCATAGTTTATTTTTAGTTCCTCAAACTGTGCACAGCAACATGTAGAATACAGAAATAATCATTCCACTGTGAGGTGGTGAATTAAAACCAGAGAGACAACTTCAAAAGTAAAAAAAAAAAAAAAAAAAAAAAAAAAAAATTCTTAATTTAATTTGTGAATTTGTGAAATTTGTGCCTGATGATGTCCCCTCAAAGCATATTCATCAGCCTTCGTTGTCATGATGGTGTGAGATGATGTGATTCTAGTTCATCTATTTTCACATTTCAATACTCATCTGAAGATTTCCCTCATATTTCAAAGGATAGGATGGATCCAGCTATGATACCTCATCTATCCTTCATCAAATTTGGGACAGAGTTGGATTTTATACTCAGCTGAAGTTCAGCTTAAAGAGTCTAGAAGTAGGTTAGAGAGAAAAGTAGATGATTAGAGAGAAGAATTGTCCCTTCCCTTTTCTCTAGTCCTTTGCTAGCTGTAGGATGAACTTCCTACAGATATAGAATCATAGAATCATAGAATTGTTAGGGTTGGAAGGGACCTCAAGCATCATCCAGTTCCAACCCGTCTGCCATGGGCAGGGACACCTCACACCAGATCAGGCTGCTCAGAGCCACATCCAGCCTGACCTTAAAAACCTCCAGGGATGAGGCTTCCACCACCTCCCTGGGCAACCTGTGCCAGCATCTCACCCACCCTCACGGTGAAGAACTTCTTCCTAATATCCAGTCTGAATCTACCCACTTCTAATTTTGCTCCATTCCCCCCAGTCCTATTGCTACCTGACATCCTAAAAAGTCAGGTAACCAACAAATAACTGGTGTGCATTTGTTCAAAGAGTTGCTTTGCTGTGTCCCTCTGCACATTCTCTTCTTGGCCCAGGTCCATCACCACTGCCTTTCAACAGGCATCTTAGGCTGTCATGATGTATCTGCCTTAAATGAGACCTGCAACAGGCAAAGGCAGCAGAACAGGCAGCAGAAAACCTGGCCCTGAGGAGATGGTACTGGATGGTGCTGTTCCTGTAAACACATTTCCATTGCTTTTAAATTGTCATCATCCTCTGGGTAAGCAATCAGCCACCTCAGCATGAAATCCATGCTTTGAAGCCCTCTGAAGGCACATTTAAACAGAATTGTAGTCTTTTGCCATTATTGGAGCAACTAAACAAGATAATTACTGGGTTTAAAATCCTAAGGGATTCACTGTATTAATTAATATGGATCTGTCTGCCCAGACTCCCTTGGGATATGAATAAGGAGAGTGATCTTCCAAAAACTGTTGTAGTTGAATGGGTCAATCCTACTTATTAAAAACAACCCAAGGTGCCACGACTTTACAGAAGATCTCAAAGGCTTTGATGAAATGAATATCAAATATCTCCTCAAGACTTGTATACTTGGAGCCCTGCAGCAGCCTGAGCAGAGAGGTTGTGGAGCCTCCTTCTCTGGAGAGACTCCTGCCTGGACATGATCACAGAATACCTCTCCAGGCATGGTGACTCCACCACTGCCCTGGGCAGACTGTTCCAGTGGTTGACAACCCTTTCAGTGAAGATACCATGGCACATGATCTAGATGAACCTGCTTTAGCAGAGGACTAGATGATCTCCAGAGCTCCCTTCCAGCCCCCACTGTTCTGTGATTCTACTGAATCTCCACCACTACATAGAATCATAGAATCATAGAATCAACCAGGTTGGAAGAGACCTCCAAAATCATCCTGTCCAACCTATCACCCAGCCCTAGCCAATCAACCAGACCATGGCACTAAGTGCCTCATCCAGGCTTCTCTTGAATGTCTCCAGGGACGGTGACTCCACCACCTCCCTGGGCAGCACATTCCAATGGCAAATCTCTCTCTCTGAAGAACTCCCTCCTAACATCCAGCCTAGACCTCCCCTGGCACAGCTTGAGACTGTGTCCTCTTGTTCTGCTGCTGGTTGCCTGGAAGAAGAGACCAACCCCCACCTGGCTACAACCTCCCTTCAGGTAGTTGTAGACAGCAATGAGGTCTGCCCTGAGCCTCCTCTTCTCCAGGCTGAACACCCCCAGATCCCTCAGCATCTCCTCACAGGGCTGTGCTCCAGACCCCTCCCCAGCTTTGTTACCCTTCTCTGGACACCTTCCAGTACCTCAGCATCTCTCTTGAATTGAGGAGCCCAGAACTGGACACAGCACTCAAGGTGTGGCCTGAGCAGTGCTGAGTACAGGGGAAGAATAACCTCCCTTGTCCTGCTGGCTACACTATTCCTGATCCAGGCCAGGATGCTACATGGGAGCATTAACTGAATTAAGAGTAGGAGGGAAAGACTGAACACCATCCCACAGCTCAGATTTTGTTTCACTAGCTCTGAATCCCTAGGCTGCTACTTAAAAGTGTTTGTGTGCTTGCAGCTATTCACCTCTAATTTTCTTCAATCCTCAGGACTAAGAGTATGACATTTTTCCACATTAAGAACAAACTGAGCATGTTAGTCAGGTGCTACAATATTTCTTTTTTGCACTTTGCTGTTTATAATATTAATAGATGTGCTTTAAGAAGTGTACTATTGAACTGTCAAGAATGATTTGTTACCAGGTGTTAGCATAATTTGCCAGCTGTCATATTTTAATTTGCCTAAAATCTGACACTTAAACTTTAGTGGCAAATCAAGATATATAGCAGAACTTATTTAGTGCTACAGTAGCTAAAGGCTAAAAAAAAAAATAATAAAAAGAAGGTCTGAGTATCCTACAATTGATATTTGTATTTTCAGGTAGAGAACAGATTCTGAAGTCTACTTTTACTGATATCTCACACTGAATTGCTACAGTTCTCCACAAAAGCTCTTTTTTTTTTTTTTTTTTTCATTTAAGGAGTTCCAGCAGATGCTGCAGGCTCTCACTCAAGTGTGTGTTGACTCATATGAAGAATTCTTCAGCTGCCTTTGGTGAGTAGGAGGCACTCATTATATGAAGAAGAGCACAGAGGAGAGGCAAGATCTTATGCACAGTCAACATTGTCCTTAAATGCAATGAATTCAAGACTGCTCTACTCTTTTGGGCTCTTATCTAAGGGACTGGTCTGCTTAAGAACCTACAAGATCAGAAGATGAAGGCATAACTTATTTATTAACTGTACCTGGACAATGACAAGTAAGCAGATGACAATACAGAGGCTTGCTAGAGAAACTTGATTTGTCATTTCTATTTAGACTTACTTGCACTTCAGATCAAAGATTGGAGTATGAAAGAGTGTAATAGGTATATTTTGATATTAGCGAAACACTTGATTTTTTTTTTTTTCTCCATGAAAAATCATATTTTGAGCATTTGCCTCCTCTGAATAGAAATGTTCTCTTCTGCAGTCTGGATTAAAAAGTGATCGATTACATACAATGAGAAAAAAAAAAAAACTATTTATGAAGTTACAAAGAATTCTATGAGCTTCACCATCTCATTGAATCTGATTTTATTACCTAACGTTTTCAACCTCAAAAAGATGAGAATCAGTAATATGGAAATGCAGATTTATTTTGTAGGGAAGATTTGTAATATGGAAATGCAGATTTATTTTGTATTATATGTAGGGAAAAGCAAAATAATAAAAGGCCCTTAAAATTTAGGGCTGCAAGTGGAGAAGCATCACAAAATTCTTTTGGTTGGATGAGACTTTTGTGACCATTAAGTCCAAAGGTTAAGCCAGCACTGCCAAGTGTATTCCATGAAACCCTGGCATGGATTTACATCCCATGGGTACTCCTGTTGGTGTCTGTCAGGAACATTCAGTCCTTTTTATTGGTGCACCCTTCCCAGAGCTATTACTGCTCTGCTGTTTGGAGAGTGTTGGGATAACTTTGATGGTACGAACCTAAATTTAGCATAAATGGCCTCATTTTTGATTTCTAAACATATTTTTGAATCTGAGTGTATCAAATAATCTTTTTTTGAAGGGAGAAGTTCAGTGAGGGATGCAGGAAGCTCTTTATTATTTCCCTGCTCTCATAATTATTTACCTTTCCATCAATCTTTGTGTCATCTGAAACTTTGATGAGCCAATCATTATTGAAAGCGATTAAGCGGTAAGCAGACCACCAGCACTGCACTTAATTATGATCTCACCCTGATGTCTGCATCCCAGATCCATTAGCTTGCTCACTTTTAATATATTTAACCTGTGTTTTATTGCTATTGAATAATTCTCATTTTTAATCCAAACAGTCCCAGGACTGACTAAAAACACTGTACAAAAATCAGAGTGTGCACGAGCAGCGCAGAAACCACACTTGTAATGTTATCAGCCAAACAAAATCAGGTGGCTTTGTTGGACATGAAGAAGATCATGTGGAATGACCATCATCTGCCCAGCTTCAATTCTTCATCTCTGGAATCTTTTACCAGTCACTCCATCATTTACCCAGGACTGAGGTCACGCTAAGTGACTTAGAGGTATCAAGGTCGTGTGGTTGGTGTAGCTGGAGTACTGACACAACATTAATACTCTCCTAATCTGGTAGGATTTCCCTAGTGTTCTGTAATGGATTGAATTTGAAAGTTCTGCCAAGATAATCTCAACTGGCTACAGAGGTCATCCTCTGCAGCTGATACCAGCACTGTCAATTTGTATTTATATGTGGTGTATAACATCCTCAGTAGTTATTAGATGATTCCTAAATACTTCGTCCTCGTATTTCTTTGGAAAGTAGGAGACATAAATGTTTATGGAGCAGTTCTCCTTGCTCTGCATCATTATTAACAAGCTTATCACCACTATTGTGAAGCAGTAAGTTTAGAACACAACCAGGATTACTCTTGTACAAAAAAATAAATAATAATTATAGTTGCATCTTATTTTCCTCAGTGTTTATGAGTTGACTTGTCCTGAGAACTTTTGCTTTTCCTTTTAACTTTAAAGTCCTTCCACCTACTGATGCATATGTTCTGCATATATTCTGTCTTTTCTTCACATTGTGGCAGTTTGGGCTGGGTGCCCCCTGCCACTGCTGCATAGATACACCTCTGGTGTCCTGGGTGCCCACCCAATAGGGGTGGACACAGGAAACGGCGTATTTCTACCCATAAATCCTGCACCCTATAAAGCCACCTGCAGAGTCATTCTCTTCCTCTTTCTTCCCTCTCTGCTCCCATGGGAGATGTCCTCTCTTATCGGGTAATGCCGGGGGAGTATCCTCAAGGCCTCTTAGGCCTGACTAGGCCTAATGCCAGGAGGAGAATGGAGGGGGGGCAGTCTCAGACCTGGCCACCCTGAGACTTGCCTAGCAGTGGGAGGGGGGGGAAGGAAGTGCCCTGAGGGATTGGGTAGACCCTCAAGTGGGAGGAAGGGAGGATTGGGAAGCTTTTGGGAATTCTGTGAGGGGGCTCTGCATGCTTTAGGATGTTCTTTTCCACTATGCTTTGTAGTTTGTAGTTTTCTGTAACTTCACCAATTGCTTTTCCATTTAAACTTTTCCATCACTCTCCAATCCGTTTGTGTGAGTCTCATTCTTTTGTCCCTTTCGGGGCAAGAGATGTTCTGGCTGGCCTCAAACCAGCACACACATTTAATCAGAGAATCATAGAATCAGTCAGGGTTGGAAGGGACCACAAGGATCATCTAGTTCCAACCCCCCTCCATGGGCAGGGACACCTCACACTAGATCAGGCTGGCCAGAGCCACCAGCCCCATTTCATTTAATGACTTCCACAGAAAGTACCTTCCCCCCACCCCAATTATAAAATCAGTTTGAATTCTTCATCTAGGTGCTCTAAAATTTTTATCTTTCCACATTTGAGGGTGGTGGGGCCCTGGCCCAGGTTGTGCAGGAGGATGGTGAGGTCCTGGCCCATGTTGTCCAGAAGTGGTAGAAGCCCCATCCCTGGAACTATCCCAGGTCAGTTTGGATGGGGATCTATGCTACCTGCAGATGTTGCAGATGTCCCTGCTGAATGCAGGAGGGTTGCAGCAGATAACCTTTAATGGTCCCTTCCAACAAAAAGCATTCTATGGTTCCTATACTGATTTTCCTGGCCTGCTAGGACCTATGACCATCATCTTCTGACTTACTCCAAAACCAGTTTTGGACTATCTGATATAACCATCATGCCCTGTGTAACATCAGGTTTATCCTACAATAATGGCATTAAACTTTCATGGCAGACAAAGAAAATGTCAGAGTCCAAGAACAGGAATGGGGAAAGAGCTGAAAAAGAAAGTGTCTGTGGAAGCTGGAGAAGACTAAAGGGAGGCAGAGAAAAAGGCTTTATACTGGGGGAATGATTGATGTCTTCTCCATGTCTACCATCAACAGCATGTGGAATCCTTCAAGATTTTTAAGATGTCAGGTAATGATAGGACTGGGGGGAATGGAGCAAAACTAGAAGTGAGTAGATTCAGATTGGATGTTAGGAAGAAGTTCTTCACCATGAGGGTGGTGAGATACTGGAACAGGTTGCCCAGGGAGGTGGTAGAAGCCTCATCCATGGAGGTTTTCCAGGCCAGGCTGGATGTGGCTCTGGCCAGCCTGATCTAGTGTAAGGTGTTCCTGCCCATGGCAGGGGGGATTGGAATTAGATGATGCTTGAGGTCTCTTCTAGCCCTGATAATTCTATAATTCTATGATCATTAACTTAATCTAGAAGGAAGATTTGGGTAAGACACAAGGAAAACTTTTCTCAGTGTAAGACCAGTTAAGCATGGAGCATATGGAACTTTCAAAACCTTAATAATGGGAGGCTTTTGGAACTGATTCTACACTAAAAGCTATCAGCTTTGGGAAGGTGTGGGAAAATGGATGAATTAGGTCACCTCTGAAGATGAACCAACAGCCCCTTTCAGACCTTGAAAAGGTTGCTTTTCTAGATCCAAAGCTCTGGGAAACCAAACAGGGGAAATGATTTGAAGGCTCAGGGACATTTATTGCCAGCTACAATAATAATAATAATAATAATAATAATAATAATAATAATAATAATAATAATAATAATAATAATAATAATAGTAATCATACTAATGCCATGTCATAAAAAGCTAGTGAATATATTAAATACACCATTATATTTATTGTAACAATTAAACCAGCAAAAGCTTAATAACTAATGAAGCTGGAGAGAACTTGGCTTTCAAATAAATTTGGTGATAAAGAATTCTTTCTGACAACAGCATTTATCATGGGCTACCTAGTTCTGCTGTAGCTATTTGTTGTACTTAATAAACAATGAGAAATACATCTTTGTGCAGGAGAGTAGCTGCAATATGTGTTGTGCAATCTTCTTGAGGAATTGTAGCCAAGGCTAATTAAATGATTCTAATTAAAATTGTGGAGATAGGAAGGAAATTAATGGCTTCATTTGTACTATTTGTGTATTTCATTGTCAAGTGTACTGGATATAATTGTAGTGCAAAGAAGGAATCATCCAAAGTAGTTTTTCCTCTGCTGATTCCTCATTCCATCAATTTAGAGCAGAGGCTTCATTTGCTTTATCTTCAAGAGGGAAACAATGCTTGGCAAAAAAATTGTAAAAACCTCCACAAAGTTATTGTCTTGTTTGGAGCTGTTAGATGGAAAATACACTTATGGAACAAAACAAAGGTTAACCTTCAATTAAACATACTAAATATATTTAGTGAGCTATTGAAAAGCCATAATGTCTCAGCCCACATGGTTCACTGAAGGCTTATGAACAAAACAAATTATAATAGAAGCAGAAGGAGTTTTCAGATGGTGTGTCTCTAATGTGTGACTGACAAAGGAATGCAGTATTCCTCCTACCATCTATTACACGCAGCTTGTATCAGATAAAGAAAGAAGAAAAATCTATATTAATACTAATTTTTCCCCCTCTTTTTTAAACTGTGAACAGCCTCTCATATACAAAAGCAGAAGAAACCTGTTTATTCCCTTCCCTCCCCACCCCAGGGTAAGGTTTACATCTCTCTTGTTCAACTGGAGCTCTTCATATTCCGTGGATGATGAATCACATTGGACATAGCCTCCAACTCGCACTAACTGCTTCACGTGTTTTGTGTGCCTGGAAGAAATCCAGCTGAGCTGTGTGCAGGTTAGCTGTGTCTCTTTCTCCAAGCAGCTTCTTGATGTCTTGCTTTTCCTTGCTCCTTTCCTCCCCACCTAACAGATAACAGAATCTCCGAACACCAGCGTGGTGGGGGTTGGAAGTGATCTCTGGAGATCCAAGCCCCCTGCTATAGCAGAGGCACCCACCCAGCATCACAATGGCCAAGAGGATTTGGAATCTCTCCAGAGAAGGAGACTTCACCTCTCTCACAGCCTGCTTCAGGGCTCACACTAAAAAATTTTCTCCTCATGTTCAGGTGGAACCTCCTGGGTTCCTGTTTGTGCCTGTTCCCCCTTGTCCTGTCACTGGGTACCACTGAGAACGTTAGGGCCCCATCCTCTTGCTCCCCACCCTTTAGCTCTTGCTGAGCATTGGGTCTGCTCTTCTCCAGGCTGAACAGACCCAGGTCTTAGCCTTTTCTTCTCACAGAGATGCTCCAGGCCCCTCAGCATCTGTATAACACAGTGAGAGCTGTGACCACCCAGGACTCCTTCACTAGAGCTCACTGGTGGGACACCACCAGCAATGGGGTGGGATGGTCTCCCTAGGTTTCCTTTCAGGACACCCAGCACTGCTCAGAAAACTGCTAACTCATTTCAATGAATTTAAAGGGAGGCAGAAGTGTTTGAAAATTTCATTTCAACTAAAAGACATGGAAAGGAAAGATTCTGAAATTCATGAGCTTAAAATATGTTCCTGTTCGGCTGGAATGTGCTCATGAAATTTGTTTCTCTGACATGCCGACATTTCCTGCAGAAAGCAGATGTTCTTTGTGGAAATTTCTGATTAATCAAAAATACAGTTTCCTTTTTTTAAATTAGTTTCAGTCGAGCAATATTGACAACTGAATCACAGCTAAATCCTTTATACTGGAAAATAAAATCTGGCTTTATGGTTTTTTATCTAAATGTGCTCCCACAATGCCGTACACAAACTAACTTTTATAGCCCTGATAAGTGGAAATAGGTGGGAAATGAGGGTATATTTGAAAATTCTTCCATTGCAGGCATTTGTTAGAGCTAGCAAGGTTAATGGCTTCCTTTCTGCCTAAATCAGAGAGGTTAACCTGCAGCTTTAAAATCAGAACAAAAAGAGCTCTCCTGAAATTTCTAGTCCTGAGTAAACCAATTCTCTTTGAGGGCAGGGGACTAATTGCTCTTCTTTGTGAGTCCTCTTTTTGTCTCTCCACTTTTCTGCAACTCAGACAGCATGCTCAGGGAAAACCTCATGGTTGCCTCAGTCCTGATGGTGTGGCAATGTGGTTATCTTCATGAGGTTTCAGTGTGCAGCTGGGGTCTGGATAGCCCCAAGGCTCTCAGCCTTTGCTCCTCACAGAGCTGCTCCAGACCCCTCAGCATCTTTGTAGCCTTCACTGGACTCTACCCAGTAGCTCCCTGTCTCTCTTGAACTGGAAAGACAGGGACTGGACTCTAGATGTGGCCTCACTATGGCAGAATAGAAGGGGAAGAGAAGCCCTTAATGATTTATAATGGACATCCCTACTACATGCAGTAGATTTAAGCTCTGTGTGTGGCCCACAAAGTTGTAATAGTAAAGCAAAACATCTGGAGATGAGAACCTGATGTCTGCCTTGCACATGATTGAGAGGTTTCTCTTTGTACCTACTCTTGTTTGGCCCCACAGACTGAACGCTCCTTTGTGGCTAGAGCTGCTGTCATGAGCTGTGCTCCTGGTGTGCATCATCCCACCTGGCACTGCCCAGAGAGGTCCTTCTTGAGTGCACAGTGATTTGAGTGTGACCTGGGTGATGAGCAGGAGTGATCAGGAAATCTTTGGTCACCCATTCCTGCCCCCAGCTGAGATGGTAATGCAGACACACACGAAGCCCTGCACAGTCTCCACTTGCCTCCAGCTGCAGCCTTGGTAAGCTGAGTATTTAATCATTAGTGTCATGTTGTGTTGGAGTGATCACTGTGCTATCAGTAGCTGTAATACTCTAAGGATATAAGCAGAGCAAGTTCAGGAAAGACAGTATTTTTTATTAGATCAGCTGATAGAGCTGAAAAAAAAGCAGACAAGATCTTTATTCCCCATGGGAGACTATTTTTGGATGTGAAATAGAGGTCTTCTGTTTCCCATCAGGATATTCAATATTCTTCCATATGTTAGAGGGCCAGGATCAGGGTTGGGTTGGCAAAAATAGCTAAAAATTAAATAAAATGCAAACCAGATGATCTGTGGAGGTGTGGAATAGCTCCTTCATAAAGCCAGAACCACTTTCTCCTCTTTCCCTATGACGTGATGCTCACGTGCTGGTACCTCCTACGTGTGCCATGCAGGGGACCACCAGGTGCAGAGTGAACCACATCCTTTTCCTGAATCATTTGTCAAGGTGCCAAGAAACTAAAAGAAAAAATCCTCTGAATTCCTCATGTGAAGGGCTGTGGGTTTGTTACTAACTCCTGATCATACAGGTACAAAGGTGAGCTTTCAAACCCTGTTGTTGTTCTAATTAAAATTATTGTGCTAAATAACTTTCTCCTGGCAAAATAAAAACCCAGAATGTAAGTCTCTGCTGCACAGAGCCAAGAGCTGTTTGCTACAAGCTGTGAGGAATCATTGCTCAATAACAACGAGAAGATCTTGCTCCTTTCTTGGGGGGAGCAGCTGTGATGAGCTGCAGTCTTAGGAGCATGCAAGCATTGCAAAGGTTCTTGAGAAGCAGTATGAAAACATTGCTACAGGACCTTCCTAGTTTGGCTGAAGAATCTGCAACAACCAATTTGCTTTAAAAATTTTTTTCCCTCTTAAATTGTTTGACAACTGTCCAAAAATAAAATGGAATTTTCTTCTTTTTATTGATTTAGTTTGCTTGGTTTGTTAATCCACTTGTAGCTCACTGTGCTTCAATGAATATTTCACAGAATCATGGGATCATAAAATAATTCAGGTTGGAAAAGACCTTTAAAAGATGGTGGAGTCCAACTGTTGACCTAACACCACCATGGCCATTAAGCCCTGTGCCTTTAAGCATTCATTATGCAGCATGCAATATGGAAAGGGGTTGATTTGACACCTAGGTCAAATGGAGGCCTTCAAGAAGTCACAGACCACTGTTTTCATGCCAATCATATGGAAAAGCTTCTTTGTTGCATGGGTGCTGGAGCCCTGGGGCAGGCTGTGAAGTTTCTTTCTCTGGAAAGATTCCACACCCATCTGGACATTGTGATGCTGGGAAAACTGCTGTGGGTGCCCTGCTTTAGCACAGGGGTTGGACTGGATGAACTCCAGAGGCCCTTTCCAACCCCCATCATGCCTGCATTCTGTGAAAAACATTCCCAGTTGTGAATTGTGACTATAATGGTCCAGCAGACACTGTTGGACTAGTCCAGCTAAGAATACTCTGTGCTTAATATGAACCCAAAGACAGCTATTTTGGAGCAAAGAAAGGGCCCCACCTGCTATAAATAGATCTGCACCAGAGCATCCTGTTAAAAGGAAAAAAAAAAACTAAATCCCTGGTGCTCAGGAAACAAGTTCTGATGACACAGAACTGAAGGGCCAACACAGCTCACTATGGGATCACCTTCCTTCGACCTGACTGGGAGCTTCTGGGCTATTCATTGGTGCCTTGGCTTATTTTGAGAAGGGAACAAAGATTGTTCAAAAGGGGGAAAAAAAAAAGTGGATTTTCTTAAGAGCCAATGTTACTTTTCCTGGCTTCTTTCAAAGCACCAGAGGTAATGTTACTGGCTGCCTGGCTGTAAAAGGAACAGCAGGGATCAGATAAAAGGAGGACACTTGCTTTGAATTGTCTCTTCACCCCCTCTTATTTCACAATGATGTTGCCCAGCAGAGTGTTGTTTTTTTCTTTCTGTGACTTTTTTCTCTGCTGCTGGATAACAGAAAATAGTATATTACAAATACAGTAATCTTCCCATTTTCCTATTGAGCAATAGAAAAAAAAAAATGGAAGGAAGGCAAAATCTGCAGAATTAGGGAGTTTGCTGCTATGGCTCAAGTGGAGGTTTGTGTGCTGTTTACTGCAGCTCTGGTTCACGTGGCTCTGTGGGGAAGGAGCAGTAGAATAACTGGGAGATACTGCTGTGTAGGAAAGTAGGAAGCTGCCTGAGTATTAAATAAGAGGAAAATCAATGCAGTCCAAAGGTTGCCTCCAAGGAAACAAAACAACATTTATAAATACGTCTGTCTTGCTTCTTTTTTTTTTGCCTGCAGACTCTGCTAGTTTAGCTAAACCATCTACTAGAACACAGTGGATTTAGCCTATGGAGGCTGCTGTCTCCAAAATCCCTCACTGCTCATCATCACCTTGGCCAGAGGTCATTGTCTCTTCATGTCCTAGCCAAAACACTTGCATGAGCTCTCCAAAATCTATTTTGATCAATCTGAGCTGCCTTGGCTGAAGCAGGAAGTAGGAAATGCGTCCCCCAGCTCTGGTCTCAGTAGAGAGGGAGAAGGTGGAGTGGTGAAGCAAGGAAGGGACCAAATGGCAGCAGAAGGGTGAAGGGTTTTGGAAGACAGCCTACAGCCCCAGGTACAGAATGTCTTCATCCATTGCACTCAACACAGGACTTACAGACAGGATGGACAAGCTCCAATTTATCAGGGATAGAGGGGTCCCAACATGCCTCTCAATGACTGTTCTGATCATCCCTTCTCCCTTTAGACACCTTCTCTCCTGTGCTGGGGCTAACTGGATTTATTTCAGTCTTTAGGTGAGACTCTGAACAGGTTGCCCAGGGAGGTTGTGGATGTCTCCTGTGTGGGGTTGTTCAAGGCCAGGTTGGATGAGGCCTTGAGCAGCTGAGTCTAGTTGAGAGGTGTCCCTGCCCACCACAGGGAGGTTGGAGTAGATGATCTCTGTGGTCCTTTCCCCCTTAAGTGATTCTATGAGTCTGTGATTTTATGATTCTATGATTCTGTGTCTCTATGATTCTCTGATGCTATCATTCTATGATTCCTGGTCATGAGATCTGGGCCAGAGCAGTGGCTGCAGTGACCAGCCCTCTGCTAAGGTTTACGCTCATGGGTTTGCTTTCCTACTGATCTATCAAGTGGGAATGAAATATGATGTAAAGAAAGCAACCCAGAATCAATTTCTCTTTATCATGCTATTTTAGTTGACCAGAGAACTGTTAAATACAGATTCAAGAACTCTAAGATCTTCCTTCACGGCTTGGCCTTTGAGTGAACATTTTTTACATTTTATTACAAACATCACATTTGTTTCTTCTGTGTTGCTGACTGTGGTCAATGCCAGTGAGAGAATGAGGAGACACTGACAAACCAGACACATAGATCATTAAAGCAACCTCCATCCCTTACTGCAAACCAAGCCTCTCATCATGTGCAGCTCCCAAGTTATTCAAATTTCCATCTGCATTTTTAATACAGATGACATATCACCTAATTACATAATTACATGAGGCTTTGGAATGGCTCAGTGATTTGGGGGAGACAAAAACTTCTCTGGCAAGCCCCATGTGATCATAAGCTCTGCAATTCTGGAGGGGGTTGCCAGGTTCTATATATGTTTTTGTCAGTATTTTCACTTGGTGTTTCCCTGAAATCATTAGAGTTTAATGGGCTATAAAGTAGGAAACATGGTTGGGTTTAATTGTTTTATTTTGATTATTTTGATTTTCTTCTTTAAATGCAGCCATCTAAAATAGGCTGCCAAAAGAAGAATTAGTTAGATTTCAGAGGAAAGGCCAAATTAATCTTTTTTTTTCTCTGCATAAATACTTCCAGGATAGTAAAAGCATTAGGCCATACTTAAGGAAAGACACTAAATGGAACAAAGTCCAATGGAAGTAGAAACAAATAGGCAATGTTACATTGCAGTTTGGCCTTGAATCTCTTTAGTTAAGGAGAGGTGCAGCTTGGAATGAGGGAGTTTTGTAAGGATCATGTCATACCTTGTGGCTTTCCTGCTGAACTATTGACTTGTGTGAATATCTGCCATAGGGACAGTGGTTGTGTGACCCTCAAGTATTTGCAGAAGCAAAATCTGTATAATTCCAGTGTGGCCAAGCCTCTTCTGTACCTTCTAGTGGTATAATAATGATTTTTTCTAAGCCACACTGTCTTGTAGTTCACCTCTGCAAACAGCTGCTGTTTTATAGCCCTAGAAATGTTTGAAGATGAGCTTCCTGTACCTTATGAGTCTTGGCCCAACTCGAGGCTATTTCCTCTCATCCTACCACTTGTTACTAGGGAGAAGAGACAAGCCCCCACCTGGCTCCAGCCTCTTTTCAAGGAGCTGTAGAAAGCCATAAAGCCTCTCATCAGCCTCTTTTTCTCCAGGCTAAACAACCCTAGTTACCTCAGCTGCTCCTTACCAGTTCTGCTCTCCAGACCCTTCATCAGCTTTGTTGCCCTTCTCTGGATAAGCAGATGTTGAACTATCTATGTGGAAGGTGGTTGTCAGCGTTAAATGATAGGTTAATTAGCACTGAAATTAGTGGTTTAGTTTGGGATGGGAGGAGGATTCTGATTAATGGATTAATAATACTGAGCTATGTACTTCATTAGATGCTTGCCTCCACAAAGCCCTAATGTGATCCCCTTAAATCATGCTTGAGCCTAAATGATGAAGGTCTCTTATCCTTTCGAGAGAACCCAAGAACAACCTGTCTGCCAGCCTGAGAGGCACTGTGCAGAGTCCTCAGATCCTTCTGTTGCCTCTGGTGGAGAATGAAGTCATTTGTGGTGCAGGACCTCATGCAGAATTTTGGGAGTTAGATTCCTTACTGCTGTTATGTGCTTACTACTTAATCGTAGAACATAGAACCATAGAATTGTTTCAGTTGGAAAAGACTTCTAAGATCATTGAGTTCAACTAGCAACTCACCACCACCATCATGACTAAATCATGTCCCAAAGTGCCATTTCTACAATGTTTCTTGAACACCTTCAGGGACAGTGACTACACCACCTCCCTGGGCAGCCTCTTCCGATGCGTGACCACTCTTTCAGGAAAGAAGATTTTTTTCCCTAATGTCCAACCTAAATCTGCCCTGATTCAACCTTAGGCCACTTCTTCTCATCTGGGAGAAGTAGAGGTCTAGTGAAGTTCCTATGGAATGTTTAACTGAAAATAGAGGAGTGGGGAAAGTTGATGTGCTACTGGGAAATGTTTTCAAATATTCAGTTACTCAGCCACTCTCCCCCTGAGGCTTATTCCATCACCTCATCCTGGAATATGCCCTCAGGAGAGTCAAAGGACTGGCTTCTCAGCAGATATTAAAATACTGCCATTTTGGTGACAAATCAGGGAAAACCTGTTCATTGAAGCAGACACAAGCTTGTTAGTCTAGGGGAGCTTCATTTGCTGGTGAGTGCTCTGCAGCACCTTCTCTGAGCTGCCCCTGTGATTTGCTGAGCTTGGCGAGACAGGTCTTGGAGTAAGGGGCTGGATTGTGAGACACCCTAAGCAGAAGAACTGTTAACACCAGAGACCCCATGACACACTTAACCTTGCCTCTGAGCCTTGCCAGCACTAGGTCTTTTAGAGAAATAAAAATGAGACATCGAGAGGAGTTAGATAAGACTTTGTTGCCCAGATGCATTTCTGTGCATACAACAGTGAGCAGGCAGCAGCCACAATTATTTCTCCAGTTGCTGCTATTAAAATGCTTCTGGGCTGATTACACAGGCAGGTCTCTGAAGGTGTCTGTTAAGTGGAGTTGCCTTTTGTACAGCTGCAGCATCTTCCTGTCTTCTCAAGCAAGCTGAATTTTACTGACAAGTGCATGTCACGCTTCCATATCTTGCATTGATTTGCCATTAATCTGCATTTCCTTTAGCACTCTGAAGGGAAGTTAGGCAGAGATACACGGTGTCCTGATTAACACCTGAGTGCAGAAGCATTTCTGGTGTGCTTGATTATTAATAGAACAAGTGTAGTTAATTGCATTGGTTGAATCATCCCTGTCACTGATTAATGACTAAGTGTACTCTTTGGATTTTCAAGATCTTAGGGCTGAAAGAGAAAAGCTCAGACATTATTATCCCATCTGAAAGGCCTTTTTTTTTTTTAATGATGAAGACAACTGTTTGTAGAGAGAACATTTGATATCTTTTTATAGAGTGTAAACATACACCATCTAAAATTAAACCATTTTAGTCTTGCCTTTTGTTGCAGTCATAGCAATGCGTGACTGATGCAGCTCAGTGAGATACAAAGTGCTCTCGGAAAGATTCAATGCACTGCTTTTCCTATGACTGAATTTAATCAAACTGCATTTAAAATGTTGTGCCAGTCACAAAAAGAACTGGAAAATCATAGAATCACAGATTCATAGAATTGTTTGGGTTGGAAGGGACCTTAAAGATCATCCAGTTCCAACTCCCCTGCCATGGGCAGGGGCACCTGCCACCAGCCCAGCTTGCTCAAGGCCTCATCCAACCTGGCCTTGAATACCTCCAGGGAGGTAGCATCCACAATCTCCCTGGGCAACGTGTTCCAGTGTCCCCCCCACCCCTACTGCAAAGAATTTCTTTCTAATACCTGGTCTAAATCTACCCTCCTCAAGCTTCAGTCCATTCTCTCTCATCCTATCACTACAAGCCCTTGCAAACAGACCCTTCTCCGCTTTCTAGTGATCCAGTGTCTCACCATCTTCACCGTGAAGAATTTCTTCCTAATCTCCAATCTAAATCTCCCCTCTTCCAGCTCAAAGCCATTCCCTCTTGTCCTATCACTACAAGGCCTTGTAAAAAGTCCCTCCCCATCTTTCTTGTAGCCCCCCTTCAGGTACTGGAAGGCTGCTCTAAGGTCTCGTTGGAGCCTTTTCTTCTCCAGGCTGAAAAGCCCCAACTCTCTCAGCCTGTCCCCATAAGGGAAGTGCTCCATCCCTCTTCTGATTATCTTCATGGCCTCCTCTGGATCTGCTCCAACACTTCCACGTCCTTCTTGTGCTGGGGGTTCCAGAACAGGACTCAGTTACCCAGCTCTTCTCTCCTCTACTTTCACAAGAGTGGAGTAGAGGGAGAGAATCACTTCCCTCATCCTGCTGGTCACAGTTCTTTGGATGCAGCCCAGCACATGGTTGCCTTCTGAGCTGCCTGTGACCATTGCCAGCCCTTGATGAGTTTTTCATCAACTGACACCCCCAAGTCCTCTCCTTGAGACTGCTCTCAAGTAGGACTGAAGGAATGAAAGTATTCTATATGATGTATTTATACTACAGGAGCCTCCTCATGCAGCCTTCCCAAGTCAATAGTTCAGTATATGTTAATCTCGCATCATCTCTCAGTGAATTTGAAATCCTGGGGGAGACAAAAAACAGGTGGGTAAGCTCCACACAGTCCTGCTGTGACTTTAAATTGTCTTCATTCACATTTCCAACAACCACCCTTACCAGTCAATGGTCTTTATACAGCCCTGCCAGAGTTAAGTGCTTGTGTTTTCAGAGGTGCTAGGAAATCAAAGTAGCGATAGCAAAAACCTGAGTAAAGATCATATCAGGCTGTGATACAAGTGTGATGGTTTGAAACTGTCTTTTTAATTTTTCCTTGCAAAGTTCAGAACAGAGAAAGTGAAAGAGTGTAAATAAGTCACTATTGGGTGTAAGAAAGCAAAATAACGATTGTTCTAAACACTTCCATTGGATAGATAGAAATGTTTAAGAACTATTACCCAAAACAAAGTAGGCATTCTGCACATTCTGCGTTCGGCAGTGGGGGCAGTTGCTGGGCTGTCTGGCTGCTGTTTCTTCTTCTCTTCTGGCTGAAGATAACACACACTGCCCTTGGCAGCTAAGTTAACAACTTTCTGCTTAACTAACTGTGCTTCTCTGTCCAGGGGGGTCTGGGGGGAAGCTCCTGGGAGAGGGAGGCCCCTTTGGGAGGGTCCCCTTGGGGGGAAGCAAAGGGAGATCGGTTGTGCTTTTTCTGTTGATTGTATATATTTGTGAATGTTGTGAATTTTGTATATTTGTACATATTCATTGCATTTCATTGTAGAATTTAGACTCTGCTTGTAAATACAGCTTTTCATTTGCTTCCAGACTGAGCTAGCCTGGTTATTGTTGGTGGGGGGGAATTTCAGCTCACACCGACACATACAAGGCACCAGGTCTATGGAGAAAAAAAATCCTCTCTCTCTGTCAAATAACTGGATACACAATGGGAAACAGACTGAATGAAGGAAAATTCAGGCCAAAGCTGCCACAATTGCATCCCAGCAACAGAAACAACCAGCAGGGAAAGATGCCATTGTCACAGCATACAAGTTCCACAGAACTCAAGAGCCAGAGGGTACTGACAGAATGAAACACAACCTCAGTGATGTTCTTGCTGAACTTGATGGAAGTGTTTCACCAAGTGGACAATGAAGCACTGTCATACAGCAGCAAGATCTACACTTTCAGTAATGGCTTATCAGATTGATGAGGGTCCATTGTTTGGAATGTTTCAGCACTTTCCTCACTTCATCCATAGCTTTGCTCAGCATTGATTTTTTGTGTCACTGTATATCTGTGCTGCTTGGTTATGGCTGGGGGAAGCATTTCATTGAACATCAGGCAGCCACGGTCTTCATGTATGCAGATCTCTTCCAAACCTCTTAAAAGTAAGCTCCACCAGGAATATACCTGATTTTCTGCTGTTGAGGAACTGATTGGATCCTCATAGCTTCAGTTCTTTCGGCAACCCAGCATGACCTTCAGCAAGAGGGCAGTGAAGAAGGTCCCATATTTAGGGCACACAGTGGACTTGCCATCCTGACAAGGACATGGGCTAGCACAGGTTTTCTCCTGGTTTATACTTGCAGCAAATCACAGAATCAGAATCACAGAAGGGTGGGGGTTGGAAGGTACCACTAAGGATTATCCAGTCCAACCTCTCTGCTACAGCAGGGGCACCCACAGCAGCTTGCCCAGCATCACAATGGCCAGGTGGACTTGGAATCTCTCCAGACAAGGAGACTCCACAACCTCTCTGGGCAGCCTGCTCTATGAACATGATACATAGAGTTGAAGTTGTTGAAGTTCCAACCCCACACCCAGTATCAGGCCCTTTGAGTGCTCCCAGATATGAATGCACAGGCACAGCAGTGTGCAGAAATATTTATTCTTCAACCTGAAATATGAGCCCTCCCTTTTCTCCCCAAAGGGATGGCCTTTGTGCACTTCTGTGGCACCTTGCTGCTTTGGGTGCCTCAGCAACTGTAATATCACAATTATGGGAGCCACGTGACAGCAAAGGAACTCAAAACAAATGTCAAAAGCTCATCAGAGAATGACTCAGAGCAGGAGAGCTGGAGGAAGTGGGTGGAGAATTACCAAGTTTCCACACATTTATCAGGCTTAGTCATAATTTAGCTGCTGAGAAGCTAAGCTATGGCACAAACTGGGAAAAAAAATGTAGACGTGAAGTGCCACTGCAGGTGCTTCAGCTAAATCAGAACTGGTGGCACCTCTGAAGAGCCAGGTGCAGACAGCAGCAGAATGGAAGCTTCTGAATGCCTCTCTTAGATGAAGATTAATCTCATCATGGATCTATCCTGGGATAAATGAAGGGAAGTATGAGACCTTATTGTGGCCTTTCAGTAATTACAGGAAACCTGTAAGAAAGATGGGGACAGTCTTTTATCAGGGCCTGTTGTGACAGGTCAGGGACTGATGGGCTTAAAGCAAACAAGGGAGATTTAGACTAAAGAGAAGGAAAATAAAATTGACAGTGAGGGTGGTGAGACCCTGGCCCAGGTTGCCCAGAGAGGTGGGAGATGCCCCATCCCTGGAACCACTCCAGGTCAGGTTGTCTGGGGCTGTGAGCAACCTGCTCTTGTTGGGGGCTGTCCCTGCTGAGTGCAGGGGCAAGGGACTAGATGAACTTTGAAGGTCCCTTCCAACCCAAGCTGTTCTCTGATCACTGCTGTATCCAGTTCATGCCAAGTAATGACCTTTTTTGGTCCCATCTAAGCCACAGCATTCTCTAATTTATGAAAGCTTCACCCACTTCAGACTTCACCTGAGGGCAGGAAGTGACTGATGGCTTGGGTTGGTATGACACAAAGCACTGCTTCATTTTGATTTCAGCAGCAGGAAATTGATGAATGGTGCAATCTACAAACATCTCAGGGGAAAATTCAATTCTTATAGAAACTACATTTCACATAGAGGTAAATTTCTCTTCAGTCAAAAAAAACCCAAAAACTTCTGTGACAAATTTCTCAGAGTAGGGGTGGGCTCTCAGTGAATTTTTTATAGCCCTTAATAATTTTTATTAATTGGAAATCTTCCAGTTTCTAATGGTTTTGGACATTGGTTGTGACTAGTGATAGAACAAGAGGGAATGGCCTCAAGCTGCACCACAGGAGGTTGAGGTTGGACATTAGGAAAAAGTTTTTCACTGAAAGTGTTGTCAGGCATTGGAACAGGCTGCCCAGGGAGGTGGTTGAGTCACCTTCCCTGGATGTGTTTAAAAACCATGGAAATGTGGTGCTTGGGGATATAGGGCTTAGTGATGGACTTGGTAGAGTAAGGTTAATGGTTGGACACAATGATCTTGAAGGTCTTTTCCAACATAAATGATTCTGTGATCCTGAAATGGAGATTGAAGGCTTACATTTTCATTTTTACAACCCTACAGCCATAGCTCAGGACATCCTGTGTGATTTCAGTCACTTACCTAATTTTCCTGTAACTGATGACAGCACACATCGCACAATGCTTTAAAAGCAGGAAAAAAAAAAAAAAAAGAGGATTCTAAAAGCCATCAAGATGCCACAAAAAAGACAGCAAGCTCCATTTTGTCTTTTATTGGCCATCTGCCATCCCTGGGATGGGAGTCAATAACGATCTGTCAAATAATTAACAGAGCTAATAAATAGTCCCAAAGTAACCTCATTTGCCAGCCACTAGTAGCCACCAGTTGGAAATTAATGTACTGTAGCTATTTGGTACCACACCTGCCACCCAACCAGATGGAAAGGAAGCACGATCTAAGAGAGGATGATTGATGAGGAAAACACCATGCAGAGTTAACAAGTATCTAGACATGGAACACTCCTTCCTGCCAGGTACAGGGCTCTGGCTAGTGTGGCCTGACAAAGCAAATAACACTGCAAGAACTGCTGAGGTGTCACAGAAAGCCACAGCTCTCCATATGCCTCTCCTGTCCACAGAAAAGTTTGGTAATGTTTCTGCTGATGATGGAAGTTTTATTTTCATTCTTCCAGCAAAGAGAAGAGGGTGCAGAATGCTAACAAGGCACAGAATCACTATGATTGGAAAAGACCTTCAAGATAATCAAGCCCAACCAATCCCTAACTCTACCATGACCACTGTTACACCACAGCCTTCAGCACCACATCTAGATGGCTTTTACAGTACACCCAAGGATGAGGATTCAACCAGCCAATTCCAACCTTTGATAACCCTTTAGGTATAGAATTCTTTCCTAATGCCTAACCTAAACCTTCCCTGGCGTAACCTGAAGCATGCAGAATCTGGGATCAGGGCTTCTCAAATCCCACAAAATTCACTTCTGACTGATTCTGAGGCCTGAAACAGATGCTTTGCTAAGCTTAGTCTGCCTTTGTGAGGAGCACATGTTGCAGAACCACACAAAGTAATTCTCACATCAAGCCCAAAAGCTTCTATTTGAGCTACAGCACATTGTCACTCTTTTCAGCAGTGGCCAGTGACAGGACACAGGGCAATGGGTACAACCTAGAACACAGCAGTTTTCACTTGAAGAAAAATTTCTTTACTTTGAGAGTGATGGAGCACTGGACCAGGCTGCCCAGAGAGGTTGTGGAGTCTCCTGCTCTGGATACTTTCAAAGGCTGCTTGCACTCATGGCTGTGTGACCTGATCCAGGCATAGGTGTATTACCAGGGTGCTGGACTAGATGATCTCCAGAGGTCCCTTCTCACCTGTACCATTCTGTGCCTCTGGTTCTGTGACAGTTTGGGAAATCAATTCATGAATCAAAAATTCGAGATTGATTGTTGAAATATGTCCTACAAGGTCCTTAATATTTATATTTTCAACCTCATGCTGCATGTTGGAGTCCAGCTGGAGAATGGCACATGCTTGCCCACCTGTGAACAAATCAGTTAAAGACATTGTGTGGAGAGGACTTAAATTTGGGGAAGAACAAAAGAATTATGGAATTGTCAATATTGCCATGTTTCCTCTAAGCTCTCTGTGGGGTTCTGAGAGCTGAGGGAGCGTAATTTCACCATATCCATGCAAAGAGTTCAGGGATTAGTGTCATGCCTTCAATTCATGAAGCCTGCAAAATTGAGAAGAGATGCTCAGAAAGAAAGGGAAGCTTAAGCAGAAAAGAAAAGCAGTGGGTTCTGGTTTTCTAAAGAAGATGTCTTCTTGAACGTTGGGATCAGACAAAACAGAGAAATTTCATATGACACTACACTGAGATAAGGAGTGTTTGTCTCTCTTCTGTTTACGAACCACTTAAGCTTCTCTTCAATTATCCAAATACATTAGTGAACACAGACAAAAAAAATCAGTGACAAATTCAGACTCCATGAAAAGCTTTTTAATTCCTGACTCCTTCTTCCTGCAGTCGAACACAGACAGCTGCAGTTCCCGGCTGAAAAGATTCCAGGCTTTTGAAATTCATGGGAATGGATGAGAAACTTCATGGGAACTGCTCCCTCCTGTGGAGCAGCTGTTGAGGAGAAGCTGGTCACCCACCAGGAATGCAGACAGAGCTGCAGTTACCACCTAGAGACCAAGGGTCATTTTTGACCTCTTCTAAGCATGATGGCCAAGGGACCATACTGCCAGTAAAGGAAGGACCATCACATCGAGGTGGAAAGCTCATCACAGCAGCACCCAACAACATGTTGATGGTGGACAGAAAGGAAAAAAGAAAATTTCCATTACTCTGTTGCAGAAAAAAACCCATTTTTTTCATTAATTCCACTGAAAGATTTGTGCAAAATCATTGTGTTAGTCAATCCCAGACAGTAATGGATGGGGCAGCTCACACCTCTTGAAGTCAGGGCTGGTGTGGTTGGAGCAACATGGCAATGTCTATGCCTTCTACCAAGCTTTAAAACTGATTTTTGCCTCGTGAAAGGCTGGACCTAAATTGCTGTTAAACAAAAGTAGCAGATTCCACAGCACACTGTTGTGTTATGTTGGGGTGCAGGAAGTCAGAGGTAGCATCTGAGAAGAGGAACACACAGGACAGATGACCCTCAACTGCCCAACAAGGGGTTCCATCCCAAGGATACCATCTTCAGGAGCAAGGTAAGGGATGCCCAGGGTCAGCCATCTTCACTGGCTGGTGTCCTAGGAGGACTCTGTCTCTTCTGCCTTACATCCTGATCCTTGTGTTCCTGAATCCAGTTCCCATCTAACAACGAGTCCAGGCTGGGACTTTCCGAGTGCCTGCCCCCAGCATCAACGGTGCCATCAGGGATGGAGTTGGTTCTTGCTTTGTGTCTCTCTGTCTCTATTCCATCGGATTGTTCTTCTTTCCATCCCAGCTGGTTTAGTTTCTCTCCCACCCCATCCGTCTCTCTCTCTTCCTCCTTCCCTTTGGTAAGGCAGAAGGGTTCATGGAGAACCTCTGGCACTTGGCTGGTGGTCAGCCCAGCTCTGACCCTTGACGATTAGAATCATAGAATTAACTTGGTCCAGGTACTGGCCCAGAATGTTCTCAGTCCTGTGCAATGCACAGACAGCAGATCTTTCTTAGGCAGTCTGTGTACAGACTGGGCAAGTGGAAAACAAGAACAAGGAACAAACAAAACTATTGTGAGTGGAAACAAAGTGCTCTGCCTTTTAGCCCCTTTTTCAACTATTCATTTTTTCCTTCCCTTTCTCTTTCCTCCTTGAGCAGCAGTTAATCAGCATCTTTGGACATTCATTTCCTCCATTCCAGATACTCTATGGAAAAGTAGAAGCATATAAGGGGAACGATAATAAAAAGTAAAATGCATGATATTGGCATACCTGTGCCTAGCAGCTTCATTTATAGCTTATCCTTGCTCTTGTCAATCAAACAAATGCAAATGCAGAATGATGTACAAGAGGCAGAATGGATGAGAACTTAATGAAATATCTTCTCAACAACAATGAAGAGACCATCATATCAGTGTCCCTCTATCTAGCAAAATAGTCTAGACAGAGTTAAATGAAGGCAAAGTAATTTTATACCCAGGCTGGCGTGGTGTGGGTGGCTTGGTGAAAGAAGAAATGGTAGCAAATGCATATGCAGGTAGATACACAGGTGATTCTATAGTGGGCCAAAACCCTCTTGAAGGCTGACTGGGTAGGATTTCAATTATTTTGACACTTATGAAATGACATGGAATGATTTGAGAGAAGATGCTTGTTCCTGGGAAAAGTCAAGAGCTGTCACAGCACTCAACGTGTCAGACAAATGCCAGAAACTAGCCTTTCTTTCAAAAGCTGAAAGGAATCAAGGCTCAGTTTCCAGATCAGCTGAATGAAAAGGTGGTTAAACTTGAATCAGCCATGATGTTGTGGGTGAGATTGACCAAAAACCTAGGTGAATGGGGAGATTTGCATGACTGAAATGGGATATCTCTCTGGGCACCTTTTCTCCCCACTGCTGGAAGATGCACCTTACTGCTAGTCATTTGCCAGAAATTTAACTCAGGAAACACTTTCTCCTTAGGGTTTGCTTTAAAATGAAATGATGCAAACCCACAATCAGAATCCAGGGGTGTACTGCATCTGCTATCCTGACTGAAGAACATGGACATCCAGCAATGTGTCTGTAAAACAGTCAATGCAGTAAGATACTTTTCACAAGGGTGTGTGAAACCAGTGAAGCTTAGGTTCTGGCTAGGAGCTGTAAAAATGAATAACCTAAAAGGTAAAACTTAAATATTAAGTAGGTGCTCAACAAGGACAAGTGCTGGATCCTGCGCTTGGGCCACAATGATCCCGTGAATGCTCCGGGTTTGGGGCAGAGTGTCTGGAAACTGCCTGGCAAAAAAGACCTGGGAGTGCTAGTCAACAGCAGCTGAAGATGAGCTAATGTATGCCCAGGTGGCCAAGAAGGAGCATACTGGTTTGGATCAGAAGTGATATCACCAGCAGGACAAGGACAGTGATCATGACCTCACATGGGGCACTGGTAAGGCCACACCACCTCAAGCACTGGGTTTGCTGCAAGAAGGACACTGAAGTGCTGGAACAGGTCCAGAGAGGCTGGTGAAGGGTCTGAAGAACAGGTCTTGTGAGGAGCAGCTGAGAGAACTGGGGTTCTTTAATCTTGAGGAAAGGAGACTCCCTTCTCCCAAGTAGCAAGCAATATGCCGAGAGAAATGGTCTCAAGGCTGCACTGGGGCAAGTTTAGACTGCACATTAGGAAGGATTTATCATTTGAAAGAAACAAGGCCTGGAACACTCTGCCCAGGGAAGTAAAGCCATCTAGATATGGTGCTCAAGGCTATGGTGTAATAGTGGCCCTGGTAGAGCTAGATAAAGGTTGGACTTGATTATCCTGAAGGTCTTTTCCAACAACAGTGCTCCTGTGACAGGGATTTAAAATATGTATAGATGTGGTGCTGAGGGACATGGTTAAAGGGTGACCTGGCAGTGACCTAGTAGTGCTGAGCACTGGGCTAACCTCTGGAGTTGAAGACCCTAAAGGTCTCTTTCCAACCAAAATGATTCTATTTTAAAAACCACAAGAATTCACCCCCTGAGGGCTGGAGAGTACCTAGCTGACCCCATTATTTAAGTAAAATCCCAGGTGCATGAGAAAACTAAGGAGAAAAAAAAAAAAAAGTATCAGAATATTTAGCATAATTTTCTAGAGAAAGTCACCAAAAGTTTTTTTGAAGATCAAATAGGGGGAAAGAAAAAGGCAGAGGAAAGTCTATGGAATTAAATACAGTCAACAACACTTTCTGAAAAGAAAAGTCAAGCTTCAGTAAATTTTGCAAATTCTTCAAAAGCATGAACTGCCCTGAGGGCTGCAAGGACCAAATGTTCAGGTTTTCATAAAGCCATTACCAAAGGCTTATCCTGGGAGTGTGTGTCTGAAGTGTGAAACCAGAGAGTCAGAAAAATTTTAAGCAGATGCTGTTTTACAGTGGTTTTCCTCTAAACTGAGGGAAGAAGCAGTTTCTGCCTTCAGCAGAGTGACAAATGGCAAGAGGCATGGAAGGAGGAAGCTGAACTTTCCAAAATCAAAAGAAATATAGAAGCAAACAAGTATCTTAATCATACATGGTGTGTTCTTCTAGAATCAAAAACAAATAAATCAATCAGTAAATTCTGGCTTTAACTGCATTTGGTAGGCTATGTAAATTGGCATGACCCAAGGGCTGGAACAGCTCTGCTATGAGGATAGCCTGAGGGAGCTGGGTTTGTTCAGCCTGGAGATGAGAAGACCTTTAGAACTGCCTTCCAATACCTGAAGGAATCCTACAGGAAGGCTGCAGAGGGACTTTTCATAAAGATATCTACCAAGAGGACAAGGGAGAAGGGTTTGAAGCTGAGGGAGAATAGGTACAGAGTGGATCTTAGGAAGAAGTTCTTTGGTACAAGGGTGGTGAGACTGGAATAGGCTACAAAAGGAGGCTGTGGGTGCCTCCTCCCTGGGGGTATTAAGGCCAGGCTGGATGAGGCCTCGAGCAGCTGAGTCTAACTGAGAGATGTCCCTGCCCATGGCACAGAACAGATGATCTCTAAGGTTTTTTCCAACTTAAGCCATTCTATGATTCCCTGAATTTTGAATACCTGTTGGCTACTGTGGGTCCAGATCAAATGAGCATAGTGATCAGTATTTATCAGATATTAACTCAGAGCTAGATGGAAAGAACTGTCACTGAATTATGGTGCTTTTTTTGTTTGTTTGTTTTGGGGTTTGTTTGTTTTTCTGTACTGGACTGTGGTGAAACCAAATTCTAATCAAATTATGGCCTGAAATAAAAATGGATCATTACAGAATCACAAAATCCCAATGTGGTAAAGGTTGGAAGGGACCTCTGAAGATCATCTAGTCCAATCCCCCTGCTAAAGTAGGGCCACTCACAGCAGACTGCTCAGGATCACAACATCCAGGTGGGTTTGGAATCAGGTCAAACACACAAGCATCTCTAATTTTAAGTTTTCTTTACTCATCTGGTCATTTCAAATTTCTAGAAGAAAGGGGATTTCAAATTAAAAAAAATACAGCATTTTACAGAGACTGTGGAGAAGGATCTTCCAACAACTTCAGAAGTTGTTCAACACCTTCATTTCTTCCAGAACAGGGAGATTTTTTTCGCCCGTGTCTTTCTGTCCCCTGTAGTGATTTTTTGATGAAGTGGCACTTCTATTTAAAAAGCAAGTGTTGGCGAATTCTCAATCTGTTCTAACACACAAAATCACAAAAGCCTCACGATGTGGCTGGCAGTCATGGCATCCATTATTAGATCCCAGCGTTCAGCAAAGATTTCTAGACACGTGTAAAAATACTTAGTGGAGAGGAGAACATTTGCTCAACTGCAGAAACAAGAAACACATCAGAAACCAGAACAGTAGATGCTGGGCTCTGCGATGAAGATGGAGAGCCATGGGCTAAGGGTTTATGAAGCAGCACAGAGCTGGCTCAGCTGGTCCTTAAACCTCTAGTTGCTACCTGCTCTTACATGAAGATGGAGACCCACAGGTTAAGGGTCCATGAAGCAGCATAGAACCTGCTCAGATGGTCTTTAAACCTCTAGTTCCTATGTGGTCTTACTTGGTAGGGTCACTATGCATTTGTGAAAGATTTTGCAGAAGTCATGACATCATTTTTTTGTTAGCCACAGGGAGCTACAAATCAGCCACAAGTACAGAGGAAGCAGGCAGGCAGGCAAGGTGAGGGTATCCAGAGGGAGATGGTCTTCCACCTGCTAAATCATCAATGGAATGTGATGAACAGAAACATGCCCTCTGAATGCTAAGGAGTGGATTTAAATGCTGAAATTCAGAGGGAAACAGAGAGAAATTTTCAGATAATGATGTGCTCCTTCAACAGGGACTGGAGAATATCACAATACAATAGACCACTGGGAAAAAAAAAAAAAAAAAGGGCAAAAACTTGTCTGGATCTCAAATAGACTCTTATTTATGCTTTAAATATTTCCTGTACTAGCATTTTTCTTGGCATAAAGAAGCACACAAAATATTTTGGGCATGGTTTTCAAGGCACTTGCAGTTTGGGAAGCATTGGTTCAAAAGATCCCAGTGGGTGACCTCTTACCCTGGCTGTTTCTTAAGAGAAATAAAATAAAGCTTAACTTGTGAGATAGAACTTGCCAGAAAAGCCCCTGGGAAGCAGGAACTAGTAAGAAATGTATGTAGATAAATGCAGTAGAGAGGTACAAGAACATTTCTGCTTCCTTACTGACCTGAGCCTCTCTGGCCAGTGCAGGCTCTGTATCTTTGCTTCTTCCATGGATACATGAAATGTGAACAACTAAAGGGGAATCTATTCTCAGAACTCAAAACTTGTGCATGTAAATGGGCATAGCATCTCTCATCTCCTTCAAGGAGAACTGGAAAACACTGGCCAGATGAAAAGGAAGCAGCTTTTACTGACTGATGCTGAGCTCCTCCTTTGTTTCATCCACATGAATGACCAACATAAGAGGAACTCTAGGTAATAAGAAGCCAGGAAGAGTGTGTATGCCAACAGTCCTTGGTGTTTGAGTGTCCAAAAGCTACTACACAAGCTGCATAGCAAAAGCAGCACTGGCAGATGTATCTCAGGCTGTCAAGGTCATATTAGAGAAGAGATGTGGCAAGATTTCATGGCAGCACTGGCCACAGGGCAGCTATTTACATACAGGCCTTCAGGGCTACATCAAGGTCCTTTTTGTTTATCTCTAGAGCTGGCCCTGGTTCTTGGAGCTCTTCGCTTTCTGGCTAAAAGCTGCCTTTCTGTAAAAACTCCTAGGAGTGAAGCCAAACACCCATTTCTGGTTAGTCTGGAGGAACTTGGTGTACAGCATAACCTTGACCCCTATGGATCCTTCCTTCCAGTGAGCATTGGGACCCCACAACCCATCCACTGGGGCTTTCCATGCCTACATGGACAGGCAGCTGTTATCTTTCTCTAAATGGCAAACTTCTTTCTAGGGGACGAGTTAACAGTGAGGCAGCCACCTTCCCAAGGTCTGCTGTCAGGCTGTATGGGACCATCCCCTGGTGCTACACCCACGGTGATCAATATCAGCCATGAGCTGGACACAGCAGTAGCCACAGAATGATAAACTAATAGAACAGTTTGGGGTGGAAAAGACAATTAAAGGCCATCTAGTCCAATACTTCTGCAATCAGCAGGGACATCTGCAACTAGATGAGATTGCTCAGAACCCCAGACAACTTGAACTGAAATATTTCCAGGGATGTGGCATCTACCACCTCTCTGAGGAATCTGGGCCAAAGTTTCACTACCCTCAGTGTAAAAAATTTCCTCCTTTTATCTAGTATAAATCTTTTACTTTAAACCCATCACCCTTTTTCCTGTCACAATAGGCCCTGCCAAAAAACACTGTCCCCAGCTTTCTTGTAGGCTGCTTTAAATACTGAAAGGCCACCAGAAGGTTTCCCTGGAGGCTTCTCTTCTCCAGGCTGAAGCAGCTCAAGTCTCTTCACCCGTGTATCACATCTCTACTTACAGAATGCCCTTAGGGCACATAGTTTTGTTCTCTACAGAAGAGCCACAGACATCTTCTCATCCATACCCACCCCTTAGATTCAGCCATCAGCAGGCAGCTTTGCTGCGTTGTCCTAGAGATGACTAGAAGCAGATGGAGCGGGGCACAGAGTCGCCCTCATTTTCCATCTGGCACCATCTACTTTTAGCTCCACAACTCCTTAGGAGGGTTTTAAGTCTCCTGGCTAGCACTGTCTGCTCTGAGGGATTCATACCCCCAGAAGCTGCCCCCGATGCCGCAGTGCATCGTGTACTGCACGCTACACAACTCAACAACTTTCCAGACCTTCTATGGATATCTTCTTTTCTCTCTTTTTTTAATGTTAAAATAAAAGCAGATGATGTATTGAAGACCTCCCTGCATGCTGTATTTATGCAGAACATAAAAAGGAATAGGAATTTTTGCTAGCTTAAATAAAATCTAGTTGAATACATGAGATGGTGGTGCAGTGCAGGATAATAAATCCCACAACCTTCTCAAAGAGAGATTCTTGTAGAAAACCATTTTTTTTATTTTTTTTTTAAATTTTCTTTTGGCTGCCATCAATGCAGACCTACTGTGTTGGAGCACCCCATAAGCAAAAAGCCCAGTCAGTACAGACATATGGATTTCTGGTTAAATATTTACAAATATCCTCATCAACTGAAAATTTCTAATAACATGATGGGACACACAGCCTGCAGTTACTAAAGCATGACAGTCTTGAAATGGCTGCTTTTAGTTTACTGTTCATAGAATCTTAGAATTACAGAATGGTTTGGGTTGGTGAGACCTTAAAGATCAGCTAGTTCCAATTCCCCTGACTTAGGCACAGACACCTTCCACTAGACTAAGATGCTCAAAGCCCCATCCAACCTGGCCTAGAACCTTCCAGAGATAAGGCATCCACAGTTTCTCTGGGAAACCTGTTCCAGTGTCTCATGGGAGAGACCTCCTTCATAATGCCTAATCTAAATCTACTCTTTCAGTTTGAAACCATTACCCTTTGTCCTACCCTTACTCTTCCTGATGAAGGCTCCCTCTCCATATTTCCTTTAGTCCAGCTTACCTTGATTTCTCCTAACATGAAAGCACATCATGCACAGAATCAAGTGGCCACCTACAGGCTTATTACACATGTGCCACCATTTAATAAAGACCACGATTTCTTTCCAGTCCCTGATAGGTATTTATCTCTCAGCCTTTCCTGCTACAAAACTGGATCCTTGGGCTGGGAAGAGGCAACAACCACAGCATGCAGTGCAGGTAGCCACAAACTGTGATCTCTCCTTTGCCCAAGGTGACCCCTGGTCTGTTTGTCACCTCCATATGATCAGAATTTTCCCAGAAGCCCTGTGTGGTTTTGCAGGCAATGTTGACATGTCTCTACATTTTCCAACTCATAGTCACCTGTTGTTAGCATCCAATAAACCTTCTCTTTTCCCCAGCTTGTGTTTAATTCAGAAACAATATGTTGGGCTTGTCTAAAAGAAGCAGAAGAAGGAGGAAACAAAGGGAAAGTGGGCTTTGACTTCAAGAACTTCAATGTGTGAAATCGTGCTCTCAGCTAAAATAGGACATAAAGTGTAACTTTTTTGAGAAGATGCATGGTGTCTAAGCCATCTCAGTCCTAACAGAGCCACCAGAGACTGAGACAGAAGATGCTGTCTGCTGGGTGAAGCAGAAAGCATGACATCTGTTTTCAGAAGGGCTCTTTTTCCTCATTAAAAAAAACCAAAACAAAACACCAAACCTCCAGTTTTTACATCATGAATTACAAAACTGTGAGGTTTTATTCTACTGTACACAATACTGCTAAGACTGCAGAAGATTTCACTTAAGCTTCAAGAGCAAATCAAGTTTCTCATCTATAAAACTGTGTGCAGTAATGTTTGATTCTTATCCTTAGTTCAAGAAAAGCAATGAAAAAAATCAGAAAAAAAAACCACAAAGTATTTAAAACTGATGATGCAGGATCTCATTAACATGTTCGTGATCCCTCTGCAAAAGGGTTTTTGTTAGAGTAAAAATAATATTTTAAAATAGTTCTTCATGCTTAGAGTTTTAACATCTGAGAATCAAAAATTTCTTCCAATTGAGTTTCCTAACCTTATAAACTCTTTGTAGAGATCAAACACTTAAGGTTTCTTGTGATGTGTAGGAACAAATGTCAACTTTTCATGCTCATTATCAGGGACCACCTGTTTTAAAGACACTTTTCCCCCAATTTCTTTTGTAAAACCACGACACTCTGGACCAAATAAAAGGACTCAGCTTGGAATATTTCAGCAGAATTTGCAAATTCTCCATGAGTGGAAATATCTCTGGGAAAAAAACAGTATGAGACAGACTCAGAACTCATAGTGAAGCCAATGAGATAGCTCCCTACATCTCTGGGAGTTCTTGTCCAAGGGCTGGTGCTCCATGGTAGAACATTCCCAAAGATCTCACACCACAGCCATTGATGCTGGAGTTTGGTCAGATGTCTTTTGAGATTGGAAAGATTTACACCCATTTTCCTTCTCCTTATGTTCAAGCTGCATGAGAAACTTCACAAAGATAAAAGTTCTCCTCAACACCTCTTCTAGTTTTATCACAAACACCACAGGTGCTGTGAATGATGGTTAACAATTAAAGCAATTTTGGTTTGTAGGAGCCTGATTCTTTATTCCATAAACAGTTTGTTTTCACAAGGATAATACACACTTCAAAAAGCCCATCAAGAGACTCAGGCCTTTGGGTTTCACAGCAGAGAATTCAGGAGAGATGGAAACCCAAGGTGGCACACCCAGAGCTGGAACGTCCCCAGCATGTCCAGGCAGCTGAAGGATCCAGGATAAAGATGAATAATCCTGGAGTACTCCTGAAGAGTGAATCAAATGGTGCCAGATGATGACTGCTAGATATACTGGGAAGGGAAAAGAAATTGAACTCTGTGAGATGATTGGTCATAATGTACATAAGTGATGCTACAAGATGGCTGGTTGAGTGGTAGGCAAATGAAGAAGGATGGCTTCAGGTAGCTATTGCTGACTGCAAGTGAGGAGATCCGGGCTGAGCAATGTCAGACAACTACTGCTAAGTGGATATTTGGGGAATGAAGATGAACAACATCAGAGAAAAACTGCTAAGGAAATGTAAGTCAAACAAAGATTAATAATATCAAAGGATTATTATAGGGACTATATAGGGGAATGAAGACAAATAAAGTCAGTCAGTAGCTGAGCAGATATTAGACAAACAAAGCTGAATATAGTGAGATAAAAAAGATACACAGCACAAACAATGCCTACAGAAGGTTACTTTAAATTGGGTAAAGAAAAAAAATATCTGTCCCTACAAACAGATCTTTCTTTAGTTTCATTTCTATTTTCTGCAGAGAATTCCCCTTCATTCCTAAAGCTGCTAGATTTTTACAGTTTCCTTTCTCACTTGCTTCATTGCCCTCAGATATTTACATAATGTCCTATTTGGCCAGGAAAACACCTGTAGTTGGGGACTAGGCCCTCTTCCCTCTGTAGTCCTATAACTCTGTCAATATCATGATGGGACAAAATCACTCTGATGTGACTGAAAAAAAAAAACGGCATAATTTCCTTTGGGCAGGAGTAATAAATAACAGATGATACATGAAAAACAAGAAATGCTATATATACATGCTGAGAGGAAAAATGGAGAAGCTAATTACTACAATTACAGAAGACTCCAAAACAGCATACTGGAATTGCCTGGCCCATTACTGAGACTGAATTCACTAGTCCCTTCTGCTTTCTGGCCTACTAGTGTGAAAATTGTAGGTTTTCAGGGGAAAAAAGAAAATGTGACATTTTCAAGCAAGAAAGGAATTAGACATCAGTTGGTGCGAGTTATGCTGCAAATAGTCAAGTGGGGAATGCTGAATAGATCACACCTCTGTTCTAAAAGGAGGTAAACAGTAAATAAAAGCCTCACTTGTGGTGTTTTCTCAACACAGAGACATCAATAATGTGTTCAGTTTTGGGTCTCTCACTACAAAAATGACATTTAGTTGCTGGAGGGTGTCCAAAGAAAGACAATGTTGCTGGTGAGGGTCTGGAGAACAGGTCTGGCGAAGAACAGCTGAGGGAACTGGGGTTGTTTAGTCTTGAGGACTCTGAGGGGAGACCTCATTGCTCTCTACAACTCCTTGAATGCAGGCTGGAGTGAGGTAGGGTTTGGTCTCTTCTCCCTATTAAGAAGTGATAGGGCAAGAGGAAAAAGCCTCAAGCTGTACCTAATATCAAGTTTTTGATATGAGGGAAAATTTCTTTCCCGAACGAGTGGTCAGGCATCGGAACAGGCTGCCCAGGGAGGTCGTGAAGGCACCATCCTGGAGGTGTTCAAAAACTTCTAGACATGGCACTTTGGGACATGGTTTAATGGCCATGGTGGTGCTTTTACCTCCAAATGTGTACTCAGCTGTAGGCATAAGCTTATAGGGCAAGACAGTTTGCTGACCAACTTTTTATCTTTAATAGTATGACAAAAATAGGACTTTGTGATTTAATGATGTGTGCATGTTCACTATGTTCTACCAACACTGAAGATGTGACACAAAGATTTATCTGTCCCACATTTATAACAACTTCTATTGATTTTACAAACAACAAACCAGAACAATTTTTAGGTTTTAGAAATTTAGTCTGAACGAACCTAACCAGCCCAGGTCAATGAGAGAGAACACAGAGTTTTACTGGGAAGACAGGGATTGAAATGAAACCAGCAGCAGGTGTACTAATCATGGATGGACCATGGGAAATATCTGCTGTGCCAGTGTCAGAATTTGTCAACAATAGGTCAGCATAGGAAATGGTTCAATTACATAGACTCACCTTCCATATAACCAAAGAGAGGACTAAAAATGACATAAAAAATACAAGTGAGGGTTCTCATTAGCTGCCTAATTTTTTTGCTTCTCCACAGTGATTGATTTCATCTGTTATTTAAAGGAGAACTCTCAATTACAAGGTCAAGGCAGCACAGCAAAGTGTATGGCTTCATTTAGAGATTTTGGGGACAGAAGAGCTTATTACCATCATCTACTCTGACCTTTCACTGAACAAGGGCAAAGACTTCCTCCTGAAAAAAGCCCATGGTTTTGCTGGCTTAGATCAGCAGTGTTGTGCTTCATTCCGGTTTTAAGTGGTTGTGGTAGGGCAAGAGTTCAAAGGACAGAAGTGGAAAAGTAATGAAGAGGCCATACGGCTTGTATCACAGAGAGATCACTATGAATGAAGGATAACTGAATCTGGCATCCAGGTAAGGTCAAAACTAGACGAAGCCTGCTTTTAACTTAACAATACAAACTTGTTGAGATATCAATAGGGAGGCCCAGAGCTCTTCTTAGAATCATGGAATACATTGGGTTGGAAGAGACCTATAAAGGTCATCCAGTCCAACTCCCCTGCAGTAAGCAGAGACATCCTCAACTAGATCAGGTTGCTCAGAGCCCCATCAAGCCTGACCTTGAATGTCTCCATAGATGGGGCTTCCACCACCTCCCTGGGCAATCTGTTCCAGTGTCCCACAACCCTCACAGTAAAGAGCTTCATCCTAATGTCCAACCTAAATCCACCCTCCCCTAGTTTAAAACCACTGCCCCTTGTCCAATTGCCACATACCTTTATAAACGATCCCTCTGCAGCTTTCTTGTGGGTCCCCTTCAGGTAATGAAAGGCTTCTATGAGCTCTCCCTGGAGCCCTCTCTTTTCAAGGCAGAACAACCCCAAATTTCTCAGTCTGTCCTCATAGCAGAGGTGCTCCAGTCCTCTGATGATTTTTGTGGCACTCCACTGGACCCTCTTCATCAGGTCCATGTTCTTCTTGTGCTGAAGGCCCCAGAGCTGGTCACAGTTCCACCTAAGGTCTACCAGAGTAGAGTAGAGTGGTAGAATCACCTCTGTCAATATACTGACTGTGCTTCTTTTGATGTGACTGGCCTTCTGGAAGGTAAGTGCACATATTTGCTTATGTCCAGCTTTCATTCACCAGCACCCACAAGTCCTTTTCTGCAGGATTGCTTTCTAATCACATTTTCTCCCAATCTGGACTGATAATGAGGATTATCTCAATCCAGGTGCAGGGCTTTTTAATTGGCCTTTTTGAACCTCATGAGGTTCACCTGGGCCCACTTAGCCAGCTTCTCCAGGTCAATCTTGCAATTAGAGCTCCAAGTTTTTCCAGAAAAATCAAGTGCTGCCTTTCATAACAGATTCACAGTTTCAAAGAGCACTCCTAACAGAAAGTCAGTAGGAAAGAATAAAGATTTTTGGAGTATAGGTGAACTGAAGGCAAAGTTTTTCTTCTCTATCCATTCCAGGTAATACATTATTAGAAATTATTTTACGTCTCTATCAGCAATGCAGAACTCAATTTTACACCACCAATTCTGAAGTTTTCTCAGTTGAAATAAAATTCCCAAATTCTCTTCCCAACAAAATGTAGACACTTCAGATCTATCTCCTCCATTATGAGTTGCTTAGAATCATGGAATAATTTTGGGTGGAAAAGACCTTCAAGATCATCAAGTCCAACCATTAAAAAGATTACTTCTAAGGCTTGCGCATCCATACCTCCAAAACTAGAGAGAAGAATGACTTTAATCTTGGGTTAATTAAAAGGAGTTATCCTTTAGACGAGTCTGTCTTTGAGCTTCTCATTGTTGTACTGCTTATCTCCAGAGGACTTTCTGCTTTCTTCCTCACCACAGCTGAAGTCTATGTAAGATGAACTTTTGAACTTCTGTTTCATAAAAAATAAAGAAGCTTAAGATATTCTCAGCTTCTCTACAGGGAAGACAAGACATTTGTCTCAGTGCAACATGACCTACTCAGAGTGAGACTTAGCAATGTGCCCACCTTGAACAAAAAACAGAAAATAAAAGAAATCACAACAGGATCAGGACTTGGTGTGGTTGAAGTAAGATGAAAACCCATTGAAATGAAAATGTCTTTTGGAGTGGCTCTCAACTCACACCAAGGAAAAAGAGTTTGAAATTGGATCTACAAAGATCATTCTGTCTACTTTGTTTCTCCCTGTTCTTCAGACTCCTAAAAAAGCAACCTAAAACTCAAGACCTCAAAAGCCAACAGCAGCAAAAATGGGACCGTCAGTGAGCACGGAGATATGGATAGTGGTTTTAGATAAATGGTTCACTGTATACATCACAGTATCACACAATCACTATGCTTGGAAAAGACTTTTAAGGTCATCAAGTCCAACCATTATCTATCTCTACCAGGGCCACTACTACACCATATCCTAATAACATTGGATTCTTCTCTTGGTGTTGATGACTGCAGCTTTGGTTGCAGTTGATACTTCTGGTGTTCATGCATTCTGTGATTCTGTGATCGTTCAGCACCATATCTAGGCAGCTTTTGAATACATCCAGGGATGGCAATTCAATGTAAGAAATGTTTCATTTTGAGTATATGAAAGCCAAAAGTATCTACTGCAATCAACACCAAGAGAAGAAACCAATGCTGTTAGGAAGGGCTTGCAGCTGCATGAAGAAAGCTGCCACACTCACTTAGTCCAGCTGTTATGACCTATGTACAGATTTACCATGAGACTGAAATCCACTTAATTGTAGTTGTTATTACAGAAGGGAGAAAGGCATTTGTCACACAAATGTGAGAAGAGAATGGATGCATTCAAACAGAACTGAACTTCAGTTATAAGCAGACAAGCTTTTATTTTTTTCATCTTCAAGAAAACTCTCTAGCTAAGTGGTAAATTGTAATGGTCACAGCATCAATCAACTACAAGGAAACATAATTAGACATAGTCAGGCTAATATATTGTGCTCACATTATTTTTTCTCTACTGGTGAGGCTGAAAAGGAATCTCAATGAGATGGTGTGAAGACCCAATGGCTACTGAACAGCACTCAAAGGTGTATTTAATACAATACATAAAAATAGATGGGAGCACAGAACAGCTTTGCAGATTTTAGGTGCAAAGATTCATATTGAAATACTCTGGCTGAATGCTCTTCCAGGGTGGTTGTTATGTGGGATCAGATAAAAACCATTCTCTACAAATAAAGCTTTTGATACACACAGTACTGAAGCCTGTGGAAATGATGTTTGGCTTTCCAATCTTTAAAAAAACATATTGTCCCTGCATAAAGAGAAATCACAGAACCACTTATCTCAGGGCTGATTCTCTTTGAGATACAATACCTTTAATTTTTCTACACTCTCCCCTAACTGCTCACAAACTCCAGCGCAGGGCTTTGTTCACAGCAGTAAGCATGTTAGGAGTAGCACACTCAAGATGAGTATCGATGCACACTCAGCAAAGGGATGAATGATTTGCTGATATTAACCAAAGATGGCTGAGGGTAGAAAAAGTATCTGCCTGGTAAGGTAAACTTACACTTTTTCTACCAGTTTGAAGAGAATGGCCTAAGTAATTCATCAATAGATTTTTTCCAAATGACCTTTTAAAACTGAATTTTAACTAGAAACCTTCTTCTTTGTATCATCTCTACCTCAAAGATCAATGTTAAAAGATTATGGAACTGCTGCACACAGTTCTTTGATATTTGCTCACCTTCCTTCCAAATCTTTCTTTACCCGAGGTTTACTTTTAGCCAGGAGTCAGATTAGTCTCAGTGAGTGAACCCACAGAGCAGCTTCTCAGATCCATAATATATTTGTCTCAGCAGGATTATGTATTGGTTCTCTCTTGAAGAGGCTAAAAACCTGACAACCTTGTTTTCTAGCTTGAGTGCCTATAGCTGTGAACCTTGACCTCTGCCTCCACAAATAAATGCCTGGATTAGGCTCTTCAGGACTGCTTCTGTATCACAAACGTGGAATACATCTACATTCAATTTCATCGGGTGCCAAACCAAGGAGATACTTCCTAAATCAAAATATGGAGTTATTGTCTTGATTACATCAATGAAATCAGTTAAAAAGGAAACACTACATTACAGAGGTGCACTAGAGAGTTTCAGAGAACACTGCTATTCCTTCAAGGCACTGCTGGTGAAGCTTTCCTGATAATGTACATTGAGAGAATTGATTACTCCTAACAGAGTTTTTCTTTTCCTGAGTATAAGTTTACAGACAAGCTTCCAATCAATGCCTCTGGTACCAAAAGCTTCTTTGAAGAGCAGGCTGGGTCTACAGATGTCTATTGATATCCATTGCACTTTCAGTTGGGAATATCCCAGTCCATGCAATAGCAGTTGAGAGGAAATGCCTGCTCTGTTACCATGGCCTTTCCTGCACTTGTGGAAAAGGGAGCAGGATTTATTTATTTCTTTGTATCGTAGCCATCCTAAAAGGATTACATTAGTATGTCCCAAAGGAAATAGCAGATAAAGAGTATTTGCAGCCATTCTTCCTCATCATTTGTTAACTGTGGAACATAATTAATAGATTATGAGACTGAGTCATTTGAGTCTTTTCTTTCAAAACAGTTGAATTTGCAATTGATTTATTTGCTTTCACTGTATACAGGGCTGGACTCAATGATCTCAGAGGCCTTTCCCAACAGAAATAATTCTATGATTCTTCCCAACAGACATATCACTGAAGGATATTTGATAAAAATGACATATTGTTAGTGTTCTAATCCCTTTGCTTGCAGGCTATGCAATGATGGCACCTTTCTCCTTACCCCATTGCCTTGTGTTTCATTGTTTATTTCTTGTTTTACTTCTGCTTTGTATTTCTTATTAAGCACTTCAGAGATTTTCTTGAGTTGAGAATCAGACCTTGAGATTTTGTTTTTGTCTGTTTAGGTATAATTTTTTAATTACTGTTTAACTTCTCTATAGATTTTGTACTTTTCTACTGCAGGTACAGCAAATGGTTGTCCTTGTCTTCCTCTCTTTATCTGAGAGTCAACAGCTAGTAAGGTAACAGTAAGATGACTCTGTGGAATGTGCAGAGCTTTAAATGTAGCAATGAAGGCATAATGCACCTGATAATCTGAAAACAAGTAATGAAATTTGAAAGGATTTTATTTGGAAAGGCATCCAGAGGTCAAGGATATTCTGAGTTCTGAAGAGCTAAGTGTGGGGTTTGGTGGGTTTTTTTTGTTGTTGTTGGGTTTTTTTCTTTTTCTTTCATGGTGAAATGCCATTAAACAAAAGAGATCTTTGTCATTGTACCTGTTATGATTCAATACTTTGACTCTTAGTGCAATATGGAAATGAGAGGAGCAGAGATGCCTGTTCATGTTACGTTGTAGAGCTCCAGTGGTACGAACAAGCACATCTCAGCACAATACAGATCTCTTTGAAGGGTGAGCAATCCTTCTGACAACACTGCTTCTGCCCTGCTGAGATAGAAATAAAAGGATTATGGCCAAGAAACCTGGGGAGCGGTTCTTACAGTGGTCCTTAGGGTCTCAGGGCAATATTGCCATGGAAGCATCCTTGGCACATCTTTAGACTGCAGAAGGCCAGAGGAGCTGTCGTCAGGTTTCTGTGCAGTCTGTGTGATTCAGACCATGCCATGATGTGTTGGCTGCACCCTCTGGTAAGGAGGTCACCAGTGTGCTCTCTTCATCTCTGCTGAATGCACTGGAGAAGACAGACATCTTTAGGCACTGTATCTCACTCAGAGCTTTACTTAGCTTTTCCAAAATGAAGGATCACCGAACAACTTTGAAAACAATTTCTGGGTTGTTTTAAATCTGAGTTACTCTGTGCAAGACCAACATGGAAACTAGAAGCTTCTAGCAAGGCTTGGCTCTGGAAAGCATTGAACAAACTTAACACACTCTGAAACACGATGTAAAATCTCACAGTTTGGGTCACTGTGGTAATTAAGGAGTAGAACTGGAACAAACCCCTTTAAACCACATCCTGTTTTGATACTGGAGGGAGCTTCTGATGATTGTCCGCATGGGATGGCAGAACAAGCCACTGCTTTTGTGCTGTAGGTCACTTGGATATAGTGGAAATACCGTACATGTAGGGATCTGTCCTCTGCAGAATGGGTTTGCTGTGAAGAGCTAGGTTGGCATTGTTCACCTAAATGAAATTAAACTAGAAAGCAGACCTTGTTAGGAGATGTTTAAAGGGAGACAGTTCTTGTAAGAGGTGAACGTTTGAAAGTATTTGGTTTTGAATAGGATTAAGTTCCAAATTGTACAAATATTAATGACAACGGAATGCAACAATCCCTTTAATCAGGCAACAAAATTTCCTCATGTTAAACACTCTTTCAGAGGGGGTTAGAACAATTTATGAACTCAGTAAGTTCAAATGATGGAGCAGAAATATTAGGCAAAGAAATACTTGCAGTGAGTAGCCTACAATGCACAGACTATGTGAGTGCTGCTTTTTCTCCAAGACCTATTCATTAAACAGTTACAATTAATGAAAGAATTGAAAACCCCAGTTCTTTCATGCACAGGTTGCAAAGAAAATAGTAGTAAAGCACACATTATTTATTGCAAATTGTTTGTAGCTTTTCATACATCATGGCTTCCTCAGGGCCAGCTCCATCTTTAAGCACTCTTTTGCTGCTTTCAATAGAACAGGGATCATTTCTAGTTTAAACCAAAACTCAGTGCTCACTTATACTTCATGCGAAGAGAGTGGCTTCATGCTGCATTGTATTTTTGACCTTAGTGTATAAATACCTGCTAGTTAATTAAATTTACTGCTTAATTCTTCAATTCTCTTCACTCAATAATCTGCATGTGGACTTGAAGAGGAATATTTTGCATCTTGGAACTGAATGGATTTTGGATATGAATTTGGAAACCTTTAGCCACAATTGAATGTCATTAACCAAGGTGTTTAACATTTAATAAACCCCTGATACAACAAAAAAATCTTCTATATTCACAGGCAAGTATTTGTCTCTCTTTTGTTCTCATTTATTCCATGCACTCCTAGAATATATTTTTTATGTAGATTAATATTCCTTCCATGTTCATTTCCTGTCACACCAGTATTTGTTTGCTTTGCTTTGCTTTGCAGAAATACCTTCAGTCCAAGCTGATTAGAATCCTTCCAGCTTTTCTCTTGCAGTCATAGAGGCATTTATTAAATGGCAAAAATTAGATGATCAATGAAGAAATGATAGTGGGATTCAGAGCAAACCCTCATAACCTTTGCTGGCCTTTTTGCCGCCTGATTTGGAAATAGGAGTTTTTTAAAAAGACCTTTATAAAATCTTTCATGGACAAACAATTCAGACAATATTTGTTGGCAGAAGAATTTGAGAGAAGCAGAAAACTAAATGAGCTCTGCTTCCTGATCCAGTTTTCATAAAGTGGTCAGCTGGTCTTGAACACCCAGCAGCAAAATTGGCTCTCCTCTCCAAGAGAGCTTCCTGAGGGCAAATCAAACTGAGTATGGATTGGGAGTATGAAAACTTGAAACATGTTTTCCAGTTTATCCAGCAACACTATCTTCTACAGAACAAAATGTCACCTTTTCTCTTTCTCTTCTTTAAACACAAGCACACAGCCCTCCAGGTTTTGATTTTTAGCAGCCAATGGATATGAGCCAAAAACCTTTATGTAGATCAGCTTAGTAGCTCAAAAATGGAAATGGAAATCTCACTAGGAAAAAAAAAAAGGGAGGGGGGCAAAAATTCAACAACAAAACATTTTGTTAGTGTCATGTTGCAAAGTTCACTTTTACTGGTGCTGAGCTGATGATGATCTGTGAGATTATCCATTCAAATGATATGTAGGACTTTGGTATGTCTGTGGATCAGGCCCGTGGAGCTATAACCAGTGCCCACCTGAAAATGTCAGCTATCACAAGTCAAAGCAACAAAACTCAACAATCCAAAGGGTGGTTAGACCTGTACTAAGCCATTTTGTTACCTGCAGCATAACTAATTCTGGGACTGGTTTGCAAAGAGATTGGCCTCTAATGTGTCCAAAATCTTGACTGTATCAGATCAATACCATCTGTAGGAAGACAAAGAGGTACAAAGTGTTGGGAGTGACACCTAAGGAACTGCTGTTTCTGGATTGAGATGATGCATTGCAGTGTCTCCCTACCTCCAAGAGACCATGACTTCAGCATGCTTGATAGCACCATTAAGCAGCTGTGTAGCACTTAAAGCAAAACACAAAAACTCAGGCTGAAACAGTGGAATTAACTGAAGAGAATACAAATTAGCTAACAGATTTATTTCTCACACTGACATAATAAACAAATATTGATGGTTTCCTGTGGTGTAATATATCCTTATTCACTGCTTCACAACTCACTTGGAGCTTCATCATTTTCTCTTCACTGCTTTTAAATGGGTGATTTATCCCATACTTCTCGAAATATTAGTCTGTTTACAGTCTTCAGATAGGTAACAGATTGTGCATCATTGAAGTAACAATGTGGAGACTTGCAATGGTTGTGCTGTTCACCTTTATTTCCCTTTTTTCCCCCATACATCAAAGTTTTAAGGAAGACAATTAAAAGCTTTGTAGTTAACAGAAGCATTTTGAGCGTGGATCTTGGTAACGCCTTTTGAATAACTTCAGCACCTCAATGCCTTCTGCTTCCGGAAAGTTATGATTTGTTGGGAGCATAAAGTAGAAAAAGAAAACAGCTTTGCAAAGCATCTGAAAAATGATGGGCCCCAAGCTGTAACCTGAAGCACAGACTCGCAAATGTGCCACAATGTAAACCTTGAGCTGCAACTTTCAAACGAATGGAGACCAATTCGAAAGCAGTGAAGCTCAAACACTCAAACATGCTCGGTCTGTCCACAATTCAGATGAGAATAGTGACACTTTCTCCCATCTTGAGCAAACCCTACTTCCATGCTTCTCAAAGGCAAATACAAAGAGTAATCACTACAGGAACACTAACTAAACCAGTCAGGTATGATAAACATTATTTTCAGCTCTTTTTCTTTGCACTTAAAATGAGAAATAGTCTCATGCATTAAGCATGGAAGACTTAGTTTTCACAATGAAATGCCCCAAATATTGAAAAATGTAATAAGTATCTTGGTAAAATTTGTAGATGGAATCTTTGCATACATAAGCTGACAGAGTTTCATAAAACTGGGATCCTCTTCATGGAAATTAAGAGCTGGTTGTAGTCCACCTCTGGATTTGCACAATACCACAGAAACTAAAGGCTTCCTAGTTAAGATTTATAACCACAAGAAAATGAACTTGAAGATTTTGTATAAACTCTGAGATTTAAAAAAAAAAAAATAAAAGTATTTCATGTGATATTGTATTATTTAAATTTAAATAATAAAATCATAGAATCATAGAATGGTTTTGGTTGGAAAAGACCTTTAAGGTCTTTGAGTCCATGCTGAAAGCTCTAAGTTTCCTGTGCAGAGGGAATAGTAATCAGATAGCAAAAGTCTCTACCTTGCTGAGGCTACATCTGGAATATTGTGTCCACTTCTGGGCCTCTCAGTTTAAGAAGGACCTCAGGGAACTGCTTGACAGAGTCTAGTGCAGAGTCACAAAGATGATGAAGCAGTGGAACATCTCCCTTGTAGAGAATGGCTGAGGGAGCTGGGGTTCTTTAGCCTGGAGAAAATGAGCTTGAGGGGTGACCTCATTCATGTTGATAAAGATGTGAAGGGCAGTGTGAGGAGGATGGAGCCAGGCTCTGCTCAAGGATGTCCAATGACAGGACAACGGGCAATGAGTGCAAGATGGAGTAGAGGAAGTTCCATGGGAAGAGAAGAAAAAACTTTTTCACTGTGAGAGTAAAAAAGGTCTTAAGCAGGCTGCCCAGAGAGGTTGTGCACTCTCCTTCTCTGGAGACATTCAAAACCCACTTGGATGCATTCCTGTGTGATCTACTCTAGGTGGTCATGCTGTGGCAGGGGAGTTGGACTCCATGATCTCCTCCCTTCCCACTCCTAACATTTTGTGATTCTGTGATTTTGATTAAAATTATTTGACAAGTTTTATTCCATTGTTTCCACCTTATTGTGTAGAATTGCTTCCAGATTTATGATTTAATTACTTGACATTAACACAGAATGTAAATGGCAAGTTCCTTTAGAAAGTAAGCTCTACTGAGATTTGAGAGCTTGGAATCAGACTCAACATAGATCAAAATACCCACAATTTTTTCTGTAGCACTGGAGATTTACTAAATGAATTAAATGCTTAAAAAAAAAAGGTTTCTTCTACCCTTTCAAAATTTAAGACACGAAACTATGCCTAATTATGCTATTTTGTGCTGTATTCTACAATGTCTGTTAAGTTATTCTATGTAATATGTAAAATGAATCAAAGGCTGCCAGAAGGTGCAATTTGCTTTTGGGGCATTTTTGGAAGCAATATGTTAGAAAGTGTAATTTACAGTTTGCTTTAAGTGAGGGAAAACCCAGATATATCAATGGAAAGTAAAACTGTTTTGCCTAGATTATTGATCTTAGGAAAAGGAGCATTTTAATTAAATCTTCCATTTGCAATTTAATACTCCAATTTTGCATGAACAATCTTTGGTATGAGATGAAGCATGCTTGTAAGAGGCATGCAAATCATGCTGCTTGCAAGTGTGGGGCATGTGTTCTTGTTCACTGTTAATGAAGAAAAGGGCCACTCATAGAAAGGGCTGGAAGAAACTGGTTCTCTAATGCCTGCTTGGAGTTTCATCAGGATTTTCTACCTTGCTCCAAAGGCTGGATTTTGACATTCAGCTTTGAATTTCTTTTTTCTTTAATTTTTTTTAATTGGAAAAATTCATTTTTTTCCTTTAGACACAGTGAAATTTTATTTGACTATTCAATGAACAAATTAGTACATTAAAAATAGAAAAGAAAAACAACTTTAAAGGTTGTATTTGATCCACTGAGAAAACTGGAATTAGAGGGAGACTCTTTCTACCCATTATCATCCTTCTCCAAGACAGCAAGAACATCCTCACCTGTACCTCTGCCCTGGCAAGGAGCCCAAAGCACAATTATTTTCTTTCTTCTTTTACTCCAGGTTGCAGTAGCTGGTGTTTCTGGATGGGTTTCTTGACAGCCCCAGGACATATGTCTTCTGATCTGCCCTGAGGAAAACAGATCTCCTGAAGTGAGGGATAAGAAAAAAACTAAGCTGCAGTGTTCATTGTTTTCTGTGTCTAAAGCAAAGACTTGCTGCCAAAAACCCCTAATACAGTCAAAAGAAAACTACAGAGCTGCTTTTGTTATTGGCATTAATAGCCTTAGGGGGAAAAAAAGTATTTCCCTTACTCACCACTGGAAATTGAAGAGCCTTCATGCATTCCCTTGCCATGGTGCAATTTTGCTCATCAAATCCCACTGTCCCCTTTCAGCAGTACCTGCTGGACCCAGACACCCATCTTGAGCTTGGGCTTTGGCACGAGTTCCAGCAGCTCTGCTTCTCTGGCAATCATCTCAAATAATCACATTGGCAGCTTTCATATCACCCTGGGGCCCACTGACGGCTTGCCTGGCTGGACAGCAGCTCTCTCCTGGATGCCTTTGTAAATTTTTTATCAAGAGGAATGTTCCAGCTTCAAGCCATCTGTGACTCTGACCAAAGCCTTGCTAATACCTCTGATCTCTGTGGAGGTTGTGTTGTAGAAATCCCTCATTTCCATGTTCAGTTCAGGCAGAAATCTGCTCTGATGACTTGGAGTCATATACACCATCCTGAACTGATTTATAGTGCAGTGGCTTTTTGGCCAATCCTTGACCTGAGGGTCTTTTGCAGTGCAGTTTCATTTAAAGTACCATTCTTTCCAATCACCCAGACTCTGTCTTTAGGAAATCAAACAGCATCAATCTGACCACTTTCTTGGAGAACTGGTCTTTGGTAGGCTGAGATAGGCAATTTCATCTTCATCAACATTGTAGGCAGGTAAATGTGCCCCTAAAACATGCATAAAGCAACCAGTTAGGATACTGATATTGTACTGGCAAGAAGTACAATAGCTCAAGGAATATATTAAGTGATCATGAAGGTCATCACAGAATGATAAAATCCCATCAGGGTGGGTGTTGGAAAGGACCTCTGGAGATCATCCAGTTCAACCACCCTGCTAAAGCAGGGTCACCCAGAGCAGCTTGCACTGGGTCACAATGGACAGAGGGTTTGAAATCTCTCCAGAGAGGGAAACAACCTCTCTGGGCAGCATCTTCCAGGGCTCCAGCACCCTCACACCAGAGAAGTCCTATCACTGGGTCCCACTGAAAAGAGCCTGGTCCCATCCTCTTGCCCCCCACCTGTTAGCTCTTGCTAAGCATTGATCAGATCCCCTCTGGGCTGCTCTTCTCCAGGCTCAACAGCCCCAGGGCTCTCAGCCTTTCCTCCTCAGAGAGATGCTCCAGGCCCTTCAGCATCTTTGTAGCCTCCACTGGACTCTCTCCAGTTGTTACCTGTCTCTCCTGAACTGAAATTTTGTTGAGGGAGCTGCTACCAAAAGGTCTCAAGTACTGTTAGGACAATGTGTGATGGTAAATCATTTTGCAGAGCTCCTTCAATAACAATTCTTAAAAACTTCTGCAAAGGCAGTGCTCAGGTGAGACTATTTCCTAAAGCCAGGACAAACTACATCAGCTTCTACCCAGCTGCATTTTTCATTTTCTTTTTACAACATGCAGCCAGAGCTGAATTGAATAGAAACTCACATTTACAACAGGTCCTGTTTTGATACTCACATCCCACCAAGACTGCATTAATAAATTTAATGGGATTTGCCAGGAGCCCAAATAACATCTTGTCAGCACATCTTCATGCTTATTGTTTGTAGGAGAACCTATCCACCCCTCAAATATTTTTGTTGCAGGATTTTTTAACAGCCTTGTCAGCTGACACTGATCTGCTGCAGCAGATTTATTTCAGCAAGGACCATGAGCTTGCTGAGAAGCACAGCTGCCATGGATTGAGTTGAACCTGCTGCTGTTGTTCATACCATGCTGCAGTCATGCCAGCTTCAAAACTAAAAGTGCTAACTGGAGCAAAGTATGATGGGGCTTGATAGTTCAGATTGCAACATGGGAGGCTTCCTATTCAGATTGCTGATTTGGGGTTCTTGGGTGCTGGCTCTTTTTCTTCAGGGATGTTGGTGAAACACGTGGGAGTGATGCAGCTGCTGGGTTTGGTTTTCTGTTTTATGCTGGGTTGTTTTGTTTCCCCCTGTATTTCATTGTGTTTCTTGGGCAAATAGACTAAACTAAGGTAATCATGCACTGTATTATTAAATTAACTAGATTATTAGCTAAGGTAAATATGCATTGTCATTGTTATACCTTATATTAAACTCTTATCTCTTTATCTCAAGCCTGAGTTTTGTGTGTTACTTTTGTGCTGGGGGAGCAGGCAGGTTAGCCCTTGCACTCAACCATTACAGCAGCCCATACCTATCCTCTGACCCAGGAATCAATGGACCCTTTGGTGATTGCTTTCATCCTCACTCAGCAAACCACACAGCATGTGAGGTGTGAAGGGACATCTGTAAATGGTAATAAACTGAAAGGGAAGATACTTTTCAAGCATTTCCCTGGTCTTTTTTGGTATTCTGCAGGAAAACCAATCAATTCCCACAACTGCTGATAACATGAAACTCCTACACGATCAAGCTCTTTCCTACTTCACTGAATTATTTCAAGTGGCTATTCCTCTGTGTGCTTTTCCATTTCTGCATAGCTGTAGATTTCAAGCTTTCCTGTACACCACTGCAAAACATAATAATCCCACTTCTCTCCATCCAGCATAATAACATCTTGAGATTGGCTAATAAATCTCCTTTAAAAAACACCCCAACAACAAAAACATTCTTGATTCTTTGGATTTGCTTTCTGGTTTTCTAGATTAGATTTCTCCTGCTTTACATTGTAATTTTTTGTTTGTTTGTTTCTTTGTATACAAAGAGGATAGGAAAATAGATTTTTTTTTTTTTAACCAAAACTGAAATTTACATGATAAAAATGCAGTTCAATGTTTAAAGAAAAAAAAAATTGTAAAGAAAAAAAAATAAAATTGTGGGAATCATAAAAACTACAGTAACATTACAGTAGTGGATATTGTTTTCAGAATCACAGAACTTTTTGTTAAAATACTTGAACCCACTCATAGGATCCGTTCAAAGCCCAAATATTTATTTTCTGTTCTTATCTAAGTCATGTTCACTCAAAGCAGATTGCCCACAATCATGTCTAGGCATGTATGAATCTGTCCAGAGACTCCACAACCTGCCCTAGCTTCGTCCCTTCACTGCTGCATCAGCTCCTCAGGCTGCCGGGCCCTGCCTGGGGCCCTGCGCCCCAACCCCGCCTGCCGTCACCGCAGAATAACCCCAAGCCTGCCTCACTCTAGCTTTTCATCGTTTCCCACAGCACTTCCCATCGCTGCTTTCCGAGATCTTCACCTCAACCGCTCTGAAATAGACTTGAAGGTTTTGTCATAGCCTCGCGTTTATTTTAAGCAGGACAGCACTGAACTGCAATTGAACAGGCTAGAAAAGAGCACATCTGACCTCACTTCTGCTGATTTGTTTTTTTTTTTTTCCCATGATTGTGCTGGGACTTCAATACAGGCACACTGCACTATCACTTGAAAGCAAGAAATGTGGCTGGGATTTGTTTTCTTCTTTGAGGGAGCAGTAGGGAAGCAAGTGAGTGATGATTACAGCAAGATTTGAAAGTTGCACGAAATTAAATAACTTCCCTCCAAGTTGAAAGTTTGCATTTTTTGTTTTTTTTTTACCTGAGGTTTGATGGAATTCTCATTGACAGCAAAGGGTCAGAGGCTGGTCCTGGAAATTGTGTTTTGATACCCCCAGTGAATAACCATGATGCCTGGCTCATACTGGGATAAACCCCTAGCAACTGTAGTTGTCAGATATATCTAATCAAAAAGCAGGAAAACCAGTAAACAGCATTCAGGACCTTTGGGAACAATTCCTTCTCCCAAACAGCAGACAGAAGAAAAATCTTTACCTGAGCTACTTTTCAAAGCAAGCTTTCTATGGAAACAGAGAGGTACAGGCAAGTATCATGACCGTGTGTCTCTGAACCACTGTGACCCCCAGATCCATACAGTGCCTGGAGCTGTGTGGTGTCATAGGGATGGACCCAAAGAAACCATCATTGTGCATGTAACATCCACATTCAATAAATCTTAAGCATATACCTTAACAGGGTTCATATATTGATCTTTCTTATCAAAGATTCCCTAACAAGTGGTAGGATGAGATGAAATCGCTTCAAGTTGCAGCAGGAGAGGTTCAGAATGGCTATAAGGAGAACATTCCTCACTAAAAGGGTTCTCAAAGATTGGAACAGGCTGTCCAAGATTGGAACAGGCTGTCTAAGGAGGTGGTTGATTCCCCATCCTTGGAGGTGTTTCAGAGACACAGAGATGTTGTGCTGAGGGACATGGTTTAGCACCAGACTTGGTAGAGTTAGAGAATGGTTGGACTTAGGGAGGTGGTGGAGTCACGATCCCTGGAGGTGTTCAAGAGGGGATTGGACGTGGCACTTGGTGACATGGTTTAGTAGTCTTGGGTGACAGGTTGGACTTTGATGATCCTTGAGGTCTTTTCCAACCTTATTGATTCTGTGATTCTGTGACTTGATCTTAAAGGACTTTTCCAACTGAAGTAACAGTATGCTTCTGTTACTTTGATTTTATATTTTCTACAATACGTGCCCTGGGTGTTTTGGGAGGAAAAGGCAGGGAGAGAGTATTGGGTAAAATTGTGCTACTTTTAGTAAGGCTGCACATGTCCCACAGCACTGCACACTGCCGGTGCCCTTCTGCTTAATGCCTAATTGAATTCAGCCTTGTCTGACATCAAAGCAAAGCTTAACTTGAAAACTGGCATTTTTCTAAACTATCACCTCAGTACAACCCCTAATTGGACTTCAAACTCACCTATTAGATGTCTATTTGTTTTCAGAATATAACCTAAATATTTCTGGGTCATTCACTTGTGTTCATTGACAAAGCTAAATATGATCTCTAGTCTTGAATGCACTGGGAATGTGTTAAAATCAATATATCTGAAATCAATACCTTAGAATCACAGAATCATAGATCATTTCAGTTGGAAAAGAGCTTTAAGATCATTGAGTCCAACCATTCTCTAACTCTACCAAGTCTGGTGCTAAACCATGTCTCTCAGCATCACATCTCTGTATCTTTGACACACCTCCAGGGATGGGGATTCAACCATCTCCCTGGGGAGCCTGTGTCAGGGTCTGAGAGCCCTTTCAGTGATAGAAGTTTCTTCTAATATCCAACCTAAACCTCCCCTGGTGAAACTTGAGGCATTCCTCTCATCCTTTCAATTTTTACTAGGGAGAAGAGACCAACACCCACCGGGCTCCAACTTTCTTTCAGGCAGTTGTAGAGGGCAAGAAGGTCTCCCCTCAGCCTCATTTTCCCCAGACTTAACACATCAGCTTATTCAGATATGTACTTATGAAATGCAGCTTAAGGTTTTATCAGGCCAAATATTTGTCTGGCTCATTTTTAAAGTTACCTCCACTCTGCTGTTACTCTGTTATGGCTCTGCACAAAATGGAGGTGAACATCCCAGAGCCCACATCTCACCGGCAGCCCTCCAGAGCCACCTGCTCCTGTAAAAGGATAACAAAGTCAGTGGATTTCAGCTTGTAAGAGGCTATATGCAAAAAATTAAGGGAAACAAATGAATACAAGTGTTTTTTTTCCCTCATTCTGAATTACATACAGCAGAACCAGAAGTGATCCATTTATTATTTTGTGGATGAAGTCGAGCTGCCAGTATTATCAAGGCAATACTTAGATAACCCCCAAGAGAGAGAAGCAATAAAAAGTGCCCTGCAAGCAATATTACCTGCTAAAGCACCATGGCCAGATGGATATACAGCTGAATTTCAGAGAGCATCACTGATAAATTACTTCCAGTTTCATATGTGATTTATAAATATTCTTTGGAGACTACAGAAATATCGTCTTCTTTTAATTAACCACCATTTCCATCTTCTCAAAATAAGGTGAAAATCTCAAGTGCATCCCATCCAAAACCCTTTCACAAAAATTTTAGCTATTAGCTCAGAGAAAGTCACAGCTATGCCTCCTTATCTTTCCCAAACTGGATTTGTTCTGGGCAAATTCCTAACAGATGGTTCCCAGTATCTAATGAATACAGCAGACCATTACAAATGGGACATGAGATACACTTAGATAAAGAAAAAGGAGTTTGAAAGAGCATTTAAAAGTACTTCAGAAGTTTGGGAAAAATATAGGTAAATTAGATTTCAGGTACTTCATAGTAAGCTAAGTGACCTGAATTAAAACAAGACATACAATGTTTTTAATTTGAGAGGAATCTCATGTAACAGAGTGAATAAGGCTTCCTTGTGTTTAAGAGCTTTGCTAGAACCCTGGAGTAACTGAAGAGGAGGTCAGCCTCTCCCTGAAGGAGAAAAAAATAAAATAAAAACAAGAGAAAAAAGGGAAAATGAGTAATACTGTACCATTCTTGAAGAAATACAGAAATGAAAACTTGGGGGGAAGAGGCAGCAGATCTAAGGAACATTCAGACCTGCAGTAAAAATGAGAGATTTCTGAGCAGATGTTTGTAAAATATCTCTACAGGGCTTCAGGTGCTGGTGGTCAAATGCAACAGGACATAAGAAATGAAGGGTGCTCTGGGAAACAAGCTGCTGCTGGCACAAAAAGGGTGTGAAAGGTGACTCTGTGATGGCTCTCCTCCAGGAACCTGCTGTTATCATGGTACAAGTAGGGTTGGTTTTGTTGGTTTTTTTCCTAACTTATCCCCAACTCTTTCAATTTTAGCGTAGATATTAGTTGTGAGTACAGCACAAAATGAGAAAAGGCAATTGAAGGCTAAAATTGTGTGTGAAGCAGCTTCTCATTGGGTATCTTCAGAATGTGTAGGGCTTGCTATTGTAAGGTGACAACAGCATTGCTTTCAAAGTCTCCTTTTTTGCAGCCTGTGTTAAAAAGACCAACAGGGACTTGATGCTTTTCTACTGTCTTGTGTAAATCAGAAAATGGGAAGGGAACTGAGATTTGTACCTGCTGTAACTAGCTTCCAGCTGTGTCCCCTGCAGCTTCAGGGCAGAAACCATTTCTAAGATAATGAAATGTAAACTTCTGAAAAACTGTCCAGCATTTGGAAAGACATCATCAAACTACTGAAACTTCTGAATGGGACCAGTGGATACAACTCAGCTTCTGTTTGGGGGGCGCTACAGGGACCTGTGATACACAGAAGATAAGCTTGATGTGGGTGGTTGGTTGTGCTTTGGGGATTTGTAAAGCTCTGCTGGTACTGCTTCTAAATGCTGTGGTTCATCAGAGCAGGCTCTAAGGGCCTTGTGGCCTTTCAGTACTTAAAGGGACAATTAGAAAGATGGGGACTTTATAGCAGGATCTGTTGTGACAGGACAACGGGTGATGGTCTTAAACTAAAAGAGAGAAGATTTAAACTAGATAAAAGGTAGAAATTTTGTACAATGAGGGTGGTGAGGCACTGACTCAGGTTGCCTAGAGAAGTGGTAGATGCCTCATCCCTGGAACCATTCCAGGTCAGGTTGTCTGGGGCTCTGAGCAACCTGTTCTAGCTGAAGAGGTCCCTGCTCTCTGCAGGGGGGTTGGACTGGATGAGCTTTAAAGGTCTCTTCTAAGCCAAAACATTCAATGATTCTAAGAACAAAGACCAGGCAGCCCTTGGCTGGCCAGGCTTTGTTGCTGACTGGAGCATCAGGTTGAAATCTCAGTAACAAAGCAGCCATGGTGATGAGCATTCATCTCCTTGCAACCAAAATCCAAGCAGGCTGGAACCCTGCTGCTAGAGACTGAGCAGAGTTTTGGGAATTAATGTTGCTCTCTTTAATCTTGCTGGTAATTAACACTGCAAACCTTGATTGACACATCAGATCTTAGGCAACTGCCTCATTTGGTGGGGTGAGAAGTTTTTGACAGTAGTTGCAGGATGCTAAAATTAAGAAGGAAGGTGGACAGAAGTGTCAAAGAATATTTTTTTCCTTCTTCCTTCATCATTGGAGCAGTTGTGTAGTGTGGATCTTGCTCCTCTGTTGCTGCATGGCCTTAAGCCACACCATCATTATTCTGTATGTCCTTGTTTTTTCCCTCCTTTATACCTTTCTTATAACTCTTTTATAGAATCATGGAATTGGTTGTAAAAGACCTCCTAGATCATCAAGGCCAACAGCCAGCCTAACACCACCATGGCCATTAAACCATGTCCCAAAGCGCCATGCCCACACATTTCTTGAACACATCCAGGGATGGTATAAGGCTTTTGAGTAAGTTGAAATCAAAAAGCTCAAGATCCTGCATAGTGTTCCCTAGTTGGAGAGATGCCTTTGAGGGTTCTCAAGCAGTTGATGGAAACCCTAAACAGAGGGCTTGAGGTAGAGCTCCAACCATCTGCACATGCCACTAAGTGTTTGTGTAATCTGCAAGTGTTGCTCTAAAACTGATAATAGCTGCTTAGAAAAATTAATATTATGGCAGCAGTTATTGTAGGGAGATGTATTGCATTTTTAATGCCAACAGCTGTAATTTTCTAAAGAGAAAGGAGAAAAAAAAAAAAGCCAATAGTGCCCAATTTGTCACCATGCAGCCGAAAATGTCTTCAAATAGGAATGAAAAAATAATAATAATAATAAAAAAAAAACAGTGTGATGTGCAGGATTGGAATCTCATATGGAGGTGTATTGACAATGGAAATGTTTTAATCACTTAAATTATCATTTTGTACAACAAAAAAAAAGGAAAAAGAAAAGATAGATTTGCTTAATAACCTCCCTACTCCAGAGAAGTAAGAAGCAATTGTCAACAAAAGCAATTAGAAGTTAAATGAGAGAGGCAAGCACTGTACAGGCTGGGGCTTACCTTTTGAATTTTTATTTATTTGTTATTATTTCTTTATAATTGCAAATAATTGTCCTGATGCAAAGCAACTCGTGGTATATGTCATGTAACAGATCCATACTTGGGCATCACCATGAAGGTAGCTTTTATTTTCTACCTAGCTGCATTTAAGTGATGATTCCTGAGCAGGACTCTTCTTGCACACTAATAGCAAAGCTTTTTTTGGCAGAGAATTCCTGAATTGGGATTAAAAGGTCATGATTCTGAACAGAGATTTAAACTGAGGTTTTCTCATCTCCTCTTCAGTATTCTTTGTCAAAAAAGGCTGTAAAAAAATTACAGGAGAAGCAGAAGTCTTTTAAGATCTCAGGCTCTGCTAGTAGCAGCAACCTTAGATGTGATGCTGAGGAACAAGATTTAGCACTAGACTTGATGTTCTTAAAGGCCTTTTCCAACAGAAACCATTCTATGAGTGTTAAAGGAGCCTGTTTCCATGTGATTCATTACCACTTCACCCTGTGAGATGGAGCTGCTTCTTCAGCAGGCTCCATCCCATCACTGGCTTGTAAGACTTTACAGGAGGGGCTGGAGGCTCATTTCAGCGATGTGTTTGAATAATTTTAAGTAGGAAAGGGTTAAGGCCATCCATAAGCCAAGATACCTGAGATAACCTGATCTAATTGAAGATGTCCTTGCTCATTGCCAGGGACTAGGTGACCTTTAAAGGTCCCTTCCATTCCAAACCAGTCTATGATTCTACCATGGTGGAGAACAGTACTACAAGAAATAGGCTACTAAAAGATTGTTATTGTGTGCCAAAGATCAGTGGGGTAGGAGTACTTCCTGGGTGTGTATGGCAGTTCACACCCATATGGATGGATGAAAACTGGCCTTCAGGGTCATGGGATTCTTTCAGTTTTTTCCTGAAGTCTTTAGTTGGAGCTTATTTTGCTGAGGAAATAGAGTGGATGATATGAAATATTATTTTTCATATATATATATGTAAAATCTCCTCATGAAGAAAAAGGTACCTGAATTAAACAGCTTCATAGACTCATAGAATGCATTGGGTTGGAAGGGACCTTTAAAGATCATCTAGTCCAACCCACAAACCCAGCTCTAAGGTAGCTGGGAGATAATAAACAGCTAACTTGCAGAAACATCCAAGACCCACATCACCAACTGATTTCCTTAGGAGGAGACTAAATCTTCCCCTCATTAACAAGTCACTGGGTTCAGAGCGAGAGACCACTTCAGCTTCAAAAACCTTGAATTTACAAGTGAGCAGCTGACAGAAGTGTCTCAAGTGCTGATGAGTTTATCTGCATAATGCACTGAAGTGCAAATAATTAAGACTTGCACTGATCACAGGGCTTTAAAGTAGCTTCAAAATTCAGGGTGAGGTTGCACAAACACTTCTCTCCACTAGCAAAGCTGCTTCAAGCCTTTCCCAGTGGCTCCTCCCCTGCCTCCCCCTCTGTTGCAGCTTGCAGTCTCCATAGTGCAGATCTCTGCTGTTTGGGGGCTGTGCTGCAAGCAGGACAGATATAATTATCTGGATTAAGAAACTCAAAGCACAGCAAACCTTCAGGTTATATTTTTTTTAACTCGAATCATTTGCTGATCCAATTTCCAGCACAGCCCCTGAGTTCTAATGAGAACGAGGAACCAAGCGAAGGGAGGGGGAGGAGAAGGAGGAAGGACCAAGAGCTTTGGTGATGCAGCCTGAGGAAAAGCTCTTCTACCTTTGGTGTCATTTGTGTTGCCTTGCAAGATGCCACTGAAAACCGAACAGGAGGTTGTACTGAGGTGTGGGTCGGTCTCCTCTCTAGTATCACGTGATAAAATGAGAGGAAATAGCCTCACGTTGTGCCAGGCTAGGTTTAGACTGAATATTAGGACAAAAATTCATCACTGAAAGAGTGGTCAGGCTTTGGAACAGGCTGCCCAGAGAGGTGGTGGTACTCAGTCCCAGGAGGTGTTCATAAAATGTGTAGAAATTGCACTCTGGGACATGATTTAGTGGCCAATGTTGATGTTTGGTTTATGACGAGACTCGATGATCTTGGAGGTCTTTTTCAACCAAAATGATTCTGTGATTCTGTGAGTCAACTCTGTCCTTAAGACAGATGTTTGGGATTTATTTTGTGCATATGGCTTTAGATAAAAAGAGTAAAATTTCTCAATATCCAGGTGCCTTTAGAGTTTGTGTTTTAAATGAAATGTAGGTGTTTTATTTCTAGCTGAGACTCTCAACACACCCAAGTGCAATGAGTGTGTCAAATTCTGAGTCAAACCTCTTCTCTGGAAGTACCTATCTCTGGCAGAATGGAGGAGCAAGCAATGAGTGGATGGGTGGACGTTTCCCACTACTTACACAGCTGAAGGACTGGCAATGTGAAGGTGTGGCCAGCATCACTGATCACCACACCCTGTACTGAACCAAAACTGCACTTTGAAAACCTTCTTTTCAAGGTAATCCTATCATGTATCTTACAGATGAAAAGCAGGTTTGGATAGCTCAGGTTCCTCTCTTTCCAGTATACTCAGAGCCACTGGAGGATTTTCTCCAATAGCTCAGAATGACTAAGTTACCATTCCAGGTGTCTCTTGGGTTGAGTCTGCAGACCACCTGATCTAGATCAAACATTACCACTGGGAACTGCCAGTGGGCTTAGGCTCTTCTGGAAATCTTGCTGCTGTGTATATTAGGAGAGCAAGGCAGCAGAACTGACCTGTGTGTGGCAAAACCTGATTGACGTAGCTGAACAGAAAAGGGAAATATAAATCAGGTCTTAATAAAATTGGAAATGAAAGCTGAAAGAATGCTGTATGTCCCTAGCAAGGGAAAAAAGCATGAGGAGAATACTCATTATGACAGAAAGTATTGAAAATGCAGGATATTTATTCTTTAAAATAGAAGTGATGAGCTGGCTCAGATCTGGGCTCCCTGCTGATGGATCTGTTTTACTGCTTTATTTTGCCTTTAACTTTTCTTATCCTTTTAAATATTTGAAGGGGAAAAGATTTCCCCCCCCTTTAAAGCAGTAGAAAGCTTGTACAGTTTTGAATCTACAGCTGTGGAAGACCAAACATGCTTTTTCTCTGCTGCGGAGCAACATGAAGATGGAAGAGTTGGGCAAAGTGAAATGAATTGTTACTAACCAAAAGGGTGATTCTTCCCAGATCCCATGGATGCTGCCCAGCCCTGGTACTGGACTACGTGATATGACATCATCTTAACCATTGAAGAACCTGCTCTTCCTCCTCATCATCTCAAGTGTTCATTATTGCTTCTTCAGCAGAAGTTTCTGGCTTTCCAGATCCTCCATGCTGCAGCTGTAGTTGGTCCTCAACCCAATTCTGTCAAAAACATACAGTTAATTTGAGTACTTTTGATTGTAGAGGTTTTTTGGTTTCCTTTTTCAACCTGGATGATTTTGACAGACTGTGGAACTGAGTGGGCAGGGGAATGAATTACACTTGGACAGATGGTCCTTTAATTCACAGTGCTATTACTACTTCTGTGGTGGTGCTGAGATACTGTAATGAACACAGCAGTGATCATGGCTCCATTGCAGTAGGTGCCATACAAAGAGAGATGGAAATAGATCCTGTCCTGGAAAAAACTTCCCTCCCTCTAGACAAAATACCCAAGAGAGGGGAGAAGCTAGTGAAGGATTTATAGCACATCTCTCTTATGAAGAGTGGATGATCTGGGGTTCTTCAGTCTGGAGAAATGAGACTGAAAGACCACCTCCACACTCTCTACAACTCCTTGAAAGGAGGTTGGAATGAGGTGGGGGCTGGTCTCTTCTCCCAAGTAACAAGTGGTAGGACAGTAAAAAACAGGCCTAAGCTGCACCAGTGTTGGACATGAGGAAAAATTTCAACCACAAAAGTTTTGTCAAGCCCTGGGAAAGGCTGCCCAGGGCAGAGTCCCCTCTGCTGGAGAGACTTAAAAGCCATGTAGCTGTGGTGCTGAGGGACATGGTTTAGTGGTGCTGGCAGTGCTGGTTTACCAGCTGGACTTGATGATCTTGTCACTTGTTAGGGTGGCATTTTAGCAACACCAAGAACATATTTTTACATCTGCTGAATTAACCACAAAGCCATCAGTTTCTGCAGGCTGCAGAGCTCTTCCAAACCTGGTGACATGAATTTGATTGTAATAAAAAGATGCAAAAATATGAATACAGTGCGTAATACTCTAATTATCTTTGTTTTACCACAGTTTGGTTTGTGTTTTCCATTTTCCCCTGTCCAGCCTGGCCTTGAACACCTCCAGGGACGGGGCATCTGCAACCTCTCTGGGAAACCTGTTCCAGTGTCTCCCTACCCTCACTGTAAAGAATTTCTTCCTAATCTCCAGTGTAAATCTTCCTTCTTCCAGCTCAAAGCTATTGCCCCTAGAATGCCTTCCTGGAGCCTTCTCTTCTCCAGGCTGAACAACTCTCACAGCCTGTCCCCACAGGGGACATTCTCCAGCCCTCTGATCTTTGTGGCTTCCTCTGGACCTGCTCCAACAGTTTAGTGTTCTTGTGTTCGGGACACCAGAACAGGACACAGTAAAGTGGGGATAATCCCAACAAATATCATATCCCAACAGCTCACTGTGTGGTTCCAGCTGTTTTTTCTCCTCACATTTGTCTTTAATTAAACTAAATTATGTGATGCTGTTAGTGAGGTTTCTTATTCTTCCTTTGATGGCCTCAGAGCCAGTAAAACAAACTGCGGTGGTGGAACAATTATGCAATTAATGGCTCGGTGTGGTTGGCAAGTGTGTTTCCAGGGAGATAGTCAAAATGATGTTGTTTTGTTTTTTTATTTTTATTCATGCTGTAATTCAGGGTGGGTCCCAAAGAGTCTTGTAGTTTCTGCCTTGTTTGCTGTCATCTCTGCTCTAGATGTCAAAGCCAGAGAAGCTTGTTTGTGTTGTTTTGAGAGCAGAAAGGAAGTGGAATAGAAGACATTTTAGTCTATTGATTTTTCACTTCTTTGGCTTTTTTTTTTTTTTTTTTTCCATCTTCCTAAAGAATTTTCTGGCCTTTTAAATCTTCTTTATCAATCTGCTTCTTTTTCTTATTGTTGGAATTATAATGAAATGTTCTGTATAAATGTCTTTCTCTTATTATATAATGCCCTTAGTCAAGCTGTAGCCTACAGTTATTTTCTGCTTCTGCTTTTGTCTGTAAACACCAGCATCAGGTGATTTTTTTTTTTTTTCTCTCTTAACTCCTTCACAGTAACATGACTGTGATTTTCTTTCCAAGGAGTATCAGCTGGGCAGATCTAAACACTCCTACCTAGGATGAGATAGCATCTGTCTGGCCACAACTGCTGGAAAACTCAGCCCTTTGAGGAGCCTATAACTAAGCCCAGCCTAGGAGAGCTTTAGACACTTGTGATGATTGTTCATGCACCAGTCACTGGTAAAAGTAGCAGTACCTAGGACAACTTTGCTTGTCATTACCTGTGGGATTGCAAAAACACTGTGGCAGAAAAACAGATGGACATGCTGCCAGATTAGGTAGTTGTAGACAGCAATAAGGTTGAGGGGAGATCTTCTCACTCTGTAACTACCTGAAAGGAGGTTGTAGTGAGGTGGGGATTGATATCTCTAGTATCAAGTGATAGAGTCAGAGGAAATGGCCTTAAGTTGTGCCAGGAGAGGTTTAGGTTGGATATTAGGAAAAATTTCTTTCCTGCAAGAGTGGTCAGGCATTGGAACAGGCTGCCCAGGGAGGTGGTGGAGTCACTGTCTCTGGAGGTCTTAAAAAAAACATGTAGACATGGCACTTGGGAATACGATTTAATGGCCATGATGGTGTTGGACTGGACTTGATCTCAGAGGCCTTTTCCAAAGGTTTCCTGAAAAAAATGTCTTATATTTCCCAGGATATAAAGGTTTTATTTTGGGAAGTGAAATTTCTGTTCTCCCTCTAGTCATGGGAGACAGACTAGAGAGTGAAAGTGGAAGAGTTTGCATTCTACAGCTTGGCAGGACTGAAAAAAAAACCAACAACAGGTTCATTCCTCAGTTGCAATAATAATAAAATATCAAACCCAATATAAATATTATGGATGTGACCCTGCAGTTTTCCCTCACGTTCTATGCCATAGATGTGAAGGACAACTGGGAGAGTTTTGCCCAGGTGCTCTGTGAAATCTGTGGCTGTGCTACCATGCATCCCATCAAATGGATTTGCTCTCCTTTCAGAGTTTGTGCATCCACCAAACCAGCCTCCTGATCCTGCTCTTTCTCTTTCCCAGCTTCATTAGTCTGAGTTTAAAACCTCATTATTTGGCAAAATCAGCATGGGTGCTGCTGGCTGAAGCACCTCAAGTCCCTGATTTAGAGCACTGCCTGGGGGTCACAGGTTTGAGATTGAGCAGATCTGATGTGATTAAATAAATATTCAGATGATGAACAAAACCCTTGTGTGCATGAGTGTCTCAGTAGGATTGTGCTAATGACAAGTGAGTCACATCATTTAGACTAACCCATTGTGCCTTGTGTATCTGTTTATCAAGCTAAACAGCTTGCTTCTGCTCTTCTTCTGTGTTTATATAGAAATGAAGTTACAAGAGATAAAGGAACACCTCATCTACAGAAAAGTATGATGGGAAAACACCAAAGAGCTAGTCAGGAGGCGGATCAGATGGTTGCAATGTGATTATAGGAGCACTAAGATTTTTTTTTTTTTTTTAAAGAACAGGGAATTTTCAGAAAGAGTTTGGCCAATTTAGCACTTCTGAACATGGTCATCTTGGTTTCCATCCACGAAGCCACTCATGGAATGGACCATACATGCTACAGCAAGGCTGGAACATTCTGGCTTTCAAGTTTGTGGCTTTTTAGACAAACAAGCAGGTTGTCTGAGCAGCTGAGGAAAGCAGGATGATATGGAACCTGCCTGTTTTGCAGGTATTAGGCAGACAAAATCCAGAGAGAGGTCTTGCTGATTGACATAGATTAATTAGATCAAACTCTAGTGGATCATAACATTGAGGATGCAGTACAGTTCAACTCCTGAGCATCCACTGTTATCCACCCTCCACTCTAGGGGCTTTATTTTCATTGCTTCTTCTAAAAGTACCAGAGAGATCAGAAAGAGGAAAATCACTGAAGGACAATTTGGTATTTCACTCACGGGGGGGTCTGGACATCATGAAGATGACTAATGCAGCTATTTCAGATGTAAGAAAATATATCCAGTAGACAGCAAGCAGCCTTACCCTTGATTTTTTTTTTCCTTTTTTTTTTTTTTTTTCCCCTAGCAGGGCTTAGTGGATGCATAGATTGTTGAGCTGTTTGATTTTTAAACCTAAATTTTCAAGAGCAGAGCAAGGCCAAATCCTTGGCTGATGAGCAGGGTCCTTGTGTGGATGAGTTTCTCTGCAGCGCTCTGTTAATGACAAATGAGTCACATCATTTTGACTAATTGATCTTGTCTTATGTATTTGTTTATTAACATGAAGCCACTTACTGCTGTTCCCATTTTGCATTTGTACAGAAATGAAGGTTGCAAGCAGCTAACAGGCAGGTTTCTGTTGATCTGTAACCATACACCAGTTTTCAATGGTTTCTTTGATGGAAACTCCTGGCAGGTAGTTTCCAGCTTGCTTCAATAATGGTTTTAGCAACAGGAAGAATTTTACTGTTTAAATTATTAAACAAGCCTTCAAATATTAACCAGTTAACGTTCTTCTTTTAGTTGTTAGATTTCTGTTGGAACCACCTGGAAGCCACAGTGCAGGCTGTATGTGTGGAATGGGTACCACCAAGAGCTGACTTTGCTCTGTGGGACATGCTCAGAAGCAGAATGTGCATCCTCGCCCCTCCTTACAGCTCCTGCTCCTCACAAAGGGAAAAGCTTTCTTTTCAGAATATGTGATTTTGCTATTGATTGTCTAGGAAACAAATCCATGCCAATGAGCCTGAAGGGCCAGGCTGATCAAAAGAATAATAGACAGGTTGATGTCCAGGGTTTCTTTTCCCCTTTCTGGTGCAGTTTTAACTAATGTGATTCATTAAAATTGGAAGGTAGATAAATGACAAAATCTAGTTTGGCTGATAGCTTCTGGGGACCAAATACTATTCCTGTTCATCCCCTGTGTTGGAAACAAAGGACCAAATAAAAAAAGCATACTGAAATGAGAGCTAAAAAAAAGAGTTAATGGTGCTTAAATGTGAGGTTTCCTTGCCCTCCTTCTGTCCCCTTGGTGTTGTCCATGCCTGATGTCCCTTCCTTGGAAACATTGCAGTTCAGGTTGGAGGTGATTCTGAGCAACCTGATGCAGTTGCAGATGTCCCTGCTGATGGCAGGGTTGTTGGACTAGATGACCTTTACAATCACTTCACACCCAAACCATTCTATGTTTTGTTCTATGTGCAACTGCAATCATTATCACCAGTGAACCACATCAGCAGCTGGTCAGTCTCCTTCCAGGAAGCCATGGGGAAAAAACCGAGATGAGTGTTTGCAAACCTAGCTGTAGGTTGTCTGTTTGAGACCCCGGGTTCTGTTGCTGCAGGTTGTAAGGTATGGAAATGCCCCAAAGCTTTGTTCTCTGACTACCATAGGGCTGCTGAGCTGCAGCAATTCCGCTCCTCTTGATGTCAAACCCACTCTCTGAAATGAGATAAGAAAGTAAACATTCAGCTCCCAGTGTCTATATTTCTAAGAGGGAAATGACATTTCATAAATACTCAACTCTACTGTTCTCAACATCCAATTTTCTATATTGGATTCATTTCTCAAATCTACTTACTCAGTTCAGAAGACTGAAATGTTAATCTAACAAGTCCTGCAGTTTTATAAGCAGCGTGTAGCTTTCCATTTAATCTGACAGTTGCATTTAAATGACCCTACAGCTTTAGGGCACCGAGACAACCATTATTTCATTAGAACATTTCCATACAATCATAAATAATTCTATGCATGATAACTCTTGAAATGAAATAACGTGCATATGGTGTGGCTGGTATCAACTGGTGAAAGAATGTGTGTTGTGAAAATTTATCCCCAGGAAACCACTATTCCCAGAGGCCAGATAGCAACTGAGCAGTCAAACCGAGCTGTTCCTCACCATCGTTTACTCTTTCTCTCATCTGCAGAGAAGCAGAGTTTTTGACCTCTACATTAAGACTGCTAGCTAAAAAAAAAAAAAAAAAAAAAAAAAAAAAAAAAAAAAAAAAAAAAAATCCACTTAATGGCAGTTCTGGTAGTTTTTTAGCATTTGTGATTTTGGAGCCAGCTAAGGCTCTGTTCAGTGCACCACTGAGCAGTTGTCAGTCGTTAATCAGCTGAAGTCAATTACTGTTCTCGCTACGGGTTTGTTCAGTGCATGACCGCACTGGATAGCTCCACGGGACTAGAAAGCAGCTGACAAAGGGGGAAGAAACATTTCTAGGAATTCCTTGATTCTGTGCTTCAAATTCAGGACACCTATGCAAATTTTCATCACAGTTTGTAAATTGAAAGTTTTAAGCAGTCCCAATTAGCCTTCTAAAACTACTGGCCAAAAGCACAGGGAAGGGTTGGAAGGCAGCCTTGAAGGTCATCTTGTCCAACCCCTCTGCTCTAATCAGGGACATCCCCAACTAGATCAGGATTCTCAGAGCCCCACCAAGCCTGACTTTGAATGTCTCCAGGGACGGGGCCTCCATCATATATCTGGGCAACCTGTTTCAGTATTTCACCACTCCCACTACGAAGAACTTCCTCCTTAAGACCTTCCTAAATCTAGCCTGCCCCAGTTTCAAGCAATTGCCCCTCACTACAGGCCCTTCTAAACAGTCTTTCCACAGCCTTCCTATGGGTCCTCTTCAACTATTGAAATGCATCTATAAGGTCTTCCCACAACCTTCTCTTCTCCAGGCTAAACAACCCCAACACTGTCAGCCTGTCTTCATAGGAGAGGTTCTCCAGCCCTCTGATCATCTTTGTGGCCACCTTCTGGGCCCGTTCCAGCAGGTCCATGTCTTTTTCATGTTGGGAGCTCCAGAGCTGGACACAGTATTCCAGAAGAGTTTATCCTCAGAAGTGTTACCTTTGGTTTTTCACTCAAGTGTGACTTGCTGAGAAACTCATCCACAGGAGGATTCTTCTCATGACTTGGCCTTGTTCTGTTCACAACTATTGAAATAATATATTAAAACTCAAACAACTCAATGATCTGTGCATCCACCACTAGGGTGATTTTCTCAGTAAATGAGCATGGGACCACCCTAGTGCTTGCAAAAACCTTTGCCTCAACATACTTCTGATCTGGTCACCTACAGTCACTGGGCACAGATTAGTCCTGGATCTTACTAAGGGACATGAAGGGACTCCAGCACATAGATACAAAGGCAAAAAAATACCTTTTAGTGGGGTAACCTTCTTTGAGCTCTTAGCTGACTTTCTTTGAGTCCAAGATTGGACCAGAGATTTCTAGAGATCCCATTCAGCCAGAGCTATGCTGCTAAGAAGCTGGGAGGAGAAGGGCAATTCATGACTTTTTGAAACCCTATGAAAAAATACCATGTTGAGCCTTCCACAAAATGCAAGTTGTGTTCCTTCATCTCAGCTCTCCCCTTCCAGACGAGCACATGACTCAAATCAATTAATCTAATTCCTTCCCATTTGTAAGAAACAAGCTTTCCTGTTTATAAAGATTGCAATTTTGGTTTGGAAAGTTTTAATTTTGTTTCAAAAACTGATCCATTTCTCTCAGGAAATGTATTCCAGGAAGCACTGAATATATATGCATGTACACGGACAATAGTGATTCATTAGCCGGGTGAAGCGTGGGGGCTTTTGTCTGGTTTGTTGACACTTCCTTTCATATGGAAAATCCAGCTCTGAGTTTTCATCTATTCATGTTGTGTCACCTCCTGTAAAAGTCAATGTGTCACTATTTTCTGTATGTCAGCTGAGACTGATGGGAGTGCTGACTTTAAAGACAGGTCAGAAAGGCAGCAGGGAAAGAGGGGAAAAAAAAAAAACAAAACAAAAAAGGAGGCAACAACCTTTGTGAAAGCAGAGTGATGCTAAATGTCACAGAACAAAGATTTAGATGCAATTTAGAGAGCTGACATGCAAAATGTGTACACTGTGGAGTTCAGAGACTTGGGTAAAATGCAGCAAAGTCTGTGATACTATACCCAGACACCTTATTAATTCCTCATTCTCCTCTAAAGCTCCAATCTATCTTCTAAGGCACCAAGATCTCTTTTAGCAGTACTGCAGGTCTGCATCACCTAGTGTGATGCTCAGCAGTGTTTTGCAGGCTGTTGTTCAGCTGTCACCATCAGTTGGAAATGTATCAACTGCTATCTATTTCAGGCTATTCTCTCCTTTTACATTAGTCCATTATCCCCAAATGGATTTGAACTAAAAGTTTGGCTTGCAGCTGCTTTTGGCCACCCAGACTATCATTAAAGCAGCCTAGGGAGAGAGCAGAGGCACCAACTGATGATGGTAAAACACTGTGGGGAGCAGCTGACACCTGTGCTGCCATTCAGCAAGACATGGACAGGCTGGAGAGTTGGGTGGAGGAAAACTTAGTGAAGGCCAACAAAGACAAAGGTAGAGTCTTTCATCTAGGGAGGAATAATCTGCTGCACCAGTACAGGTGAGGGGTTGAACAGGTGGGCAGCAGTTCTATGGAGGACCTGGCAATAGTGATGCATGACAAGGTGCCTGTGAGCCAGCAATGTCACCTTGTGCCCAAGACGGCCACTGGTCTCCTGGGGTACATTAAAGGAGTGTAGATATCAGGTTGAGGCAGGTTGTCCTCCTCCTTTTCTCTGCCCTATTGAGGCCACGTCTGGAGTATTGAGTCCAGTTCTCGGCTTCCCAGTTCAAGAGAGACAGGGAAATACTGAAGAGAGTTCAGAAGAGGCTACAAAGGTGCTGAGTGGCCTGGAGCAGCTCTGTGAGGAGGAAAGGCTGAGAGCCCTGGGGCTGTTGAGCCTGGAGAAGGGCAGCCCCAGAGGGGATCTGAGCAATGCTAATCAATAGCTAAATGGTGGGGACAAGAGGATGGGACCAGATTCTTCTCAGTGGTGCCTGGTGGCAAGACAAAGGCCAACAGGCACAGACTGGAACCCAGGAGATTTCCTCTGAATAGGGTGAGAAACTACTGTGGTGTGTGTTGGAGTCCTGGAGCAGGCTGCTTGGAGAGATTGTGGAGTCTCCTTCTCTGGAGAGATTCCAAACCCACCTAGACATTGTGATCCTGGACAAGCTGCTGTGGATGACCCTGCTTTAGCAGGATACTTGGGCTGGATGATGTCCAGAGGTCTCTTTCAACCCCCACCATGCTGGGATTCTGTGATTGTGTGACTGGATTCAGAGCTGGGAATTTTTTTCCTGGCATCAATAATTTTTTTACTGAATATTTTACTGCCTCTTGCTATTTTTAAAAGATTAATGCATTACCATCATGGTGCAAATCACCACAGAAACCAGCTCGCCTTTGACATGGAAAATGTTTAGTCTGAGAGCTGGGCTGAAAGAGTCTTATTCACACAAGTAATTGTCATCACAAAGACCTATCCTCCCTGCAGTGAATGGGATGGAGAAAATAGGATGCAGATATCTCTGCCTGTCACTCTCTAGAGGTCACTGTTCTGGATTGATGGATCATGAACCAGGCTATCTGCCTGTGTACAGTTTAAGACCTGATTTTTGTCTGTTCTTTCCTGTGACCTCTATTGTTATGCCTGTATTGTGACTTCAGGGCTGGAAATCAAAGGCAAGCACAGACTAAAAATACTGTGTTAAAAAAAAAAAATCAAGAGTTTTATTAACTTTGTCCTACGTTTGCATTTCAAAGGATCTGTCACATCATTCCAAGAGCACATGTGCAGAGATAATGCCACTTATACCAGAGACACTATTTTATTCATACCCAAAATTCCTGATTTTCCTCCCCTCTTTTTTAACTGAATTTCAGTGAAAATAGAAGTGAACTAGATGCTCTGAAGTCCAGTAATGTGCTGTAGAATCCTGCAGTTATAATGTATTTATTTGTATGTGTGTAGAGAAATGTGTACAACTGAGCCTGGAAATGATGGAAACATTGCAAGCCAGGGTGAGATGAGTTGGCTCCTTTCCTCTGTGCTTGACAGAGACCTGTTCCCATCACAGATCTGTCATCACCAGTGTCATGAACTGACAGCAGCTCTGCAGAGAGGCTCATGGGTCGAGGAGAAGACACACTGCAACCCCTTGCTTCCCTCAGATGTTCTTCTGGTCTGAATGACTCACACAGAGGATATGAAACTGGGCTTCCTCCTGGAAACATGCATGTGGAGATCTTCATCCCAGGCCCTAAGGCAGCTGGAGCAGCTTTCTGGTCATGTAGGTCCAGATTTTTCGTGCTGAGATATCCAACAGATTTCCTTTGCAACTGCTTTGCAGGGTTTCTCTGAGGACTGAGGGCTGGCCTCAGATTTCCACACAGGTCTTTGTGCTCCTAGAGAAGGTGGCATTATTTCATAAAAGTTTCCCAGATATTTATGTACAATTTTATGAGATCTCATTTATTGGAGGATGAAATGAAAGGAAAGCAATATTCTGTCATTTCTACTTCCATGCTGCACCTTTTTTTTCTTTTTTCAGTATGAAGATAAAGTAAACCTGTCAAAACCATTTCCAACCACAAAAAAAAAAAAAAAAAAAAAAAAAAGGTTCTACTTTTAGCTGCTTCTGATATTCCAAACTACACCTGGGGAACTTTGAGGGCCTTGTCTCCAAGATTTTAAAAACTAGGCTCAACATAACAGTGTGAATAATTGTGAGTGACAGTCATAAGTATTTAAACTGGTGCACTGTGTAACCCTACCTCTCCTGTAGTGGGTCAGGGAAGAATGCATGTATCATATTAGCATAAGTTTAATTTACTGTCTCATATAAAATGCAAATCAATAAGGCTAAACTTCAGGTGGCATTTGTTTAGTTTTTTTTTATGCAAGGGCAAGGATTCTTACCAGGGGGTGAGGGATAAACAAATCAACATCAATCTACCAGGAATTTGAATTCAGCTATGAAAACAGAGCATCGTCTTTCAAAGTGTCCCTTTCAGAGGTCTGGTTGAGGCTGCTTTAGGAATTCTTGTCCTCTCAGATGTGATGTGATGCAGCCTCCTTCCATTTTTTTGCTAGAAACCCTTATTTAAACAAATTTGGAGGTCCACTCTTTAGCAATGTCAGTGAACAGTAATGGAGGATGTAGATTCTGAAATTGCTTTCAATCCAAGACCAAGATCTAGCACCTCATTGAAAGGTGACTGATAACTAAGCTCAGGGACATTTTGAAATGAACTAGTCCAACCCCCTCTGTCATCCATAGCAGCTTGCCCAGGATGACAATGTTTGGAAGGAGGATCGGGAAGGAGTCTCCACAGGAGTCTCTAAGCAGCCTGCTCCAGGGCTCCAGCACCCTCACAGCAAAGCAGTTTCTCCTTATCAAGCAATCCACGTACTTCCTTGGGACAAAGAACCCAACAGCAAATACCACAGCTATTGGTGCCAGCAGCCTGCACCATATCAACATCTCAGAAGCTGGTAGCCTTCAACACTCCAACCACCCCTGTGAAATACTGCTTTCCTGCACACAGAAGCTCCCCTCAGAGCCTTGTTTTCTGGCAGGTCTGAGAAAATAAACAGGCTTTGAAGTATGCCCTGAAAGTCTTTCCAAACTGTAAGTCAAGTGTGACTTTCTACAACCTGACAAGAGTTTAACATGATTCCTATCTTTATATATAGATAAATTTTAAGTCACAGTTCTTTATTTATCATAGGATTTGGGGAACAAAAGTCTCATGCCTTTGATTGCCTGGGAGAAAACATTTTAGAGATGCCTCTACAGAGTTCTAAGGGTTGTTTAAAGTCATCTGCTTTTGTATAGATGGAAGTTCAAGGGAAATCATTTCAAAGAACCTCAGAGGAAAGAAACCAAAGTTGGCATATCTTCTCATTGTATATTCCTTAGCTTTTATTTGAAAGAAGAAAAAAGTTTTGTTGTTTTGTATAGACAGAACTGAGGTGGAAAATGCCAAAAATTCAAATCAGCTCCAAAAGAATGAAGCCTTGTCCTATCACCTGCTGAAATCAACAGGGTATTACTGGCTGTGCTTCATTCCAGAACTGGACCTGGGTGTAGGGAACAGGAACAGGACCATAAGCAGAGGTTAGTGGAAGAGTATAATAGTTGAACGTCTTCAAGCTGATCATCTCTCTGTTAAAGATGTTACTCAAGGCAAAGCATTTGAATGAAATCTCTTGGGGGAGCTTCAGCAAGATTGAAATGTTTGTGAGAAATGGTGGGAAAGTGTTATTCTGCTCTTGTTCTTGCTGGTTTTACCTATACATTGCCACCTGTGTTCAAAGTCCTGCTCTGTCATTAGCTTTCTATTGAAGGTGATGGAAATGCCTAATAACACTCAGAGATTTTATAGAATTGGAGGATAACTTATAGTAGCAACTTGATCTCTGAATGTACAAATAACATTTCTGGAACTGAAGAAGTCAGAAAGAGCATTCTGCAGTCCCCTTTGCCAGCAATCACTCAGCCTTTGAACAAGACACTTTGTCTGGGAGTTTGCTGCTTCTCTTCAGGGCTCCTTTTAGAACCAAACACTGCAGAAAGGCTGCAGCCTGTGTTGAAAAATGTTTATTTTATTCAGTCACTGAAAAACAAAACCTGTAAAAACAGCAAGAAACTTTATAAACAGTCTGCAAGAGGTCATTTCTGCTTAGAACATAATCTGAAATTATTACATTATATTGAACTCACAGAAAGAATTTAAAAAAACCCAGCTTTAATTAATTGAAATAAATAGATTGATAAGACTTTCATTTACCATTGGCTTGCTTTACACTTGCCTGATCTGTGGCACCTCCTGAATCATTCACAGCAATATGACACAATAATTTTAGTCACAAGAAGTGATTATATTCTCTAATTTAGAATGCAGTTGCATGATGGGAAAGCAGATTATCAGACAAAATGGTGTGTCAGCTTTATTCAGGAGAAAGGAGAATTGAATAGATTATTTTTCCTTCAGATCTAATATCTGCTTTTCACAGTAAGTGACTGTGTTTTCTCCTTGGTCATAGCTAATATTCTTTCTCTTTTTTGACATATTTTCCTGATTCTCATAAAAATATCCTGTGTTATTCTATTATCTCTAAAACCATGCTCTGTTTTTCAAATAGTCTCTCTGTTTCATTTATTTGTATCTTCGTCTAGCTCCATATTTTCCCCAATGTATTTAGGGCTCAATGACTTAAGAATCCTCTCCAGAATGCTTAAATGAAAGCATTTGACAGCTCATTTTAGTCCTCTCTAATATAATCTTCTCTAGCCTGCACATAAGATCTGTGCTCTCCTGAACCTCTTGTCTAACAGCCTGGATCAAGCCAGACCCTCTCTGGATTTAAGTCATTGAAAGGCAGCGGTGGTTTGAAGCATCTTTGACAAACACAGAGTAATTCATTCTTACAGTCTTAATAGCAGTTTAAGAATGAAAACTTGCCAAAGATCATCATTAATTTGTTGCCTGAATTGTATCAGCAGGCCAATATCCACAGAGCACGTTCTGGCTGAGTGTCCTCACTGCTTGCTGTCTCTCTGCCTCTCATACTTACCATCTTGCCCTCTTGCATTTGATGTTTGATCAATATTATCAGAAACCTGATCTGGTTGCCATTGAAATGACTGCCAAACTGTCTTTGTTTTGCCTGGAAACATGACCAGCCTCAGATTTTTGTCTTTTAATTAACAAGAGGTTTTAAAGACGAGTCTCGTTATAGCTGGCTTCATTTGATCCGCGTGGTGACCTTCTCTGGTACACTCACGGATGAGTTTCAGCCCTTTGCTGGTGTGGAGGAGAAACCTTTCTGTGGGGTCAAAGGGAGCAAAGCAGCAGCAGAATAAACCAGCCAGCTCTGAAGATGCCCCAAGAAGAACAAAGAATATGACTAATTAGATTACTTTATGTCAGTGTTTAATCTTTTCCAATTAATTGAGAACCCTTTTCCATCTCTCTTCCCTGATGATTTCTCTGAGCTATACAATCTCAGTGTATTCTTTGTAGATGTTGCTCCCAAGGCTGAATCAAAACCTTGTGGAAATGTCTAACCATCAGATTTTGCTAATCCACTTTTGCAGATTAATGTCTAAACTGAGCTATAGTTTCTGTCCAGCCTTCTCTCTGCTGTTTTCAATACACCTTCATATAATCACTGGTCCCAAAGAAAGGCTTAGTCCATCAGTTCTGAAGATTAGTTCATCTTCTTTAAATCCCTTTTCAATAAATCTGGGAAATTAAGACAAATGTTATAAATAGAGGATTTAATTAACAATGTAGTTCTAGTGTTTATTTCCTTTTAGGTAGAGTTTGGTCTCTCTGCTTGCTAAAGCCCTTGGAGATTATTCCCTTTCTCTTGCAATCTTTTCATCTCATCTCTATGAAATATTTAAATGTTCAACATTTAACAGTGATGAATAAGATCAAGATTGGAGCTTACAGCAACTTAAGGAAAAATCTTTCATTTCAGCCAGTGACTGAAAGCATTGAAGTTACAAAATCAACATTCTTCTGTCTCCTTTAAGGTGATATTTTGACTGTCACATTATATCAAAATGTAGAATTATTTTTATGTTCTTCTTGTATTTCAGACTTGCTGCCTTGTCAATCTGCCCAGAAAACGTTGTTCTTGAAGCTCTTCTTTCTGAGATCTGGGGTTTGGAGTGATCTCAGGTGTTCTGGCTCCTTAGTTGAGCAGAGGAGAGAATGCGTGTCCTGTCTGTGAGTCCCACTCAGCCTTCCCCAGGGAGATTATTACAAAGACTGACGACTGAGTGTGAGATGTGAAGAGGGGTTGAATAACAGTGATCAGAGGATGAACTGAGGTATCTACCACAAGTGCTTCTCTGATTCTGATCTTTTAATCGTATTTTAATGTGCCAAAACCTAAAAACTTTCTGGTGTCACCATCGTTCCTTTTTAATTTCACCTTTTTGTCTCTGAGACAGTTTTGAACTTCCCTAAGATATTCAAGGTGAGGCTTGCTTGACAGGGCTCTGGGCAACCTGATTTAGTTGAGGAAGTCCCTGCTGACTGGAGAGGGGCTTGGACTAGGTGACCTTTGGAGGTCCTTTCCAACACAAACCATTCTATGATTCTAAGACAGGTATACCCATAACTATAAAGTGTGGAGGTTCTCTCTTTGTGGTTCTGGCATCCAGATGTGTTGTAGTGGGTGCTAATAATAAAATTTTGGTTATGAGACATTCATAAGCCATACTTTTCCAGATGCCATAGGCAATTGGAGGATTTCATTGCTTTGCTTTCCCCAGCACTCCCTGCTGAGGATAACACAACCAATCACCACCAAATATTTCTACCTTTGGGGAAAAAATGTGAAGTTATTGACTGTTCTCATTTGTTTGACTAAATGCCTGCTTTTTTTGCATGGGTTTATAAGTTAAAGCAGGATTTCTCTTTCTTTATTTGAAAATTTGTCCAAGTTACTGATCAGATTCCATCTCTGTCTTGTTTCTAGGCATGCTTTGAGTTAGTTTCTCAACCTAATTACCTTTTACATGCGTTTGTTTATTATTTTGAATAGTTTGTGTTAATCATAGAATGATTTGAGATGGAAGGGACCTTAAAGACCTACTAGTTTCAACACCCCTGCCATGTGCAGGGATACCTCCCACTAGATCAGGTTGCTGAAGGCCTCATCCAGCCTGACTTGAACACCTCCAGGGACAGGGCATCCATAACCTCCCTGTGCAACCTCTTCCAGTGTCTCACATCTGTATAAGCAAAGCTGGAACAAATGAGTTCAGTGATCTGAGGAAGGTGGTCTCCTCTTTTTTTCATCTTCCACGTTCTGAATTCCCACGTTTCCATATTCTTCACTTTTCCTTAGGGGGACAATGGCATTTTGGAGGTGGAATCCCAATCCATTCATAGTGCTTATCAGCCAATGTTCCTTCTACCTATTGGAGAGTGAAGAACACCACTAGGGTTGGAAGAAAGTGGTAGAAGAGAGTGCTATCTCTGATGGTCAGCCTGTGGCATTGACAATTGCCTGGGCCAGCTGTGTTTCTGACAACCCATACTGTGAAGGAGCACAGCAAATTCTCTTACAGATCTAAAAATATAACTGGGGTCCTTCAAATCGCAGTGAACCCCTCTCTTAACCTGGTCCATGGACTTGGTAGTGTTGAAGTAATGGTTTGATTCCAGGGGTCTTTTCCATTCTCATAGAATCATACCATCTAAATGATTCTATGTCCCTAATTTGCAAGGGAAAAGATTCATGTGCCTAACATGAATGTATTTCATCTCTTCTCTCTCCTCTTTCCCCTCTCTCCTTTTGTCCTGCTGTGTTTATTCTTGTTCTTCACAAAATACCTGAAAGCAGATCATTATGCCAAGGTAAGGCTCCTCTGATTCTTCTTTTTGTCACCTCTAAACTTTTTAGAGCTACAACATATGTAGGCACTGAAGGTTATTCTTTAGAAGAAACCTTCATTATTTCAGCTGTGAGGCAGAAACACATTGGTTTTGTTCTGCTTAACTTCATTTCAAATTGGGAATGTAAAAAGAAAAAAAAAAACAACAAACCAAATGTCTTTATTTTGTTTATGCTGATTCCATCACTATGCAGGGCAAAGTTCTCCCTGGCTTCATGGCTTCCTTTTATACCTTATTCAACATTTTACTGTTTGATCTTTATATGGTTGCTAACAAAAGTAGCTTTGGTGACAATCTATCTGCCCCTTACTGTAGGCCATTCAATAATTGCCATTATGTGGCTTTACTGCAGCTGTCTCAGAAAATGTGCAATGCCCAACCTACACATCCACCAAAATGTAGTAATGGGAACATCCTGGAAGGCATTCCCTATTCTGGTGTGATCCTTGTCCTCCCTCCACTCAAAGGAGCACACAAAAAGGAGAACAAAAAAACGATCTAAAAGTTTCCTTTTTTTTTTTTTTTTTTTTTTTTGGGGGGGGGGGTGTCGGTAAACTTTGTTTCTCCCTGCCTGGCAGGAGGGAGAAGCAGCTAATGTCTCCCTGCTGAAAGCATTAACTGATTGCATTGCTGCTTGAGCACAGCAGCTGTCCTTACACATTTAGACTCCCAGTGACAACAAAATTAAGGCAGCTTCCCCTTCTGTCAGGCAATAAAATGATTTTCTCAACTTCTTTATTTCTTCTGAGAACTTCTTAGTGCCTGCCTTTCTGTGTCTGCAGTGAGATGCTACATTTGAAGCGATCATAATGAGGGGAACCTTTTACTCAGTGTTTTTTGGAAAGGCAAAAAGCAAAACAAAAGAATAACCCAGATTCCAGGGTGCCCTGAGGAACTGTTTTCCCCCACTTTCCCACTTGCTTTAAGTCTGGTGATGTGAGTGGGTGTTTAATCCCATTTACACCACCAATGCTATGCTCAGTAATTGCCTGTTGCTGTCTGGTATCTGATTAAACAGATCTAGCAATGACACCCATGACAAAGCCCAGCTCCCTGGCAGAGAGGAGGGTGCTCCTACATGGTTCTAATTTCATTTTTGAGTCTAGAAGTGTCCTAAGGCTTTCTGCTAGATGGCAAAGCTAAATCAGTATCCACACATTTCTGAGCAGTTTCCTCTATGCCAGTGTCTTCAGTGAACCTTGGCCGGCTGAGGGCTCCCAGTTGAGAGCTGAAGCCAAGTGCCATCTGCTCTTGCAGGGTAACCAGGCCTTCGGATGTCCTGCAGTGACTGTGCTGGTCTTCTATGACTGCTGTAGGCTCTGTCAAAATTGATCTAATTAGGCAATTCAGATCTAGAGAAGGCAACTTGCCATCTGCAGCACCAGTGGTCTCATAGAGGTAGACGAGGAGCAAGCTTGAACTCGTAATAACAGAATCACAGAATGTTAGAGGTCAAAAGGGACCTCCAGAGATCCTTGAGTCCAACCCTCTCGCCAAATCAGGATCACCTAGGGCAAGCCACACAGGAATGCATCCAGATGGGTCTTGAAAGACCCAAGAAAGGAGACTCCACAGCCTCTCTGGGCAACCTGCTCCAGGGCTCCAGCATCCTCAGCATAAAGAAGAGTCTCCTCATGTTGAGGTGGAACCTCCTTGTTCCTTCTCCTATCACTGGGTGCCACTGAAAAGAGCCTGGCACATTCATCTTGACAACCACCCCTCAGATATTTATAGACATTGATAAGATTCCTTCTCAACCTTCTCTTCTCCAGACTAACCAGCTCCAGGTTTCTCAGCCTCTTCTCACAGCAGAGATGTTCAAGTCCTGCAATCATCCCTCCAGCAGATCCCTGTCTCTTTTGAATTGGGGAACCCAAAACTGGACACAGTATTCCAGGTGTGGTCTCAGCAGTAGTACAGCTCAGCTAGCAACGTGTTCCTTCTCAGTAATCTTATACCTATATTTTTCAAGGCCAAGGGAATCACTCTGTAATTTGGGCTCTCTTGTTCATTCTTTGTACAATAACACTGACAATGAGGCTGTCTTTGAAAGACAGGTAGAAGTCCCACATAGTTTTCCCTGCAGGGATCTTAGGTTGAGCTGGAAGCATAATTTACTAAAAAAAAAAAAACAAAAACCAACCCCCCCCCAAAAACAAACAAACAAACAAACAAAAAAAAAAACCAAAAACCCTCAGTCTTTTTTTTTTTTTTTTCATTTAATGACCTATTTTGGATACTTCTCTTTAAGCAGACATCCTACCTGCAATGAAGGAGCAACAGGAATTGAGGGTGTTTCGCTGCTGCTGAAGAGCATGAATATGTATCTGCGTTCTTAGCTTCTGATTTTATATCTACTTAAATATAAATATGGATTGGTTTTCATGTGAAAATAACCCTTGCATCTTTTAATAACTTACTTTATCCAGTTCTGATTGTGCCTCTTTTAGTGCAGTTGCTGCTTCCAGCTTGATACTCTAAAGCACTGACTCCACTGTAACTTATAGATTGCAGGGAAAAAAAACCTGCAGCACTGGGCTAAATCATCCAAATTTGCCACAGCAGGATCCTTCACCTATTTTCTGAAACATTTAGCTTCATTTTTTTTTCCCCCTCTCAATCTGACCCTTGCAGCTCAGTACTGGTAATTAGCCTCCTGCTTCTTCTGTAGCTGCTTAAAAACTGGGGGAAAATAAATGTTACCATTTTAAACCATTATTGCAGAGGCACAGCCGTGGAACACTGGAGACTCACTCATGATGTAAGGGCAATTTTCATAAAATGACACTCAGGCATTTGGGTTCTAGCCTTTAGAATTAAGAACAGTATATTTTCTGGTGTTTGAAAATGAAAACTTGAGGCAGGGCTATTTCTGTGGCTACAGAAGATGAGCTCAGCTGCTGAAATCTGAGCCTGAGATGCTATCGACTTAAAATCCCTTATAGAAAACCCTCCAATTTGAGATAATAAAAATTAGTCATAATGTAAGCAAAGTAAAAGTCTGTGGGAATGTGATTTCTTCTCCGGTGGTACCAAAAGGAAATGATGTCTGTGTGGAAGGAAGGTCAAGTGATGAACTTGTTCAGATAGAATTGTTACTACAGGAGATCTGCAAAATTCAAGTCCTAACAGGACTTGAGAGCTTTTCATAGCAGCTCCCTCAGCAAATTCCAGTTCAAGAGAGACAGTTCAGAGAAACTAGTGGAGAGGGCTCAAAAGAGGCTACAGAGATGCTGAGGGGTCTGGAGCATTTCTGTGAGGAGGAAAGGTTGAGAGACCTGGGGCTGTTGAACCTGGAGAAGAAGCAGCCTGAGAGGGGATCTGATCAATGCTCAGCAAGAGCTAAAGGAGCTGTGGGGGGGCAAGTTCCACCTAAACATGAGGAAAAACACCCTTAGTGTGAGGGTGCTGGAGTCCTGGAGCAGGCTGCCCAGAGAGGGTGTGGAGTCTCCTTCTCTGGAAAGATTCCAACCTTCCTGGACACTGTGATCATGGATGTGCTGCTGTGGACGACCCTAGTTTAGCAGGAGGGTTGGACTGGATGATCTCCAGAAGTCCCTTCCAACCCCATCATGCTGGGATTCTCTGAAAATACCCTTCCAATTGTTGTATCTATTCCACTCAAATTAAAATTTGAAGTTTAAAGAATCCAGCAAAAGGTTAGATCAGCTGCTGCATGATAGTTCAGTCCTGAACTTTCTGCAGACAGGTACAATTAAACAGATATTTCATTAAATCAGCAAATGTCAAATTCAGGCAAGAATTTACCAAAACCTCTAAGGAAGAATTGCACCTTCCTAGCTGTGAATCTGCTTCTTCTTCAATCTATGGGTTTAAATTTAAATCCTGTATACCTTTTTCTACAAGGCACATATTGGAACAGATGTTATTGACTGAGAACCTAATCCTACAGTGACACCATGTCCAACTCACCCAATTTTCTTATGAAATTTGATGGCTTTCTTTAAGCTTCAGCTACTTGTATCAGCCAGTTGGATAAGGAGCTCAGCCTTTCTTTCATTTCAGAAGTGGTTTTCTGACAGGCAGGATCGAGGGCTTGGTCACACACTGAAGGCTCAAAAAACCTGCCCTATAGAAATGGTAAAATTATTGCCAATTTTGGGTAGCAGTCATGATTTTTTAATGTATTCAACCAGAAATAACTGGGTGTAGTCAGCTTGATGCATGGAGCTGCAGAGGAGGGTGGTGGAGATGTAAACGTGCAGCACATCCCACCCCACTGACAGCCCGAGGTACAAAATTTTCAGAGAATGAAACAGCTGCCATGAAGGATCTTACAGTGTCCACTGGCTTCGTTTGAAGGTTCCAAGTCCCTGATTCTCCCATCTCCTTCAGAATCATGAAATCACAGACTGGTTTGGGTTCAAAGGGACCTTTAAAGATCATTTAGTCCAAAGCCCCTGCAGTCAGCAGAGATATCTGCAACTAGAACAGGTTGCACAGAACATCTACCACCTCTCTTTGCAATATATGATGCTTTTTCACCACCCTCAGTGTAGAAAAACTTCCTTCTCTCTAGTCCGAATCTCCCCTTTTCTATTTTAAAACCATCACTCCTTCTCCTATCACAACAGGCCCTGCTAAAAGGTCTGTCCCCATCTTTCTGGTTGGCCTCTTTAAAGCACTGCAAGGCCACAAGAAGAGCTCCCTGGAGCTTTCTCTTCTCCAGGCCAAACAACCCCAACTCTCTCAACTGTTCCTCATAGCAGAAGAGCTTCACCATGATGTTTGTGGTTTCCTCTGGACCCACTCCAACAGGTCTGTGTCCTTCTTGTGCTGAGGACTCTAGAGCTGGATGTAGCACTTTGGGTGGGGTCTCAGCAGGATGGAGCAGAGGGGCAGAGTCACCTGAGAGAATCTTCTGCATTTCTTATGATTCTCTGAGATACAGGTGGGAAAAAAAAAATTGCCTTTTTTCCTGTGTTTTTATTGAGTGCTTCTTTCCCTATAAAGGTTTTATCTACTCCACTGTTGACTTGATGCTGTTCCTCTTTGGAAATTCTCCCTTGACTTCAACTTTTCCAGTAGCATAAAGGCAACTTGAGAGTCCTTAAAGACATCATTAAACTTTTTTTTTCCTTAATTTTCGTGCTTTTCAAAGCCTCTGGAAATATATATTGTGTTGCATGCATTACATTACATCATTGTAAATAGGTTTTCTCTTAATACAATAATCTCATTCTAATCTTCCAGTGGTGTGAATCTGCTGAAAAGGAGGCTTGAAAGAGATGCTAAATAAATTAAAATGAGCTAAGGGAAGATGCTTTATACCCTAGAAATATTGCAAGCATTATTTAAAGCAGTTAATATTTTTACAGCCTCATGAATGCTAATCTTTGGGAAATCTCAGGTAGCAAATATAGTTTTAATTCTCAATTTAGTTATCACAATCTGGAACTGTAAATTAATTTCAACACTATAAAAAGTAATAGAGACGTTTATTTTCTTAAGCAATCTGGCTTGTTCAGCTGCAGACTCTCTCTGAATTAATGCTCCTGGTATGCTGAATGCAAAATTAGTAATAATGGGAAATGCATGTAATGATAATATCTGCTAGAAGAGTTATAATGCTGGAGTCCAACTTTGGCTCATTAATATACTCCATTACTATTAAAAAAAATGATACTGAGCTTTCTGTCTGGCACTTGAAGGCTTTTTCTGGTGTCTTTGTAAAGGAAAGGACACCTTTTGCAGTATCAGCACAGCCCAAGTCACTTTGTTCTTCTGGGGGTGCATCAGACCTTGAATTATGGTGCTAGTTCTGGTTCTGTAATCAAGAATCAGACTAAGATAAAACCTTAAGAACCCTCTCTGGGTGTGACACCAAAACTGTAGTCTCGACAGATTAAAGGAGTTTCTTAGGAGGTTCCACCTCAACATGAGGAAGAACTTCTTCACTGGGAGGGTCACAGAGCACTGGAACAGGCTCCCCAGAGAGGTTGTGGAGTCTCCTTCTCTGGAGACTTTCAAGACCCATCTGGATGTATTCCTTTGCATCCTGTGCTAGATTCTGCGGTCCTCCTGTAGCAGGGGGCTTGGACTCAATGATCTTCAGGTCCCTTCCAACCCCTAACATCCTGTGATACTAAGTCCTGTTTTTATTTATAAAACATGGAGCAATAAGGATCAATAATCAAATAAAAAAATCAATAATCAACAAAAAGAAAAGCTCTTGGCACAAGCTCTTGAGTCCCCAATCCTGGAGGTGTTTAAAAGATGCAGAGATGTGATGTTGAGAGACATGGTTTAGTACTGGTAGAGTTAGAGAGTGGTTGGACTTGATCTTAAAAGTCTTTTCCAACCAAAATGATCTGTGATTCCACGATGCTTTGCCTGAGAGAAGCTCAGTGCAAGGCTTCCACTGTCTCTTGGCTCACTTGGGCCAGGGTTATTATCGAAGGAGCTTTCTCACAATAGCCAAATAATAATGGTGACAAATCCAGTCAAGAGAAGCATCACAGCATAGAGGGGTGGTGCTTGACCTGTGCAAACCAGGAGGAGGAGGTGGGGCTGGTAGACAAGTTCCTCATACCAAGTCTTCCCGATGAGCTCAGGCAGTCTGTGCCTCCTCTGGGCTCTTTGTGCTCAAAGGTTATTTGCAAGCCTTTTCAAAGCAGGGGTGAATTACTCCATACTTGTGGCATTAAACAAAAGTCAAAGCAAATAGCAAAGCAAGAACAAACTTATTCTCCAGCAACAAAGATGAACATCTTTAATGTGAGAGCTTGCAGAGAAATGTTTCCCATCCCTGTGAGCTGGGACAGCTGTGGATGTTCAAAAGCTGTCCTCCCTCCCGAGCCAGACAGTTAATGGAAGGCAATGTCAAATTGCTCTCGATTCTGGGTTTGTGTTTTGTAGATACGGTGACAGGGGACAGAGGTGGTGCTGAGATCCTCACTACAAGGAGGACAGTGAGGGGCTGGAGTATGTCTAGAGAAAGGCAACAAATTTCACAGGATCACAGTATATCAGAGGTTGGAAGGGACCTCAAGAGATCATCAGGTCCAGGCCCTGCCAGAGCAGCATCACTTAGGATGGTCCACACAGGAACGCATCCAGGTGGGTTTTGAAAATCTCCAGAGAAGGAGACTCAATTTGGAGAGATCTAGAGCACAAGTTTTATGAGAAGCAGCTGAGGGAACTGATATTATTTAGCTTGGAGTAAAGGAGACCAAGGGAAGGCCTTAATGCTCTGTACAACTACCTGAAAGGAGGTTGAAGTCAGCTGGGAGTTGGTTTCTTCTCCCAAGGAACAAGCAATAGGACAAGAACAGTTGGCTGCAGGTTGCACCAGGGAAGGTTTAAATTGGACATGAGGAACAATTTCTTCCCCAAAAGGGTTGTCAAGCCTTGGAACAGGCTGCCCAGGGAAGTGATGGAGTCCTCATCACTGGAGGGGTTTCAAAGCCATATAGATGTGGTACTGAGGGACATGGTTTAGTTGTGACTTGGCAGTGTTGGCTTAATGGTTGGACTCAATGATTCTAAAGGTCTTTTAGAACCACGACCATTCTCTTGATTCTATGATGCACTTGCTCTGGGAGCAGATGATGCTCAGGACCAGAGGCAGGGAGCACGCTGGGGGTGGCTGGGCTGGGTTGGGCGAAACAACAGCAGCCTGGGGCAGTGGTAGCAGCTTCCTCTGCCAAGAACACAATTGCTTTTAAACAGCTTTACACCTCAGGGTGTTTCTGTGGTTAAAAGTAGAAGCTTTTGCATTCACCAGCATTTTTCTTTCCTTTTTTGTTTTTCTTTTTTATTTTTTTTTTACTTTGGGCTAACTAGCCTGAGTTAGGAAACCATGCAGGGAAAATCTGTGTGCTTTCCCAAAGAGTGCAAGCATCAATTTAAATCCACACCGAGTTGCAGTGGTCTGAAGAAAGATTTATTAATCAAAACATTTACAAAATATTGACTGTGCAAAATATGCTGTTAGGCCTGAGAGATCATCTGCAAAGTAAAGCTTGAATTAATCACTTCTTCTCAGGCATTAATCTTTGCAGAACAAAAAAAAAAAAAAATTAAAAAAAATATGTAGGAGATATTTGTGGATTTTTTTTTTCATTTTGTTTTTAAGCTGTGTTTTTGGTAATTTCATTCTGTAATTTAAAATTATTTCCACTCAACAGTTGTCATCTTCAAGGGGAGAAACAAAAACTCAGGGTAAGCAGCCAAAGTGTGGCTGACAGAACAAATGTTGTTTTGGAGCGGGGCTAGCTGCCGCCTCCTCCTGACCACCCCCGAAGGGACCAGCCCGATGCATGATGCTCCCACAGGGCCAAACACAACTGCAGAATAACACTGAAAGCATTTTGCTGCCTCTTTTCTTTTTTTGGCTTAGCAAGCTCTTGGGAATGGAAATCTAGGAAAATCTGGTTAGGAGAATTTGGCAGTGACTGTTCCCTGCAAAAATAGAGATGTATCACACGCATAAAATGTGTTAGTGATGGGGGAAAAAAAAACACCTCTATATTTTAGTATCCAGCCAAACAATCCTTATCATTTTTCTTTCCAGTGAGGGTGGTGAGACACTGGAAGAGGTTGCCCCGGGAAGGCTGTGGATGCCCTCTCCCTGGAGGTGTTCAAGGGCAGGCTGGATGAGGCCTTGAGCAACCTGGGTTAGTGAAAGGTGTCCCAGGAGTTGGAACTAGATGTTTAAGGAAATAGATCTTTAAGGTCCCTTCCAACCCAAACCGTTCTATGATTCTGTTATTTTTCTTTCTAAGATTTTGTTTTGTTTGAAAAGTGTCTCTTGCATTATCTAAATGCAAAAATATTTTGCTAAAGCATTAGGTAAATGTTAAAATATGAAACCATTCTTGACTAAAAAAATTAGAGATTTTCGAGTTTTGTTCCTAACCAGAGGAAAAACAACCACAAAAAAAGAAGAAAAATAGAAAGCACTAAAAACCTATTTCTCAGCAGCTCAGTGGAGACCTACATTTTTGACAGCTCTTTATAAACATGAAGGCATCCAGATGTCTGAGAGTCTCTGTATAAATGACTTGAATTTCTTTGGTTACCAGCAAATTGCTTTAATAAAGACTTGATGTAGGAAAATAAAAAAAAAAATCTGTGGGTGTTTTAGTGTACTTAAATGTCAAAAGAAATATAATAAAAGCCAAATATCTCTGATAAAGCAGTACACGATGTGTTTCCCAGGTGGAACTTTTCCATCCTCAGAGGGAAGATATCTTTCTGGCAGCGCCTGCTGGGCTGTGAGAAGCCCACGGATAAAGGGACAGCATCTTGGCTGTGTTGAGTGATGATGAAAGTCACATTAAACACTGAATATTATGAGGATTAAAAGCCAGTGGCATTATTTGGTCTGGGCTCTTTGATTTTATTAAATGCCAAGGTATGCACCAGCATAACCCAGAGGGCTCATGAATCAATAAGTGCTGGCAGGATTATTTTACTTAAAGTTGAAGTTGTGAACTGCCACAAAGTGGCTGTACTTTAGTCAATGTCTTTAATTTAAAAAAAAAAAAAAAGATCAATTTGGAGGGCTGGGGAGCAATGGCCATCATTTTATTGCCCATGTGCCTTTTAGTGGTTTTATGAAGATGTTTCATAAACAAAGTTTTAAAGTGCAAGGAATTATACCATTTTATTTCCTCAGAACAACTAATAAGGGAGAGAGCCAGGGTTGTATTTATAGCAGGATGTATTTATAGAAGAAATCTAGAGGCTGTGGTTGGAGGGGTGGTTATGGGGAAGGAACACACATCCCCTAATGCAGAGAAATGAGTGGGAGCTCATAGGTATGAATGTGGTGCCACAGCTAAACCAGACAAATTGTCATCGACCCTAGATACCAATGGCTGCTGCTGCACATTGCCTGCTATTGCAAAATTACTCTCATGATTTTCTTTCTCAAAGAGAGAGGGGAAATAAAAAGTGTATCACTTTCCTCATTACACAGCTCTCTACTTTCTGCTCCTTCTCTATGTCTGTGTATGTAAACTATATATGCCTTCTATATATATTCTGTCTGCCTTTATATTCTTTATCTCATAGAATTATTTCAGTTGGAAAAGACCTCAATTAAGATCATCAAGTTTGATAAGTGACCTAACACCACCACAACCATTAAACCATGTCCCCAAGTGCCACGTCCACACCTTCCTCGTAAAGAAATTTTTCCTAATATCCAATTTAAACCTCCCCTGACACCCTGCTTTGTTAATTAAGCAATTTGAATGTTTATTATTAAGATTTAAAAGCTCTCCTCTGTTGTTTATGAGACAAAGCCATCTCAGGCCCATGAGGCTCTTTGCTTCTCCAGGCCTCACCTAAAGATTGCTCCTGCCCTGTGGGGCCAGGACCCCCATGCTCAGGCAGGGAGATGCCCTTGGCCTCTGTGTTTATATACTTTTATATATACTTTCACCACATTTATATACTTTCACTGCTTTTATATGTGTTTTAACTGCAAGAAGGACATTGAGCTGGTCCAGAGAAGGGTGACAAAGCTGGTGAGGAGTCTAGAGAACAGGGCTGGTGAGGAGAAGCTGAGGGAACTGGGATTGTTCACCCTGGAGAAAAGGAGGCTGGGGACAGACCTGCTTATTCTCTACAACTGTGTGGGAGGAGGATGGAGGAAGGTGGAAGCTGGTCTCTTCTCCCAAGTAACTAGCAATAGAATGAGAGAAAACGGCCTCAAGCTGCCCTGAGGGAGGTTTAGGTTGAACATTAGGAACAATTTCTTTCCTGCAAGAGTGGTCAGGCATTGGAACCAGCTGCCCAGGGAGGTGGTGGAGTCATCATCCTTGGAAGTGGTCAAAAAATTTGTACATATAGCACTTGGGGATGTATTGTAGTGGGCATGGTGGTCCTGGGTTGATGATTTAACTTGATGATCTTAGAGGTCTTTTCCAACATTAACGATTGCATGATTTATATATATATATATATATATATATATATATATATATATATATATATATATATATATATATATAAAAGCTCACTTAGTTACCACATTTCTTAGGTCATTTTATTGTTGCTATGTGCACTCAGCTCCTTAGTGTGTGTCAAGGGTGGGTGCATGTGGCTGCAGGAGTTGTTTGTGGCTCATGCACTGCACCTACCACACTGAGTACCACTGGGGTAGCCTAACCCATGGTGATTTTGGAACTGTCTATTCATTCCTGGGGGAATAGAAATTCATTCTGAGAAAAATCCATACAATCAAACTATTCTTTGCATTAAATTCATTACTAAATGTAATAAACTTCATCTTCTGCCAGCTAATGTGATAGGGACAGAACACAGCATCTCTCTGCTAACAGATAATTGTGGTACTTGGGTATGGGGAGAGGGGGGTGGATGTTGAACAGGAACAAAGTGTTATTTTATGACTTAGACTCTAAGAGAAAATTTCAACAACCCTATGAAACTTGGTAGCCTGGGAGAATTTTGCTGTTAGTATCTCTGAACTGGAACAGTGTGGGTGTTCACAGACAGCTCCATCAAAGCTATTTATCCATCCATGATACTTTTACTTTATGTATTTCACCAGATAATGCATGTAGAGAAATAGATCAATAAATGCACATATCTAAAAAATAAATACAGTAATACTGCCTTGTAAAGTGCATGCAGAACAGATTACACAAAATATGAGGGAAAATGTTTCATCCTCTAGACAGTTCTGAAATTTCTTACTGTAAATGAGTAAATTTTCACCACAAACGAGAATGAAAACTGGAATGGATATTGTAAAACACTGAAAACATTAGAAAGTCCTTTTTATTTCCAGTAATGATGGAGAAATGTGACACAGAACTCTCTGAGTCTGTGCTGGTGCACATCTGTGCAAGCTGGAGTTGGGAGGGGATGTAGTAAGCAAGGTGCATCGTTCATTATCAACATGAGAAAACCACTAAGTAAAATGTTTACATGAAGCAAAAGAGTGAGTGCATCCTAAGGAAAAAAACAAAACCAAAACAGCCAGAGAATCAGAAACACTGAGAAAACCATACTCAATTTAATTCTGAGTCACTGGAGAATAGATCTGCTGAAAACGTGCCTGTTAATGTCTTGCTCTGAAGAAACCATTTTCTGGTGGGAAGCTGTCCCGTGAAGCGTTTTTCCAAGCAGCTTTAGCACAAACGCTGCCTGTTGTCATCGTGTGGGGAAGTGAAGTGTGTATTTTATTTTAGCTTCAATTCCAGCAGCGCGCAGGAAAGTGGCCTTTTGAATAGAAGCCTTTGAGACAGAGAAGTGGTAGTGAGGAATGCCTCTGTTAATGGGACAATAGTCCTGATGTTCCTCTGCCCCTCTCCTGACCTCGAGTAAGCAAAAGCCTTGTTAACGAAATCCCACTCAGCAAAACGATATCGCCTCAGACAAGCTCCCCGAATCAAATAATGATTGAACTGCTACATTTCTGATCATTGTTTTCCCATTTTGTTTTATTCTTTCCTTATTTTTCCTGTTTTCAAAACGAGCAGAAAAAGCTGCCAGCTAGAGCAAGACTTTTCTTCAACTGCCCACCTTACTCTGTTTCTCTTTTCTTATGCCTTTAACAATTGATTGACCTGTCCCACTGATATCTCTGCATGTCTGCTGCTACTTAGCTATATCTGCATCTGAAGCAGCTTTTGGCTTTGAGGGCTCATTTGAATTCACAGAGGAAGCAGCTTGGGCACTCCTTAGTGGCTGGTGCTGGGGGAGAGAGACTGACAAAATTCAAGCTGTGTCTTTCACTGTGGAGTTTTAGACAGAGTTTTCTCTTCTTCATTTCTTATTTGCTTATATATTTCTTCCTCTGGCCCTTTGTGGGCCTTTTTCCCCCTTGTTCCCTTACAGCTCCTCTGAGCTCTGAAAGAATCTCCAGGAGTGCTATTTCTGTTTGAAATTTGTCATCATAAAAGAAGCCTCAAATCCTTGGGGTGGGGAGTTTCTGTATTTGATGTATGAGTTTGCTTTGGTTGGTTGGTTGGTTGGTTTTAAATTCTTTAGAAATTCTGCAGGAGAGATTTCAAGTCTGGGTTGACAGAGAGCCTCAAAACAGAGAGAACTCACCCATGAGAACTTCAGCATTTGAAGTTAATTCATTTTTCCAAGCTCCTAATTAAACAGAGGAGTTGTGGGAAGCCACAATACTTTGCATGGGAGGTGAGGTGAATCCAAGGTACTTGTTTGAAGGTGGACTTTGCTTGGCTGGGATGGCCTGAGAGAACAGCTCCAGCAGCAGAACACCTCAAAGCTGATGTGAGGTAACCAGACAAATGTTTCAGATGCAGGAGATCCTTTTCTTAACTTGGGAGAACTTCAAAACAGTCATGACAAAGAGCAGTTATATCTGCTTTATGGCACTGCAAAGCAGAGCTGGCTAGCAGAAGGGTTGGGAATAGCTTGAACTTTGCTGCAGGTAGAGCAACATTTCATCCCTTGGGTGGGGTACCTCGGGGTGCCTCAAGTCCTTCCTTGTTAGGAACCCATCTGAAACTGACAGTCTCTTGCTGGATGAAGGGGGCAGTCTTATCATCATTAGAGGCAGCAACTAGCTCTAAAAAATATATTTACTAGTTGAAGTTTGCAGAATGAAGAGCAGTTTAATCCCCTTCTTCAAAAATTCATATGCATGCCTATCTTCCCATCCAGCTTGTTACCTTTCTAAGACTGTGGGCTGGAGTCACCACCAGAGAGGTGGGAGATGCCCCATCCCTGGAAACATTTGAAGTCAGATTGGATGGGGCTCAGCAACCTGCTCTAGCTGCAGATGTCCCTGTTGACTGCAGAGGAGTTGGACTAGATGGCCTTTAAAGGTCCTTTCCAACCCAAAGCCATCTCTGTTCTTTCATTTAACCCAGCCAGGGGAGCACTGTAGGGGTTAAGCCTTATGACTTCTTTCCTCTGCTCTGCATCACTGTTTGTCTCCTACTTTTATCTGCTAGAAGCAGAAATAATATTAAAAAAAAAAAAAAGTGCTTCTAGCTCAGCTTGTGGAGTTTTATCAGCTCATTTTAGTCAATAAAGAAAGAAGTCAATCACTCCTGGCAAACAGCACTTTCCAGTCCTGCATACACCCGGCCAGTACAATCAGAGAATCAATCAATAACCACATTAATCAATACGATGTAAACTGCTGATCTCTGTGGATAAATTGTACTGGGGTAAGGAGGCTTTCAAATAAATTCTAAACACACTCAAACTGTGTAGGCTTTAAATCTACTGAGGGCAGTGGGACACCTGAGTGATTTGCACTGTTACTCTTTAAAATCTCTGGTATGGCAGGGCAGCAGAAGAATCGTAGAATCATTATGGATGGAGAAGACCTCTAAGATCATCAAGTCCAACCATCGACCCACCACCACCATGCCCTCTAAACCATGTCCCAAAGTGCCATGTCTACATGGGTTTTGAACAGGTCCAGGGATGGTGACTCCACCACCTCCCTGGGCAGCCTGTTCCAATGCCTTATAGAATCATAGAATCATAGAATCAAGAAGGCTGGAAGAGACCTCAAAGATCATCGAGTCCAACCTGTCACCCTAAACCTCATGACTATCACTCATTCAGTAAAGAATTTTTCCATAATATTCAGTCTTTAATGTCGCAGTGTTTGTACACTCACATACAAAGTCTACTTCAATGGCACCCCTCAAACTGAAGTCTGCCAGCCACAGGGGATTTGTGCCATCCTGCAATGCCTTTTTTCCTTTCTATCTAGTCTAACTCTTGCTTCTTTTGGTTTCAAACCATCACCCCTTGTCCTGTCACAACAGGCCCTGCTAAAAAGTCTGTCCTCATTTTTCTCATAGGCTCCTTTAAGTGATAAAAGGTCTTCCTGGAGCCTTCTGTTCTCCAGGATGAATAACCCCAACTCTTTCAGCCCTTTTTCATTGGAAAAAGGTTCCATCCCTCTAATCGTTTTTGTGACCTACTCTGGACCCTCTCACAAACTGGACTAGGAGTGACCAGCCATGGCAGCAGCATAGAATCATAGAGTCACAGAATTGTTAGGGTTGGAAGGGACCACAAGGATCATCCAGTTCCAACTCCCCTGCCATGGGCAGGGACACCTCACACTAGATCAGGTTGCTCAGAGCCAGATCCAGCCTGGCCTTAAAAACCTCCAGGGATGAGGCTTCCACCACCTCCCTGGGCAACCTGTGCCAGTGTCTCGCCACCCTCATGGTGTAAAACTTCTTCCTCACATCCAATCTGAATCTACCCATTTCCAGTTTTGCTCCTTTCCCACTATTCCAGTCAGTACCTGACATACTAAAAAGTCCCTCCCCAGCTTTCTTGTAGCTCCCTTCAGACAGTGGAAGGCCACAATAAGGTCTCCTTGGAGCCTTCTCCTCTCCAGACTGAATAACCCCAACTCTCTCAGTCTGGCCTCATAGGAGAGGAGCTCCATCCCTCTGCTCATCCTCATGGCTCTTCTCTGGACACACTCCAGCAGGTCCAGATCCTTCCTGTACTAGGGGCTCCAGAATTGAACACAGTACTCCAGGTGGGGTCTCACCAGAGTGGAGTAGAGAGGGAGAATCACCTCCCTCGCTCTGCTGGCTATGCAGCCCAGGATGTGATTGGGCTGTCCCTGTGTTGCCCTGCATGAGAGATTGGCAAACAAGCAGAATGTGACAAACAGGAATATCATTTGTGGAGCTTTCCTCTGGGCTCCTCACCTTGGGTCTGAACTTGTTGTGGAAAAGAAAGTTGTTAGGAGGTGATGGTAGCCATGAAGACGTGCACACATCAGTAGGAATGCAGGAGGGATATGCACTGGTGGTGGGTATGGAGTGAAGGGAGATTTCAAGCTTTAATTTAATACTGAACAGAGCTACACTGAGCAGGTGAGGGCCACACCAACCATTTCTGGAAGAGTAGGAGCCAGAGCCACGAGTGGCAGGGTCCAGTCTAGTGCCTTAATGAAACTGGCCCTTCTCCCGCACCATCCGTAGAAAGCTGAATTTATTCAAGTACAAACATTTTAGAGACTTGAACACATCTTGTGAAAAACTTTCATGTTATAAGGGGTCTTGTGATAACCTTTTGTGTTTCAGAACGATTCCAAGTCATTCTCTGAGGGCAGGAAATATGTGTAGCTGTTTTTCAGTGCTGAAATGGGTTGGCCTATGTAGAATAGGTTAAGAAATGATACATAACAGCATTATTAATATGACATTTTAATTGGTACATCAGCTGTGTTTTCAAGTACTAAGTGTTAGGAACTGATAAAAAGAAGTTGTTCATATGTTACAAACAAAAAGAAAGATTGAAGCCATTTAGAGGCCTTTATTGTTCCATGCTGTCAAAATGTCCAACTGACCTTTTCTGCATGGTAAATTTCTCCAAGAAAGCTTTGATGTAAGCTCTTTTAATAGCACTGATTTCCCATCCCTTGTAGCTTTCGGGTTAGATAATGGTCAGAGCAAGAGAAATAACAAATCCTTACATAGTGATAGCATGAGGGGTGATTGCTTTAAACTGGAAGAGGAGAGATTTAGACCAGAGATTAGAAAGAAATTAATTACAGGGAGGGTGGTGAGACACTGGAACAGGTTGCCCAGGGAGGTTGTGGATGTCCCCTCCTTGGAGGTGTTCAAGGCCCTTGAGCAACCTGGGCTGGTGGCACGTGTCCCTGCCCATAGCAGCAGGGTTGAAACTAGATGATCTTTAAGGTCCCTTCCAACCCTACCAGTCTATGATTCTATGATAAATAATGCACAGACTGTGCTTTGAGGAGCTCATCAGCCTTGGAGTGATAATTTCATAGTCCACTGCTGGTGTTATCTCAATCCATGTTTGCCCAAAGTCCACAATATGGCTGCATCTACTCCAAACCTAATATTCAGGAACACTGAGATGCCGAAACTCTCTGGCACTTCAAGGGAAATTGTTTGGGATGGTGTCTTGGGAATGTCAGTGCCAGAGGGAGCCAAAAGCATTGATTTGTTCAGAGTAGGAGAAGTTCTGCCCTAGATTTTTTCCAAGGAAAGGCAAAAAGTAGAGGGATGGATAGAGGGAAGCCCTGAGACCCTGACCCGTGGCAGCTCAGTGCACCTCAAAACTTCTCTGAGCAGATAAATTCTCTCTTCCACACAGGCCCAGAAAATTGTTGAGGGAAATTCTCTACAACTGCAGTACAGTCAGATATTAATAAAATCTTTTTTGTTCTTGTTGTTGTTTTCCCTGCTTTTTACAACATATTTATACATAAGTGTGATTTAGAGCTGTGTGTCGAGTCGTCACCAGAGGTGAATTCCAACAACCTGCAGAAAATTCAGAGTGTTTCTGCACTTCAAGAAAATCTTGATTTAGGGGCTGGTGCCAAAGCACACATGAGCCATTTTATTTAGTTTCTGGGCATTCAGATTCAAAAATTGCCCTATAAAGAAAGGAGAAGGCATTAAAATAAGTTTAAATGCTCTTAAATCACAAAGAAACATTGTGTTGAGAGTGAGCTGAAACATTTGGATAGGCTCAAAATTGCTTTTATTTCATGAGTGAAATTTAAAAGCAAAATCTCTTGACTGTGACTTTTTATCTTTTTGTTTGTTTCTTTTGATACTTTGCTTAAGTTATCAAAATAAAATAGGTATTACTCTTCCAGCTATTGGGAAACTTGTCTGTGACTTGATCTGGTGCCTCTAAAATCTGGTAAGACTGGGCCCAAGGCTCCCTTGTTGAGTACCTTTAAGAAGTGTTTTTGGTTCAGCTTCCCAGTTGCTGAAAATCAGGAACACTGCAGATGTTTTTCTTTTACTTTTTCCATTGTTTTCATTTTGACTTGTGCTTTTAGGGGATTTATACTAAATCTATTCTCAATTTTTTTCCCTGCAACTGTGAGTGACAAAACTATTTTGGGACATTTTCTTTCATTTTCTTTTAGTGAAAGCTGCCAGTCATCTGAACTCTATTTCAGCATCAGGTGCTTTAATAACAGAAGAGTCCAGAAGAGCTGGACTTTCACTGCTTTGGGCACCTCTGACCTCAGTCCTAGTGAACCACCAAAGAAGAATTGGGGAGCTGAAGAGAAAACAATGAACCTGCACAAATTAGACGGTTGCCTTGATTTAGGGAGGATGGAAGGGCTGTGATTATGTTTATGTTTAAAAGCACTCTCTCTAAGACTGCTTGGAAGTTCTGCTCCCAAGGCACAGCAGTCAGTTGGTGATCCATTTGTGCTCTAGTTCTAAAGGAGATCAGCAAGGGAGTAGTTTTCATAGAACTGCAGGGTATGTTTAATTGGAAAAGAACCTTAATGACATCCAAGTCCAATCACTAACCCAGCACTGCCAAGTCACCACTAAACCATGTCCCTCAGCGCCCCATCTACACACCATTAAAATCCCTCCAGAGGTGGGGACAACACCACTTCCCTGGGCAGCCTGTTCCAGGGCTTGCCAACCCTTTAGGGGAGGAAATTGTTCCTAATATCCAACCTAAATCTCCCTTGCTGCAAATTGAGGCCATTTCCTCTTGTTGTTTCCTCACTTGTTACTTGGGAGAAGACAGCAACCCCCACCTGATGTGGGAAAGTGTCTTCTGCAGTGAGAGAAGTACTTTGGAGAGAGTGTCAGTAGTGCACAGAGAAATGAAAACAAGTCTGAAGAAATGATTCATTGTTTGGTTTCACTGCAAAGAAAATTGCTTTGACTTCATAAGGGCATTATCAAGATTTTTAATACCATCTCCACTTCTTTCTAAACTGTTATCTTGTTATGAAAGTGAAGTTAACCCTCTCCCTAAGAGCTCCTGTGATTAGCATCTTTGTAGAAATCTCAGAGGACAGGCTTCTAAAAGTGGCATTATATTTCTAGAGCCTCCCTATAATCAAGCCTCTATCAACTGAAGAAAAAAAAGAAAAATGTGCCCACTGCACAGACACAAGAAGGTCTGCAGGTGAGCTGCCCTGGCATAGGGCAGCTCCTGATGGAGACCTGCTGGGAAAGGATGATGCAAAAAGTTCTGTCAGAGCTCCACCAAAGAGTCGTTCAACTCTCTGAAACATTCTGTTGCATTCAGAATGGGGACTCCTAATGATCACATATTGTAAGTGATAGTTGTTTACCACACTAAGGAGAAATCCCCAAGTTTCTACAGTCTCTTCTTAGTGAACCTGCAGCTATACAGCCATGAGAACATGGAACACTTTGAGCTTTGGTTGTGTCAACACAAGATGCAAATTTGGGGAAGTCCAAGTGAAACATCTTGTCCTGGGGATTTAATTTCCTTTTCATCCTCTGGAGTCCTTAGATGAAAATTGGACATCATTCTGTAACACATGCTTCTGCCACTTTGCTCTGGTGACACCTCACCTGGAGTACTGCATCCAGCTCTGGAGCCCTCAATACAAGAAGGGCATGGACCTGATGGAGTGGCCACAAAAATGATCAGGGGCTTGGAACTAGATGGTCATTAATGTCCCTTCCAACCTTAATCATTCTATGAATCTCAGATTACAAATGATACTCATTCAGATGTAGTTCAAGGTTTGTTGATGTGATTGAAAGTCTTCCTGTGGAATTCAATTCAGTGAGTTTTGGGCTGGATTCCTCTTACTTAAACTTCACTTTTTTGGAAGAAATTCTTGCAGTAGATGTCATGAATGCATTGTATGACACTCCACCCTCACCCCCTCACCTCCCCCTGAATACAAACCACTGCAAAATGTAAACAAATAGCTTTTATTTAGTTGAAAGTGGGTTTGGTTTGGTTTGTTTGGTTTGTGGTTTTTTGTTTTGTTTTTTTTTGTTACAGGTTACACTGAAGAACATGAGATAGATAATATCAACATCACAAGCAATTGCAAGCCTCTCCTTCCCTTCCTGGCACACGTCTCTCATGTCTGACATAGCACTACACTGGAGTTCCAATAACAACTGCTCATAGAAACTTTCAGACCACTCTCCTGACAATCTGTTTGGCACCACTCCATTTAATTAATGCAGATACATTTATCCATTTATTTCAAAGCTCATTTTTTTAAAAAATTAATGTCATCTTGAGAATGTTTTCTTAATAATTAACCACCTCTGCCTCCCCCCCTTCCTCCCTGCCTCCCCCATCCCCACCTTCTTTCTTTAGCAGGAATGGTGGTTGTGGTGAAGTGTGAAGGTAGACTCTACACATGGTTCCTTCCTAAAAGTCTGTGGCTGGGCATTGCTTTAATCATCAAGGAAAAGGGTATATGAGACCAGAACTCAACAGCAGGATCCCAGATGTGAATAGATGCTTTATCCTTTGGGACAACTTTATTGCTCCAGAGCTTAAGCCTGTAAAAAATACAAGCACATAAATTTTTCTGGCAGGGGAAAATCTGTGTCAAGGAAAGGGTTTTCCTGTGCACTCTGGTGTAACAGTGATCTGTGTTCTGTTTTCAAAATGAAACATTATCCACCAATGTTATTTCTGTTTGTGGTTTAGTGGCCATGCTGCTGTTGGGTTGATGGTTGGGCTCGATGATCTTAGAGGTCTTTTCCAACCTTAATGATTCTATGATTCTATTTATTTAATTTTGAGGTTGGAGCAGTGATTCCATGGAGTATAGATTCAAATCAACTTCACACCCTCTGGAAATACTCATTTTTTAGAAGGCTTTTAGCTAGTTTGTTGCAATACTTTGCTCCATTTTGCATGAATAGTAAGGCACTTATGAGAGCAGAGGCTGCACCACAGTCAACCTCAGCCCAGCTTTTGAGCAAGGCTGAAGTTCTCTCTGTCAGCAGCAATAGCAGCTTCAGAAGATGTTAGGAGCCACATTATGTGGGAAAGCTGCAGCTTTGACTTTAGGACTCCAGCTTATTTCTCTGTCCTTCCTTAAGCATTGCAGGATAGGGCAGATGGAGACCTACTCTAAAGATAAGGTCACATCTAGGTGTTGTACAACAAACTGACTTTCTCCATTAAAGAATGGGCTTCCCTGTTCAAGAGAGACAGGGATCTACTGGAGAGAGTCCAGTGAAAGCTACAAAGATGCTAAGGGAATTGGAACATCTCTCTGAGGAGGAAAGGATGAGAGACCTGAGGCTGTTGAGCCTGGAGAAGAGCAGCCTGAGAGGGGATCTTCTCAATGCTCATCAAGAGCTGAAGGGTGGGGGGCAACAGAATGGGGCCAGACTCTTCTCAGTGGTGTGCAGGGACAGGACAAGAGGCAACAGGCACAAATTGGAACCCAGGAGATTCCACCTGAACATGAGGAGGAACTCCTTTGGTGTGAGGGTACCAAAGCCCTGGAGCAGGCTGCCCACAGAAGTTGTGGAGTCTCCTTCTCTGGAGAGATTCCAAACCCAGCTGGACCTTGTGATCTTGGGCAAGCTTCTGTGGGTGCCCTGCTTTAGCAGGAGGGGTAGACCGGATGGTCTCCAGAGGTCCCTTCCAACCCCCCACTGAGCTGGGATTCTGTGATCAGAGAATAATCAACACATACCCAGCACTACAAAGCAACAGGGAAGAGGCCACCTGTGGTAATGGAAAGTCTGCTAATCTGCTGTGCTTCTTAGAGGCACACAGATTTCTTTTTATGCAATAACTTGCAGAGAAAAACAAATAAATCTCACATACTTGATATTTTTGGAATCCTAATTTCCTCACTGCTGCTGCCATCGCCACCATCACTGACTGTTCTTATTTCTATAAGATAATCTTCTTCAAATGGTACCAGAAGTTCAGCTGAAGTGTTGTTTGTCTCCAGGATGTGTGCTTTGCTGTGTCTGTTTTGTCTGTACAAAATCTAAGTCAAAAGGGATTAGAAAATAAGAGTTACTTTTTTTTTTTTTTGAAGTTTCAATATATTTTAACTTATTGGCTGAGAATATCTTCTGTCACATCCCAAGCTTTGCAGAGCACTGGAAGCATCCTGCAGAGTATTAAACTTAATTCAGAACACAGAAATACATTCTGCAGAATGTTGGGGTGCAGACCACAGCAGGTATTTACTCCAGCTTTCAAGAGATCCTTTCTCTGCCAGAAATGAGGCTGACATTGAAAGTAGGGCTATGAAATCCTTATCCAATAGAGTTGTGCTCTTCTGCAAGTACAGAAGTTAGACACCCCTTTAAATAAGACTTTAATCTGTAACATCTTTCATATCCAGAACTCATCTAACACTTTAGAAACCAAGGGTTTAGGGTTTTTCCTTAAATGTTGCCTGGTTGTGGTGAGCATTTATAGTCAAATAGAAATGTTCATATCTACTTGAACTGGTGGAGTCGCCACCCCTGAAGGGTTTTTTGAAAGATGTGGTGCTGAAGGACATCATTTAGCTGTGGACTTGGTAGTGTTGGGTTAATGGTTGGACTTGATGGTCTTAAATGACTTTTCCAGCTGGAACAATTCTATGATTGTATGAGTATCCATGCCTTGGGATAAAGAATCATAGAACAGTTTGGGTTGGAAGGGACCTCCAAAGGCCATCTAGTCCAACCCCCTCTGCAGTCAGCAGGGGCATCCTCAACTAGATCAGGCTGCCCAGAGCCCTGTCAAGCCTTACTTTGAATATCTCCAGGGATGGGGCCCCAACCACCTCCATGGGCAACCTGTTCCACTGTTCCACCATCCTCATAGTACAGAACCTGTTCCTAATATCCAAAGAACAGAAGAGGTTCAACACAGCAGATCTTCCATGTGCAACTACATGCACAAATGTTCTCCCATCTCTAAATGTCAGCCAACCACCCCAGTAACTCCAGAAAAGTCTCTGTTTTCAGGTAATGAGCAGGCACCTTTCACCAAGTCACTGTTTGTACCTCTGTTATGAGCAACATGACAGTAATGACCTAAAGAAATGACTTACTTTGTAGCCTAGCACTTCTGATTCATTCTCCATTGTTTTCACATGTTCCCAGTTCAAGCAGATTTTGGAATTTGTCAGCTTCCAGGCAATGTTTGCTGGGGGTTGGCTTGGTGCTTTAGAAAATAAAAAAATAAAAAAAAAAGATGATGATGCTGATGCTGAGGACAAGATACAACTGAATATTAATTTGTGTCATGTAATTGAACGAGCTGCTGACATGGAAGCAGCAAATGCATGGGTGATTCAAATCTAAGAGAACCAGTTTCCAGTCCATCACTGCTCTGGTATGAGTCAGAATGAAGATCTATTCTTAGCACAAAACCACTTACTGTGAGAGTTCATTTTCAAAATTAGGAAAAGCCTGACAGTGTCTGACAGTTCAAGTTCTGTTTCATAGATACTGCCTAAGCACCAAGTTATTCCAATCTGTATTTTAACGTGCTGGGGAGTGTTTGGCTGTGTGGATTTCAGAAATAAAAGCTGAAAACTAAGAGCAAAATACCAAAGACAAGATTTTCATCAGCCATGAGGACAGGTTACAAAGAGCTACACATTAAAGTCTCAGTGTGTTCCATCAGGAAATGTGGTAGGATTTTATACATTCCAAGCACAATAGGCTGACAGTAGCTTTTCAAAGGCTTTTTATGCCTAAGTGCCAGGACTTTGAAAATTTGCCTACAAGTGACTGAAATTGAATCCTCTGTGAACTCATGAATTTGAAACTGTGCTTTTGAGCTGTATCTCAGATTTAGAACAACACATTGTCCTCTTCTCCATGGTGTGCTGTCCTGGACCCTGCCTGGGAGGATGGCACTGGGGTTGTTAGAGGAAACAACAACTTGAAAAGAATTAAGAAAAAGGAGCAGAGATTTGAGGAAAAAAATCAAACCAATAATATCAATAAAATCAATAATATCCCCAAGTAAAGTGTTCTTCAGATGTCAGATCATTTACTCAACTAATTTCTTGTAATCCACATTGTCAAGAATAATACCCCCCAACCCCCTCCCAAGTATGCTTCACTTCATTAAGTTAATGATGTTGGTCTCATGGTGTAGGTAACACTTGGCTTTTGCTGCTGTACTGAGCTGAGATGTATCCTTGCAAAGTATTTCTACTGTCTCCATCTGTTGATGTTTCTACTTGTAAAGAAAAAGCAAAAGCAAAGAAACTAATAAGCAGAGAGGCTGAGTTGCCCAACAGCTCCTCATGGAGCAGCACATTCATGGCAGGAGGACATCACTTCAAGTTTTCTAAGTAGTTCAAACTTAAACCAGGATATCAACTTAGATCTTCAACTGATCTTAGATAAGTCTGTTTCAATCAGAATTGCACCTCTTTGGCAGAAGGACCATTTTAGTCTCTACAATAATGGCATGGACAGACCATTGTAGGAGCCCAGGACAATGAGTAGGGGGACAGAGCTATTACCTTGGAGCTACAGCTCCCACTGCAGATGTAGGTTGTTGTTCTCTTGACTTATTATCTCTCCTGATACTGAAGTGCTTGCATCTTTCAGAGGCTGAAGCTTAAAACTTTAATATATGTTTCTAAATAATTAAAAGGGTTATTTTGACTTTAATTTTTAAATGAACCATTAGCACAGTCCTGAATGTGACAGAAGATGAAGTCTGTCTAAAACAAAAGCACATTTATTCCTTGTGTGTCTTGCCATTTGACTGCCATGCCTCTCATTTGTCTTTCATAGCTCTGAACACAGAAAATCATTTCCAGAGATGACTTTATTTTCCATCAATTAATCACTTGTTAGAGAAGTCCTCTTTGAGCCCTTAATACCTTCTCTGGCTTTATTTTGGTTTATGCTATTTTATGTTATTCATTTTACAGATTAGGTCTTGCCTTGCACTTCAAGCAGTAGCACACAGAGGCCCCCTCCCTGGACCCATTCCAGGTCAGGTTAGGTGGGGTTCTGAGCAACCTGGTCTTGCTGAAGATGTCTCTGCTGACTGTGGTGTGGTTAGACTAGATGAGCTATAAAGGGTTTTTTTCCACCCCAAAAATTCAGGAAAATGGATGGGAAAAGGGGAACTATTTCCCTTTTTGTGCAAAAGGGCTGATCAGCTGTGTACTGGGGAAACACAGTGCAGGGAAAGTATAAGATAAATGGAAGCTTAAACAACAAAATGCATTTTTGACATTCTGGGATGTAGCAGATTACCAAGATTTCCTTCTTTATGATTTTTGTTTTCTCTCAGTGAACATTTACTTCATGGCTTCAGTCCTGCAGAATGATTCCCAGTGTTTTGTTTTTACCTTGGAAGAAGGCCCCATGACAGCATTTCTGTTGGCTTTTTTTTTTCTTGTTTTCTTTTGGTTTTTTTTTGTTTTTTTTTTTTAAGTTGCTTCTCATAAATGAAACAGCTTAGGGGTTTGCTTCTAAAATTGCAGACAAATTAAAAAACTAATGACTGGATAACATTGATATCAATATATCCCTTATACTATCCTCAGCAATGCAGTTTAGATGTCTCAAACAAAAAAGCATCCAGGTGTTCTCTTTAAAAGAGCCAAGCCCATGTTTCCACATCCATATCTATTGTTTGACCTGTGGAACATCTTTCCTGTATTGACTGTGCATCTCTTTTGAAGCCTCCTGAAAGCAAGCAGCGTGCTGTGGCAACGCAAAAAGAAATCCTTCCTAAGGGTTGTTACAGTGGAGGAGCACAAACAGGGATTATCTGATTTTGGAGGTGTGCAGAACTCTTTCAGCATATAAATAGGGTAGGGGAAATGAAATAACCTGGTTTGTGTCAAGAATTTTGGCTTCTGCTGAGACAGACCTGAAGCTAAATATCATATTAAGAATGTCTTAAATGCCAAAGTCTGAGTAAACTTGATGGTGACCAAGAAAATATTGGGAGGAAAGAGATAGGGAAGTGTCTTAGTCATGGAATAGAATCATAGAATCATGGAATAGAATCATAGAATCATGGAATGATCTGGATTGGAAATGACCTCCAAAGGCCACCTAGTCCAATCCCCTCTGCAGTCAGCAGGGGCATCCTCAAGTAGATCAGGCTGCCCAGAGCCCTGTTGAGCTCCACTTTGAATATCTCCAGGCATGTGGCCTCATAGTACAGAACCTGTTCCCAATATCTAAATCTGCAGTTTTCTAGTTTCAAACCATTGCCCCTCATTCTGTCACTGCAGACTTTTGCAGACAGTCTCTCTCCACCCTTCTTGTAGCCCCCTTCAGGTACTGGCAGGCTGCTATTAGGTCTTCCCAGAGCCTCCTTTCCTCCAATCTGAGCACCTCCAGCTCCCTCAGCCTGTTCTTGTAGCAGAGGTGCTGCAGTCCTCTGATCATTTTCATGGCCCTCCGCTCCATCAGGTCCATGTCCTTCCTATAACTGAGGACTCCAGAGCTGGATGCAGTACTCCAGGTGCTGTCTCACCAGAGCAAAGTGGCAGAATCACCTCTCTGGGTCTGCTGGTACCACATCTTTTGATGCAATCACAGGTTTTGTTGTTTAATTTTATGAAGAAATTTGGGAGCCAGTTTCCTTTGATATTACAAGACTTAGCAGAGGTGGGTCATGACGAGCTGAAATGTCACTGTCACACCTGGGAGCCTGCAACATTTGGAGTCCAAAGGGGAATACTCACGTGATTTTTTAGTGGTGACATTCACTGGGGTGCTGGATGGCCCTGTCCCTGCGGTGTTGTAAGCCCGGACGGTTGCAAAATACACCGTGTTAGCTTTCAGCCCTGTGATGTTTTTGGCTGTTACATTCCCACTGACTCTGACTTTACCAGCTGTGCTTTCCTTGGGATCATCAGTCCAATATAAAACCTGAAAAGCAAGAACAGAGAACAGGCAATTCCTTGTTTTCCATCAATGGCAGCTTTGGCTGGGAAGCACACAATGCAGACAATGAAGAGTTCAAGGAAGACAGGATTATATATTACTATTTTATTTTAGAACTAGGAGGAAGTGTTTTTATCCTGGTTTCTTCTCTAGTGTGCAGACCTTGCACATTACAGATGTCCCTGCCCATGGCAGGGGGGTTGGAGTAGATGATCTTCAAGGTCCCTTGTAATCCAAACTATTCTGACTCCATGACCCCAAACTATCCAGCAAAACCATCATGCTCAGACAGCATTCCAGCTGGATAAGAGAAGGGAGGATCAGCCTTAATTTGTGAAATTAGGGGACTTGAGCACCTCCTATATGAGGAGAGTCTGAGATCCCTGGGGCTGTTTAGTCTTGAGAAGACTGAGAGGATCTCATCAAAGTCTATCAATATCTGAGGGGTAGGTGTCAAGTGGAGGGGGCCAGGCTCTCTTTGGTGGTTCACAGTGATAATTAAGCATGAGCCCTTTTCTAGTAGCCATCACAAATGATTAATCTTGAGGTTTTAATTTACATTATAAACAGTCTGGGATGGAGCTGCAGCCCTAGTCTGTAAATGCCTGTGATTATCTCAGGTGAGATGTTGCTAATGAGAGTCGGGTGACTGACTGTCTGATCGCCTCTTAAGTTGGGAGCAAGAGAGGAGGAACCAGAACATGAATGTGTCTAGGAAAGGGCCATCTGTTAGGTGTCAGACACCAGCAGCAGCCACCTCACCTCATAGCCCAGCACCCTGCCTGTGTGCCTGTTCCATGCGATGGGCTGCCAGGAGACCTCCACCTCCGCCGCCGAAATGCTCAGTGCTGAAGTCCCCGCCGGGGCTATCTGTGGCTCTGGGTGATGGAAGAAAACACAGCTGGTGGAATATTTGTGTTACCAAGAGGAGGTGATGTCAGGAACTGAGACTTTAAAGAAAAGAGGAAGAGATTCTGGGGCAGCAGGCAGAAAGTCAGGAGTCCTTGTGTGAGTTACTGGCTCTGCTATGCAGTTATTGTAGAACATCAGCAAAACCTGTGTTCAGTATTGGTCATTACTCCTAAGCTGGCACAGATTCTCAGAGGAGATCAGCTGCACTGAGTGGTCTGAAAAACTAGACCCTCTCAGAGTTACACTTCTAAATGTCCCACTTGGAGGGAAGAAGCACACTGTCTACTTGAAGTGATTCTGAAAGTCTTTCCCTTGCCTTGTTTGACTTCAGTTTACTATATTCTGCCTCAAGTATCTTGCCTATCTCCAATGAGCAACTTTAAGTAGGCTCCTTAATCATATCTAGGACCTCCTGATGCTGCACAACCATAACCAATCAAAGTAACAGGAGTTACCATCTTCTCCTGAGTAGACAACGGATATGGAGCTCAGGGTTCCTTCTCCTTCGTTGTTGTAGACTCCAACTTTCACTTCAAAAGGAGAGAGAGGCGTAATGCTTTCGTTCCTATAAACATATTTGCTTGCTTCCACTGAAGCCACCACTGCTTTTGTCCAGCTTGTTGAGCCAAGAGGGCGAAACACAATGATGTAGCCAAAACCTTCCCCATTTTGTAGCTCTTCTGGAACTGGCTGTAGTGACAAGGCAGTCAGTCAATAAGCATTTGCAAGTATACACTGCTTTAATTGAATCTTCATTCTCTGAGTATATTTTAGTGCTATTGATTTAGTTGACTGTGCCTTAGAGGAGATAATAATGTTTGCTCCATCAGTCAATGTATTATTGAAATAAAAATCAAAATAATAAATCTATTGAAGCAATCAATTCAGAAACAAAGGATCTGATCAGCTCCATTAAAGTTATTCTCTTGCAGGCACTGAGTTTTAAAAATTAAAAACATTTCACTCAGTACAACTTGTAGCTGATTTTCTTTTTCCCTTCCAAGGGGAATGCTAATTTCAAATAAATTATTTTTAAAGAAAAAAATAAAGAGTTGGGAAAAGAACAAATGTGGATACAGAAATGTGCATCAGCTGGATAATTGCCTACATATCAGCACAGTACTTAGTTAATTTTTTTGTTGTTGCTGTTGTTCAGCCCAAATGGAAGTCTCAAGTACATGAACATTTAAGTTTGTTTGGAACCGAAATGTTCTTGCAAGTTAACATGACAAAGTTAATGTTTCTGTTAATAAAAATCTCGTGTCAAGGTCTGTATTAATGACTCAAACTGAACAGGCAATTAGATCAGCGCTGCATCCAACACGACCTTTTTGTTTATTTGTTTCCATGGGATGAAAACACATCCACGCTGCCTTTTCATCAAGAGAACATTTATGAAACAAGTAAAGATCAGTGGTATGTGGAGGAAGGAAGCATTTTGCAGCAAAATTTCATTTATTGCAGATGCTTGCACCGAAGTAAGGTACACGGAAAAGTAAACATGGAAAATGGTGTGAAAAGAGAAACACAAGGGCAGGACCTCAAGTCCCTGTGATCATCCCTGGATCCATCCTTCTCTCCTGGGAGCACTAAGAGGGTGAGAAGATGGGAGACAAAAATCATGAAGGACATCAGGAGATCAGGACACCTATTTTATTCTTCATAAATTCCTTCTAATTTGAATCCCAAGCATGTATAACAAATGTGCCTTTCCTCACGAATTTTACAAACACTAATTCCCCAGGATGTGCCTTTCCATCTCTTTTCCAGTCCTGAGAGAGTTAAGTGTGAGGGATGGTGATGAGCTGGGGATTTATAAGAGCTCAACGTACTTTCTAGAGCATTTAATTTGTTTTTGAGGCTTCTGTGACCTCAGATTTAATCAAGATGTTTAGTGAGTTCATCACAGAAAGCTGGAGAGCCCTGCTCAGTGTTGTTAGCTGGGCACAATTAGTATTTCTTCTGATTGTTCTTCTGGACTCACTATGGAGTCCAACAGGATAATTTGATTGAGATCTCTCAGGTTGTTTTCAATTTTCATGTTCTTCTGCTCCTCAGTAGAGGAGAAAATGAAACAAAGTAGTGAAAGATACATATGGAGGAAAATTTTCTCCAGGAAAAGTGATGTTTTGCTCTGTTTGGAGAACAGGGAGAGGAAAGCATTGACAATATTATTTATCTAGTAGTTTGTTTTTTTTTTTTTCTTTTAACGTCATTTTTTTCCTATCACCTCCCTTCCTCTCCCAAAGTGTAGATTAAATGGCATCTTTTTAGCATACAGAACACAGGTAACTCCCTCAGCTGATGAATAACATCACTTTCAGTTCAATTTAATTCCTTTTCCTGCCCTTCCAACTGTCTAGCTGAGCTAAGAATGAAGTCAAGGGTAGCTTTCCTTGCTTAAGCTGAACAAGAAGTCTTCTTTTTTTCCTTTTTTATTTTTTCCCATGAAGAAATGGTTTCCATGACTTACAAAGTGAGCACTGTGTTTTTGGAGCCTCCATCCCAAATGGAGAATTAAACAGAGGTCATCTTGTGCAGCCTCTGGGATAGCCACACCTCATAGTTAGATACAAGGCAAGGCTGCCTGGCTCCTGTCCTGCAGGCTGAGTGCTGCTGATGGCAGTGGCCAGCTCCTAATTCAGTCAGATGTCCTCAAAGCCAGAGGAAAGATTGAATTAGGTGAGTCACATTAACTTCATATGTGGTTTTGAGTGGCAATAAAAAAGCTCTAAAGAGTGGGAGCTGAGTTTTTCTATAGGGTTGCAGCTCCAACCAAGCTACTGCTTCATCCCTGCATCAATGTCCTGGTTTCAGCTACAGTAGAATTAACCCTGGTCAGTGCTGTGACTTCTCAGCTCAGCCTTTGCTCAGTGATGATCCTTTATGCAGTTCAGGGCAGGTTTGCACAGCCAGGGGCTGCTTCCAGCAGGGAGAAGCTGATGGGGATTGTTCCTGCCAAGGGCTGGGCTGCAGAAAGGCTCCACCTGAGACTTGCTCCTGTGCTAGCCAAGGACACTACCACAGCTTGTGCCCCACCTTGGGGGGCAGGAAGGCAGAGGTCACACCTGCGGAGAGGAGCACACAGGACAAGTGACCCTCAGTTGCCCAACAAGGGATTGCAGCCCATGGACATCATCTTCAGAATCAGGGCCAAGCCTTTTACTCAATGTCCAATGTCCCAGGAGGACTCTGTCCCTTCTGCCTTCCATCCTGATTCCTGCATTCCTGAATCAAGTTCTAGAATATAGCTCCTGAGTCCAGATCCCATCTGCTGCTGAATCCAGTCTGGAACTTTCCCAGTGCCTGCCTCTGGCATCAGTGGTGCTATTGGTGCCATCATTGCCATTAGGGGTTGGGTTGGCTCTTGGTTTGTGTCGTTCTGTCTCAGTTCCATGGGATTGTTCTTTCCATCCCAGATGGATTAGTTTCTTTTCCAGTCCCTCAGTCTTTCTCCTTTCTTCTCTTTCTCTTCCCCTTGGGAAGGCAGAGGGGTTCACAAAGAGGATCTGGGATTCATTGAGTGGCCACCCCAGTCACTTGAAAACAGGTTTTGCAAGATGCTGCCTGTCTTCATTTCAGTCTCCATGCTAGTGGCTGGAGAAGGAGAACTCCTTCCCACAGCACTCCCTTTCCACTCTCTGAAATGACCTCTGCTCACCCATTGCAACTGGTAGTGTGGTATTAGCTCCTCTGGAAACGTATATTCTCTCCTCTGGCTGGAGAGCAGGAGAATTAAAGGGCTCATCTCTTTTAACACATAATAGGATATGTCTTGTCAGCACAGTGTTCCAGAATGAAAAACATGTAAACAAAAGTGTGAAAAATGTTAATGCAGGAAATGGCCAAGCAGATTAGTGTGTTAAGCACCTCCTGTACAATGGAGATAAGAGGGTTATACAGACTTCTAAACATCTTTATAACGTGCCTCTTAAACTGTTTATTTTTATAAATGGTTCAGCAGAACACAGAAAACTTGCTGGGTATCTTACAGGCTCCTTTCTCTCCAAATGCAGGATGAAATTCAGGCTTAGCCAAAGCCATTGACCTAAAGCCTTTGGATTTCAGCATGGCTGTGATTTCACCCAGGGGCTCTTTCCCATTAGACAGCTTAGGTTAATGGAGCTAACAATTACCTCCCAAGTGATGACCAGCTCAGAACGGGTTCCTCCTCCTCCACTGATGTTTGTGGGTGCCACAACAGGAACTGGAGAAGAAAGAGATGTTGGTGTTTGCAGCCCCTCCTCCACGACTGCCGAGGGTCCTGTCAGCTGGGTGATTAAAGCTTCTCCCAGCTCCCATGGAGCTGCTCTGCCTTTCAACACGTGGAACAGGGACTACATTACATAACAGCACATCTTAAATGAACTGAAATTCTGTTTATGCATTTTCAAGCTGATAAGGCTGGAGCCACAGATGTATTTGATACATGAGCACCCTGGTTTAAAATATTAATTAAAGGAGCTGGTAGCATCAAGTATCTGACATTATTATGCCTCATCAACTAATTGGCAAAATGATGTTCCATTCAGACTGTAGCTGCAACACTACTGATTTACTAATTATGCATTTGTTCAGTAAACATGTTGTTGGAGCAATATATTAATTTTTTTTAATTGGCTCTATGCTTTTCTTAGCAAATTCCAAACTCTTAATTTGCTTCTCTCCAGCTTCTGACACTGCAAGTGCCCAAAAGTTCACTGATTGCAGCTTGATTTCCTCAGTGCTGCTCCAGGTGTGTGGCACCATAGGTAGGAGGTCAAGGTCAAGTGATGTGCTGGTGTTTCAGGCTGAAGGTGTTTCTCATCACTCAAATAGCAAGGCAAGGAAATAAAAAAGGCATTTCTTGCTTCTTGCTCTATATATCCATCAAGACCTCTACCCCATTAGCCTGTAAATAGCCACATTTTGGGGGGGAACTGCTTTGTGATGTAATGTATGGAATTTAGACAGACCAGCCTTGTTCTTACTGTACACTTCAGTGCAGGTCTACTTGCCAGGATGACATCATGCTCATTTTCAGCTGCTGGAGAAGTAAGAAAGAGAGGAGAGCCCTGGAACTGAGACAGGACCTCCCTTGAAGAGGGCATTTATGCTGCTTGCCATCTCCAACCCCCTTGATGCTATTTTTAGGCATTTCAGGAGTGTTTTGTTGTTCCTTTCATTCAGCTTTCACTATCTTAGTATTGGAGGTGATAAGACAGGGCTGAAGACAGCATCAGAAACAGGCTGGGTAAAAGGTTTTTCAGAGATTTTTGGTAAGTTTTGCCATGAGGTGGGGACAGACTTTATAGCAGGGCCTTTTGTGACAGGACAAGGGGTGGTGGTTTGAAACTAGAAGAGGGAGATTTAGAGTAGAGAGAAGGAAGTCATTTATTATGCTGAGGGTGGTGAGACACTGGCCAAGGTTGCCCAGAGTGGTGGTAGATGCCCCATCCCTGGAATTATTCCAGGTCAGATGGTCTGGGGCTCTAAGCAACCTACTCTAGTTGCAGATGTCCCTGCTGACTGCAGCAGAGTTTGAGTAGATGAGCTTTAAAGGTCCCTTGCAACCCAAACCATTCTATGATTCTGTCTCTTCCACCCTGTATTAGAGCAGCCCTAGGAGGGGCAATGAAAACAACATCCATTTCAATTCTCAGACATTTATGTGAAGCCACTATCCTTTCTAGATACCAGCACACATATCAATCTTTCTCTGATTTCATCCATTTCATCTATTTCTAGAAATACAGAAATGTCACCATATTTCTTTTTGTCCAGGCATCACATTGGGTGTGAGTGTAAACAGAGTGGATTGTTTTGGAGAGTTTAGCATAGGTCTCCAGCTGTGTCACTCCCGATCAGTATCTTGGTGCACATCAGAGGCAAATAATATGAGACTGAAAAGAACAGAATTAAAGGGAAAAAAAAAAAAAGAAATAAAAAAGGAACAAACCAACCAGACAAGAAAACCCAAGGCAAATCAGACTTTTAAGCCTAGTATTTCACTGTTTCATGAACCAGTTGATGCTCAATTAGTTCACATGTTAAATGCATGCAGTGGAAAAAAAATGCACTGCTGCTCAGCAGAGCCTCAACTGGGTCATAGTTGAGAAACAGATGAAAATTTACAGCTGAGTGCACCAACAGAGGCTCAATTAATTCTCAGCTCCATTTTAATGAAATGAACAGTGGGCTCATTTGCATGCACAAATCTACTAATGCTCAGATTTCAGCTGGCAAAAGAGCTGTTCCAGCAGCCAAGTGCAAATTCACCCTTTTGTGACCAGCTTCTTGCTGTCCACTCTGTCAGAGCGTGTTGCTTCCTATTCTGATTTGAGAAGAAAGAAAATAAAGATAAGCTGTTCGTTCTCCCACAGCACAGCAGTATTTTGGAGTGATTTACAGCAGTGAAGTGGTTAAGCAACTAAAACCTGAAGTGAGTCTTTCTCTTGCTTTTTTTTAAGCCTCAGACAGTGCCTCACTGTAAGGAAGTAACATTCCGTGTGCTGTTGGCATGATAAATAATACTAATTTTATTGTTTTGTTCTAGCCCCAGCCTTGCAAATCCCTCTAATAAAAAAGTGTTTTAAAAGATGAAAGCTTTCCTGCCTTTAGAGGTGGTTTTGAATACCACTCTTTACAAAGCCCCCAACAGCAAGAAGGACCTTCTCAAGACTAATTTTGACATCATAATCCATCATGTAATGGAGAGAAAAGAAAAAAGAATCTGAGATACTCTGTTGGGAAATTTTGCAAAGCTGACCTCTTCATGTCTCCAGTTTTCCTTTGGCCTTCCCTTTTCACATTGTCTTTATACTCTTTGTATGTGAAAGCTTCTCTTAGTTTGCAGCTGGAATAAAAGTTCATGTACCCAGAGCCCTAAGTCCAGGCAGGATCAGTGCATCTTTCCAGGCTGGAGGCTCTCAGGATCTTCCCTTTTCTTGGGAGCAGCTTGCAGTCTGCTTTGTTCCACACTGGCCAAGCAGTTCTGACTGCTGCTAAGACTGATGCTGGTCAGGCATTGGAATAGGTTGCCCAGGGTGATGGTGGAGTCACCATCCCTGGAGGTGTTCAAAAAACAAGTGGCCATGGCACTTTGGCACATGGTTTAATGGCCATGGTGGTGTTAGGGTAATGGTTGGACTCAATGATCTTAGAGATCTTTTCCAACCAAAACTGTGTGTTTAAGAAAATCCTGGATGAGGCACTTAGTGCCATGGTCTAGTGGATTAGTTAGGGTTGGATCATCAGTTGGACTTGATGATCTTGGAGGTCTCTTCCAACCTGGTTGATCATGTGATGCTGTGATTCTGTGATTCTGTGATTCTGTGATTCTATGATGTCTCTCTGCATCTGCAGAGCTGATAAAATCTAACAAAATTGGTGTTCTAATGATCAAATGGTTATTTTTGGCATCAATACCTCAGTATAAGTCTTTCCTTCAACAAGAGTAAAAAGAATTTAATCTGAATTAATATATTTTGAAGTTATTCTGCCTTGGGACAAATATTGCAGGTATTGTAAGAAACAAGTGGCTCCCCATTCCTTTGGACACATGTATTGTCTTCTGTCTCCTGTACAATACTCTATTTGGACTTCTGCCTTGAATTGCAACTTGCCAAACTTCAGAGATAAACAGAGAGAGATGAGAAAGTGGATTTTAAAAGCTGCTTCCATTTTACTGTTTTCTGTCCTACAAATACTGATTTTATAGCAGGGAGAGAGTGGGCTGGGAGAGACATTAAAAAAAAAAAAAAAAAAGGTTTGGGTTTCAAATAAATTGTACCAAACTAAGTAGGTCAAAGGACTGACTGTGTGGGTCATTCAAGAATGAATCTTCTTTTTAGGAGGTTCAAAGGTCCAGACAATAAATGTGTAAAGGTTAGACAGACATACAATAAGGATCTTGCCCTGGAGTCAGTGGAAGCTATTAGCTTCGCTGGACTTTGGATGCTGTAATTTATTTCCTCCAGTTAAAGCCAATATCCTGTCCCTGCTGATTTTCAGATATCAAACACCCTCTGCAGCAAAAGTATTTCATGCTTGTGGTAGGATATGCCAGAGAGCTGGCGTTAGCATTTCCTGGGCAGGCCTCTGAGCAGGGCACAAACGTGGTTCTGACTGAAAGCAAAGAAGTGCTGCTCCCCAGCTTCTTGAATGAAAGGTTGTGGGGATTAGCTGTATTTTGGCATATACCAAAAGGAGGAAGCATGGCCCACAAAGATGATCAGAGGGCTGGAGCACCTCCCCTATGGGGACAGGCTGAGAGAGTTGGGGCTGTTCAGCCTGGAGAGGACCAGGCTCTGGGGAGATCTTAAGAGTGGCCTTCCAGTAGCTGAAGGGGGGCTACAAGAAAGCTGGGGAGGGCCTTTTTATAATGGCTGGTAGTGACAGGACAAAGAGCAATGGAGTGAAGATGGAAGAGGGGAGATTTAGATTGAGGGTTAGGAAGTAATTCTTTCCAGTGAGAGTGGTGAGACACTGGAAAAAGCTGTCCAGAGAAGTTGTGGATTGCCCTCCCTGGAGGTGTTCAAGGCCAAGCTGGATGAAGCCTTGAACAGTCTGGTCTCATGGAAAGTGTCCTTGCTCATGGCAGGGGGGCTGGAACTAGATGATCTTTAAGGTCCCTTCCAACCCAAACCATTCTATGGTTCTCTGATTGATGGCCTGATTATCTCCAAATCAGAGAGCAAAGCATGTGCTGCCTCTAATCATGGCCAAGCATCCCTTGCATCACCAGTTCAGGTCTGCTGCCATGAAGCCTTAGCAGCCACAGACCAAACTGCCAGACAGATCTATAACTAACCCTTCTCTGCTCTGCTGCAGTGAAGTTCTCAAACCAGGAGCTGGCAAGGTATCTGCATGGAAGAAAACCTGCCAGACACTAGGGACTTACCTGCTGCTTTAGTTTTCAGTAGAGCTGAAGGCGTGCTTGGCTCCCCAATTCCAACACTGTTGCTGGCCACCACACGGAACTCATACTCAACCCAAGGGCTTAGGTCAACCACTGTGGCCTTGAGAGTCCTCCCATTAATGACTTCAGGAACTAAAGGCAAAACAGACATCTCAGTGATGATGTATTATTGGAGTAATCAATGGTACATGAAAAAAAAAGCAGAAGGAAATCTCAAGTCTCTTACCTGTTGCAACTGCTTGCCATCCAACTGAGAATGGAGTCCTCACCTGCACACTGTAGATCTGCACTGGACTGTTGTTATCTACTCCAGACTTCCAGGACAACACAGCAGTAGTGCTAGAAACATGTTCAACTTTAACATCTTCTGGTGGACCTGGGGGGCCTGATATGATTAGCAGTTTAAGCTGAAGGTATTAGGAAGAGAGGATTCGCTGCTGGAGTGAGTTGGGCAACTCTGACTTTGTCAAGTCAGTGGAGTTATTCATGAAGCTGCAGTTTCATCAAAGCAGCGCAATTCCTAAATGCATTTTTTCTGTTTAATGTATTGCATTCTTCTAATTAATCACAGAATCACAGAATGGTAGGGGTTGGAAGGGACCTCAAGAGATCATCCAGTCCAACCCCCCTGTTACAGCAGGATCACCTATACCAGATCCCACGGGAGCTCATCCAGGCAGGTCTTGAATATCTCCAGAGAGGGAGACTCCACAAATCCCCTGGGCAGGAGTTTGGAGTCAGGAAAATGAATGTCTTTAGGTTACTGACAGAAAAACTACAAACAAACGAATTTTTTTTTTGTTTTGTTTTTCTGTCTGACAAAGAAAGTTACCCAAGATGTCTTTTGCTGAACCAGCCAACAACTTCAGATTTCCTATGGAATTTAATCAAAACTTGGAAAAAAATGGGAAATGGTGCACTGTGCAGATCTCTGGTTTCTGCTAGGATTTAGAGGATCTGCTCCCATCATAGCATGGCAGTTAAATGATTAGTTAGTTGACCACAGAAAATAATTTGTCAGATTATCTTCAAATAGTGGAAAAGAATCAAGTCTCTTCTTTTTTTTCCCCCAGTCTGCACAGTGACCCAGAGATGCCCAGCAAGAAGCTGGTGGCAGTAGTCTGCTGAAAGTAGAGGACTTCTTTATGCCTTGGCCATATTTCACAGAATCATTGCAGAATAGTTTGGCTTGGAATGGATCTTAAAGCTCAATCAGTTCCACCCCCCCTGCCATGGGCAGGGACACCTCCCACCAGGATAGGTTGCTCAAGGCCTCATCCAGCCTGGCTCTGAATGCCTCCAGGGAAGGGGCATGCACAACCTCCCTGAGCAACCAGTTGCTGTGTCTCACCACCCTCACTGTTAAGAATTTCTTCCTTATCTCTGGTCCAAATTTCCCCTCTTCCAGCTTCAAACCATTGCCCCTTGTCCTATCACTAGAAGCCCTTGCAAGAAGTCCCTCCCCAGCTTTCTTGTAGGCCTCCTTCTGGTACTGAACCTGTGTGGCCAGAAATTTTACCCTCCCAAATGTCCATGGTAGAACTGCAGAGATCTCCTTGGGTTAGCTGCACATTAAGATCATGCTGGTTAGAATCTCAATCCAATTTTGGTGCCAAAGGTCTGCCATCTAGACCATCTCACTACTGAAGTGCTGAAGAGATATTCTAGCAATCATTTAAACAACAGCTGATGGTAAGAACTTCTGATTCCTCCAAAAGACAGATGTGTCTATGTTTAACAGACATACCTCTGACAATTATATCTGCTGCTGCAGATTGGCTGTCTAAAGTTGTTTGTACTGTGCACACATAATTCCCTGAATGATGAAGCTGAATATTTCTTATCATCAAATCCCCAACAGATTCCTGGAGATACAAAGAAAGTAAACCAATCACTCACAACATGCTTTCCACACTGGACATTTTTTATAAATTGCTCAATATTAATAAAAAATTCAGCTTTGGAATTAAAATATTCATAGCTATCATCAGTTTCTTTCATGTGGACATTTTTATTAGGGCTTCACAAATAACTCCAAGCTCCTTTATGAAATTTAAGAAAGAAATAATAAATATCTGCAGCCCTTTTAAAGAAACAGTGATTAGCCATAGAATCATAGTATCATAGTACACTGGAGGTTAGAAGGGACCTCCAGAGATCATTGAGTCCAACAACCCTGCCCAAGCAGGATCACCCAGGGTAGTCTGCACAGGAATGCATCCAGGTTGGTTGTGAATGTGTCCAGAGAAGGAGACTCCACAACCTCTCTGGGCAGCCTGTTCCGTGCTCTGTCACCCTTGCTATAAAGAAGTTTCTCCTCATGTTGAGGTGAATCCTTCTATGTTCAAGTTTGTATCCCTTGTTCCTTCTCTCACCACTGAAAAGAGATTGGCCTGCTCCACTTAACACCCACCCCTCAGATATTTATACACATTGATGAAATCCCCTCTCAGTCTTCTCTTCTCAAGACTAAACCCCCAGCGGTTTCTCAGCCTCTCTTCATAGGGGAAGTGCTCAAGTCCCCTAATCATCCTCATGGCTCTCCCTTGAGGCTGGAATAGAGCTCTGAGGTCATCAAGTCCAGCCTATGACCTAACACCACCACATCAACCAGACCTTGTCACTGAGTGCCACATCCCATCTTTCCTTAAACACCTGTGGGGACAGCGACTCCACCACCTCCCTGGGCAATCCACTCCAAGGTCCAATTCCCCTTTCCATGAGGAAGTGCTTCCTAACATCCAACCTGTGCACAGCTCCAGGCCATGCCCTCTTTTCTTATCACAAGTTGCCTGAGAGAAGAGCCTGACCCCCACCTCACTACAACTTCCTTTCAGGTAATTGCATAGAAAGAGGGCTGGAAGAATGGTGATAAATACTTGGGCCATCCAAAGACTGGCAAATAGGTTCATTAAGCACTTGAGGGGGTTAAGAACCTTACCCTTCCAATGCGTTCAAAATGATGTATTCCTCTGGTGAAATCAATTCTATTGCCATTGAATGACCATGTGAAGCCCACATCAACAGAGGGGTCATGAGCCACCTGGCATGGAAGGACTATGCTTTCTCCAACTGTTGCATCCATGTTAGAAGGTGGGACAGTAATCACAGTCCTTTCTGTGGAGACAAAAAGAAAATCAACCCATAATAACATACTTTTCTATTAAAATGCTTATAAAAATAGGAGGTTTTGAATGAGTTTTGTACCATTGGGTACAAAATGGTTTCAAATTGGCCCAAATGTTCCATAATGCAGAAAATGATCCCTAATAGAGTGATGGTTTGGGAACATTTTTACCTGGGAGCAGCCCAGTACCAACACAATGAGCATGCCGTGAGCCTCGGAGAGCAAGCAGACATCAGAGGCAAGAGGCTAAATTAGTCCTAGGTTGCTTTGGAGAGCCTGTAGTCAACAGATAGGATTTCAGCTCCAAAAGTACAGACCTCATTATTAAGACTGTTAAAAATATGCCCAGGCTTTTTCAAGCTTGAAAATCTTTCCTTACAAGAAACTGCAGCAGAAGCAAAATTGCTGTTCATCTCCACTCGCCTTATGCATTAAGATCTTTAATCTATACCAATGTTAGTGGTAGTTTACCACAGTGTTGCTTATGTTCCAGCTTCAAAGGAGTCTTTCACAGACAGGAAAACTATTTCTGCAATCTTTTTTTTTTTTTTTTTTTTTTTTTTAATCCTTACAAGAAACAAACTTGCAGCTCTTATGAAGAGAAGTTGTAGCTTGCTGAAGGGGAGAGAAATAGTTTTGTATGGCTTCACGTTTTTGAGATGACTGGCAGATAGATTAAGGATAACAACCACTTTGTTGTAAGTAACTCCATTAAATAAAGCTTTTATGCATGGAAGTGTTACGAAACAGTGAGAATTTAGAGGCACATGAATAAAATGAATGCAGAATCTACAGAACAATATGAATACATTCTGAAAGCAATCATAGAATTGTCAGGGTGGGAAGGGACCTCTAGTTCCAAGCACCTGCCATGGGCAAGGACAGTTTCCACTAGATCAGGTTGCCCAGAGCCTGGCCTCAAAAACTTCCAGGGATGAGGCTTCCACTACCTCCCTGGGCAACCTGTTCCAGTGTTTCACCACCCTCATGGTGAAGAACTTCTTCCTAATGTCTAATCTAAATCTCTCCTCCTCTAGCTTGGATCCATTCCTCCCAGTCCTATCACTACTTGACACCCTAAAAAGTCCATCCCCAGCTTTCCTGTAGGCCCCCTTCAAATATTAGAAGGCTACAATAAGGTCTCCCATTGGAGCCTTCTCTTTTCCAAATTGAAGAACCCCAACTCTCTCAGCCTGTCCTCACAGGAGGGGAGCTCCAGCCCTCTAATCATCCTCGTGGCCCTACTCTGGGCTTGTTCCAGCACCTCCAGATCTTTCTTGCAACAGGAGAAGAAAAAAATTAGCACAAGCTGCATTGGTTCATTCTGCCTTAACATTCTGTGTTAGAAATGTACTTGAAAATTTGGTTGGACTTGATGATCTCAAAGGTCTCTTCCAACCTCAACAATACTATGAGTCAGGATTTGGGTTTTACCAAGGCATTGGTTCCAGCCCCTTCCCTTCACACATGTTTTCATTCCAGCTGTCACCTTCCTTGAAGTAGGTGAACAATATGTAGGTACAGACAGGCAATATAGGCTGGAACTTGATATACTCCTCCCAGCATCTGAGTTTCACTGGAGGAGGGACTGATATGGCAGTGGCCAAGTAGAAACAAGGTTGAATGTGGGAATTCAAAATATGTATGTGCATAGCAATTCAGACATGGTTTAGTGTTCTGGTGGGGGTGATGGCTGGACTTGATGATCTCAGAGGTCTTTTCCAACCTTAATGACTCTACGATTTTTTGCTAACCTAAACTAAAACTAAAACTCAGTAGCTTCAGTGATATACCTGCTGCAGGCATCAAGTAAGGTTTTCCAAATAAAACAAATAATTTGTCTGATTTTTTATTGTTATAGACAAACTAGATGTTGTTTGGTGTTTTCTTTTTTTTCCTGGTATCATTACAAGAGTGGTAGAGGTTCTCAGTGTGAGTTACAGCCCAGGCTTGGAAGGTGGTTTCTGGGATATTGCTGCATTGTCTGATTGCTCTTCACAGCCATGCAAAGCTATCACTGTGGCAGCTCCATCAGTCTGTCTGAAGTCAAGGGCTGCAGAAAATGTGAAGGCCTCAGATGACTGTCTTAAAGACACTCGATCATTAGGTTAGAGAAATCTCTTCCTCTGACTGGAAGCAGTGTGTCAGATGCAATAAATTCCAGATGATTCAAGGGCCATACTCTTTGTTGGCACAACTCCACTGGTTTCAGCACAGGCTGGCAGAGGGCTTGGCTCCATAAATCTCAGATGAAGTAATTCCATTGGGAAGTGCAGGTAACTTTAGAGGATAGTTTTGAAAAGTATCTGGGAACTGCAGAGGACTTCCACAAAGTTTTCTTTTCTTCATTTTCCTCCTTCTACTTGTTCTCACTGCATGAGTAACACTTGGAGGAGAGGAATTCTATTAGTTGCAATTATGTTGTATATGTTAAAAGAAGCAAATCATGTCGTATATGTTGTGTATGTTAAAAGAAGCAAAAAGAAATAATATCCTGGTATATGTTAAAAATTGGAAAGTTGCTTTTAGTGGTAGCTGGAACTTCTCTTTCCCAGTAGCAGGTTGAGAAGCATCATTTTCTGGCCTGATATGGCTCTCCAAATTCATGAGATCTTCCTCCAGAGTCATCTTGTAACACTCTCTCTTTCTTTAAACCTCTGAACCATGTGCATCTCTACGTTGAGCTCTTAAGGCCAATGAAATATAGCATTAGAGAAGCAAATCCTTCCCCTAGATGCCACGATCCAGCTCAAAGCAGGGATTCTACACTGCTCTGAATGTTTATGACTCACTTTCTTCCAGACTCCATCTGGGGTTTTTCTGCTCTGCCTTTAGTTGTGCAGGAGAGAAGTCTCCACACATATTCTCTCATAAATGATGCAGAAGGTTATGCCTGATTTACAAGAGGGTGTTGAAGGGTCTGGCAAGTCAGCCTGGACTGTCTCCAACCTTATGTAGCCTCCAGGTCTGACCTGTGCAGTGGAGCTGGGAGAACCAGGGAGTGGGAACTGGCTCCTCTGAAATCACTGCAAAGGTCACCTCCTCAGTTCCTGCCTCCCTCATGGTGTAACTGGCCCTGGGAATAGGGAGGACTGGCCCTAATGAAGCTCTTCTACAATGTCTATCAATCAGATGGTCAACAGTATGTTCTCTGAGCCTTCCACTGGCAAGCTCAACATATGGATAGGAATAAAGAGTGGTTACAGGTTGTGGCTTTGAAGTTGCTTGGATAAATTCCAAAACCTAAGGTGAGCTCTTTGCTCCCAGGTATAAACTGCTGCTGGTATTTTAGCTGCCTTGCTTAAAAGATGACTCAAGTGTATCTGCTTTGCACTGCTTTGGTGGCAGCCTGGAGATACCCTTTGAGTTGGGTATTCTCCCAAAACTCCAAATCAAGGCTTCTATACTAGGGATGAAACTCACCTTTTCTGCTTGAGCTCATTCAACTTTAATAAAACTTTGTGCCTCTAGTGATTTTTTTTTGCCAAGTACTCCCTGTCAATCAAAATCCTCTTCCAAAAGCCTACCCTTCACAAGACCCTCATCACCTCTACTGCCATAGGACTTCATGTCACCTCCTTTTCCAACTCCTGCTTCTCTGTACTGGATGGTTGGTCACAGGGATGGGTGCATTTTGACTTCTGCAAAGCATTGTGTACAATTACAGCATTCCATAAATAAGTAAGAGGCTATAAATAAAATCAATTTATTTCCATGGAAAGGTCAAAGTAAGAGCAAGCAAGGATGATACAAACAAGGTTGCGTAGAATTTGCAATCAGATTCAACAGTTGCATTGTAAAATCCATAGAATACAAATAGAAAATGATGTCCTATCTGGACGCCTCCATCAAAGCCAGTCATCTGTTGCAGAGGGAGGAGCCATTAGCTCCAGCTGGCTGGAATGAAAGTGGTTGGGAATGTTTTGAAACTTCTCTTCATCAGCAGGTTCCAATAATATTATTGGTGCCTCATTAGATCTGTCCTGTAATTTCTTGTGGCATTATTTGACCACATGTTCAAAGAGATCAGAAATAAGAGATCTGTAATCCTGGTAGAGAATGCTATTAGGAGGAATAAGCAAAAAGATCCAGAGGTCCTTTACCTGTGAACATCTCAGGAATATAAAAGCTAAGGATTTTGAAAGAAATGTGTTCTATGGAATCCCTCTGGCAACCTGGTATTTTGGAATACCAGAACATAAAGGTTTCTTCTTACAAAACATCATCTATTATCCATAACCTGTTATCTATAATCTAGGATGGTGAAGGGACTGCAACACTGCCTTATGAGAAAAGGCTGAGAGACCTGGGGCTGTTGAGTCTGGAGAGAAGACTGAGAGGGGATCTAATAAATGTCTATAAATATCTGAGGGCTTGGTGTCAGGAAGGAAGGGACAGTGACAGCCTTTGCTCATTTGTGCCCTGTGAGAGGACAAGGGGCAAGGGATGGAAACAACAGCACAGGAAGTTCCACTTCAACATGAGGAAGAAATTGTTTACTGTAAGGGTCCCAGAGCACTGAAACAGGCTCCTCAGAGGGGTTGTGGAGCCTCCTTCTCTGGAGACTTTTAAGACCCATCTGGATGTGTTACTATGTGACCTCTGCTGGATTCTATGGTCCTGCTCTGGCAGGGGGGTTGGACTGGAAGATCTCCAGAGGTCCCTTCCAACCCCTAACATCCTGTGATCCTGTGATCTATAAGATATATGCTTAGTGGATCTATTTTCCTCCCTGTCCTCTGAATTACACTGGAGTCTGTCCTTCTCTGAATTACACTGGGGTCTGTCCTTCTCTAAATTACACTGGGGTCTGTCCTCCTGTGAATTACACTGGAGTCTGTCCTTCTCTGAATTACACTGGGGTCTGTCCTTCTCTGAATTACACTGGGGTCTCTCCTCCTGTTAATTACACTGGGGTCTGTCCTTCTCTGAATTACACTGGGGTCTGTCCTTCTCTGAATTACACTGGAGTCTGTCCTTCTCTGAATTACACTGGGGTTTGTCCTTCTCTGAATTACACTGGGGTCTGTCCTTCTCTGAATTACACTGGAGTCTGTCCTTCTCTGAATTACACTGGGGTCTGTCCTCTGACTTACACTGGGGTCTGTCCTTCTCTGAATTACACTGGGGTCTGTCCTCTGAATTACACTGGGGTCTGTCCTTCTCTAAATTACACTGGGGTCTGTCCTCTGACTTACACTGGGGTCTGTCCTTCTCTGAATTACACTGGGGTCTGTCCTCTGACTTACACTGGGGTCTGTCCTTCTCTGAATTACACTGGGGTCTGTCCTCTGAATTACACTGGGGTCTGTCCTTCTCTAAATTACACTGGGGTCTGTCCTCTGAATTACACTGGGGTCTGTCCTTCTCTAAATTACACTGGGGTCTGTCCTTCTCTGAATTACACTGGGGTCTGTCCTTCTCTAAATTACACTGGGGTCTGTCCTTCTCTGAATTACACTGGGGTCTGTCCTTCTCTAAATTACACTGGGGTCTGTCCTTCTCTGAATTACACTGGGGTCTGTCCTTCTCTAAATTACACTGGGGTCTGTCCTTCTCTGAATTACACTGGAGTCTGTCCTTCTCTGAATTACACTGGGGTCTGTCCTTCTCTAAATTACACTGGGGTCTGTCCTTCTCTGAATTACACTGGGGTCTGTCCATCTCTGAATTACACTGGAGTTTGTCCTTCTCTGAATTACACTGGGGTCTGTCCTTCTCTGAATTACACTGGAGTTTGTCCTTCTCTAAATTACACTGGGGTCTGTCCTTCTCTGAATTACACTGGGGTCTGTCCATCTCTGAATTACACTGGAGTTTGTCCTTCTCTGAATTACACTGGAGTTTGTCCTTCTCTGAATTACACTGGGGTCTGTCCTTCTCTGAATTACACTGGAGTTTGTCCTTCTCTAAATTACACTGGGGTCTGTCCTTCTCTGAATTACACTGGGGTCTGTCCATCTCTGAATTACACTGGAGTTTGTCCTTCTCTGAATTACACTGGAGTTTGTCCTTCTCTGAATTACACTGGGGTCTGTCCTTCTCTGAATTACACTGGAGTCTGTCCTTCTCTGAATTACACTGGGGTCTGTCCTTCTCTGAATTACACTGGAGTTTGTCCTTCTCTGAATTACACTGGGGTCTGTCCTCCTGTGAATTACACTGGAGTCTGTCCTTCTCTGAATTACACTGGGGTCTGTCCTTCTCTAAATTACACTGGGGTCTGTCCTTCTCTAAATTACACTGGGGTCTGTCCTTCTCTGAATTACACTGGGGTCTGTCCTTCTCTAAATTACACTGGGGTCTTTCCATCTCTGAATTACACTGTGGTCTGTCCTTCTCTGAATTACACTGGGGTCTGTCCTTCTCTGAATTACACTGGGGTCTGTCCTCCTGTGAATTACACTGGGGTCTGTCCTTCTCTGAATTACACTGGGGTCTGTCCTTCTCTGAATTACACTGGAGTTTGTCCTTCTCTAAATTACACTGGGGTCTGTCCTTCTCTGAATTACACTGGGGTCTGTCCTTCTCTGAATTACACTGGAGTTTGTCCTTCTCTGAATTACACTGGAGTTTGTCCTTCTCTGAATTACACTGGGGTCTGTCCTTCTCTGAATTACACTGGAGTCTGTCCTTCTCTGAATTACACTGGGGTCTGTCCTTCTCTGAATTACACTGGAGTTTGTCCTTCTCTGAATTACACTGGGGTCTGTCCTCCTGTGAATTACACTGGAGTCTGTCCTTCTCTGAATTACACTGGGGTCTGTCCTTCTCTAAATTACACTGGGGTCTGTCCTTCTCTAAATTACACTGGGGTCTGTCCTTCTCTGAATTACACTGGGGTCTGTCCTTCTCTAAATTACACTGGGGTCTTTCCATCTCTGAATTACACTGTGGTCTGTCCTTCTCTGAATTACACTGGGGTCTGTCCTTCTCTGAATTACACTGGGGTCTGTCCTCCTGTGAATTACACTGGGGTCTGTCCTTCTCTGAATTACACTGGGGTCTGTCCTTCTCTAAATTACACTGGGGTCTTTCCATCTCTGAATTACACTGTGGTCTGTCCTTCTCTGAATTACACTGGGGTCTGTCCTTCTCTGAATTACACTGGGGTCTCTCCTCCTGTTAATTACACTGGAGTCTGTCCTTCTCTGAATTACACTGGGGTCTGTCCTCCTGTGAATTACACTGGAGTTTGTCCTTCTCTGAATTACACTGGGGTCTGTCCTTCTCTGAATTACACTGGAGTCTGTCCTTCCCTGAATTACACTGGAGTCTGTCCTTCTCTGAATTACACTGGGGTCTGTCCTTCTCTAAATTACACTGGAGTCTGTCCATCTCTGAATTACACTGGAGTTTGTCCTTCTCTGAATTACACTGGGGTCTGTCCTTCTCTGAATTACACTGGGGTCTGTCCTTCTCTAAATTACACTGGGGTCTTTCCATCTCTGAATTACACTGGGGTCTGTCCTTCTCTAAATTACACTGGGGTCTGTCCTTTTCTGAATTACACTGGGGTCTGTCCTTCTCTAAATTACACTGGGGTCTGTCCTTTTCTGAATTACACTGGAGTCTTTCCTCTGAATTACACTGGGGTCTGTCCTCCTGTGAATTACACCAGGGTTATGTGTAAGGTATGTGTTTTAGTAGTCAACAACAAACAAATTACTCCATTTTTTATGTTATTCTTGTCCTCTTGTATCTCCTCTTCTAGCCTGCTCATATCCAGTGACACCACAGATGTGTAATAGGTTCACTGGTGTGACATTTTCTTCTTCTTTTATGGGGTTGTCTTTAAGATTTCCACCTCAAATGTTTTTAAAAGCTTCTTAAAAGCTCTTGGTTCCATGTTATCTATCTATCTTGCTTAGCAACTGCAGGCACTCATTACATGGCAAATCCCATTCCAGAGGAGAAAACAGAGAAGATGTTGAGAGTGCTGGAGGTATAATAAAGACTTCTCACACAAAGAATAAACAACTCAATGAGCAGCAATAAACTTAATTTGCACATTAGATATGCTTTTCCAAGTTCTGACATTTCAGTTGAAAATAATGCTGAAGCAATGAGGCCTATAATTGAACAGCCAAAACTTCTCCAGAGGGGAAACAAAAACAAATGTTCCCTGCAAACAAGATCATTTTTACACCATGTTGTTACTCAGTGTTTTAATAAACTTCATAAATGCCAAAGACAATATTTTGGTCATGTTTTAACAGGACTTCCCCATGTTTGCTCCATTAGGATGGATGGATGTGATATGCGAAATGCTATAGAACCTTAATGAAGGCAGAGCTGCCTGCACCCTAAACTTCTTGGTTTGTTCATTGCTAGCTCCGCTGTAACATCATCTCAGAGCACACCTTGCACTGCATCAGTGCTGATTGCACTTTCATAACATGATCATGAAAAAGATCTTTGCCAGATGCAGTGGCTTAGGGAGGAGGTTGTGCCTGCAGGCTGCAGAAGCAGTTCTGAAGGCATCGAGAACAAGAATATTAAGGGGAAAAAAAAGAAAAGAGAGAGAGAGAGTTACAAATTAGACTTAATAATGTGCTCTTGTAACTACAGCCAATATTACTGTTAGCTGTCTTGCAGAATTGATCAATATGATTACTGTGAGCTCAGAAGTTTCACTTTTTAACTTGTTCTCATTTAAGATCAACAAATATGAATGGTTTGGTAAGAAAAATTCTGTATTGAGAAGACTTTGCAGAGCACAGAGGGGAGGGGGGAAAAAAAAGCATACTGAGTTTGCTTCAGTTTTCCTTTTTTCCCCCTTTCTGTTAGTGATCAAAGATCAGATCATAGTATTTCATGCTCTGCTCTTAGGAATTTCTATCTAAACAATCTCTCTTTCCATATCCCGCAGCTCTGGGTGAGTCCACCTGAGAGGTAAATTTGGACAATGTCTTTTTGTTAATGGAGATAGACTCTCCACCAGCACACCAAAAACTTGGAGCAATAAATGTATTTTAATATGTCCTACCACGTGTCCCACTGTGTTTCAAAGAAGAGTGAAAAATACAAGGATGATCAGAGGGCTGGAGCACCTCCCCTATGGGGACAGGCTGGGAGAGTTGAGGCTGTGCAGCCTGCAGAAGAGAAGACTCCAGGGAGACCTTAGAGCAGCTTTCCAGTACCTGAAGGGGATGCAGGAGAGCTGGGGAGGGACTTTTTACAAAGGTTTGTAGTGTCAGGAGGAGGGGTAACAGCTCTGAGCTGGAAGGAAGGAGATCTAGACTGGAGATCAGGGAGAAATTCTTGACAGTGATGGTGGTGAGACACAAGTTGCCCAGGGAGGGAGGTTGTGGATGCCCCTTCCCTGGAGGTGTTCAAGGCTAAGGTTGGAAGGGGCCATGAGCAAATAGGTCTGGTGGAAGGTGTCCTTGCCCATGGCAGAGAGTTGGAACTAGATGAGCTTTAAGGTCCCTTCCAACCCAAACTGTTCCATGAATACTCCAGGGAAGATAGCCCCCTACCCCATGCAGAGCATCACCGAACTGGGAGCAGAGCTGGAGTGTGTGGTTACAGCAGGAGCTGAGCCAAAGGTGCAGTTTTGAAGGGAAGGAGAATAACCCTGCAGGCCATACTTGTGACACATCAATAGTGCTGCAGAACAAATGCCATTATTAATGTTACTTCTTTTTCCTGTGTGATGGTTTGAAACTGTCTTTTTAATTTTTCCTTGCAAAGTTCAGAACAGAGAAAGTGAAAGAATGTAAATAAGTCACTATTGGGTGTAAGAAAGCAAAATAACGATTGTTCTAAACACTTCCATTGGATAGATAGAAATGTTTAAGAACTATTACCCAAAACAAAGTAGGCATTCGGCACATTCTGCGTTCGGCGGTGGGGGCAGTTGCTGGGCTGTCTGGCTGCTGTTTCTTCTTCTCTTCTGGCTGAAGATAACACACTGACCTTGGCAGCTAAGTTAACAACTTTCTGCTTAACTAACTCTGCTTCTCTGTCCAGGGGGGTCTGGGGGGAAGCTCCTGGGAGAGGGAGGCCCCCTTTGGGAGGGTCCCCTTGGGGGGAAGCAAAGGGAGATTGGTTGTGCTTTTCTGTTGATTGTATATATTTGTAAATGTTGTGAATTTTGTATATTTGTACATATTCATTGGATTTCATCGTAGATTTTAGACTCTGCTTGTAAATACAGCCTTCATTTGCTTCCAGACTGGGCTAGCCTGGTTACTTGTTGGTGGGGGGGGGGGGGGGGGGGGGGAATTTCAGCTCACACCGACACATCCTGATACACAAATTGATCCTCAGAGTGGTGTGGTCATGAGTTTTTTCTTTGCTGCAAGCAATGGAGAGCTCAGTGTCAGCTTTTAACTGCAAGTAAAAAGCTGGCAGTAGTAGCACTGCTTGGCACAGGCTTGGGCATCCCAGTGAAGAAAAAAATATTTCCTAAAATTCATCAAGCACACACAAAAAGATTATAAAAGTACCTTTTACAATCAGGTTCCCAGAATTTCTGGCAGCTCCAAACTGATTTGTTGCTATACAAGTGTACACCCCTGCATCTGCTTTGGTGATGTTGTAGAGCCTGAGACTGCCATCTTCTAGCAAGATGACCCTGGGGAACAAAAACAAAGAGCAAAGAAGAGTAAAAGGCTTCTGCTACAGGAACTGTACTAGAAATGCTACTTTTAATATTTAAACATTTCCATTATACTTTTTTCCCCCCCCCTCTCCTACCACAAGCTGAATATTTATCAACCGTGTTTTACCTCTGCTTATTATTGATTTTGATATTAGGAATGTTCTGTTGACATACTGGAGTTGACCATTAGCTTACCCAGTTGACTTGCTGGCAGCCAAACCTGGAGTCTCAAGGGAAAGAAGGAAGCCCCCAACTTGCTATCTAATTATCCTGTGTTTTACCATGGGGGACTTTTTCCATTGGATCCCAATGCTCTTATGCCACACTAATGTTGTGTCTGAGCCCAGCTGCCTGTGCAATTTTGTCAGGTTTATTAAAAGATATTAGCTGAGATGCTGAAATGCCATCTCACAAGCCAAGGAGCCAAATCAAATCTATCTCTGCCTCCTAGGGCCTTCAAAAGCCCTTATTAGTCACTATGTTGTTTACATCAGTTTGCAGAGCATTGGCTAAATTGCATTTAGTAGAAATTTCAGGATCACTCTTGGGTTTTATGGACAAAATTAATTTCTAAGCTTGTTCATATGCTTCTTCATGTCAAGGAGATACTTTAGGATGCTTAGGTTATGGCATATGTTTTCCACAGGTAAGCTTTCTCTGCATGCCTGGCACCTTGTTGCTTTTACACACAAGGGAAACACTCCAGGGTTGGGGAATTTTCTTCACAAATATACTGAACAGCTCTGTCAAAGGTAGAGAATTCCCAAATGAAAAACTGAGTTAGGTAAGAAAGGACCTTTTGGACAGAAAATAAGATCATCCTGAAATGTTTTGTTAATTTTGTGTCAGTTATTCTGTCCATCTGTTGGCACGTGGTAGATGTAGTAAGAGAAGTAGGAGGTGGATGGAGGAGGTCACAGTGATATGGGGGTTGGTCTCTTCTTCCAAGTAACTAGAGATAGGACAAGAGGAAATGACCTCAAGTTACACCAGAGGAAGTTTAGGTTGAATATTAGGAAAAATTTCTCTCCTGCAAGAGTGGTCAGGCATTGGAACAGGCTGCCCAGGAAGATGGTAGAGTCATCATCCCTGGAAGTGTTCAAAAGCATGCAGGCATGGCACTTTGGGACATGGTGGTGTTGGTTGATGGTTGGGCTTGATCTTAGAGGTCTTTTCCAACCTTAATGATTCTCTGATTGTATGTTGAAGCTCTTGATTAGTTATTTCTGACTTTAGAAGTAGAACACTGGGCTCAAAGACCTGAAGTTGAAACCTTCAGATGGGAAGAGCTGCACTCCAATGCCACTTTCTTACATTTGAGAGCATCCAGCTGTAAGACACAACAGGAAAGCAGCCTTCATCCATTCTGCCACTCACAGAAGCATGCCATTATCCTTTGCTTTTTTTTTAATCTTCCTCTTTTAATTGACATTTAAATCTAATACAAGAAGCCTTTTTCACAAAAGAAAACCTCTAATTCATGCATCACAGCTTGGGTAGTTAATATTTATCCCTAACAACACCAGACTGGATGATGTAATGAATTATTAAAGGAAAGGAACAATAACAAGAGCAGGAGTTGAAGCTGGCAGCAATATCATAGCCACTAAACACAGAAAACCATCAGAGTGTCTTGCTGCTGCTACTCATATGCTTGTAGCTGGATGTGTAACACACATTAGACCTTGTTCTGCTTCCTGTTACATGCTCCCAGCCTCTCAGCTGATGAAAAGAAGCACTAGATTTGGGGGTTTAACATCACCCAAATTTCATGGCTCCCATGGCTGTCTGACCTTACTCTGCTGAAAGATCTGCTCCTGAGCAGGGCAGGGGTGGATATGGAACCCCTCAGCTTTGAGGACAGGCTGAGAGAGTTGTTTTATATATATATATATATAAAACAAGAGAGAGAGAGAGAGAGGGTAGTGAAACACTGATCCAGGTTACCCAGAGAGGTGGGAGATGCCCCATCACTGGAATCATTCCAGCTCAGAGTTGTCTGGGGGGCTTTGAGCAACCTGCTCTAGTTGAAGATGTCCTTGCTGATGCAAGGGGGGTTGAACTAGATGAGCTTTAAAGATCTTTTCCAACCCAAACCAGTCTGTGATTCTATGATTTAGCTATGAGAAAAGCTCAGATGTCCCCATGGTGCCAAGCACTTTGTTACTTGGGTGTGGAGCTGAGAGGGGAAGGGATTTAGGCTTGAATGAAAAATCTATGTTTCCTTGGCAATAATCACCAGGTACTGCAGCAGTTGTTCATGTGCAATTTGTAGTAAAATGAGAAAATAAGTTTGGGTTTAATAATCCATCATATATCCACATTAAACTGGAGAGGAGGGAAAATATCAAGCAGCAAAGTCAAGTCTTCAATGTAATGATGTATCAACTAAATGAGATTTTATAGATAAGGAAGGATGAGTAAGCATGAAAGAAGTAAGCTTTGCTGCTGGCTTCATGACACTGTTCCTCAAAATCATAGAACTGTTTCAGTTGGCAAACACATCCAAGACATTTAAGTCCAACCCTCAATTTAAGACCACCATGGCCATTAATTCATATCCCCAGGTGCCATGGCTACATGTTTCTTGAACATCTCCAGGGATGGGGACTCCACCACTTCCCTGGGCAGCCTGTTCCTATCCCTGATAGCTCTTTCAGTAAAGAAATTGTTCCAGATCTCCAACCTAACCCTCCCCTGGCACAAATTCTTCTCCTTCTATCACCTGGTACTAGATGAAGAGACCAACTCCCACCTCACTCCAACCCCCTTTCAGGGAGCTGTGGGGAGCAATGTTGTTTCCCCTCTGCCTTCTCTTCTCTAGAATAAACAATGCCAGTTCTCTCACCCACTCCTCACCAGCCCTGTTGTTCAGGCCCTTCACCAACTTTGCTGTCCTTCTCTGGACATGTTGCAGTCCATCAATGTTCTTCCTGTAGTAAGGGGCCCAAAACTGAACCCAGTTTTTGAGGTGCAGCCTCACCAGTGCCCAGTACAGGATCACTTCCCTCCTTCTGCTGGCCTGTGGGGGGTGCATCTCCCTCTCAGCATGGGGACACACCTGATGAGAGCATTCCAAAGGCAAGTTTAAATATGAAGCAATATTTGCAAGTGCTCCTCTTCTGCCTCTGCAATTCTCTTTGCATTAATGATGCATTTCCTCACATTGCCTTGCACCAGCCAGCAGAAAACACCCTCAATATGAAGTGCAGATGATAAAATAGTTGATTCAATTGAGTGGTTACCTAGCATATGGTGGCTTCATCAGTGTCAAAGGAGATCCAAGCGTGAATCAGGAAATGTTCATAAATTGGCTACCTGAGCCATAAGTTATAACAAGCCTCTGTGGTGCCTTTTCCCCCATCAAATGTTGATGCCCTGTTATTTTTTATTGCAGTTGTACCTAAGAGCTCTAGGTACAAATCAGAAACCAGAGGTGTGCATGAGGCAAAAGAAGACAACCCTGCTCCTCAGAAGTGACCTATATAGGTGAAGAAACTGGGAAAAGTAGTTTTTAAAGATACAGTATAATAAAGGGCTGCTGCTTTGAATACAGAGGCTCCGTGTTTAGTGGATTTCTGGTCAGTGCTGTTTCACTGAAGGTTAGTCATAGAATCATACAATCATTAGGGTTGGAAAAGACCTCTAAATTCAGCAAGTTCAACCATCAACCAAACACCACCATGCCCACTAAACCATGCCCCAAAGTGCCCTTTCTACATGTTTTTTTTTAACAGCTCCAGTGATAGTGACGGCACCACCTCCCTGGGAAGCCTGTTCCAATGCCTGACCACTCTTCAAGTGAAGAAATTTTTCCTGATATCCAACCTAAACCTCCTCTGGTGCAACCTGAGGCCATTTTCTTGTGTCCCATTGCTTGTTTCTTGGGAGAACAGATAGTCCCCATGCCTGGTTCCAACCTTCTTTCAGGGGGTTGTAGAAAGCAATGAGGTCTCCCTTCAGCCTCCTTTTTTCCAGGCTGAACAACCCCAGTCCCCTCAACTGCTCCTCACAAGTCTTGCCTTGCTCTGTGTTCTTCATTAGGAATTGAGACCTGAATAATTGGAAGCCTCCTGATTTATCCTCTAAGAGCAGTTTGTACCCACTCAAGAGCTGACAAGGTAATGTTTGATCTGAAGTAATGCTTGTTCTGAAACAAATATTTCAGTGGCTGGGCAGGCTGAGGATGGAATGGCTCTTTCAATGGATCAAAACCAGCTTAGCAAAGAGAAACAAGGAGCTAATAAAAGCTTCAGAGGTGTCTGAAACAGAGGTCAGGCTACCTGAAGACAATTAGGCAGCCAGCAGTAAATAAGAGACTCAGGCAGAATTTATGTCAAAGCACAAAGGACTCCAAAGCAATTAGTTACCAGGGAAGGGAATTACAAAAAAACAAAAAGAAAAACCAACCAACCAAACAAACAAACAAAAAAAAACAAAACAACCCCCCCCCAAAAAAAAAACAACCCAAAAAACCAAAAACACCCGAAGTGAATAATTTCCAGCTCTACTGAGGTCCATGTCAGGAGTGGGATGAGAAAGCAGAGCACAGCAGAAAATCAAGATGATGCATCTCAAATGCACAAAAAAAAAAACAAAAAAACAAAGAGCAGTGTGAAATACTGACCCTGGTGTCATAAACCTCCTAAGAGCCACGACTTTACACCATGGGTAGGTTCAGAGGGGCTGCACTTTATCCTCTTCCATTTGTCTTTCAAATAATGGAGCTATGATTCTAAAGGCAAGGGGAATATTTCCTTTAATGGGCTTCAGATCAAGCTCTAAGGAGCGACTGAGGAAGAAGCTGTGAAACGCTTGTCTCACCTGCTGGGAGGCTGGCTGAAAACTGTTACTTTTCACAACATTTCAGACTAGGTGAAGGCTGGAGAATATAATTTTTAGCCTTTGCATCAGGAGATAAGGTAATTCCAAGTGCTATGACAGACAGAAAAGTTTAGCTTGTCCAATATACCACAAGTAGAACATTTTGTCTGCCTGGAACACTGGACTGCTCTCCTTAAGTGAGTGCCTGTTGAGGGACAAAAAAGCAAAAGTTCTGCAGCGGATCTGATAAATTTATCCCTGTGAAAGGAGTAGGAGTAGGAAAAACTACACAAGCTGCTCAGGACACAGGTGTTCATAAAGCCCTGTTGCAGCAAGGGATTAAGTATAAGCCTGACTCTGAACTTGCATCTCTGACTCACAAAACACTGCAATTTCTATCAGGCTGGTGCTGACATCTCTGTTCCTGCCTGAATCACACAGGTGCTACCTCTGGGTAAGGAGCTCAATTAAGCCAAGTTGCTGTGAGGAAAAGAAGAGATGAAAATCCACTTACATAAACCCTTAAAAAGTTCCTGCACACAAGGGCTAATTGGAGGTACTCAGAAATAAACCATACATTCCATGTGTGACCAGCCTGGGAACTTTCTCTGCAAAAAAAAAAAAAAAAAAATGGATTTCTTGGATTCTCTTCACTTCATATGGATCAACAGACCACAGCATTGCCCTTAAAGCCCAGTTCACAGATATGTATGGCCAAGTTTCCATCTGCAGGGTGCCCCTGACAGAGGATGCAGGGCAGGTACCACAGTCCTGTCCCAGTACTGAGTGACCTGGAAGCCATGCTTTGGATGTAGAGATGGTGCCTTTCTGTACAGGATGAGATCTGTCTTCAGGAGTCAATCACACAATGATGAGCATGGAAGAGACCTCTTGGAATCATCTAGTCCACCCCCCCTGCTAAAGCAGGGTCAGCCATAGCAGGTTGCCCATGATCACAGTGTCCAGGAGGGTTTGGAATGTCTCCAGAGAAGGAGACTCTCTGGGCACCCTGCTCCAGGACTCCAGCACCCTCACAGCAAAGAAGTTTCTCCTCAAGTTCAGATGGAACCATGCGTGCTCTAGTTTCCCTTTGCCTCTTGTTCTCTCACTGGGCACCACAGAAGAGTCTGGCACCCTTCTCTTGCCCCCCGCCCTTTAGCTACTGAAGGCATTGATAAGATCTAAAGATACATTAGATTCATTTGGATTCATCGATTAATCCAAAGCCCTTTGAGCCTCTGCAAACCTATAGTCCCACAGCAGTTTGTGAGAAGTTCTCCCTGGTTCATTTAAGCACAGGCTAATTGATGTCCTTTTGTTTGCTTTCCATCTACTCATCCTACTGGATTGATCCACAGCCATGCCCTATCTGGGTGACTCCATTAGCACACAAGATAAGCATTGTATGGAGGAAGAGGAAGCAAACAGCCTACCCAGGATCTGCTGGAGCCCAAACTTTGTGTCATGATCCAAAAGAAGGGTTTGAAACGTTTCTGCAGAAGACATGAGGCTGGTGAGAGCTCATTAAAAATGTCACACATTACTATTTCTATTTTTTTTAAGTAAAGAACCTGAGAAATCAAGCAGGGATGTTAGCTACAGCTTTTAATTAACCAGGCCAAACAATTCATCTTCAAAAGTCCTGTCTCGTGTGAACAAAAGATTGTTGATGGCTGTTTGCTTTGATCTTAAGAGCAGGAAAGAATAATATGTATTTAACAAAGGCTGATGGAGAAATAAAAGCTGAGAAAAGCAAGAGCTGTCAACTCATTAGATTGTAAAGTGCAGCAGAGGTGATTTTTGTGTCCTGCTGCACAGCTCAGCCAGTTTGTGTGATTTTAATTCGTGGATGTGAATTGCATGGATTCAACACAGCAAATGTCTTTGGTGTAAAATTGGGGGTGAAGCAAGGCTACTTCTGCACATTCCAGCCCTGCCAGTGGGGTAGCTATCCCTTCAAGGGCACAAAATCATTCCTAGCTGAATGAAGTAACCCTGATTCTTACTGTAAATATTTCCTCTTCTCCAGTCTGCCTCCAACATCAAGCATCTGACACCTCACAATGTCACTGAAGTCGTCATCATAGCACTGTGCAGATCAAAAGGGAGCATTTTGGGCCTGATGAAACCAGAGGCAAAGTAATCTTTGTTATCTGAGAAATCCTATCTGAAGCCCTGCTTTCTTGGCCTCACTTTGTTGCCTAAGAGCAGAGCCACTCTTGATTTCACAGGCTGTGAGAAGAGAGTTTGTTTGCAAGCTTCCTCAGAGATGTCAGTGGACACTGAGGCAGCAACTGACTAATTTCACAAAGACTGAGGAGTATGAGAGATGCTGAGTTAAACAGTAGGGAGGGAAGTACAAAGGGAACTAAGTGAGGGGCAGAGACAGGGAGCCCAGCTCTCCGGTGACTCAGCCTCAGCAGTGATTTGTGCAGATGTAAATGTGAATCAAGTTTGACTGAGTGAATGAATTGTGCCTGCTGCTGACAGCTCTGGTATTTTTGAAAAGGTCCCACTGAGTCCCATCTGAGATCTGAGTGTCTGTGTTCTATGTTAATGATCTCTGTACCTGTTTATCCTATTCTGAGTGTAATTTGTATGCTAATGGCGTTGCCATTTAATAAACTGTGCTTAAAAGAAGATTTTCCTTATCTGCACGCTGATACAAATGAGCTTCAGAGTTGACTGACAATTAACTGGAAATAAAATAATCACCATTAAACTGTGTGTTAACTATGGGGATCAAAACAAAATTACACAATCTAGCTGAAGAGTCATATGAGAAACACTTTAGAAAACAGTCATGGAATCCTGGGATGGCTTAAACTGGAAGGGACCTTAGAGATCATCTACTCCAACTTGCCATGGCCTGGGATACCTCTCAACAAGACTCAGCTGCTCAAGGCCTCATTCAGTCTGGCTTTGAACACTCCCAGGGAGGAGGCATCCACAACCTCCCTGGGCAACCCATACCAGAGTCTCACCAGCCTTATACTGAAGTTCTTCCTAGGATCCAGTCTAAACTTCCTCTCCCTCAGCTTCAAACTATTCCCCCTTATCCTGTCTGTAGACACACTCACGAAAAGTCCTTCTGCAGTCTTCCTATAGTATCCCTTCAGGTATTGGAAGGCAGCTCTAAGGTCCCCCTGGAGTCTTCTCTTCTCTAGGCTGCACAGCCCCAGCTCCCTCAGCCTAATAATACTAACAACAATGACAGAAGGTGACACTAGAACTCTATTCCTTCTTATTTCCCCTCTGTTCCTCCAAAGGAATATTATTTTTTTGCATAAAGTCTTTGCTATTTGGGACCACAAATATTTATTCTATGCTAATATATACAGAGATCTGAACTGATTTATGCTCCATCATAAAGCTTCCAGACTGAATATGGAGTTTTCAGGAGATGCTACTCCCTTTAAAATCAAATAGCAAAAGGTTTTTTGCCCTGTCTTTAGTATACTCAAGTATTAAACACGTGGCAGATGTTCTTACATGGTGACTTACATGGTTCTTACATGGAGAAACATTGACAAAATAACCATGTCTGTAGACATCTGTTTAAACCCATTGTGGGAATATAGCTTAAAACATGCAGCTGGGGAATACTGGGCAGCAGCACCTGTGTGTGTATGGGAAAGAAAGATGTGCCAAAGTCTAGTGAGGGAACAAAGTAAAACAAGCAAGTAAGCAACCATCCAAAATGTTGCTTGTCATGTTTTGGTCCTTTCAGCTTTCTAAATCCATGTGCTAGTTGCCTGTGAGCCTGCTGATCCTCACCCTGCTGCAGTAAGCAAGAATGGCCATTTTTGTTCTTTACACAGAATCCCAGCGTGGTGGAGGTGGACTTCTGGAGATCATCCAGCCCAACCCCTCTGCTAAAGCAGAATCACCCACGGCAGGTTGCCAGGATCACAATGTCCAGGTAGGTTTGGAATCTCTCCAGACAAGGAGACTCTACAATCTGTCTTGGCAGCCTGCTCCAGTGCTCTGTTACCCTCAAAGAAGAGAGGCCTTGGTCTCCTGTCATATTTACAAGATGTGGTCTGTTATGGTTCTTATCTTCCCCATGTCTGTTCTTGTCCTGTTTCAAACCTGCATCTAAGCAGTGGATGTTAGGAGAGGAGAGCTGTTGCACAATCCTGGACTGAGACAAGAACTATTCCTTAGCATGTCCAGGCAAAGAGAAAGATTCCTTGGTTATGAGTCTGCCTTGTGGACAGGACATAACTGAAGACCAAACTTGTGTAGCCTTACATTGATTACTCTGAACATTCATTACTCTGAACATTAGAATAAAAAAAAATTAGTGATAAAGCAATGCACTTAGAAGGAAGGGATCAGAAACCAGACTTTGTGAAATTCCATGCTGAGGATTCAGGTAGGAAATAAACTGACTTGGCAAAGAAAAAGCTTTCCAGGTTTAGTACTTGCCTACAAGTTTTCCTGTTTCTATGCAAACTTTACAACTCTGCTACACCAGGCAAAAGTTCTTTCAGCAGAGGATGGGATGCCCACACTATTATTCAACCTAATCCCCACATTAATCATTATCTTGACAATTCAGACATTGTTAGGAGTTCAGACACAGCCATTCACACCCCCAAATTTGCTCCAGATGTAAAACTAAGCCCTTAATATGGGACTTAGGTAGAATTTAAATGGTACTTGAGGCCCTGAATTACCCTCTGTGTGGGAGTTTAATGCACTTACAGGAATCTTCTTCCCTCCCTGCTTGGCAGAACATATTTCAAAAAGAAAAGTACAATGAAACCTGCTGTTAACTTTAAAGGATTCTGCATTGGCAACAAGTAAGTGACACCAGGAACACAGCATGGCACTGGCTTGCTTTCAGAAACCCTGGACTGGATGTTCATGTGCACACAACTCCAGAACAGATAGACTCTGAAGATGAACAGTGTTCATCTTCACCCACTTCAGCTTCTTTCAGCCCTTGCCCTCATGTCTTCTGCTCTAGCATCTTGCACCTGTTGGCTGGGCAACTTGTGGGCAATCCTCACTGGGCTATTTTCACTGATAATGATAGGAACTGTTCAGTGAAGCCTTGCTCAAAAGATCAGAGCATAGAAATTCGTTGTCTTTTTAATGTGCAAGATTCTACCACTCCCATGTAGCCCTTAAGCAGCTCCTCCTCTCACTAAAAAATTTGGAAATGTTTTGACTTCTCATCACTGAATCTCAGAATCATAGAATGTTAGGGGTTGGAAGGGGCCTCAAAAGATCATCGAGTCCAAGCTCCCTGCCAGAGCAGGATCACCTGCGGTAGGAGTAATGAAATATTAGTATGTATAATAAAGCCCCATGGCTAAACAAGTGGTGTTAGCATCCTCCTGCAAACACTTTGTGTCAGCCAAGCATTAGCCATGTTTTCAAGGTGGTATTTTTATGCTTTCACTCACATGACCCTTCCCACTCAAAATAAGCCCAGAATCCCATCCCTAGAAGACTCTGTTCCTCATGCCAAGAGCATGACTGGCAGGAGTCCCTGTGCCTGTCGTGCTAATCAGTACCTTAGTGCTGCTACTTACATCCCCTCCACAACATATTCTGACTTATCTGTTACCTTTAATGTTGCTCATAGGCTGAAAACTTTTGGGATCAGAAAGTCTCTTTTCTGTGATGTTTGTGCAGCAGGTTTTTCATTCAGCAGCAGTACTTCTGTATGCATCCCAGAATAGCACAACGGTAACGATGTGCATGGACTACAACTCAGACTAAAAGAGAAGCACAGAAGGTTGCAGTCTCTCTCTCCTTTTTTTTTTTTTTTTTTTTTTTTTTTGGTGCAAACCCCTAATTAGGAACCTTGATTCACAGCTTGCTGCAATCAATGGAGAAACTCCAATGAGCTTAGCTGACTTTGGATCAAATCCTGAAGATCAATCGGAATATGTGCATGAAGCAGAACATGTTCTGGAAGGGAGAGAGGCCACAAGGCTGACATACACTGGGCTTTAGTTTATTTGCAGCTCTGTATGACATGGAAGAGTGACAGATTGCTGGGGACACCTCAGCACGTAGGGCAGCCCCTCAGGAAGGCTCACCTTAGCAAGGTTCCCAGGAGCTGAGCAGGGACAATGGAAAATTGTATTAGAGAGGTGTCACAGAGGAGGGGAATGGTAATAAATCCAGCATCATGCAGGTTGTCATTCTTTTTTTATACCTGGGAACATATGGTTCATTTGCTTACATGATGCTCACTCTTTCTGATGTGCTAAACACTATTGCATTAGCTAGTCAGCAATACATGATGAAATTAGGTTTATTGGCTTGTTCCATTAGCAAACTCTCTAAGGAGAAAGAAAAGAAAGGAAAAGTCCTTCTCTTATGTCTTCCTCTGCACTAATACTCTCTGTCTGTTGCCTGCCAGCTTTTCTTTGGGTCAAGTAGCAATGGGGGTCCCCTTCTGCCTTCGCATTACTCTGCAGTGGGTTGACTTCAAATGGGAAGATAACCAAGGCAGAAGAAAGGGGGAAAGCAAAGCAAGATGAGATTAAGAAGAAAAATAATAGATTGCTTTTTTATTTCCCCTCATCTGTGCTCATTCTTCCTTATCCTTATATCTCCCTCCTCATCTCTCACTCGTATGCTTTCCACCCCCCTCTGCTCTCAACTTGGAGGAGAAGAAAGAACATGGAAAACACACAGAAGGAAAGACTTGAAGGTACTTCAAGTCCTTCTGAGGGATTTTCTGGGAACCCTTTGGTTGTAAAACTTTTCTTATACCAGTATCACAGTTTTTTCTGGATCACCAAACATTTCTGCTCTCTGTTTGTGTTCCTCCTCTATTCAGTGATGCTATTCAGAAGGAAGCATGGGCAAATGCTTGCATATTTGTGCCTACAATCAATGCTGACAACAGAAAACAAAATATTCCATGAATATATTATGTATTTATGTGCTTCCATCCGTGTTTTGCCATACCCTATTTTCTTTCATACAGAATCCAAGACCACTGTAATTTGAGCATAAGATATTTTTAGCTAGAACACAGAAAGCTCCTTGCAGCTCTCAGCATTCACTCAGGACAGGTGTAATGATGGCTTTTGCCTGGTTAACACTGAATATGTAGTAATGTGTGGCCTGAGAGATGAAAAACCAAAGCAATTCTACACAGCAGCCTCAGCTTTTGTTGGAGTTTTCATATCATCATGTAAGTACAGACCAAGCACTGAAGCAGGCAGGTAAATCCATGCCTTTGATTTCTGCCAATCTATTTGTTAGCAAGGAATGGGAGTGAAGTGATTAATCAAATTTAGCAGATGTGGAATCAATGCCATTGGTTCCCTGAGCAAAATCAGAATTTCAGCAAGAGATAAGCTGAATTTGCATTCATGTTGACTTACAGAGATAGTGTCTAAGATAGCTGGAATTGCTCTGATTGCTGCTGCCCACACTTCAGGTGCTTGATTTAAAAACTCAAATAGGAAACGGACTTCTGATAAGAGAGGAGGGTTAAGGCACATCATCAAAGCTATGCAAAGCTTCTTGTGGTAGAAAAGCGAGAAGGATAAAAAAAAAATGGAGCTAGACTTAATCCAGGCTTCAAAACCCAGACTTAAAAAAAAGTAAAATAATAGTAATATTAATATCCCATTTCTACTCACCCAGCTGCATTGCTGTAGACAGCTGGGAATAGCATAAGAAAACATGGTCTGTAGGAAATTTGCTCCCAGCATACAAATACCTATCCTACCATTTTCAGCAAACAGGGTGGTTTGTGGCACTAAGCAGCACAACAAGAAAGCTTCTCTTTGCCTGTGCTGCTTACCTGGTGTGACTTCAATGCAGGTAGGGTTGGGTGTTTGTTTGTTTGGTTTTTTTTCAGGCACTGTGGGTAGCTTTCATCTCCCCCAGCTTTGCTCATCTAAAAGTTAGGCATCTCGTTTGAGATGGATGTGCCTGCCAAGAAAAAGTAAACAACTACCTCAGCCTGCATATTGACTCCAGCTAAATAAAAGTTAAGTGACATCAATCTCCTCCTTTGTTAGCAGAGCAGTGCAAATTTGGGAATTTTCAATCCATTTTGTCTCGATTCCTCCCCAAGCAGATTTTTGTGGGGTTTTTTTTTAAACTAATGGATGCTCTGGAAGGTTTCAGTACAAGCTAAACAAACAGTGTTGACATTCTGGTAATTGAAATGTTTCATTGAAGTTTGCTGAACTGCCCTGACACATTTCTTCTCAAATTGGTTCAAGCTGAAATGCTTCTTTCACAGTGCAGTGTGGTTTGGATGTTGTATTTGATCAGTGGGTTGAGGACTTCTCCAGTTTACTGATTAATTGCCTTTATTTTTTTTTTAACCCCTTATTTCTCTAGCTCCAACAGCACTCACCAGACAGAATTCTCTCCCCAAGCAACAAGAAAAGTTTAAAACCTGCTAAAATGTTCATAGTTTGGGGATCTGACTCTAAAAGGTGGAGCAGCAGAATGCCAGAAGCGGTGGTGGCCATGAGTGCTCAAAAGGCTGATGGAGAATGGTCTTGCCCAGAAAACTGGCAGCAAGACATGGCTGTGGCCCAAGCCTCTAATTAGAAAAACCTGCTGGTTCTTTGCATTTCACATGGGAGCATGAAAATCTCCTGGAGTTTGAGGCTCCAAGGGGCAGCTGTAAGATCTCAGCAATCACCAGATAATTTTCGACCCTGTTAGAAGTCTCCACTCGTGATTTTCTTTGCACGAGGTTGTTGAAAGTCAGCTTTCATTTAGTGCTCAAACATTCTCCTAGCTTTCCTGAGTAATGGAAACAACTCAGGTGCAAAACCTCGAAGTGTGGCATGGGAGAGAGAATTTACAGCCCTGAGCAGCTTTACTCCCAGCAGGGAATCACAGAAATGGGAGGGAGCTGTCTCCTACAAGCAAGTCTAAGAGCCAGCAAGTATTGAGCACAATCTATTGGCCCCTTCCCTAAACATACTTCTTGCCCAGTCCCCAGAAAACAATTTAAATGATGACTATTTGCTGATTAGTGATTATTAATGCATGGGAAGTGCTGTATATGACTAATGCATTCTTGCAGCCTGCCTCATTTCTCGATTTTCCCTCAGCTGGCCTCATTCAAATTCCGAGTGCAGCGAATCCCATATGTTTGTGTGCATTCACTGCAGTGTTTGGGGATCCTCAGCTGGTGGTGGGGGAATAGCACCTCTCTCTGGCAAAGCAAAAGGCCTTGCACTTCCCATTTATTAAAATGCTTCAATCAAAAAGCATCTTGAGAAAATCAGTTTTTCCGTGAGGGTCCTGCTCTTTACTGAAGGCAGTAACAAGACATAAATTTATGATGAGTCTGGTGTCTAGACTTGCAAATTTGCTTTAATTCTTTGCATTTTCTTTTTTATTTTTTTTCCTAATTTATTTAATAAATCACTAGATGTTTCCTTCTACTCTTTCTTTTCATCAATGGGCACATGAGATGCTAGAAGTGAGATGAAGAAAACTCCCATTGCACTTCCTAAGTGTCTAACATACATGTCTCTGTGTCAGACTCCACTGTGGGAGTTCAGAGCATGAAGCTTGTGCCTTTTCTTTGTTGTATTTTCTTTCTATTAAAATCTGCAGCATGTGCCAGGGAAAAGTCTGGCACTTTAGCAAAGGGCAACAAAAAAAAATCTTTTCAGAGTTGCCCACTGGACAAGTGGTGTTGCTCCCAAAAGCCTCTTTCCCAAGACTTTGATCCAAAGAAGCAGGTTAATTGCCCAAAGGAAGATCTGAAGCTGTACTGCTAGATGATCCTGATTGAGGGATCACATGAAGAGAGAGCTGGAAAAGAACAGCTGGGATTGGGCAGCTGTGGCATTTCTTTTTGATTCCTGCAGCTGAATTCCCTCTCCAAGGTGGACAGGAGCATGTGGCAATGATAACTCCACTACTCTACAGGGAGCCATATGAAGGAGGGTGGAATTCAGCTATTTCTGATAATTCTGAAGCAGGATACTCATTAGAGAGGTGGCATTAAAACTGGGAATAGGAGGCAGACCTGGTTTGGGTATGGTGATGCTTTATTTTACCATCTAATGTAAAAAGTGATTGATTGGGGAATTGTTTGAAGGCTTTATGCATATGCTTCAACTGCAATCAAGTGTTCCACATAAATCAGAGCACACAAGCTGAAGAAGATCTGGACAATGCTGCAGAGAAGATGGGAGAGACAAACAGGATTGGAGGAAGATATCTGTGCCCTGGAAAGGAGACTGAGGGCTGAGGACCTTCACTGCTGGACTCAACTAGACTCAGCTACTCATTCAACCTGGCCTTGAACACCCCCCAGGGAGGAGGCATCCACAGCCTCCCTGGGCAGCCTGTTCCAGGGTCTCATACTGAAGAACTTCTTCCTAAAATCCAGTCTAAACCTACTCTCCCTCAGCTTCAAAACATTCCCCCCTGTCCTTTCTCTAGATACCCTTATGAAAAGTCTCTCTTCAGCTTTTCTGAGGGATCCTTTCAGGTATTGGAAGGTAACTCTCAGGTCCCCTTGGAATCTTCTCCTTTCCAGGCTGAACAACCCCAGCTCCTTCAGCCTATTCTCATGGCAGAGTAACTTAACCAAATATTTAAAGAAAAAAAAAAAAGAGCTAGTAAGAGAGTCCATAAAGATAATAATTGCTTCACAATAAAATAAGAACAGAAATAAGGAAAGCCTCAGTTAAAATAATTAATCTTCAAGTCACATGTCAGGGTTTCATTGCTTTATATATAAAGCCAGGCAGTCCAGGTTCCTTCTCTTTTATTTTATTTTTTTTTTTCATAAGGAAAGGTAGAGGTGATTTTAGTGTTGTAATTAGCTGTATAGTTTACTTAGAGCCATACAAATCCTGATTTCATTTTCTGGGTTTTGTTTTGTCACAAAGATCTCTGGAAAATGACTGCCTCAATTATTTGTTGTCTCTTCTTTAAAGCCCCAGCGTTAGGTGATTTGCCATTTAATAATCAAAAAGCCTTATAAATTCTGCTTTGGAGTTTGTAATACATGAGCAAGAGAGTTTAAACACTCTTCTCCCTTTGCCTCAGTGTAAATCCTGTTCCTTTTGTTTACTCCTGCTAAGCAGCAGCAGCAGCAGCAGCAGCAAGCCTTCTGGGATGCTCAAAAATTACAGCATGCTTATAATTGTTGTTAGCAAATTAATACAGAACCAGAAGTAAATACTGTATGCAGTAGGCAAATATTAATTTATTTCTCTTTTTTTTCTGAGCAAATTAGGTGGGGAATTTCAGGCTACCAGAACCTTAGGATCTCAGCTTAATTCAACTCTTTGAATTGTAAGTTCTGAACGGTGCTCTCCCTGCTGCTTTTCTCATCAGCCTCAGAAAACCCAGAGATTACCTGTAGCAAACTGTGGATGCTGAGAATGGTTTCTGAACACTGTAGGTAGAGGCTGAATCTAATAAGAATTAACAGGGAACTTTGTTAAATAGGGCACACAATCAGAATGCAAATAAAGACTCGATTGAACACTAGTTAGAAAAAGATTTTTCATCATTAGCTGAGCAGCTCAACAGAAATACAACAGTCATTAGTGAAAGGGGGGAAGAAATATCATTGGAATGTTTTTGGGCCCTATGGTATGGATTGATACCCACATCTTTCTCTTTCTTTGTGAACATCTACCTCAAATATTTCTCTTGGTTGGATTCAATGATCTTAAGAGGTATTTTCCAACCAAAGCAATTCTGTGATTCTGTTCAGTTTTGCCTGCATTGTACATTACTGCAGTATGGCGTAGGGAAATATTTCTTCATCTCTCAGATTTGGCTAAAGTTGTTGTAATGAATGATAATTATTTTAAGACTTATGTGGCCCAAACTACCCTCCTTGAGCACCTGGCTGCTCCTGTGTGCAAAACCTGGTGTTCAATTTCCAGAGCTTTATGAATTACTGATTCTCTTTTCAGTCTTTGAAAATGTGCTGAAACAGTGCTGCTGTTATATTTGTGAATTGAAAGAGATCCTAAAAAGCATAGAACCATTTAGCTTGGAAAAGCCCTTGAGTCCAACAGTTAACCCAGCACTGCCAAGTCTAAACATGTCCCTCAGTGCCATACCTTTGTGTCTTTTCAATTCCTCCAAGGATGGTGACTTCACCACTGCCCTGGGGATCCTTTTAGGGAAGAAATTTTTCCTCTTGTCCAACCTAAACCTCCCCTGGAACAACTTGGGCCATTTCCTCTTCTCCTATCCCTTGTTCCTTGGAAGAAGAGACTGACCAGCACCTACTCCAGCCTCCTGTCAGTGTGTTGTAGAGAGTGAGTACATCTCCCTGGAGCCTCCTTTTCTCCACACTAAACACTCCCAGTCTCCCCAGCTGCTCCTCACAAGACCTCTTCTCCAGACCTTTCACCAACTTCATTGCACTTCTCTGGATCCACTCCAGCTGATGTGGAGAAAGCGTACAGCTCTGAGACACTGGTGACCATTTCAGCCACCTGTCTACACCTAGAAATAGCACCAAAGTTGTGTATTTTGTACACTACTCACCATGTAAGTCCAAAAGCTGCTTCTGATTTTAATGCTTTACCATTTATTTGATGTTAACATCTCCTAATCTCGATGGTTTGTGCCAGTTCCCAAATCAGCTATTAGTCCCCAACATCAGTAAAGCTCTACTGAGGACCACACAACCCCACACCAGTTGGTGAGGAAATGTACCACTGTACTGGTCCAGTGGTCAAACCCTGCCTGACAGGAGAGACAGAGAACATGAAGGCTGATTTAGCTGTGGGTTGATGTAGAACCTGTACATCTCCAAAGCAATTATGCCACCGCCTGGGGGTATACTCAGCTTCCCTGAAGCCTCCACTGACGTCTCCTGATTGACTCAGGCTTTGTGTGTGGTAAACAGTCAGCTCTGATAAGGTTGCAGTGAATTCCTTGCTGATGAACACCAAGCTATGGATGGTACAATTACCCCTGTGGCTTCGGCTTGGCTTTGTTCTCCTCCAGCTTTACATCAGCGAAGCTCTGCAGCCACTGCTAAAGACAACCAGGCCCCTGGCATCAAAGTTTGCCACCAAGGACCTGTCAAAATCAATACTAAGCCAACTGTGTTCCAGTGCTGTTCCTTCAAATGATATTAAAACGGAGAACACCCAACAGCCCAGCAAGTACTTTAGGATAATACCTTTTGTTCTGGCGCAGAGCCTCGGAGCCCTTTCTCCAGTTAATGACTGCTCTGGGAGATGCACTTGGGTTACAACCAATTGTAACTTCCCCTCCAACTTGAACGACAGACACCTTTTTCACAGGATTTTTGGAAAAATCTGGTGCTGCAACTAAAAACAGAGAGAAGCAGAAGGAAGAGCAGGACCAGTTTAATAAGTGAACTTGGTCAATTTTCTTGGAGCTGGGCAGTAGGTGAATCCAACAATCGCTTTGATTTGAGGTTTCTGCAAAAGTAGATGTTTCAAACATGAAAAATGTACCTCAGTCCCAAAGAATGGAATTCATTGTATCTTATTTATTATTTATTTTTATTTATGCTGCTTCTAAACTGTCTGCCTAGAAACTGGCTGCTCTGGCAATCTTTCCTTAGGGTTATCTGCAGACTGGGAGGTCTAGCTGCAGTGAAGAACAAGGTTCCTGAGCCAAGTCCTGTCAGCAGGATAAGCATCACACTCCTGATCCCAGCCACAGGTATTCATCTGCAGGGGATTCCTTTACAAACACATCTTTTCAATGCCTTTCTGTTCATAAGCTGACACTATTTACTGAAGATGTGTTTATGTTTTGCAGGAATTTATGTGAAAATCTACTCTGGGAGAAGGGGAAAAACAAGACCTGTACAACAAGGTGCTCTTAAAGTCTGTGTTTTATTGCTTTCAGTAGGATATGGCTGTTGAGCAAGCTTCATGTTGATATTACAGAGTACTTTTTATAATATATGAATAAATTCCAGTTTATGTGCATCTCTGGTAATCCTTAATGAGATTTCTTGCAGCATGGTATTTGTTTTTATATCCACGTTTGCCATATGCTATATGCTCTTTGTTTACTGTTAAAAACTCTTCCTCTCATTTTCTGAAGTGACTTTTAAAAACTGCAGGATGATTATTAATAACTCGAAACACCAAGTGAGAAACAGCATTCATTAAACTTGTGGGAATGTGATAAAAAAGCAAAAGACCACACATGGGATTCGATTCTTCCCCAAAACCAGCCATGAAAGAAAATAAACCTCACATGTGGGTAAAGAGCAAGAAGCAAAGAAATATCAACAATCTCCAACTGCCAGGTGGAATTTCATCTATTTATTTCTTAATTTCTTTTTTTTTTTTCCTCAGTGAGTGTCCCTTTAGACTCAGTAAATGCTCAGTTGATGACATTTACTCACCTATCACCCGCAGCTCGGCATTGGCATAAATAGTGTCGTACTTGTTTTCTGCCACACACTGATAGAGGCCAGAGTCTGACATATTCAGCACAGGTATGATAAGAGTTCCATTTGCTATTTGGAGTCTTTCCTAGGAAAAGAAAAATAAAGAAGAAGGAAAAAAAAATCCAAACACTGAAATTAGTTTTGAATCACAATAATTTGTTTCCTGTGGCACCGATGCACCTGATCATAATTCAGAGCAGAAATGTGAATGGTTGCAACTCATCGTAATTCAGAGCAAGAAAGGTGAAGGGGTGCAGCAGAAACATGAGATATACTTTGGCTAGATGATGGTGGTTAGGTTTTCAGACCTCTTAGCTGAGAGGCTGATGGTTGGACTTGATGATCTTAAGAGGTCTTTTCCAACTGGAACGCTTCTATGACTCTTTGATTCAAACTTCTGAAGAAGTTTGGGGACAATGTTTAGAGCAGGACCTGTTGTGAGGTTTTCAGACATCTTAGCTGAGAGTCTGATGGTAGGACTGCATGATCTTAAGAGGTATTTTCCAACTGGAATGATTCTATGACTCCATGATTCAAACGTCTGAAGAATTTTGGGGACAATGTTTAGAGCAGGGCCTGTTGTGGCAGAACAAGGGGTGATGGGTTTAAACTAAAAGAGGGAGATCTAGATTAGAGAGAAGGAAGAAATTGTATAGAATGAAGGTGGTGAGACACTGGCCCAGGTTTCCTAGAGAGGTGGTAGATGCTCCATCCCTGAAAATTTTCCAGATCAGGTAGTTTGGGGCTCTGAACAACTTGCTTTAGCTGCAGATGCCCCTGCTGACTGCAGGAAGGTTGGGCTGGATGATCTCCAGAGGTCCTTTTCAACACAAAACTTTCTGTGAGTCTATGAAGAACTTCAGGCACATGTTACAGAATCACTGCTTTGGGCAGGTTTTGCCCAGATGCTCCATCTGCAGTGTGTGTTCCTATGCATTGCTGAACATTGTCTAGGTATGCTTTACCACCAAGCAGATGCAGAAGTAGCTGCCAGAGGGCACATCCAGCTGCTCCACCTGAGAACCTGGAGCGGCTTGGGAGAAGCAGCACCCGGACCCCTTCCTGGAGACATCCTGAAGCATGGCCTACCCACCTCATCTGATTAGATGAACCTGATGATGATGATGATCTGAAAAGCTCCACAGGAGCCAGAGGTGCTCAAATAATGGAAACATTTCAAAAGCCAGCAGCTCACAAGGCACAGAAGCATGACCCACTGCAGAATCCCTGCTGAAAGCCCTCAAGCCCGCAGGCAGCATTCAGATCAGAGGGGGAACCTGCTCCTTGTGGCCTGAATCTCTCTACACAGAAGGAGTTTCTTTGGTTCAAATCTACTTACAAAGGGGAAACTGCACAGTGGGGATATTTAGACCAGAACTTCAATTTTGGTGTTTTAAGAGGACTTTTAATCCCTCTGGTTTGGCAATAATAATAATAATAATAATAATAATAATAATAATAATAATAATAATAATAATAATAACAACAACAATAATACTCATAATAACGACAATAATACTCATAATAACGATAATTATTATTGTTAATAATAATAATAGTGTTGTTAATACATAATAATTAATATATATTAATATATAACATATAACAATAAATTTATATTATATTACATTATATTATATTATATTATATTATATTATATTATATTATATTATATTATATTATATTATATTATATTATATTATATATAATAATTACTATATATAATAATTACTATATATAATATATATGAATATATAATAATTAATTATATAATTAGTCTATAATAATGTTGTTAATAATAACTATAACTATTATAATAATAATTATTATTATTATTATTAAAAAGAAAAGCCTGTTTCATGCTTACAAAGTAACTTAAGGCTAAATATTTTGTGAGTTTACTATGACTAATCTCCAAAGACGATTACAATTCCTCTGCAAAGTGTAGCACCGCAAAGGAGCAGAAAATACTTTCCCCCAAACAAATTAGTTCAGAGGAAGTCCACAACAGGGAATATGATTTCCATCACCAAACGCAAGCCTGGAACAGCAGCTATTAGCAGTGTTGCTATTATTTAGCTGCTCACTTAGGCTTACTCTCCTCCCTGCGCAGCAGCAATGGGACCGTACACAGCCCAGACTTTGCAGAACAGCTATGAGCATCTAAAATGGATTTGTGAACTGCTAAACATATCTAACCTAGCTTGCTGAGCTAGCTCATGCTTGGGGGGTGGATAGAGGGGGAGGTAAATTTCTCTTGCATTGTTTGCAGGACAGGGAGTGCCACCTATTGAGCCATGGAACACTATTTTCCAACACTCTAGTTCTTCCTTAGAGGTCTCCCAACCAAGAAGTGACTCAGCCCAACCTCGTTTAGCTTGGAAATTTGATGAGAGCACAGCCTGAGGTTGTATGGCTGGTGTGCTGCAAACTAATTAACGACATGACATTACTTATCCACTGCTAAGTTGGTTTGTTTGTTTTTTTTTTTTTTTTGGAGGCTCTCACTACAGCTATCTTTTGCATATTTAGTTGTACCTTCAGGCTGTTTGCTGTCCTCTTGATGCATTCTATATTTACAAGCATCCTCTGAATGTAAAACCCCCCTTCTGAAGCAACACTCATGTTGCCTTCACAGGCAGGATCCCCTCCTATTCTCTGCTGGCTCTTTTGAGCTGTGCAGACAAAGAGAAGAATAAAAGCACACCATGTTCACAAGCAAGAATGACCAACTAGGTGGTCAAGGGAAAAGGTTTGACAAAGAGCAGACAATATCCTCAGAATCATCCCCAGGGTGGAAGGCAACTGGGAGGTATTCTTACTGTGATATTTCCAACATGCTGGGTGCTGTGAGAGGCTGAATATTTTATTGCACCTCCCGTGTGCTTTCACCTCCAAACTATCCATTTTGTCCATTGAGCAATAACAGTCAGCATTTTGTTGCCTGAAGTATTCAGTTTACCGTGCACTGTAAGTGCTGTGAAAATGTCTCTGCAGAGTCTTTGATTCTTTCTTTTCTCATTGAAACGATGCACTTGAAGAGTGACAGATTCTAAATACCGCTGTCCTCAAAGAGAGAGGAACTGGATCATCTTGCTTTAGAAGATGTGAGAATGAGGAGAATGATCGAGTTCAGCAAAATTGCAATCCCAGTAAATTCTGGCTAGCTTCCTCGGGTGCAGGTTGGGTTCTGCTCAGGATTAGTCCAGCAGAAAACCATAGGGAAGTTTGGACTACCCTTCTAATCACTTCAAGTATCACCAAGTCGAACCAGTGCTGGTTCTGCAACCCAGCAGAGGGTAGTTTGCCCCTTATGTTTTGGAAATTATTCTGTGTCTGCTGATGATAGACAAAAATTAATCACAGTATTATTTGAGGTTTTAGTTGTTTTTGTTTGTTTCATTTTTTCCCTCCCAACCAAATAAAAATGCAGTACACATGAGCCAGGCCATTTTATGCCTGGTACATGCTGAAAAAAAAAATGCTTTAAAAAAAGGAAAACTTGGCCTCAGCAGAATGCAAACACAGCAGAGTCTCCTGCCACAGAAGACATCCTCCATGAGATTGCCAGCAACTGAGGATTGGAAGATGGATGTGCCAAAGCTTGGCCAGTGCAGAAGTACAACTATAGTATCTGGAAAGAGAAAAAGCTGGGTTCTCAAAGACCTGTCCAGACAAGGTTTCCTAAGCTCAAATTGATTTCCCCTCTCCTCCTGCACTCCAAACCCTTTCCACTTGGTTCTTCTTTCTCCTTTAAGTGAAAAATGTTCACTTTTTCTCATTTTCCCCTATAACTTCATATGATTTTCTTTGGTTTATTATCCCTCCACATAACACACACACACACAAAAAGAAGTATTAACTTGGACATTAACTGATTTTTCAGAGCCGACTGATTAATTCAACTAAAGGATTAACATAGCATAAGAAAGGCAATACTACATGAGACCAAAGGTCCAATCCAGCCCACAGATGAAGAGCAGAAGCAGAAGGAAAATGCAAGTGAACTGCTGATCATTTTGCAGCAAGAGCTCTGAAACACTCATCCACAGTCAGCTGGCACCCTACCAGCTTCCCAAATTGCAGATTATGTCTACACATGTGTTTAGGGCTTCTGGACAGACCTTTTGTTGTTTTGTTTTGTTTTGTTTTGTTTTTCTCTGTGATTGATATTTTAAACCCATCAGCACCTACTGCCACATCTTGCAGCAATTAGATGCTCTGTAAGAGAAATGATAATGAAGAATTTAGTGTACATATGAAAAAACCCATAAACTGGCACCACCTTCATCAAATGAACTCCAAGAATTGAGGCTTTGTGTTGAAAAGAGTTTGTGCTCTTTATTTTGTGCTCTTTGTTTTGGTATGTTAACCTTAATTAGGTTTCTGGGGGGGGGGGGGGAAAGAAGGAAGAAAGAAAAGGAGAAAAGAAAGGGAAAAAAAAAGACAATGCACTGTGAAATGAATGTAATGACTAAAGCCTGAGGAAAACCAAAAGGAGAAGCAAAGAAAGCAAACAAGGTGACAGGAGTCTTACCTCTGACATGAGGGGCTGGCCATTTTTCAACCAGCTGTAGGAAGGGCTTGGTTTTCCTTTTGCCTTACATTCCCACACTAAACTGTCATAGAGAGACAGAAAGGCAGTTTGGATTTTTTTTTCCCATTCAGGGAGGGCTGTAAAGAATATGCAAAGCATTTTAAGCAGGAGAAGAATTATTTTGCTGGAGGTATGCTGCCATTAATTAATGAACCGAGCAAGGCTAATTAATAGTTGTCCAACATACTTTTATTATATTGCCAGTGAATTCTGGACTGCAATTCCCAGACACTGAACTTCAGGACTCACTTAGGAAAATGCTAGAGATCAAGTACCTAGTGGGCACAAACTTTAGTTCAGGTATTGCTCCTTTTTATTGCCAACATTTGCAGAAGCAGTGGCTTTAGGTGCCTGAAATTCTGGGCATGCTGTCTGAAAACACCAAGAACCTCTGCTTTCTGAACAACCTCCTCAAGGTACTTGAATCTGTGTACCAAAAAATTAGAAACATCAAAATCATTGATAAAAACCAAGGGGTTGTAAATACTACTTCTCTTTTTCACACACATCCCTGAACCCATGGCTTTGGATCATGGGTTCTTTGCAGTTTGCAGCACAGATACTACACAAAGGAATTAGAACAACACTTTTGGAGTTGTTGGGGCACTTGGGGCACATTGTCATAAGATTACTGCTGCCTGCAAGCAGAACTTGCAGGCGTCATCTGCAAGCTCTGGAAACATCCAACTGAGCAGTCAAAGCAGGGTTTAGCTTGAGGCAGTGTGACATTTAGAATAGTTGTCAAGATAGAGGTGAATATCATAAGAATGGTGTGGGTTGGAAGGGACCTTAAAGATCAGCTAGTTCCAACCCTCCTGCCACCAGCCCAGGTTGTTCAAGGCCCTGTAGGAAGAGAGCAAACCTTTGAACAACTTCTGAGAAGGCTCTGTTTTGTCTTTGAGTTGGAAAGAATGCAAACACCTTGTAACTGAAGAGAAAGGCTACCAGGCAGAAGTTGAGAGGCTGTGTTGAGAAGCTTGTTTGTCAGTATTAACCTATTGTCTGCTCTGCTTGGACCCATGTCAGGGAAAGGACTGCCAAGTGGGGTGTGACAGCTCTGTACTAGAGAAGTAGAGAAGCTGACTGTGTCACAGAGTAGGAGGCTTTGGCTTATGCTTGAGCTCTTTGCTTTTGCTTGTGCTTAGTGCTCTGCTTAGTTACATAGGCAGTAAATGCTTTTGCCTTTCACAGTAAGTCTTCTTATCTTGGCATCCCCTGGAAACACCATAACACACAGCACAGGAGAAGAGCATGACTGCTACATGTTCTTCATGTACCATTATAAGGCCCCATCTAACCTGGCCTTGAAGGGGGCACCCACAACCTCCCTGGGCAACCTGTTCCAGTGTCTCCCCACCCTCATTCTCAACAACTTCATCCTAAACTCCAGTATAAATCTCCCCTCTTACATCTTAAAGCCATTCTCCCTGGCTCTACCACCACAAGCCCTTGTACAAAGTGCTTAGCTAAGATCTAGGGAGAATGACTACCACCTACCTAATTTTGAGACAGCAAAAAGCAAGTGAGGTACTGGGTTGCAGCTTTTTGCCTCAACATCCTGTGAATTTTTTCTTTTTTTGGCTGTGTTGTTAAAGCCCAAAGCTGTGGTCTCCAGGTGTATATAACTGTATATACATACACATCCATATGGTTCTTACCTAGAATAATTTCATTTTTAGGAATAGAATCATCCTTTGAGACTAGCAGAATGAGACTCCATCTAAACCACAGCTCTGGGGATACCTCATAACTCTGCCCCAACAAAGTACCTCAAGATTGTACCCCATTAGCTTAATACAATGCCATGAGCTGCTTCCCAGAGCAGGATAATACCTGGGATGCATCTTAGCATGCTTGAAAGTGATTCTAATTACATTCTGATTGTTCTCAGAGGCTATACATGGGATTCAGGTATCACACAAAGAACCACAGAATGGCTTAGGTTGGAAGGGACCCTAGACATCATCTACCCCAACCTCCCCACCACGGGGAAGGTGGGAGAGACAAACAGGGTTGGAGGAAGATGTCTGTGCCCTGAAAAGGAGACTGAGGGCTGAGGACCTTCACTGCTGGACTCAACTAGACTCAGCTGCTGAAGGCCTCATCCAACCTGGCCTTGAACACCCCCAGGGAGGAGAAATCCACAGCCTCCCTGGGCAGCCTGTTCCAGAGTCTCACCACCCTTGTATTGGAGAACCTCTTTCCAAGATCCAACCTAAACCTACTTCCCTCAGCTTCAAACCCTCCCCTCTTGTCCTGTTGCTGGACACCCTCATGGAAAGTCCCTCTGCAGCCTTCCTGCAGGATCCCTTCAGGCATTGGAAGGGAGCAGTAATGGAGCAGCAGACAGTGTCCAGGAAAGAAACTTTATTTCCCAGAGACAAGCTGCCTATAGAGTAAAAAACAGCAGAGAAATTAAGCATGAGGAAGTCAATTAAGTAGCTAATATACCAGCCCACTCCTTAATATGATTAAAAAAACCTCTTGTGCAGAAGCTTCCTGAGTGCTGTTTATACATTTCACCACGAGCAGCTATTAATTAATTTACAAAGCACATTTAATAAGTGCATTGTTTTAGATTGTATTAACTGATCATTATTTTGTAATTGCCTATGCTGTTATCAATCATGTCCAGGTAATCTGCTGAGCTTGATTTTGATGGAACTGCTTGATTGATGCTCTGTAAAAAAAAACTAGTCAGCAATGAGAACAAAAATAACTCCCTAAAAGCAAAGAAATAATTAAATATTCAAAACAGCAGCAGCCAATTCCTGGCATATATCTTGACATCAGCCATGGCTGCAGAAGACTGGTGGCTTATTAGCAAAGCCTACATCTCTTCATTAGAAGAGATTGGCTTCAAATAATAATAATAATAAAAAAAATGTGTCAAGGTCCTCTCAAAAGCTACCTGGTGCAAAGGGACTTGGGGTTATTGGTTGACAGCCAGGTGGCCAAAAAAGCCAGCAGCATCCTGGCTTGGATCAGCACTAGCATGGCCAGCAGGACCAGGGAAGGGATTGTCCTCCTGTACTCAGCATTGGTGAGGCCAAACACTGTGTTCAGCTTTGGGTCCCTCACTACAAAAAGGACATTTTGGTGCTGGAGCATGTCCAAAGAAGATCAGTGAAGTGCTTGTGCTGAGGGAACTGGGGTTGTTTAGCCTGGAGAAAAGGATGCTCAGGGAAAGCCTGGTTCTCTGCAACTCCCTGACAGAAGGCTGGAGCCAGGAGGGGGTTCTTCTCTCCTGCCAGGTAGTAAGGGGCAGGATGAGAGGAAACAGCCTCAAGCTGCACCAGAGAAGGTTTACATTAGATATTAGGGGCAAAAATCTTCATGGAAAGGATTGGCAAACTGCCCAGGGCAGTGGTGGAGTCCCCACCCCTGAAGGTGTTTAAAAGCCACATGGATGTGATGCTAAGGGACATGGCTTAGTGATGACCTGTCAGTGCTGGGTTAGCAGCTGGACCTGATCATCTTAAAGGTCTCTTCCAACCAAAATGTTTCTAAGATTCTTTAACTGGAGGCTCTGTCTAGCTTTCCATAATATATTTCTCACTGTTATATTTATTGTTCTTTTTTGTTTTTCCCCTTCTCTTTTGAAAGGTTTATGAGGCAAAGGAAAGATCTCCCTTCTTAGTCATGTCAAAATATGTAGCTTTCCCTGGTTATTAGCAATGAGACTAAAGAGCAATACAATTCACCTTGGCTGACCCTCATGTGGGACTTGAATCACAAGAACTTCATGCATGTGAGAAGGGAAAAGCAAAAGGAGAACAGTCTCACTGAAATATTATTCTTCAATTCCTGGCAAGGAGGAAGAGAGGCAGGCAGTGGAATGAGTTTCCCCTGCTTTGCCCTCATCTGTTTATGGAGCAATAGAGTTCAGCTGGAATAGAAGGTGAAATAATCTTCCACTCACATGAACCAAAACCTCATGAATCCTTCCCTGATCTGCATCTAGGGCAGCACAGCTTTATGCTGCTGTGAGCTGTTGAGAGTAAATCTTTTTGCTTGCCCTTAATGTTTCATGTAAATGTACCAGGGATTTCTTTCTGCCTCACATTAACCTTTACAACTTCATCATGGCACAGCCCACGTTTTCAATCTGAGTTTTAATGCAAAATATCTTTATTTTCTGAGGATGGAATTCAGTGAAGGTCACTGCAGACCTCCAATCATTTTTTAACCAGCTTAACCTGAACTATATTTCATATCTCCAGTAAGAGGCTAATAGACTTCATCTACAAAGTACATCTGAACACCATCATGCCCTGTAAAGAGAAATAAATGAAGAAATTAACTGATTTCCTTACCATAGACAAATAATTGGCCTCTTGCAATGTTTCTTCCTCGAATGTTTCCTGCAATGCATTCATAAGAGCCTTCATCTTCTTGCTGAATATCTGGGATTTTGAGAACTCCTTGGGTTTTGTTGGCTTCAATTTTCTTTGGCAAGGAGTTTCCATCAGACCTCTTCCAGCTAATACTAGGGACAGGACTAAATATTCATGTTTCATTAGAGAAAAAGAGAAAGCATTTGTTATAGAAGAAACAGGCAACATGAAATCCTTTCATAGAACACTAAAAAACCAGAAATAATCTCTGTTTCTAAGCACAACATACAGAGGTTCATGACTGAGGTTCTGTAACCTCTCCAATTTATTTAGAGGCTACCAGTTCAAAAGTGGGATGAGGTCCTCAGTCAATTCTCTGATTGCTCCTTAGGCCAGTTTGGATTTTCCCCACTGAAACACTTGCTTAGGGCTCAAACATTCTTCTCAACACTATGACATTGAAGGAATCACTTTGGCAATCCAAAGAGACAACATAGGAGCACTGAATTGTCAATTGGTTTTCACAGCAAACAAATTCCCTGCAGCATTGGAGGTATTTTCACATCTCAAAACAGAAAACATTGGACAAGAATTCAAAGTGCTTAAAAATACCACTAAATCTAGGTATAAAAAGAAGGAGAGCCAGTGTAGAGGAGGGCAGACAGGCAGCTGAACAAAGGAGTGAAAAGCAGGAGACATTGAAGCTGAAAGGAGATAGAGACTAAAGAGAATATTTCTTGTTTCATGTCCTTGTAGCTTTCTATCATTTTCATTTCGATTTGGATCGATGTATTCCATGCAGCAACAAACAAAAAGCAATAGTCAAGTGTGAAGGCAGCTAAAAATACTTCTTGGATTCCTGGCAATGTCACAAACCACACAAGCCTCCCTTTCCTGATCTATTATGTCACCAAAACACTTTGAAATATTAATAGCCTTGGATTTCACAGTTGCTTTCTGTTTCTGCAAACACAAGTAAGCTGCTTTTTCTAAGCAGAGGAGATGCTTGGAACAGCTCTTTACAGAGGCTAAATGCTGACTTCTTTTCCAGCAGAAGTAAGATCAGCAGCAAATCCTTGGCACTGAGCTTGAAAATACAACTGGGACAGAAATTAGAAGTGCACATCACCCTTGTCTGCCAGTCCCCAAGGCCTCCAGCCTGCAGCACTGCCTTACAAATATTTACTCCTTTTCTAGCAGGGTTGTAACAGCTCATACCTCAAATTATTTAGGTCTCTGGTTCAAATCCTTGGTTACTGACCAAAGGAATCAAGTCACACATACAGAATGGATGAATTGCCTAACACAGGTAAATTTAAGCCAAATTTCTGTGTTTTCAACAGTATCACAGTATCACAGTCTCACAGTATGTCAGAGGTTGGAAGGGACCTCCAGAGACCATCAGGTCCAACCCCCCTGCCAGAGCAGCATCACTTAGGGTAGTCTGCACAGGAATGCATCCAGGTGGGTTTGGAAAGTGTCCAGAGAAGGAGACTCCACAACCCCCCTGGGCAGCCTGCTCCAGGGCTCTGTCACCCTCACTGTAAAGAAGTTTCTCCTCATGTTGAGCTGAAATCTTCTATGTTCAAGTCTGAACCCATTGTTCCTTGTCTTATCACTGTGAACCACCCAAAAGAGCCTGGCCCCCTCCCCTTGACACCCACACCTCAGATATTGATAGACATTGATCAGATCCCCTCTCAGTCTTCTCTTCTCCAGACTAAACAGCCCCAGGGCTCTCAGTCTCTCTTCATAGGGGAGATGCTCAAGTCCCCTAAGCATCCTCCTGGCTCTCTGTTGGACTCTCTCCAGCAGGTCTCTGTCTCTCTTGAACTGGGGAGCCGAAAACTGGACACAGGATTGCAGCTGTGGTTTCACCAGGGCAGAGTAGAGAGGTAGAACAACTTCCCTAGCCCTGCTGGACACCTTTCTCGATGCACCCCAGGATCCCATTGGCTCTCTTGGCCACAAGAGCACATTGCTGTTCCATGGAAGACACTGAGTTGCTGGAGAGGGTCCAGAAAAAGGCAACAAAGTTCATGAAGGTTCTGGACAAAAGGTCTTGTGAGGAGCAGCTGGGGGAACTGGGGTTGTTTAAGCCTGGAGAAAAGGAGGTTGAGAGGAGACCTCATTGCTCTCTACAACTAGCTGAAAGGAGGCTGTAAGGTGTGGGCTTGGTCTCTTCTCCCAAGTGGCAAGTGAGAGGACAAGAAGAAATGGCCTCAAGTTTGCTTTTGGGTTGGATGTTAAGAAGCCTTTCTTTAAATAGTGGACAGACATTGGAATAGGCTTCCCAGGGAGGTGGTGGAGTCACCATCCTTGGAGGTGTTCAAGAAGTGTGCAGATGTGGTGCTTCAGGACATGGTTTAATGGCCATGGTGGTGTTGGGTTGATGGTTGGGCTTGAGGGTCTCAGAGGTCTTTTCCAACCCAAATGACTCTATGATTTTCAGTTATTTGAAGGAAGTGCAGCTCTAGTGCAGAACAGGTCTGGCCCACCACTGCTGGGCTCTAGCCAGGAAAACTGCCAGAGGCATTTTGCAGTCCTGCTGTAGATGGGTGCAGACTGTTGATGGCACAAAGGAGAGCAGGGCTGGATTTTTACAGCACCATGCATATTACACAGGGTGTGGAAAGCTACCCTATAGCAGAAGCATGCAGTGCACTCACTGCCAGAAGCACTGAGCTACTTAAAGGCATCTCCTCTGGATTAGTTTCTTCTTTCACAAAGAGATTAAATGAAGCCAACAGCCATATGGGAGAAGAAAAACAACAATTAGATGCATTCATTCATGCTGTGCTACCTGAAAGTCCTCCAGTGAAACATTTCCTCTTCTATTAGCCATTTGTTTGCTCTTGCTACTGGCTATTCCTGAATAAGGGAAGTCAGCACTGACAGCAAGGCCAGGGGCAGGGCTCTGTGGAAAGCCCCTTCTGTCAGCTTGGCAAGTCAAGTTGAGCAAGTGGGAGCTGAAGGCATTGTCCTGTTTTCTTTTCCCACCCCACATACTTCTAATGACATCTTTGGGGCAAATTTACCTCATTTTTGGCCAAACACAGGGATGTTTGACATACACTCCCTCTGATGGGGACTGGAGAGGGATGGATGGCATAAACCCCTCAGTGGTGGGTTCATCAGCCTCACTGCATTTAAACTCCTAATTGCAATAAAGAGCTAACAGCACTTTGTTCTCCTGCCAGGGGAGCCTTGCACTGGGTGACCTAGTTTGATCAGCAGAGGGAATTCATTTATCAGGACAGCAGCTCCACATCAGCCTGACTACAGGTTAAACCAGCAGGCTGCAGGAGGATCTGCAGCTCAGCCGTGTGCCATCAGCCACCAGAAAGACCTTTGCTGTCACAGCAGCTTGAGAAGATCTGCATTTCTTCATTGACTTTGCTGACCACTGTCAGAGGCTTCCCAGCACCCTCAGCCACTGCATTTTGCAGAAGGCAGGGGGGTTGGGGCTGCCTTCACCCCCTTCTGGTGTTGGTTTCTATTTTTATAACCAACGGCTCTTCACAGCAACTCTTCCTACAGGCTATAAGGAAATCTTTCAAAGTAAAACCAAAAAACCTCTCTGAAATTAAATGTAAAAAAATTACTTTTATGAAGGTTTTTTTTTTTTTCTGTATAAGAAATCATTCTGCTTTTTCAGAAGTGAAACTCCTTTAGGTCTAGGTAAATAGATATAAAACGTGGTTGAATAAATAGAGTTTTGTGTGTTTTCATAGGACTGTTTTCAATAATCATATTCTATTGAAGGTCACTATCTAACATCGCTACTAATGCCTTCTGATGCAGATGTTGGGTGGTCCTGCAGCTGGGCTGGGCCTTTTGCATGGAGTCACTAGCAAGAAAAAAGGTTGAAATAGGTAACTGTTGGGGTCTAAAAAAGTTTTTGGAATATATGTAAAGAAACAATGAGTACACTTTTCAAATTTATTACACCTCACAGACAAAGCCTTGCTTTCACCTGAGTAAATAAGAAAATGGTGCATAAATATCAGAGTGTCTTTGTACATAAATCCAGAGTTTATTTGAAAACTTCAGAGCATCAAGGAGTATTAATTTAATTTATTCTCAGCCACACAGGCACAGCTGAATCACAAAACCATAAGTTACCAACAGAGAAAGAAAAGGCCCTGGAAAAAATATTTTTTGGCTGGTGACAAGCCTTGTCACACTGAACATGAAATTAATTTGTCTGCAGCATTACAGCCAACACGGAGATGAAGCTTCCACCTTCCTGTAGCAGAGACTCAGCAGCCAGATGATGCATTGCATCTGTGCCTCATCTTTTCTCCTATGCATCTGAGGGCACTTCACAATAAAAGTAAATCTACAGCTTTGGTAATGAAGCCCATGGCTAGTTAAACAAATCAGACAAAGCTGGGGTTTGAAAGCTGCTATCATGTCTGCATCAACTGCTGACACAAGGAAGATTTAGGATTCAAGGGGCATCATAATTAAAGCACTCAGGCTTCTAATCATCCTGATGTATTACTTGGGAAACAGCAAAGCTCTCTGAAACCTATTGTGCCTTATTCTCCTTTGCTCACAAGCCACTCACCTGAACTACTGTGAGAGAGGACCTTCCAGAGCTGCTTGCTCACCCCTTAGAGAAGAACTCTTAAGGTATTAGCTTTTCAGGAAGGAACACTGAAAGCAGCACATTTCACTTGTGGTGGCAGAAACTGTTCATATATCCATGATTTTAGAATCACATAATTGATCCCTTTACAGACTCCTACGTAAACTGCTTGGAAATAAACTAGAATAGCCAACTAATGAAGAAATGAAGCCTACTGGGTTTTCTGTAAATTCACTAAAGATGGTTATTTGGAAGCCCCTTGTAGCCATGTGATTATCTCCTTATACTAACAGCCTCTAGAAAAGCCCTTCCCTGAATGCATTTACTGGAATATTTCAGGGCTTCCTATGAAAAAAAAAAAAAAAAACAACCACAAGTGATTATTGTGGGTTGAAAGAAATCCTGGTTTATATTATTCACATATGCTCTTTACAACCTCAGCTGGCAGGGGCCCATCTGCAGGGATTCCAAACAGATTATTTCCCTATCTTGGAGAAGAGAATGAAGAAAAATGTAAAACATAGACATAGCTTAATAAGTGCATGCAGCACCAGACAGGGAAACTACTTTGCTTATTTTCATTCCAGAAACTATTCTTATTTGTGCAACAGGAAAAAAAAAAAAAAAAGAAAAAGAAAAGAAAAAGAAGAAGGAAAAAAGAAAAGTTATTTTGGAGGAAATCTAGAGAAAGCAGCACAGGAACTCAGCTGAATATAACTCCACAGTGCTCAATCCTCTCAAAGACATGGTGAAGAATAATTTAGATGTATGGCATGATTAATACAGCTTGATCCAAAACATGACTTTTAATACTGGCATAGCATTAAACACTGTCAGCATAATGAATATTAGTGCAGAACACAAAGCCTCCTCTCCTCTATTCAGTTGCCACAGGCTGCAGCATTGCATTGCATTGCAATAGTCAAGCTACTAGTTCAGATTTCAGTTTTCCTGCTTTTAAGAATTCAGTAGGAAGCACATTTATTTATTTTATTTTATTTTATTTTATTTTATTTTATTTTATTTTATTTTATTTTATTTTACCTGCTCAGACTCCCTGTGCCCTTGTAAGTAGCTGTGTGCTACTTGCATTCCTTTTTGCCCACTTTTATTTCCATCACAGTAAGGGCTGATGTACTTCTCAAAAATCTACTTTACTCTGCATGGTTTCTGTTCTGCAGAATAGGATTCAGCTCAAGAGCTGGCCCCATGTTGTCCATTTGGGATCCTCTTCTCAGGAATAAATCCTGGTCTTTGGCTTTCTTATACTTATTTTTCCTAACACAAGAAAGAGTTTAGCTAGGAGGCTATTTATAAGAACCAGCTGTGATATTTTCATCTAAAACCACGAACCATAGAATGGTTTGGGTTGGAAGACACCTTAAAAATCATCTAGTTCTAAGCCCCCTGACATGGGCAGGGACACCTCCCTCTAGCCCAGATTGCTCAAGGCCTCATCCCAGCTGGATGTGAACACCTCCAGGGAGGGAGGATCCATGACATCCCTAAACAACCTATTCCAGTGTCTCAGCACTCTCATTGTAAGGAATCTCTTCTTAATATCCAATCTAAGCTTACCCTCTTCAAGTTTTAATCCATTCTTATCCTACAAGAAAGCTGGGGAGGGACTTTTTAGGCTATCAGGTAGTGATAGGACTGGGGGGAATGGAATAAAGCTGGAAATGGGGAGATTCAGACTGGATGTGAGGAAGAAGTTCTTCCCCATGAGAGTGATGAGAGCCTGGAATGGGTTGTCCAGGGAGGTGGTTGAGGCTCCATCCCTGGAGGTGTTTAAGGCCAGGCTGGATGAGGCTCTGGCCAGCCTGATGTAGTGTGAGGTGTCCCTGCCCATGGCAGGGGGGTTGGAACTGGATGATCCTTGTGGTCCCTTCCAACCCTGACTGATTCTATGATTCTATCCCTACAAGCCCTTGTAAAAAATCCCCTCCCAGGATCCTTGTAGCCCCCTTCAGGTACTGGAAGGCTGCTGTAGTGTCTCCCTGAAGCCTTCTTCTCTCCAGACTGAACAGCCTCAACTCTCAACTCACAAAGGGCTTTGAAACAGAGTTATGTGGAATACATACACCTACCCCTGGCTGCCCCACAGCCTGTCTGAGGGAGGACTTCTTAGGTTGTTTTGAGTTCCCTCAGGTCAAAAAAAAAAAAAAAGCATCTTAACACTCAGCCACAAGCCTGGCCTCTTGTACTTGCATTTCAAGTGCTGAACTGCATTTTGAGCAAAGTCCAATAGGTATGATTTGCTGTTCCGTACAGAGAAGAGATGCTATTTCTCTAAATACCAGGAGAAGTACTTTTCATTTAGGACTTTCAGAGCCCAAAACCCCAGCAGGTTGCCTATAATCTGCCTTAGATGTGAAAGATTTCTGTTATTCATAGCACAGGGGTAGTAGCAGCTGCCAGCATTGTCTGAAGCACTGGACTAACAGTATGAATATAGAAAATTATGGATAATGGGAAAGCAGTTTTGAAATCCAAGAGAGATAATCACCGTTAGTGCTTGTGGCAGATCAGAGGTATAGCTCAACAAATGTTGAGCAGAATTGATTTTAACACAAACAGACAATAGTAGGGGCTAGAGTTTTAGTGGAATTTAAGCAGCTAAAAGTGCAGATGGCCACATGGCTGCATTTAAATGTGCCAAACTACAATTGGCAGCAGCTGGAGGTAGGAAACTTCAAGCTTGGAACAATACCACTAATCACCTACATACCTTTAGAAATCTGGCCTTATCTAATGAGTTAAGAGTATTTCACCTGCAATCTGTTTCTACCTTGCTTTATCCACACACAAATGCCAGCTCTGAAATAAAGCTTTTCGCCCACTTGACATGCCAGTGAAAAGGTGGCTCAAGGCTCTGCTTAGGGAGGGGAAAAAAACCAAAAGCAGCCTGAAAACAGGACAGGTCTGTATGAGAACTGTAGGTATCCAAGAGAATCTGGTCTAAAAAAAAAGAATCTAGCCTAAAAAAAAGAATCTAGTAAAAAAAAAAAAAAGAGTCTAGTCTAAAAAAAGAGTCTGGTCTAAAAAAGAATAATCTAACCTAAAAAACCCTTTGCTGACAAATATTCTGCCCACAAACACACTCTGCTCACAAGCAGCATCTCTCAGACATGACCTAGACTACATGCACATTAGCAGCATGCTATAGAACTCTGAGTGAAGAATGGGTTTTTGCCCATGGATCACTGCCTGCCCGCTGCTTTATTTATGCAGTATGACTCCACTTAAGTGTGGCAGCACTGTTCTCAACTGCAGTCTCACATATAAAGAAGGATGTGTAGAGGTGGTGCTTTGGGACATGGTTTAGTGGCCATGGTGGTGTTGGGCTGATGGCTGGACTCAGTGATCTTGGAGGTCTTTTCCAACCCTAATGATTTCATGATCATAGAACCATAAAGGTTGGAAAAGACCTCTGAGTTCATCAAGTTCAACCTTCTACCCCACACCTCCATGGCTACTAGTCCATATCCTGAATTACCACATCTACTTGTTTTTTGAACACCTCTAGGGATGGTGACTCCACCATCTCCCTGGGCAGCCTTTTCCAATGCCTGACCACTCTTTCAGTAAAGACATTATTCATAATATCCAATTTAAACCTCTCCTGGTGCAACTTGAGGCTATTTCCTCTTGTCCTGTGTTAGTTTGGAGAAAATGCCAACACCAACCTCATCACAACCTCTGTAGAGAGATAATAATGATCATAGAATCAGTCAGGGTTGGAAGGGACCTCAAGGATCATCCAGTTCCAACCCCACTGCCATGGACAGGGACACCTCACACTACAGCAGGTTGCTCAGAGCCACCTCCAGCCTGGCTGCAAAAACCTCCAGGGATGAGGCTTCCACCACCTCCCTGGGCAACCTGTGCCAGTGTCTCACCACCCTCATGGTGTGAAAGGATAATAAAACATATATTAAAGCTGTGTCAACCCTCTCAGCCATGTCAATTTCTAAGCACAGAATAGAAAGTATTATGCTCACTGAAGGATTTTATTATCAATAAGTCCTTTCAATCCACCTTTTTTTTTCTCCTGAAGTTGTTCTTAAAGTGGCCAAGCCCATATGCCAAGTTCACATGCCCCACCTTCACCCTTTCAGTAAGGCAGCCTAGTTTTGCATCAGATCTTTAATTTCTTCACTGCTTTTCTATATTATTGTTAAATGCTTCCCATGCAACAGATGGCAATATGAAATGACAACTTGAAATGTAAAGCCTTCACTGACTCACACACAATTAAAGAGGTATTTAAAGAGAAGCAGCTCAACAGTGTTTGGAAAAGAAAAGAAAAAAAAATATATATAAAAACCAGTCTGGTACTTGTTTGGGGCTCAAAGCAATTGCATACACCTTTCATTGTGACTCTGTAGAAATATTCTTCACCTTCAAATAAAAATTAGCTCTAAGATTACTTTGTATAAAAATTTAATCTGAAATGGAAGGCCATTTCCCATCTTAATAACTTTTTATTTGCCCTTTTTTTTTTCTTGTTTTGTTTTGTTTTTGCTTCCTAGCATAGGTTGCAGAGGAACATTTGATTAATTTGTGTTGTCTGTGAGTCAGGCTTTTAACCTCTGGGAAAGCTCTAAACTGTTTAAAAGCTTACAGCCTTAAAACAGATTGTCAGAAGAAACTTAAACTAAATAGAGGTCAACAATCTGAGGTTGTTTTAGCTTTTGCAGGGAGCAATGGATGCTCACTGGACAGACTATTTTTTTGTTGGCTGGTTACACTTAATCAGTTAAACCATCTGCTCTTTGAATGCAGAACAGCCTTTGCTGGGACTTCTGGAAGTGGACACATGCTGTAAGCAACCCAGGAAAAAGATAGGCTAAGAGAGGTGTAGATTTCCAGGAGGAAGGGCTATGGTTGGGGCTTCCCAGGGCTCCCAAGCAGAGGAGAAGGGGGTGAGGGGGTGCTGAGAACCACATGAATCTTAGTCTACAAGAAAGCTGGGGAGGGACTTTTTAGGCTATCAGGTAGTGACAGGACTGGGGGGAATGGAATAAAGCTGGAATTGGGGAGATTCAGACTGGATGTGAGGAAGAAGTTCTTCCCCATGAGAGTGGTGAGAGCCTGGAATGGGTTGTCCAGGGAGGTGGTTGAGGCTCCATCCCTGGAGGTGTTTAAGGCCAGGCTGGATGAGGCTCTGGCCAGGCTGCTCTAGTGTGAGGTGTCCCTGCCCATGGCAGGGGGCTTGGAACTGGATGATCCTTGTGGTCCCTTCCAACCCTGACTGATTCTGTGATTCTGTGATTCTATGTTTCTATGATTCTATGATCCTATGATTCTGTGATTCTATGATTCTATGATTCTATGATTCTATTCTATGTGCTCTTGAAGCTCAGCCTCAAGTCTTGTTTGTAACAGTACCATACAGAAGCACTCCTGGTTTGGTGCAGATTGGATGTGGATGTGCAGTTATACTGACAGCTGCAACTTGAAGTCAGGTCTCATCTCAGGGTTAATGCTACTTTCAAAGTATTCTGGGATGCATTAAGAAGAGTGTTGTTGGCAAGCTAAGGGAGGTTCTTTTGCCCCTCTGCTCTGCCCTAGTGAGGCCCCATCTAGTGAGCTGGGTCCAGTTCTGAGCCCCCCAGTTCAAGAAAGACAAGTAACTGCTGGACAGAGTCCAGTGGAGGATTAAGGGATTGGAGCATCACTTTGAGAAGGAAAGGCTGAGAGATCTGGGGCTGTTTAGCCTGGAGAAGAGCAGATTGAGAGGGGATTTTCTCAGTTCTCATTAGGAGCTAAAGGGTAGGGGCATGAGGATGGGGCCAGACCAATTACAGTGGTGCCCAGTGACAGGACAAGGGGCAATAGAACCCAGGAGGTTCTAACATGAGGACATGAGGAAAACACCAGGTGGCTACCCAGAGAGGTTGTGGAGTCTCCATCTTGGGAGAGATTCCACATCCATCTGGACATTGTGACCCTGGGCAAGCTGCTGTGAGTGCCCTGCTTTAGCAGTGGGGCTGGACTGGATGATCTCCAGAGGTTCCTTTCACCATGCTGGGATTCTGCAGTAGAGCTTTGCCTGGTTTTCCCTGTCTTCCCCATCCTTCCTCCCCTGCTTCAAACTGCAACCAAAGTGAACTTCAGTCATGATACAATTTTCTTTCTCATTTGCTTAGGAGCACATTTGCAGGGAAACAATCAAACCAAGACAAAGTTAAAGGAAACAAGCTGCACAATTTCACATTCAAGGGGAAAAAAAATAAAAAGGAATAAAAGAAAGAAATCCACTATGCAAATTAGAAAGAATTTCTGTTTCTCACTGCAGAGCAGTACAGAACCTCCATGTCAATAGAAGAGGAAAAATCTTACTTCCCAAGGGCAAAGCATTCCAGTTTAACGGAGGAGCCCTTCGCTGCGTAAGTTGTTTCTGGCAAACGAACTTCAATCTTTGGCTCGTACTCCCCCATCACACCTGTTGAACATCAGAACAGCTAGCACTCCAGTGGAGCCTGAGACCTGTCTACTACAACAGAATTCCAGTGCTGAGCAGAAATAGATCATGCAAGCAGTCAGCCAAAGCTGGGCACCAAAATATTGAATTGTACCAGTGTGAGAGCTGAAATCCCCTTCCCACACCCACAGTAACCAGGCTAGCTCAGTCTGGAAGCAAATGCAAGTAGTATTTACAAGCAAATCCACAATCTATGATGCAATGCAATGAATCTGTACAAATAGACACTAGTCACAACATTTACAATTATGTACAATCAACAGAAAAACACAACCAAGCTCCCTTTGCTTCCCCCAAGGGGCCTCCCCCCAGCCAGAAGGTGTCCCCCCAGACCCCCCTGGCAGAAGGCAGAGAGTCAAGAAGCAGAGAGGATGTTAGACTGAGCTTGTCAAGGTCAGTGTGTTATCTTCAGCCAGAAAAGGAGTCAGACAGAAGCCCAGCAAGCTGAGAACTGCCCAACCCCCCAACCTTGTTTTGAGTAGAGATTCTTAAACATTTCTATCTCTCCAACGCAAGTGTTTAGAACAATCATTACTCGGCTTTCTTACACCCAATAGTGATTTATTTACATTCTTCAGCTTTCTCTGCTCACACTTTGTGAAGAAAAATTAAAAAGACAGTCTTAAAACCATCACACCAGTGTAAAAGAAAAATTGTAAAGCCTTTTGTTCCATCCATGGCAAGCAAAACATGATGTCTGTGGAGCAGGTTTAGCCTGCTGGGTGGAATTCAACCTTAGGTGAGGTCTTTGAGTTCTATGCATTTGAGAGCTGAAGAGCTTGGCTTTAAGTTCTACAAGTGTGTGACATGTGGGCTTTAAGGTTTTGGAGATAATTTAGGGGTTCAGACCTGTCATTGAGCAATGGTTTTAGCGTTGGACACTTCACTGAGAGGTGACTTTTTGGAATACTGAATAGATTGTGTCTGCTGTGGAGATGTGGTGCTGAGGGACATGGTTTAGTGGTGACCTGGCAGTGCTGGGTTAATGCTTGGGTTTGGTCTTAAAGGTTTCTTCCACACAAAATGATCCCACGATCCTGGGTGCAAGAGAGAATTGTGGAACTCTGTGTCCAAAGTGCTTGTAAACCACTGGAAACATCTTTAAAGCACCCAAGTGTGAGCTCCAGGCATGAGAAAACCTGCTTTAATGAGATGTCATGGTTGCTTTTGAAGATCTGGCTCCACATCTGATAAACTGCAGATCATTTCTTATCAGCTTAGGACAGATCCTACACTGAAATTTAACTGATTCTTATTTGATATTTAACAGGGATCTGGCTAACATTCCACACACAATTTCCACTGTTGCCTTAGAGGCTGCTTGTTTAGGACTCGATCCAGAGGAGATAACGAGCTTGAGAAAACAAGTTTGAGAAAAAAAAAAAAATAGAATAGAGTGATGAGAAGGAAGAAAATAGAAAAGATCTGAAGTATTTACACTGACAGTCCCAAATTCTTAACTTCTGAGTTGTGAGTTTGCTTTGGGTGATCCAATTAAATATGTTACAAGGCAGCACAGATTCACAGTGGGAATATTATTCTGTACTGGACAGTGGAGTTTTATTTATCTCAGGAACATAGCTCTATAGTGACTTCTGTTAGTGATTGCTGCCACTGCTTGGCAAACACTACGAGTATATTGAAATTTAGGTGAGCAAACTTACAAAAGAAACTCTGGGCAAAGCTTTCCCAGGTATATATTGCTCCCTCTGAACATTTAATTAGAAGTGTTGCCAGAAAGACATTTGTATATGTGTGGGTGAGTTTCTCGATGACTCAAGCTTGAAACAGCTTTCTAGATTTGATGCTTGAGCTGTACCTACGTTATCAATTTAGAAAGCTCCTCCAGATTTAAGCCTCCACATGGCCAGCCAGAAGATGAAAAATATTAACACACCATTTGACATTCTCTTGCTATTTTTCAATGATATTGAGCACTGCTTGCTTTGCATATCTTCAGCTCCTCACCCCTCTCCTGACAGCTCAGATCTCAGCCCAGCAGAACATGTGGGGAACCGGACAGGAAAGCCTTAAACCTCCATGAGGATGCTTCCAGTGACTGGAGGTGGACCTGCTGCATGCTTTCAGCCAAGCTCACCCAAGACAACTCACCATCAGTGCGGAGAGTGAGGGGAGTTGGTGGTCCCCATACAGTTTGCTCTGCTTTGGGATTGGTGACCACGCAGGTGTAGTTGCCCACATCTGATGGCTCCACTTTGGCGATGTACAGATTCCCTGTCTCCTGCGAGACAAAGCGGCGCCCGTCCTCCTGAACGTGCAAGGTGCTGTCGTTGAAGGTCCACGTGTAAGATAAGTCTAGAAAACACCAGACACACATCATGTATCCTTTAGGGGATCATCCACTTCCTGACAGTGCTGAAGTGCAATGTTGCCAGCTGAAAGCATGAGCCACTTATAGGGCAAACCGCTGGGGAAGCACAAATTAGCAAAGGCAAGGTAAGCATTGCTTTAGTTTTAAACTCATTCTCAGCCACTTCAGAAGGTCAGGAAAGTTTCTGTCCCCTGCTGCCTTTCATTTCCCTGCTCAGGTTATTTTTAAGTAGGAATGGCAGTGCCACAATGCAGGAGAAAGCTGCTTTAGTAAATAATTTCTGTTCATAATGCTCTGAACGTCCAGAGAGCCAATTGCTGGTCACAGTGCTGCATCTCCTTTCTTCACTCTGAGTATGGAAAACAGAAACCAGTAACATAAATCTTGGTCATCACATTCTTACAACCAAGGGGAGCTCATCTGCATGTAAATATTTTGGAGAGTACATAATGTTTTATTCTACTGCACATTTGACCCTTCTCATCTTCCATGCTTGCATCTGTTCTGTGTTTGTCCTAACTTCCTGACTCTCCTCTGCCTCTGTCTTGTATTTCCATTGAGGGCTTCACAATGCATAGCTGAAGGATGAGCCTCTTGAGATTTAACAAGCCTGAGTGCAAGGTCCTGACCCTAGTCTGGGGCAAGTCCCACTGTCAATACAAGCTAGGGGATGAATGGGTAGAAAGCAGCCCTGCAGAGAAGGACTTGGGGGTGCTGGTGGATGAAAAGCTGGACATGAGCCAGCACCATGTGCTCACAGCCCAGAGTCAGTTGTGTCTTGGGATGATCCCCAGCAACAGAGGCAGCAGGGGGACAAGGGGATTCTGCCCTCTGCTCTGCTCCCACCTGCAGTGCAGGGGACAGAACTGGACTCTTCAGCACAGGAGAGACACAGACCTATTGGAGCAGAGCCAGAAAATACTACAATAATGCTAGGGGGGCTGAAACACCTCTGCGGTGAAGACAGGCGGAGAGAGTTGGGGCTGTTGAGCCTGGAGAAGAGAAGGCTCCAGGGAGACCTTCTTATGACCTTCCAGTACGTGAAGGGGCTGATCAGAAAGCTGAGGACAGACTTTTGAGCAGGGCCTTTTTGTGACAGGACAAGGGAGGATGGGTTTAAACTAAAAGAGGGAGATGGAAGAAATTCATCTACTGTGAGGGTGGTGAGACACTGGCTCAGGTTGCCCAGAGCGGTGGTAGATCCCCCATCCCTGGAACCATTCCAGATCAGGTTGTTTAGGGCTGTGACCAACCTGCTCTAGCTGCAGATGTCCCTGCCAACTGCAGGGGGTTTGGACTGGATGAACTTTAAAGGTCCCTTCCAACTCAAGATGTTCTATGAATGTTTATTTATAATCTAATTTAAGACTGATTTATTTGACTAGCCCACCCTGGACCCACACATCTCCAAACCCAGCTTGTCATCCCAGAACCTTGCTTCTCTGAAGGCCTTTTTGACCAAGCCTTGTCACAAAGTCCTCAGCAGCACAGCGAGTGGGTTCAGTGTCTCCAACCCAGCATGCTGCAGACATGAGTTCACCCAAGGTGTCCCACCAGCCCCATGCTGTGGCTGCTCCACATCCCTGCCAACACCCAACAGCCAGAGCAGAGCTGAAATTCCGTCTTTAACAAGGCACAGTAAATCAGAACTTTCAAAATCTACCAGTTTAGCTTTCCTTAATTAAATGCATAATTCATAAGCTAACAGTGTGCTGCCAACAGCTTCATTTCTACACATTTCCCCCATCAACAAGCCCATTTGAAAAGGATTATTTATGTTTCTTTCCCCCCTCCCCACCTCAGTTACAACATGGAGACAGTATGGTAATAAGTCTGCAAACTCCAGTAGTTTTGTGGAGTTTTATGTTATCATCTTCTAACATTTTAGGACTCTCATTAGAAGTGATGCATCTCCAGGGAGCAATCAATGACACTTGCTGTACTTGGCTAAATCCTGCAATAAGCTCTGGTTTGATGCAGTTTAACGCTAGACTTTTTTTTTTTTTCTTTTTCTCTTCCCCTCCTTTTTCTCTTTTTTCTCTTTTTTCTTTTTCTCTTTTTTCTTTTTCTCTTTTTTCTTTTTCTCTTTTTCTCCTTTTTCTCTTTTTTCTCTTTTTTCTTTTTCTCTTTTTCCTTTTTCTCTTTTTCTTCTTTTTCTCTTTTCCCTCTTTTTCTCTTTTCCCCCTTTTTCCTCATTTTTCCCCTTTTTCTCTTTTCCCCCCATTTTCTCTTCTTTCCTTTTTCTCTTTGTTCCCTTTTTCTCTTTTTTTCCTTTTTCTCTTTCCCCTGTTTTTCTCTTTTTTCCCCTTTTTCCTCCTTTTTCCCCCTTTTTCCTCTTCCCCCCCCTTTTTCTCTTCCCCCCCTTTTTCTTTCTTCTCTTTTTCTTTTTTTTTACTTTTTCTCTCTTTTTTTTCCTTTTTCTCTTTTCTCTCTTTTTCTCCTTTTCCCCCTTTTTCCTCTTTTCCCCCCTTTTTCTCTTTCCCCCATTTTCTCTCCTTTCCTTTTTCTCTTTGTTCCCTTTTTCTCTTTTTTCCTTTTTCTCTTTTCCCCGTTTTTCTCTTTTTTTCCCTTTTTCCTCTTTTTTCTCCTTTTTCTATTTTTTTCTCTTTTTCTCTTTTTTCCCCTTTTTCTCTTTCTTTTCCTCTTTTTTTCTTTTTTTTCCCTCCTAGTCTACAACAATACCTGAAGATGCAACAATTGCAGAAATAATGTGAGACAAACCCCTGTGTGCACACATACACCTGCAGACACAGGAGATAAAAGCACTGTGTTTGCACATTTACACATCCATGTGCTTTTAGGTATCTGAATAAAGCAAATATTCACAGGAAAAATACCCACCAAACCCCTGAAGATGGCTGGGGGTTTCCTTTTGGGAAGATCAGCCTAGAGCCAGATGTAAGTGATGTAACCATGACCTCACAGAACACCTCTGCTATGAGGATAAACTGAGGAAGGTTGTTCAGCCTAAAGAAGAGAAGACTCCAGGGGGACCTTAGAGTTGCCTTCCAGTACCTGAAGAGATCCTACAGGAAGGCTGCAGAGGGACTTTTCATGAAGGTGTCCAGAGACACGACAAGAGGGAATGATTTGAAGGTGTGGAGAGCAGGATTAGACTGGAGCTGAGGAAGGAGTTCTTCAGTGTGAGGGTGGTGAGACTCTGAAACAGGCTGCCCAGGGAGGCTGTGAATGCCTCCTCCCTGGGGGTGTTCAAGGCTGGGTTGGATGAGACCTTGAGCAGCTGTCTAGTTGAGAGCTATCCCTGCCTATGGCAGGAAGGTTTAAGTAGATGATCTCTGAGGTCCCTTCCAACCTAGGCCATTCCATGATTCTATGACCTGATGTGTCTTCCAGAGATTTATTACATAGAGACAATGTAAGGCATAAAGTTTGATGACTGTAGCCTGGCTGGACAAAGAGACCAAAGTGCTTGGTGTGGTGAACACCTTGGTTCCAACTCATTACCTGATGTTCTCTAGCCTGCAAGTTAGGGACTGTAAACAAAACTCTGAAGATTTTCAGGGTAAATCATCTATGTTAAGTCAAACGTTATCTTGCCAACTTGAGATTTCTGTGGAAGAAATACCTTGGATCTGCAGGTTCCTCAGTTTTCATGAGAACACCTGAGGGCTGGTGCCCTGATATCCCTTTTTGTGAGAGATGGAAACTTTGCTTTCCTCCTCACATACACCTACCCAGAGGCACCTCAGAGCTTATGTGCAACAAAACTGCTCCACATGGTTGAACCTGAGAGTTGGCTGCCCAGATTTCTGTGACAGTCTACCCAATGAGAAACAGGAGGGAATATTAAATGCAAGACAGTAGGCAAAAGGAGTTAGGAGGTTCCCTTCATAAAGTCAAATTCTGGTGCTGGCAGTTACAGGGCTGGAAAAAAGCACCATTCCACTCTAATATGGCATCTCCATACCAAACAAAACACCAAATGGATGCCCACAAAGGACCTTTGAAGTATCTTATGGCTTGCAATCAAAAGCCCCAGATTCTTGCTGTAGGGCCTGGGGATGCAGCTAAATTCAGTGCAGGATACAGTATGCAAATTCTAGTAAAACCCTATTAAAACTAACTTTATGCAACACAGACATTCTTCATGACGTCAGCCTCTGAATTAATTAAGCAGTAAGAGAAAGTCAGTCCTTGTCTGTCCTGATTTCAGCTCTCAGGGGGCTCCAGTTGACTTCATCCTCTGAAGTTTCTGTTACTCGCTCCCTGCCTGTATTCCACCATTGCCTTAGGGCCTCCTGATGAATTTTCCCATTAACTGGGAACATGTTCAGGCCCCTCCTTTGCATGTTTCAATCCTTTTTCCCCCCTCAGTAGAAGGAATATAAACACTCCTACTCATCTAACTCCAGGTTCATCATCACCGATCTGCAGGTCCTACTTGCCTAGAGCCTACTTCAGCTCCACTAAACTCTGTGGAAACCTTCATTTTAATTGACTTCAATGGGATTTGGATGAAATCCTAAGAGAAAGGAACCAAAGTGGGGAAACCAAGCTTTTTTTTTTTTTTTTTCATTCCCCCCCCCCCTCCTCCCCCACTTCTATAGTAGAATACCCTTAGACAACGTTTAGACATCAACAGGTGCAGTAGGTTGGAAAATCTAATGCTGTGTTATAAGAAAAAGCTACAAAGACTTAACCATTCCCATTTTGGGTCACTGAGAGTGAATCAGATGGGTAGCAAGCCTGTTGAACTAGCAAAACAAAGCAGCATGGCATCACTTGTAGGGTTAGGGTCATTTGCCTGAGTAAATTAGCAGCTGGGATGGGTCTGGTGAAGGCAGTAAAGGCATAGAAGGAAGATTGTAAAGACAGCAACCTGCTGCTGAAGTGCAGCTTAAATGAATCTGAAAGTGACTGCTGGCAGCTATTTTATGAAAGAATAAATGTAAAGAGACAATTATTTTTGAGTTTATATATATATATATATATATATATATATATATATATATATATAAATAAATAAGCTTTCCATTTAACCATGAGATTTCTGACACAAGCAGTAGTGGAGATCAGATTTCAGCACACCCTTGAAAGCCTCAGAATGGTTGAATTTCACAGCCTGCTATGAAAGGATTTAGCATAAAAGGTCTTAGCTGTTATCCACACCAAAGAGTTTTCTGGGCTTTTTCCCCCTCCATCTCTTTCTTTGGTGGATGAGAAGCTCAACAGGAGCTGTCAATGTGCACTTGCAGCCCAGAAAGCCAACCAGAGCCTGGGCTGCATCAGGAGAAGTGTGGCCAGCAGGTCAAGGGAGGTGATTCTCCCCCTCTGCTCAGCTCTGGTGAGACCCCACCTGGAGTACTGCATCCAGTTCTGGAGCTTCTATTACAAGAGGGATCTGGACATGCTGGAAGGTGTTCAGAGAAGGGCCACCAGGATGAGCAGAGGGCTGGAGCTCCTCACTTATGAGGACAGACTGAGAGACTTAGTACTGTTCAGTCTGGAGAAAAGAAGGCTCTGAGGTGACCTTCTTGTGGCCTTCCAGTATCTCAGAGAGTCTACAAGAAAGCTGGGGAGGGACTTTTTAGGCTATCAGGTAGTGACAGGACTGGGGGGAATGGAAAAAAGCTGGAAGTGGGGAGATTCAGACTGGATGTAAGAAAGAAGTTCTTCCCCATGAGAGTGGTGAGAGCCTGGAATGGGTTGTCCAGGGAGGTGGTTGAGGTCCCATCCCTGGAGGTGTTTAAGGCCAGGCTGGATGAGGCTCTGGCCAGGCTGATATAGTGTGAGGTGTCCCTGGCCATGGCAGGGGGGTTGGAACTGGATGATCCTTGAGGTCCCTTCCAACACTGACTGATTCTGTGATTCTATGATTTTTATTTTCCTTTGTGCTGTAACCTTCCCTCTGGAGTAACCACTTTTCATATGATCTTGAAGATGAATCAACATACCAGAAGCAAGGGAGTAGAGATCTTTTTTTTCCCCTATAACAGATGAATTACCCCCATTTTCCTATTGCAGTTTTCACTAGAGTTAATGGGATGGGTTAGAAAAATAAATGCCAGGTAAAACTACATAGTGGGGCATAAGGAGAGGGGGGGCTGGGGAAGGGAACCCTTTTGAGATGTTCATTGATCACATGGAGCCATTCTGTCTGGCAAGGAGCAAATTGGAGCAATCTTGGGTGAGTCTTGACTCAGTGGTGCTTTAGATACAGACAAACAAGCAGAATTTGGTCCTGGATTTTGATCTTTTTTAATCCATAAAATATTGCTTGCAGTAGAAGCTGAGCTTGTTCCAAAAGCAGATAAAAAAAAAACTATGATTTATGCCCAGATTACCAAAAAAATTCTAACCTTATGAAGCTTTATACCCACAGAGAATCTTTCTCATATGTGGTCCTACAAATAATGATGCTGAAGGGCATGACTTAGCACCAGACTTGGTAGTTAGATAATGGTTGGACTTGATCTTGGTCTTTTCCAACCAAAATGATTCCATAATAATATAAAACTCAGAGCAGCATAAAAGTTTAGAGGTTTACTTGACAAAAACCAGCAATAAAACATTTATTCATTTAATTTCTCCCCTCAATGTTTTTAATTTATCAGCGCTGTGCCAAGTTGTTTTCTAAGACAAGCTTTCTAACTGCTTATCACCTTCAGGTAATTAATTGGTTTGGTGTTTTGTTTTGTTTTGTTTTTTTTAGTAATTCTAACTATGGTATAATAAATGTCACAGTACTGCTCCTTTTCACATGTGCAGCTGATTAGTCCCAGCCCAAATTAACCTGTGTGAGCACTGAACACTGGAAAATGGTATTTACACTCAAAATAATGATCTCAGTGGTGTTATTGTGTCCATCAGAAGATGTCTTGGAGGACACAAAACTTCCTTTACTTCAAAGAGGCTACTCATCAGTGGAAAGGTCATTAATGTCAACTTTATTATGCACATGCCAGAGCATAAACTACTTATTTTAGTAGCTCTGCAGTCCTGGGGTGTGCTTGGGTTTGTTTGGGTTTTATGTTTTACCCAAGGCAGGTGACTACTTGGTGCCAATCTCCTTTCTCAACCCAGAGGTCCCTCCAAATTAGGCTAACTCCATCACAACTTCCAGCCAAGCACTGCCAGTGGGCAAGTCCTGTAGCTTGGGCAAGCAGGAGAACATTGGCTATGCCTGTCAGCCCTGAGCTCTTTCTTTCAGAGCACAGCTGAGAGGGAAGAAGAGCAGGTGATAATCACTGCTGTTATATCAGTCTAAGGGAATGTAACATTTCAGTGCCTTTCTTAAGCCCAAGCAAATTCAGATCAATATTGCTCGTTCTGCAGGAGAACAGCTACAGGCTGGTCTCAGGGAAGAAACCTCCCCCCTCCTGCCAGAGATGGCAGGAAAGAATTAAAGATTCATAGGAGCCTTGAGAAATAGGAGCAGGGAGAGAAAGGGATGTTAAACCCATGACTAAGAGACTCAGTTTTACAGAGGAAGACACACTTCAAACCTTCATTTTAAGATTATGCATTTTACCAAGCAGGCTGTTTAACATGAAATGCAGAAGCAACCTGAGGCAGCAGAAGCCAAAGACCCTTTTAGATAAGAGGCAGCACTTCTAGCCTCACCCTATGCTTTCCACTGCCAGTTTCCTCTGCCCTGCTTCCCAGTGCACAGCTCCCTCTCCACCCTTCTGCTGGGTGGACATGTTTTCCCCATCTCTGTGCTGAGGATTTGGGCTACTGCTGCAGTAAGCAGGTCCACAGGGCTCCTGATTCCTTAGGAGTGCTTTGTTTCCATGATACAGCCTTGGTGCCCTAATGCCAGCATAGAGAATGCCTACAGACTCAGCAGCCCAGCTGCAAACCCTGGCAGCTCCTGTGCACAAGAAGATGCAGCAGCACAAGTGATCCCTGCTGCTCCTAACAAGATTAGCAACTTCCTTAAAGCTCTGAAGGGAGCCACCTTGAAAGAGTTTGGCTTTGCATCAGGCTTTGCTTCTAAAAAAAGAAATGAGCAGCAGCCTGCCCCCCAAGTCTTGAGCCAAGTATTACTCTTTAGGCAGCAACTTCATCGAGGTCAGGTCAAGTTCATATGTAACTAGAGAAATGGAGCCTCCCTACATGACTTCCTTTACCTTGGAGCTTTTATAAAGTGTCATTTGGTGATAAGAAAACAATATTGCATGTTGATTGGGGAGGGGGAAGGAAAACAACAAACAGCTGACCTGAAGAACTTCAGCTTGTGAAAGGACACAGCTCAGAGAAAGAACTGGAGCTTGCTTTCTCACCCCTGCATCCCTGAGCCTCACTAACAAGCAGAGGAAAGTCACAGGCTGAACTTTGTAAGGTGTGTTAATGAGCATCATAAATAACAGCAGCAGAGGCTGGTGCATAAATAGGCAAGGAGGGGCTGGGTGAGGAAATGAAGTGTTTGGGTCAGGGCAGGATAACCTGGGGTAGGTTTGCTCCTGCTTTCAAAAGCTAATTGTAGGCTGTGGTTTGTTGTTCATTAATTGTAGCAAATTTTTAATGTCTTACTTGATTGAAAACACAAGAAAGGCTTTTAAGAGGTGGGCTGTTCCCTTTCAATTTTGTTTGATCGTTGCTAAAGGCACTCTTTGTTCATAGCAACATAGTGTAGGGTTTTGTTTGTGGTTATTGGTACCAGTGTGGCTCTCACAAGAGTCTGCAAGGACTTTGTTCTGTTGGGGCTAGTTTAAGGTTTAAAGCTGACATGAAAGCTGTTGGAGTAATGCTTTTGAAGTTTTTTTCCTTGTTTTTGTTTTTTTTTTTTTTTTTTCCATGCTGCCTGATATATTTCCTCTTCCCTATTCAAGTGAAAAAGTTGTTTCTTTTGTAGAAGAAAAAAAAGGGTTAGCAGTGCAGTCCCAGTTAGGAAGTGTGTATGCAAAAGAGAAAAAGGAGCAGCACAGTTTTTCTTGTCAACTATAAAAAAAGAATTTTAAATGCTGGGTTGGGGTTTTTGTTTGTTTGTTTTAAGATTTAAGTGTTTCACTGGACTAGGCTACCCAGAGAAGCTGTGGAGTCTCCTTCTCTGGAGAGATTCCAACCCTTCCTGAGCAACCTGCTCTGGGTGCCCATGCTTTAGCAGGGGATTTAGGCTGGGTGATTCTCAGAGGTCTCTTCCAAGCTTTACTGTTCTGTGAAATGTTTTGGGAGGTGGAGAATACGTAAAGCGTATTGAAAGGAGCTGAGGGGTCTAATGGTAACTGCAGAGCTTGTTTTCCTGTGAACCTAGCAGAAAGTTGAACTTCAGACTGTTTGTGATACAGACCTAGATAAGCTTTGCAATGTGTTGGTCTCTGCAGTGCAAATAAGAAGTGAAATGTTTCTCTAGATACTGTTCTAAGATACAATAGGTGGTAGTAATATTTTTGAGCTATTTAACCTATTCCTACTTGATGCTGTATGGGAAGAAACCTCAATTAATAAATATTAACTTGTTTTCTTGAGTTCTTGCTCTTCTGTCTCTTCTCTTCTCTTGGTAGAGACTTTCTAGGCTAGCAAGAAGGCAGACTGCTTTACCTATCCCAAAATAAGTATATTGGTGATGATTGCTTTGAATGACTGCTGTACAGATGTCTTGTATTTCCCTTCAGGTCAAAGGAAAATGAAGCCAATAAGCATCAGCACCAGGTTCCTTTTCCTTCTCTGTGATGCATGGATAAGGCCAGGTCTTGAAGTGACTCATCCTGGGGAAGGAGACAGCTGGTCTGCTAGGGAGAAGTGTCTGAAGGGCTGGATCCATCTTCTCTGTCTCCCTTGGGTGTCTTTTCCATGAGAGATAATCTCTTTCCAAGAGCAGAGTTAGTCTTTTCCAGCCAAAGAGTTTACCTCATCTTCTCACAAGAAACAGACAAAAAGTCTGCTCTGGTTATGGGCTGTATCTGCTAAGTTGGATAGGAAAGCCTAAGAGCAATCAGATTTCCTTATGTCTAGGACAAGTTATACAGCTTCTATTGCCTTAAGGTCAACATTACAGGCCTGGTAACTCTCTTACTACTGGTATATCTTCCAAATTCCTTGATATCCAATTCCCATCACATTGGAAGTACAGAACACTTGTTATGGAAGCTCTATGAAAGGCAAATAATCCTTTCTCCTGTTGGTGCTGCGAGTCAGAAGTTTCAGTTAAAAAGAACTCAAAATCCAATCTTTTTTTCTTTTTTTCCCAATAGAAACCAACCTCCTAAGCATCCTCAGCTGGTACACACCTTATCATAGCTCAGACTGTGTGCTTCATCCCCATGGCATGTAATTTTGGATCACAAATACAGGGTGTGTGGATGACAAAAGAAGTTGGTTTCTGGTCTCTGGAGACTTGTTATTTCAGATAATGTATTTTTCAGGCCTATTGGTCAGCAGCTCACATCTCCAGCTTAAGAAACACTGTGGCAAAGGCTTTGTTCATGGCTCCTGTTTTGTCAGTTCAATTAATCTGGGCTGAGCTCACTTCTTAAGTATTTATTTCTTCTGAATGCTTTCTTCTGCTCCTTCCTATTTGTCAAATCATAACTTTAACCTTACAGCAAGAGGGAAATATATAGCTCACTGACTCCAGTTGTCTTTCTGTCTGTCCCACTGATATATCTCAGGAGCTCTTTCAAGCCTTTTCTGCCCTTAAGGATCAGGTTTTGCTCCATCTCCTTGCTTACATACTGCTATCACGTGGCTGCAAACACAAGTCCTCTCCATTCAAGTCTTAAGGGCTTCCAATTGATTGATGGATTTCTCTACATCTCTGATATATTGCATCCTCTTTACAGATCACTATTTACCTTCTCATGGCAATCTGTTCTATAGCTCTGCTCCTTTAAGAAGGGTTGAGGAAACATTGCTGAAAGCAGGTCATGTTCATGTGAATGTGTGGATGTGACTCCTCTAAGATTTGCTGATTCTTTCAGTCCAGAACAAGGTCATTTGGTTATTATAGCTACTGATATTTCCTTTTTATTAATACAATTTGCATTTCCAGGATAAAGCTTCCAATCACTTTCAGCTAGGAAACCACAGATCTTCTTGATTCCCAAGATCTGAAGCAGTTTGGATCAGGGTTCTAACATCCTTGAAGATTTGTGAATGTTTATGGCTCAGAACTTAATAATGGGTGGGGTGAAAAAAAATTCTGGAAAAAAGTCCTTTAAGAACTTCTGACTTCTAGTAGGTACAAAAAGTGTTAATAACAAATGATGGCAGCAGTGTACACACATGCTCAAGCCTTTGCATGACTCTGTAAATGCTGGTGTTGGAGGTAGCAATACACCTACAAAGGGGGGGAAAGGAAAATTGTTCCCTATCATGTGCATTACTGGTTCATGTTCCCTGGATTTGACCTCATGCAAATGGGAGGCAGCAAAACCAGCCTTAAGGAGCAGTAGATAAAAGTGACCCTCCAATCAATCCCCCAAAATACCTCCCTTTCATTCTCTATCTGAAGCACTGAAAGTTATCTGTCAATGTGGTCTGATCAGACCTTTAAGCAGAGAGTTTACTTCTCCAGAAGTCCCTTCCAATCTAAACTTTTCTATGACTATTATGATTATCAGTAAGGAGAGAATGAGATTTTTTTGAAGAACAGAAGACAAATTTTCATGACTGATGTGTGAAATGCAGGATTCAAATTATGACATTGAAGTAGTAAGCACTAAATTAATAAATATTCTAGTTAAAGCTGAAGTGGTTTGGATGTAAAAGAGTTTCTCAGGGCTCTTCTCTGCCATTCCATAAGGGCAAAGGAGATAAGCAGTTATGCCATGGGCTAGGATGACGTGTTCTTGTCCCTCAAGTAACCAAAGAAGAATAAAAGGCCTCCCAAAATACCTTATTATGCCCTTCCAGTGTCTGAAGGGAGCCTACTTCAAGAAAGCTGGTGAGAGGCTTTTTAGGATGTCACGTAGTGGTAGGACTAGAGGAAATGGATCCAAGCTAGAGGAGGGGAGATTTAGATCACAAGTCAGCAAGAAGTTCTTCACCATGAGGGTGGAGAGACACTGGAACAGGTTGCCCAGGGAGGTGGTGGAAGCCTCATCCCTGGAAGTTTCTAAGGCCAGGCTGGATGTGGCTGTGAGCAACCTGCTCTAGTGTGAGATGTCCCCGCCCATGGCAGGGGGGTTGGAACTGGATGATCCTTGAGGTCCCTTCCAACCCTGACAAATCTATGATTCTGTGAAGCAGTGGGAAGCCCTGGTACCTTTCAAAGCACTTAAATCCACCCCCATACCCATCATGCACAAAGAAATGGTGCTGTTAATCCAGCAGGAAGCTTCATAGGCTGCTTCTCTTCAGCTACAGCAGCTGACGTTCAGGCCTTGCAATGCAGAGTCATTCAACCTACCTCCATAATGTGGTGGAGGACCACAGAGAAGAACCACTCCTTGTCCTTCTCTGACTGACACTGTGCTTCTTGGCTTTGTTTCAAAATGTTCAAGATCTTGAGAGAGAGAGAGAAGGAGAAAGCAAGACCCAGTTATTATCTGTTTGATTTATTCCTATCCATATCCCAAACTGCGCAACACTCCCATAACTCAGAAATGCATTTATGTATTCAACAGCATGATATCATCTCACTATGTGAGCATTTTTCTGTGTCCAGCCTAGTCTCTAGCCCTAGGTAATGAGCTCTCTATCCATAAAGCAGTTATACTCTGAGTTTGTAGTTACAACTCCTAATTGCAAAGCTGGTGTCACATCAAAGCAGGATGTTTGCTAGCACCGGCGATTGGAAATTATTCGACTCTGAAGCCATGCAAGTAGGAAAACAACCCAACCACAACAACCAAAACAGACATTTTTGTGTTGTTTCCTTTTGTTTTATAGATATAAAAAGCAGATGTGCTCTCCCATATTTACAAGAGATAATTAAACATCATCAGGACTCCCACAGAGTGCATGTTTAAACGCTGATAAAAAGTACATTGTACTCTTAACGAGTCTGTTTTGTCCTAAGCTTGCCTGCATGTGTTTTAATTGACTGCAACCAACCTGAGCACTGGCTTTCAAGGGGGGGGAAGAGGATGCTCTAAGTAGGAAATCTTGTGGTGGTTTAGGGATGTGTAAATGTGTCTGTGGTGATTTTTATCACAGCATATTAGAGGTTGGAAGGGACCTTGAGACATCATCAGGTCCAACCCCCCTGCCAGAGCAGCATCATTTAGGGTAGTCTGCACAGGAATGCATCCAGGTGGGGTTGGAAAGTCTCCAGAGAAGGAGACTCCACAACCCCCCTGGGGAGATGTGAGAGCAGAAGAGATGCTTGGAACAGCTCTTTACAGAGGCTTTGGCTAAATGCTGACTTCTTTTCCAGCAGAAGTAAGATCAGCAGCAAATCCTTGGTACTGAACTTGAAAATACAACTGGGACAGAAATTAGAAGTGCACATCACCCTTGTCTGCCAGTCCCCAAGGCCTCCAGCCTGCAGCACTGCCTTACAAATATTAATTCCTTTTCTAGCAGGGTTGTAACAGCTCATACCTCAAATTATTTAGGTCTCTGGTTCAAATCCTTGGTTATTGACCAAAGGAATCAAGTCACAAATACAGAATGGATGAATTGCCTAACACAGGTAAATTTAAGCCAAATTTCTGTGTTTTCAACAGTATCACAGTACATCAGAGGTTGGAAGAGACCTCAAGAGATCCTCAGGTCCAACTCCCCTGCCAGAGCAAGATCACTTAGGGTAGTCTGCACAGGAATGTATCCAGGTGGGTTTGGAAAGCCTTCAGAGAAGGAGACTCCACAACCCCCCTGGGCAGCCTGTTCCAGGGCTCTGTCACTCTCACTGTAAAGAAGTTTCTCCTCCTGTTGAGGTGAAATCTTCTATGTTCAAGTTTGTACCTGTTGTTCCTTGGCTTATTACTGTGCACCACTGAAAAGAGCCTGGCCCCCCTCCCCTTGACACCCACCCCTCAGATATTGATAGACATTGATCAGATCCCCTCTCAGTCCTCTCTATGGCTATTTCTTTTAATTTTTTTTTCTTTACCAAATGTTACACCACACTCCACCTCCTCTACTCTCTTTCAGATCACTGAGATGTGGAAGTACTGACAGCCTTGTTCTCTTTAAGGACCTCAATCACAAAGTGACACATGTAGATGTACTTTAAAATATGATTCTTCACACTCTGATCCAGCAAGGTGGTTGTAGTGTGGTGGGCTGAAATATCCCTCCCACGTGAACGACACCAGACTAGCTCAGTTTGGATGCAAATGCAGCTGTATTTACAGGCGGAAATTACAGTCTACAATGGAATACAATGGATATATACAAAATATACAGGATTTACAAATATGTGCAGTTAACAGAAACAGCACAAAACCCTCCTGGCCAAAGCCAGGAAAGCTGCCCCCCTGCCTCCTCCTTTCCTGCCTTTCCCAGGCCCCCCTGGCAGAAGGAAGAAAGCCAAGAAGCAGAGGGGTTGTTAAACTTAGCTTTCAGGGTCAGTATGCCAGTGTGTTATCTGTGAAAGAAAAGCCAGAAGGGAAACACAGTCTGAAAAACTCTGTTAGACTGCCCAGCAGAGAAGCACCAGACAGGCTAACAGACAGACTGCACTTTGTTTGGAGGACTGACTCTTAAACATTTCTCTCTCTCCAATGGGAGTGTTTAGAATAATCTTTATTTTGCTTTCTTACACCCAGTTGTGATTTATTTGCATTCTTTGACTTCTCTGCTCGAACTCTGTGAAAAGAAATAAAAGGCATAGCCTTAAAACCACCACAAAGAGGAAGGCTTACTCCTCTTTCTCAGAGCACTCTGGGAAATGATTGCTTGAAATACATCCAAAAATCTCTTTTAGTATCACAACTATCAGCTTGCCTTAAAACTCCTTATGCCTTCATGTGGCTAACTGCTTGCCTTAAGCTTATTTTATTTACCTTGCTGCAGGTTCTTGTTTCAAACAATTGTTCCATTTTTCATCAGCTGAACAACTGCATGATCCAGAGCTCAATAGAGAAACAATTCTCCTTGGTCAAAGCAATAATGATTACCACCTCTACAGGCTCAGCTATTTATGTCAATACATCAATTTTCTCCCCCTCAGTTGAACTTTACACAGTTAATTTTTCTTTCCTCCTCTTCATCTCCTGTATATTGGTCTCCTATGAAGACATTGTCTACTCAGAGGTGACTGAATTGAATTAGGCAGCTGTAGCACCTCCTTGTGCTGTCATAGCCACAATAGATGGTGCCTGTCAATACACTGAGAAAGTGTTTGAAACTCTGATGCTCTTTTAATTGCCTGCTGGCTAGACCTCTGCCTTGCAGTCTGGCTAGTCTGAAGGGACAAAAAAAAAAAAAAATGGGGGGCGGGGGGAGAAAGAAGGAAAAAAAAAAAGAAAGTTGAAAAAAGGAGAATAGATTTGGTTTTATTCCATCCTGTAATATTAATTGGAAATAAAAATAGTGGATGGTTGTAATAAGGCTAACTAGAGTTTGGATTTATACTTACAAGGAGCTTCCTGCTTCAGTCTTTAAGTCTGGGTTTATTTGTTAACTTGTTTGAAAATCCAGTCTGAGAACATCTACCAGCTTTTTTTTTTTTTTTTTTTGGTTGTTGTTGTTTTTCTTTCTTGTGGGCTAAGTATCTTCTGAGAAGGGAAAAGATATTTGTATGAAGAAGTGGCCCCTGAGACAGCTGTCAAGGCAGTAGATGAGCATTTGCTTGGGCTGGCTGGCCTGAGGCTGGGTGTTCAGTACTGGGACCAGTGCTGTCTAACATCTTTGCTGGCAGCACAGGCAGTGGGATTGAGTTTGTGGATGAGGTCATGCTCTAGAGTCTGGTTTACACTCTGAGGGGAACTGATGCACTGCAGAGGGGCTTGGATAGGCTTAGGAGGGGAGCTCAAGCCAATCTCTTGAAGTTCAACAATGCCAGCTGCACCTCTCTGGGCAAGGAGTAGCTCCAGAGCAGTCTGGAGGAGGAGGGCTTGGGGGTGTCAGTTGATGACAAACTCCCCAGGAGCCAGCAATGATCTCTGGCAGCCCAGAAGGCAGCTGCGTGCTGGGCTGCATCAAAAGCTGTGAGAGCAGTAGGACCAGGGAGGGGATTCTGCCTCTCTGCTCTGGTGAGGCCCCACCTGGAGTACTGCATCCAATTCTGGTGCCCCCAGCATAAGAATGGTGTGGATCTGCTAGAGTGAGTCCAGAGGATGGCCATGAAGATGATGAGAGGGCTGGAGAAGCTCCCCTATAGGGACAGGCTGGGAGAGTTGGGGCTGTTCAGCCTGGAGAAGAGAAGGCTCTGGGGAAACCTTAAAGCAGCTTTCCAGTACCTGAGGGAGGGCTACAAGAAAGCTGAGAAGGGACTTTTGACAAGTGCTTGTAGTGATAGGATGAGAGGGAATGGCTTTGAGCTGGTACAGGGAAGATTTAGACAGGAGATTAGGAAGAAATTCTTTAGAGTGAGGGTGGTGAGACACTGGAACAGGTTGCCCAAGGATGCCCTCTCTGGAGATGTTCTCTCCCTGGAGATCAGGTTGGATGAGGTCTTGAGCAACCCGGTCTAGTGGAAGGTGTCCCTGCCCATGGCAAGGGGGGTTGGAACTAGATCTTCAAGGTCCCTTCCAACCTAACCCATTCCATAAATCTATGAACCTAAGCAGCTGACATTTCCTGCCCAAGCTGCATTTCTCAACCTTAAATTGGATATCAAAATCTGTATCCAGGAGTTTGAGGTCCTTCATATCATGGTTACAGTTTGGTTATACAAAGTAACTCAGTTTTTCTTTGTGCTGGGGCGAAGATTTTAGTTCCATTGTGCTTAATAGTCAATCACAGGTATCCAAAAGTAGATGTGGAGGCATATAAATGATCATTTAATTTATTTCTCTGGCCCATGACAGGTTCAAGTATGCTATGTCTGTCATAAGTTACTTATTTAACCCATTTTTAAATAGCTCCAGGGGTAGGCATTTTCTTTAGAGAGTCCATTCTGGTGCTTCACTAACATCTGCATCACTTGGCATCTTTTAGATCCCTCATTCCCCCAAAATTTAGTGAGCCTCACCAAAAAAGTTCTCTTTATTTTTGTTTTTTTCCCTATCTGAAGTTGACTTTGATAGATAAATGGAGAGAAAGAATTTTCCAGTGCCTCTGTCTGTAACAAAGAATCATTGCATATTAAAAAACCCTACAACCCCAAACATCCGAAAGAGCAAAACAAAGCAAAATAAGTGAAAAATAACTCATTAGGGGAGGCAGCCTTACTCCTGTTGTCATCTTTATTGGACCCTTTCTCCAGGCAGGCAGCATCTCCTATGATGTATTATGACACCTCATTCAGATGGGATTCAATAATGGGTTATAAAATTGCCTACCTGTGTCATGTAGCCCAGGGTGATAGAGAGGGAGGAGGTGGACCATCAGAAATCATGTTTCTTTTTGCTGGAAACAGCCCCCTTGCCCAAAAGATTTGTGCATCCCTTTCCTACCCTGTGAGGTTGGTTGTATTTGCAGTGGTTAATTGCAGTCTAAAATGTGTTAAATATGTTAAAACAAAACAAAACAAAACAAAAAACAAACAACCCAAACCTGAAGGTGAATATAAAATGCACTTATTCTACTTTGCTCCTGTGGTTCTGAAAATCTGCCTACTTCTCCAAACCACTTCTCCATGGCCTGAGCTGGCATGTACACCAGCAGAGCACAACTAATCTTCTCCCAGTTACTGTTCACAGAGTCCCAGAGTGGTGAGGGTTGGAAGGGACCTCTGGAGATCATCCAGTCCACCCCCCTGCTAAAGCAGATCACTGACAGCAGCTTGCCCAGGATCACAATGTCCAGCTGGGTTTGGAATCTTTCCAGACAAGGATTCTCCACAACCATTCTGGGCAGCCTGCTCCAGGGCTCCAGCACCCTCACACCAAAGAATTTCTCCTCACATTCAGGTGGAGCCTCCTGGGCAGTTTGTGCCTGGGGCCTCTTGTCCTGTTGCTGGGCACCACTGAAAGTGTCTGTCCCCACCCTCTTACCCTGCACCCTTTAACTATTGATCAGCACTGAGAAGCTCCCCTCTCAGCCTTCTCTTCTCCAGGCTATGTAGCCTCTGCTCATCAAAGAGCTGCTCTTTAACTATTGATCAGCACTGAGAAGCTCCCCTCTCAACCTCCTCTTCTCCAGGCTAGACAGCCCCTGCTCATCAAAGAGCTGCTCCAGTCCCCTCAACACCTTTGCAGCCTTCACTGGGCTCTCTCCAGTAGTTCCCTGTCTGTCTTGAACTGGGAAACCCAGAACTGGACCCAGTATGGCCTCACTAGGACAGAAGGGGAAGACAACCTCCCTCAAACCTCACCTAGCATAGCTTTGTAACATAGCATGACATAATCTAGTAAAGCATAAGTGCTCCTTGTCAAGAAGAACATCAAACAGGATTGCTAAGATCAGGTGTTTGGCACACATTTAGGTTGCTAATATGCACTGAGGAATAGTGCAGCTATTTAACAGATGGTGCATTTGCTAACTTCAGTGTTTCTGCAGAGATCTATAAATAAATTATCACCTAGTTCCTTCCATCCTTTATCTGTACTTATGAACAAGTTCCTTCACATTTCATTGCTCTCTCAGCTGTGAGTTTTAACAAAAAAAAAAAAAAAAAGAAAAACAACCCAAAAACAACCCAAAAAACAACTTTTTAATATTTTTTTCTCCTTTCCTGAGCACTGTGCCTGTTGGCAGATTACTGTTGGTACAGCAGAATTAATCAGCTGGATGTGATAATGAGGGCATGGAGGCTAAGCAAAACACTCAGATGAACAAGGGATTCTTCACAGTAAAGAGAGGGAATATATGGACTCAGCTGCCTGTGGCAAGAAGTCATCATCTTTGGGAACATTTGCAGAGGCAAGCAAGAAAGGGATGTGCTCAGAACAAGCCAACCACAGGGCACTCTGTGGAAGCTGAGTTAAACCATGACAGGGCTTCATCTGATCTAAGTGGGAACTCTGGGGGTGTAGGAGGCTTTCAGCTCATTACTAGGTATGAGGGGAGGTCTGGGGAGGAGGAATCAGCCAGAGCTCTTTTGAGCTGCCATAAGTCTGTAGTGCCCCAGTAGGACAAAGGAAGATATGACAGCAAAGGATATGGCCTGCAAGGCTTCAGTGAGAGTCTGCCACTACAATAAAGCCAGAAGATGAGAAGAGTAGTTTGGGATGAGGATGACCATCATCCTGGATTTACTGAGTAGAGGGCTGCTGCTGGAAAGAGGCAAGCAACACCATGAAGTTGGGTGAGTTGTCTACCTGAAGTGATGATCTGTGGAGTGAGAAGGGAATTGTAACTGATAAACCCAAATATTTCCTGCTGCAGTGCTTATCTTAATTGATAGGTTCAGCCACACAGTAATTATTTCTTTAGTGCTTTAAAGCTCAGCACTGACATAATTGCCAACTGTCACAAATCTCTCTTCTGGCTTCCCCACCACCACTATTACCCACACACCTGGGCTGGGTTTTCAATGTCAACCTGCCTCCTGAGGGTTGGAGGGTAGGTTGAACTTGCACAGCACAATGTGTGAAGACAGGAGCAGTTTGCCTTGGAAACTGCTTCTTAATGATGATAGGAACTAAAAAACCTAATCACAGGGAGAAGTTTGTTAATTTCAACCTCACAGAATCATAGAATAGTAGGGGCTGGAATGGACCTCTGGACATCGAGTCCAACACCAAGAGAGGATCCACCTAGGGCAGGACAGAAAATCTCTAGAGAAGAAGACTCCACATCCTCCCTGGGCAGCCTGCTCCAGGACTCTGCCACCCTCACACGAAAGAAGATTTTCCTCCTGTTGAGATGGAAGTTCCTGCACTCTCTTTGTGTCCGTTTCCACGCATCCTATCACACACCACCACTGAAAAGAGCCTGGCTCCTTCTTGACACCCACCCTTCAAATATTTATAAGCATTAATAAAATCTCCTCTCAGGCTGCTCTCTTCCAGATTAACCAGCCCCAGGTCTCTCAGCCTTTCTTTATAAGACAAATGTTCCAGTCTCTTAACCTTCCTTAAGGTTCCTTAACATTCCTTAACCTTAACCTCTCTTGGACTCTTTCTGGTATTTCTCTGTCCCTCTTGAACTGGGGAGCCCAGAACTGGATGCAATACTCCAGATGTGGTCTCATCTGAAGATGTTCAAGAGAAGCCTGGATGAGGCACTTAGTGCCATGGTCTGGTTGATTGGCTAGGGCTGGTGATAGGTTGGACTGGATGATCTTGGAGGTCTCTTCCATCCTGGTTGATTCTATGATTCATTAGGGCAGAGTAGAGGGAGAGGACAACCTCCCTTGACCTGGTGCACACTCTTCTTAATGCACCCCAGGATACTGCAGACCTTCTTAACCCTAAGGGCACATCCTTGGCTCATGGTGAACTTGTCCACCAGCACTCCCAGGTCCTTTTTCATGGAGCTGCTTTCTAGCAGGTCAACCTTTATTCTGTAGAAGCTGCAGGGTGTTACTCACAGAGTAACATATTCTTGGAATCATTTTGGTTGGAGAAGTCCTTTAAGATCATCAAGCCCAGCTGTGATTTTAGTCATGTTTGGGATTCCTTAAGCTGCTCAGGGCTAGCTGTAGCACTTCCAAACAGTACATTTTAAGGTGTCCCTGTCCATGGCAGAGGGGTTGGAATTAGATGATCCTTGAGGTCCCTTTCCAACCCTAACAATTCTATAACTCTATGAGCACAGGACAATTCTGTGTGACCAAAGAGCAGACAAGGAATCTGGGGTGCTGTAATATATGAACTTGTTACAGATAATTAGAGAAAGTCCAATTTATCACCTTGTGCAATTGCTAGCAGTTCATCTGAATTAATGCAATTTCATGCTTGCTTGGACTTCTGATTTTTATTATTTTTTAATTCTTTTTTTTTTTCCACCAGTGTTTTGTCATTACACCATCCCAAACATGATCTCTGTAATTACTTGCTATTGAGATATGTAATGAATAGTAAAGGTGTTAGTAATGAGATCCCTTTCCAAATTAGTTATCATCCTGAGGATAAATCAATGAAGTTTTTTTTACATATCTGTGGAGCTGTGTCAAATTGTGATGCATCACATCCAGTTTCTTCTCTTTCTCTTATTGGCTATGATCTATTGCAGGATGATCAGTGTTGTTTGATGTGACAGGCAGGAATTCAGCAGGCACTGGGTTGCTGCAGTGTATCCAGAGAAGGGCAACCAAGCCTGTGGAGGGTCTAGAGAACAGGTGTGGTGAGGAGCAGCTGAGGGAACTCAGGTGGTTCAGCCTGGAGAACAAGAGGCTGGGGGGAGACTTCATTGCTCTCTACAGCTCCCTGAGAAGAGGTTGGAGTGAGGTGAGTGTCTCTTATCCCTGATATCAGGTCATACAACGAGAGGAAATGGTCTGAAATTGTGCTAGAGGTTGAGGTTGAATATTAGCAAAAGTTTCTGCACTGAAAAAGTGGTCAGGGATTGGCACCAGCTGCCCAGGGAGGTGGTGGAGTCACCATCCCTGGAGGTGTTCAAGAAACCTGTGGACAGGGCACACTGGGACATGGTTTAATGGCCAGGGTGGTCTTAGATTGAGGGTTGGACTTGATGATCTTAAAGGTCTTTTCCATGCAAAACACTTCTATGCTTCTATTCTGTGATTCTCTCTCAGGGAAATGGGGTAAAAGTGACCACCTCAGCAGCTTTTAGAAGCTCATGCTTATGATGACCTTTAAAGACCCCTTTCAAAACAATGCACTCAATGATTCTGTGGTTTGCTGTGAGCATTTCTAACACCTCTGAGCTGACAGCTGGTTGTATTCACTTTCCTGTGCCTGTCAGGAATTAGGAGGCCCACTGGGAGTCAGACTTGATGATCTCTTGAGGTGCCTTCCAACCTCTGAGATATTGTGATAAAGCATAGGTCCAAATTCAAGATCTGATTCTGAGGAATCAGGTCTGTTGTAGCTTCAGATGGAAAAACTGGCACTTGCTTGGTCACTTTTAAGTGACCTCAGATTGTGAGAAGTCACATAGCTGACTAGATTTTGGCTGTGGTTTCAGTTCTTTAGTAGTTTGTCCAGAGAAGGGCCACCAGGATGATCAGCTGGAGTTCCTCTCCTATGAGGACTGACTGAGAGAGTTGGGGCTGTTCAGTCTGGAGAAGAGAAGGCTCTGAAGAGACCTTCTTGTGGCCTTCCAGGATCTGAAGGGGGCTACAAGAAAGCTGGGGAGGGACTTTTTAGGATGTCAGGTAGTGATAGGATTAGGGGGAATGGAACAAAAATAGAAATGGAGAGATTCAGATTGGATGTTAGGAAGAAGTTTTTCCCCATGAGGGCAGTGAGACACTGGCACAGGTTGCCCAGGGAGGTGGTGGAAGCCTCATCCCTGGAGGTTTTTGCAGCCAGGCTGGAGGTGGCTGTGAGCAACCTGCTGTGGTGTGAGGTGTCCCTGCCCATGGCAGGGGGAGTTGGAGGTCCCTTCCAACCCTAACAATTCTGTGATTCTTTCATGTACAGGAAATATCAGGCTTCTGTTGGGCAAAATCACTTTTAGACACAGACTTGTCCAGAGATTTTGATCTGTTCAAACCTCTCCAGAAGACCTCCTGAGCATCTGACACATTTTATCTCTTGCTATTTGTATTGCCTTGTGTCAGACTAGCACCCACCTCTTACAGCCTTGTGACCAACAGGAAGTGCTGTAGAAATACCTTTCTTTCCCAAGATATCTCCCAAAGGAAGGGCAACTTGCACTGGAAAGTAAACTTATTTTTAGCCTTCAGAGCTGTAGTAAACTTGCTGAGCAAACCCTCTGACAGTTGAGTTGTCTTGTTAATAGTGCCAATACATTAATCTTTGCCCATTACTGACTAATCTCAATTTTTTTTAAATGCTCTAATTGATTTTCTATGAATTCAATTCTGAGATTAAGAACAGTGTTATCTCTAATTAAGGTGTCTGAAAGCTGCTTAGCATTGCCCATTTCCTGATTTTTAACTACTTGCGTTTTGTACTGAAGTCCTGCTGGGCTCTTCTGCTCCTTCTCTGTTTGAAGTGTGAGCCTCTGCTTTGTCAGAGTGTAGAGCACCACAGTCTGTAGGGTTTCAGCCAGGATGAGCCTGGGCAGCAACTGAGCATTGTCTTGCTTAGAATAGTGGAATAGTTTGGGTTGGAAAAAACTTTTCAAGGTCATCTAATCCACCTCCACTGCAGCCAGCAGGGATGTCTGCAGCTAAAGCAGGTTGCCCAGAGACCCAGACAACCTGACCTGGAATGGTTCCAGGGATAGAATCACAGATTCAGTCAGGGTTGGAAGGGACCACAAGGATCATCTAGTTCCAACCCCCCTGCCATGGGCCACCTCTCTGGGAAACCTGGGCCAGGGTCTCACCTCCCTCAGTGTCAAAAGTTTTCCTCCTTGTATCTAGTCTAAATCTCCCTCTTTTAGTTTAAACCTGTCACCCCTTGTCCTGTCATGAGTCCCTGCTGAAGTCTGTCCCCATCTTTCTTATCAACCCCTTTAAGTCTTCAAAGGCTGCTATGAGATCTCTGTGGAGCCTTCTCTTCTCCAGGCTGAACAACCCAAACTCTCCCAGCTTGTCCTCACAGCAGAGGTCTTCCAGCCTTCTGATCATTTCTGTGGATTTGTCCTTCTACAACAGGTCCACATCTCTGTGCTGATGCCTCCAGAGCTGGCCCCAGCACTGCAGGTGGAGTCTCAGCAGAGTGGAGCAGGGGGGCAGAATCCACTCCCTCCACCTACTGCCCACACTGCTGGGGATCACCCCAGGACATGGCTGGGGCTGGCTGCAGGTACACACTGCCAGCTTAAGTCCAGCTTTTCACCCACCAACACCCCAAAGTTCTTCTCTGCAGGGCTGCTCTTAATCCCTCCACCTTCCTTTTCTTTTGATTTTCCATCTGAGCTGAACACTACATCCCACTATGGTTAAAAGAGAAAGTTGCCCTCCCCTTACCCCCCGAAAAAGGCCACCAGGAGAACCCTGATGGTGCTCTCACTCCAAAGCCCTTCTGCTCTCTGCTCCCACACAGCTGTCTTTCAAACCAAGAGGGGAAAATCACAATTGCTGGCTCTTGTCCTTCTCCAAAGCTTGGTAATCAACCAAGGACCTTCATCAGTGCTCCTTTATTTAGTTAAATTGCTCTGGAGCTTCTACAGTGAGAGGACCTGTAATTTGCACATTAAGATGCACATGGGCCCCAGGTCTTCAATTCAGCTTAAATGGTATGAATAGCCAATCCAGGCACTAATTTTCAAGGTGGGGAACAATAATTTCTGCCACAGCCTGATTGTCTTTTTCAATTAAAAAAGTGAAAATGCCCTTTATAAAGTAATATCAAGCTTCTCTAGAGGGAAAAAAAATGGAAGGTCACAACTAAATTAAACAGGGAGTGTGACTGAAGGAGGGTGGGAGGAAAAGCCTTAGCTGACTTGATTGTTCTTTTATTTTTTTTGTTCATGCACCAAAAAACTCAGTGCAAAGAAACATGCTGTGAAGTTGTAGTGCTGGTCTACATCTGGCTTTGTTATTTTTGCTTTTTTTTCCGCTCCCTCTCCTTTTACTGAGTTAGCAGCATCAAATATTAAAGCTCTCTTCTGAACCCAACACAGGACTTGCAGTGAGCAGTAAGTGTTGATGCAGCCTTAGGGCTCTTACCCTGGAACCCATCTGCAGGCCAGAGGCGTATCTGAGGATCTGACCCCCTCACAGGGAGGGGAGGTAAGAAATATAGTTTAAATATTTTATATTTCTGAACAGTTTTCTCACTTGTCACAGCTGAGTTCATTTGTCACCTGTCATCACAGAGTCACTTTGCTGGCTGCAGAAGGTTTCTCCAGATTGGAGTGCTCTTAAACACAGATTTCTCTCCCCAGTTGAAATCTCAGAGGCTGGGTTTATCCATGCCAGAACTACAAGAATTTCACTGACCCACACCAGAGATGGCCCCAGCCTCATCAAAACTACCTCTTGCCAGGTGGGTTAACTCTTACCCAGACTGGCTTCTTCCATTCATGCTTCCCCCTGCTCCTTCAGAGACCTGGTTTCCCAGTGTGTGTGTGGAGAAGGTTCCTGAATTTGCCCTTTTCCTAGGACCTTGATCTTTTTGTGGCTGCCAGTGCCCCTAGACCTGTGTCCTAGTCTATTCCATTTACCTCTCCTTGTCTCAACTCATTGGGATTCCAGTGTGTTTTGCTCCCCTTCTTGGGAGTGAGCTGTGTTAGAGCAGACTGTGCTAAACCAAGCCATCCTGTGGAGGCCTCCCTGTCCAGGCTCTTGTGGGGTACCTCCTGCCAAACATCCTACTTCAAGCTATGTCTTTTTATTCTCTTTATACCAGCAAGATAATCTACACTCATAACAAACAACAAATTTGGCCACAACAACCCCAAGCAGTACTACAGGCTGGGCACAGAGTGGCTGAGAGCAGCCAGACAGAGAGGGACCTGGGGGTGCTGGGTGATAGTAGCTGAACATGAGCCAGCAGTGTGCCCAGGTGGCCAGGAGAGCCAATGGCATCCTGGCCTGGATCAGGAATTGTGTAGCCAGCAGGACAAGGGAGGTTATTCTGCCCTGTACTCAGCACTGCTCAGGCCACACCTTGAGTGCTGTGTCCAGTTCTGGGCTCCTCAATTCAAGAGAGATGTTGAGGGACTGGAATGTGTCCAGAGAAGGGTAACAAAGCTGGGGAGGGGTCTGGAACACAGCCCTGTGAGGAGAGGCTGAGGGAGCTGGGGGTGTTTAGCCTGGAGAAGAGGAGGCTCAGGGCAGACCTCATTGCTGTCTACAACTACCTGAAGGGAGGTTGTAGCCAGGAGGGGGTTGGGCTCTTCTCCCAGGCAACCATCACCAGAACAAGAGGACACAGTCTCAAGCTGTGCCAGGGGAGGTACAGGCTGGATGTTAGGAGGAAGTTCTTCACAGAGAGGGTGATTGCCCATTGGAATGTGCTGCCCAGGGAGGTGGTGGAGTCACCATCCCTGGAGATGTTCAAGAGAAGCCTGGATGAGGCACTTAGTGCCATGGTCTGGTTGATTGGCTAGGGCTGGGTGATAGGTTGGACTGGATGATCTTGGAGGTCTCTTCCAACCTGGTTGATTCTATGATTCTATGAAATAAAATGCCAAGGGTCTCATGCACAGCTGAAAGCATGCAATAAGCTCACCCATGAATATTTCAGCCCTTCCCAAATTCCTGCCCAGCACTGTAGAGATCTTGATCCAGCACAGAATCGCTTCCTGCAGAATTACCTCAAGTTCTCCCCAGACACCACTGCTTTATCTTGCTCATTCCAGCTGCAAAGCCATCAAAGACTTCCTTCCAATGGGAATTGCAGGATTTACTCTGAGTGCCTGATGTAAAGGATTTTTTAATTTTTTTTTTTTTTAATGTGAATCTTGTAAGTGGGATTTCAGGTGCAGTATCTTATTAGCTTTCAGCAGAAGGGAATATTTATAGCTCAGTGTGTTCTCTGTACCAAATGTGGTTTCTCTCTTCAGAAAAGCTCTGCCTGTGGTCTTATTCCTTCCCACCATGGAAAGTACCAGTGACAACTACTGCTGCTCCTTCTTCAACTTAAGTTATGGACTAGAGAGCCATGGGATCAGAGAATGGTTTGAGCTGAAAGGGACCTTTAAAACTCATCTAGTCCAACCCCTTGCAGTTAGTAGGGACATCTGCAACTGGAGCAGGTTACTCACAGCCTTGTCTGACCTGACCTGGAATGGTTCCAGGGATCTGGAAACTGGTTCCTGGCATCTGCCACCTTTCTGGGCAGCCTGGACCAGGGTCTCACCATTCTCACGGCAGATTTTCTTCCTTCTCTCTATCCCAAATCTACCTCTTTTAGTTTGAAACCACCATCCCTTGTCTTGTCACAACAAGCCCTGTTCAAAAGTCTGTCTCCATCTTTCTTATTTGCTCCTTTAAGTACTGAAATGCCACAAGAAGGTTTCCCAGGAACCTTCTCTTCTCCAGGCTGTACAATGTCAGCTGTCTCAGGCTGTCCTCACAGCCCTCTCATAATTTCTGTGGCTTCCTCTGGCTCTGCTTGCTCCAACAGGTCCATGCCTGTCCTGTGCTGAGGACCTCAGTTTATCTTCTACTTCAAAACCTTTGTATCAGACAGAGTGCTCTCCAGAGTGCCCTTCCAACCCCTAACATTTTATGACAGGATATTTTTGCACCTTCCCTGCCAAAGCAACTAATCAATTAAGTTCATTATTTTTATTCAGTTAAAGACAGAAACTTATTCCAAAGAATTTAATTCAGTTGTTTTGTTTGGTTGTTTGTTTGGGTTTTTTCCCTTGCTATCCTCCACCTATCTGTAACATTTTTTTTCCCTTGCACACCAAAGACTGAAGAAGCTCATGGGGACATTATTAGAGATACTTCATTCAATAATTTATTAGAATCTAAGTCTGCAATGAAAATAGAGTACAGAAAAAAGAAAAGAGACTCACCCAGACTTCCCATGCAGACTGGTTTTATCCTTCAGAAATATTAAGCTTTATCAGTCAGGATCTTGCAGCTCTGGGACCTGTGGCTGCTTTGTTACCAACCATATCTCAATCTCATAGATTGCTTTTTCAATAGACCTTGCAATGGGTTGATTTAGGATCAACACTTCTCCTAGGGACTGCAGAAGAGGAAGTAATGCATAACTAAAAAGATAATCTTCAAATGCTTCCACACTCCCTGTTACTGCTTTATCTGACTGGTTCACTGCCTGTATCATTCCTTACCACATCTCTTTACTGTATGTCTCCATAGATAAAGAATTCCTGTGCCAGAGGAGAGAGAGCCTTCTCTGATAAGGATAGTTTAAGCAACTAACAGAAGGGAATAAAAGAGGTTTAACAAAGCATCCTGATGTGGCATAGCCTTGCATGTGGTTGGTAAGCACTCTGAGAGAGATGTCTAAAAACATTGGGAAGAGAGGGAACCACTGGGGAGGGTCCGATGGAGGCTACAAAGATGCTGAGGGGCCTGGAGCAGCTCTGTGAGGAGGAAAGGCTGAGAGCCCTGGGGCTGAGAGCCTGCAGAAGAGCAGACTAAGAGGGGATCTGATCAGTGCCCAGGAGGAGCTAAGGGGCAGGTGTCAGGAAAATAGGTTCAGACTCATTTCTGTGGTTGGCTGTGATGAAACAAGGGACAATGGGCACAAACTAGAATAGGAGATTCCATTTGAACATGAGGAAAAACTTCCTTCCTGTGAGTGTGCCAGAGCCCTGAAGCAGGATGCTCAGAGAGGTTGTGGAGTCTCCTGACAAGGAGACTCCTTGATGTGATGCTGGACAACCTGCTCTAGGTGACCCTTCTTCAGCAAGGGGTCGGACTAGATCATCTCCAGAGGTCCCTTCTGATCCCCATGCTGGGATTACATAATTTGAAACAGACTAAAATGCAGCTTGGGCTTCTGATGGTGCATGTTTTGTTGTATCATTAAATAAGAGGGGAATGTTGCTGCCATCAGCTGTAGTCTGTGTGCTTAACAGGAGAGGTCATGACTGCATTGGTGTCAGTGGGCATCAGATGGACTCTGAGAAGACAGATCAGGCTCAGCCATCCAGGGAACTATGGAGAGAGCAAATTCCCTTCGTTATGTAGTCATGCCCACATCTTCTGGCTTGAAGATTCCAGGCTGTTCTTCCTCTCTTCAGGAATGTCTGGATCTTTGCATAATCCTATTCTTGTTGTATCTGAGCTCTAAAATAGAAACACTCTTCTCACCCTGCCAAGTCCTGTCAGCAAGCAGGTGAATCCCTTCCAGGCTTCCTGCTTCATCACTGTGGAATGGCCACTGAGGGCTCCTGCTTTTCCCTCAGCCTGTGAGAGCCTGTGTGTGTGTAGACAGCCTGCTGCAAAGACAGAGATGCTGGGAAGCTCAGCAGGTGTACAGGAAGGTGAGATGAACACCATGAGGTCTTGCAACAAACTCAGAGTAAGCTGCACTCCTTATAGTTGGCTCTCTGCTCAAAGTAGCCTTGAAGGAAACACAGTGACCTACTTTAGAGGGGCTAGAACAGCTTACAGTCCCCTTTGAGCAATGCAAATCAGGTTGTCACCAAGTTTTCCCTAATTTTGAGGCAAAATATCGTGGAGAAGAGGTTAAAAACGAAAATATGCCTGAGGCTGCTGGGTCTGCTCTGTGGAGAGCATGCATTAAGCAAAGACCTTGATGCAGGCTTCCAACACAGAGAGCTGCTGCAGAGAGTGCTGAAGCATTGGCACAAAGTGTCCATAGCAATCTGAGTTGATAAATCAGCTGCCTGCTTCTTCTGACTCCAGGCAGAGTTTTGCAAAATAAGGGCTTTTTTTCCTTTTTTTTTTTTTTTTTTTTTTTTTTTTTGTTGTTGTTGTTGTTGGTGAGGGATAAATGGAATTGTTGCTATAATTACTGCAACTCTTTCTCTTCCAAAGCTTGCACTCCCCCTGCCCACACACAAGGACAGGTAGCTACTGCTGCTGTGGTTTTATGAGGTTCTTTAACTGTGGTTAAAAGTCCAAAAGGTAATTGTGAGCTGTAAGCTTACATGGTGACATGAGGAGGGAGGACAGAAGTGTTTTCACCCTCCAGGCAGGACTGATCCACAGGCAGCATTCCCACTGCGGGTTGCATTTATTTCTCATCTGCTGACAGGAAGATGCAGATTGTGAGGTGTCACCAGGATCAGCAGGAGGGCTGTGCAGAGCCTGGAAAGGACACTGCTTTATATCCAATTCTACACATGTCTGCACATCAAGATGTCCCTGCGTTACATATGTGTCCTGGTCTGAGCTGCAGTAGAAATAATCCTGGTCAGTCCTGTGAGTTCTCTGCTCAGTCTCTGCTCAGTGAGGTCCCTGCTGAAGTTCAGGGCAGCTTTGCACAGCCAGGGGCTGCTTCTAGCAGGGAGAAGCTGACGGGGATTGTTCTAGCCAAGGGCTGGGCTGCAGAAAGCCTCTGCCAGAGACTTGCTGCTGCACACACCAAGGACACTGCCACAGCTTGTGCCACACCCTGGGGGGCAGGAAGGCAGAGGTGGCAGCTGGGGGGAGGAGCGGACAGGACAGGTAGCCCTCAGCTGCCCAATAAGGGATTGCAGCCCGTGGAGGGCATCTTCAGGAGCAAGCTGAGGGATCCCCAGGGTCTGGACTCTTCTTCACTGGCCATTGCCACAGGAGGAATCTATCTGCTCTGTCTTCCATCCCAATCCATGTGTTCCTGAATCCAGCTCCTGAGTCCAATTCCCATCTGCAGCTGAGTCCAGTCTGGGACTTGTCCAGTACCTGCCCCCAGCATCAGTGTGCCAATGGTGCCATCACTGCCATCAGGGGGTGGGTTGGCTCTTGATTTGTATTTCTTTTTCTCTCTTTCTTGGGATTGCTCTGCTTTCCATCCTAGCTGGCTTAGTGTCTTTCCCACCCCATCAGTCTCTCTTCATCTTCCTTTCCCTTTGGAAAGGGAGAGTGTTCACTGAGAGTCTCTGGGACTCATGTGGTAGCTGGCCCTGCCCTAACCTTCCACATGAAGTAAAACTTTGAGGAACTTTGGTGACCTGAGTCTGCCCCTGGAAAGCTGTTCTTTTTTCCTCCTGTTTGCTCTTCAGTTGCCAGCTGGCCATCCTTCAGTGCCTACTGAACACTGAGTTGAGAAGCCTACCCCCTCTTTGAGAAAGAAAGAGGTTGCAGTGCTTGTTCTTGCACCAGGAGCTGCCAGACAGCCTGATCAGTATGCCAGCCCTCACGTGTGGTGATGAATTAACAATCAGCCTAAAGACCCAGCAAGCTTTACTCAAGGTGGTAGTTACAACATTTAGCACACCTTTTAATCAATTACAATTGTTACAGAGGGAATTCTGGACACACTCAGCAGCACAATGCAACCAATCCAGGAGCATGTGTGTGTGTGTGAGCTGTGTAGACTCCAATTCATGCATATCCAAGCTTTGCAAATCCAGACTGTCTGATCCAAGTGCATTGATTTTTCCATTTGCTGTTCCAAAGCATCCCCTGCCCCTGGAAAGGGTTATGACATCTTGAAGAGTGCTGAATTGCTTTCTGATGTGTCTGTAATTTGTGTGCAGTCAAAGGTAAACAATGTGATGAAGTAATCAGCTGCAAAGTGTTGATGCTGGCTGAGCATCTCACAGGCAGTGCCTCCAGCAAGACTCTGCTCATGCTCAGGCTGTCATCACCTAGCAAAGGCTAAGCAGACTTGATTGCTTTGAGTGTGTTTTCCCCTGAAAGGGTTAAATCCTAGAAGCCTTAAGGTTGGAAAAGATCTCTAAGGTCATCACAGGATCACAGAATGTTAGGGGTTGGAGGGGACCCTGAAAGATCATCTAATCCAACCCCCCTGCCAGAGCAGGATCACCTAAGAGAGCCAAAGGGAACCTGGGATGCATCAAGAAAGATGTGTCCAGCAGGGCTAGGGAAGTTGTTCTACCTCTTTGCTCTGCCCTGGTGAGACCACACCTGGAATACTGTGTCCAGTTTGGGGCTCACCAGTTCAAGAGAGACAGAGACCTGCTGGAGAGAATCCAACAGAGAGCCACGAAGATGCTTAGGGGACTTGAGCATCTCCCCTGTGAAGAGAGACTGAGAGCCCTGGGGCTGTTTAGTCTGGAGAAGAGAAGACTGAGAGGGGATCTGATCAGTGTGTATATCTGGATGGTGCCAGGCTCTTTTGGGTGGTGCACAGTGACAAGACAAGGAACGAGTTCAAACTTGAACATAGAAGATTTCAGCTCAACATGAGGAGAAACTTCTTTCCAGTGAGGGTGACAGAGCCCTGGAGCAGGCTGCCCAGGGGGGTTGTGGAGTCTCCTTCTCTGGAGACTTTCCAAACCCACCTGGATGCATTCCTGTGCAGACTACCCTAAGTGATCCTGCTCTGGCAGGGGGGTTGGACCTGATGGTCTCTTGAGGTCCCTTCCAGCCTCTGACATGCTGTGATGCTGTGATACCTAGAGCAGGAACACATCCAGGCAGGTTTTTGACTATCTCTAGAGAAGGAGACTCCACAGCCCCCTGGGCAGCCTTTTCCCATCAACCACACACCACCCACCATGCCTACTAAACCACATCCCAAAGTGCTATGTCTACACATTTTTGAACCCCTTCAGGCATGGTGACTCCACCATCTCCCTGGAAGCCTTCTCCAATGCCTGACCACTCTGTAAGTGAAGAAATGTTTCTTACCATCCATCATAAGCCTCACCTGGTGCAATTTCACAGTATCACAGTACATCAGAGGTTGGAAGGGACCTCCAGAGATCATCGTTATGCTCTCTCTGTTGTAACTAGGGGGAAAAGACTGACCCCACCTCTTTCCAACCTCCTGCCAGGGAGTTGTAGAGAGCAATGAGGTCTCCCCTCAGCCTCCTTTTCTCCAAGTTGATCAACTCCAGTTTCCTCAGCTGCTCATCACCAGACCTGATCTTCAGAACCTTCAGCAGCTTCTTTGCCCTTCTCTGGATGCATTCCAGCACCAAAATGCCCTTCCTGTAGTGAGGGCCCTAAAGCAAACACAGTATTCAAGGTGCAGCTTCGAGGTGAGCAAGGATCACTTCCCTACCCCTGGCTGCACTATTTCTGATACAAATGCTGGTCATGGACCATTATTTGCTGTTTCAGAATGGGTAAATCCTGTTTAGGAAGAATTACTACCCCTTTAATTTGTTATTTCAGCAAACCCATGCCTTTTTCAGCCTGTTTCATGAAAAAACAAGGGAGAGCACTTGGGAGCTGCAGATTTTCTTCCAAGAGCTCCAGTATTATCACTCTTATCCACACTGCTCTGAGCACATCAGCAGAGGAGGGAGGATGTGTGTGTTTAGCACAGTGCCTGTGAGAATAAACACCAAGCAAAGCCCCTGACCACCCCCTTGAAAAGGAGGAGAATATGCTTGCAGCCCAAAAATGCCATGGAAAAGAAAACTTTCCTTGGTCTGTAACACTGGAAGGAGCTTTTAAGCACGTGGGTGGATGTCTCCCCTGTGTGCCCTCCTGTGTGGTTGAGGGAAAGAAGACTAATCTAACTCCTGAGTTCCAATTGTTGTCCTTGTGGCTTAGAATTCATGGTTAATAAAGGGGAGGCTTCTGAGGTCTGAGAAAGCTGCAGTCATCACTGCTGTCTATCAGTGAGGGTAGAACAATTTGGCTGAGAATCCCATTTAAGATCCCTCAGCAATTAGATATTTCCAATTAATGCTGAATTCTCTGGGTTTATGCCTTGAATGTTTCTGAAGGAGGTTCACAGATGATTCTTTCTCATGGAGGAGTACTTTTTTTTTCTTCTTTAGTTCATTGTAGTTCTTGCTTCTCCTAGATGTCTGTTAATCTGTTTTACAGACATAGATGGCACATCTACAAAGGGCTACAAAGAACTAGAGCACCTCTTAGGATGGGACCAGGCTTTTTTTCAGTGGCACCCAGTGACAGGACAAAAGCTAACAGGCACAAAATTGAACATAAGAATTTCCATCTAAACCTGAGGAGGAACTCTTTAATTTAAGGGTGGTGGAGCACTGGAGCAGGCTACTCAGAGGTGAATCATTCAAATCCCACCTGGATGTGCTCCTGTGTGACCTTCTTTAGGTGGCTTTGCCTTGGCAGGGAGCATTGGACTTGATGATCTCCAGAGGTCCCTTTCAACCCCCTACCATACTGTGACAACTAAATTAGGAGCAGACCTCAACAGACAGTTTTACTACAGCCAGTTATGGGGATTTCCCTCCAGACTGCTTGTTTGCACACAGTTACTTTTACTTAAAACTGATGAAATAATTAAAGCAAATCCCCTGTGTGCCTTGGGATAGAGTTCTGGCTGAAGCCAGATTTCAGCAGTTCTCTGTAACAGGGTTTTTTTGTTTGCCTGTTTTCAAGGCATGAAATGCAATTGAGATGCTCTTCATTAGCAAAAATATTCTTGCAAAGCACCTCATTAATATGCATAAAAATACATCTTGGCTCCACAGAATAGCAGAAACTCCAGCTTTTATGGAGGAAATTGTTTCTTTAAACCTGGTTGCTTCTTTCTTTTTGTGAGTTTTGATTGTGATCCTGCTGTGTCTTGCTCTGGCTCAGAAGTGATAGATTCTGCCTTTGTGCCTGGCCAGGTTTTGCTGTGTCTTTGTTGGTGGCAAAACTCAGGGTAGTTCCTCCCTCAGAAGTGTCTGCTCCACTGTGCAGAAGAACTAAACCCATGCCACCTGGGCAGCTTGTGCACAAGGATTGTCATTTTGGTCTGGAAACTCAGTTTTGCAAAATATGAAAGAAAAGCTTCCATGCAAAATATGAAGGAGAAGCTTCCATGCAAAATATGAAGGAAAAGCTTCCATGCACCCATATCTTCAAGCTGACTCTCTTGCAGAGTTCACAAAGATCATAGAATCATTTTGGCTGGAAGAGATCTCTAAGATTATCAAGTCCAACAGTTAACTGCCAGATCTCCGCTAACCCATGTCCCTCAGCACCATGTCTACACAGCTTTTATATCCCTCCAAGGATGGGGACTCCACCACTGCCCTGGGCAGCCTGCTCCAGAGCTGCACAACCCTTTGAGGGAAGAAGGGCCCCAAATAAGACCAGAGTGCTGGAGCACCTACCCTATGGGGACAGGATGAGGCAGTTGGGGCTGTTCAGCCTGGAGAAGAGAAGGCTCTGGGGAGAGCTTAGAGCAGCCTTCCAGTACCTGAAGGTGCCTACTAGAAAGCAGAGAAGGGTCTGTCTGCAAGAGCTTGTAGGGATAGGATGAGAGGAAATGGACTGAAGCTTGAGGGGGGTAGATTTTATCAGGTATTAGAAAGAATTCTTTGCAGTAAGGGTGATGAGACACTGAAACAGGTTGCCCAGGGGGGAGTCTGTGGATGCCCCCTCCCTGGAGGTGCTCAAAGCAAGGCTGGATGAGGCCTTGAGCAACCTGGGCTGATGAGAGGTGTCCCAGCCCATGGCAGGGGGTTGGAACTGGATGAGCTTCAAAGTCCCTTCCAACCCAAACCATTCTATGAAGAAATTGTTCCTAATGTTCAACCTAAACCTCCTCAGATGCAACTTGAGGCCATTTCCTCTCATCCTATCAACTTGGAAGGGGTAAAGCACCATGTGAGTGACAGGCTGTGACTTGGGAGCAAAGCTGAAAACTGAAGTCTGCTTGAGGACCGCTGTGCCTGTGACAGGCTCTGGCTACACAAGCTGGGGTCTGACAGCTGTGGTTTTGAACCAGGTTGCAGGTGCAGATCAAGAGCTTGAGCTCTTGCAAAACACAAGTTAGCTTTGCAGAACATGCTGCTGGCTGGGTAGCAAGAGATGTGCAGGGTTTATAGGGAGCTTTCAACTTTATTTATGACAACACAAACCTTCTCCAGGAAGTAGGGATAACATAGCACTGCCATCCTAGTACCCTGCTAATGCATTCATGTGCTCTTGCTCTGCTCCCTCTCTCTGATGCTGTCTCTCATTTTCAACTTGTAGCTTTAATAATCCATGCCATTTCCTTCTGTACAAGGTTCCTCCTGTAGCTTTCATTTGACAGCTCTGTTGTTTTTTTTTTTTCAGAGGGGATAATCATGAAACTTCCAGCTGAACCTGAAGACATTTTTCTAATCTCATACTGCATTTATTTTCCTACTCAGAGAGCTTCCTGTCTTGAACAGAGGCAAAAGTATTTCCCACATAGTAACTGGAGATACACAATAGGTTTGCAGAGGTGTCATTAATTCAGACTCAAACTCCCAGAGTTAGTTACCTTGTAGTAAAAAAGACAGATAGGCATAAACCCTGTTACTTGGATAATAGGCTTGATTCAATTATTTATCACTGTGATTGCAATAATACTCCAAGCAGCCCAATGCAGGGAAGAGTCCCATTTTGCTAGGTATTGAATGAGAGTGTCATAATATCCACATGCCTGCCTGGATTTTAAGATATAGCCTGAAGTAATGGCTGAAACAAAGAAGTAAATTGGATGGCAACAGGAAAATAAGAAATAAGAAAATGTTAACTGTGAAATAACTGTTTCAAGGTAATTTGTTCCACTAGTCTCATCAGGTTATTATAACATTTTCCCTGTATTGTGGGGGGGTTTGTTTGTTTGTTTTTTTATTATAAGACAAGTTAAAGCTCAGAGTTTTACAGTGCTGCTGCTAAATGGAAGCAGTTTCCTGTGTGCTCATTTTTGCCAGTGCAAATGGCAGCCTTAAACTTGTCTGCCTTTTGGGTTTTGTGTGGGAAAGGATGTGAAGGTCTGTCACTGCTAATGAAAAATCAGGGTGCTTCTTGGATCTGGGATGTGTTGGCCATTATATGGTTACTGGGGGGTTAAAGCAGGATGGTGAATGTGGGTTGTCTGCTGCTGTGGACAGACGAGACACAATCTTATCATCACCTGCTCCCTGCAGTGACTTTGGTGAGGATATGAAGCCTCAGTAAAGGAACTGCTTGATATTTAGCCTGGTTTGATTGTTGCATGTTGGAAAGAGACTTCAAGCTCTTGGTGAGTTAAGTGTTTCAGAGGGAATGCTTCTCCCACATGGAGTATTAAAGAGTTAGTCTTTAACAGCTGAAAATATTTGATGCCATCAACCCAGTCCATTTTCAGGCAGACAGGTCCTCTAACTGCTCAGGGGCATCAGCCTCATCCCACTGAGATGTGCTTTGCCTCAGACAGGCTACAAATCACACATGATTTCTTCCAGGTTTTGCCTGTCTGATCTCAGACTCCCAGTTTGCAGCCGCACCATGAGAGGGGGAATGGCAGGAAGGTCTTCAGAGTCATCTTGATCTCTGTGGGAAGCTGTACATTCGAGTTTAGATCCTTAGAAAACTCAGTCTCACAAGAAAGTTGTGCCTTGTGGTGCATGAGTTCTCTCTTCTAGTAGGGAAAGCTTCCAAAGGAGCTTGAAGAGACATCCAACAGTTTCATTCCCCTGAGGACTCTCAATGATGCATTTGTGAATGTGGGGACAAACATGGACCAGCATCCTGAGAAAGGATTTTTCCCTTCTCTCTTTCTCACCCAGGAGGCTTTCCCCAATAAAGATTCTTTCTCTTCTTTCACTCTTTCAGCTTTTTCCAAACCTTTCCCCTTGCAAAGTCTTCAACCAAGACAATTTTTCTAGAGCTAGTCTTGGTCGTACACATGGTTTTGAAATGGTGATAGGCAAATTAAACCTAGAAAACCACACAAAGATGTGCAATTAAACAGTATGCAAAGGAGCACTTGGCCAGAAGAGTTGTTTGCATGCTCCAAGAGCTGGGGCTGGGAAAGCAGTGAGCAGGACTCTAAAGTGCTTCCAGGAATTTGAACCAGGAATGGATTTTTCCAGAAAAAGATTAAATCACTGAGTTATCTGAAACACAGAGCCTTTCTTTCAACAAATTCCTGGGTTTTCCCTTTTTTTTTTTTTATCCCTGTTACTTCTTAAACCTCCTTTATGCCTTTGTTTGAGGATATTCCTTAAAGTCTCCTCCTAGCTCCATTCCTTGCCTGGTTCCTTGAGGGTTAGAGTTTGCACAGACAATTCTAAGGTGGCCATCTAGTCTTCCTTCTTTCTAAAATGGGATTTGTTCTGTCACTGAACAATTTTGTCATCTCCAGATCTTGCAATAATATCCCATAGAGGAAAGCTGGCTTGCAAAAATGCTTCAGAAAAAAAAAAAAAAAAAAAAAGCTGAGCTGAGGGAAAGTAATGAATCAAAATTTGTGCTTCCATTTGACCAGCTCTTGGGAATCCAAAGCTCTTTAAGAAATTCAGGGCAAAACATTATTAAATGAGATACTAACCATAGACTATTTGATCAGCTGTACTAAAAGAGAGTTTGTGAACCATCCTGGTCTCTAATGTCTCCTTTGTATAACCCCTGTGACCTGAGATTTGCTGTGAGAAATGGAAGAGGATTAATAATTAATGTGTTTTCTGGTGTCTGAAATAGTGACACAAGGCTGGCTTTGGGTGCATCTTTTATTAATGAGGTTTGAAAACAATTGCTTTCTCCCAGCAACAGACAGCCCAGCCTTTTATACTGGAGAAAAAAAAAAAAAAAAGGAATGGAGCTAATATCTGGGGAAAAGGGGGAAGGGAGTTGTTGCTGTTGTGCCCTACCCCAGGGCATTACCAAAACTCAGTCACCGGGTAGGTGTAAGGGTTGTGAAAAAGGTTGTGAAGTGCTGAAGCAGTGAAATGAGGACAAGCCTAAATGGTCTGAAGACAGTTTGTCTGCTGCACCCAGTTGAGCTGAAATAGGAGCCATTGCTGAGCAAAGCTGTATTTTTTTTTGCACACTGGGTAAGGAAGGAAAAAAAGATGTTTCTTACTCTGTTAATGGGCAAAATACCAGTGTGGCACTCTGGGGCTAGGATGTTGTCATCACTCACACCTCATTCATAGGTTCCTACGATACCAGGTTGGAAGGGACCTCAAGGATCATCCAGTCCAACCTTGCAGAGTAAGAAGAGAGTTTAAATGAGGTGGCCCAGCTTCCTGTCAAGCTGGGCCTTGAAACTCATTATGTTGTAGAAAAGGGAAAAACCTAACTTCTTGCAATGCTTCCCCCCTCCAGTTGTAGCTACCTGCAAGGGAGTGAAAGAAAAAAGTGAAAAGCCCTTTATTAAGTGGAAATAATTGCACTCCTCTTCCTTGACCTTTTAGTTTGCTGGAAGTTCCCTCATTCCTGAGGGCTAACAGCCATCAGCTGTCTGGGGGTTTGTTATTAATATTTGCTAGGAACAATGATATATTTTTTTTAAGCACCACTAAAGGAAGAGGGTCACTGATGATGCTTTAATTATCCCTTACATTACATTTCAGCTGCAGAATTAACCAGGAAACAATGCTCTGATAAATGTGGTCTTCCCAACTTACATGCAAATTGAAGCTTTGCCTTCCTGCTCAGAATTGTTCCAAATGAATTTGTGGCCAAACACTGGTATGTTCCAATATCCTGTTTTTTATGTGGGTTATTGATTGCCAAGCTGCCTCCAACCAACCTGTAGTGATAACTCATGGTAAGATCAATATCTGTGCCATTTTGCTTCCACCTTTGAGGGGAAAAAAATCAAATTATGCTTATAATTTACAGAGCCTATTCATATTAATCTTAAATAGTGTGCTGTATCATACCTGTAATGATAAAAATGTAGTTAAATAGCACCAAAAAAAAATCACATCATTTTTCACACCAGACTGCTGCTTCTATCAATCTTAATTGTATCAATAATTCTACTTCTTTGCAAAACCTTTACTGCTCTTATGCTGGTCACCAACATTCCCCCAAATGTCCACACAAAGTAATTATAACTTATTCACACAAACTGAGTTATCCACCCAGTGGGGAGTATGCCGTAAGCCTTGACTACAGAGACCTTAATTTTTTTTATATGATATTAATAACACCTGAATGTGATTTAGAGTCCTTTCAAAGGATGCCATAAATTTGGCTGTAAAAAAAAAAAAATTATTTGGTGGTATAGATCAGGAAGGATTACACTTCAGACAGCAAGACAGAAGCAGAGAGAGAGAGGTTTTTATACACAAGTTTGGTAATTTAATGAGGAGAAAGCTGCTGTTCTAAAACATGAGCTGTCCCTGCTTGTCCACTAAAGAGGGGATGGATTGTGCCTGCACTATTACACAGCTATTCACACCTGGCAGGATCAAATTTGTATTTCAAAGGAAACAAATATTTCATGTGTTCAGAAAGGGAAGTGGTGTGGCTTCACTTCTAGTCACAAAAGGGTTCAACTTCCATTGTCCAGATGGGGTTCAAAGGAAGAACCAAGGACCTCAGTCACTGATGTCTGCCAGCTTCAGGCTTCTCAGTGCCACACTTAGGTTGTCAGCAATCCTAAACCATTTCTTTTCTTCTCCTACTTTAATACCACACCTGCCTCTTCATCCTCTACCACTTCCATTGACCTACTTGGGTGGGATGCCCACCCCCTCAGTGGGCTGCAAGGACCACGGAAGTGTTGCTAATGGCTCACTTTGGGTGTGCAGAAGGCTTTATAGCAGCCTTCAAAACAAGGACAGTTGTTGATGGACTGATGGCTCACAGGAAGAAAAAGTACTGTTTCTTGTTGTCTGCAGAGGTGAACTTTCTGACAGTGATGGTGGTTTCCAGAGTTAACAAATTGAAACAAACTTGCACCATAACTGAATTCCTGGAAGATCTGACCTGGGTACACAGCTCAATTCTTTATTTCTCTCACCCACAGACCTTTCTCTACATGGTCAGACTGCTCAGGTTGTTGTTCTTTCAGAGGAAGTTTTTCCAGCTGTGCTGTGAAGTGTAGTTCTGTGTTCTGAGAGAACTCTTGACACACACATCAAGAGGAAGTGAGGATGCTGACCTTTCAGTGGGCGCTTGCTGTTTTTAGAGGTGAGTAATGAGTGATTAAAATACAAAATCAATTGAATTCTGTGAACAAATTCTAGCAACTTTACATAATTCACCTGAGTTTGCCAATCACTGCTTGCTTTTTTTTTGTGTGTGTGTGTGTGAGTGCATCAAGATTAAGAAATTTTGATGCCACAGTGAACCATCAGCAATTCTTCCTACCAATTGCAGCTGATTTGGGATCTTTTCATGCCTCTTTTCTATTCCTTTTTTTATGTTTTACTTTAGTCAGTCTAATTCTGTTTGCTGCTGTTTTGGGGTGTTTTGTTGGGTTTCTTTCAAAGATAAGCTTCATCTTAGCTGGTACCCATCCCTGAGCCTGTTGTATGAAGCAGCAGCTCGTTATCAGTGTCAGGATTTTGCCATATTTCAGGAGCTGCATATGGAACATGCTGCCTGAACCTTTCAATTGCCTAATATAAGATATTCTGGTATTTAGTTTGCCAGTTCTCTTTAATTTCAGAATCAATCACTGAAGTAACTGCTGTCATCATTACATGGCTCCCAATTAAGCTCCATAATTGTTTTTCACAACAAATGCAAAGTTGTTGGCTTAGTTGCTGCAAATGAATTCTTCACAGTCTCCCCATAATCATTCTAATCACTGTGGTACAATGATTGTTCAACTTTGCATATAGATCAGGGGTTCATCTCCTGGTGTGAGCTTCCCCACCCCCACCCCCCCACCCCCAATTAATATGTTTACATCGTTGAAGAAAGTGAATTAATGAATTTGGAGGATAGACAGTGATTTAATGACTCTCTGTGTGTTCTGCAATAAGCTGTCTGATACACAGAAAGCTTTGAAGAACTCTTTGAAGCCTGTTAAGATAGAGATCACCTTCATAGCTCTGTGAACTTCTTCATGCAGCCATTGGAAAATGCTTTCCATCCATGATAGGAAATAAATCCTGAACCAATATGTTGTTAATACGAACAGCAAAGAATTGATGCCTTGGGAGACAGCTTGTGAAGATTTGTGGGGGGAGAGTGATGTTTTGGTGAGCTATGTGAGTGTCACCTCTTGGGCACTTTGGAAAGAGGAGCTAAGAGCAGTCCTATGGAGGATCTCAGCATGCGAGGAACATATCTTACATCTGAAACATGCCTTCCTCACTTGAGGTGAAGCAGGAGCTCACATCTCCTGAACCTCAGCCCACTGATGAATCTGAACCTGGTGTGGTTCAAAATTCATTGTGCTTTTACCATTCCTAAATGGTAAAGCACATTGCAAATTTACCATCTCTGAATGATAAAGCAATGGTAAATTTACCATTCCTAATGGTAAGCTTTTCCTAAACTTCAAAAAAATATGCTGGATTTTGATGTGGAATTCATCAGATCCCTGGGAATGTCAAACCTGTCAAATCCTTTTGATATATCAAAACCCAGAAAATCCAACTGTTTTATGAACTCATAGAACAAATGATCCCATTTTATTTGCTTCAAAAAAAATCAAAACAAACAAACAAACAAACAAAAATCTAACTTTTCCTAGAGCCCCACTTACAAAATGTTCTCAATAAATTCTTTATTAAATTAAAGACTTTTAGAACATATATATATATATATATATGTACTACTTTCTCCTCTTCCCATCTTGATTTAAAGATCTCAAGCAAGAGATTTTGAGTGAAAGATCTCCAGCAATAGGCAGCTTTCTCTCTTCTGTTCTCTTAAGTTTTTACCAATTTATCCTATCAGTCAAATGTACCAATATTTATTTGAATATGCTTCCAAAGCTTTGGGTTGTGTTAGACCTTTGATGCTGGACTCATTTGCCTTCTAAATTATCCTACAGTGATAGAAGGATAAACTTATAATGAGTGATGATTTCCTGTTATTTATCCCTGACCAATGCTCGTGATTTGCTACTCAAATAGTGTCCATCTCCAAGCAAATCCTAACAAGGAGGATTTGATTTAAAGATCTCAAGCAAGAGATTTTGAGTGAAAGATCTCCAGCAAGAGGCAGCTTTCTCTCTCTTGTTCTCTTAAGTTTTTTACCAATTTATCCTATCAGTCCAATGTACCAATATTTATTTGAATATGCTTCCAAAGCTTTGGGTTGTGTTAGATCTTTGATGCTGGACTCATTTTCCTTCTAAATTATCCTACACTGATGGAAGGATAAACTTGTAATGGATGATGATTTCCTGTTATTTATACTCCTTGTGATTTGCTACTCAAATAGCTTCCTTCTCCAAGCAAATCCTAACAAGGAGGAGGAAGAATTTCTTAATGAATATGAACATGTGAGTGATGTGTATGGTGTGTACTTACAATGCAAGTGGAAATCATGCAAGCTGTCTTTAGGGGTAATACCTCATGAAAGAGTTGTGGACCAAACAATAAAATTAATTTTGATCATGTTTTCACGCTGCAAAAAAAATATTGATCTAGCTAAAAGCGTTGGGAGAAGGCAGAAGCACATCAAACTTAGAGAAATGGTGAAATATGAGAGACCTTTGCAGAATACAAATATTGTCAGGACTTGTTGGAGAAATGTCAATATGTTCTGTTGTGCACAAGCTGACTGCTCAGCTGCACAGCAACAGGTTTCTGTTGTTTACACCTCCCTTGTCCTCTCTGGGTAGAGTTTATTCTGGGCCATGTGTCTTCTGGCAACATGATCCCAACAGTTGTTCCCAAGATATTTCTAAGTCCCTACACCCCAACCCATGTTCATATAAATCTTGCAGAGCCATGGAGGCTGAGCTCTCAGCCTGGACTCACCAATTGATATCCAAAATGCAGGCATGAGGCACCTGCCTTGCAACCCAACACTTTCATGGGCTGCTCAGGAGCTTCAGAGCAAGAAGGTTGTTTCAGGAAGGTAAAACTGCTGTTTGGTTACCTCTGATCTCTGATATTTAACAGGGAGAACTTTAATGTTTGAGCTAAGATTGTGATTTCTGGCCAGTGGATAATTAACCAGAAAATTTTGATCTCTAAGGATACTGCACAGTGCTGTGTAGTTATAATTAAATGAGTCCCACCTCTGTGATTAACGAATCTGGAAAAGAGTAGTGGTCCATAGAAACTATTTAAGAAAAGGAAACATTTCCTTTCAGATGTGACATCTTGTTGGAAATGGAATGTGAAGGTCTGTTAATGTCAGTGAAACCATCAATGTATGAATCTTGAAGCACTCAAGGAAATAGTGAAAGATTCCACTTAGGCAATGTGCAAATATCTTGGATAAACTCAACTGCAATATTTCATTAATCTGCTTCCCTTGCCTTTAAAGAAAAAAGAAAAGATGTGCTTAGATTTTCCTGCTGAAAGAGCCTTCTCCAGCTCTGTAAATAGAAACCCTGGAAGTTTTACAGAGCATTCATGGCTGCATCACGGTTTTGTGCCAATGTTATCATGGCTGGAGCTCTTACTTGCATATACACCTTGCATACGTATTTCCTCAATATGAATTAGCTCTGTGGATACATCTACATATATTTTAATGGATTATTTTTCCATTGTACTGCTGTAATAAAAAAACCCACATAAATAATTTTAAGTCTTCATTGTGTTCTGTCTTAAGATTATTTGCTTTCCAATGGAAATGTCTTGGAAAACCATTTGAGATGTTTGTGTAATGGAGGAAAAAAAAACCAAACAAACCCTTACAAATCCCCTAGTATCCAGTATTTCCAGAGAGAAATTAAATAAATATTTTTTTTAAATGACTACAATGCAACAGAAGTTGAAAGCATTGTTAATTCTACTCCACTTTCATGCAGCCAGAATCTGCACTGAGTCAAGGCAAACAACTACACTACTGCAGTCATTTGTTTTTCAAGGGTGTGAGTAAGATAAATGTATTTTAGGGGTTGCTGGGAATCATTCTGCAATTGCATCCAGTGATTAGAAACATATTTTATGTCATTTGCAATCATCCTGGACTTTGTGCTTCTGTTCCCCTCCCTGCCTGTTACAGCTACCCTCCATGATACTTTGATTTGGATTGAATTGGAATCTCTTCAGCTTATTTGATTGCATCATTTGAAGTTATGCTGGAATATTAAAATGTTGTTATAATGAATAATGCCTCTGCTCTGCTTGGATTTCTTATTTATTGGTTCAATTGCCTGCTCTGAGTGAATTTTATTGAGGGGGAAAAAACAATAAATCCTCAATTTCAGACTTGCATGAAAATGTTTGATAAGGTCACTACTCTGGGTAGAATAAAAAAGCCACATTGGTGACTAGCAGGAGGACTTTACAGGGGAATCTCTTATGTGAGCAATTAAAAGCCATTGAATAATTAGTAGGTATTTGGTAGAACACAAATTTCTTCCATGTCTTGCATGAATGCTTTCTACTTTTCTTCTTTTTCCTAATTTCCCCCCTATTCCTTCCTGAAGAAAGCACTCTGACATTTTAATTCCAGACTTCCATCTTTTTTCTCTTACAAGACTCAGATCCCCAGATCCTTGGTACAACAATGTTTTAAATGGTGAGGCTGTAATGAAATAAAGCAAACATTCTGATGTACCAAGGTTTTATTGAGTCTACAGAGTGTTGTAAGCTGGGGAGCAGAGCTGTGGCTTGCTGCTTCTCTGAATAAACATCATAAATACACACATGAAGCATTAGAACTGGATGAGGATGTTGCTTTCTTGCTATCCAAGCATTTATTGATCTATGGAAAGTTTCATCAAACACAGATGTGCAGCATTTCCATGTTTCCATTTTCCCCAGCTGTTTGGTGGGTTCAGAAGTAGTTTTGTATGCTGTAAACCCCCCTAGAAACAACTTTCCATGATATGCTTTCTTTTCGTGTGCTAATTTACCCTTTTTTTTCTGTGTTGATTTTCTTAGACTAGCAGAAATATTTTTTCCTTCATTCCTGAAATTTATTCTACCTATGTAGTATGCTGTGAGTACCTATGGACCTGTGTAGTATCTGATGTACTCTGCTGTGAGAGATCAACACATACAACCATGGGCAACTGATTAAAACACATTAAAAGATTCCCAGTCAGACAACACTATTCCAAAGCTGACTTCACCTGTAGTATGGGAGTGGATATCCTTTAGCTGTGCAGTTCAGTAGGACTTCTGGATTTGTTGAGCCCATGGAATAAGTGACATCATATGGCTCCTGAATAAAAATAGGACCATGAAGGGTTTCTTCCCCTGTGAAAGAAAAACAATAAGTTAAGGTTAGACATCTTGAGCATTGCCCTTACACTTCAAAATGTCCTTTGGTGTCCTTTGCTTTCGGTCAGAAGTTAAGGTCTGCAATTTCATTCTGCAGAGAATCCACCTCCAGACATTTGGCTGTTAAGGAGGAAATATTTCAAGCCTGATTGATAATAAAATCCCATATCCCAGGTGCTGGAGATTTATTTTGCATGTGACAGTGAAGGCTAGCTGCTTTGCATACTTCCTCTGGAAGCTCTATGGCTGACTAGTAAATCTCCCCCATCTACCTCATACCTGTGCTCTAGACCATGACTGGAGGCAAGCAAGGCTCAAGTTGTGGCTTTTGGTGTTTGGTGCTTCTGCCTCCTTCCTCACCTGGTGAACTGAATGTATCAGCCTCACATCACTCTTTGGAAGACCAGCAGCTCATTGACTGGGGCAGTGACTGGTTAGAAAGCAGCCCTGAGGAGAGGGACTTGGGGATGCTGGTGGAGGAGAAGCTCAACAGGAGCTGTCAGTGTGCACTTGCAGCCCAGAAAGCCAACCAGAGCCTGGGCTGCAGCAAGAGAAGTGTGGCCAGCAGGGCAAGGGAGGTGATTCTCCCCCTCTGCTCAGCTCTGCTGAGACCCCACCTGGAGTACTGCATCCAGGTCTGGAGTCCCTGTTACAAGAGGGATCTGGACATGCTGGAAGGTGTCCAGAGAAGGGCCACCAGGATGAGCAGAGGGCTGGAGCACCTCTCCTATGAGGACAGACCGAAAGAGTTGGGGCTGTTCAGTCTGGAGAAGAGAAGGCTCCAAGGTGACCTTCTTGTGGCCTTCCAGTATCTGAAGGGGGCTACAAGAAAGCTGGGGAGGGACTTTTTAGGCTATCAGGTAGTGACAGGACTGGGGGGAATGGAACAAAGCTGGAAGTGGGGAGATTCAGGCTGGATGTGAGGAAGAAGTTCTTCCTCATGAGAGTGGTGAGAGCCTGGAATGGGTTGTCCAGGGAGGTGGTTGAGGCTCCATCCCTGGAGGTGTTTAAGGCCAGGCTGGATGAGGCTCTGGCCAGCCTGAAGTAGTGTGAGGTGTCCCTGCTCATGGCAGGGGGGTTGGAACTGGATGATCCTTGTGATCCCTTCCAACCCTGACTGATTCTGTGATTCTATGACTGTGACCAAACTCTATCAAGACAGACAGGTTGCTCCAACCCCTGGGAGTCTCTATCATCGGAGAGGGTGGACCTCTAGCACCCTAGCCAACAGAGGGGTAGGGGTTGAGGAGGCTGAGGGGAGATCTTGGTCTCCACAACTCTCTGAAAGGAGGTTGTAATGAGGTGGTTGTTGGTCTCTTCTCTCTAGTATCAAGTGATAAAATGAGAGGAAATGTCCTCAAGCTGTGCAAAGGGAGGTTTATGTTGGATATCAGGAAAACAATTCTTTCCTGTCAGGCATTGGGATGGGCTGCCCAAGGAGGTGGTGCAGTCACCAGCCCTGGAGGTCTTCAAACCCCATGTAGACATGGCACTTCAGGACATGGTTTAATGGCTGTGGTGGTGTTAGGTTGACAGTTGCACCTGATGATTTTAAAGGCCTTTTCCAACCTTAGCAATTCTATAATTTTATGATCTGAAGCAAAGAACATCTGGAAAAACTCTAGAGAGTGAAGAAGAAAGGAAAATGTTTTATACTGAAGCCTTTTTGGCCAGAAGCCTTTTTAAGGATGGCAACTGATAATCACAATCCACATATCTAAATTGAGATGCCCATTCCTGATAGCCAAAATGTGTGCCCTTTGGAAACTCAGCCAGCCCAGCTCTGTGTGTGTGTGCTTTCATAAGCAGTACCTGTGAGAAATAGCCTTATTGGAGCAAAATTCAAAGCAGCAGTCAAAAGAGATTGATTTTGCTTTATAGCACAATAGCTGTTCAGGTAGACACATCTCATTTTAAGAGTAGCTCATGTTATAAAGCAGATAGCTTGGGCATGGCAGGAAGGAAAAATACATCCTTGCAGCTTAGGATATCAAGTACATCAGGCTAGTAAAACAGCTGAGGTGAGCTGGTGGCTTGCAGACAAAGCATTAAACTTGGCTGAATGTTATATCTGATGCCAGAAGTGACAGAGCAGAGCATAAAATGCAGTAAATCACACACACACACACAAATAAATATCAATTTCCATAACTATATGATTCTGTTAAACTTTGCAGACTGTGTGTGAACCAAGAGTAGGCTCCAAATATTTCATGCCTTATCCATAACCAGTGGCACAGGTGGAATTCTCAGGAAATATGAAGCAAACACAGTGAAAGAAGCTGTCATTCAACTGCCTTCAAGACATGATAGGGTTTTGCTGTTTGCTTTTGCTGTGGATCACACGATCACAGGATGTTAGGGGTTGGAAGGGACCTCTGGAGATCAAGTCCAACCCCCATGCCAGAGCAGGACCATAGAATCTCATGCAGGTTGCACAGGAATGCATCCAGACAGGGCTTGAAAGTCTCCAGAGGAGACTCCACAACCTATTCTAGTGCTCCATGACCCTTTCAGTAAAGGTTTACTCAAATACCTAAAGATAAGCATCTTCCAAACTTTTAGCTCTATCTACAGCTTAAATTATTTTTTTTAATTATTCTTTATAACTTGATCCTTCCAGGGGTCTTCAATCATAGAGCAAGATGCAGCAGGAGAAATATTTAACTTCTGTCTTACAGTTCAAGTTTTCTGATCAGAAGGGTTACACATCTCCCACTACTGACCATAGACCCCCACACTATTTTTCCTGGATTTCAATCTTTCAGAATCAGAGGATCATAAAGGAAAGCAGAACTTTTTCTATTTCTCAAGGTAATCTCTGTTGTTGTGGAAAGTAGAGGAGAAAACAATTTATTCATGCAGGTCAAGGCAGAGAGGTCCTCAGAGATGATGGCTGGGTATAGTTAAATCATCTTTATTTCTTTTTTACCACTTTCTTTTCTTTTCTTTTGATCTCTTGACAAATTTTGAGGCTTCTTTTCCCCACTGTTTCCGCAACTGATCCTTTGACTTGTCAGTTCTTTGATAGGAATTTTCTTCCCCTCTGAGTTAATTTGCTCAGCCTGTGAGCCACTCTCCTTGCCTTCCCAGAAATACCAATGAAAAGCTTTTTTAAAGCACCAAAATGTCCTAGAGATCATTGTTTTAAATCAATATAAATGGGTGGACCTGAAATTAACAGTGGGGAGCTACTTGCTGCACAGGAGGATCTCTAGCTTAGCTGATAGAAGTGGAAATATTTTTGGATTAAATGCCCCCAGTGAGTTCTAAATGGAATTTAGAGTCTTTGGAATTTGTAGACTTTTGAACATCATAGTTCTTGTGTTCCTTTTCAGTGTCCTCAACACAGCAGACCCTTATTGGGTCACTTAATCATAGAATCACAGAATAGCTAAGGTAGGAAGGGACCTTAGAGATCATCTACTCCAACTTCCTACCCTGCCATGGCCACAGATGCCTCTCAACTAGACTCAGTTGCTCAAGGCTTCACCCAGCCTGGCCTTCATCACCCCCAGGGAGGAGGCATCCACAACCTCCCTGGGCAAACTACTCCAGAGTCTCACCACCCTCCTACTGAAGAACTTCTTTCTAAATAAGGAAGATTAATGAAGGACACAAAAGTTTACAGAACTCCTTACAGCAGACACCTCACAGCCCCTATCACAAAAAATAACATCCATGAATTTTGCTAAGGGTGGCTTTGTGCTGTCAGTTTGGTTTTGCTTTAATATCCTTTTCTTGCTTGCCTCACATAACATCAAATCTGTGAGAAATGGTGTGCAGCTTCTGAGCCAGTGGTGTGCTGGGAGTCCAGCTCTTATTGATGGAAAAGGTCAGGCTGGTCACTTCTAATTTCCTGATGCATCCTTTTGTGTTTTGTATGGAGAATGGTCAGACAGCATCCTTCATTCTCCAGGTTCAGTACTAGGCACCATGACTTCTCCAGAGATACAAATGAATCATTGTAGGACTGTTTACATTTGGTAAGAGTTAAAAGGAAAAAAAAAATCAAGATTTTATTTTATTATTTTATTTAGTTTATTTTAATTTATTTTTTATTTTATTTATTTTATTTATTTTATTTTTAGTTTAATTTTATTATTTTATTTTAAATTTAGTTAGTTAGTTTTTTAAACTTAATTTATTTGTAATTTAATTTTTAATTAATTTATTTGGTTATTTTATTTTTATTTTAATTCAATTTAATTTATTTTATTTTTAATTTCCTTTTATTTATTTATTTAAATTTAAATTTAATTTAGTTTAATGTTTTTATTATTTTATTTTATTTTTATTCATTTTTAAAATTTTATTTACTTTATTTTATTTTGTATTTCATTTTATTTTAAATCTCTTGGAATACAAACATTTGATGGAGCTTATCACTCACACAAAACTGCTGTGCTAATCCTCGGCAGGCTGCTTGAAGGCCAACACAAAATTTTGCCAGATAAAATTTTATAAGTTAAAATGTATTTCTTCGTGGTTCTCAAGCAGTTTGATCTCCATAAAGACCATAATTATGCCAGTCTGAATTCAAATCCAAAGTATGGAAATGAAGCTCCACTCTGTTATTCATTATGTGGCATTGTCTCCAGCCAATACAGAGATTAACAGAGTGCCAATGGAGGAGGAAAAATCCTATTTTGGGGTTTATTTTGTTGATAATTATGTATCAGCAGAGGATGTTGCAGTGCTTTCCTCTCACTGCTTTGTGGGCAATGGTTAGTGCTGCTGGACTATGATATTTGTGTCAAATTTAATCAAAGAGGTTTTGGTTAGTCACAATAAATGTTTAAATGCTTATGTGCTGAGAATAAAAAAAAAATAATTCTGGAGCCCACACTCCATCAACTTAATTTCCAGCCAAATCCAGCTCCTTCTTCTGTTGTCTGACCCTGGTTGGCTTCATATTTAGCTCCTTACGAGGTCACCCTGGTTTTGCTGGGACAGAAGCCCAAGCCAGCTGTGGTCTGTAGACCATCATCTGTTTGGAGTTAACCAGGACAGCTGACCTGAGTTGGCTGAAGGTGTATCCTATTCATCCTCAGTATAAAGGGACTCCTCCTGCTTGGGCTCTTCTTCTTTATTCTCCTGCTTCTCTTCAAGCCTGGTAGTTCTTGCTCATCATTCTACTCCCAAGGATGGCTTTCCTGTTTCTAGTGAGTACCATAACTTTTTATATTTGACATTAGCATTGGGTTCAGTTTGGCTGTTTCATTACATCTGCTTTAATTTCAACCCATGGGGTTTCTCTTCATTTCCTGATCCTTCTTTCTCAGCTAGGAGGAGGTCATGAGGTGATAGAGCAACTGACACAGTTTAGCCCTGGGTGCAGGCTGAATGTAGATAATATCTCAGTGCTTTCCTCTGGTTCTATGGCCAATGATTAGTTGCATTACTCAAAAGTGATCACTCCTATGAGATAAATTCTGTTTGAAATTGAAAGTGTCCTAGAAACCTCACGCTCTGTTTGCAGAGAAAGACCAGGTGAGGCTTTATGTGTTGCCTGTGGGTGAATCAGCTCCAAGCAGACAAACTCCAGAGGATTCATTGCCCAGGGACCAGCTCTGTTGTTCTGAGAGCTCCAAGGTCTGCAGTATTTGCAGCTTCTGTTATTATTTCTCTTGCCATGAGGTTTTGTGGAGCTGTTTGAGAGATTAGGAGTCCTTTGTGTTGTGGAGCAAGCAGAGAGTAGTCTTACATTGGAGAATCCCAGATAAATGATGGATCAGGGCTGAGCTGCTCAGAGATTAGGAGTCCTGTGTGCTGGAGAGCAAGTAGTGAGAGGTCTTGCATTGGAGAAACCCAGATAACAAATGGATCAGGACTGTTCTTTCCTCACTTGGACTTGTGCAGTAGGGATGGAGAGGTCATACGGCTATATGTATGTATGGGTCTATAAGTATCCTATCAGAATATCATTACTGAGGAGCTTAAAGATTCAAGAGGTCAGAGTAACAGTCAAACTTGCACTCTGAAAAGCTTCCAGATGCAAAACTGCTATGATTCACACAAGCAAACCAGATAAGGAGGAATTTATCCAGGCTATTAAGTTCCAGGAAAGGCTGTAAATTCCAAGGGTAGTGAGTTCCTAATGAATCTCTCTTAATGTGCTTTAGATAGAGCCTTATATCTGATCCAAAACATTAATATGACTTTATGGGCCAAAGCTGACACCTGATTAAGGGGCCTCTTTTGAATCAGCTTGGCAGTAAAACATGTGTTAGATCTAGCAAAAAGAATGGGACAGATTTGAGACTTCCTGGTGGTGATAACAGAGGTAGGGAAACATGAAAAATCCAAATGGCTTCAAAGCTTGCTTTATGTTCTTCACTGCTAAAGACATTGGTAAATTTTAATTGGAAGGAGGAGAATTCCTAGAGCCCACAGATTTCTGAATGTGGTGGAGTCTCTTTTTCTGCTGATAACATCAGGGCTTTTGATTGTCACAGAATGGGTTAATCCTTTTCCTCATCAAAAGCTTGGATTGGGTAGCTCAAGGACTTTAAAGAGAGCATGACAGATGCAAAATGAGAGGTAAAGAATGAGACACTGGAAAGCCTGAAGTAACACACATCAGTTCAAAGAAGTGGCTAGAATGCTGAAAGAGAAGATGGGAAAAGCAGCAGCAGCAAAGGGCCATGAAAGCATTCTGGAGAAAGAAAAGCAACTCAGCTTGTCAGTACTACAGGCAGTGGGAGGCAGGCTTTCCTCCAATTCCTCTCAGTGACATCCACCTCTCAATCAGAGTGAAGCAGAAGACAGAAAAGAAAGGGTGATTAAAAGAGTTGTTATAGATTTGAGCAAGGAGAAGCAACCTAAAATCTGTAGGATTTTCCCAAAGGGCTTCCAGCTTTCATGTGTGTTCTCCCTTCAGACACTGATGCACAGAGCTCCAGGGACACAGGGCTCCTTTCAAGTTTCAGCTTCTGTTGAGAAAGTCAAACTGGAAGTAGTGGTGAGATTCTACATTGTCTCTGTTATTAGACACCCAAACCAGAAAGACACTTAGCGAGCTCTGATGTAGGCAGAAAGGCACACTGAGGAGACATGCAGGGCAAAGTCCTGGCCCTACTGAAGTCAGAGAAGCTCTCAGTAATGAATTGAAGCTTGCCACTCAAGCCCAGGTTTGCTGTATGAAGCTGCCTAGTCAATGACAGTCAACAGTGCAAGGCACCCCTTTCATCTGGGAATCTGAAGAGTAGTGATGCCCCTTCCTTGCAGACTGGAAACATAGTGAGAACAAGGAGATGAGAGACCTCCTGCTGGAGTTCTCAGCACAGGAGAGACATGGAGCTCTTGGGCAACAGCCAGAGGAGGCTACAAAAATGCTCAGAGGGCTGGAACCTCTGCTGCTAGGAGAGGCTAAGAGAGTTGGGTGTGTTCAGCCTGGAGAAGAGAAGACTCCCAGGACACCTTGTTGTGTCCCTTGCAGTACTTTAAGAGGTCTACATGAAAGAATGGGGAGAGACTTGTTTTTAGCAGGCCCTGTTGTGGCAGGACAAGGGTTGATGGTTTAAACTTTTTAGAAAAACGCAGATTTAGGCTAGATAGAAGAAATTCTTTACAGTGAAGGTGGTGAAACAGTGGCCAAGGTTGCTTGGATAGGTGGAAGATGGCTTATCTCTGGAACTGTTCCAGGTCAGGTTGGACAAGGCTGTGAGCAACTTGCTCTAGATGTCCCTACTGACTGCAGAGAGGGTTGGACTAGATGGCTTTTATAGAATCACTGGTCTGGGTTAGAAGGGACCTTTAAATGTTAACCTGCAAGTTGCCAGTAGCAGGGCTGGAGCCATCACTCCAAACACCTGCCTCACTTTATCCCTTCCCATCTGTGGAACCAGGAGAGTCACAGTTCACATCTGTCAGTGACTTCTGGATAACTCTGGTCTGGATTTGAATTTGGAGACGTAACCTTTAAGAGTGGAGTAGTTAAGGCTCTTCCAGCTCTGGCAAAAGGCCCAGAAACATTAAATGTCTTTAATGAAACAAGTCTGCATCTCTTAGATTTGATGCCTTGAAAAAAATATTGAAATATCCCAATGTGTGTTTCCTGATATGGAAACAGAACCTGTATGGTGGTGTAGGCAGGGGGACCTGGGACTAATGTGACAAGGCAGACACTCAGGTTATATACTGTAATGCAGACCTTCCTGAAGTACTTGGTTATAAACCCAAACAAAAGTATAAAATATTACCTTACTAACACAACCAGCTCAGGACTGACAGAACCTAGCATATAAAATCAGAGTGCAATATATCATGGGTAATAATTAAGGCTGTAATATATAAAACTGACCATATTCTTGAATTATGAGCCTTTTTTTTCCACTTAAATACATATATTGACCCAAAATTTTGTCAAAATCTGATGCTTCAAAACTTTTTTTTTCCTCATCAATTCTATCATGATAATGAGCATTGCTTCAAGACCTGGAGTTAACTTTCTGTCGATATAATTGAGTATCAGAGAATTTATTACCCATCTGCATTTCAGTCTACCAGAGAGAGGCACATTCTAATTCCAAAATAATTAATGATAGATCTTTTAAATGCCAAGCTGTGATGTTTCTCATGATATCCTGATTGCTGTACTCAGTATGTTATCAGCTGTAGATTTACATGATTCTCACAACATTCAAAAGATTCCCTAAAGATTCCAGAGCAGAAGTTCAAGCTCCAGTGAGGGAAAATTGTTCATAATTGTTGCATTTTTTTGGATAGCATTCAATGGAGCTTTGCTAATCTCCTCTTTTGGTGTACTGATGAACATAGATTCATGAAGAAATCATTGTGGAGGTATGTTTTAAGTCACAATAGCCTGAATAGGTATAGGAGTTATAAATACACAGATTGCATCAGGTTGGAAGGGACCCTCAAAGGTCATCTTGCCCAAACCCTCTGCAGTCATCAGGGACACCTCCAACCACATCAGCCTGTGCAGGGCCACATCAAATCTGATCTGGAATGTCTCCAGGGTCAGAGCATTAACCACATCCCTGGGCAACCTGTCCCAGTATTTCACTACCCTCATTGTGCAGAACTTCCTCCCAGTTTCCACCCCAAATCTCCTCGGCTCCAGTTTCAAACCATTGCCCCTCATCCTATCACTACAAGCCCTTCTAAACAGCCCTTCCCCAGCCTGCCTCTAGGTCCGTTTCAGACATTGAAATGTAGCTCTAAGGTCTCCTTGGAGCCTTCACCTTTCCAGGCTGAACAGCCCCAATTCTGTCAGCTGCCTTCAGGAGAGAGGTGCTCACACCAGGGTATGAACTGGCATTAAAAATATAATAATAAGAAAGAAAAAGATGTGTGAGCAACACCACTTGAGTTACCGTGTGACTTCTTGGCTTTAAGGAGCAGATTTTCTGAAGACCTGTGTGAGATTTAGACAGGATAGAGGAAGCCTTTTCATTTGTGCAGGTGATTTGTTCTCTGTCATGAACTTGATCATGCCCTTCAGACCCAGAACTACTGTGGAGCAGGCATCTAATGAGGGGAGGCAAACACCCAGAGTGAAGTCAGAGGGCTGTGCCTTTATGAGGCGCAGTAATCCTGATGCCTGCTCCTCTCAGCGAAATCTCATTAGGTCTGGTGTGTTACTAGGCAAGATGAATAAATAATAATGAACCTTTTCCAATCTAGTGCGCAAGCATTTTGTTTACTGTGATTTCAGTTTATAAGTGAGGCCTAGATTCGATGACAGATACCCTTTGCTGCCTTGTACTCTTGTAATATTCATTTGGCACTGTTGCCAAACTGACTGAAGGCTTAATTCAATAATTTACAATGCAGGAAAAGATAACAGCTATAGCATTTAATATCCTGCCAGTTAAATAAATCCAGCACTTTGTTTCCTTACAATTTTATTTTTTTTTTTGCTGTGCTGAATTTTACTGCCCTAGAATTGATGGTCGTTCATTAAGCTCAGTTTTTGTCACTGCTGTTATTGATCAGTTCTGGGTTGTAGTGTGATGACTCTAAAACTCCATTGCAACTATTGAATCATAGAACCATAGAATCAACCAGGTTGGAAGAGACCTCCAAGCTCATCCAGTCCAACCTAGCACCCAGTCCTAAGCAATCAACCAGACCATGGCACTAAGTGCCTCATCCAGGCTTCTCTTGAACATCACCAGGAATGGTGACTCCACCACCTCCCTGGGCAGCACATTCCCATGAGCAATCACTCTCTCTGTGAAGAACTTCCTCCTAACATCCAGCCTGTACCTCCCCTGGCACAGCTTGAGACTGTGTCCTCTCATTCTGCTGCTGGTTGCCTGGGAGAAGAGACCAACCCCCACCTGGCTACAACATCCCTTCAGGTAGTTGTGTACAGCAATGTGGAAATGGGTGACCCCCATCCATTTCCAACCTCCTTTCAGGCAATTGTAGCAAGTAAGGTCTCTCCCAAGTCTCATTTTCTCCAGGCTAAACAATCTCAGTTTCTTCAGCCACTCCTCATATACTTATTCAGCTTGAATACACATTTAAGTAGGTGGTATATTAGTTGTACTTGTGCACAAAATAGAGGAAAAGAGAATTATGAAAAGTTCTTCCAGCTTCTAAGCTCCATTGCAGCTCCATTTCAGACTTTTCATTAAGCATCTTGCTTTGCAGCCCTACAATCCCACGGAGGGACTCTGAAAACGGAGGCAAAACTGAATTGCTCCACTGCCTCCTTCCTCTAGATGCTGAGCAAGGGATCCTCTGTCTCTTTTCTCCCTTTGGCTGTGTTAGGATAAACCATCTGAGTGATTTTTAAGGAGTTAGATGAAATGCCTTATCCTTCTATGCCCCTCTTCTTGGCTAGCCTGAGGTATCTGGGACAACCAAGCCTTTTAATCTCCAAGTTGGTTTACATAGATCTTTACCATCTTTCGTGGCAACCTTCTTCCTCCCCCATGGCAAAAAGACTTGGGGAATCAGTTGGGAAAATACTGATCAAGTGTAATGGAGTTTGCTAGAACACTTTATTTTTTTTTCCACTGTAATTTCAGTCTAGAAAACAGCAGCGTGATGAAGGCTAAGTTTGGATAACATTTTTATAGCTGCTAGCAGATACAGTTTCATGCTTGGTTGATAGTTTTTCATTTGCTATGTAGAGACTGTGAGCCAAAGGGCTTTGAAGCCAGCAAAAGCCTTTCATAAACCTCAATGGCCAATGGATCAACCTTACTGAACAAAGTATTAGCAACTGATAATCCATTTTTTTCCTGTGCAATACTACTATGTAACATCCTATATTTATGTGCACATAAATGTCTAATGCATATGCACCCTTACAAGCAATTAGACTGTAGGGAAAGAGAAGAGATCTGATAAAAACATCCCTTTGGTCTTCTATTTGTATTGACTTCATGCTCTGTAAGAAATTATATTTGACATACTAAATACTTTTGTGTTTGCAAACTGCACCAATTCCTTGTGTGGTAGCTACTGGGCTATGAAGACAGCTGCATTGTTTTTAAGCAGATACTTAGCAGCCAAGATCCAGCCACAGTGGCATGAAAAAGAAATGATGGGAAAGGCTAGTTTGCAAATAGTTTGAACACACTAAAGCAAACCACAATTCCTTTTTTTGCTTCCAGAGGGCACACTTTGTAATTCCCATTTAGCTCAATTGGAAACATGGTGTAATGTGAAGCAGTATTTTTGAGTTCTGCAGTCTTATGAGTCCCAAACCTTGCAGAAATCTAGATGCAATCACTGTTATAGGGGACTTGAATTGCAGGTGGATGTTTAAACTCCATGTACATGTTATTTACATTTTGCTTATTTAATTAGAGCCCTTTTGTTCCAGTCATTCTTTCCTAGCTGCTTGCCTTTCCCACTAGAGCTGAGATAATGCTCATGAATAAAGCCAGGCAGGAACTAGCTGCAAGAACTTCACATCAGAAATGATTTTGCATGTATTGGTATGATTATAGTTTTTTGTTGCATGTATATTGATTGAGAAGCTCAACATGAGCTGGCAGTGCACTCATGCAGCCCAGAAGGCAAATGGTGTCCTGGGCTGCATCAGGAGGAGAGTGGTCAAAAGAGGTGAATTCTGCCTCTCTACTCTCCTATTCTGAGACCCTAACTCAAATACTGCTTCCACTTCTGGTGTTTCCATCATAAGATGACAGAGGTGTTGGAGTGAGTCCAGAGAAGGCCACAAAGATGGTCCAAGGACTGGAGCACCACTGCTGTGAGGACAGGCTGAGGGAGATGGAGTAGGTTCAGCCTAGGAAAGAGAAGACTCCAGGGGAGCCTTAAAGCTGCCTTCCAATACCTGAAGAGAACCTACAGAAAGGTTGGCCAGGGACTTTTCTTCAGGATTACTAGCAACAGGACAAGGGGGAAGGGTTTGAAGCTGGGGGAAAGTAGAGTTAGACTGGATCTTGGGAAGAAGCTCTTCAGCATGAGGCTGGTAGGACTCTGAAATTCATTGCCCAAGAGGTTGTGAATGCCTCCTCCCTGGGATATTCAGGACCAGGTTAGAAAAGACCTTGAGCAGCTGAGTCCAGTTGAGAGCTGCCCCTGCCCATGGTGGGGAGGTTGGAGTAGATGACCTCTAAGGTTCCTTCCAACCTTAGCCATTCTATGTAGATAGAAAGGTTATACTCTGGAATGAATCTTAGCAACAATGGAGATCATTAAGATAATAAACATGTGGAGAGGATTTATTTTTGTAGTTCAGATTACTACCACGACAGAAGTCCTTGGGACACAGGAAGATCTGTTATAGAAATTTCAGGCTGCCACTTACTTCTTGCTTTCAGATGATTGATAACTTGGGAATGAAAATCTGGGAAAATAAATCATCTTTAGCAATTAAGGTGATGTCAAAGCAGGCAAGATTAAAAAGCCCTTTATTTTCTTACATATAATTGAAGAGGAATGCAGGAGATATTTATAACATTCTAAAGCTAAGGCAGATCCTGATTTAAATTAGATTCATCAGGCAGGATATTATAGAAATATTTATCGTATGGGCTGACTGATTTGCATAAGCTTCTCATCACAGTATTGACATCCATTTAGTTGACTGAAACTAGACTTGGAACTTCAACAAAAAAAATGGTATTTCTTCACCAAACATCAAGGAAAGTCTATTGCAGAACTTTTGAGCAGTGAAGAAACTTCAAGGGTCAAGCTGAACTGCCTCTGATTTTCCTTTTAGCCCTTTGAGTGGCCATAGAACTAGGGATTTACTGCCTGGTACTCACTGTATGGCTCAGGCCTCTGCTGCCAGAGGGTTTAGCTTGGTTGTGTCCACTATTCTGAACAGAAAAACTCTCCCAGTATTGTAATAGTGGGAAAGCAGGGGAATATGCACTATAGAACTGAAGATCTTTACCATCACTGCTCATGTAGCTGTCTTTAGGTCTCTACTTTTGGCTGACTGTCATATAATCAGTTGGATGCACCTTAACTCTGAGCCACTATGCCTGTTTTTATGGGATGCACTTTCTTGTGCAGCATCACCTGCAGATCTGCTTCACCCCTAGAATATTTATGTTTCATTATCATTTTGGCATCCTGGCCAAAAAAAAAAAAAAGTAGTAAAATCCCAAGTATCATAAAGCAGCAGAAGGGAAATAGTGATTTAAAGAGGCTGTATCTCAGAAAAATCTGGTAGGGATTTCATGGACCACAGCTTTTCCCATTAGAATCCTCCTGCATTTCAGAAACAGTGAGGTGCAATAACTCCCTGTGCAAGGGCATCATAATCCTCTATCCTGGAACAAATATTAGGCAACCCAAATATAATTAGCATGGTATATTTGGTGATTGTGTCAAGCACTGAAAGCTCCCAGGCACTTTGAAAACAAATAGAATAAAAGGAGATAGATGGAAGCGAACTCCGCTGAACATCCTCCCCCACGACCTGCTTTTATTGCTGGCAATTAACCAGTGAAAGTCAAAACACAAGCTATCATTATCACTCATTGATTAAAAACCAGTTAGAACGTTGCATTTTGAACTGAGCCACTGCTCTGCTTGTTATGCATTTCAGCAGGAGCAGCAGCACAATATTTCAGGAATAATTAGGAACACAGCGTTAAGCGATCAGTGCTAATGTTCCTGACTCAAATTGCCCAAGCAGATGATTATAGATCAGCCAAAGATGCTAGCTGAAGCCATCATCTTTTGTGACTGTTGTAATATCTTTGTGATGATCTCTCCTTTTTTTTTTCAGAGCAAACACAAACTGAGTTGAAAGGATTTTTTTTTTATTATTCCTCTATATTCCTATCCTATATATTACATAGGATGCCATAGTAATGGCATCCTAAAAATTCAGCAGAAGCCACAAACATAACTTTGTAAATGTTCCTTTTCTGGAAAATAATTGCCAACTATTTAGGTGAATTTTGTCTCTGGTCTCTTTTAAAGGAGCTAACATCAATATTTGAGATGTATTGCAAACTGGGAATGTCTCGCTGTCTAATCACTTCTCTTTTCCATTCAGGGGGGAAAAGAAAAAATAAAAGAAAATGACCTTTAACTGATTGAATCTCAAAAAAAAAAAAAAACCAGTAAAAATAACAAAATAAAACCCAGCTGAGAGGAGAGGGAAAAGAGACAGCTGAAAAGGGCTGCCTCTGATTTGGAAGAGAGGCAGAAAGAGAAGGGTTCATCAGGTTGGGCTAGCCTGACCGTGCAAGGTTTGGAGCTATATGCAGGGGGGGAAACGTTGCTGGCTGTGTCAGCAGACTGAAAAACCTTGGGAAAACTGGGAAGATGGAGCAAGCCACCATTATACCTTTCCCTTTCTATGCTATTTGACATGGTTCCCACACCACACTGTTGTAAATCAGCAGTGCACATGACAGTTTCTCCAGGTATCCCTGCTAAGTGCCTCAGGCAGTGGCTCCAGAGCAGAGCCTGGGGAGTGTGGGATGATGTATCACTTGGGGAGGCTTTGTACAATTTGTCCTCTTGTGTCTGTGCTTCCAGAGGGACACCAAACCCAGAAATGTTCTGCATAGGTGCAAAAAGTCCTGTACCTGATCAATCACAATGCCAGTTTAGCTGGTTGATATCTCATCACCCTCTTAGCTGCTTCCTTCTCTCACTACTTCTCTTTTGTGTGTGTGCAATCTGGTAATTTTAAGGTATAGGAATAATTTATTAATATTTCTAATTTCATAGTATCATAGACTGGAATGAACCTTTAAAGGTCATCTAGTCCAACCCCTCCCCATGCAGTCAGCAGGGGACACCTTTAAATAGATCAGGTTGCTCAGAGCCCCAAAGAACCCGACCTGGAATGGTTCTGTGGAGGGAGCATCAACCACTTCTCTTTGCAATCTGTGACTGTTTCACAACCCTCAGTGTAAAAAAAAAAAAAAAAAAAAAAATAAAAAATCTTCCTTCTCTCTAGTTTAAATCTCTCCTTCTCTGTTTTAAACCCAACACCCCTTCTCCTGTCACAGGAAGCCCTGCTGAAAATTCTGTCCCCATCTTTCTTGTGGGCCCCCCTCCCCCTTTAAATACTGAAAGGCAACATTTTCATCCAGATTTTAAGAGCTGTAATTTCAAACCAAGTCTTGACCTTCACTATCATCAAAATTATTTTGAACAACCATTTGCAGGGATCTCTGTTTTACTCTAATGCTTAGGGCATACTTCTGTTTCTGCCCCTGCTCAGTGTTTTAGCTTAAAATATCTGGATTTTAAGAAGCTCACAATTCCTGTCCATTATTTTATTTAAAACCTGGGATTTTTAAGCAGCTCACAAAACCTAATGTAAGCTTTATGCTTTCTCCTCACTTGGAAGCCTTACAGAGAGGACATAATGAGTAGAGGCAGAAGAACATAGCCCAGCTTTAGGACCTCTTTATGTCTGTCTCAGTCCACTGAGTTCTCTGCAGTTTTGCACAGTTTCACTGCTTGGGCTGGCAGCAGAAATCAAGATCAGGCAATCTCCCTTCTGAACAACCTGATGAGAGCTTTGGTGTGGGGACAAGAATGCAATGCAGGGAAAACATTTCCTATCTATTACTTTTTGGTAATTTTTCTCCAATCCAAAAATTACCAAAATGCTGCAATTCTGAGGGAATCTTACATACTTGGATTGCATATTTTTTTTTTCCTGCCTGGAGTAGGAACTGATAATAGGCTGCTAAATTACTGCTTAATAAATCACTAAATGAGTGCTATCTAAGATAACAAGGCATTGAATGACTACTATTCAGGGAACAAGTAGAAGCACAGGAAGAACAGCAAGAGGACTCTCTGCACAGATAGAAATTGGATTAGTCATCTCATCTTTGCCAGGGGTGAAATTCAAGCTGGAGCAGGTTTGGGGAAAAAAAAATAAAATAATTGAAAATAGGGAAAGTGTTTTGATGCCATAAAGTGCCAAAGGACACTCAATACAGGAGCTCCTTCTCATCATGGTGAGCTTAGGGTGGGGCAGAGAGAACTACTGGAGAGAGTCCAGCACAGGTTACAGAGATGCTGAGGGGCCTGGAGGATCTCTGTGAGGAGGAAAGGATGAGAGCCCTGGGGCTGTTGAGCCTGGAGAAGAGCAGACTTTGAGTGGACCTTCTCAATGCAAGAGCTAAAGGGTTGGGGGCAAGAGGATGGAGACAGGTTTTCATTGGTGTCCACTGACAGAATAAGGGGCAAAAAACACAAACTGGAGGTTCCATCTGAACATGAGAATGCATTTCTAGAGCCATGGAGCAGGCTGCCCAGAGAAGTTGCAGAGTCTCCTTCTCTGGAGAGATTCCAAACCCACCTGGGAGCTGGTCCTGAGAAACCTCCTGTGGGTGGCCCTGCTTTGACATGAGGGTTGGAATGGATGATCTCCAGAGGTCCCTTCCAACCCTCACCACATTCTGTGATCTGATTATGGGGATAATGTGAGAGGCCAAAGGTAATAGAAGCAAACACAAGAGGAAAAAATGCAAAGGAAAATGTAAAAAAATGTAAAAAGCACCAAATGATGTGAAGATAATATTACGAATCAAAAAAAAAAAAAAATCCAAAGGGATAGAAGTGGACAAGAATTGCAGATTGTGAAGATAAAAGGCTGCGGGTCACCTGAACTCAGGCTCTTGATCCCCTGATTTCAGTGGTATGTTGTTATTTCTGTATTTGCCCTTGCTATAAGAGCTAGACCCCTGATCAAAACCAGTGGAGAAACACCTTAAAGGTCTATGAGAGACAGCTCTGCTTCAGTCCATACATCACAATCTGGTGTCATCCATCTCCAGGAAAGGTTGTCCCAGAAGGCTGAGAACATATTTGCTTGACTTGTAGTAGTTGGGAAATTGTATCATCTTGACTGCTCCTTAATGTGTCTGCTGTGTAGTATCACCTGCAGAGTTATGACAAAGAGCCTGAAGCTCATATTTCTGGGCAATGACATAATCAATGATAAACATCACTCTAATTTAGGTAGGCTTAGAGCATGGGGTTTTAAAGGAAAAGGAAATAGGGGAGCACCTTTTGCTCTCCTCAATTTTCTCCAGCTGAATTTACAGCAGGTCTGGTCTTAACACCTTTATTTTCTGCATGATAGTATTTTCACCTTTATTATCTTGAGAATTATATGGACATTTTACTAAAATGTCAATGCAATAAACTACTTTCTTTTTTTTTTTTTTTTCTGTATTATTTTTACTGGCAATGAAAGCCCAGTTTGGGGCTGACAGAAGTGCTCTTTCCTCTGCTTCCCCCTGGAAATTTATATGCACAGTACAGTTATTTGCACTGCAATGTAAAATCTTGAATCAGAGAATTGTTAGGGTTGGAAGGGACCTCAAGGGTCATCCAGTTCCAACCTCCCTGCCATGGGCAGGAACACCTCACACTAGATCAGGTTGCTCAGAGCCACATCCAGCCTGGCTGCAAAAGTCTCCAGGGATGAGGCTTTTACCACTTCCCTGGGCAACCTCTGCCAGTGTCTCACCACCCTCATAGAATCACAGAATCAGTCAGGGTTGGAAGGGACCTCAAGGATCATTCAGTTCCAAACCCCCCTGCCATGGGCAGGGACACCTCACACTAGATCAGGCTGGCCAGAGCCTCATCCAGCCTGGCCTTAAACACCTCCAGGGATGGGACCTCAACCACCTCCCTGGACAACCCATTCCAGGCTCTCACCACTCTCATGGGGAAGAACTTCTTCCTCACATCCAGCCTGAATCTCCCCACTTCCCGCACTTCCAGCTTTGTTCCATTCCCCCCAGTCCTGTCACTACCTGATAGCCTAAAAAGTCCCTCCCCAGCTTTCTTGGAGCCCCCTTCAGATACTGGAAGGCCACAAGAAGGTCACCTCAGAGCCTTCTCTCCAGACTGAACAGCCCCAACTCTTTCAGTCTGTCCTCATAGGAGAGGTGCTCCAGCCCTCTGCTCCTCCTGGTGGCCCTTCTCTGGACACCTTCCAGCATGTCCAGATTCCTCTTGTAACAGAGGTTCCAGAACTGGATGCAGTACTCCAGGTGGGGTCTCAGCAGAGCTGAGCAGAGGGGGAGAATCACCTCCCTTGACCTGCTGGCCACACTTCTCTTGCTGCAGCCCAGGCTCTGCTTGGCTTTCTGTGCTGCAAGTGCACACTGACAGCTCCTGTTGAGCTTCTCATCCCCCAGCACCCCCAAGTCCCTCTCCTCAGGGCTGCTTTCCAGCCAGTGCCTGCCCAGCCTGGATTTGTGCTTGGGATTGCCTTGACCCAGATGCAGGACCCTGCACTTGGTCTTGTTGAACCTCCTGAGGTTGGCTTGTGCCCAGCTCTGCAGCCTGTCCAGGTCCCTCTGGATGGATCCCTTCCCTCCAGCCTGTCTGCTGCACCACACAGCTTGGTGCCATCAGCAAACTTGCTGAGGGTGCACTCAATGCTTCTGCCCATGTCGCTAACAAAGATGTTGAACAAGACTGGTCCCAGGACTGATCCCTGAGGGACTCCTCTTGTCCCTGGCCTCCACTGGGACATGGAGCCATTGACAGCCACTCTTTGGGTGCAGCCATCAAGCCAGTTCTTTATCCATTTCATGGTCTACCCATCAAACCCATGTGTCACCAGTTTCATGGTGAAGAACTTCTTAACACTGCCAGTGACATCATTAGAAACAAACAAAAAAAAAAATTCCAGTATGTAATGAGCCTGATGTGATCTTAAGGAGGTGCAACTTTTAGTGAGGGAGTTCTGTGGAGTGCACTCTGACCATCATTTTAAATACACCATCACCACAGGCAATTTGGTATATCACCAACTCATCTTCAGGAGAGGCTGGGGGTTAATTTACTGAAAAAAATAATGAAAAACAAATGTAGACTAATTAGAAGATGGCAACTTAGAGCTGATAAGGTCACTTGTCAGGCAGCTATGAATTCAGTGTCTGTTGCATAAATGACTACATTTTCTCTGGCCTGGAGCAAACTATCTGTGTTTTTGCAAAGCCACAAATGTTTACAAGAAAGAGGCAGAGAAAACTCTTATTTCTGCCATGTTCAGTGTAAAGAAGAATAAATGTAATTAGAAACAGTGGTTGGAGGTATAATGCCACTTAAACCAGAATGTAATATTATATCATGAGTGTTTTTAGTGTCTTTAGACTGATGTGACTGAAATAAAACCTGAAAAGTGCTCAAGAGGATGTTATTAGAGATTAACCCCTGCAGTTTCTTCTACATTGCCTCTATTGATATACTTAAAAAATATATATATATAAGCTGCAGAAAAAAAAGTAATCAATCGCCAAAACCTATTTGGCATAAGTGTATAAAATAAGACAATATTAGAGGACGAAGAAATTGCATTCCATAAATCACTTTTGTGTGGATAGGAAGGCCATTTGAGCACATCAGACAAAGTTTGGAGAGATTTTGCCAGGAACTGCAAAGTCATTTTCCAAGGTGAGTTAGGGGCACAGTCTTCTGAGACGGAGATTGCACTGTGGCTTGGGAGCAGTGCCAGCCTGGGTGTCTCTGGGGGCAATGAAACATTGTAGACCAAAAATCTAACTGAAACTACACAGTAAAGGGGAAGCCAATCTCAAAGGACAATGTTCTCTGATTTTATAACAGCTTCTGTTTTCCAAGACAATTCTCCCAAATGGCTTTGCATCTGCTTTGAAGGAAATCCAGTGGCAAAAAATAGTCCCATGCACAGGATCGATGCATGGAAATAACCCAACAGGCAAGAAGGCTTTGGAATGAAGTGCCTCAGTCCTGCCTGTCTGAAAGTGCTTTCCTCTGGCTGCTGGAGGAGCTGGGAGGGGGTAGGAAAGAGAATCTCCTGTGTATTTTGGATAAAAGAAGGGTGAAGCTGATGACAGAGAAGAGCCAGGTCTCAGAGCTGTGTTGAGTTTCCTTGCTGACGTCTTGACTACATTGTAGAAGCATGAAATCATAGAATGGTATGGGTTGGAAGGCACCTCTGGAGATCATTGAGTCCAACCCTCTGCTAAAGCAGAACCACCTAGTGCAGGTGACACAGGAGCGCACCTAGGTGGGTTTGGAAAGTCTCCAGAGGAGGAGACTGAACCACTTCAGCCAGCCAGCCTGCTCCAGTGCTCTGTCACCTGCGCAGTAAAGAAGTTTCTCTTCATGTTGAAGTGGAGTTTCGGTTTGTGCCTTCATCTTGTCACAGGGCACCACAGAAAAGAGCCTGGCCCCTTCTTGACACCCATCCTTCAGGTATCTATAAACATTAATCACGAAATCCCCTCTCAGGCTGCTCTTTTCCAGGCTAAACAACCCCAGGGCTCTCAGCCTTTCCTCATCAGACATGTTCCAGTCTCTTCATCATGCTCACAGCCTCCATTGGACTGTCTTTAATGTTTCGCTGTTCTTCTTGAACTAGGGAGCCCAGGACTGGACACAATGCACAATGCTTCATTAATCTTTCTCTTCAAACCCCTCTTTCTTCTTTTGTCCCCACTTTGGAACCACTGACTACAATTGTTCCATTTCTAAGCACTTTCAGGGCTGCAGTAAAAGGTGCATTTGTCATTGCAAAAAAAATCTTTCTCCATGAGGACTTTTTTCATTCCTACCCATGGCAGCTCATGGCATGGCAAAGCTCACAGGAGTCTTGATTGAAAGACCTGACTGACATCAGTAGAAAGGAAGGACTTACAAGTAATTATAGCAGGCTGAAAAGCAGGAGTGTGATGCTTGGAGCCAAACAATGTCAAAGATAGTGCCTTAATTAGCAGCAAAAGTGATTTAGCAAAGTAATATTCTAATAGCTACTCAATTACTACAAATTATTAGCAACAATAAGTGCAGAAAGCCCAAGATCCACTAACAATGAGGTCCAATATCTGTCAAAGGAAAATGTACTGCCCCTTTAATAATGAGACTGCAATTAGAATAGAACAATAAAGCATATATTCATATTGAACAAAGGAGAAAATACCATGCAGGAAGGGGGGAAAAAAAATCCTAAAGGTTGTAAAAGGGTCTAAAAATTAAAAATAAAGGTAAAGAGATGAGAATAAAAGTCTATACATTTACTTCTTGATGTGAACTTGGTAGAATTTTAGGCAGCTTCCGTCTTTGTCTGCCCTACCAGGACAAGGGTAGTCACCCCTAGATGGACCTTGAACAGAGGGAAGCAGGGACCCAGGGAAGTGGGGGCTGTAGCTCTCCTGTGTGTGTGGAGTCTACCTCCACATTCAAAAGTGGTGCCTTTGTTTGTTCCCTTCTTAACTCATGCAGAAGGAGGTGGAGAGAGCTTTAGCTCTGTCTGGATGCTGATTGTGTGATGCTCATGCCACAAGCCAGAGCAATTACATAAAGCCTGAAATGCTAAGTGTGGGGTTTAGCTCCAATTCCTAACACCATGCAGTTCCATGAGATTTAATTTTGATTTTCTTTTCTTTTTCTTTTTGTTTGCTTTTGAGGCAAAGTTTAATGGAAAATACAGCAAAGGGGAATTCTGGAAGGTGAAAAAAGTAGATTCTGTTGATTTACCTTGTATATTGTTTTTATCTGCATTATTATTTGAATGTTCAGGACTCTAGTCTGCAGGAAAATGTGTACTTGTGATTTTTAACTGTATTTGGAGCTGATGGAACAAAACCCAGGAAAACTCTGGGATCTGAATATAATAAGACCTCTGAGGGGAGTGTTTTACAGATGGCACAGATGCAATAGCTTGGGTCAAACAATGCTTCATCTCTCTCTCAGGTGTTTTCCTTCAGCCAAGCCCTACACATGGTCCCACTAGACTAATCCATCCATATTTTTCTCAAATTACAGACCAGCATGTGTCTCAGAGCTGGCTTCCCTTGAACACACCAACAAAGCAATCTGAGTGGTAATCACAAGATTTTCACTTCCAGATAGCTGTGGGGAAAAAAAAAAAGCCTCGCATCTCGAAGAGGTTTATTTTTGTAATGTAGGCATGATAGTCACAGCCTGAATCAAAGGATGTTAGGGGTTGGAAGAGACCTTAGAGATTGAGTCCAGAGCAGGGTCATCTAGGGCAGGCTGCACAGGGACACATCCAGGTGGAACACGGAAGATTTCAGCTCAACATGAGAAGAAACTTCTTTACAGTGAGGGTGACAGAGCCCTGGAAAAGGCTGCCCAGGGGGATTGTGGAGTCTCCTTCTCTGGAGACTTTCCAAACCCACCTGGATGCATTCCTGTGCAGACTACACTAAGTGATCCTGCTCTGGCAGGGGGTTGGACCTGATGATCTCTTGAGGTCCCTTCCAACCTCTGATATACTGTGCTACTTTGAATGTCTTCAGAGAAAGAGACTCCACAACCTCTCTGGGCAGCCTCTTCCAGTGTCCTCATCTCCTCATGCTGAGGTGGAACCTCCTGAGTTCTAGCTTGTACGCTTTGCTCCTTGTCCTATTGCCGGGCACCACCACAAAGAGTCTGGCACCTTCCTCTTGACACCCACCCCTCAGATATTTATAGATCTTGATCAGATCCCCTCTCAGCCTTCTCTTCTCCAGACTAAACACCCCCAGGGCTCTTAGTCTTTCCTTGCAGCAGAGATGTTCAAGTCCCCCAGTCATCCTTGTAGCTCTCTGTTGGATTGTCCCCAGCAGATCCCTGCCTCTCTTCTACTGAGAAGCTCAAAATAATAGTGTGGGATGAAACTACTCTGTGAGCTCAAACTCTGTGGCAACCATTTTCTGTCCCAGGCAAATGCCAATGATGATGATAAAATAATTTAAAGGAATTCTATAATTAAAAAAAAAAAAAAGGCTTTCTCTGTATTTTTGTTTGGCTTTGCTGCCAAGAGATTGGAAGAAAAAACAAACAAATAAGCCAAACAAACAAAAAACACCAAACCAAAACCCAAATCAGATTGTTGAAAGCCTCAGTCCAAGCTTTTCCCCAGGAATGCCAAGCAGGTATGAATGCAGTGAATTCCAAAAAGTTTTCAATGTTAATTTCTGCTCAACAAGAAACACACACACACACATAAAGAGCAATCAAGAGATGCTAAATGAAAAAAGAAGTAGCAAGTAGATCATGAGAGGCTTCTTCAAACAGTGGAAGGGCTGATCAGTCTGTGATGATCTGGAAAGCAGCATATATTGTGGGGAAGGTCTTTCCCCATGTCAGTGTGTGCAAACCTCCTGTATGGGAACAGCATGAAAATTTGACTTGGGTTTCCATTTCCAAGTGAAGCAGATTTAATGCTTGCTTTTTTTTGGTTTTTTTTGCATTAGTATTTTTAATATCCACTTATGCTGGAGGTGTTCAAAAAGCATGGCACTTGGGGACATGGTTTACTGAGCATGGTGGTGGTAGGTTGGATGGTTGGGACTTGATGATCCTGAAGGTCTTTTCACATCAAAACAAGTCTGAGTCTATGATCACTTTCCTGTTTCTGGAATGCTGCAGTCTTTCCATTTCAGGTATGTGTTCATCATTCTCAGGAGATGGTGGACACCCTCCACCATAATAAAATCTCAAGTCTCACTTGGCAGTGCTTTGATTGTGGCATTGGTTGTAAAGATGGAATGAGGATGGATTTGATTGCATGTTAGAAAGAAGTGAGGGTGGGTGAGGCACTGAAACATGTTGTCCAGGGAGGTTGTAGATGTCTTCTGCTTGGAGGTGTTCAAGGCCAGGCTGGACAAGGTCTTAAGCAACCTGGTCTAGTGGAAGATGTCCCTCCCCATGGTGGGTGGTTGGAACTAGATGATCTTCCAACCCAAACCATTCTGTGATACTATGACTATAGTCAAATCCATCCTTTTGGAATTGAATTACCATGTTGATAACTTTGTTTACCATAACAGTACCTTGGAGCAAAGTGCAGGAGCTTCAGATCTGAAATAGGGAGACCTTAAAATCCAGCCCTGTCTTTTCAGTTGATAACCAAAGCACCCTGCTCTAATGGTGGCCTCTACAAAAAGATGTCTTCAAAGTTAGCTTAAAAAGCAGCTTGCTCTTGTGAGATCAAGCAGGCTGTGTGCTGCTTTTTGCATCTCTGAACAGAAGCAATGAATGAAACCAGGGACAGGGAGAAGGCTGCAGCAGATGTGCAGTTTGAGCTTGTTTTGTGCTTGCATGTAACCACCATGAATTTTGGAAGCAGGCTCCCCACCAAATACTTGTATCAGTTGTGAGAGCTGTGCTCAATGACAGTTTGCTTGACAACAGGGGTGTGCTTCAGCAAACTGTTCCAGTGATGTATATTGTTGTGCCAGCTTTGTTTCATTTCTTTTACAGTTAAATTTTCTGTTGTTGGCAATAGAACATTAGAAGTGCTTAATCACCTGCTCATTTCAACTTCTTGGCTGTGATAAAAAAGTACAATTGAATTTTCTTTGGAAGCAAAAAAAGAAAAATTAAAACCCAGAGATAAAATAACCCCTCCCCCCAAAAAATTATTTCTAAAGTACAGGGATGGTGTTTTACCAAGTTAATAAGAGTGTCACACAGAGAGATGAAAGAGCTTGATAGGAAACAGAAAATTCACAGTATAGGGAAAAAAAAAAGCCCTTTTTTATTAAAGTAACTAATTGATGAGATTAGGAAGCAGTAATTATTCAAACCACTCTAAAACAGGGTTAGGCCTTTCAAGTTATAGGAGAGATTTCTGTACAAGAGCCATATAGAAAACATAAAACTCCAATAATGACTTCCATGAATTCATCTGTGCTCCACTTAGCTTCAAGAACTGTAAATAACATCCTCCTGACAGCTAAATCAATGCAGCCTAAAAATCTGAAAGTGTACCCTCCAAGAGGCATCTGAGCTCTAACCTTTTCTTCACTATATGTCTGGGCTTGAGGGAATTAAAAATAAAAAAGAGATTTTTGGTTTTAATTTTTTTTTTCCTGGGAAATGAAGTATAATAAGGAAGAGACTTCTATAATTTGTAATTTGTGGTGGAAGCCTCATCCCTGGAGGTTTTGAAGGCCAGGCTGGATGTGGCTCTGAGCAACCTGATCCTAGTGGGAGGTGCCCCTGCCCATGGATGATCCTTGAGGTCCCTTCCAACCTTCACAATTCTCTGATTAAATGATGATCATTCCCTGTATCCAGGTATATAAGAGAAACAGGGACCTATTGCTCACTTAGAATGACAAAGCTTGGAGGTGAGTTTATGTCTTGCTCAGGACAAAGCAGCAGACTGCCTCCCACATTCACTAAATATGAGAGGTGAGGTTTCAGCAGTGCTGAGCTTTGCCCCAATTCTTCCCCTTTCCAAAGCAAGTGCTAGGACTGCCATTGCAAACTGGAGGCACAAAGCCACCAATGCTGAGTCATCCTCACCATCACCCCAGCTAATTGCCACTCACATGAGTTGTTATCCCTTTTTGAAGGCATTGTCGTTGCTGATCCCCCAGGGATCAGTGCTGGGCCCCAATCTGGTCAATATCTTTATTGATGATGTGGATGAAGGAATTGAGTCCACCATCAGCAAGTTTGCAGATGACACCAAGTTAGGAGCAGGAGTTGATCTGTTGGAGGGTAGGAGGGCCCTGCAGAGGGACCTGGACATGCTGGATGGGTGAGCAGAGGCCAATGGGATGAGATTGAACAAGGCTGAGTGCAGGGTTCTACACTTTGGCCACAACAACCCCAAGCAGCACTACAGGCTGGGGACAGAGTGGCTGAGAGCAGCCAGGCAGAGAGGGACCTGGGGGTGCTGGGTGATAGTAGCTGAACATGAGCCAGCAGTGTGCCCAGGTGGCCAGGAGAGCCAATGGCATCCTGGCCTGGATCAGGAATAGTGTAGCCAGCAGGACAAGGGAGGTTATTCTGCCCTGTACTCAGCACTGCTCAGGCCACACCTTGAGTCCTGTGGCCAGTTCTGGGCTCCTCAATTCAAGAGAGATGTTGAGGGACTGGAATGTGTCCAGAGAAGGGCAACAAAGCTGGGGAGGGGCCTGGAGCACAGCCCTGTGAGGAGAGGCTGAGGGAGCTGGGGGTGTTTAGCCTGGAGAAGAGGAGGCTCAGGGCAGACCTCATTGCTGTCTACAACTACCTGAAGGGAGGTTGTAGCCAGGTGGGGGTTGGGCTCTTCTCCCAGGCAACCAGCACCAGAACAAGAGGACACAGTCTCAAGTTGTGCCAGAGGAGGTCTAGGCTGGATGTTAGGAGGAAGTTCCTCACAGAGAGAGATTTGCCATTGGAATGAGCTGCCCAGGGAGGTGGTGGAGACACCATCCCTGGAGATGTTCAAGAGAAGCCTGGATGAGGCACTTAGTGCCATGGTCTGGTTGATTGGCTAGGGCTGGGTGCTAGGTTGGACAGGATGATCTTGGAGGTCTCTTCCAGCCTGGTTGATTCTGTGATTCTTTCTTCGTGTGCTTTGTTATCACAGCACCTGAAACCACGAACTGATGGGAATTTATCACTGCTTGAACTGAGTACTGAAGGAAAGGGTTATCTTAAACTGCATGTAACACCCTCCTCTTCCAGCAACCAGCAAGTGGTAGAGCCTGAAATTGCTCACAGGCTTCCTGAGCACCCTTCCCCTTTGTCACAAAAGGATTTGTCCTCTGTCTTGCTTTACATTGAGGACAGAGATTCACATTCCTCACATACTGGCTTATTTTGTCTGGGTTTTGCCCTTCAGTTAGAAACAGTTTGTGCCTCTGGTAAGAGAGAGGAAATGGAAGCAGTGAAATGGCTCATTTTTGTTATTAAAATGAAACACTGAGGAAGCAGTTTTGTGTAAGCCCTTCCAAGAATGAACAGGGGCACAGCAGCTCACTCCCTGTGAGTTCCAGTTTAAGTTTCTATTTGGGATAATATTTTTTTTTTCCAAATGCAATGTCTGCAGAACTGGGTGATGGCTTAGAAAAACACCTTATTTCCCATTCCTATTTGTCATGCTTTTGCCTCTCTTTGGAACATATTCTCCTTTTTTCGAGAGCAGCATTTTTCCCTGCTAAGGTTCTGGTTTAGTGTCTGAGCATATGGTGTGACAGTTCCTGGAGTTCTAGCTTTCAGCTGGGATGTTGCTGGCCCATGTCAGATGCAGACAACTCTTCTGTTGCATACAAGGGGAAAGCAAATGAGGTGTCAGAGGAAGATGGTAGTGAAGGTCACACCTGAGAGACCTTCTCTCCCAACTCTCACTACCCATGTTAGCTTGTACTGGAGAAGCAGCTCATTCTGTTGGGAAATTATCTCCCTGAGATTCTGTTTTCCTTCAGCATCAGAGGCAGCCAAAGCATCCTGACTAGGTATGAAGGAAAATGAAGCTGTGCTGCAATTAACAAAACTTTTATGAAGCACAGGAAGGCAAATCTGGTAAAGGTGTTGTCCAGGTTTCACTGGGACAGCATCCAAGGCCAGCCATGATCTGCAGACCATCATCAGCTTGAAGTCAGCCAGGAGTTTAAACTGAGAGGGACAAAAGTCAGGGCAGCTGATCTGAGCTGGCTACAGGTGTACCCCAGACCATAAACATCATGCTCAGGATAAAGGGAGAAGTTTGCTGAGGATGAGAGCTCCTCCTGCTCCTCTTCTTCCTTCTCCTTTTGCTTGTCCTCATCCTGGAGAGGTTTATTCATCATCCTGCTCCCAAGAACTGCTCTCCTGTTTATTGTGACTGCCATACTTTCACTGGGGTAATCATAACTTCATATACTTTATACTGGCATTAATATTGGTCTTGCTGTTTCGTTACTGTGATGGTTTGAAACTGTCTTTTTAATTTTTCCTTGCAAAGTTCAGAACAGAGAAAGTGAAAGAATGTAAATAAGTCACTATTGGGTGTAAGAAAGCAAAATAACGATTGTTCTAAACACTTCCATTGGATAGATAGAAATGTTTAAGAACTATTACCCAAAACAAAGTAGGCATTCTGCACATTCTGCGTTCGGCAGTGGGGGCAGTTGCTGGGCTGTCTGGCTGCTGTTTCTTCTTCTCTTCTGGCTGAAGATAACACACTGACCTTGGCAGCTAAGTTAACAACTTTCTGCTTAACTAACTGTGCTTCTCTGTCCAGGGGGGTCTGGGGGGGAAGCTCCTGGGAGAGAGAGAGGCCCCTTTGGGAGGGTCCCCTTGGGGGGAAGCAAAGGGAGATCGGTTGTGCTTTTTCTGTTGATTGTATATATTTGTGAATGTTGTGAATTTTGTATATTTGTACATATTCATTGCATTTCTCTGCTTGTAAATACAGCCTTCATTTGCTTCCAGACTGGACTAGCCTGGTTATTGTTGGTGAGGGGAGGAATTTCAGCTCACACCGACACAGTTACATCTGTTTCCACTTCAAATTATGGATCTTTCTGCTTTTCCTAATCTCCCTTCTTGACTAAGGAGGCAGTCCTGAAGTGATAGAGCCACTGCTATGCTTAGCCCTAGATGTGGGCTCAATGTAGACACCTGTTAAAATCAGAGTAACCAGATAATTTTACAGCCCATCCTCTCTAAATGCAGTCCCAGTCCCTATTTCTGTTTCTTGCTGATAGTCAAATGTGTCCTCTGAAATGGCAGAGGAAGGGCTGCCCACCTCTCTGTGGTCCACCACCATGCTTTCACCTGCCCCAACAGTGCATCTTCAGGGCATTAAGCACTCTCTTCTGCTGTGTTGTACCAGACTGTGACTGTTGTTCAATGATGTTAGGAAATGAGCTCACCCACATGGCACCCCCATAAAATGGAAACAAAGGTTTGCCTTTAAGTGTCACTCTTCAGTCTCCCAGCAAGCGTGGCAGGAGTGTGGCAGGACCTCTCCTGCCAGGTGTTTGGAAGTCATTTACAGAAATGAAGCTTTCCCAAAGTCAGGAAAACTTCCATGTTGTCCAAGGGAGACCTAATTATTCTTCTCTGAATCATCAGTCTCCAAATGCCTCTGGTTGGTTGGAGAAGCCTTCACATTTCTAGGCTGGGCTAGTTCATCTCCACAACCCACTGCTAGAAATAGCAAAGATGTCACTTGTCTTAAAATATATGGTCTGCTGTTCCACTCCTAAAGGTGCTGTTATGCTAACAATAAATCTGCAAGAGACTGCAGACAGAGGGTGGGATGGGATGTATTCAATAGTCATCATGCTGTGACCCAAAGGAGTATCAGGACTCTTTACATCAGGAAATTTTCTCTCTCTGATTTAACAGTTTCAAAAGGCTGGGCCAAAATACAGCCCTGGGAGGTTTGCAGCTGTATCTGAAACTGAGTTTAAGCCAACAAGCCAAAGGACTGTGTGGAAAAATACAGTTAAAGCCTCATTCCAAAATGAAGTTCCAAATTGTGTGGTCTGGCCTTTGGTGTTTAGGTTGTCTGTAGCTAATTTGAAGAGCCTGAAAGCTTTTACTAACATCTTCCTTTTGCTCTCTGCATCCTAAACCTACAGATTGGCTTGGGTTGGAAGGGACCTTTGAAGCTCACCCTGTCTCCTCACCTGCAGTCAGCAGGAACATCTGCAGCTAGAGCAGGTTGCTCAGAGCCCCAAACAACCTGACCTGCAATGGTTCCAGGACTGGAGCATCTACTTCCTCTCTGGGAAACCTGAGCCAGGGTCTCACCACCCTCACTGTAAAACATTTCTTCCTTCTCCTTAGTCTAAGCATCCCTCTTTTTGTTTAAACCATCTCCTCTTGTAGTGTCACAACAGACCCTGCAAAAAGTGTGTCCCTATCTTTCTTCTCAACCCTTTTAAGTACTGAAAGGCCACAAGGAGATCTCCCTAAAGCTGTCTCTCTTCTCCAGGCCAAACAACTCCTAATATATGGAAGACTGCAGGTATTTGTGTGAGAGGTAGGAGCTACCAAGAATCAGATAAAAGAAGGCTCATAATAATGCCAGCCTTAAGAGATGGGAGAGTACACACACAATCTGGGTAAACTGTCCAGGAGGAAGATAAACTGCAGAAATAAAGACAACTCTCCTCCTCTTCCTGAACAGTCAAGAGCCTTGGAAAGAAGCAGGGAAACTCAGATATTTGCAGTGGAACTGGTGCTGAAGTAGAACTGTCCATAACCTGCTGTGTAGGCAGCTACCAACAGATTTGTTTGTTCCCCCAGCACCACTCAGGTCAGTCTTTGGGAAAATGAAGCTGTGCCTGTTTCTCTTATCACCAAAGATCTGCAGCCTATGTTTATCCTATGTTCCTAAAGTGGGTGCATGACAAAGATGGGAGAATGGCTGTTCAGCACCATTCTTTGTATCACAGCATTGAACTGAGTCTGTAAATCATAAGGGAGCTGGAACTAGATGATTTTCCATGTCTCTTCCAACCCAAACCTTTCTATGAGTCACTACTGACAGAGGACAGAATGGATGGAGCAGAGACAGACGAGGTAGATGTTGGTACATGGGCAACCTGCTGCAGAACCAGGCCTGGCACACATCTCCAACTGGTGGATTAAGGTGCATCTGGTGGATGCTTTAGACACCTTCCTCTCTCCAGATGACACTGCTGGCAGTTAGCCTTGCACTACAGCTCCAGAAGAAGGAGTATGAGCTAGGAGAAGCCATAGGAAGAAAAACTGAGATAGTTTTGTTATGAAGAAACAATTATTCTTTGAGCACTTTGGCCGCTTTATGATTCCTTTTGGCATCTCATAATCCTGCCTAGATCTTTAATCCAGAAAGCGAGTGCTCTTTCCTAACATAATAATACCAAGCAATGTTTACATAATGATTGGACTCAATGATCTTGAAGGTCTTTTCCAACCTAAATGATTCTATGATTTCCACAACAGCATAATGAGGTGGTTGTCATGCATCCTTGTAACAAGTACACAGCATTTAAAGTAATGATCTCTGAGTTTATTTTCATCACCCTTCTTGCCTCTGGTGCTCTGCTTAGATCTCATCTCATTTAAATAGCAATGGGCTATGGAGGGGAAAAAAAAAAGGTCTAATCTGTTCCCCTCATTGTGTCACTGTTCATGCATGCATTACTTTGGTTTATTTTATCCCCTGAGGTGCTTGCAAGGAAACCCTAAAGACCCTTGTTGAGTTACATAAAAGAGCTCTGCTGGAAAATAAGAGTTGCAGGGAATATTGCTCTGTCTATGATCTTTCCATATAGAGAGTAGAGGGGAGTTTGAATTTTGAGTAATTAAATTACTATTTTGGGGGTGTAATAACCTCTCTCTGTTGTACAGCACATTTAATCTTTGGATTTCAGGTTAATTTATCAGTCAATATAATTTTTATTCTACATGTCTGGTAGAGCTGAGGTAGAAACAAGGAAGAAGTGAGTGACCAATGCCATCTAAGAACTTGAATTACCTTTCAAGCCCAAGCTCACAAGACTGCTCTGCTCAGCATTGTGACTAGCTCCTAATTTCCCTCCTCAGTTCTATTATTCTTAAATTGATGTGAACCATCCATATAATAAATCAAAGATTTTGCCCCTAACTGCAGCTTTGACTACTACCATCAAGGATATTTCATCATGCCATGTACTGAAAATCAGCATAGTTCTGCTAAAATCAATGGAATTAATTTATACCTGGGTGTAAATTAACTTGTCTCAGTGAAGTCAGTGGCAGCTTTTGCTGCTCCTTTAATTGGTGGCAGGATCAGGACAAAAGTGCTGTAGTGATCCACCCCTGGTGCCTGGGAATAGGGAACATTTAAAATTTGAGCTATTGTTAAGTCTTCAAAACCCTGAACATGTTAAAGTGAGCTCCTGGTATCTTTTAACTCAGTTGGCCCAGGATATTGGGCTCATTAAAACATCATCCTCTAGAAAGAGGGAAAAGGTGCAAATGACTCAAAGTTTGGAAAATGAAAGCTTCATGGGGAGAGGGGGAAAAAAATGGAAGCATTTGGAAATTGAAATCATGGGTGTAAAAATATTTCATCCACCAGTGAGCTGCACTGTGCTCCTCCTGTGATTCCTGTTCCAGGATCACCATTTCACAGCTGCTAGAAGCAAGCAAGAAATAGGGAGGAATCCTGTGTTTTAAAGATTGGACTGAGTCTTTTACTTGGAGCTGTAAAGAAGGAAATGATCTCTGAGAAGTACCTAAGAGGGCTGATAGATGCTGTGGCAGTGCTGTGGGCACTTAAAGGGACAACTGGGACCCTAAATTGGTTGGTTTTTTGGGTTTTTTTTTGTTTGTTTTCAGCATATCTGTGCTTAAACAAGTGACTGCTTGCTTTCAGATCTCTCCAGATAATATGAAGTCCTTCCCATGTTGGTTGTTTGCTCCTAAACAGGCACTTAGCATTGATTTAACAGAAAGTCTGATCCTAAGATTTACATTATTACCTGTGTTCTATTAGATAAAATATCACCAGGTTTAATTTAAATCACATTTCAAAGCACTACCCAAGTCTGCACTCTGCTTCTGTTTCTTCAAGCAGCAGCTGACTCATGCACTGCATAATTAAGTACCATTTGAGGTTACTTTTAATACAGTTTCCTCATAAGCACATAAGTAACTTCCCATCTATTTAGAGTTCAATGCATTAATTGTAGCCAAAAGTCAGTTGTCATGGTTTCTGATCACAGACAAAGTGTGAAGGGTCAGCTCAGCCCCAATTTCACTTCAACCTCCAAGGTTTCACTTCCCATTTTGTGTCTGTTTTCAGATGAATCTCTAATGAGTTAATCCCATTTATAGGGTTTTGTGGAGCAGGATTGTCAAGGTATATGCTTTGAATAAGAAGAATGGTTAAAAAAAAAAAAAAAAAAAAAAAAAATGAACTCAGAATATCAATCCCTCAATGTGAACAAGCCAGGCAGAAAAGGGCAATTTACCAGCCAAAATATTAGCCACCTGTTGATATTTTAATTAAGCAGAAGGGATATTCAAGAAGGAGAATGAGGGAGGGAAAGCAGTCCTGCTTCCTCCAACCTCTGAAGCTTTGTCCTCTGAAGACAACCTGAGGATTGATAGGACGCCCAGCACTTGGTTCAGTGGCAGGGTGGGTTGTGTGAGGGCCTGTCTTCATGCCAACTGCTGGCAAAGATGATTTGCAGTTGCTTTGGCCACCAAGCAAGATTCTCTTTCATTTTTGGTATTTGTTTTGCTTATCCATGACGATTCTTATCTATTCTGAACATCACAGAATCACATTAAGAATTAGAAGGGACCTCAAACATCACAAATCACAGAATCAATAAGGTTGGAAAAGACCTCAAGGATCATCAAGTCCAACCTGTCACCCAAGACCTCATGACTACTAAACCATGGCACCAAGTGCCACGTCCAATCCTCTCTTGAACACCTCCAGGGATGGTGACTCCACCACCTCCCTGAGCAGCACATTCCAATGGCCAACCACTCTCTCCATTAAGAACTTTCTCCTCATGAATGCCTTTTCTTTCCCTTGTCTTTAAGTTATATGTGATTTAAAGATACTTCATGAGTATTGAGGCAATTGAAGGGTATGATACTGAGTATGGAATCCAAACCATCCAGCACTCCCTTGCACCTCATCAAACTCCACTTTTCAACCAAGCTCCATGGCCTGAGAGTGATTTCTGCTATGGCTAAGAAGTGTCTTTCAAACGCATGTCCCTGCTCACTGCAGGGGGGTTGGAACTAGATGATCCTTTTAGTCCCTTCCAGCCCTGACTGATTCTATGATTCTATATTGTTAGCCAGCTAACAACTAAACTTTTTTCTTTCCCAGTGTTACAGTTTAGGGTATTTTTAAAAGCTGTTACCCTGAGACACAAGGTTCTTAGCATCCTGAGGCATCTATTCCTGGTTCAAAGGCAGCACCTTATGTTGCACAAAAGGAAAGCATCTCCCAAAGAAAAGCTTCTTAGTCACTTGCTCCTGTGAGGAAGTATTAGTTTGGGTAATTGCATCTCCTTACTGGAAGAACTATGATACAGATTTATCAATCAGAAGCATTAATAGTGGAACACTTTACCTGTGCTGCAGCTCATGAATGGCAGCAGAGTTATTAGTTTCCATAGCAACACCATCTCCACTTTCCAAGGTCAAAAATTCCTCCCATCCAATCAGTGGAAAGTAAAATGTGTCTTCCTGTGACTACCTTGATGCTCTGCAAAAACAGGAAGAGATACTGGGTGATTATAGAGTTTTGAAGTAAATACCCCCATTTTGCCTGTGTCAAATCATGTTCTACTGCACCTTTTGAACACTCAGGCACTAAAAATGCAATAAATAGTCTAGATAAGATCATTAAAAAATAATAATTCCTAAGTGCCACAAAGCTGAAAATGAGATTAATGAAGAGCATAGGTGAAGTGTGAGAGCCATCCATTCACTCCACATGGCACAGACATCACTTGCACTGCAGTCAGTTGGTCTACATAAAGCAAAACCTGCTTGTGGTCCATCCACCCAACAGTGAAGAAGATGTTAGAGGAGGAGTAGAAGAAAGGCTGTTTGCAAAAGCCTCCTCTTCCTGGCTTCTCTGTGTTCAGCACCCTTTATGGTGTTCCTTGCCCTGTGGTGATCTGGATTCTTATCCCAGAAAAGATCTTTTGGTGATCTCCCTGGAGCCTTCTCTTCTCCAGGCTGAACAACCCCATCTCTCTCAGCCTGTCCTCACAGCAGAGGGCTTCCAGTCCTCTGATGATTTGGGGGTTTTTTTGCCTCCTCTGGACCTGTTCCAATAGGTCCGTGTCTCTCCTGTGCTGAGGACTCCACTGAAGGTGAAGTCTCACCAGAGCAGAATATTTCTTTGATATTTCTACGTTTACCTCCTGTGCTGGGCATTTTCTTGTGGTGGTTGTTCGTTTGTGGGGTTTTCGTTTGTTTGTTTAGGGTTTTTTTGTTTGGGTTTTTTTTTTTGTTGTTGTTTGTTGGTTCTGGAGTTCTTTTGTTTCTTGGTTGGTTTTGGGGCTTTTGTTGGTTTTGGGGTTTTTTTGGGGGGTTGTTTGTTTTTGTTTTTTTGTTTGTTTGTTTGGTTGGTTGGTTTTTTTGGGAGGTTTGTTTGGGGGTGGTTTTTGTTTGGGGGCGTGGTTTGTTTTGGGGGTTTTTGGTTTTTGGGGGGTTTTTGGGTGTGTTTTTTTTTTTTTTGGTCTGTGTGGTTTCTTGTTTGTTTTGGGGATTTTTGTGGGGAAGTGGTTGTTTTTGTTTGTTTGGGTTTTTTTTTGTTTAGTTGTTTGTTTTTTTCGCCCTGAACAGAGAGCATTTCCCAGTGCTGCCTACTCTGGTCCTACCTCACTCCCTTTCCTCAAGATCTCTCCAACATGTTCTGTTTCTGGTCAGCACACATTCACCAGGAGAGCTCTTTTGTGCAGGTCACCTGAAACCCTTTTTGAAGGTACAAGAGTTGCCAAAGGAAGTTATGACTCAAAAGAAAAAAGACTTCAACACTCAATGCTACACATGTACTTCCTGGGGAGGGGGGAATACACTGAAAACAAAAAAATCACCAATAAAAGCCAATTAACTGACCAGATCCATCCTTTTCCCAAATGATTTTGCCTCTTGTGCAAGGAGAGATCCTTTTGAGAACCTCTCTGCTTTCTCTTCTCCTCTCAGTGGTTTCTATGTGACTCTTGAAACCAGCATGTTCCTGCTGCTCCCAGTATCCAGAATATATCCCCTAAGCCCTTTAATTCCTATAAGGTATTGATCAATCCTTGGAACTGTAATTCTCTTGCTTCTAAGGTTGCAACTTAGGAGGCATTATTGAAAAACAAACTATATATATGTATTTACACACACATTTTCTCTAAGTCACCCAACTGTTTTACTTATTTCTCTCTGACAAACTCAAGGACCTAACTGGCAAGCAGGCACTTAGTATTTTTTACAACATCTTTCCAACAGCAGCTTCCATGGGATTATTTACTGTCAGACTAAATCAAGAATAAATGGGGGGGGAAAATAAAAAAATAAATAAAAAATAACAAAATCAAACCAAAAGAAAAAACAAACCTGAAATATTTATAGCATAAGGAAAAAAAAAATCTGGTTCAGACTAGACTTCTCAGCCTGGCATTAAATCAAGAAATGTACTAAGATAGATTATGCCATCATAATCTTTGTTTTCTGGATGTATCACTATCACTTATTCTAATTGTTATGCCATGGTTTGAGTAGTCAGCCTGGATAGATGGATGGAAAACAAAGTGTATTAAATATGATCATGGGGGGAAACATTCCATTGTCCCTTAAAAATACTGATTGCATGTTCATTTGTCAGCACTATGCCATTTCTACAAATGTTTGTTACAGCAGGCAGCAGCTTTTTTTTTTTTTTGTTGTTGTTGGCGATTTTTCCCATTAGGGAAAACAAATCCCTAGGAAAAGATTCAATCTTTTGATATTTTTCATTAGCTGTCCTTTTTTTCCCCTTTTTATGTGTGGAGGAAGGAAGAGTGTGTGTTCCTCAGACATCCATGATGTGTGGGACATACAAAGGTGGTGTATCTAGAACCACAGAATAATTTGGAGTGGAAGGGAACTCTAAGATCATTGAGTCCAACCATTAAGCCAGCACTGCCAGTTCTCCACTCTTGTGTTCCTCAGCACCAATAGCTACACAGCATTGAAATCCCTCAAGGGATGGGGATTCCATCCCTGCGCCCTGGGCAGCCTGTTCTAAGGAAGAAGTTTTTCACACTTTCCAACATAAAACTCCCCTGGTGCAACTTGAGACTATTTCTTCTTTTCCTATTGCTTGCTACTCAGGAGGAGAGACCAACAGCCTCTTGACTGCAGCTTCCTTTCAGGGCGTGGTAGAGAGCAAGAAGGTCTCCCCTCAGCCTCCTTTTCCCCAGGCTCAACGACCACAGTTCTTTCAGCTGCTTCTCCTAAGACTAGGACTTAGATCTAGATCCTTTACCAGCTTCATTGTTTTCTCTGGATGTACTTGGACAAGCAGGTTCTCCATGGAACAACAATGTGCTCTTGGGTCCAAGAAATGGGCCCCTGGGATGTATCAAGAAAGGTTTTCAGCAGGTCTAGGGAAGTTCTTCTGCCTCTCTACTCTTCCTTGGTGAGACCATAGCTGCAATACTGTGTCCAGTTTTGGGCTCCCCAGTTCAAGAGAGACAGAGACCTGCTGGAAAGAATCCAACAGAGAGCCAGGAGGATGCTTAGGGGACTTGAGCATCTCCCCTGTGAAGAGAGACTGAGAGCCCTGGGGCTGTTTAGTCTGGAGAAGAGAAGGCTGAGAGGGGATCTGATCAATGTCTATCAATAGCTGAGGGGTGGGTGTCAAGGGGAGGGGGCCAGGCTCTTTTCAGTGGTACACAGTGATGAGACAAGGAACAATGGGTTCAAGCTTGAACACAGAAGATTTCAGCTCAACATGAGGAGAAACTTCTTGACAGTGAGGGTGACAGAGCCCTGGAGCAGGCTGCCCAGGGGGGTTGTGGAGTCTCCTTCTCTGGAGACTTTCCAAACCCAGCTGGATGCATTCCTGTGCAGACTACCCTAAGTGATGCTGCTCTGGCAGGGGGGTTGGACCTGATGATCTCTTGAGGTCCCTTCCAACCTCTGATATACTGTGAGACTTCAGCACCTCAGTGAGAGGAGATAAGTATATAGAAATACAGTGGTGGACAAAAAGATGGCTGAGATGAGTCTGGGGGAAACACTTTGGTCAGCAATGGCTCTGCATGTAGCACAGCACCAAGTGTTGCATTGTAGGTACTCTAGGTAATATTATGGGGGGGGGGGGGAAAGTGCACAAAAATATTGCTTTCATCAAACGTTTCTATTTTGGGACATCTGGAATATTGAACATTTCAGTCTAAAGATGGGATAGGGTAGATGCATGGACTTGGTGGCATCACACTTAGCACATGGGGAGAAGATTTTTTGTTGTGCCAGTAGCTTGCATTTGTATTGCTGCTTTCCCTTGGCAATAGAACTGAGGAGATGTTTTATTGATGAATTAATTAAAATGATCTGGCATACATTTAATGCCTCATCTTCAGCCTCCAATATTTTGTTTTTTATTGAGCTGAGGCTCAGATGTGGTGCTGAGCTCTCGGTTTCAAGCCCTGGACTTCCTTCAACTGCTTTTTTTTTTTTTTTTTGAGCAACAAAACACTCACAAGATGAAATCTGTGGGAAAGGACAAAAATGCACTTGTGGTGTCAGCTGAGTTTTCCTGAAAATATGCAACATTTCACATTTCTGCCACAACTGTCTGTTAGTTTTGTTAAAGCAAGAAGGAGTCGGCTCAGGTGGCGAACTCACATCTGCTGAGGTAAATGTTGGCAGGCAGTGGGAAGGAGGAGATTTTGCTCTTAGCTAAATTCAAGCAAATTGACATTTTTACCCATGGCAAAATGTAGCTGTGTTTGCAGAAATAGCAGCTCTTTGACCTGGCAAAAGAAATGGTGTTTAACAACAGGGATCTGGGGATAAATGCTGGCAGAGGAGCTTCACTCCAGGGCTGCTGGATAGGTGTCACTGCCCACAGACAGAACTGGGCTCCCCAGTTCAAGAGAGAGGCAGGGAACTACTGGAGAGAGTCCAGCAGAGGCTACAAAAATGCTGAGAGGGGACTGGAGCAGCTCTGTGAGGAGGAAAGGCTGAGAGCCCTGGGGCTGAGAGCCTGCAGAAGAGCAGCCCCAGAGGGCATCTGAGCAATGCTGATCAACAGCTAAATGGCTGGGGCACAAGAAGATGGCACCAGGCTCTTTGCAGTGGTGGCCAGAAATAGAAGGATGGACAACGGGCACCAACTGCAACATGGGAAGTTCCACCTACAGATAAGGACAAACTTATTTCTTGTGAGTTTGACAAAGCCCTGGCTGCCCAGAGAGGTTGTAGAGTCTTTCTCTGAAAACTTTCAAAACCCACCTGGATGTGTTCCTGCACAACCTCATTTAGAAGACCCTGCTTTAGCAGGGGTGTTGGGCTAGATGATCTCCAGAGGTCCTTTCCAGTCCCACTGCTCTGTGATTCTGTGATCTGTTGAATGCATATAGGAGGAAAGGAATAAAAATGTGAGGAGAAGACGCTACAATCCAGGGAGTCCATGCATAGCCTTTTTATTCTGCAGCCTCAGCTTTCCCTCCCACCAGCTTCCACACATCTCTATTATCCTTTGAATTTGGCCTTACTTACTCCTTTATTCCTCATCTGCCAGGAAATAAGCTGAGTCTGTCCCAGCCAGGCTTGCATTCTTGGCACACCAGTGCTCCTGATCTCTGTATTGTCTCCTGAGCACCTGATTTGAAGGCATCTAATGTGAATTTTCTCATGAATGCCAATGATATACAGCTACATTTTTCTTTTCAAACTTTTTATCCCTCAGGCACTTTCTGCACTCAAAACTATTTTCCAGATATCCATAACAGGCTGAATAGCAAATACCTGTAAGTACCAGAGCAGAAGCCACCAGTTTTACAGTCTCCAGCAAGATTTACTGATGCTGGTGTAGTACTTAGTGCTTATTTAAAATTATTGAATTATATTCTGTAACAGACAAGTGCCCCACCTTATTTAACTAAGGCTTCCAACACTCCTCACTCCTATTTTTTCCCTTTTTTCACCCAGGCACTTGGATTTTCATTTGTGTTTTAGGTTGTTGGGTTTTTTTTTCTTCACTCCAGACAGCTCTTGCTTATTTTCCCTAGGGAAACAGGGAATACTGGAGTTTATCTGCAATTCAAATTCAGTACACAAAGCCTCAGGGCAGAGCTTAAACCTTTGTTTTCAAAACATTTTCCTGAATCCTAACAGCTCCTTGGGTTTCAGGTGACACTGGGGTTTATATGGGCAGGACGAGGGAAGTGGTTGTCCCTCTGTACTTTGCACTGATGAGGTCACACCTTGAATGCTGGGTTCAGTTTTGGGGTCCTCACTACAAGACAGACATCAATGTGCTGGAGCAGGTCCAGAGGAGGTCAATAAAGCTGGGAAAGCGTCTGGTCTTAATGAGGAATGGCCAAGGAAACTGGGGTTGTCCAGTCTGGAGAAAAGGAGGTTGAGAGGAGACCTTCTAGCTCTCTACAACTACCTCAAAGGAAGTTGGAGCCAAGTGGAAGTTGGTCTCTTCTCCCTAGTAACAAGTGACAGGATGAGAGGAAATAGCCTCAGGTTGCAGCAGGGGAGGTGTAGGTTGGACATTAGAAGATACTTCACTGAAAGGGCTCTCAGCCACTGGAACAGGCTGCCCACAGAGGTGGTTGAATGAATCCCCATCTCTGGAGGTGTTGAAAAGAGACAGAGGTGTGGTGCTGAGGGGCATGGTTTAGTTCCACAATTGGTGGAGTTAGAGAATGGTTGGACTTCCATAGAATCATAGAATCAGTCAGGGTTGGAAGGGACCACAAGGATCATCCAGTTCCAACCCCCCTGCCATGGGCAGGGACACCTCACACTACAGCAGGCTGGCCAGAGCCTCATCCAGCCTGGCCTTAAACACCTCCAGGGATGGGACCTCAACCACCTCCCTGGACAACCCATTCCAGGCTCTCACCACTCTCATGGGGAAGAACTTCTTCCTCACATCCAGTCTGAATCTCCCCACTTCCAGCTTTGTTCCATTCCCCCCAGTCCTGTCACTACCTGATATCCTAAAAAGTCTTCTAACCCAACCCATTCTATGATTCTCACACTCAAGTAGAAGACACAACAGGATTCATGTATCTTAAAAACAGCTTCTATTTGTCACATGATTTTCCTAGACAACAACAATTAGAGAGCTGAAACTAAAAAGCTGAAACAAATTCTCCTGAGCCATGACTGCAGTGCAGAATCCCCCTGTGTGCTTTGTGTGCAGCTAGCACCCTGCTAACAGTGCTGCTCCAGTGTCCTGGGAAGCTATTCTCAGGTGACACACTTCCACCAGAACATTGTGAGCAGCTCCACTGGTTGATACAGAATCATAGATTTGTCAGGGCTGGAAGGGACCTCAAGGATCATCCAGTTCCAGCCCCCCTGCCATGGGCAGGGACATCTCACACTAGATCAGGTTTCTCAGAGCCACATCCAGCCTGGCTGCAAAACCCTCCAGGGATGAGGCTTCCACCACCTCCCTGGGCAACCTGTGCCAGTCTCTCACCACCCTCATGGTGTAAAACTTCTTCCTAACATCCAATCTGAATGGTGTAAAACTTCTTCCTAACATCCAATCTGAATCTCCCCACTTCTAGTTTTGCTCCATTCCCCCCAGTCCTATCACTCCCTGTTACCCTAAAAAAGTCCCCCCCAGCTTTCTGTAGCCCCCTTAAGATGCTGGAAGGCCACAAGAAGGTCTCCTTGGAACTTTCTCTTCTCAGGACTGAACAGCCCCGACTCTCTCAGTCTGTCCTCACAGGAGAGGTGCTCCAGCCCTCTGATCATGTTCATGCAGCACAAACTTTTGTGTGGGCATTCACCACTGTCAATAGCCTTAATCTCAACAGGCTAGAGGCAATGAGAATTTGCTGTATTTAACCTAAACACAAAGACTGGAAGGTATAAGCCTCAGAGTGGTGCATTGTTGACAAATCAGCATTAAAAAAAATAGTCTTTCAGCAGTAAACTGCTGCAGTCATAATTGTTGTAATGCAGTCACAGCCCTTGTGCTCACCCAAGCCTTAGGAAAGCTCAGTGAAGGTGCAGTTGTCTCCTATGAACCATGTCATTTGCAGCTTATTTACTAGCACTTTGATATTTAGATTTTATAAATATTTTTTTTTTCAGTTTATACAGCATATGCAATGCCAGGAATCATTCTGAACAGGCTGTCTCATGGCTGCTGTCAAATTTTGCTTCTCACAAGCTCACGTTGCTCGTGTACGAACAGTGCTGCCTTGCAGTTTAGGTGATGTAGTCATACAGCAATGTGGGCAGTGGTATCAAGTGCATCCTCATTTTGCTCCTGACACCAAGCTGTGTGGTGTGGTGGACTCACTTGAGGGAAGGGATGGCATCCAGAAGGATCTTGACAAGCTTGAGAAGAGGGTCAGTGACAACTGCATGAGAATCAACAAGTCAGTGGGGCAAGGTCCTGCATCTGGGTCAGGCCAATCTCAAGTACAAATCCAGGCTGAGTGCAGAGTGTGTTGAGAGTAGCTCTGAAGAAAGAGACTTGGGGATGTTGGTTGGTGAGAAGCTCACCCATGAGCTGGCAGTGCCCTCTTGCAGCCCAGAAGGGAGCTGTGATCTGGGCTGCATCAAGAGGAGTGTGGGCAGCAGGGCAAGAGAGGGGATTCTGCCCCTTGGCTCTGCTCTGCTGAGACCTCACCTCTAATACTGTACCCAGTTGTGGTGTGCCCATTGTTGGAGTGAGTCCAGAGGAGGCCACAAAGATGCTCCAAGGGCTGGAGCAGCTCTGATATGAGCACAGGCTGAGGGAGCTGGGGATGTGCAGCCGGGAGAAGAGAAGATTCCAGGAGGACCTTAGAGCTGCCTTCCAATAGCTGAAGGGATCCTACAGGAAGGCTGCAAAGGGACTTTCCAAGTGGGTGTCTAGCAACAGGACAAGGGGGAATGGTTGGAAGCTGAGGAAGAGTAGGTTTAGACTGGATCTTGAGAAGTTCTTCAGTATGAGGCTGGTGAGACTCTCTGGAACAAGCTGCCCAGGGATGTTTTGGATGCATCCTGCCTGGGAGTGTTGAAGGCCAGGTTGGATGAGACCTTGTGCAGCTGAGTCTAGTTGAGAGGTGTCCCTGCCCATGGCAGGGAGGTTGGAGTAGATGATCTCTAAAGTCTCTGAGCCATTCTCTGAGTGTATTTGTCTGTAGATCTGAGATTCTGTGTATGTACCCAGAGTACAAAGGTGTGATTTGCTTCAGTCCTCTCAACTGCTGTGGTTTCTTTGGCACATAAAGCTACAGTGCTATTTCTGCTCTTTGCAGGGACACACATGACAAATGCAGACAGAAATACCTCATTGTGGGGTGGGGGGGATAAAATTGTTTGGAGTCTTTTTTCTATTCATTATAAACCCTGGTCTCTTCCTCTGGGATGCAAAAAGAAAAGATGTTAGTATGTGTGGGACATATTAGGGTGCCCTTGCACAGCTGATATGATGCACTTCAGGATAGATTTTCACAGCTGGAGCATTTCCTGAGCAGAGTTGTGCTGTGCCAAGGACTGGCTTCAGTCCAGCTCCATCAGTATATTTATTTCAGGGAAACCATAGAACTAAAATATGCTACCAGTTCAGGTTGACACTGCTCAGAGTGGTAAATAGCCTTCAAGGAAACTGCTTATAACAGAGAGGTGGGAGTTGGAAAGGACCTCTGGAGATCATCTAGTCCAATACCCCTGCTAAAGTAGTGTCACCCACAGCAGCTTGCCCAGGATCATAGAATCAGTCAGGGTTGGAAGGGATCACAAGGATCATCCAGTTCCAACCCCCCTGCCATGGGCAGGGACACCTCACACTAGATCAGGTTGCTCAGAGCCACATCCAGCCTGGCTGCAAAAATCTCCAGGGATGAGGCTTTTGCCACTTCCCTGGGCAACCTGTGCCAGTCTCTCACCACCCTCATAGAATCACAGAATCATAGAATCAGTCAGGGTTGGAAGGGACCACAAGGATCATCCAGTTCCAACTCCCCTGCCATGGGCAGGGACACCTCACACTACAGCAGGCTGGCCAGAGCCTCAACCAGCCTGGCCTTAAACATCTCCCTGGACAACCTGTTCCAGACTCTCACCACTCTCATGGGGAAGAACCATGTCCCAGGTGGCTTTGGAATCTCTCCAGAGATGGAGACTGCATAACCTCTCTGAGCAGCCTACTCCAGGGCTCTGTGAAATCTGTCCTGTAAATGTTGATGAGATGAGAATTTCAACCTAGTCTTTGTAGACTGTGAACTGCAGAAGAGAGAATTTTTCATGTGACTTAGAGTTTAGAAGTTTTGTTTGTACAGATAATTTCCAACTCGAAGATGCTCTTCCATCACTCAGCACAGTCTGTGGTAATTACTAAGCAAATATTGAGGTTGGATCAGAAGGCTTGCAAGGTTTGCCTGAAGTTGTTGGATCAATTTTCAATCCAATACATGGTCAAGGTGACTGAAAATGTTAGATTTACCAAATTTGATAATTTCACCTGTAAGCTAATTACCTCTCAATATGTTCACAAACACTAAAGCTAAATGTCTTGATGGTACCCTGCTACTGAGTGTGGGGAGCATACATTACCCCTCACAGAGGAAAAGTTTTAATTCTACTTCATATCCATGAGTAAAAACTTAGGAACTCTAGGAAGCAGCCTTCCAACTATTATCAGTGTAATAATGATTACAAAAAAGAAAAAAAAGATCTTTTTTCACCTGAAGTCAGTCAGCAAAATTCCCATTTCTTCAGCAAAACTGAATCACAATTAGAATGCCATCAAAAGATACTGTGCAGGTTTCTTCAAGGATGGGGCTGTTAATAAAGGAACTGCTGATAAACCTTTACAATCATATCTTGAAGGCTTCACCTCTCTCAAGGTCTCACACAGTGCTTGTTTCAATATGAGCCTTTTGTCCCAGGAACACTTTAATTTGTGCCACCATGAAGTCCACTTTTCAGGGTCTTCATTTTAATCTTTTGCTTGCTTTATGTTTACTACCCCAGGTCTTTTTATTAAAATCCATATTAAAAGGTATTGTGATATCTTTATGGTGCTCTTCTTTCAAACAAAACAATATCCTGAGAAGCAAAGCTTTAGGTTTTGGATTTCTTACACATCTGTATCTCCAGCTGGTAGCCACAGAGGAAATCACAGACAGGGGGTTCAGGTCACCTCAATTCACAGAATCCCAGCCTGGTGGGAGTTGGAAGGGGCCTCTGGAAATCATCTTGTCTCATCCCCCTCCCCCCCCCTGCTAAAGCAGGGGCACCCACAGATGGTTGCCTGGGATCATAGTGTCCAGGGAGGTTTGGAATCCTTCCAGATGAGATTCCACAGCTTCTCTGGACAGCCTACTCCAGGGCTGCCTCACCCTCACATCAGAGAAGTTTCTCCTCATGTGCAGATGGAACTATTTGGGTCCCACTTTGTCCCTTTTGTCCCTTGTCCTGTTGTTGGGCACCACTGAAAAGAGTCTGGCCCCATCCTCTTGCATTCTACCATTTAACTCTTGCTGAGCATTGAGAAGATCTCAGTCTGCTCTTCTCCAGGCTAAACACCCCCAGGTCTCTCAGGGTTTCCTCCTCAAAGTCCACTCAGTGTCTTTGCAGCCTCCACTGGACTCTCTCCAGTAGTTCCTTGTCTCTCTTGATCTGGGGAGCCCAGAACTGGTCACAGCACACACTTAGTACCTTCCACTTCAGCAAGGGTCATAGTCCTGTGTTTCTCAGAAGCCTAAGAACAAGCCTCTGCCCTCCTCATCAAGAGACACCCAAGTGATGCCCTTACCTGGCACCCTTGCATCAAGCTTATGACTGAGGGGATTCCCTGCCATGGCTCACAAATCTCCTCTGATCAGTATGCAGCAGGAATTTACCAGTTACTGAGACCTTCTTCTTATTGTCCTTGGCTTGCTGATGGATTATATACTTGCCAGCAGAGAATCTCATTTGTGGGTTATTGCTTTAACACCTGAAATGATCTCTCTTCTTTTTTTTTCCACTGTTGCTTATCATTTGTTATTCCTCCCAATTACAGCCAAGCAGCTTCAAATGCTGGGCTCCCAAACCCAGCACAGGCACCACAACACAACAACTGGCTGGCAGCTTCTCCTACTTAAAAACCCACTCTGATGGTCAGTGTACTGAGGAACTGCTCATTTTCATACCCTCCCTGTGGGAGGGGGAAAGGGAAGAATGACGTTTATTGTGTGCAAAACATGTCAGGCACAAGGTATGAAAGAAATCAGGATGTGCCATGAGCTTTGAAGGGTATTAAGTGGACATGGAAGAAGACTTGAACTATGTGGTGCATCAGAAGTCCCTTGTCTATTTCTTGGACTAGCTTAAAAGGCAACAAGTCATAGAAACATCAGATGATGTCAGATGGAAAAGAGCTCTAACATCATCAAGGCCAACTGTCAACTTAGCCCACCATGGCCATTAAAACAGACCTTCAAGTCCCATGTCTGCACATGTCTTGAACTTTCAGTTCCACCTCCTCCCTGGGCAGCCTGTTCCAATCCCTGGCTGCTTTTGTAGGAAAGAAATTTTTCCTAAGATCCAACCTAAACCTCTCCTGACACAACCTGAGGCTGTTTCATCTTGTTCTATCACTTGACACTAGGCAGAAGAGACTAACACCCACCTCGCTCCAACCTCCTTTTTGGTATCAACAGCAGCATGAATGTAAATTATTAACTTCAGGTTTCCCCAGAGACCTATCAGAAAATATTTAGATTATGTAGTAGCCACGTACTGCTGTGCAGCATTAAATGAGGAGGTAAGGAAGAGTTCTGGCCTGACCTAGCTGGGCACAAGCACTTAGAGGTTAGGTGAATTTAAATCAGATGGCAATGAGATGAAGTTGAATATTAAGTGATATAAATAGGAGCAATGCAAGACTGTAATGCCAGGGTGACTTTAAGGTGAGCTGAACCAGCCATGGCAATTATTTTCACCTAAGATGAAGTCTCTCATCATTTTATTTGCCTGCATCTGTGCATGTACGTGTGTCAGGAGGGAAAGTTAATTTCAAGGCTTATTGTTTAACAAGTAAATGATTCAGCATGAAATGATGATCCTCCCCATTCCCTCCCTCTTTGGTGTTGCTGTTTCTGTTTATTGCTATCATTTAGAATCTCTCTGATAATGAGGAGAAGCAGAAAGTAATCAATTGGTTTCTAGATCAAATTAGACTTAATTCAGCATAATCTATGGGGTTTTTTTTAGGATGGGGGGATACATCCAAGTAGAATAATGAGTGCAGCAAATGGATCATACAATTGCATAGGCTGTAAAAGACCTTTAGGATCTTTCAGTCCAACCATTAACCCAGCACTGCCAGGTCACCAATAAACCATGTCCCTCAGCATCCCATCTACACAGATTTTCAATCCCTCCATGGATAGCGACTGTACCACTTCCCTGGGCAGCCTGTTCCAGGGCTTGACAACCCTTCTGGGGAAGAAATTATTCCTGATGTCCAACCATGATTCCTGCTGTTTTCTGGGACTCGTGTATGAGCTGCTGGCTCATTCAGAAGGCAGAGCTTTCTCAAGTGTCAAAGAGATGGAGAGAAACATGAATATGTTTTATGACATTAATTACTACTGGACTCTTGCTTTGCACATGGCAGATGATTTGTTAGAAATTGATTCTATTCCTTGCTAATCATCCTGCACTCCAAACAAGTCATGCATCCACGTATCAATAAATTTGCATCTGCTGGGTATGCAGCAGACAATTTATGTGGATTCAGAACACATTAGGAAAGCAAAATGTTAGCTTGAATAATAATAGATATTTATGAATGTTTTCTCCTCCTGGATACACTTAGGGTGGCTTGAACTTGAACTTGAACTTACTATTCTGGAAGTGTTCTTGGGTTTTGACAAGTAAACAGAATTGGATGTTGCAGTGGTGTAGGTAGGAATAGTTTGGAGCATTATGGAGAGAGACCAATTTACACCAGCTAGGAATCAAGATCAAAGATAATTGGAAGACAAAGCCTGTGACTAGATACAAATATTTGCAAGAGATCTTTACTGGTATTGCTTTTATTTTCAGAGCTTTGCCTTTTGCTTTCTGCTTTGTTTTCTTGTCTAACAGACATTGAAAGCTAATAGGACTTTAACCTGTTCTGTGGTAACATCAGTGCTCTGAGAAGCCTCTTTTCTACCCTTCTATTCAACTCTTTCATTTAGACTCTCTCTGTGCACCAAAATATGTTGTTGGACTCACAGGGAATAATGGAGAGGAAATTGCACTATGCCAAATGATCTGTTATCATACAGAAAGAAAAAGAAAAAAAAATAAGAGTGAATTTAAACCTGCTGCTATGTTACTCAGGGTGGCTTTGAGGAGCACTCATTTTTCAAAGCACTTATGCAAATGGTTCTGCTGATTAAGTATCCCCAGAATACAACTAACTGCTGGGGGAACTGTGAGCATCCCATGATACAACCTAAGCCCTGAGCATCTAGGGAAGTGCACTGCACTCACAAATTAACAAGAGAAATCAACCTACCCCCGAAGTTTGAATATTGCTGTTGTGTCAGTTAAGGGAAGATGGTTAAAATTCAGTTGTGTGATGAACTCTTCTTCCTTCCCTTTCATTCTCCTCCTCTGTATGTTCTATTCTAAGCATTCCTGTGTACTTCAGCAGTTTACTGCATTCTCAACCACTACATGGCTGTGTTCTTGTGGTGGCAGAGTAAGTGAAATGCTCAAGGCCAAAATTTCTTCCAAGATCTCAGCCTCACAGCTTTGTTTTCAAAGGCAGAGGTATTGCTGCTGATGTGACTCATGAAATACCATGAGTACAGGGATGCGTGTGTTTGCTTCTCAGAAGGATTATAGTCATGCAAGGAGAGTGGAGTACTGCAGTCAAAATCCTCCATGTGCTGGTGGATGAGAAGCTCAACAGGAGCTGTCAGTGTGCACTTGCAGCCCAGAAAGCCAACCAGAGCCTGGGCTGCAGCAAGAAAAGTGTGGCCAGCAGGTCAAGGGAGGTGATTCTCCCCCTCTGCTCAGCTCTGGTGAGACCCCACCTGGAGTACTGCATCCAGTTCTGGAGCCTCTATTACTAGAGGGATCTGGACATGCTGGAAGGTGTCCAGAGAAGGGCCACCAGGATGAGCAGAGGGCTGGAGCACCTCTCCTATGGGGGCAGACTGAGAGAGTTGGGGCTGTTCAGTCTGGAGAAGAGAAGGCTCTGAGGTGACCTTCTTGTGGCCTTCCAGTATCTGAAGGGGGCTGCAAGAAAGCTGGGGAGGGACTTTTTAGGATGTTAGGTAGCAAAAGGACTAGGGGGAATGGAATAAAGCTGGAAGTGGGGAGAGTCAGGCTGGATGTGAGGAAGAAGTTCTTCCCCATGAGAGTGGTGAGAGCCTGGAATGGGTTGTCCAGGGAAGTGGTGGAGGCCCCATCCCTGGAGGTGTTTAAGGCCAGGCTGGATGAGGCTCTGGCCAGCCTGGGTGTCCCTGCCCATGGCAGGGGAGTTGGAACTGGATGATCCTTGAGATCCCTTCCAACCCTGACTGATTCTATGATTCTATGATCAGCTTTGTTGCCCTTCTGTGGACCTATTCCAGGTCCTCAATGTCCTTCTTAGAGTGAGGAGCCCAAACCTGAATATGGTATCTGAGGTGCAACCTCATCAGTGCCAAGTACAGGGGCAAGGTTATTTCCCCACATGAAGCTACAGCTGAATGTGTAGAACTGTACAGCCAATAACCCAGAAGAACCCCAACCTGCTGCTTTTCCAGGACCATCAAACCCATCCCAATGACTGCAGAAAAAGTCCTGGATGAGAATCATTTTAAGTTTAGCATTCCTGCAGAGCTGCTCCATCAAGGTTTTTTACACATTTCCTTAGAATTGCATCTGCAAAACCTCAAAATAGTTTGGTCTCTGATGGGCTTAAATGGGCTTCCTGCTCTGAAGAGGAGCCATCAAGGAGGGTCTGGAAGTGAAGTGCCTGCAGTTTTGTATGCTAATCATACTGCCTCCCCAGTTATGTTCTTACTAATGCAGATTGTTTCCTGGGATACTGCAGCTCTTCCCAAGCTTCTTGTCATGCCCATGTTTGATTGCACTCAGAAATTGCATGTGGGCACTAATAACTTCTGCTCTGCTGTCAGACTGCTTGTCACCCTGATCGCTGGCTCAGCCTCTCCCCCTGTCCAAGATTCTCCCTCGCAGCGTACGGTATAGCTTCAGCAAGAGTTTAGGAGATTGAGTAGAGATAAGATGATGATGATGGACCTGCATTTCATTCTTGAGAACCTCCATTTACTGCTGATGATCTAAATAATGGACTCTTCATTTTCTTCCCTGACGTATAAAACAATGTTGTTCCTACAGAGCCACACAAATCAAACTCCTCACCGGTTCTAGGCTAAAAGCCACAACCAGATTGATTATATTCCTCTCTTGGTCTGCTCCTCTTGGAAAAAGAAAAAAAAAAAAAAAAAGAAAAATGGTCTATCATCTGTCAGGGGAAATAGCAGGTCCTAGGTCTGAAGGGATCTACTCTCTTTAGCTTTTCTTTCCTTAATAAGCAAATCAGTCCTCATCAGTGTGCAAGATCATCAACCTGCATTTCCATTTCTGCACACCCCAGAATATATCAACCACAACTGCATTAGGTGGAGGGTAAATCACACAGCCATTATTGTAGCTAGTAAACATGGTATAAGGCCTGATTCAGCCTTAAGGAAATCAGGGAAACCTATCTCACTGCTTTCAGTAGGATTTGGATCAGCTTTCTAAAGACCAAGATCTTCAATTAGCTCATGATAGAATCACAGCTGCAGTAAATGGGCTTACACCCCTGGTGTGTATCTGTAGGTCACTGCACTCATACTTCAAGCAGGATCTGCTAAGTGAAAGCTTCTTTTGTGTTTGTGTGTCTGGCTCAAAGAAAGAAAAAGTCACATTTGCTCCAAAGTGTTGCTCCTTTTCTTTGAAATAACGCTGGTGAAAAGAATGTTGTGTCCAGGCCAATGTATATTGCAAAGAGGAATGTGCTACTGGAAAAAGAGCATCTTGGTAGTGAGCACAATACCTGACAGTGTGTTCCACAAGTATGGTAGCTCACATTCTTTCTGAAAGGTTTTCCACACCTCTTGATCCAAATCACAAAAGCCCTGCTGATGAGTATTCGAGTAGCCCTCAGGCTGTTTAGAGAGATGAAGGCTTCCTTCCCCTCATTGCATTAGTCACATCCAGCAAAAAGTTACAACCAGCAAATAAACATAAAGTATGCAACTGTCGTAGAACACCTCTTCTACCCTCACCCCCTGTGATATGTGATTCCAGGGTGAAAAAAAGTCCCCTTCACAAGCTTTATAGCCTCGTAAGTTTTCCTCAGTTATTGCTCGGAGCATCTGATGTTACCCACTGTAAAATCCATGCAGCCAACCTGTGAAGCTACCAGCAAAAGCCTGAGCTGATATAAATAAAAGTTGTCCCTTCAAGAAAATTCCAGGCAATTTGTTTCTGTTTGTTTTGGTCTCATTAGGCTGCCACTAGATGATAAATGATTTAGGTTAAGGGTAATTTAGTTTATGGCACGATAAGTATGAAAGGTTGTACCTTCTCGTGCCCTTCTCACATAAAATCTCCCTTAAAAAAAAAAAAAAAAAAGGAAAGTCTAAGTCTTTACATCTCAATAAACAGAAGCCACACAGATATTGTGTAACAAATTGCATATTGGGTAACAATCTATAAAATTATATTGGCTTATGAGGTTTGCATTGATTTGAATTTTACCCAAAAGCAAAATATTATTGCTTCTCCAAACCACTGGAATAAAAAGAAAGACAAAAATCTCCATCACAGTGATTTCTTTTTAAACAGTGTAGCAGCCTGAAACACCTCTGAACAGTGCAATCAAATTCCCAGGAACAGGCTTAGAGTTCACCTTGTCTCTTCCCTGCCTGTGACTGAGAACACCTTGCAAAGCAGCTCCAGGGAGGAGTTTAGCACTGAGGTTCACTGCAAAGCCAAGAAGCAGCTGCTGACACTGGGCTGTCATTGCAAGACAGCTCTGTAGAGCTGCCCTGTTGCTGCTCCATTTCCACTCTTGATGGTGGTGGTTTGCTGTCTGTATGAGTGATAGTACTGCTTGGGACTGGAGCTGAAAAACCAACACCTTGTGCCATTGGTTTTGCACAAGCAGTCTGCTTTCTGAAATGTAGGAGAGAAGGGCCATGTGGATCCAGGTGAGACTGCAAAACCATCTTCACCTGACCCTTTGTGCTCCAGAATCCACAGAGAGACATCAACAAGACATCACTTTAAAGCAAATAACTTCCAGTTCTGGAGGGGAGCTAAGAAGTAACAAAGAGGTTGATGGACTTGTGGGAACATAGAGATTTTTCTTATGGATGCAGACCAAGGCCAACAATTGATACTCCAGACCTGGAGAGCAATTAGACCTACATGGGCTCTCAAACACTGGAATGGGCTCCCCAAGGAAGTGGTTGAATCCCCATCCCTGGAGGTGTTTAAAAAGTGCAGAGATGTGGTGCTGAGGGACATGATTTAGCATCAGACTTGGTGGAGTTAGGGTATGGTTGGACTCAGTAGTCTTAAAAGTCTTTTCCAACCCAAAAGATTCTATGATTCAATGCTCTTGAAGGCAGAAGAACTTTTTATATAGAGATAAAGTAAGAGGATTGCAGATATTCATAATTTTTATGGAGCCATGCAACAGAAACTACTGCTCCTGAAAGCAAGGAGGTGAGACATGACCAAGTCTGATCTTAGTTTTATTAATTAATACTATTCTATCCAGATGAGGACAATAGTAGTGGTGCCTTTGTACCAGAGCTATTTTACAGCCCTGTTGACAGGTGAAACCCAGGCACCAATATTTTACAACCACATTCTAGTGCTTTGTGTTATATGGCAGGGTGCAACCCATCAACAGCAAACTCCTTCACTCCAATCATGCTCATTGTGTTGGATTCTGTCTGTTGGATTCTGCCTTGTCCAGAGTTGATCACCAGGTTCTGCAATCACCCACTTCAATAATCAGTGCCTGATTCTGATGACTTATAGCATGGGCTGCTGTGTTTGCCAGAATAAATGAGGTGGTGTCAATGGTATGGCACAGGTAATAATGCATTTGCAATAGTGTGTACAGCCATTAACCTCAGTGCAAAAAAAAAAAACCAAACAAACAAAAAACAGGAACCATGAAAATATGCATAAAAATAATCAGAAATAAAGTTTAAAATAGATTTAAGGCTGAGGTTGATAACCAGGCATGACAGATTGGAAAATATCCTCATTCTGCATACATTTGTGAGGGTGGTGAGGCACTGGAACAGGTTGTCCAGAGAAGTTGTGGAGGCTCCAAGCCTGGCAATGTTCAAGGGCAGGTTGGGTGTGGGTTTTGAGTAACCTGGCCTAGAAGGAGGTGTCCCTGCTCATGGCAGAGGGGTTAAAGATTCTTTCCAGCTCAAGGAAGGTCCTTTCCAGCCCAAACCAGTCTATGCTTCTGTAATTTCAGGCAGAACACACACTATGTGACCTGGTATAGGTGATCCTCCTCTGGCAGAGGGGTTGGACTGGATGATCTTTTGAGACCTCTTCCAGCTCCTAACATTCTGTGATTCTGTGACCTTGCTCAAGGAAGCTCTCAGATCACAGGATCACTGGATGTCAGGGGTTGGAAAGGACCCAAAGAGATCATCCAGTCCAACCCCCCTGTCAGAGCAGGACCATACACTCTAGCTCAGGTCACACAGGAATGTATCCAGAAGGACCTTGAAAGTCTCCAGAAAAGGAGACTCCGAAACTTCTCTGGGGAGCCTATTCCAGTGGCCTGTGACCCTTACAGTAAAGAAGTTCCCCCTTGTGTTGAGGTGGAACCTCAACAATGGCTGTGCTGCAGCTTACCTCCATTGCTCCTTGTCCTATCACAGGGAGCAACTGAGCAGAGCCTGTTCCCTCTCTCCTGACTCCCAGCCCTCAGATATTTATAAACATTTATTAAATCCCCTCTAAGCCTTCTCCTGTCCAGACTAAAAAGCCCCAGGTCCCTCAGCCTCTCCTCACCAGGCAGTGCTCCAGTCCCCTCATCATCCTCATAGCCTTCCACTGGACCCTCTCCAGCAGGTCCCTGTCCCTCCTGAACTGGGGAGCCCAAAACTGAATGCAGTACTCAAGATGAGGTCTCACCAGGGCAGAGCAGAGGGGCAGGAGAACCTCCCTGGATCTGCTGGACACAATCTTCTTAATACACCCCAGGATCCCATTGGCCTTCTTGGCCACAAGGGCACATTGCTGTCCCATGGATAACTTCTTATCCACCAGGACTCCCAGATCCCTCTCCAGGGGGATCACCTGCAATCCACCACACTCAATATTCTGGCCCATCAGCTGTGCCTGATGTGGCTGTTTCTTCCCAGGATGGTGTAAATTTTGGCTGCTCCCCTTATCTGTTGTATTGGCAACGGGCAGTCAACAAAACTGTTGTAAGAGGTGGCCAGGATGGTCTCACCTGATGCCTCTGCCCTAAACAGCCTACAGGGATTTAGGTTTAAACTCCTGTTGTCCTCTAAATGACTTCTATAGTCCTTAACAAGCCACTCCACATTCAGCTGAAATATTGGCTTTAACTATTTGGTTAAAGAAAGAAATCCCAGGTGCTGCTGGTGAAAGGGTCAGTTCTAGGAAAGGGATTGGCCACTCCATACAGCAAAAAAGCAGCTGCATATTTTCAGTCCACACAGAAGAGCTTTTGGTCCCTTGAGGAGAGGTCCATGGGAAGGTCACAGCTTTGAGTTGCTCCTTCCTCCCACACCAGCCCTGGAATGTGCATCATTTTCTAGGGCATACACAGGGAAAAAAAAAAAAAAGAAATTGAGTGTATTTAATACTTTTTTAGTAAAGCTATGCTTTTCCTGGTGTATTTTCTTAATACATTTCCTATTTTCAGCCTCCTGCTTTGGCCAATATGCTATGGAAACATGAGCTCCCATAAGGCAAGTTAACAACTGGGATCCCACCTGATTTGATTTCAGTGGCACTAGTACTTAACATTTCTTTACAGCTTTTAACTCATTCAAAGATCACAGACATCAGCCAGGAGCTCATGGTGTATGGGACCAACCCCTGTCTGGTTTTGCCCTATTTGCAAGCGAATACTTTGCAATATTTTGTGATGTAACCTAGAAAAACACAGCCTAGAAAATCAGTGGTGGCTGATACCTTTGTGATTCAGCTTTAGAATTGTTCACAATCAGTTTCTAACTTGTTGGTTTTTCTTTTCCCCCCTTCTTTCGTGTCTGTGGATATGAGTAAGAGGTTTCTATGACTTACTCCTACTTTACTTAACCAGACCAGAGAGGTTTCTATGACTTCTACTTTACTTAACCAGACCAGAGAGGTTTCTATGACTTACTCCTACTTTACTTAACCAGACCAGGGCTTGGGCTTTTTTATTGTCTCAGGGTAGTGCTGGAGGTTGCTCTGGCTGCTCGAATGACCTCCCCCTTCAGCACTGTCAAACAAAGTGGTTTCCTGCTAATTCCTTTCAGGGCTTAGATGGATTTTGAATCAATCTTGGTGAGAAAGGCAGCCAGAAAAAGAGGCAGGATCGTGACATGGTTAATAATTGATACTTTACCTGAAGCAGTGAATAAGGCACTTTTGGTCAGTCCTTACGCTTTTGTATGTGACTTTTATTCCATCCTTGTTTTGACAGAAGTTTGATTTGGGCTATCTCTTGCCTATATCTTCCAAATCAATCCTCTGAATCCCTCACCCAAAGTTGAATACCATCCATTATTCAACACCTTCAATAAGACTAACTTTAAAACTAGTAATCTCTCAGGGAAGCTGTGCAATTAACGCTGCAATACCTCCAGTACAGGGTAATACCTCACAGCCTTCCTCAGAGCATCCCAAAATACCAATAGCCTTCCCTGAATTCTCTAGTTACCAAATGTTCTTGAAGGTTTAGTGGTCGATCCTGGCTCATCTAAGTGAATATTTTGCATTCAGATGCAAATTATTTTTTCCTCCAGATTTAAGTGGACTCTACAGCAGCTCACAGCGCACCCATTTGATGCCAGATTTCTGCCATCTAAAGCTGCCCTCGTTGCTGCTCAGGGCACTAATGAGCTCTGGCCACTTTCTTCTAGCAGTTTTATCACTCTTTACTTGGTCAGATAAATTATTCAGTGTTTTCTGAAACACTGGAAGTAGGTTGTAGGGAGGTGGGTGTTGGTCTCTGCTCCAAAGTTACTAGTGATAGGACGAGAGGAAATGGCCTCACGGTGCACCAGGGGAGGTTTAGCTTGGATCTGATGAAAAATGCCTTCCCTGCAACAGTGGTCAGGCATTGGAACAGGCTGCCCAGGGAGGTGGTGGAGCCACCATCCCTGGAGGTGTTGAAATAATTCTTCATAGCTTCTTTACAAACATTGCATTTGCTACAATCTGAGGCAGCCATGATTTTTTAGCCATGCTCACCACTGGTCTTCCTTCTCTCCCCTTCCTTTCCAATGCCTTTCCCAGTGTTTTCCTAGAGTTATCCAGTGTATACTGGGCTCACTTAGAATCATGGAACAGAATGATAGGTTCACCTTTAAGATCATCAAGTTCAGCTGTTAACTTGTCTCTGCCAGGTCACTACTAAAAAGCGTCCCTCAGCACCACATCTACAAGTTCTTAAATACCTCCAGTGAGGGGAGGCTCCACCACTGCCCTGGGCAGCCTGTTCCAGGGCTTGAGAACCCTTCTGAGGAAGAAATTATTCCTCGTGCCCAATCTAAACCACCCCTGGTGCAACTTGAGGATGCTTCCTCTTGTGCTACTACTCATTATTTGAGGAAGAGACCAATACCCACTGGGACCCAACCTTCTTTCAGGTAGTTGTAAAGAATGAGAATAAAGAATGAGAAGGTCTCCCCTCAGCATCCTTTCCTCCAGGCTGAAACAACCCCACTTTCCTCAGCAGCTTCTCATAAGACTTCTTCCTACTCACACTAGATACAGCACAGTTATGTTTCTTCCCCCAAGCTGTGTCCTCAGAGGAGTACTTAGGTTAAGAGCAGTTTATTCCTGGCTGGAACTGCAGCACTTGTGTGTGGGTTTGTAAACCAAAATTCTTCCCTGCTGTAGGCACCTACTGAAAGCCAAGATGATGTCTGAGACAGAGATAAAAATGGAGAGGTGCAGCAGTGGGGTGTGAAGAATCCTTGCTAGTGTGGCAAGAACAATCTCTACAGCACAAATTTGTGTTCAGGCCATGGTGGCAGCACAGGCCGTGAATAATCATTGACAGAAACATTGACAGAATAGAAAAATGGCCAAATTATGCAAATAAACTTCTAGCCCTCTGCTCAGCTGCCCTCAACAAGCAAGGAACAGAAAGTCTTGCATGACAGCTGAGGCTGCTGGGGCCATGAGACTTCACCAAGCAGTGGAAACCAAGAGTAGGCTGAAGGTACAACTTATTGCTGTGGATAAAAGCTTCACCATAAACCAGTAATGTGCCCCTGTGGCTGTGAAGGCCAACAGCATCCTGGTGTGCATTAAGAAGAGTGTGGCCAGGAACTCAAGGAGATTCTCCTTCCCATCTACTCTGCCCTAGTGAGGCTACATCTGGAGTCATGGTTCTAGCTCTGGGCTTGTCAGTTCAAGAGAGACAAGAAACTACTGCAGAGTCCAGTAGAGACTTCAAAGGTGCTGAGGGGCCTGGAGCAGGAAAGGCTGAGAGCCCTGGGGCTGTTGAGCCTAGAGAAGGACAGACCTAGAGGGGATAGGCTCAATGCTGATCAATGGCTAAAGGGTGAGGAGCAAGAGGATAGGGTTAGATTATTTCAAGTGGTGTCCAGTGATAGGACAAGAGGCAGTGGACACAAACAAAAACCCAGTAGCTTCCATCTGAAGATAAGGAGAAACTTCTTTGCTGTGAGGGTGCTGGAGCCCTGGAGGAGGCTGTCCAGAGAGGTTGTGGAGTCTCCTTGTCTGGAGAGATTCCAAATCCACCTGCACATTGTGATGCTGGGCAAGCTGCTGTGGATGACCCTGCTTTAGAAGGAGGTTTGGATTAGAAGATCCCCAGATGTCCCTCCCATCTCTCATCATGCTGGGATTCTGTTACATGCTATAAACTCAGCCACAGCTCTGTTAGCTGCTTTCCAGGCACCTAAATGAGATGCATTTCTCACTATAGCTGTTTCTCATCATGCTTCCATTTCCTACTGTATCACACCTTCTGCCTGGGACAGGGGTGTTTCACAGAGAATGTTTGCACAGGTACCAGCCTGACTTTGCCCTGGTTAGAGCTGCTTGGAACTTAGCAGCAATGTCAACATGTTTATAGTACATTTAGTTCTGCAAGAATTCTCTCCTTAAAGAATATTTCCTTGGTGTTTTCTTGTTTTATGGAAGCTTTTTGCATGAATAACTCTTCTGATTTCAGTTGTGTAGGAAATGAAGATTTTTCCTTTTAAGTAGAAGAAGATCCCTCTGACAAGTCTTTTCTCCATTGCTGCACCCTCATTATGCAGATGGCTCTGCAGCTGGCCAGGCATTACACAGTCATGTAGTTAGTAAATAGTCTTATGTAGTGTGAAGCTTTGGGTGGGAAAGGTGAGGCAGGACTGAAAACACAGACCCAGCTCATGGACAGAGTGAAACAGAGGGACCAGAGGGGTTAGAGGGCAGTGACATTAGACATCTGCACCTCCAGTGGCTTCAGAGTGAGTAGTATCATAGAATACATCAGGACCCTCGAAGGTCAGATTGCCCAACCCCCCAGCAGTGAGCAGGGACATCTTTAAGATCAGGTTGCTCAGGACCCCATCAAGTTTGGCCTCGAATATCTCCAGGGGTAGGGTCTCCACCACATCTCTGGGCAACCTGTTCTAGTATTACACTGTCCTCAGCGTAAAGAACTTCCTCCTTATACTTGACTTAAATCTACCCTGCTGTAGATTAAAACTATTGAGTAAGGTTGGAAAGGAGAGGGTTAAAGATATGTATGGCTTTTAGCTTTGTATGACAACCCCGGGAAGGACAGGGTCACCTCTGTGGAGAGGTTTCAGCAATGTGGCATTGCTAATGATGTCAGTGCTGAGGAAAAGGTGGCAGTTTAAGTGAGTAGAACAGGGGTAGAACCTCTAACCTGCTGGGCAGCCTGACTGCTCTCACTAAACCAGCAGAAAAAACGATCACTGGGAGAGAGATTTCCTGAGCACCCAGGTCTGCTGGCTACTGCAGAGCTTCCCCTCTATTGTCGGCCTCAGAAAAACAAACCCATTTGGGGCTAAGTGCCTGAATTAAGGAAATTAGCAAAACGTCTTCAGTTTGAGAAGAGCTTAAATGCTGCGGTGTCAAGGACCAACTACAAGACCATGGACAACGCAGTATGCAGCAGTCACCAGGCAGGGATTAGCCAAAACAAGGCAAGCGCCGGGAGCTGTTCTTAACAGTGGCTGCTCCCAGACGTGTCAGAGAAGTGCAACAGAGGCACAAAGGGTGAGCAGTACTAGAGACCAGCCTGGATGCCCAGAGAGGCTCTCCAAAGCCTATACGTGCTTTCTCTGCAGAGAACAGTCCCACAGTGCAAATAAGATCACAGAATCATAAGGTTGGAAAAGACCTCAAGGATCATCCAAGTCCAACCTGTCACTCAAGACCTCATGACTGCTAAACCATGGCACCAAGTGCCATGTCCAGTCCCCTCTTGAACACCTCCAGGGATGGTGACTCCACCACCTCCCTGGGCAGCACATTCCAGAGTCTGACAATTCTCTCTGTGAAGAACTTTCTCCTCACCTTGAGCCTAAACCTCACCGTGGCACAACCTGAGACTGTGTCCTCTTGTTCTGGTGCTGGTTGCCTGGGAGAAGAGACCAACCCCCTCCTGGCTACAACCTCCCTTCAGGTAGTTGTAGACAGATGCTTGGCTTGCTTTCCTTGGCTCAAGGACAGACTCCTTAGAATCTGGAAGAGACTGGGAAAGGCAGGGGTGGAGCATAGGTCACCACAGACAAGCCCAAACTCTGCCGAGGCAACTGAGAGTTTTGATATGAGGGATGCTGCAGAGTCCCTGTGGCACAGGTGACTCATTTGGGTGATAAAAATCTACATTTTGTCTGGATCCCTTTACAAATGGGGAGAGCACAATTTCTGTTGAGGTTTGCTCTGGTCCTGCTGGTTTTGTAATTTCATGGTAGGATTGTCAGCAACTGCTCGAAGAGATGGAGTTGCAGAAACTTCATTGCTTTTAATCCCCCTTTCTCTCCCCAAAGGTACCACATGTACACTGGATACACCAAATGCACTGCTCAACAGAGAATGTCTTGGAGCAATGGGTTTGAACTGGTAAAACACATGGAACCCCAGGGGTTCAGAAAGAGTGGGAAGCATTTTGTGGCTCAGCCTGATCTATTTTCAGTGGAGTGACCTCCCAACAGACAAGGCAATGGGACAGGATGAAAACTAAAATGCAGGAGATGTGTTTGAAAGGGAAATAAGCACTAAACATACAATCATAGAATCACAGAATTTTAGGGCTTGGAAGGGACTTCTGGAGATCACCCAGTCCTGTTCAAGCAGGGTCACCCACAGCAGCTTGCCCAGCATCACAATGTCCAGGTGGGTTTGGAGTCTATCCAGACAAGGAGACTCCACAACCTCTCTGGGCAGCCTGCTCCAACAACCTCACAGGAAAAAAAGGGCTTTCCTTAAGTTCAAGTGAAACCTCCTGTGTTAGAGTTTGTACCTGTTGGCCCTTGCCCTGTCACTGGACACCACTGAAAAAGCCAAGCCCCATTCTCATGACCTTTAGATACTGATCAGCATTAAGATCCCCTCTTAGGCTGATCTTCTCCAGACCACAGTCCCAGGTCCTTCAGCCTTTCCTCCTTGCAGAGATCCTTCAGTCCCCTCAGCATCTTCATAGCCTCCACTGGACTCTCCAGTAGCTACCTGTCCCTTTTGAACTGGGGAGCCCAGAACTGGACACAAATATCTAAAAATTCATTCCTTTGACATTGTAGGAAACTCACTGCAGAGCTTCAGCCCAAACAATCTCTCTAATTATTCCCAGTACTAACCATAAGGATGGGAATAAAACAAAGGTGCTGGTGAACAGGAGTTGTTTTCTCTCATTTGCTGACAACCCAGCCTAGCATGTTCTCTGCCCAGAACAGAAGGTGTTTGCCTCATTAGCTGAATTCTCTCAAATCTCCCTCTCCCCAGGTCTATTAGCAGCAGAGCTGGAGCAGTGTGAGGATGAACACATGTGGTCCACAGTGCAGTGTGATGATAGCAAGAGCTCTCACGCTCAGATCTCAGCAAGATGCTGTCTCATCAAAGCCCAACCTCCTCAGAAGTGTGCCAGCTCTGACAAAATTCTCCCTGGGAAGACTTCTCAAAGATCTGGGAAAACTGCTGGAGCAAGGTTCCAGAATAGCCAGGAGAAAATGCACTAGGCTACAAGCAGAGATGAAATTTCTGCTCTGCTTAAGCAGTGACCTGTACCCTGGAGACTGTCCTAATCCTAGACTGCTGCCTGCTGTAGGCAGGCCTACCCCAGGTTTTGATCATCTTGACCCTGGGAAAACCCTTGTGAGAAAGGTTCAGCAAGAACAGCAGTAGGTAATCTACCTGATCCAGAGTAGCAAATTAACCACTGATCTTTCTTTCTTTCTCTCTTTGTTTCTCTTTTTTCTTTTTTTTTTTTTTTTTTTTTTTTTGTAAGCACATCAAAAGATTTCAGAGCTGATAGCCCTGATTCTCAGCTCCTCTGAGACAGGTTACTTCAGCCCTTTCCATACCAGAATGGAAATGATTAAACTCACAGCACTTTTGATAGCAGAGGGTCCTTGTTTCCCAGCCAACCTTCTCTTACTGCACAAGTGTCATAAGAGATTCTTTGGAGGCATCACCACAGAGACTTGGGAGCCTCTGGTTAGGGCCATGGAAGGGCTAAATTCACTGCCAAATATGAAAGAGTTCCCAATTTTGTTTTTTTTTTTTTTTCCTGAGGAATCTTATATATAAAATGGTTTCTCTTGGTGTCCTGAAGTAGGGACTTAGTTTAGAAAAAATAAGTAGCACCTTTTTTTATTTGTTTGAGGTGCCTCTGGTGGGAGCTGTGATCAGAGCCTGGAGAGGGTTATTGCCTACCTAGGTGGCTGGGCCAGTCCTGTTTGTATGCAGCTAATAAAAACACTTATCTGGAAGCCAATTATATTAGTTCCCATATCATTATGTTGTGTAAAGAGCAAGGACATAACACTGTTTCTCTTACCCTTCTGCTGGTTTCTGTCTCCTTTAACAAGAGCTTTGCAGCAGATGCTGGTAAGAATTTTAATAAAACAAACTGCCTTTCTGACCATCTCTATCCATTTCTTCTCTTTATAGGCTAGAAATATAGCAGAGAGACTGAGAGAGGGAGATTTCTCTCCCACTCCCTTCCGTCTACTCATTCTCAGGAGCACTGCATGCTATGGAGTTTTGCCTCTTTCAGGGACCCCCAAAACATGAAGATTCCCCCAGTAAAGCCCCACAGAATGTACTTGGCTACCTGGATACTTATCCACACTGACTAGCAGTCAGTCTCCATCACTCTCTCCTGCACAGAGCTCCAAAAGGGTCTGAGATCATGGCAGAGCCCATTTCCAGACTCCTTGGCATGCTGAACAGAGGGGGGTTGGGAAAAAGAGTGGTAGGTACCACATGGCTCTTGTGCAGCAAGATGGTGTGGCTAGAGCCACACTGTCCTGAAAACAGATTGACGAAATCACAGCATCATCCCAAGGGATAACAAGAGAGGTGGTTGGTGATAATGAGTCACTGGGGGCTGGAACAACAACAACAACAACAAAAAAGGGCAAAGCAGAAAATATGCCAATAACTTGTAACCTGATTAACTGTTGTCTGGATTCTGCTAGCAGCACAGAACAGGCATCATCTGTCTCCTGTTCTCAAACAGAGCACAGAAACTGCTGTCCTCCTGAAAATCCAACCATGAGGAAAGGCTAAGAGACCTGTGCTTGTTTAGCCTTGGAGAACAGCAGACCCAGAGGAGGACTTCTCAATGCTCAAAAAAAGCCAAAGGGTGGGGGACAACAGGATGGGGCCAGACTCTTTTTGGTGGTGCCCAACAGCAAGACAAGGAGCAATGGGCACAAGCTGGAACAAAGAAGATTCTATCTGAACATGAGGAGAAAATTCTTTGGTGTGAGGGTGCTGGAGCCCAGAGAGGTTGTGGAGTCTCCTTGTCTGAAGAAATTCCAAATCCACCTGCACATTGTGATGTTGAGCAAGCTGCTGTGGGTGCCCCTGCTTTAGGAGGAGATTTGGATTAGATGATCCCCAGATGTCCCTCCCATCATGCTGGGATTCTATCATATGCTATAAACTCAGCCACAGCTGTTAGCTGCTTTCCAGGCACCTAAATGAGATGCATTTCTCACTATAGCTGTTTCTCATCATGCTTCCATTTCCTACTGTATCACACCTTCTGCCTGGGACAGGGGTGTTTGATAGAGAATGTTTGCACAGGTACCAGCCTGACTTTGCCCTGGTTAGAGCTGCTTGGAACTTAGCAGCAATGTCAACATGTTTATAGTACATTTAGTTCTGCAAGAATTCTCTCCTTGAAGAATATTTCCTTGGTGTTTTCTTGTTTTATGATAGCTTGGACTCCATCTCCAAAGGTCCCTCCAGTCCTCACTATGCTACTCCTTTATGTGTGTGTCAATCATTCATTGATTTGTCCTTTCCCTTCTTCAGATGACTCAAGGCAATTTCTACTCCATTACCTTTTGGACCTTCACACATAGAGGTGTTGCAAGTGAAGTCCTTTACATCTAAACAAGGGAGAGGAGGCAAGAGTGGAATGAGTCAGCTAGAAGCTGCTCAAACTCAGGTGAGACCATTTTAAGAGGGTGTTTCTCCTACTCTGCCTTCCTACACTTTCTGAAACTGATCAAACTGCCTGGGAATAAATTTTAGGATATTTCAGTATCCAGATGCCCCAAAACACTCCCATAGGCAAATGTCAGTGTTCAGAGACAGCAGTAACTACAAGCAAGAGTCTGGAACAGGGACACCCTCATTTTAGGCTTAAGTGGAGGTGAGTTACCTGATTTAACTCAGCAGTGAAGGCACAGAGCTGGTGAGACATTAGTAAAATATCATCTACTGAAAAAAAAGAAAACAAACCAGGCCAAAAAGCAGGTTTCTAATGCAAGTGAGCTGGTCTTAGAGTCTTTAATTATCTTAATTAACTCTTTGACTGTGATGGGATGACTCTACCTTTCCTGAGCAAACACGTGAAAACAACTTTTGTTCTCAGGAGTAAAAGCAGAAGTGCTGATCTCTAATGATGGATGACCAGGCAAAGAAAGCCAGGGCTGGAGGTGCTGCAGCTAGGCTGAGTCCACCAGGAGCTTCTGGAGGGGGAAGAGATGGAGCTGAGAGCAGGTATGGCAAAATCTTGGGTCTTTCCTCTCTACCTCAGCCTGGAGATGCTAAAACCTTTGGAATGGATGTATGCAAGTCCTCATGTTTGTTTTTGTGCTAACACATCTTGCTGGCACTTTATGCTGACCTGGTTTGTTTAGCATTAAGAATTGTTTTGGTTGGAGAAGAGATTTAAGGTCATTGAGATCATGGAAGACCATATCTCTGGTGCTTTGTCTCAGGCTAACTGTGTGTGGTAGTGTTCTCAGCAAGATGGAGCATTGTAAGTGCAATATCCTGGCCTATTTTGCTAGATTTTTGGTTTAGGTTTTATTTTCCATGATTAAGCTACTCAGAGATACTTGGTTCTCTTGTTAATGGTGTCATGGTTTTGGTGTTTGGGTTTTTTTTTCCATGCATACTTTGCACTTGTAGGAAAGCTTTGTGTAAGGAAGAGAGAGCTGAAGAAGTCTGCTTGTTGATGAATGGAATTGAGGTCATCTAATAACCTAAACAGTGATGTGATCCAACACAATGGAGTTTTTTTAGTGTCTCAGAGATGATAACTGCCAGAACAGGTACTTGGATTTGTAAGCCTGCGCCTGAAGTAGTACTTTGTGGTTTCAGTTCTCAGAGATTGTCTTCTACCTAGAAGACCAAGCTGTGAATTTGCCCATGTACATAGTTACAATCAGCTTTGAGAGGAGCTTTTGGTATGAGGAAATAAAGAACTTTTTGAGCTGGACTTTCTGGTGTTAATCCTCTGTAAGAGCATTCCCTGTAAGTCTGCTCCTCCACAGAGGTCAGAAGGCTTGGCTGCACCCAAGGGTAGGGCAGGAGGCTGTGGGCAAGCAGGACAGAATTGTTGGGGTTTGTGCCTTGGTCTCCCTGAGCAAGCCCCATGCCAGGAAGGTGAGCAGCATCTAGCTGACCTCTGGGCAGGGGTTAGTAAAGGCAATCTGTGGCAATCCTGTGGCATAAGCTCAGTCACAATTTTAAGCAGAAGTTGTATTGTCTGCTAAAAGAGTTTTGGGGTGGGAAGAAAAATGTAAATGCCATTTTGAAGAGCTGATGTATTTCATATACTCACAGACCAAACATCTTTCTAATGAACCTTTCCTGTTCAAACACCAAGAGTGTTTCGTGGCCACACAGTGCAAATACACAACTTCATGTTCCAAGTCCCCTGGGGATGCTGGGACCTTGCTCTGGGATGGCAATATTTGCTTCAACTGCAAGAAATTAATTTTAAAGTAGCTTATTATGCACCACAAATCTTCTTAATACTGATCATAAAGCTGGAGGAAAAGGACAAGAGAGATGTCTCCTCTTTGATTTAAAGCAATTAAGTTGGATATTATTTGTAATTTTAGCCTTGGGGTGGAAGGTAAAAGTTTTAATGCTTGGTGATCAGCAACTCACCAGCAGTTGGAATCTATAGCTGCATTGATTGGGGTGGTTTATTTTTCTTTTTTTACACAGTAAAATGTGATATATGGCAGCTGCTAACTTTGTATAAGTAGGGATTTGGGACTTTTTAGTGTCATAAAACCTGTGAAGCAAAGACTCGTGGAATGTGAAACACTGACGTAGTGCCTCTGGAGCACCAAAGCAAGAGCTGGCTGATGAAGATGGGTTATTTGTGGTGATGTGGTGCCTGGAATGACAAACACTGCAGGCTTTAGTTGCGCACACACACAAAAACCCAAACAGCAAACTCCTTGAACTTGCAGAACTTTCCTATTGCTGGATGTGGAAAGAGTAATCTGACAATTCCCCTCTCTTTGAGGGAAGAAAATAAAAGGAGGGGAGGAGGAATTACTACTTAGGGGAAGTAAAAAGTCTGATTTTTAACTCTAAATATTCAAGTGAAGATGGTTGCAGTGTTGACAAAAGGGGAGCTAACTGTTATTTAAATAGGCTGCAGAGTGGTGGCCTCTTGTTTAATCACTCAGACACCCAAGTGTTGAAAGAAAGTGTGAGCACTGAGCCTGATGGTGCAAAGGCTGTCAGAGGAGACCCTTTACACATGCACCAACCATCTGGATCGAAGTATTCACCCAAAAAGAACGATGGGGAGATATGTGTTGATGTAAATTCCTTGTCAAGCAGTTGCTGACTTCTGGAACCCCAGACTTCCAAAACTTTTTTTATAAAGTATCCTTTAAAGCTGTGTCACCCAGCGGAAATAAATCACAACACAGACACACCAAAACTCCTGCAAACCTTTGGGTGCAAAACAATGAACGTTAAATATATGCTTTGATTTATTTTTTTTCTTTTAATTATTAAACTGAGCAACAGGGAAAACTTTCTTTTCAGGCCTGACTGACGTTTGCCTGAAGATTTGTTTGTTGCTTTTACCCCTTCAGCTGCTAGATGTTAGATTGGGCTCTCGTTGTGCACTTCACCTTATAATATGCTGTAGAAAGTCATAGGAAAGTGCCAAAATTAGCCCTGTCATGCTCTCTGTTGTCTGTTTTGCTGCAGCACAGAGCTGTGATATACTCAAATAATATACCTGTGGTGTCTGTTACCAGCATGGTCTCTTGCGCTGCTTGACTCAGCCCTCAAATCCATTCCATACCTTGTTGGTTGGTTGGGGTTGTTTTTTTTTTCCTTTCTCTTCCAAGAATGTACACATTTGGAGCATCAGCCATTTACAGACACGCAGCAGACATAAAGCAGCAAATTTTCTTCATTCTTTTCCCCTTTATGCTAATGAAAATTACTGAGGAAGGCAGACATTCCCCCTCCTACTCCCCCCTTCCAGAAAACGCAGTTCCCCCCCAGCCCCCAAGCATTATTCACATTGCAGCAGACAGCACAATTCTGTACTTACAGCTCTGAACAGTGAAATGTCTGAGGATCTTTACAATTTTCTGCAGAACTGTTTCAAGCTCTCAGCAAGCCACAGTGTTCATCGAGGCAGAACGGAGCCGTATGGAAGGTCTATGCAGCTGGGAGATAATGGAACTATTTTCCCAGCTGGGACTACAAGCCTTTTATCCACTGAGCGTTGGGTGGCTCTTCACTGGTATTAGGCGTGAAATACACTGCTTGCCTGCTGTACTCCTGCTAGGACCCACACAATTAGGGCTCGAATCAAGCAAACAGCTACCACAGTTTCTGCAGGTTGCTATCTGCACGTCTTGAGTGAGCAGAAAGCAGCTCTGCCGTGGATCGTCCTCGGAGGAGGCTGAGCGAGCGAAAGCGCAGCTGTCTTACGAGTAGCATGAAAGATTAAATGTGCTCTTGCTTTCTCTTTACGTGCAAATGTTTGCTCCTGTCAGGTAATCAGAAGCTTCTCCTCTTGAAAACTGGGTCAGTACTCGCTATTAGGTTCAGAACAAGGATGGAAATGATTTTTGTTCAGTCCCGGGTCCCGCAGTCGCTTTTCCTGAGCTCCAGAAGATTAAGCTCACAGGATGCGAGTAGGCAGTGGGATTACATCCCAGCACTGTCTGCCTGCCTGAAACATTTAGCTGCCCCTCCACATTTTACACATTCCAAAAATAAATAAAGGTTGTGTGTGTGGGGGGGGGAGACTTGCTTGTCTAAAGCAGCACAGACTTAAATCCTGATTACGTTTGGACTTCAAACCTCAGATTTCCTTTTTTTTTTTTTTTCGTCCCCTTGGGACTGCTTCAACCAAGATCAAATGCAAAGCCCAAACAGGGGAATGCCTTTCTGTTAGTAAGCAGAAGTTATTTGTATTCACAGGGGATAGAAGTGGCAACAGCAGTTTGCAGAGTGTCTCTGCCAAGGAAAGTGCAGTAGTGTCACAGGCACCGCTTCATAGCCTTTTTAATGCAATCTCGGTGTAAATCCATTAGTTTGTAATGGGATTAATGGTCCTCCTGCCTGAGCAATGGCAAGTGGAGAGGATGTGGAAAGCAGGTAGCAAAATCACAGCAGCACATGGATGGCTTGAGTTAGAACCAAGCAAAAACAGTCAACAGTAAGAGAGTGCCTCTTTTTCAGTTTGGATTTTCCCAGAACCACGGAATGGTAGGGGTTGGAAGGGACCTCTGGAGGTCATAGAATCACACAGAATCAACAAGGTTGGAAAAGACCTCAAGGATCATCAAAGTCCAACCTGTCACCCAAGACCTCATGACTACTAAACCATGGCACTAAGTGCCACATCCAATCCCCTCTTGGGGGGTGACTCCCCCTACAGGGATGGTGACTCCACCACCTCCCTGGGCAGCACATTCCAGAGTCTAACAACTCTCTCCAATCATCCAGTCCAACCCCTCTGCTGGAACAGTGTCACCCATAGCAGCTTGCCCAGGTGAGTCTGGAATCTCTCCAGAGAAGTTGGCTCCACAATCTCTCTGGGCAGCCTGCACCAGCAGTCTCAAAGTAAAGAAGTTTCTCCTTAAGTTCAAGCGAAACCTCCTGTGTTCTAGTTTGTACCTGTGTCCTTTTTCCTATCATTGGTTGCCACTCAGAAGAGCCCAGCTCCATTCTTATGACCTCCACCCTTTAGATATTTATATGGCATCCATTTCTCCACCTATCAACTGAGAGCACACTTAAGCATCGTTTGGATGTGGTGCTTGGGGTCTGGTTTAAGGGGTGAGCTTTGTAGAGTAGGCTTATGGACTTGGTGATCCTGAGGGTCTTTTCCAACCTGAATGTTTCTGTGATTATCTCTCCCTAGTATCCAGCACAACCACTCACCAGGTAGAACTTGCACCAGGAATTTGGTGATGTCTCCTCAATGACTCTGCCACAGCACTGATAATTTTTGGCTGCTTCCTTCTTCCTCCTCATGTGGTTTGGCAATGGCTCATTGCCATATAACTGAGTCTCTGTGATCGTAGTTGGCCCACACAGAGGCACTGCTGAGTGGCAATGATGAGATTGCTCTTGAGTTAAGACACCTTGAGGAAAGGTGAAGTAACAGTAGCAGGAGACCAAGTGAAGATGGCAAGGAGAGGAGAAGGTTTCTATTATCCATCTTTAGAGCAGGATGGTTCACTGAACCTGATTTGTCATAGAATGCTTTAGATTGGAAGGGATCTTTAAAGGTCCTCTGGTCCAACCCCTCTGCAGTCAGCAGGGACATCTGAAGCTAGAGCAGGTTGTTAGAGCCTCAGACTCGACCTGTAATGGTTCCAGGGATGGGGCATCTGCCACCTCTCTGGGCAACATATTCCAGTATTTCACCACTTTGATTATAAAAAGAAATGATTCATGAGTGATCTGGGTTCAACCCAGCATCTTTGGAGGACTTTTGTTACGACCTTGGAAACACCTCAGCTGTCTTGGTCTGCTCTCCATTTGTAAAATGGGGGCAACAGGACTGTGGGATGTGCACTGGACTGCCAAGCATCCTTTGGCAGCCCCATGGGGCTGCTATGGTGAGTGTTCCCCTCCTGCTTCAGAGCTCTCATAGCCATCCTCCTGATTAACATAAACAATTTCACACTTCCATCGTGCGAGCTTCTCAAATGAGCTTTACCGACAATTAATTAAGCCTTGCAGCACCTTCTAAAGTAGATAGGCATTATAATTAGCAGTTCTATTTTTAATTAGGAATAAAATTTGAAATGGAATTTCAGGTAATTTCTCATTAATTTTTTTTCCCTGTTAAATAATGTCAGAGCTTTTTCCAGGTTGTATGAAGAGTAAATGGACCAAGAGTCACTTACAAAAGTTTAACCTGAGCTTCTCATCACCAGTTTGAAAATCTCAGCTTTTCTATCTCAGAGCAATTGATTTTTTTTATGCATTGGTTGTCTAAAAAGACTGGTTGGGAACAGAGCTTCTCAGTTGGTGAGGAAATGAATGCTGTTAAAACATTTCCATTTCAACTGGGGGAAGGTTTAGGCTGGAGGTGAGGAGAAAGTTCTTCACAGAGAGAGTGGTTGGCCATTGGAATGGGCTGCCCAGGGAGGTGCTGGAGTCACCATCCCTGGAGGTGTTCAAGAGGGGACTGGACGTGGCACTTGGTGCCATGGTTTAGATAGTCATGAGGTTTAGGGTGACAGGTTGGACTCGATGATCTTTGAGGTCTCTTCCAGCCTTCTTGATTCTATGCTTTTAGAAATGCCCCTTCTAAAGGTTCATCCAAGGGCTCATGTGTTCATTCAGGAGGACTACAACACTTAGATGTCTGAATTTTGAACTTCTGAACCTCTGATTTCTCTTTTTATTAGAACTTGTGCAGCTCTGATTTAGATTTTCTGATCTATATTATACTTTATTAAAGATTATGCCTTTATCTTCTTGAAACAGCACAGAAAGTGATGATGAAATTGAATATTGAGCCAGGCTGCTCCCAAAGGTCAGCATAAAACATAGCAAAGTTACCTAAGATCTTGTGGGTTTGCCTAATTTCTTTCAACTTATGTAACCTCTCTTAACTTGTGAAACCTTATCATGTTCCCAGCACTCAGAAGACCCTTACACAAATCTTTTTAACTATTAATCCTTCTTGGTACTCCTCTAGCAATCTGTGGTGAGACTTGACCAACCTCAGCAGTCTAGGATGGGGCTCTGATTACCCTAAAATCTGGCTTTGAATTATAAAGTGGCCAAAGTTTCCCCAGTTCAGAGTGAATTGCATAAAGTCCTTGCTTACCTTTCCTGACACGGTGGTAGGCTAAAGTTAACTTGGAGGTAGAATCTGCTCTATAAACTAGACAGCAGATAGAGTCTGGAGCATAAGCTGGAAGGGAGAAGTGAATTAACCAAGGTGTTTCTTGCAAAAACTTGGCTGGGGAAAGATCTGGAAGATACTTTCTGTTCTTTTTCTTCTGTAAAAATTGGAGATGCCTTCAAATGATACATGTGAGGGTTTGTAAGAGCTCTCACTACACCTTCAGAAGGAGACAGAGCTTCCCAGCTTACTGCTGACTTCTTCTGGCTATGTCAGGTTTTCTCTCTCCTCCAGACAGGATAGATAAATCCAAGATGTCTTTAGCAACATTTTCAAAGTGAATTAGATCAAAGACTGATAGGATCTAGACTCTTCCCACTGCACTCAAACAACATCTTGTCCTTGAGTTAGTCCCTGCCATCACAAAGGCAAAAATTCAAGATCCAGGATGAAACCCCTTTGAACAAAGGGATGTGATTTAGGCTTTGTTCAGGCGGTGACACCTACTGCTTCCAAACTCCTTTTATGAAGCAAACCAAACTGCTGCTCTGCATTTACACTGTCGCACAGGGGTTTGCTTACTCCAGAATCTTAAATCACCTCTATGAACCCAGAAGCACTGCTCAAGACTGAACCTGAGTTGTGGAAAGCTTATCCAGGAATCACTCCAGAGGCAAAACTGCTGGGCTTGAGTTACTAATTAAATAGGTTTGGATACAAAGGGCTCTACTACAGTGTGATGAGAATGTCCATACTTAAAGATACTGCTGGCTGCCTTTGTAAAACTCCATTTCTGTGGACTGCCTGCAGGTAATTACTTTTTAAATTATTGGCTTAGTTTCCCCTCAGTCCTGTTAGACATATTCCAGAATAAATGGCAACATGTAGTAATTGCAAAGTAAATGCTAGATGAATGCACCTCTGCAGGTGTTTTGATAGAGGAATAAGTTAGGTCATTGCACATTCAAACAGTCACACCAGCTTTGTCTTGTGATATTCCTGAAAGTGTTGTCAGATATTGGAAAACATGGACAATGGAAATCTGAGAGGGAAAAAAAAATCTATAATAATTCACAAATTAAAATGTGCTATGAAGTTTGATGAGCTACTGGGTATGTTGGGTAGTTGAACAGTGTAGGCATTGGTGAGTGATCTGGTCTTGCATAGAAGAGGCTTTGAAATCACACAGAAAAATCACAGAATGATAGGGGTTGGAAGGGACCTCTGAAGATCATCTAGTCCAACCACCCTGCCCTAGCAGCTTCACCTAGAGCAGGTTGCACAGGACAGTGCCCAGGTGGGTTTTGAATGACTCCAGAGATGGAGAGTCCTCCACCTCTCTGAGCAGCATGTTGCAGTCTGCCCTCTAAGTAAAGAAGTTCCCCCTTGTGTTTAGATGGAATTTCTTGTGTTAAAAACTGGATTATTGAACCCTGAATTCCCCAACAAGTCTGCTGCCAGAGCTGTGCTGTTCCCTTCCAGAGAATGACAGCTAAGAAAACCCAAATAAAACAAATTCACCTACATTTTTGATGATTAGTGTGCAGGAGTCTGCTACTAGGACAGGAGGTGATATGGTCACTCCAGCAATGAACTGCATGCATTACTGGAGAGCAGTAATTAAAGCCAGTGCCTTACTACTACTTGATTTAACCACTCAATGAGATTGGCCATTTTTACAGGGTGTTGTTATTTACTCAATGAGAATCATCTTTAGAGGGCTGATCAGCTCACAGACCTGGACTGAAGAAAAGCTTCCCCATCTCAAACACTTACTGCTGCACGTGTGTCCTCTAATTGAGTTCTTAACTCCACTGCTGTCATTTCTTCAGCCTTCTGGAAAGAGGAAAAGAATTTGCTCTGGAAGCAATGTTAACTTTGTTCGTTTGTTTGTTTGTTTAAAGGGTTTTTTTAATGATTTTTAATCAGCATTTTACTCTAACCAGGTAACTGGAGAGAGCCTAAAGTCTCAGTAGTATGTTTCCTCTGTGTGTTTTTAGCACTGTGGAAGCATGGTAATGAAGGCAAACTAATGTAATCTACAGGAAATGTGCCTTAATATAGAATAGGTATTTCTTCTGTAGCCTGTGGCTTTTGATTTACCTTGGGAAAGGGAAGAAACTAAAAGAAAAGGGATAGAAAGGATCTTCAGGTTTAACATAATCTGTCTGAACACGGTGTGCATTTAGTTGTCTTTTTGCTGAGTATAAAAAGACAATTAGAAGTATTGAGGCTACGGGTCTGAAGCACTACATCTGCTGAAGCATCAGAATTTGACTATTTTGTGCCTTGTTTTGTACTCCACAAAACTCTTTCCTCTGTCTTCACTTCAGTCATTGTCTCCTTCATCTATGAGGAGGTCGTCTGAGTTCATTTAAGTCTCCACTGAAATAGAGAACTAAAATTGCAATAGTGACTGAGTAGAGACAGTCATAGACCTTGCACTTGGTAAAGCTTGGATAACACAAAGACTAATTAGTTCCCAGCTACACACCCACTAATGAAAACGCACACACACACCCCCAAGGCAGAAAAGAGGTCTTGTGAACCCTCGAGACTCGTGCTGAATGGTTTCTTTCCCTCTCTCACCCTCTTTCTGTGTCTGTGGTACACTGTTAGTCCTCCTGTTCAAGGGCCACATTGATCTCTATCTCTAGAATAAATGTGAAGCTTTAGTGGGTGTTAATCCTTGCAAAACGTTCTGCTTATTAATGATTGCTCCAGCAAAGGTGACCCCTGGAGCCATGAGTAATGGTCTGAGCAGACTCTAAATGGTTCCTGGGCTTTCACCTGATCTCTCTTGTTCTCTGATGGCATTTCACTTTTGCCACGTGGTGATGGATTTGAAAACTTTTTGTCCTCTACAGATACCTGGTTCTGAGTGCAGGGGTGGGAAATGCTCCAAATCAATACCTGTAAGCTTATCTATAATGGAACTGGAAGCTCTTTAACCCCAGGACTGAAATGTCAGGCCCGATCGGAGATAACCGGACAAGGAAATTTTAAAAGTATTAGCAGAAACAAGCATGAAGGCTTCTATTAAAGTTGTTTTTGATACACTGGCAGTGTTATCAAATGTGATTTCTGCTTTGAAAGCATAGCCAGGTGCAACCAGTGCTGAACAGCCTTCCCTGTCTAGACAATTCCAGTATTCTCAGTGATGGGGGATACTACTTAATGCCCTCAGAATGGCTTTGTGGCCAACTCCAGCATGATTTTCTGTTCATAGCAATAGGGGAGACTTGCTTATCCTTTTGTTTTCTTCAGGGTTTCATGCAGGATGTGTTGTCTTGGGGTTTTTTGGGGGATTTTTTTTTTCTGGGTGGTGGTGGTTATTGTTTTTTAAAGAAGAAAAAAAAAAAAGACACCAGTTTTGTGCTTCCAGTCTTTTAGGGTTGTACCTTTGTGGATGTGAAGTGTCAGATAAGTGGGTCACTTTTCACATTGATTTTCCTTAAGGGAGAATAAAAAAACCTGGAAGAATAGAGTCTGGGATTTACAATGAGCTTTCATTACTGCACCTCACAATTCTGTTAAATGGTCAGTGGATCAATGTCCACTGTCTGTGTCCCGTGGAGGAGAAGGCTACAAAGACATTACTGGCTATAAGTATAGGGTACTAGATGTCACATAATGGCTACCAGCTGGAAGTAGTCATTCAGCTGTGAGAGAAAGAGCTTGGAAAACTAGACTAAAACAGAATAATTCACAAAGCCTCTCAATTTACAGAACTTAGTGTAGCTACCCTTTAAGTTCTTCCTTTCAAGGATGCCTTTCTTTTATCTAATACTTAGCAGACAGTTCAGAGGTGGTTCAGAAGGGCTTGCAGATGTTGCCTCTTCCCTCTGCAGACACAGCTCTGTGGACTGACACTTTAGTGCAAGCAGAAGATCACCTCTCGGTTGTACTGCCAACTGTGCCCCATGTTTCCCACCATTTTCATGAGGTTGCTTCAGCTTCTATAACATCACCTAGTATCAATTGTTTTCAGTGCATTTGTTTTCCTTGGGTGTTCATGTTTCTGCAAGTCCACAGTGACTCTGCCTTCATGACTTCATTTCTGTAGTTAGAATCATACAATAATTTTGGTTGGAAGAGAACTTTAAGAGCATTGAGTCCAGCCATTATGTAACTACCAAGTCTGGTGTTAAACCACATCCCTCAGCACCACATCTCTGCATCTGAAACACCTCCAGGGATGGGGATTCAATCACCTCCCTGGGCAGCCTGTTTCAGTGGTTGAGAACATTCACAATGAAGAAGTTTCTTCTAATACCCAACCTAAGCCTCTCCTGGTGCAATTTGAGGCCATTCCCTCTCATTCTGTCACTAGGGAGAAGAGGCTAACACCCTCCTGACTCTAAGGTTCTTTCAGTGAGTTGTAGTGACTGAGAAGGTCTCCCCTCAGCCTTCTTTTCTCCAGGCTGAACAATCCCAGCTCCCTCAGCCACTCCTGGTGTCCTACCTGTTGATGAACCCAGTTCAACTGGCTTAGATATATCCAGTGGTGGCTTCTGTATTTGTTTTGCTATAGGTTGAAAATCTACCAAACCCTTAAAAAATAAAATAAAACAAAACCCCAAAACATAGCAAAAAAAAAAAAAAACCAAACAATGATAATATTATTCATTTATAAAGAATCTGAAGGACGACAATGATGCTTTGATGACCAGGATTTACAGGCTAAAGTTTGCTGAAGAACTGAAAATAATCTGTAATGATGTGTTTGAATTGCAGCTGAAAAGGGTCCATCACCAATATGATATTCATCCAAGCATCTGCTTGCTTGTTCTCCATCTGGAGCACAAGGGCAAGGAAGCAGGTAATTGTTGGTTGTGGAGACACAGGTTGGAGAATGGTAATGATGAGACAAACAGGGATAAGAATGCAGATTCAGTTGGCCAGGTAAATGATGCAGTCTTAGAGTTAATTCAAAGGTATTAGGAATTCTGTATATGTTGCATCATAAGAACACTGGAAGAGGTTGCCCAGAAAAGTTGTAAAGGGTCCAGCCAGAGTGTTCAAGGCCAGGTTGGACACATCATTGATCAGTCTGGCCTAGTAGGAGATGTCCCTAGTCATGGCAATGGGTGAGACACTGGAACAGGTTGCCCAGGGAGGTGGTAGAAGCCCAGTCCCTGGAGTTTTTAAGGCCAGGCTGGATATGGCTCTGGGCAACCTGATCTAGTGTGAGGTGTCCCTGCCCATGGCAGGGGGGTTGGAACTACATGATCCTTGAGGTCCTTTCCAACCCTAACAATTCTATGATTCTAGCTAAATGATCTATAAAGTCCTTTCCAAACCAAGCCAGAGCTCCCTCTGAGACAGAGGTAGACAAATAGATTGAAGACAGAAAACACATTCACCTTTCAACATCATTTTTTAGATTCTTTGAACTGTTTAGGCTCCCTTCTCAGCATGTTTCAGCCTGGGAAGGAAATGCTGGGTGTGAGTTTTAAAATGTGTTCATCTTCAGCAGTGGCAGTTCTACAGACTCCAGCCAGATGAGACTGCACTGTGGTTACTGTTAGAAAAATACACCTAGAAGCCTTCAAGCACTGCTGCTTCTTGTTGTCCCTCCTTATTACTCAGGGTCCTTCATTTGAAGCTTGACATTGATGTGGGTGGTATTAGATCAGTGTAAAGGAACAATTTAACCAGCTCTAAATGTTCATCCAGCCAGCTGCTGTCCACAGGGTTTGCCATCTCTGCCTTTAATACACTTTGATCTAATTGGAAATGGAAACAGCAGAGTTTGTGGTGTAAGATTTGCTGTTCTATTGGGTCTTCCTCTAGGTACCTAGTATATAAAATCCACTTCTTAAAAACTTATATGTGGGAAGAGTGGATGGAATTTTATAGGTCTGGTTTTACTGCAGAAAATGTAGTTATTTGGAGATCTGAGAAGCTGTAAACCTCCAGCTAGGTTTTTCCAGTACTGCCTAAGCTCAGATGAATTAATACATCAAGTTGTTTTTTGTTTGGGTTTTTTTTTTCCACATCCTTCTTTGGACTGTGTTTGAAGACACTTTTTCATTCAGGTTATTATTATTTTAATTTCAAGTGGCAAACAGAAAGCATTCCTCTTTCCAGTTGTAGCAAGAATTAATGAGAGGAAGATGATACTCAGACAGGGATCGTCTGTACGAAGTCACTCATGAGATGCTTCGTATAGAAATCTCCTCCTGTTTTGACACCCTGGTTTCTTGTTTTCTGACAGCGCTATAATTTGCTTTAAGAATCATTTCAGTCATTTTCCAAATATTTCTGAAGTGGCATTGGATAGAAAGAATTGAATTTTTCAAGGTTCTAGCAACCTTCATTATGAAGAGGAAGAGATCTCTTTATCAACTTCTCCCTCAAAGATGAATTTGATTAAAACTATGCTCTCCTAAAGCAGACCTTTGCTGCTGATTAGAATGAAGTTGTGTAGGTGAAGGTTTGTATCACAAAAGGTCATCTCCTATTGGTGTTGTCTAGTAGGATGACAATAAAATCATAGAATCAGCCAGGTTGGATTTGACCTCCAAGATCATCCAGTCCAACCTATCACCCAGCCCTAGCCAATCAACCAGACCATGGCACTAAGTGCCTCATCCAGGCTTCTCTTGAACATCTCCAGGGATGGTGACTCCACCACCTCCCTGGGCAGCACATTCCAATGGCAAATCTCTGTCTGTGAAGAACTTGCTCCTAATATCCAGCCTAGACCTCCTCTGGCATGACTTGAGACTGTGTCCTCTTGTTCTGGTCCTGGTTGCCTGGGAGAAGAGACCAACCCCCACCTGGCTACAATCTCCCTTCAGGTAATTGTAGACAGCAATGAGGTCACCCCTGAGCCTCCTCTTCTCCAGGCTAAACACCCCCAGCTCCCTCAGCCTCTCCTCACAGGGCTGTGCTCCAGACCCCTCCCCAGCTTTGTTGCCCTTCTCTGGACACATTCCAGTACCTCAACATCTCTCTTGAATTGAGGAGCCCAGAACTGGCCACAGGACTCAAGGTGTGGCCTGAGCAGTGCTGAGTACAGGGGAAGAATAACCTCCCTTGTCCTGCTGGCTACACTATTCCAATCGTGGACCAATAAGAGGCCCTGTAATGAAGGATCAGTCAGGCTTTACTTTTTAAACCCCACCTGGAGTACTGTGCCCCCAGCATAAGAAGGACATTGAACTGTTGAAGCTGGTCCAGAGGAGGCCATGAAGATGATCAGAGGGCTGAAGCACCTCCCCTGTGAGCACATGCTGAGAGAGTTGGAGTAGTTTAGTCTGGAGAAAAGAAGGCTCTGGGGAAACCTTAGAGCAGCCTTCCAGTACTTGAAAGTGGCCTGAAAGAAAGCTTGGAAGGGACTTTTTACAATGCCATGTAGTGATAGGATGAGAGGGAATGGATTTGAAGCCTGAGGAGGGCAGATTTAGACTGAATAATAGGATGAAATTCTTTAAAATGAGAGTGGTGGGACACTGGAACAGGTTGCTCAGGGAGGTTGTGTATGTCCTCTCCCTGAAGGTGTTCAAGGCCAGCTCTTGAGCAACCTGCTCTAGTGAAAGGTGTCCCTGCCTGTTGTGGGGGGATTGGAACTAGATGATCCCTAAGGTCTCTTCCAACCCAAAAGCTCCAGGGAGGAGGCATCCACAACTCCCCTAGGCAGCCTGTTCCATATTGAACAATCTGGTTTTCATGAACTCCTTAAAGTGACAGTATTCAACCCATTCTCAAAATATGCTCTTATTCAGATGCTTCCCAGCAGCTTGAGACCCCATCCCTCTTCCCACAACCTTGTAATTTGTCTAAATCTTTGTCCAAGCAGTCCTTTCCCCCAACCAAACCTTTATGTATCTTTCAACTGTGCAAGGGATTTTTATCAGACTGTTAAAAATAAATTATGCAGGCTTCATGCCACACAATCAAATCTCTGCTTGTTAAGCATTTAGTGCCAGTGATCAACCCCCCAAAATGTCAGAAAGGTTACAGCTGAGCTGTGGTACCTGCATGAAATAAAAGCTTGTCTGGAGGGCAGCTCTGCATTTTCATCTACAGAATAAAGCAATCAGGGTGAACCATCCACCTGGAAACTGTGGAGCTTCTTCCATCCAACTGCAGTTGCAACCACTGGGCAAAGCATGTGTGAGGAAACGTGGGGGGGTTGGTCCTTTTATAGCTTATTTTTTCTCTTCCAAGGCTTGATTCTAGATCCCTGATTTTGGTTTCAACATTGAGCACAGAAATCCCGAGACTGATGTCCTTGAACGATTTGCCTTCTGCTTCGGTCGCTGCTGTTCTAAAACATTGTCCCCCATATTTCTGTGTGATTTGATGAAATCTTACATTTCAAGCAAGTCAGCCCTGCACCTGGTCTGCTTAAAATATGTTGCAAGTTTGACATGAAACCACACAAAATGTCTCATCCAGTCTTAAACCAAACAATGTTGATTTAACTGATACCAATGCTGCGAATCCTTGACAAAATCTCCCACTCTACTCCTACACGGAAAGAATGATTTACTGAGATCATTTTCCACAAAGTCACCCTTGCAGAGTGAAGATCTTGGAAAGCAGCACTGGGAACTGCTGTGGGAAAAGATCAAAAGCCAGAGCAAGGCAGGTGGGGAGCTTCTCTGGTAAGAGCAGGCAGGGTTGGAATGCACTGCCCCAGGCAGGACCAGGCAGTGTGAGAAGATGAAGTGGCAGTGAGAGGGTGAGGCTAGGACCTTCCAGCATAAACTATTCTATGGATCTAAAAGAGCTATATATTATACATTTATATATGTGTAGCATATATTTCTACTATTATTTTCCCTAGAACTTAAGGAAAAACCTATTTGGTGTGAGGGTGCTAGAGCCCTAGAGCAGGCTACCTGAAAAGATTGTGGAATCTCCTTCTCTGGAGAGATTCCAAACCCAGCTGCACATTGTGAACCTGGGCAACCTGCTCTTAGTGACCCTTCTGTAGGATGGAGGGTTTGGACTAAATCCCCAGAGGTCCCTTCCAACCTCTACCATGCTGAGATTCTGTGATATCATGTTTAGTTGTAACCATCCCCTTAATGCCATTTCTTCTTCCTTGCCCATGGCAATCATTACACCATTTTTGGTTGTGTTTTTTTTGGTTTTTTTTTTGTTTGTTTGTTTTTGTTTTGTTTTTTTTTTTTCCCCTCATCTTGGTGCATAAACTGTATTGAAAAAGCAAACATCTCAAATTAGCTTCCTGGCAGCTCATTTTATTTTTTCCTTTGCTTCATAACCTAAATCAGCTTGATTACTGTTTCATCTAGTAAACAGCATATATCATCCTCTATGTGTTGCTGTTAATTGCTTGTTCATAATTCTTGTGGTTATGCATATTCTTCTAATAATTAATTTATTAATCCTACTCTTGTTGAAGCACCAGGAGCTGTCTAAAGGTAACAGGAAGAGGCAGAATAAGAGTGGGCACTGTACAGCCTTTATACCATATCCCTCATTAAGAAGATATCAGAGTCTTATAATTGAACTCAGGGGAAAATGATCATTTAGGCTATTATTAGATACATTTCCTTACTTAAACTCTTGATCTTCATTTACACTTTTTGATATCTTGTGAAGAATGAAGTTAAGTAGTGTAAGAATGAAGTTAGTTCAGAAAAGACAGTGTGGTTATCTTGACCTCGCTGTAACAAATTGGTGTTCAAACAAAGAGATTAGTACCATAGAATCATAGAGTGGGAAAGGACCCTTGAAAGTCATCTTCTCCAAACCTCTTGCAGTGAGCAGGGACATCTTTAACTAAATCAGGTTGCCCAGGGCCCCCTCGAGTTTGACCTTGAATGTCTCCAAGGATGGGACCTCTACCACGTCTCTGGGAAACCTGTGTCAGTATTTCACTACCCTTACTGTGAAGAACTTCCTCCTAATGTCCAACCTAAATTTGTTCTCCTCTAGTTTAAAGCTATTGCCCCCATGGTTTCAGACATGGTATGGGAAGAGCAAAGAAGTGTTATGAGTAGTAGCAGTAGGTGCATGAATAGAAGGAGAAACAAGTATCACCAAAGATGCAGAGAAAAGCCCTTGGAGGTCACAACTCTCAAAGGCTGCCTTGACTGTAATAATGAAATCCCTGCCAGCTTCTCATGTTCTGCCTTGCTCCAGCAATACTCCTGTAAGTCAGTGACAAAAAAGATGCCAGATCCCCTTACAGAGAATTCTGTGGATAAAAGATCAACTATCTATTATTACCACCAGTAATGGATTTACTCCTTTATCTCTAGTAATAAATATCTGGATTTTGGATCCACAGCTGAAACCTCATTCTGGAACAGGTTGATATTACAGAGGTCATTACTGTCACAGCAGAGTCCTGGTATGGAGTCTTTAGCTAATATTGATGAATATGTCTTTTACTGCCTTGATGAAGAAGGGAATTGACACAGGTTTAAGGAAGAAGGTTTTCCTTTCCTTCACTGGAAGCAGTGTGTCTCTTGGCTACCCAAACTTCTCAACACCAGTAGAAATACAGAACCAAATAGGTGAAAGTGGAGTTAAATCTATTATGCTCAACACTGCTGAGGACAGAAATGGTATTGTTGATGCTTAGTGTTGTGGAAATGAGGGGGAAGCAGAAAGTTAAAAACCCAGTTTAAGTGACAGTAATGATGGGCTAGAGAGCAATTAGGTGTTTTGGAGAGCTGCTAATGCTGGTGTAGACGATGTTAGGGCTATTCACTGCAACCTGGAATATGAATTGCGAGGAGGAGGGTGGAAATGTGTGTCTGATTGCTGTGTTCATGGAATTAGATTCATTATCCTCCACTAGTTTCTGCAGAAGAAATCTGTTTTAAACATCAGACCTGTGTGCAGGTCAGCGATTAGCACCAGGCAGGACTGGAGATTGAAGTATCCCATTAAGGATGTGCCATGGAGTCTTTTGTTGAGCACAGTGTATGACAGATCTGCAGCTGCAGCTGAACAAAGACGACGTTTCCATAAGGAATCACATTGTTCATGAAGTGTTTGTCATGAATAGGTTTTATCATTCTCCATCCCAAGGGGAAAAAAAAAAAAAAAAGCCCTCAAATATGTTTATTGACTGGGGTGTGAAAAGCATCTTGCCTGAAACCAAGTTCCTCTGGCTTGACTTCTAACCAGCTGAGTGATGTCTGCCCCAGGACTTTGACAAGGATGGCTTTTCCCCTTTTGTGAGCTCCAGATCTCAGGTTGTCAGGAGCTGGCCTGGTCCCCAGAATAAAACATATCACTCTTGGAGTAGTTTGCTTTAGGTCCAGCTGTCTGTAGGTTTTTTTTTGTGGTGCAGTCTAGCTAAAAGACATCAAATTCAAGAGCCTGTCAGTGCTTGCTGTCTTCGGCCATGAGCACCAGAGTGCTGCTGGGTGGATGGTGATGGTTGTCAGCCACGATGGAAGAGGCCTTGGTGACCAGGTCTGCTGGCCTTGGCGACCATCCCAATGCTGAAGGGCTGCCAGCTGTGCCATTTGCATGCTTGTGGCTCCTTGTGGAAGTCAAACATGACTGTCAGAGGGTCCCCTGATGCCCAGGACATGACCTTACTTATGTCACTGACAAGTCTGATGAATCAAAATGTTTCAAAGTCAAAACACTGAATAAAAATCCAAACTGTATGACTCTCTTGCATACTGCCTAGGGTTTTCAAATCTGAGATCAGTGCCTTTCAGGGTCATTGATAATGCTGTGGTCTTACAGAGGTCAAGACTAGTTGTGAAGCATTGATTAATAAATTGCTTAGTTGTCAGATTAGATGTGAGGTTTAGATCTGGATTACATTTAAGTATCAGCAGTGGTGAGGAGAAATTTATAGTACATGCCAAGAATCTCAGTCATGGTATCTAATGATACTGCAGTAATAAAACCTTCCTTTCAGGTGATAGTCCTCACCATTATAACAAAAGTTTAATCAAAGGATTAAAGACTCTTTCTTTTTGGTTTACAATCTTCCATTCTTTTTTTTCCCTCTGGAAGCTTTAAAAAGCACTGCAAGAAATATAAATCTTAGGAAAGGAAATTAAGCTCCAGTTTTAATTCCAATAAAATTACTGAGAGCATTCCACAAGCTTTATGCATGAGAGTATCAAAACACTTTGTAAGTCTATTTATCTCCATAACATGCCTATGAAACAGAGATCTACTGCAGCCTTAATTTTAAAGCAGAACTCTGGTCCACAGAGTAACCAGGGAATGGTTTCACAGTAAGACTCTGACTTGCTTATTCTCTGGCCAGAAATGTTACACATTCCACCACCACTATATCCTGGTATCACCTGAAGTCCACAGGGAGCTCAGAGTTTAGTGTTAACATTTTTCTATACCTACAGATCTGCTTCTACCTCCTCAGAACTGAGACTTTGGCAGGGCGAAGGTCTTAGGTCTCCCTCTGCCTGCCTTGCCTGCACAGTCAAATAAACTGAAGCAAACAAGAGGATGCAGTTTGGAGCAATTAAAGCTGCTCTTTAATAATGCTCAGAGAAACTGAGTCATGTTGCTTTCCATACAAACCTTAAGGGAGCCACTCGAAACTAGTGCACCAGAGTGCTAGGTGGGCATCTAGAGATCCTGGATACAAGTAGGGTAACCCAAGTTCTACCCAACAAAACAGATTGTTCCTTGATAGATGGACACACAATAGCTGTACTATGTCATCCACCAAGCTTGCAAAAGAGAGATGTGCAAGAAGCCAAACACAGATTTGAATCTTCTTTTTCCTTAGTCCTTGGACTGTCCTTCCTTTCCAAGAAGAGTGCTTTAGACCTAAGCTGCCCTGGGAGGTGGTGGAGTCACTGTCCCTGGAGGTGTTCAAGAGGGGATTGGACTTGGCACTTGGTGACATGGTTTAGTGGTCATGAGGTCTGGGGTGACAGTTTGGACTGTGATGATCCCTGAGGTCTTTTCCAACCTTATTGATTCTGTGTGATTCTGAGCATCCCTAACAAGGACCCCACCCTGGAGAAGCCCACTTCCAAAGTTCAGGGCCCTACTTCCTGCAGAAGGACCCTGGTTCTAGGTCTTTAGGAGGCTTTTCTTCTCAGAATGACAAGGATTAAATGTAACCAGGCAATGAACCACCAACATTCAGGCACTGAATGTTGAATGTTTTCCCATAGCAGTTTGGGAGAGCTGCAGTCATACTATGTAATTCCTGTGTCTGCTGTAAGCCTGGTGATTATTGCCTCCTACATTAAGACTAGGAGGTGCTTAAAATACTTGATGAATATTGAACAAAGCATAGAATGAAAGTCATAAGAGGTTACCAGTAAACAAATCCCTATAGACATTCAAGGGTTGATTTAGATACAATCTTGTTTTTTACTCTAGCTAAGCATCATTTCCCTCTCAATAATCTTAAATAATATATACACACATCAAAATGTCTATTGCAAGGTGTGGAATAACCATCTTGTTAGTGCAAATGGTGCACAGTGCTGATGTTTTTTGTTGAGGACCCTGGTAGATGGGGAAAAATCCATTTCAATTCTTTTACTGCAGATCTAAATTTCCCTTTTTATTGTTGCAGTGTCGTATAACTTTGTCACTTCCACCCGAGAGCTGTGGTACACAACAGGAGAGGCTTTCTTCCATACCTGAGACTACAAAAGCCATCTGTAATTGGGTGGGTGGGGGGTTATTTTATTTCTGCTACAGGTCTTTCCCTACATACATAATTCATGGCTTCAAATACACTCATTGATTTTTTTTTTTTTTTTGCAATAGCATTTAATCCCCTCTATGTCTTAAAGGAGGTGTTTGATCTTTACAAGTATTTGTTTCTTGAGACAACTACAGCAGTATTTAATTATTTCTGTTGAAAATCAAGCAAACTTCATAGACAACTTTTATTTTTAATTTTTTTTTCTTACTAACCTCAGTGGATTTATTTTTAATAACATGAAAGAACTGTGGCTCATGATCAGACTCCGAAACTCTTCCATTTTAATCCTTTTCTGATGTTTCTCCTGTAATCTTGGGTAAGCCATTAAAGAAAGTATTTCCTCTGTCTCTTCTTTTGTATAATGGTAAAAAAAATGTTTTCTACTTAGATTTCAGTGATTTTTTTTTTCTTTTTTTTTAATCCATATCTTCCCAGGTATCTTTGTTACTGATTGCTGTTTGTGTTAGTAGTAACAAAGAATATTTAATTGTTTGGAGATCCAACCTGGTTTGTTGAGGCAATACATTATGTAGACCACAGTTTATCCATCTCTTCTTATGTGGAATTCTCATTTTAAAATATCCAAATTCTTCAAGCAATTTAGGCATGAATTGGGCATGAAAAGGTTCTGGTTTTGCCACCATAACTAAATGCCCACAGTGGAAAATAAGGAATTCATTGATATCATTCATCCCAGTCCCAGCTCTGACATGGTCAGCAGGGCTTCTCTCAGTGTATGTCTAGGTTGAAATTGTCTCTGATATGTCAAAGAGCCCTTGACACTTATTGATGATTGTGGAGCCACAGTGACACCAATCACTCTAAAACTCTTGCCTCCTGCCTTTTAAAATAAATAGTAAATGGCAGTGTAGTGATCAGAGTCACCATGATTAGTTTAAGTGCTTGTGGGAATAAAGCCAGAATAATGTGACTTGGAGTTGATTCATTACAATCCTTTTCTTTGAAAAAAGGACTAATTTTTATGTTATTATTCCTAGTAATTAGAATATAAACAGGTACAATGGATTCCAAAAATCCAATTTTGAGGACCTCAAAAGCAGTTCCTTTCTCCCTGCTTACTTCTTTCTTTTCAATAAAGCTTCCAAAAGAAGTATTCACAGACATCAAGAAATCAGTAGTGTTTTATTTCAGACAAAGGAAGAAAACAAAAACCTGTTTCAAAGTGTGGATTTCCTTCCATTTCTGTTCTTCTTTTGTTCTGCTTTAGCTCTTTCCTGGGGAGAAAAAAAAATAATCCATATTGTCCAATTGTCTTTCCATTAAAATTTGCAATAAGCTCCTACAGCTTTCTAGAGGAGCACAATGAAGGGAGGAATATTTGTTCAGGTATTGATCACTCCTGCAAGGTATTGTGCCTTTTTTGGGGGGGTTGATGATCTACCATCACCTCCTGATCTGGGGATTTCTACTCCTTGGACTTCATGTGGCTGGAGGAGATTGCTGCTTTTTCTCTATGTAATTGCTTTGGAGATTTAGGTCTAGATTTTAATCTCAGGAGGGTAATGTATCTCAGGGAATCTCAGAAGAGGAAGGAAAAAAAAATGTTGCTAATGGGTATGCAGGCAGGCCTGCAGCAGCGTTTTGCATGTAACAAATGATGTGCAACACACAGCTGAGATTAGGATGTGGCAGCCATGAAAAGCAGAGGGGAAACCCCACAGCAAGCTCTCACTGATTCCACTGCCAGTGGTCACAGGCTGCCATCCAATAATCTCAGTAATTCTTTCAATATATCTTCCTAGGGCTCTATAAACCCTTTCACATCCAAGTCCAGGTTTTACACTCTGAGGTACACAACTTTTTTCCTTCCCCAAAATCTATAAAATTATTCTCCTTTGTTTAAACAGCCATACAGTAAGTGAAGGATATATCTGGTCCTGTTCTGGGCTCCCCTGGTCAAGAGAGACAAGGACCTATATTGGAGAGAGCCCAGCCAAGGCTACAAAGGTGCTGAGGGAACTCTGTGAAGAGCAAAGGCTGAGAGCCCTGGGGCTGTTTAGCCTAGAGAAGAGCAGCCCCAGAGAGGACCTTCTCAATGCTGATCAATAGCTGAAGGATGATGAGGAAGATGATGAGGCCAAGCTCTTTTCAGTGGTGCCCAGGACACCTGCCTTCCTCACACACAGTGAAGATGGTATAATAACTCTGAAGTCACCAGAAAGTTGAATTTACAGTTTCAGGTCAGATTCTTTCTGCTCTCAAAGTCATTGCACAGAAAACTACTTTTCTTGGAGTGCTCATTACCATGATCTGTCAACCAAACACCCTACCTTTTCTATTGATTATTGATTCAATCCATGTTATATGGTCTGGGTAATGTGCTCCCAATGACCTGCCTGGGTTGAGGTGAAATCCCTTGGGGGCCTATCAAGTTTGTGGTTCTTCACTGAAGTCCAACACAGCACAATCTGATTTCTCTCCCCTCCAACATATTTATACTGCCTATAGATTGGTTTTATTTCAACGGCCATTCCAACCTTAGCTTTGGGATGTGGAAGAGAGAGGTCACACCTTGAACACAGGGTTGAATTTTCAGCCTTTCACTCCAAGGACATTGAGGTGCAGAGGTGGATCCAAAGCAGGTCAGTGAAGCTGATGAGGGTCTGGAGAATAGGTGTTGTGAGGAACAGCTTAGGTTTATTTAGTCTGGAGAAGAGGAGGTTGAGGGGAGACCTTCTCACTCTCTTCAACTACTGGAAAGAAGGTTGTAGTGAGGTGAGGGTGAGTAACAGGACAAGAGGAAATGACCTCAAGTTACACCATGGGAGGTTTAGCTTGGATATTGGGGGGGAAAAAAAATCATCACAGAAAGGGCAATCAGCATTGGAACAGTCTGCCCAGGGAAGTGGTGGTGCTGCCATCCCTGGAGGTATTCAAACCCCACGCAGACATGACACTTTGGGACATGGCTTAGTGGGCATGGTGTTGTTGGATTCATAGTTGGGCTTCATCTTAGAGGTCTTTTCCAACCCCTTCTGAGACTGGTGTTGCACAGGTAATGGATGGCATTGCTTTCCTGTCATGCTTGGATTTCTCCTGCATTGCATTATTGGGCTTGAAGGATCTCCCTCTGTATCCATGTACAATATAATTAGCACCAAGATGATTAAAGTAGATTACACAGCTGGAGTCAAGGCCCTTTCTGCCAGCTTTCACATATTTCAGTGTTCCCCAGAAGACCACCAAATATTCCAAGTCTATGGCCATGCTCCATCTGGAAGGATGCAGCACCATCACCACCAGTTTCTTCAAGATGAACAAACTTTAGTTATATTTGGCTCTGTGACCAAACTCTCCCATGATATCACAATGCATATACAATTAGGAACTTAATGAAAAAACCTAAATTTCAGGCAGCCCAGGATGCTAACCAGCCTGAAGAAATCTGATAAAAATATTTTGGATGCTTTGTACAACTACTGAAAGGTTGGGGTTTAGTTGTTGCTTTGTTTGGGTTTTGTTCTTTGGGGTTTCTTCTGGGTTTTGTTTTGTTTTGGGAGGGGGGTTGTTCTTTTGTTTGCTTTGTTTTCCCAATTGTTGCTGCTGAAGACAGAGTGTCTGAAGATCTGAAACTTTGAGGGAAAAGTTGTTGCCTTGTTCTTTTCCTCATGCTGTGTTGACACATTTTCATCAGCTACATCGTGTTACTTCTACATTAAAGACTATCCACAGACTTGGGAGTCTGTAGTTACCAGCTACAAATAGAAAGATTTCTCCCTGTGAGACCACACATTCCTCAAGCAATTTTTCACCTTTATGTAAGGCTTTTTGTTTTGTTTTGTTTTGCTTTGTTTCATCAAGGTTGGGGTTTTTTCTTGGTTTCTTACCATATGCCTTGCAATTAAGTTATTTAAAAGCACCCAGATCAAAGAAGTGTTCTGCTTCTCTACAAATAGATCTCACTACTGCACTGCAAAATAACCCCCCTCCTGTTCCATGGCTTGGATGAAATAAATATTTTTCCTTCATATTTTTTTTTTTACTGACTGTTGGAAAGGACATATTTTCCAAATCTATCTATATAAAGCAATTTTTTACTGAAGAAATCCTAGTTAGACAATGATAATCTAAGCAGCATCATCTGTATTCTTTGCAAGTCTTTTTATTTTTTTTTCCCTACATAAATGATATAAAAATCTATGGCAAGTTTTACTTTTCTTGTGGTTTTTTCACCTTTTTTTTTTTTTAATTCATTGCCTCTATTAAAACCATGATGGTATGATCCCATACTTATATTACATTTATATACATATTTTTTTTTTTTTAGTGGAAAAAGGTATGTGTGGTTTTCATATTATTTCTAGCCTTCAGGCTTTATGGAGCATGGAGAACACGTAGATCTAAAGGAAAGGATGGGAGATTAAGGTTGAAGAGCAAGCTTAAGAATGCTGAGGCAGCTAAGCACTTCACATTTAATTGTCACTTGTAAGAGTGTCGTAGGGATGAGCTCCTCAAAGGATACAATATTCAAACAACAAGGTTAGCCTCAGTGTAATGGCAAAGGGAAAAATGAAATAGCATGGATTAGGGGAGCTGTTGAAAATAAAAAGCAGCTCTGGCATTTTTCCTGTACTGTAGAATCACAGAATGGGTTGGGTTGGGAAGGACCTTAAAGGCCATCTAGTTCCAACCCCACTGCTGTGGGCTGGGACACCTTCTACTAGACCAGGTTGATCAAAGACTCACCCAACCTGCCTTTAACACTTTCAGGGATGGGGTGTTCACAGTTTCTCCAGGTGTCTTGTTCCAGTGTCTCACCACCTTCATAGTAAAGAATTTCTTCTTGATGACCAATGTAAACCTACCTTTCTCTAGTGTGAAGCCATTGCTGTGACCAGGTTCAAAGCTTTTCTCTTTTCACTGCATGTCTTTGTAAAAAGTCCCTCTCCAGCTTTCTTACAGACCCATTTTAAGTACAGAAAGACCACAATAATGCCTCCCTGGAGCCTTCTTTACTCTGGGTTGAACAACTCTCAACTCTCTCAACCTTTCTATATAACAGAGATGGTGTAGCCTCCTGATCACCCTCACTGCCTTCTCTGTACTCACTCCAGCAGGTCCATGTTTTTCCTGTGCTGGGTGCCCTAGAGTTCACTTACTGGCTGGGATGGCTGGAATTCCTTTCTGCTGCTCTTCACCATGTGCTCTCCTACTCACCTGTGATCCCTCAGGCTCTGGCATCAAACTGGTAGGAGCAGGATGGCTTAAAACTCCCCTCCCCAACATTTTGTCCAATAATAGCTGCAAAGAAAAGCAAACCACTTCAAAAGAAGATCATTTTTACCAGAGGGAACACAATTATAGTGAAATGAAAGGCTGTGGTGAAAAAGTACAGAATCCAGTGTCTAGGGAGAAGCATTTGCAAAGGTGAAAACATGCTGATAGTTTCCAGGATGTGACAACAAATAATCTGTATACAAAGTGACCAGAATGTGCAAGTGGTTTAGGTAACATTGCCCAGGTAGGTTATTACCTCTGTGTTACTCAGAGTAACCTCCCTAAACAATTTGAAGCCAAGCTGAGAAAATGAGATTTGTTTTTGGAAGTGTTCCTCACTGACCTCTGCTGTCAGCTTAGAGAGGAAGTGAATTAATCAGGGTGTGTTTGCATTAGAGTAATGTTTTCCTTTTGGCATGGTATGCTTTCTTTCAACACCTAATGGTCCAAATTATTAAAAGGGGGAAAAAATGGAATTTTGCAAATTCCATTTCTCTTGTTATAATTCCATGAGGAAACTGAACTGGGCTCTTCCAGCTTCCCTGTCCCAGAGACAGGGAGCTGAGAAAGGGATTGTTTTAAACTTGCTATTCAACTATTAGGTAGTCCCTCAGGATTTTAGATCAGTTCTATTTGTAGATCATTCTTGATCTGGGACTGAGCTGAGAGTAGAGAGCTTTCCAGGACTGTATTTAAAAAAGAACATCTCATCTGCAGTATCCTCATCCTCTGGCTCTCTCACCTCCAGCTTCTCATTTTCTGAGCCTGGTTCTTTCTCCTCTTCCTTACTGGAAAGCATTGCATGGTCACATCAGTCTTCTGCATGTCCTGTGTTCCAGGAGAGGTTTAGGTTGGATTTCTTTCCTGAAAGAGCAATCAGGCTTTGGCCCAGGCTGTTTGGGGAGGTGATGGAGTCACCATCCTCAGAAGTAGTCAAAAAACTTGTAGAAACGGCACTTCGGGACATGAGTTAATGGTCATGATGAGCTTAGGTTGATAGCTGGGTTTGATGTCAGAGGCCTTATCCAATGGAAACAATTTTGTGATTCAATGATTCTATCTAGACCAGTTGGAATCACCATTCTTGGAGATTTGACTCCAGTTTTGATTTTTGGGAACATGTAACACACGGATACTACAGAAACGTTTATCAACCCTGCAGCAATCAGAACAGAGGGTGTATAATTTATTAGCAGCTTTGCCCTGTTAGACTTTTCCTCTCTTTACTTTCATCCCAGTGATTGAAAGTAACCAAATTTCAATTAATTGTCAAGGTTTGAGAGAATTAGGCTAAGCACTTTCAAAGCAGTGTCACAGGGAAACGTCTCGGTGGTGGCAATCACTTTGTTGCTGTGTGGTGGTTGTCTTAGAAACTTCCTTAAGAGGAAACTTTTGTGCAAATGAAGGAAGTGGGTTTTTGAAGAGCTCTGTAAAAAGGGAAGATCAGAGGTGTAGTCTCTCTACTCTTCTTATCTAATGTCAGCTCACAATGAATTTGTTTCCATGCATTATTTTCCATTGGCTTTCTTTTTTTGTACTCCAGGTTTGAGCCAAACCTCACTGCAGTCAGTAAAAAAATATTTGTGCTGCTTTCTGAAGAACTTGTTTCTATGTGAAAGAAGAGGCATCCAGAAGTCCCTCCTGTTAGTGCTGGTGACCATGAGGTTGCTTGGACTTAGGTTCATCAGCCTGTTGGGCTGACCCATTGTGAACTATAATCTCTCCTTTCTCTGAGCTTTCCTCTTCAGAGGTCTCCACCGGCAGTTTCTGTCCCCAAAGCAATGCATTGTCTTCCAGTCTTGTGATATTTCATCTGTCTCAAATTGCATTGGATAAAGAAAACCAACAACCCCAGCTACTTGCTATCCAGCAACTCTTACATAAAAGCAGAAAGAAAGATATTGGTGCTTTGTACTAATAAAATTGCATTGTGATATTTTCAAGTAATTGAGGGGTTAAATGGAGCTGAAAGGGTAGAAGCAAGCATGGGGATTGCAGTTTATTAAATCCCCTCTCAGTCGTCTTTTCTCCAGACTAAGCAGCCCCAGGTCTCTCAGCCTCTCCTCATCAGGCAGTGCTCCAGTCCCTTCATCATCCTCCTAGCCTTCCATTGGACTCTCTCGAATAGATCCCTTTCCCTTCTGAACTGGGGAGCCCAAAACTGGATGCAGTATTCCAGGTGAGGTCTCAGCAGGGCTGAGTAGAGGGGGAGGAGAACCTTCCTCAATCTGCTGGACACACTTCTCTTAATGCACCCTAGATGCACATCACTAGAGCAGAGCTTGTGCAGGTAGGACAACAGTCAACATTTCAACTTGAAAATCAGGGTGGGGGGAAACAAAAATCAAAATAAAAAATGGCCAGGATTTGTCAGCCAAACTGTTATTAGTAATTTAATCAAAGCACTGTATTTTAGTTCACCTATTTGGTGGATATCTTCCTAAGTCTCTTTTGAATAATCTCAAATTTTCTGAAGAAATACTGCACAATGGTTTTAAAACTAGAAAGAGGTAAATTTAAGTTGGACATTTGGAAGAAATTCCTTACTGTGAGGGTGGTGGAACACTGGAACAGGTTGCCTCATCCTTGGAGGCATTGAGGTCAGGCTTGATGAGGCTCTGAACGTTGAACTGGATGATTTTCAAGGTCTCTTCCAACTTGATATATTCTGTGTTTCTCTGAACAACCTGATCTAGTTGAAGATGTCCCTGCTCTCACTGCAGGGGGTTGGACTAGATGGCCTTTAAAGGTCTTTATCAGCACAAACCAATCTGTGATTCTATGATAATTCAGAACTTAGTAATAACAGACATATTATGTCTTCATCTAGGTAGTCTCTATGAGAATTCTGAGGACATTAATCAACTTCATAGACCATATGTAAATGACTCATACACAAATTCTCTTTGCCTGGGCTGTCACTGCCTTCCCTCATCACAACCTAGAAGCAAGAATGAAAAAACTCTGCCTTTATACCAAGAAGTCTTAAAGCAGAAATTCCTGAGCAGAGATCTTCACGACCAAAGGGTTAATGAAATCTGTTGCACCACAAGAGGCAGAAAGCAAAACTGCAGGCAGTGCTCTGAATGCAGCCCTGCCTGCCTGCCTGCCTTCCTCGATAATAAACCAAACAAGGTGATTTCAGCACAACTAATTGTCAGAGATAAGAAACAAATGTCAAGAAGGGAGGAGAACCTGGAGCCGGGCAGAACATGTTAAACACCTCACCTGTGTTAGGGCTGGGATACTCCTTAGCACAAATGAGATCAGAAGAGAGAGATAAAGCCTCATTTGCTTAGTGAAGAGCTGTGGATGTGCCTTGTGTCTAAAATACTCAAAATCAAAAGCATGCTTCAATAATGGACCAAAAACAACAACAACAACAAACCCCAACCCAACAAGACAAAGCAAAGCAAGGTTCAGCACGCTTTCCCCATGGGCTTTGCATGCTTTGGAAGAAGTCTTTTTACTCAGCTCCAGAAACAAAGAGAAACATAAATCAGAGTGCTGGGTAAATAAACCCTTCACAAATGTCTGTTTTCTATCATTAGCCAAACCACTCATTGTTGGAAGTATTCCTGGGAGTGCCATTTTATCACAGCCTAAGCAACATGTTTGCACTGCACCAGCCTCCACTAAGTACTTATTAAAGTCAGATCTACAACACGTTAAGTGGAAACCATTTATAAATATAATCTGAGAGTTAAATGCTGTTAGTCATTTGGAAAGTATTGATAGAGCCTCTTATTAGAATGATTAGAGAGATTACTTATCCAGCCACTCACTCAGCCAGGCAAGCACAGGATGGAACAGAATTAGTGCTGCCAGGCTCAGTGGAAACTTTGCTCTTGCACTGAAGTTGTCTACATGTTGGATGGCAGGTTTTGAACCAATGGTTGTAGTCCCAATGTGTTAAATGTCTAAGCTCAGGTGTAGCTGTGGTTTAGATGTTCAGGACATTCAGGAGACCCTATTTATCTTCACCTTATTGCTACAGATGGATATTACTTATCCAGGTACTCACTCAACAAGGCAGGCATGGGATGGAACAGAATTAGTGCTGCCAGGCTCAGTGGAAACTTTCTTCTTGCACAAAAGTTGTCTTCGTGTTAGATAGCAGGTTTTGAGTCACTGATTGTACTCCCAATGTGTTTAATGTCTAACCCCAGGTGAAGCTCTGCTTTAAATGTTCAGTTCATGACATGCAGGAGAAGCAACACATTTGTTTACAACCTGTTGACACAGTTCAGAGGCTACAGTAAAGTTTAAATGATAGAAAAAGCAAGTAAAAGTTTAAATTATATAAAAGAGCAATATATGAACTGAAGATAATTTAAATCTTTAGTAAAGGAGGACTGGAGCGTTGGCTGAAAGACCTGGAGCTGTTTATCCTGGAGAAAAGCAGCCTGAGAAGGAATCTTCTCAGTGCTGATCAGTATTTTAAGGGTAGAAGCCATGAGAAAGAGGCCAGACTCTTCCAAGTGATCTCTGCCACAGGACAAAGGGCAACAAGCTCAAACTGGAACTCAGGAGGCTTCATCTGAACAGGAGGAGAAACATCTTTGCTGTAAGGGTGCTGGAGGCCTGGAGCAGGATACCCAGAGAGGTATCTTCCTCTGGTGAGATCCCAAACCCACCTGGATTTTGTGATCCTGGGCAAGTTACTTTAGGTGGCTCAGCTTTTGCAGGGGGGGTTGAACTGGATGATCTCCGGAGGTTCCTTCCAACCCAGCCATGCTGGGATTTTGTCTCTTCCAAATCCAGCTGCTGTCAGGTGAGAGGAAACCAGGATTTTCCTGGACAGAATTGTTCTTGAGTTGCAATGAAACAAACAAGAGGTTAAAGTAAGTTATAAGAAAGCAGAGCAGGATTGTGAGGAGCAGTGCAGGAGACAGCAGTTCCCTATGGACATATGAAATGAAAAAGGCTTACTAATTCATGAACCAAAGGTGCCTGTGCTTTAGAAGAGCAAACTTACAGGACCAGTGCTTCATTTTTTTTCCACTTTATTAACCATATGATGTGCTGCAGGCATTTAATTTCCGCAGCCTGGAATTCACTCACCTTCTCAGCTCTGTCCTGCAATACCTGCCAACACCTTGAAATAAGAGCATTAGCCAAGGATGATATCCACTGGTGAAGGCTCACATCTGCCGTGGGAAAATCCATTGCATGTTCTGCATGGCTGGCAGGGAGGAAATGAGTGGGAGGTAGCAAGGAAAAAGGGAATGGAGCTGTGATGAAAAGGGAAGGCAAACTTTCCTGCGTATTTTCTCTTTTTAAAGAGGTCTTATTGTTGTTGTTGCTATTGATGTACTCTGTTGTACTAAGACCAGTAGGACCCTTGAGCAAGTGAGTGAGGTGCTCTCTATTCACATGCAGCTTCTGTATCCTGAGAATAGGGTTTGGAAATGGATAAAACCCACATGGATTACAGGAAGCGTTGTTATCACCTTTCTACAGGCAGAGACACAGAAATGAGCACAGAGAGAACAGGGGGAAGAGCAGTAGCAGCACAGATCAACTGCAAGTCGCCTGGGTCATAGTCTTGATGCTTTCCCTGTGACAGTTCAAAATGTATAAAACCAACTAGTGATGGTTTCCAAGAGGATGAAGGATTATTCTTTACCTGGCATGTTATTAAATTCTTCCATAATCATCACTGCCATGAAGCAGAAGCTTGCTAAATATATCCTCAGCCTGACCAGCTGTGGCAGTACTTATGTTCTTAGTATTGTTTAAAACTGACATCAGAAACAAGATCTCTCTCTTCTGTTGGAGCCATGATTAATGTTTCACTCTGGCTTTCAAAGAAACCATATGATGAGATTACAAACTGCATTAATTGTCTGAATTCTGCTTTCCAATTTGTACCTGAGATGAACTGTGGAGTGCTGTGTTATTGATAAAGAGAAACTGTTGCATGGGGTACCAATGAGATCAGCCACAGGTGGATACCTCTCTTCTTCAGAAGGTGATTTATGAAGCTTTCTGGACAAAGTAGTGCTAGCAGTAAAAAGAAGCTCTCCAGGGAAGAGTAAAGCCAGAGCAGAGAGTGAAGTGTTGGAAGATGCAGTGAAGAAAGATTATTTTACCTAATTATGCTTCTTGGTTCAAGGAGTGATTCCTTCCACTGATGGCAAGACACCTCCATTCTAGTGCAGGGAGACAGGGGCACATATGGCATCTGCTCTTTCCTGTGGAGGTATCCTTTTTCAGAAAAAAAGGCAGATATGGTTCATCAGAGTACCTGTGAGACTCCCTGGCTTCTTAATTTACTCCTTGTTCCAGATGGCATAGAGCTACCTAATTGCACAAAAAATTCCTGGTGGTGGAAAGTTCTCTGCTTCAGCAGGTAAAACTGCAGCAAGATCTAGGGCTTGCAGGCTGAGGCTGGACACAGTTGGGTCTGTAGTGAAATACTGGAACAGGCCCAATCTCTGGAGACACTGAAGGTCAAACTTGATGGGGCTCTGAGCAACCTGACCTAGCAGGAGATGTCTCTGCTCACTGCGGGAGGGGTTGGACAAGGTGACCTTCAAGGCTCCCTTTCAGCCTGATGCATTCTGTGGTTCTGTAAAAGAGAGCTGATGGTGTGAGCAAGCACTGCCTGGCATTGAGCACAGCACAAAGGGATTTCTTTTGATCAGATGAGGTTTAGAAGTTGTTACCCCAAGAGTGGTGCCTTCTGGAAAGGGGACCTGAGGTTAGGCTGATGTGGGAACTGGAGGATGCTAATACTCCCCCAAAAAAGCCAGCATGTGTTTTGTGGAGCATTCTTCACTGCTCCAAAATGTACCCAAAACAAGACCTCCATGAATTTGAACTCTGTCCCAATATGTGAAACACTCTGATAAAGACTTTTCAGCTCTTCATACCTTATCATGGTGAAAGGTCTGGAGAAGAGGTATTGCAAGGAGTGGAGTTTAGTCTGGAGAAAAAGAGGCTGAGGGGAGACCTCTTCTCTCTACAACTCCCTGAAAGGAGGTTGGAGCAAGGTGGGGGTTGGTCTCTTCTCCCAGGTAACAAGCAACAAGATGAGAGGAATTGGCCTCAAGCTGTGCCAGGGGAGGTTTAAGTTGGACATTGAAAGTGGGGTTGGACTACCTGCTTGCCACAGGTCACTTCCCACCCCTTACCCTTCAGTGATTCTGTGACATGTGGAACAATTTCTTTCCCAGAAGGCTTATCAAGCCTTGGAACAGGCTGTGTGGGGCAGTGGTGGAGTTCCCATCCCTGGAAAGGTTTAAAATCTCTGTAGATGTGATGCTGAGGGGCAGGGTTTAGTGGTGACTTGGCTGTGCTGCATCAACAGTTGGACTTGATGAACTTAAAGGTCTCTTCCAACCTCAAAAATTCCATGATTCTATGATTATCTGCACCACATTAGTGAGTCTGGTTCTGGCATTAGGCACGGCTCAGTAGCAGGAGTTGCCTTTAGGATACTAGGATACAATAGGATTATCCAAAGGATATTGCTTTAGGATATATCAGCCTTGCTGTACAAATTTGTTTCCATCTTGCAAAGGTGGAATTTAAAGTCTTGGACCAAGTGTATGGCAACAAAGTTTAGTTAAATAATTACATTCCCAATTAGAAATGTTTTCAAGTGTTTGTATGCATTGTCTTGCATAATTAAACACTGCCATGACATTTGAAATTATTAACGTGTGCTGCCTGTACCAGTTTGCTGGTTAAACACAAATTGAGACCTTTGGGCTGAATTGTAACTAATTATTCCAAATGCTACTATTAGGAGGGGAGAGCAAACTATGTGGGAACTAGAATGTGGATCAGATGTTTACATTTTATCCTGCACAAGCAGAACTCTCCCACAAACATAAGCTGATGGCATTTGATATTGCTGGAGATGCATGGAGAAGGTTTTGAGGTAATAATGTTCCTGGTGCTAACAGCAAGGGAGTGATAAACAAATATGGATTAGAGGTGGTCAGGTTTGACTTGTAACATCCACCTGGTAAATAAGGGGTGAATTTTATGAGTTGTGGGGAGAGGGGGGAAAAAAAAGTGTTCATCCTGATTTTATGGGACTGGATCAGTCTCTAAGCACTGCCAAAGCTCCTTGTAAGGGTGACCTTAAAATCTTCAGAGAAGGGTGTGGAAAAGGATTCTCACTACAAGGAGCAGCTGTGACTTTAATGTAACTTTGAGACAGTCATATAGAGATGGATTTATACTATTCTGAACTTGACCTTGAGTGTGTACCTAATCTTCAGCACTTCTTTTCAGTCTGTGAACCAGTCACCTTTCCAGTGGCCCACAAACTCATGGCCCCATGGCTTTGAATGGCTAAGGGAAAGCAGCAGAAATTGGGCTGAAGCCACCAAACATCAAAACCTGGTGGAATTTAACTGAGTTTAGTCCAAAAAAAAAAAAAAAAAAAAAAAAGAAAAAAGTAACATTCTCAAAGACCTTAACACTTCTAATTCCATTAGCTAAAAAGACAACCCTGGAAATAATTTCTCTGTTCTTGTGAGACCCCACCTCAAATACTGTATACAGTTCTGGTGTCCCCATCATAAGAAGGACACAGAGCTGCAGAGAAGGGACACAAATGTGATCCAAGGATTAAGGCACCTCTGCTATGAGGATAGGCTGAGGGAGCTGGGGTTGCTTGGCCTGGAAAAGACCCCAGGAGGACCTTAGAGCTACCTTCCAAAAGCTGAAGGCATCCTATGGTAAGTCTGGAGAGGGACTTTTCATAAGGGTGTCTAGCAACAGGGCAAGGGAGAATGGTTTTAAGCTGAGAGTAAGGTTAGATTACATCTGAGAAAGAAATTTTTCAGTGCAAGGATGCTGAGACTCTGGAACAAGTTGCCCAGGGATGTTGTGGATGCCTTCTCCCTGGAGGTGCTCAAGGCCAGGCTGGATGTGGCCTTGAGCAGCTGAGTCTAGTCGAGAGGTGTCCCTACCCATGGCAGGAAGGTTGGAGTAGATGATCTCTGAGGTCCCTTTCAACCTAAGCCGTTCTATAAATTTGAAAACACTCCTGACAAGGATTCAAGAAGAATTTGAACATTCTTCACTTTTTTTTTTTTCAGCTTTCCTTAGCTTACAGAAGTCCTCTTCTATGTTTAAAAGGAAAGCAGGTTTTGTGTGAGAAGGCACAAGCCAGGATTTACATGTCAAGAGCAAAGGCAGGCTAAGTCTAATTACAAGAGAAATGCATATGGTAATGACAAATCCTTGCTGGGTTTTTTTGTTTGTGTTTTTTTTTTTTTTTTGCAGTATTGCAAAGCTGATGGGGAAAATGAACTGACATAATCCAATTTGGTATTGGGAGTTGTCTTATAATTTTAGGAAAAAAAAAACTCAGCATTTACTAATCTGCTAAGTCACTGATATGATAAAAATGATGCTTAATATGATAAGGCTCCATTTTGCATTAAAGTCTCCCCTATCACATCAGGGAATTCAAGTCTCACTGATGCTCTCCAGAAGCCATCAGATGTCAATGACTTTGGGTTAAGTAAAACAAGATATGCTTAATGATTTTTACAGCCATTTCAGTGTAGCATCATTAGTGTTAGCAGTCAGTCCCCCAGCCAACAGGTAATGTGCCCAGGCAATGAGCATGACAGGAGCTCAGCTCCCTGATGATGAGGATGGGATGGTGGCATTCAGGGCTGGAGGCTACCTCTCTGTGACAGTTGTTGGCCTTCAGCTCAGTGAGCCCACAGAAGGGCAACAAAGCTGGTGAAGGGTCTAGGGAACAGGGCTGGGGAGGAGCAGCTAGGGCAAGGGGGTGTTTAGTCTGGAGAAAAGGAGGTTGAGGGGAGACCTCCTCACTTCCTACAACTCCCAAAAGGAGGCTGGAGCAGGGTGGATGTTCATCTCTTCTTCCAAGTAATAGGACAAAAGGGAATGGCCTCAAGCCACACCAGATGGAAGTTTAAGTTGGATGTTAGAAGGAACATTTCCACTGAAAGGTTCTCAAAGACTGGAACAGGCTTCCCAGGATGATGATTGAATCCCCATCCTTGGAAGTTTTTCAGAGACAGAGATGTGGTGCTGAGGGATATGGTTTAGCACCAGATTTGATAAGAGTTAGAGAAGGGTTGGACTGGGTGATCTTCAAGGTCTTTTCCAACTGAAACTGCTTTGTGGTTCAGCTTCCACAGCAAGCTTGAAGTCCCTTTAAAGAAAATAATTTTTCCCCTTTGTTTTCAACATCAGGACAGGAAAAACAGAATGGATCCAAGTTTCTCTTGAAATATGGAAACTTTCTATAACCAGAAAGCAGTGCAATAATGTCAAGATATTACCAGGCAGTTGGTAATATCCAGGCTGCTCTTTTCCACACCTGACAAATGGGCTGCATTATGGAGCATGAGTTTGCTATGAGGATATCACCCATCTTTTTCCTGTTCAGATACAGGAATTAATTTGCTTCAGAAGCATAGTCTTTTATTTCCACATGTGCTCTTTGACAAGGAGCTGGCACTGTGTGCTTTGGAAAGGAGTAGATGTCTGCAACATGCCAATGTGGGATGCTAGCCACTCCATCTTCATTCATAATCATTAAATAGGTGGCTGGAAACCCAGATGCTTGAGGCTTCATGTCTCTTGTACAATTTTCTAGCTAAATATGCTCTAAATATATGCCTGCCTTTTTTTACTGAAGTACAAAAAAGAGAAACCAACAGCATTCCATGCTGAATATTTTTGCTAACCCTATCGCTGACCTGCTTTTAGAATCCAACTCCATTCTTTTTCTGCATCAATAACATTTGTGACACTTAATTTCACTAACTGATCACCTACTCTGTGAAAACAATTCCCTTTTATCTGTTTAGGTGATGTCACTGCTCAGTGCTCCCTCACTTGTACAATCTGAAATGGTGAGAACATTTCTCTGCCATTCATTATTTGATATATTTCTCTGTCCAGAGTGAGGAGCTTTGCTTTTTTCAAACATCTTGCTAATTCCCAATTCCTATCACCATAGAATCACAGAATCATTTTGGTTGGAAGAGACCTTTAAGATTAAGTCCAACCCTTAAGCCAGCACTCCTAGGTCACCACAAGACCATGTCACTTAGCACCACATCAACATGAACTTTCAGCCCCTCCAGGGATGGGGAATCCACCACTGCCCTGGGCAGCCTGTTCCAGAGCTTGACAACCCATTCCACAAATCAATATTTCTTAGGATCCAACCTAAACCTTCCCTGGTGCAACTTGAGAAGTTCTGCATGATGCAACCATTTAGATGGTTTTCCACAACTAAAGAGGAAACACCAGCAAGTGGTGAGCAAACCTTTACTCTGTGCACCTGCTACATTAGTTAACACCTTTTTTTGACCCAGAATTTTATGTCTTGATGAAAATCTGTGTTATTATAGAATCATAGAATTGTTAGGATTGCAAGGGATCTCAAGGATCATCCAGTTCCTACCCCCCTGCTGGGCAGGGACACCTCCCACTAGATCAGGTTGCCCAGAGTCACATCCAGCCTGGCTGCAAAAACCTCCAGGGATGAGGCTTCCACCACCTCCTTGGGCAACCTGTTCCAGCCTCTCACCACCCTCATGGTGAAAACCTTCTTCTTAAAATCCAAACTGAATCTATCCATTTCTATTTTTGTTCCATTCCCCCTAATCCTATCACTACCTGACACCCTAAAAAGTCCCTCCTCTGTTTTTTTGTAGGCTCCCTTCAGATACATGAAGGCCACCATAAGGTCTCCTCAGAGCCTTCTCTTTTCCAGACTGAACAGCCATATTCCTTCTTTCTCATATGTGGTTCCCATTGCTGGTACTAACAAACATCCTGTTGGAGAGATGAGGAGGAATACTCAGGAAAAAAAAATAATCAAAAACTCTAGTGTGCTGAAGAAGAGCTTTATTTGAACTGTGAAATGGAATCAGAGACATCATCCCTACCCCAGCTGTGTACTTCTGGGAGCAGTCAAACCCTTTGGCATTTTTGTCAGAGCTGGACTTTTGGTATAAACCTGGAGGCCCGATGCAATGGGCTGGGTTTGTGCAAGCACCCATCCAGAAATGGCAGCTGTGCCCAGGACATCTCTGGGTTTGTAGGTATCTGTTAAACAAAGCTGCAGAGAATTGTGAAGGCTATGTTAGATTACAAAAAGGAGATGTTAGTCACTCTGTCATAGTTCCTCCAAGAGAAAGCAGCCTAAGAATAACTCAACCTAGAGCTTAGACAAGGAAGTGCTGATGAGTTGAAATCAAAGCTTATTTGCATGCAAAAAATGCAAACTCCTGAAGTATTAGCTTTGTAAGCTGCACCATAACCTCTTGGAGACAGCAGTAATGTGTCTGGTTTCAGCAGAGGATGCTGGGCTGCCAGCCCTGAAGCCTGGAGGGTTGTTTGCTCAGAGAGGAGCTGCAGCAGCATCGGCAGCGGTGCAAAATGCTTCCCAGGGCTGCACAGGCACTGCAGGACCCCTCGGGCTGGGCACCTCCCGGTCTCACTGTGCCTCCTCCTATAGTTATTGTAAGCAAATCTGGTCTCTGCTGTTTGTTTACCCTTGTGTTCTTGTCTTCCGGCCTGGCTCTGCATTTTTAATTAGGAGCACTCCAGTTCTTTCCCTGCTTGCTCACGCTTTAATTTGGGAAGCACAGTTTTCATTAGCTCTGCAAATACCCACCGTTCTTTGCAAAGTCAAATCTATTACTTGCAAAATAACCTTGCTTAGTCCTGGTGATCAGTTATACCAATAATCCTCTGCTCTCTAATTAGTCCAGCTGTTAACTGCTCAAATTCACATGACTTAGCTCCATTATGTCGCTCTACATCAACGTGAGCAACGCTCTCACTTGGCGAACGTTCTCCCGTGGAGGGAAGCAGCTTCTCCAAGCTCCTGAAATAGGTCAGGTTTTGGGATTATTTTTTTTTTCCTGTAAATTTCAGGAAGAGTTTGTTCTGCAGTTTGCACTATTTTTTTCCCTTTTTTTTTTCTTTTTTCTTTTTTTTTTTGTTTTTTTTTTTTTTTTCTGTAATCCCACTGTAATATGCTGCCTATTTCTAAAACCTCCAAACCTGCCCCTGGAACAAACTGAGCATTTCTGTTTTCAATACCTCTTCAGAACTACTTGCTTCCAATGAAAAAGTGCTATAATCTTCCCTTCCAGCTCTGGGCCACATTCAGCTCCTGGCTGCATGAGGGATTCAGGTGGCTTCACTTTATGCCAGAGGTTTATTCCCTTCTGACACACCCCATAACAACCCTGTATCTCACAGGTGTATTGAGATGATCAGAGAGGTTTATACTTTTTGGCCTCAAGACCCTGGAAAGGAATAAGACAAGAGAATGAACCCTCTCTTCTGCTGGAAACTTTGGATACTGCTGATGCAAGAGCCAGTGTTAGCAAGGCTTTTCCTCCTCCCTCTCCTCCCTCTCCTCCCTCTCCTCCCTCTCCTCCCTCTCCTCCCTCTCCTCCCTCTCCTCCCTCTCCTCCCTCTCCTCCCTCTCCTCCCTCTCCTCCCTCTCCTCCCTCCTCCCTCTCCTCCCTCGTATTCTCAGAAACCAGGCTTTTGACTTCTCAATATTTATCTAAAGGCTGAGGGGCAAGAGGATGGAGCCAGACTCTCCCCAGTGATGTCTGCCACAGGACCAGGGGCAACAAGCACAAACTGGAACCTGGGAAGTTCCATCTGAACAGGAGGAGAAACCTTTTTGCTCTGAGTTTGCTGGAACCCTGGAGCAGGCTGCCCAGAGATGTTGTGGAGTCTTCTTGTCTGGAGAGCTTCTAACCCCAGCTGGGCATTGTGCTCCTGGGCAAGCTGCTGTGCATGCCCTGCTTTAGCAGGAAGGTCGCACTTGATCTCCAGAGGTCCCTTCCAACCCCCATGCAATCCATGCTGGGATTTTGTGATTCTGTGTGCTCTGTCCTGGATATCACAGAGTAGCATAAACTTTCTTCTGGAGCACTTCAAATATCTCAGAGGCTCTTTCAAAATCTGCAGGTTTCATTAAGCAATTAATTTTTGTGAGATTGAATCAGTGAAAAGAAACTGAAATAAAAAAACAAACAACAAAAAACCCCACCCCAAAACCAATGAAAAGCAGTAAAGCCCTAGGACTCTCCATACCTTTTGCAATAAGTTCAATATATATTTTTTAAATTTTATTTTTTAATTGTTGGCTTCATTGTTTACTTTCCCAATGTATTTTCACCTTGTTTGTAGATGCCTAAGCAAAGTTTTCGAGCAGGGAAGGGCATTTAATCTTGGACTCAAAGGGAATATTTTGTTCAACCCACAAAGAAAGCTTGATTATTATTTTTAAGGCTGCCAAAAGCTGAGAAAAAATGTCATGTCATGTTGACTGAATTATTTATTTCTTAAAAAAAAAAAAAAAGAAAAGAAAACAACATTGAAAATAAATCTTTTCCAAAGCTGTACCTACAATTATTCCTTTCAGTTGGAAATAAGATGCAGTGTTGTTGTGCATAGCTGGATGGCTGTGGCAGAGGGAGGTTACTTCTCATCTCTTACCCATCATCAGGGATGATGGCTCAGGGCAGACCTCATTGCTGTCTACAACTACCTGAAGGGAGGTTGTAGCCAGGTGGGGGTTGGTCTCTCCTCCCAGGCAACCAGCACCAGAACAAGGGGATACAATCTCAAGTAAGGGAGGACAGTCTCAAGTTGTGCCAGGGGAGGTCTAGCCTGGATGTTAGGAGGGAGTTCTTCACAGAGAGGGATTTGCCATTGGAATGTGCTGCACAGGGAGGTGGTGGAGTCACCGTCCCTGGAGGTATTCGAGAGGACTGTATGAGGCACTTAGTGCCATGGTCTGGTTGATTGGCTAGGGCTGGGTGATTGGTTGGACTGGATGATCTTGGAGGTCTCTTCCAACCTGGTTGATTCTATGATTCTATGGTCGTATGGTAGCACAGATTGAGAACAGCCCTGCCGGTTTGAGCAGAACCTGTTCACAGAAGAAAGTGTGAACATATGCTCAGCATTTGTTCCTAAATAAGGAAACCCTCCAAAATGAAGGCACAGGCAGATTCTGCTGGTGACTGCAGAAGATTTGGGCACATTGGAACCCCTGAACCCCTGAGCAGATCCAGGGAGCAACGGCAGAGACAAGCGAGGAGCCTCTGAGTGCTCTGAACGTGCACAAGGAGAAGTCAGCCTTCAAGAGCTCCTCATATAAAATTGCCCAGTAGAAAAGTCAACTCAGAATTGAAAGCAAATGCCCTTACAGTAGCAAAGAGAAATTTGGTGGCTATTAAAATGCGTTATCACCTGCTTTAAACATGTTTGAAACAATCTGAGAGCATGAAGCAATGTTATTCCACTTTTCCCCACTGATGTTCAACAGCACCAAAGATAAAGGTTAGCCTTGCCTTTGATGTAGCCAGGGAGTCTGAGAGAGTGCTCAGATGATTTGCAAAATGGATCTGATTTGAATTTAATTTTTAAAGAGGAGTCTAGCAGCATTCCCCAAGGAATTGTGTTATCAGGCAGACCCAGGGTGCAGACCAACAGGTCAACATCTACTAACTGAACCCTCTCTAAAGCCTAAGGGGCCATCAAGAGTATTTAGAGCATATTATTAAGTATTAGTTTTTTGGGTTTTTTTTAATTATAATTTTTCTCTATAGCAGTCTACATCTCTTTTAACTTTGATTTACTGTGACAAGCTAGAAAGGATGAAAGGTACTGCTGGAACTTAAAATACACACTCAAAAAGCTGGAGAATGCATCAAAGGCTATACAGGACATGAGGAATTCCTCCAGTCTAGTAGAAGACAGGCAAAAAACAGTTTCCAGGCTTGTCAGGTAAAAGCAGAGGGATTGGTGTAGCTGGGCAGAGCACCATCCTCATCACCCTCTCCCTCCCCACAAGTGTGGAGCATGCCATGGGCAGGGTGCAGAGCGGGTAGGGTTGTGTCATACAGGTGGGTGTCTTTACTTAAGTAGAACCAGACCTTCTGTGCTCCTCTCTCTTCCCCAAGGTCACCATGGGAGATGGTTTAGCCAAATCCACATCAGAATCTGGGCCATCTCAAGGCTCCAGTATGTATAGATATATTTAAGCTTTTCAGGGAGAAAAAATATGCAGAAGTGTTCTAAAGAGAGTTGGATACAAAAATGTGAGTTAAGAAACTAAATCACCACACCTCAGATGAGCTACTGCCAGCTGAAAAACAAAAAATTAAAAGATTTTGAGATAAAGAACTTGAGAAAAGCTTCTGGGTGGGAATAGATTGAGTCTAGGCAAGGGAAATCCTTGCACAGAGATGTGTGTATGAATGATTGCTGGAAAGGAAGGAATGGTCTGAATATTACAGATAATGTATGTATACCAAATAGTTTAGGCAGGATGAAAGATGTTCTCTCCTCAGTCTAGAAAAAAATGTCCCTATAAAAACTTTTGTATACAATATTAAAAGCTTTTGAAGCACAGGATGGCCAGTGGTTTCACATCCTTCTCAGGCCACAAGGAGACCTGGGGAGTTCATGGAGAGACTTCTAAATTCTGCTCTGGATAACAAAAGTCTTCAGTCCAAACTGTGCTGATGATTTGTGTCTGCAGTTGCTAATTAGGCATTACTGGAGCTTCCTCCCTGCTCACAGGGTCTAATCCAGTTCTGGAATATCTTCTTGAGAAAGAAATTACTGTAGAAGGGAGAGGAATCAGGGACTGTCAGTGGCAAGTTTATAGAAATACAAATCTATATATAAAGCACCTGGGCTATTGCAGAACCTCAGTGAGGTTAAGCTCAGCTTCAGGTATCAAATTATCAAAAGTAAATATTTTTTTCCCTCTTTCTTTGTTAAATTGGGTTAGACTGTCCAGGGTGCAATAAATAATGCATTGCATTTACAGTCAAGTATTTATTTTATATATATATATATATATATATATATTAGGTAGAGAGCAGAACAATATTTGCAACAACAACTCACTTGAGCAAAGTTACCTTGTGATGAATAAATGGAGACATGGATATATAATGGAATGGATTTTCAGCAGGGACACACTGGCTTTGTACACAGACATTGCACTCAAGCTTGGTCAAGATTCAAATCCAGGTTTGTAGCTCATTGTCACTTTGTTTTCTGGAAAGCATGAGTGAAATCAGCATGTCTAGTGACAGGATGGGGGGGAATGGTTTGAGGCTGAGGGAGAGAAGGTTCAGACTGGATCTTAGGAAGAAGTTCTTCAGAATGAGGACACTGGAATAGGTTGCCCAGAGTGGTTGTGGACGCCTTCTCCCTGGGGGTGTTCAAGGTCAGGTCAGATGAGGCCTTGGACAGCCAAGCCTGGTTGAGAGGCATCCCAGTCCATGCAGGGAGCTTGGGGTAGATGATCTCTAAGCTCCATTCCAACTTAAGCCATTCTGTGGTTTTCCAGTGTAATAAGATGCAAGAACTATGATCCAGCTAGAGTTCAAATTGATAATTCCTTACCTGTAGCCTCATATATATTAAAAAAAAAATAAATCTGCTAATCTTTCCACTTGAGGCAGGATTTGTAGGGAAAAATTCTAGTGCTGTGGGCTAAGAGCATGTTTTCTTGCAGAGACTCCTCAAGTTATACTTCCATGATCATTAGATGCTGAGAAAGCACCTGACATGATGCTGCTTTACTATAAGGGCTGTGAGACAGAGGAACAGATTGCCCAGAGAAGTTGTAGACTTCTGATCCCTGCAAGTGGTCTAGTGAGAGGTGCCCCTGCCCATGGTAGGTGTACTGGTTTTAGGGCCATGCCTTTAAAATCTTTTAGGGCCATGCCTTTAAAATCTTTTAGGGCTGTGCCTCTAAAATCTTTTAGAGCTGTGCCTTCAAAATCTTTTAGGGCTATGCCTTCAAAATCTTTTAGAGCTATGCCTTTAAACCCTTTTAGGGCTATGCCTTTAAACCCTTTTAGGGCTATGCCTTTAAACCCTTTTAGGGCTATGCCTTTAAAATCTTTTAGGGCTATGCCTTTAAACTCTTTTAGGGCTATGCCTTTAAACCCTTTTAGGGCTATGCCTTTAAAATCTTTTAGGGCTATGCCTTCAAAATCTTTTAGAGCTATGCCTTCAAAATCTTTTAGGGCTATGCCTTTAAAATCTTTTAGGGCTATGCCTTTAAAATCTTTTAGGGCTATGCCTTCAAAATCTTTTAGGGCTATGCCTTCAAAATCTTTTAGGGCTATGCCTTTAAAATCTTTTAGGGCTATGACTTCAAAATCTTTTAGGGCTGTGCCTTTAAAATCTTTAGGGCTGTGCCTTTAAAATCTTTTAGGGCTATGCCTTCAAAATCTTTTAGGGCTATGCCTTCAAAATCTTTTAGAGCTATGCCTTTAAAATCACTATTGGGTGTAAAAAAAAAAAGGAAAATAATGATTATTCTAAACAATTCCATTAGATGGGTAGCACCCTTAAGATTTATTTCTCAAACCAAATTTCAGGCTGGTCTGTTCTGCAGGGTGATCTGCTTTTCTTCTTGCTTCTTTCACAGGGGAGGATTTTTAACACACCTCTGGTGGTCTTGACTGCTTGGGCTGGTATTAACCTTATCTGCTTCTCTCTTTCCTTTGGACAAGCTGGGGGGAGGCAGAGAGCCAGCTTTCCTGGCTTTGCCCAGGTAGGTTTTTGTGCTGTTTCTGTTAATTGTAAATACCTGTAAATATTGTGAATGGTGTATATTTTGTATATATTTGTTGCATTCCACTGAAGATTGTAGTGTCACTTGTAAATCCAGCCTCATTTGCTTCCAAACTGGGCCAGTTTGGTGAGGTTAATGGTGGAGGTCATTTCAACTCACCACAGTAGGGGAGTTGGAACTGTATGATCTTGAAGATCCCTTCCAACTCAACCCATGTCATGATTTTATGATCCTGTGAGAGAATGGCTCTTCTCCAACAATTCCAATGTCATTCCCCCTCTTTATGTGGATCAGGAAACTTTCTGCCTACCTATTTGAGGCTGTAGATTCCTCTGGTGTCATCTCCTTGTAACAAGAGTTAAAGAAGTGCTGTGTTTTCTCCTTTGTGGTTCTCCAGGATGAGAGGTTTTAATGGCTGTGAATTGGATTGCTGAGCAGAACAGTGATTTATGCACCTAGAAAGCTGAAAATAGGATTACAATTATTCATAGGTAGTATATAGATTTTTTTCTTTATGACTGATCCTAATAAGCCCTTTTTAGCATTTGACAGGCACAAGCATGTGCATTTTTACCAAGCAAATCAAATGGGGGAAAGTAATTTGATTACACTTGTTGGGAGGTAGTTGACTAATGGACATGTAAAGGACTGATATTGTAAATTGAACTAGCTGAGGTACAAGATGTAGGCAGCTAAATGGCAGCTCATGCTACTCCTACCTTCTCTGCCTTGGAGAAGACTGCAGAGACCACTGTGGAGCCTTTTCCTGCTCTCCAGGAAGAAAATTAGGCACCTGAAGGTCAGGTGTACCATGCCTCTCTTAGGCAGAAGTAATGCATCTGTATTTGCTTGCAGAACAGAGCATCACAGAATGGTAGGGGTTGAAAGAGACCTCTGGGGATCATCTAGTTCAGAACAGAGTCACCCAGAGCAGCTCACACAGGATAGCACCCAGGCAGGTTTGGAATGACTCCAGAGCCCATTCCTGTGCCCCACCATCCTTAAGTAAAGAAGTTCCTCTTCATATTTAGATGCAACTTTCACAGATTGATGAAATATCAGGTTGGAAGGGACCTTAAAGATCATCTAGTCCAACCTTTCAGGGTAAGAATATAGTTTAAATGAGCTGGCCCAGCAAACATGTCAAGCTGGGACTGGAAACTCTCTAACGTACAGGAATCCACCACCTCCCTTGGGAGTTTACTCCATTGTTTAATAGTTTAAATGGTAGAAAAAAGAAAAAAACCTGGCATCCAGTCTGAATCTCCCCAGTAGCAACTCCTGCCCATCACCCCTTGTCCTTACCATGGGACTCTGTTAAAAGAGAGTCTCCCTCCTCACAATAGTGTCCCTTTATGTACTTGTACATGGTTAGGAGGTCTCCACTAAGCCTTCTCTTCTCAAGACTGAACAAACCCAGTTCTCTCAGCCTTCCTTCATCTTCCTATGTTCAAGTTTGTGTCCACTACCTCACGTCTTGCCACTGGGCAGCACCTCCAAAAAGACCTCCTGACACACACCCTGTAAGCTTGAAAGTCTCTCCCAACCAAAACAATTGTATGATTTGAAACATTAGCTTGTAGCAGTGGTGGTGGATCCACCCTGCTGTTGGGCAGGGTGACAAGCTGGGCCCAGCTAGCAAACAGAGGAGAGCTAGCAGAGGGAGAGTAGAGATAGATTTGATTTGATTTTTAAAAGCTGTCTCTCTGCTCCTCGCAGGCACCCACGCAGCAGCAAAACGCCAGCAGGGACAAGCTGTATTTCTCTTTTATGGAAGATAGATCTTACTGTGGTCCCTGTTACCTAAGCTTCTCTGCACCTCCTAAATCTGTCACTTCACAGTCCCATCTTAAATTGATATTAGGGGGTGTAGGGATGTACCAAGGGGCTCAACAGCACAAACGAGTCTGCACGGGGGGTCTGGAGTCTGAGGAGTGGGGAATTGGGTCTTCATTTTCTTAATTTCCTGGCTATTTAAAAATGCTTTCCTCTGTGTTTTCATCCTTCTCCCATGATCAGATCAGCCTCTGCAAAAGCACAAAGCTTGCGCTTTCTTCCTACAGTCTGACTGCTGGGTTCTGCGCTTTGGCCACAGCAACCCCAGGCAGTGCTACAGACTGGGGCAGAGTGGCTGGAGAGCAGCCAGGCAGAAAGGGACCTGGGGGTACTGGTTGACAGCAGCTGAACATGAGCCAGCAGTGTGCCCAGGTGGCCAAGAGGGCCGATGGCATCCTGGTCTGCATCAGCAATAGTGTGGCCAGCAGGAGTAGGGAGGTCATCCTGCCCTGTGCTCAGCACTGCTGAGGCCACAGCTTGAGTGCTGTGTCCAGTTCTGGGGCCCTCAGTTTGAGAAAGATGTTGAGATGCTGGAGGGTGTCCAGAGAAGGGTAACAAGGCTGGGGGAAGGGGTCTGGGACACAGCCCTGTGAGGAGAGGCTGAGGGAGCTGGGGGTGTTTAGCCTGGAGGAGGCTCAGGGGAGACCTCATTGCTGTCTACAACTACCTGAAGGGAGGTTGTAGTCAGGTGGGGGTTGGTCTCTTCTCTCAGGCTACCAGCACCAGAACAAGAGGACAGAGTCTCAAGCTGTGCAGGGGGAAGTTTAGGCTTGATCTCACAAAGAAGTTCTTCCCAGACAGAGAGATTGCCCATGGGAATGGACTGCCCAGGGAAGTGCTGGGGTCAGCATCCCTGGAGGTGTTTAAGAAAAGCCTGGATGAGGCACTTAGTGCCATGGTCTGGTTGATTAGTTAGGGTTGGGTGATAGGTTGGACTTGATGATCTTGGAGGTCTCTTCCAACCTGGCTGATTCTGTGATTCTGTGTGATTCTGTTTTCCCTGAAAACTTCACATTTTGCCCATTAGCTTTATGATTTTTTGAGGTGTGTTTGCTCTAGAGAGGCGAGACTATTTGCTGCTTCTGTTGTGTACTTCATGACATGAAAGGGAATTGTTTTGCTCTGCCATTAATTTATCACATTTTTTTTTTACCCAGAAATACTCCAGTGTTTCACTAAAAATGAGTCAATTCATAAATAAGTTTGTAGCTCCTCTTGGAATAAAATGATAGTGCTTTTACACTACACACCAGTGTCCATGATTTGGTACTTTTTGGGATGTGATGTATCAGCAGGAGTAGGGAAGTGGTTGTGTCCCAACACTTAGGACCTTGAATACTGGGTTCAGTTCTGGTCCCTCACTCAAAGAAGGGCATTGAGGTGCTGGAGCAGGTCCAGACAAGGGAAACGAAGCTGGTGAAGGGTCTGGAGAACAGGGTTGAGGAGGAGCAGCTGAGGGACCTGGGGGTGTTTAATCTGGAGAAGAAGAGGTTGAGGGGAGACTTCATTGCTCTCTACAACTTCCTGATGAAAGGAAGTTGAAATAAGGTGGGGGTTGGTCTCTTAGCCACAGCATGAAGTGACAGGATGAGAGGAAATGGGTTTAAGTTGCACCAGGGGAGGTTTAGACTATGCATTAGGAAAGGTTGATTTACTTGAAAGAGTGGTCAGGCATTGGAGCAGGCTGCGCAGGTGCTAGAGTCACCATCCTTTGAGGTGTTCAAGAAACACGTGGCCATGGCACTTGGGGACATGGTTTAATGGCTGTGGTGGCCTTAGGCTGACAGTTGGACTCAGTGATGTTGTACATCTTCTCCAGCTGCAACTATTCTATGATTCAAGAGACCTTTTCCTCAGAAGGAACCATCTTTATGATGCTCTTTGTATAAAGAAACAGTGGAGGCACTAGTTATTGAAGGTGGCTTTTCTGCCCTGTCCCAAGGAGGACCACCAGCCCCAGCAGTGCAGGGACAAGGCTTTTGAAACACATCTCCAGCCAGTCTTGGCAGCACTCCTGTGCTCATTAGTGAAACAAAAGGTTCATTTCCAAAGGAGTTAATATCCTGTGTTACACACAGCTCTGCCTTCATAGTACAGCACTTTGTGAGTCTCTTGCTGAGTAAACCTGTGAGCATCCTGGTCTGTGAGCTTTGTAAGAGCTGTTTGTGGAGATAAGGCTTGTGACTACTGCATCAGCTTAGTCTAATGCATTTATTCTTCTGTTATGTGAACACATCTCCTTGCATATAGTTCCAGACATACAGAGCAGGAGTGGTAATAAACAGCTGTGTTGTATTGGCCCAAGTAAAAGTGCTGAGGAGATTGGGTAAAGAAAAAGGCAGATGCAGGAGATGGATGCAGTAGTGAAAGCTGAGGGGCCCTGAGCATCCATGCTCTGGCAGCACATGGCTTTATTGCTGGTGGCATTATTAGACTCTATTTGCCTGTAAAAGATGGTGTGCAGTGCTGAGCTGACAACCCTTTATATAAATACTTAAGAAAATATTTGAGGGCAAAAAAAGCACTTCAATCTCTAGAGTCCATAAGCCTGAAAGGAACTTGCCACAAGGCTTATTCTTCTCTAGGTGATTTTCTCTTCACTCCCTTAAAGGCAGAACTATTAACAAGACATCAGATGTTTATTGTTTTTCTGTCAGTGCTGGAGGAAAGGATCCTACACAATATGCTTATTAAGAGGGAGGCTTTTCTCATGCTGCTACTTTGGGGCTTTATTTCTTTGTTTGGGTTTTTTTTTGTTGCTGGTTTGTTTTGGGTTTTTTTTCATGCCGACTCTGTGGAGCATCTTGCTGCAGTTCCACGTCTGCTCTTCTCTTGTGTAATTGAATTATTAACCCACCATGGGGCCAGCAGAATGGCTTGTTTCTCTAACAGTACAGACCACATCCTGATTCCACTATGTACATTGAGAAGCACCATACTCAGCATGAGACCTCACAGAAGAATCTTAGACATCTCTACAGCTACCCAAAAGGAGGTTGGAGCAAGGTGGGGGATTGCTCTCTCCTGAGTAACAGGCAGTAGAATGAGAAGAAATGGCCTCAAGTTGCACCAGGGCAGGTTTAGGTTGAAGATTAGAAGAAAATTCTTCACTGAAAAGGTTCTCAAAATCTGAAATAGGCTCCCCAGGAAGCTGTTTGAATCCCTATCCCTGGAAGTGTTTAAAAGGCACAGAGATATGGTGCTGAGGGATGTGGTTTAGCACCAGACTTGCTAGAGTTACATAATGGTTGGACTTCATGGACTTGTAAAGGCCTTTTCCAATGAAAACAATTCTATGATTCTATCTACTTGCATCATCTGCTCCTGGAAATTAAATTGGTTGTCCCTCATAAATGGAACCACAGTACAGGCTGCAGAAAACCAGAAGCTGTACTGCAAGTCTGGATGAAGGTAAAAAATCCAGATGCAGGAGAATGCAAATGACCTTAAACAAACAAACAAACAAAAATGTGACAAGAGACTTTCTGAAGACCCCTACTCATCCTTGCATGGACTGTAGAACTGAATTCCTGTGCACTTCATAGAAAGTTTTTTTTTTCCCTGTTTCAAATCCCTGCTGCATATCTTTTGCAACCCAGAATTAAATTGTTCAGTTCCCCAAACTGAATCTTTCCATTCCCAGACTGAAATCTGTTGAAACTTTGTGTGTGCTCTAATAGAAGAAGATTCTCCATAGCAGACTTTCCTCTGCACAGTTTTTCTTTGGGCACAGTATTATATCCTGATTCTTTATATATTCTGGCTCTTCATTGTGCTCTGTCCTCCATTGTGTGGCGTTAGCAGGGGAAGACAATTTGCAGGCTAGTGTCTGCAGTCTTTTCTCCACCAATGAAGAAGAAATAATGCTGAAGCAAATAACAGATGTCAGATCATGTCACAGTGTTACTTTGAGATGAGAAATGCAGGGAGTTTACAAGTCATACAAGCTAAAGGCTAATTAAGCATGACTATTGCTAATCAAGTGTGTTTAGTAATAAAGCAATGAATGAGCTGAAGAAAATATGGAAATCAAAAGCACATTTTGTGCATTCTCTCAAAGCTCCTGAAGAACAGAAGTCTATCATTGACCTGATTTTGTTCTGTGTAACATATTTTTTAATGTGCTTATGTGCTGGCTTGCCCTTGATGGGCTGCAAAGTGCCCACTGAGTCATTTTCTCACTCCCCCTCCTCAACAGGACAAGAGGAGAAAAGCAGATGGAGAAAATCACAGATCATGATGAAGCCAGTTAAATGGAGAAAAGCAAAACCCTTGTGTGGAAGCCAAGGAAAACAAAGAAGTTTTACTCTCTACTTGATGTCCAGCCACCTGAAAAAGCTGCAGGTGATCAATTACTTACTGACATTAATGCACTGATGAAGAAAAGGCAGGATCCATATGTCATGATAACCCCCAAAGAGACAACATTTTAAGAATAAATAAAATATTATAAATTTCTCTTTCAACTTTCTCCAGTCTCTTAGTTTGTTTAAGTCTCTTCAGCTCAACCCTGTTCCTTGCCTGTGCTTGTCCCTGGCCTCAAACCTTGAATGCAGCAACACAGTGATCTTTTGCAAGGTCCCTGGAATGAACCTGCTCTGTTCTTTCATCCTGCAGGATTTAAAAGCTGTGGGAGGTGCACAAACACCTCCAGCATTTGACTGTGTAATATGATGTAATGAAGCACTTAATTTCATGCTGAAAACAGAGCAATGACAGGCCATAGGAAGAAGTGCCAATTAGCTCATGTCCACCAAGACCATCAAGTGGTGGCTTCCCACCAAGAAAGGGAGTGTGGCAGTTTGCACAGCATTAATGGATCATCCCCAGATTCTAGTCTCTGACTTAATGGCTTCAGTTATTGAAATGACAAGAGGTTAGTGTGCAATACCACTGCCCACATGAAAACACAGAGCAGGAAGATTCTCTAGCACTTGAAGAAGATGCTTAAAAACCAAGTACCTAAGAGCTTAATACAGGGCCATTGAAGATAACAGGGGATTTTGACTGAATCCCTTGAACTTTGGATCAAAAAGAGCGAGCTCCATGGGAGTTTTTGTCTGAGGGCAAATTATGTAATATCCAGTGGGGCACAAAGAAAGGGAGGAACTGCCTCACCTAAATCAGATGGCAGCACAGAGAATGAGGAAGAACATGTTTGACTTGTGTGTTGTTCCTAGGAAGGTTTGGTTTCCTTTTTGCTTCATTTTTCCACGATGGATTGTTATTGGATTCTCAAATAGCCACAACCATGACAGTAACTCAGGCATCCCTCCATCCTGCTCTAAGATCACTTCCAGAAGGTATGGTCCTGCTGTAGAGTTCATGGCTCCAACAAATCAGTTGTTTCCTCTACAAGGGAGTAACATTCCTCTCAAACTGCTGTGCTCTGGAGCTGGCCTCAGCACAAATCTTGTCCAAAACATGTTAGTATGCCCCTTGGAAAGGTAAAGATGAGGACAAGCCAGTATCTCCCTGAAGCACAAAACAGCAGAATCTTAGTGGGGGGTGTTTGTTTCATCTCCATTTGTTGTTCAGTTCAGCTTTATTTCATTCATGGTTTTTGATTTGTCTTCCTCTCCTAAACTATATTAAAAAAAAATAAAAAATCACTAAATCACTTTTAAAAGCCCCAAAGACAAAGTAATACAGAGTAGCAGCATGTAACATGAATAACAAACCTGTATTTTGACTTCATTTCTCATTTGGTGTGACTTAAGTGTTATAATTACTAATTTATAATGCAGAGGGATGGGTGGTGCACCACAGATGAGAAACTTCCAACCTAAATAGTCTAGACAGCTCAGGTATGAAAACTGCATACTAAATAGAAATCTGCAAGCACTTGAGCAAATAAAGTTCAGGAGCACTCTGGCTGTCACAAGAATGTCCTTTGCCTGGGTTGATGATCAACATGACTACCAGCTTCCCAAGGAGAGAGGAATCAAGGTTCCTGCATTCTGGAATGGACTGCTTTGAGCCCGGAAATTATTACAAAGCCCCTAAAATCATAGAGACAAAGAAAGTGGTTGAAAAATCTGCTCCTGGGGCACAAATCAGCCACAGGAGTTCAAATCAAGTGAGCAAGAGACAAAACCTTTTTCAAGACTCAGGGAGATGATGTGAGTTGAGTTCCCACACAAGCTGCAAGTCACTGCTGAACTCTACCTCTGCTCCAGACATGGAACATTTCATCTAGCAACACATAGATATTGCTAGAATTAAAAGGCAATAAAAGGCAACCCTGCTTTTATCAGGTGGGACTTATTACATGGACATTTCAGGAAAACAGTGGATTTTTTTCCCCCTGGCTTGACTGCATTACACAGTATCATAGCATATCAGAGGTTGGAAGGGTCCTCAGGACATCATCAGGTCCAACGCCATGGTTTTCCATGCAGTCCTTGGAAGCAAACCTGGCCTCTAAAGATCCAGGTAAAGCCTCCCTGTCTTCCTAAGCATCTGTATGTCAGGAAATAATATCTTTGGAGGCTTCCAAAGGGACATACTCCTCTCCTCTGACTCTAACTTCAGCATGAGTAACATCCAGAGTTAGGTAGGTTGTATCTTACTCCCAGTTTATTTGCTGTGATGGGAATACAAGGTTCTGTGTTATCCCAGCTGACACACTACTGAAAGACATTCAACCACTAGCAGGAGTTTGGTGGTAAGGATATAGCTGGATTTATCTGACAAAATATCTTGCACTGGGAAGTGTTGGTAAGTCACAAACACTGTCAACATCACCACCATTATTATTAATAGTAGGAGGAGTAGTCTCATTATTACTCTTATTAGTATTACTCTTAAGAGTATTATCATTAGACTTATTAGTATTAGTCTTATTAATATTAGTCTTAGTATAAGATAATAGTATAATATTAGTCTTAGTATAAGACTAATAAGAGTAATACTAGTATTACTAGTATTACTCTTATTAGTCTTATTAACATTAGTCTTATTAATATTAGTCTAAGACTAATAAGAGTAATACTAATATTACTAATAAGACTTATTAACATTAGTCTTATTAGTATTAGTCTTAGTCTAGTATTACTCTAAGACTAATAAGAGTAATACTAATATTATTATTATTACTCTTATTAGTATTACTCTTATTAGTCTTATTAGCATTAGTCTTATTAGCATTACTCTTATTAGCATTACTCTTATTAGTCTTATTAACATTAGTCTTATTGGCATTAGTCTTATTAACATTACTCTTACTAGTCTTATTAGTATTAGTCTTATTAGTATTGCTCTTATTAATGGCTGGTTTTGTTGTTGTTATTGTTCTCTATTCCATTCTAAGGAGACAGGGATTTTGTTTTTCATCTGAAAATGACTGTCCAGACGGTAAAAATTATTCTCTGTTGCAGTCTAATAAGAGTATTACTCTAATAAGACTAATACTAATAAGACTAATAAGAGTAATACTAATGTTAGTATTACTCTTATTAGTATTATTCTTATTAGTTGTATTAGCCTTATTAGTCTTAGCCTTATTAGTCTTAGTCTTATTAGTCTTAGTCTTATTAGTCTTAGTCTTATTAGTATTAGTCTTATTAATGGCTGGTTTTGTTGTTGTTATTGTTCCCTATTCCATTCTAAGGAGAAAGGGAATTTTTTCATCTGAAAATAACTTTTCAGAAGGTAAAAATGATTCTCTGTTGCAGTCTGGCTCTGCAGCTTGGAGAGGATAGCCGCAGAGGATATGGCTCTAAATATTTTCATTCCTTCCTGCCTAAGGAGGATATGTCCCAGATGTCCCCTTCAAGGGGGCCACAGCACCTGCTGTATAGTTGAGAACGTAGCTGTAAAGCTTTTATGTGCTAAGCAATTGTTTTAAGAGCTAAGCATTAAAGTGTTCTTAAACTCTTTTTTGATGCCTTTGGAGGGAATTCTGATCTGTGGAAGGAATTCTCAAATGGGGGAAAAAAAGAAAAAAAAAAACCAAACTACCCAGTGGCATTCCTGGAGTTTCATGATTGTGGAAGCTTTGCTCTACCTTAAAAATAATTACAGCATTTCATGTAACCTGCTGTATTTCTTCACCATTCAGCTTAGGTACAGACATGGAACGAGCAATTAAAGCAAGCTGAGAGGAAGAGCAACGTGGGCTCTGTGTGTGGGATGGTTTCCAGGTGGGATGGCTTTCATAAGTGCCTTAAAAAGCATTCTGCCACATGGCTCTTTAGAGGCCTCCCCACAGAAGCAGCTCAATTATTCATTCAGAGCAGAAACTGTTTTATTACATGTCTTGTAGCTCGAATGGGTAGACTGAAATGTGGGACACTCTGCTCTCAACAAGGTTCTGGTATTTGCATTTGTACTTGCACTTGTCCTGCAGAGCAGTAAAAGAGTTGCCAACACCAGCTGAGAGATAGGAATATCATTAGCACATATTTTGTTTTGTATCTTCAAGGTTAGTACAAATCACAAAACCTCTGCAGCTGAAAGACAGAAAAAGAGCATGGTTCTGGAGTTAAACTTCTTTTTCAAATCAGCCTGGGCAAATCTGAAGGTGCCACTCAATATTTGCCTTTGGCCCAGGGAAAGATCACTGCTGTATTGCATCATCATTGCATGAGGTGAGTGTTGGCTTCTTCCACCTGGCATCAAGCGATAGGACAAGAGGAAATGGCCTCAAGTTGCACCAGGGGAGGTTTAGGCTGGATGTCAGGAACAATTTATTTCCTGCAAGAGAGGTCAGGCGTTGGCACAGGCTGCCCAGGGCGGTGGTGGAGTCACCATCCCTGGAGGTGTTCAAGAAATGTGTGGCCATGGCACTTTTTCAACGGCCATGGTGGCCTTAGGTTGATGGTTGGACTCGATGATCTTCCAGGTCCTTTCCAACCAAAACAATCCTATGATTCTGTGATCCTACGCAGACACTTTGTTCTTATCCTTGAAAACTCCTCCTTCTGCCCCAAATATATGTTTTCTATTTTCAAACTGCCTAGCTGCAGAGGGCTGGAAGGAGAGGAGATGCAAATCTGAGATGCGGTGTGATCCACTCCTGGTCTTCCTCTGCCACCTGGGGTGAACTTGAGGACACAAACCCATGATAGCTACTTCTGGAAAGCATGGATCCCCCTCCATCTGCTCCCAGAGTTGTATCCAGCTTTTATTTAGCTAATCACCTGAGAGCTGTTAAATTTCAGAACTGCTCTAAGAAAATACATCCCCAAAAAAAGCGCTACCATTTTTCTGAGTGAAGAAAAATGAAGTTTTCTCTCTTCATATCTAGCAGACAGTTGTGCAAGCTCAAATTAATACTGTGCCATGGAGGCCCAAGGCTGGACTGGGAGCTCTGTGGTCCCACAGTCTGGCGCCGCATTAGCAGTGAATGATTTTGAAAGATTTTCCTTGAACTAACGTTGACTTAATTGTGTAACACATTATATATTACCATATGTACACATTACCAAGGCTCTTGATTATTTCCTAATTTGAATTTCTCCAGCAGTTCTCTAAAGGGCACTAATTCAGCATCACTGTAAAAATGAAAGTTACTTAACCACCAGGATGCTCGCCTGGAACCGTCGGAGCGAGCAGAACGTCTCCCCATCTATCCATAACTTTGTATTTCCCCAAAGTGAAGGAGGCCTGCTTAATTGTGGTCAGTGTTTACACAGTAAATGAGCAGGATTTCAAATTACTCTGCCCTGTTTTAAAATTGGATTCATTTCTGCCTCTTCATCAAGGGACTGCGTTCGGTCAAGCTCATTTCTCGGCTCTCCAGAGACAGCTCTAGCAGCAAACAAATCATTTCATCCAATACCTGAGCAACTTTGCCACTCCATGAGCTCCTACAGACAGGCTGACCCCTTCGTCTCCGAGGGAATAATGAAGCCTAGAGGTCCTGCCAGCATGCCAATGTGGCCCCAAGATGGGATAACATCTCAGAGAGTCATGTTCTTGTTGGAATGTTGGTGGACAACAGGTGTGGGTTGGCTGCTGCTTTATGCTCCATTTTATATCCCCAAGGAAAACACTATTCCAACTCTAAGAGAGCATAACCTTTATCATCTTACATGTTTAAGAGTTGATGAAAAAGAGGGAAGACGCAATCCTGCTTGGAGTTTCCATAAGAATGACTTCATGGCCTGCGTACTATCCCAAAGCTAAAGAACCCATGAGATTCAGGAAGCTTTGCCTGTTTAGCTCCACGATTCTAGTTTCTTCTCCAGTGTTTGTTGTCAAGATCAAAAGCTTCAGAAAATCTTCATGCTACCAAAAAAAAAAAAAAAAAAAAAAAAGAGAACAAGGAGAGTATAAGTATCAGTAAAAGATACTGAGCTCTGATCTTAGAAGGTGAAATCAGTGCTACCTGAAACTTGGAATTTGTAAATCTCCACATATTATTTTCCTACCTGATCCACCACAAATTGTCTTCCACTCACTGATCTGCTCTTGAGGAGATCAGCAGGATGCCAGTGTATGCATTTGTATTAGAAAAAAACAGGTCCCTTGTTCTGCACACCACCTCTTGGTGTCTTTTGTGTACCTGCTACACAAACTGGTAGTACATTCACACAGGCTCACCCCAGAGATGTTTGAACCTCCATGAATTTTTCAACGAGAGTAGCCTGAGGTTTTAATTTATAATCTAATCCAACCTCAGATGAAGTTCAGCTTCATGATTTCATGCCCAGCATGAGAGCCCTGCAGTCAGCATGCCCTCCACAATGCATTTAATGAATATGCTAATAGGTAAGGTAAGGAGAGGAAGATGGGAGACTTGAGGCTGAAACCTTGCTCAGAATTGAGGTACCCTCTGCACTGCTTCTGCTAACAACTTGCACACAACTTTCCTGTGATTTTTTTTTTCCATTCCAAGTTTGGATCAGTCGTCTTCCCATGAAAGAAGCTGCTGGAAAACAGCTCTATGGAGAAGGCTCTGGGAGTTCTGGTGGAAAATAAATTCCCCTTGAGCCAGAAATGTGCTCTTATGGCCAAGAAGGAAAATGGTCTCCTGGGTTGCCTTAAGAAGAGTGTGGCCAGCAGGCTGAGGGAGATTCTCCTCCCCTACTGTTTTGTCCTAGTGAGGCCACATCTGAAGTACTGTGTCCGGTTCTGGGATCCCCATTTCAAGAGAGACCAGAAAACTACTTGAGAGAGTTCAGTGAGGTTACAAAGATGCTGAGGGGAGCATCTCTGTGAGGAAGAAAGCTTGAGTGACCTGAGGCTGTTCAGCCTGGAGAAGAGCAGCCTGAGAGGGGATCTGATCAATGCTCAGCAAGAGCTAAAGGGTGGATGCAAACATCCTTGTATGTACGCTCACATTGGCATTTTTTGGTGCTTTATCTCTTTCTTCTCCTGTTTTCACACAGTTTCTGAGGTACTGTGTAGTGGAATGTCTTCCTGTAACTAAAACATACCAAGTCAGGGCTCTGTTACCCAGAAGTTAATTAAATCAGGAGGCTTAGAGTGGCTCACTTGCTTCTATACAAGTGGTTTTGAACCCTGTTGAGTATGAGTTTAAATACTACAGGCAAAACATGGGTGTTTGGTCTGTAGTACATTGACAGCCCTCAGTATCTGAAATTAGTTTATCCAAAGGATTCTGCACATGGGAGAGAAATTGCTCTGATCAAGCAAGGATGATCCTTGCCAAGCCAAGGATCAAAGAAAATGCTGAATCAAGGGCTGGATTTCATTCCACCCCTTCAGCAAAGGAAAGGGGACACTGCAGGGAGCTGTTAGATATTCTGTGAGGAATCTACAAGTAATTTTAGATATTCCCTGCCTTTTACACAGTCTAAGTCCCTTGAAATAATACAAAACCCCTGTGTGTTTGACTTATTTTTTTTTCCTTCACATCACATGTTTGCCTTTCAGAAACAAAGCAAAGGCTTTGGCTGATCAGACTGTTGACTTCAGGTTCCTCTGCCTCCTTCTCCACATGAAATTTAAACACATCACAAAGCATTTTATTTTTTTCTGCTTTTTTTTTCCCAGATTGCTGCTCTTTCAGAGAGGAAGCTGGAGAACAACCCAAATGTACATGAATTGGATTTCTTTGATCCTTTCCTGAGCAAACTTTTCTCCCTTTCCTTTAAATATGTCAAGCAATAGCTGCTTCTTAAAAGGTTGTAATGTGTATTTGAGATCAACTTCAAGTGTCAGCTAAGAGGGAAAAACTAAAGATCTGCTCTCTGATAATATTGAAGTTACCTAGAGATACCTCAAAGACTTTTGAACTGAGGGTGACAGAAAGCTCACCTCCAAGACCCTGAGCTGGACAGCTGCTGGGCAAAACATTTGGTCTGTGGAGATCAGAGCTTCTGGTTGATATAATACACAACAAAAAATAACCCTGTAACATTTATGCCTCAAAAATACAATTTCCAGGTCTCAAGTTGTCCGAACCTCCCTGTTAGCCTAATCTGCATGAAATTTAGGCTGTTGACAGATCTAGCTGGATCAATTTCATTTTCTAACTCATTGCACCTTGTTGTGCACTTTGCATTGCCGTCATTCCCTCCCCAGAAACTGTTACACTTTGGTGTCAGATGAGACAGGGATTGAGCTCCATCCACAAAGAAGCTGGAGAGAGAACCAGGAGAGAAAAACACACAGTTCTGTCACTTCTGGGAGGAGGACAACCACATAACAGAGGAGAAGTGGGTATTAAACCTCTCTTAGCCCACCCCCAAACGTGGCACCCATAGGATGAAGCAATCAGCAGCTCTTGGTTGCAGTTTGCAGGTGCTGTAGTCTCACAGGATTCATGCAGACTGCCTGATGTATAATCCAGCCCTTGAGTCAATTTAAGGCTACACTTCAATTTGGCCCAAGGCCAGGTGCCATCATCAGCACAGCATTTGTGGGGTCTTGCATCCATCACTGCTGGTGGAGGAGCTCCAGCTGCGCTGGATGAGAGCACTTGAGCTAGGTGAGAGGGCAGAAACTGCAACAAGCATTAGTCTCTCTTCACCCTGAGAAGAGTTTGTCTCATATCAGCTCCCTGCAGCTGCTCTGACACAGGTTAAGCTTTTTGACATCCTACAAGGACCAGAAGAGGAAAGCTGTGTGACATCCACACCAGGCACAAGCCCTTGAGAAGAAAACACTTTGGTGCTCTGGTCCTGTAGCACCAGCTTTAGAGGCCTGAAGTGTTTTGCCTTTGTGAAAAACTACAAGTGCTGGGAGTGAGGTTTTGCCTTACAGATCTAGAAAGCATCCTCCTCTTCATCCCCAAGTTCAGACATGGTCTCTTGGCAAATGCAGCAGCCCACAGCCCCATGCATCACACGTGGACAATCTCTCAGATGCTGTCTAACACTTGAAGGATGCAGTTAAAAACTTTTTAGGCTGAATGAGTTTATAATGAGCTGGCCTGAAACCAAGATAAGGAGAATGGAAGATCTTTAATACTAAAGGATGGAATGACCTGCAAGGTTAAAATAATCAGAAACAAGAGACAGTAATTATGAGCAGTATCTAAAGACAGGCAAATTCTCTCAACCTTTGCAGCTAATGCCTTGTTCTGCCTTCTTTACATAAACCACAGACAGGTCTGGGCAAAGATCAAACCATTGAGGTGTCCCCTAGGTGACCTGTGGTGATTTTAATACTAAAACACACACCTCTAGGAGAAGAATTCAAATGTAAATGTGGGAACATCTTAGTGTAATGAATTAGGTAACAACGTAATGAGTTAGGTAATTGATGGAACATCCAGACAAAGGTTCAGGTGATGTAAAATCATCTAAGCAATTAGATAGAGTTTCTTTGTCATTTGGACTTTCTCTAAACTGCTGCTCTTTGAGCTGGCAGGCCCTGGATTTGTGATTTATCACCTAGCACCCAACTCTACAGAGCTAAAATAAATATCTTGACTCTGCCTGTCTACTGGCTCTGCATATGGGGTGAAAAGGACCCTTTTTGGGGACTGCACACTGACAGAGCAAATTTGTTGATATAAATTATTGACTAGAGTGGGGATTTTCATCACTTTCAGTGCATTCAAACCATTGAGTCTTTTCCCTACTTCACGCCTGGGAAAGACCAACTAGACAGGTCTGTATCCTGTTTAGTATGGGGAAGAAGAGACTGAGGGGAGATCCTGCTCTCTCTCTCCAGTTCTCTGAAAATAGGTTGAAGTGGGTAGGATTTGGTCTTTTCTCCCAAGTAACAAGCTATAGGGTGAGATGAAATGGCCTCAAGTTGTGCTGGGGAAGGTTTAGTTTGGGTATTAAGAAAAAATCTTTAGCTAGAAGTGTGGTCAGGCATTGGAACAGGCTGCCCAGGGAAGTGGTGGAGTCACCATCCCTGGAGAAGTTCAAGAAATGTGCAGACATGGGACTTGAAGGTCTGTTTTAATGGCCATGGTGGGCTAAGTTGACAGTTAGACTTGATGATCTTAGAGCTCTTTTCCAACTGAAATCATCTGATGATTCTGTGACTTGTTGCCTTTTAAGCTGGTCCAAGAAATAGACAAGGAACTTCTGATTCTCCCCATCTACTCAGCTCTGCTGAGACCCCACCTGGAGTACTGCATCCAGGTCTGGAGCCTCTATTACAAGAGGGATCTGGACATGCTGGAAGGTGTCCAGAGAAGGGCCACCAGGATGAGCAGAGGGCTGGAGCACCTCTCCTATGAGGACAGACTGAAAGAGTTGGGGCTGTTCAGTCTGGAGAAAAGAACGCTCCGAGGTGACCTTCTTGTGGCCTTCCAGTATCTGAAGGGGGCTCCAAGAAAGCTGGGGAGGGACTTTATAGGCTATCAGGGAGTGACAGGACTGGGGGGAATGGAATAAAGCTGGAAGTGGGGAGATTCAGGCTGGAAGTGAGGAAGAAGTTCTTCCCCATGAGAGTGGTGAGAGCCTGGAATGGGTTGTCCAGGGAGGTGGTTGAGGCCCCATCCCTGGAGGTGTTTAAGGCCAGGCTGGATGAGGCTCTGGCCAGCCTGACCTAGTGTGGGGTTGGAACTGGATGATCCTTGTGGTCCCTTCCAACCCTGACTGATTCTGTGATGCACCACATAGTTCAAGCCTTTTTCAATGTCCACTTAATACCCTTGAAAGCTTAATACCCTTCAAAGCAGTGTGTAGACGTGGCACTTGTGGACATGCTTTGGGGGGCATGGTAGTGTTGGGTTGATGGCTGGACTTGATGACCTTGGAGGTCTTTTCCAACCTGAGTGATTCCATGGTTCTATTCTTATAGCTGTGTTGTGTGGGCATCATGAAGATCTTAATGACAGTGCTTGAGAGCAGGAGGCAGACATAAGCCCTGACTGCTCTGCACCCACTGGCACAATTTGCTGAACTAAATTACTGCTGGAACTGTGAGGCAGGAGAAGCTCAGGCAAGAGTGCAGGCACTGAGCTAACCTCACTGCTCACTTTTGGAAGACAAGTAGCTACCTAATAAAAATCAGACCTGCATGGTCAAAATGAGCTGGTGGATGACTAATGGGATGGATCAAGGTTCTGTTTCTCATGTGTGCTTACACAGGTAGAAATGAGGACTTGGGCTCAATTTGCATGCAAGAAAAAGGAAGGCAGCACCTGCCAGAAGGGTCAGGTAACACATACAGCATCTTAAGCCTCTCCAGAGGTGGAGGGTGGGATTTTAGCATGGCTTTAATAAGTTTATCTCATTCCTTCTTTACCATTTGCATTCATTGGTGATTATGGCAGATGAATTTATTTGAGTCACTGGAGTAGGCTTAGTCCAGGATTTCAACTAAAACACACTTTGGAAACTAAATACAATATTTAGCTTCATTTTCTTTCCACTTTTGCTGAATGCAACTCTTTCTGAATGTATAAAATTGCAGAATCATAGAATCAGTCAGGGTTGGAAGGGACCACAAGGATCAGCCAGTTCCAACCCCCCTGCCATGGGCAGGGACACCTCACACTGGATCAGGCTGGCCAGAGCCTCATCCAGCCTGGCCTTAAACACCTCCAGGGATGGAGCCTCAACCACCTCCCTGGACAACCCATTCCAGGCTCTCACCACTCTCATGGGGAAGAACTTCTTCCTCACATCCAGCCTGAATCTCCCCACTTCCAGCTTTATTCCATTCCCCCCAGTCCTATCACTCCCTGATAGCCTAAAAAGTCCCTCCCCAGCTTTCTTGGAGCCCCCTTCAGATACTGGAAGGCCACAAGAAGGTCACCTCAGAGCCTTCTCTTCTCCAGACTGAACAGCCCCAACTCTTTCAGTCTGTCCTCATAGGAGAGGTGCTCCAGCCCTCTGTTCATCCTGGTGGCCCTTCTCTGGACACCTTCCAGCATGTCCAGATCCCTCTTGTAACAGAGGCTCCAGAACTGGATGCAGTACTCCAGGTGGGGTCTCACCAGAGCTGAGCAGAGGGGGAGAATCACCTCCCTTGACCTGCTGGCCACACTTCTCTTGCTGCAGCCCAGGCTCTGGTTGGCTTTCTGTGCTGCAAGTGCACACTGACAGCTCCTGTTGAGCTTCTCCTCCCCCAGCACCCCCAAGTCCCTCTCCTCAGGGCTGCTCTCCAGCCAGTCCCTGCCCAGCCTGGATTTGTGCTTGGGATTGCCTCGACCCAGCTGCAGGACCCTTGCTCAGGCAAGAAGGGTTTGATAACAGAAGGGATAATCAAGTCTGCCTTGGACTTTTTTACAATCTTTCCCTCTCCTCCTTTTTATGACATAACAGAAGGCTCAGGAATTTATCAGGTAACAGCAATCTTCCAAACTCAACTTTTCCATTCTCCTAAGAAAGATCACAACTGCCCTTGACAATGCCAATATCCCACCCAGCACCATTAAAAAAAAAAAAATTAAAATATTTTTAATTTGCAACTCCAGAGGCAAAAAAAAGGTGGTTGTAATCACACCCAAAGTTCTCTTTTCACCTTATTTTACAGCCACTAGCAGCCATTCTATCACAGAGAGATGTTTTTACTGTTACTCTAGGCTCCAACCCCAGTTTTTTTACAACTACTTATTCCAAAGAACAACTACAAAGACATAAAAGGGAAGATTCTGGCTTATTTAATAAGATATTTCATTTTTCCATATAACAAGCAGCAATTCTCATTGAGGCCATAAAGTGGACAAGAAGAAAACAAGCAAAGGGAATTCTTTACCACTCTGTTATTTATTACTTTGTCCCAGAGAGGATCTTCTTGGTGAGGGAGGAGAAACCCTGACACTTTATCACTCTGTGTGCCAATGCAGATATGGAAATTAAGCCATCTCCCAGCAGATGAATATAGCTCTAATAAGGATACTGCTGGAATTGTCTTGGAGAAGCCTCAGGAGGCAAAAGACTGCAGGATTAACCACTTTGTTATTAAGGTTTTCTCTCTCCAAATGGATGCTGAGATTGTGACTGTAAGAGTGAGTGTTTAGTGCAGGTTAATTTGGTGTCCCAGGCTGAATAAATGTGGTTGAAGCCATGAAAATGTACTAACTCTCATCTGCAAAAAAATAAAACAGTTTATTACTGGCCTCTCCCCAGTGTGGGGTAATTAATTAGCTTTGAAGGAGACACCCAGGATCCTGTTACAATGAGCAGAGGATTTCCAAACAACTCCAAATGAGTTGGGGACAAACCTTGGAAGGATCTCTGGCAGATTTCTTGTGACAGAAATCATAGCTCCACATACACAGAATCATAGGGTGGGAAAGAAACCAGACCAGCTGCAATGGAAAGAACAATCCCATGGAATACAGACAAAGAGGAACAAACCAAGAGCCAACCCAAACCCTTATGGCAATAATGGCACTGTTGGCATCACTGATGCTGGGGGTAGGCACTGGGCAAATCCTGAATTGGATTCAGCAGCAGCTGAGAACTAGATTCAGGAGCTGGATTCTGAAACCAGAATCAAGAGCACACAGATCAGGATGGAAGGCATAAGGGACAGAGCTCTCCTCAGACTCTGGTCAGGAAAAAAGAGGCTTGACCCTGGGGATCCCTCAGCTTGCTCCTGAGGATGCCCTTCATGGGCTGCAATCCCTTGCTGGGCAGCTAAGGCTCACCTGTCCTGTGTGCTTCTCCCTGAAGATGCCACCTCTGCCTTCCTGCCCCCCAAGGTGTGGCACAAGCTGTGGCAGTGTCCTTGGCATGTGCAGGAGGAAGTCTCAGGCAGAGGCTTTCTGCAGCCCAGCCCTTGGCAGGAACTCTGCCATCAGCTTCTTCCTGCTAGAAGCAGCCCCTGGCTGTGCAAACCCGCCCTGAACTTCAACAAGGACCTCCCTGAGCAGAGAACTGAGACCTCACAGCACTGACCAGAATTAATTCTGTTCTAGCTCAGACCAGGGCAGATGCACACTGGAAATATTGTAAGTGTCTAGGTGTGGTCTATTTTACATTGGAAAAAAAATAAAAATAAAAATTAATCCTTTTTTGATTTCTGGAGAGAAGGAAACAGCACAGGTTAGGATCATGAGGATGCCTCAAGTTTTCTCTGCAGTTCATTAAAATCCTAGGAACCCTTAAAGAACCTGACAATATAAAGCCAATGCACCCCAGATCAGCTTCTTTCATGTCCACGCTCCCCCATCCCTGCTTTGCATTTTCTAATCAAGTATTTAAAGGATTCTCAAACACCCAAGCAGAAGCTGTAGCTGCAAGCTGGTCCAACAGCCAGCAGCTCTCATTGGGCCCTTCCCCAGCCCTCCTCTGGTTTCCAAATTTGGAGCAGACTAAGAGCTTTGAATACTCCCTGGCTAGTTTGCAGCACTTGAAGGCTGTGCTCATAAATGATTCATGCACTACAACTAGACAAGTGAGGTTTTACAAGAAGGAGAACAAAAACTATAACCCCTCAAACTATCCCCCAGTCTAGCTTAGGGAAGTTACTGTTTGTGTTCTGCCAGCCCCTCTCCTCTGGTGCTGTGGTGCAGGGGGTTGCTACCTGGGGGGCACACACAGAGCTGGCCTTGTCAACCTCTAAAACAACAAAAAAAAAGGATTTATATAACCACAGCAGGAGTCATCTCCCAGCTCTGGGCCCATATGTGCCTCCTGCATGTTTCCAGCATTCCCCTGATGCTCAGGAGCAGTTGGATGATCTGAATTTCTGGCTCCAGGAGCAAGTGGTCTGGCCAAGGATGCAATTAACCAGCTCCCATGATGGGCAGCAGGCTGCCCACTCCTGCCCAGCCCCATCAGACAGCAACTAGCTGCTGGAGGCTGCTGGCCTTGGAACCATTCATAAAATGCCACAGGACTCCAAAATTTGTAATGTGGATATTCATAGGATCACAGAACCATTTTGGTTGGAAGAGACCTTTAAGATCATCAAGTCCAGCTGTTAACCCAGCACTGCCAGGTCACCACTAAACCACATCCCTCAGCACCACATCTACACAGCTTTGAAACCCCTCCAGGGATGGGGACTCCACCACTACCCTGGGCAGCTTCTTCTAGCATTTTGACCACACTCAATTTTCATTCATTCAGTTGAGAGGGTCAGGAGGTGGCTGGGTGTTTCTTGTCACCAAGGACCTGGTGAGAGATTAGGAGCACCATTGGCTGGGAAGCTGGAAAGAAGAAATCAGTGAAACTTGATTTTTTGTGAGGGGCTTCGTTTACCTGTCCAGGCTCTTACATCCATTTACATCCAGGCTCTTACAAGGATCAAAACTGACCAAAAGCCTTCATTAATATGCCATGAGATGAGTGCTAAATTAAGTGCTTTGGGATATTGTCTGAAGCTAATCACATAATGTAGCAGCCATTTAAAGAGCAGTAATCTTTGGAAAGGGAGATCCAGACCCTTCCAAGGCTTCTGCAGGCAGAGGTGGCAGTGAGGTCAGGGTTAGTTAGCAGCTTGCCGCCTGCTGGCTGCTGCATCACTGAGCCTCACTCTGTGTAAAACATAATTTGTGGGAATGATGCCTTTGGTGCTACCATAAAGGGAAGGACTTTCATCTCTCATTGTCTTTGCTACTAAAATTCATGGTTTCTTATTTAGATGGAGGAATTCTGTGCCCCACATTTACACTTTTCCTTGACATCAACTATTCTTTACATGTACAGGATCATAGAATAGAACCTAAATGCACTGGGGTTGAAGGGACCTCAGCAGGTCTAGTCCAACTCTGCTGAAATCAGCAGGGACATCCTCAACTAGATCAGGTTGCTCAAAGCCCCATCAAGCCTCACGTTGAATGTGTCCAGGGAGATGACCTCCATCACCTCCCTGGGAAACCTATTCCAGTGTTCCATAAAGAACTTCTTACTTATGTCCAGTCTAAGTCTACCCTTCTCCAGTTTAAAACCATTGCCTCTTGTCCTAATGCTACAAGCCTTTGTAAACACTCCCAAATCACTTCTCTGTGTGTTCTCCTTCTTTCCACCCTCTCCTGTATTTGGAATACTGCTGTTTTATTTCAAGATCCTGACTAGGAATGGGTCAGTGTCATGCTGCATGCTGTGCAAACAGAGATAAAGAGAATCACCTGCTTTGGAGAGATAAAATCCCCACCCAGGCAGGATTTGTGCTTTCCAGGTGAGAATCTTCCTTGCAGATCTGCCTAGCCATGGAGAGGTAAAGGCAGAAGCAGTGGAGCTGCATGAAGTTACTAGATGGAAACCTGACCACTGGAGGCTTGGGTGGGGACAAACAGCCAAAGTTTTGTGTCATCATCATCTTGTTCCATGCTTTGTTTGCAGGTGGGAGAATATCTGAACTTCTGCTTACCATGAGGTGGGGAAGCAGCACAAGAACCTGTGGGAGAGGATAGCAGTGATCCCATCACCACCACATGCTGTGAAGCTGCTGGCTCACCTTGCTGGAATTTCCCACATGAAATAGGTTGAAGGTTTATTTTTCAGTTGCAGCAGAAGTTGTGTCCACCAGCCTGACCCTAGTTAGGGTCCAGCAGGTTATTGCCATTGGCTCTGTCAGGGCTTTGTGTCACAAAGCAAAGGCAGAGGGCTGCAATGTAGGAACAGTGTGGGCATTGTAGCTTTACACCTTATATGAGTACTAAATAAAGTTAACAAAAATTATAATTATTATTAATAATAATAAGTAAAGGTATTGCAACTAAAAAATCCTGTAAAATACTAAATAAAGAATAAATAAAGTTTAAAAAAAGTAAACAAAGTGTGAGTTTCAGAAGGAGCCAGAACAGAAAGTCAGGGACTGAACAATCCCTGTGGGGTGCGGCAGGATTAAGCAGAGAGTGACAACAACAACAAAAAAAAAAAATATCAATTTTTCTCAGCTCTTGGAAGAAAATGTGTGTACCACACAATAGAATTTTTTACTAGGAGCAACAAGTTATAGCAAAGGTTATAAGGGAAAAAAAAACCTTGCACTCTGTTACAAGCTCACAAAGATTGTCTTTATATGCAGTGCCTGTGGCAGGGGGGGTTGGATCTTTAAAGGTCCTTCCAGCCCAAACCATTCTGTGATTCTATATCATAAACCTGACCACAGCTTTTGCAGGGATTAGAGCTTCAGCTGATTGTATCTGAAGCATGCAGATTGCTCTCTGCAAGGTCAGGCTCTCCAGAGCTGCTTTTTTAATGAGCAGCCACTGCAAATGGTCGTTAACAAGTTTGATGAGGAATCAACCCTTCACTTTGCAGCTCCTTCATTCAGGGCAGAGAGAGGTGGAGGGGTGGCTCCTGCCTGCCTGGTCCTCACAGGTGACTGAATCCCATCCATCTGCAGGCAATTGTGTTGGCAATCACCAAAAAAAAAAAAAAAAAAAAAAAAAGCTCTAATTCTTCTATTTAATTGCTCACAGCCTGGTGGGGGAAAAGAAAAAACTGTTACCAATTTAAGACTCGATTACAGGAGCACTGGATGTCCTTACACAAGCCCCATCAAGCAGTTTGTTCTCTAATCCAGCCCCATCTTTAATGTTCAGTAATAATAAAATCCTGGGAAATAAAACCTTTGCCTTCATTATTGCCTTTCTTTTTAGGTATTGATTAAAGCTGCTGCAGGCATTAATTAATGCCATTGAGGTAGAGTAAATACTCTCTGCTTTGATACTCCCACAATTAAGGGAGAGGACTGGTCCAGAGCTGCTTTAAGCTACCAACACTTTTTATTGCACTTAGTCAAGTATTCAGATGCATAACTCAGTGTTTATTTCATGCATTAAAATACAATACATATGTGAGTGTATGCTGCATAAATGCATGTGTGGGGCACCATCTACATGCCAACAGCAACCTTTAAGGAGATCACCCAGCTGGAGTCAGGGCACTTTAAGAACTGCTTGTAGGTTTGTTTTTTTTTTTTTTTCCCTCTCTGCCCCCTCTTGTGCTCATTTAAGAGACAGGCCCTGACCTCACTCTTCTTCTAGAAACTTCTTTGTTTCTATGTTTGTGGTTCCTTTTTCCTCTTCTCTCCCCCCACCCCAAAAAACACATCCCAGTGCTTGAGTCAGGCTGTGGATGGTGGAGAACCTTGCTGAAAGAAAAACTGCACAAGGGGCAGCATCGTGGGAGTTTAGGAGCAACCTAAACTGTCACAAGAGATCTAGAGAAGGCTGAGGTGCTGAGTGACTGCTTTGCCTCAGTGTTCCCTGGCAGCAGACCCTTCTGAAGGCCTTGCTAAGGAATACAGGAAATGAAGGAGAGGTGATTGGTGTTAACCAGCATGCCTTCACCACGGCAAATCCTGACAAAGGAACTTTCCATGACAGAGTTACAGCATCAGTGGATAAGGTAAGAGCAACTGAGGTCATCTATCTAGACTTGTGTAAAGCAGTTGATACTGGTCACCAAATTGGAAAAGCAGGGACTTGATACAATCACAGAATAGTAGAGCTTAGAAGGGAGATCATCTAGTTAAAGAAAAACAAACCAAATCTCTGCCAGGGTTCACATAGAGCAGGTTGCAGGAGCTGGTGTCCAGGACAGGTTTGGAATGACTTCAGAGATGGAGACTCCACTACCTCTCTGGGACAGCCTGTTCCAGGTACTTCTGCTGCTTGGATTTCCTCAGCTAATGGGGCTGGAGTTTTATCTGAAGTGAAACAGCTCTAAGGAACATTTGCTGTTCTGAAGGCTGTAATTTCTTTCTCAGGTTAAATGGATTTGACCTTTATTTGGCTGAAGGCTTTACAAAATGTGTTTTTTATCTCAAGCTGGCTAACTCAAAACAGTCATTGCAATCTAAAATCCTAATGGAGTGAGATATGCATGACTTTTGTTTTCATGTATGTGATTAAATCAGTAATGCAACTGCCCCTCATCTCATCTGCTCAGCCACACAGAGGTTAAAAACAATCTCTGTTTTGGTTCACCCAATTTCCATATTAAAATCTACTTAGAGACACTGTGAGGCTTCTCGGGAAGCTTGGGTTACACTCCTGCTGCAGATCTCATTTATTTATGTATACATCTGTTGTAGAACCAAGGCTGTAAATTGTTGTGTTGCTTTCTGCTTGTTGAGCACAGGCTTCATTTCATCCTAGACACGGTGATAGGGACGAGGCTGATTCAGTGTGAGCCTTTCAGGACGGAAGGTGCTTTACAGCCAAAGCCACCTACACTCTGTCTCACCACAAAGTTAAATGCTCTGAGAAAGGCACCATAAATCTGCTTCATCACCAAGTGCATTCCACTTTTGACAATTAAGTGTTTAGCTGGAGAAGATGAGACTAGACAGAAGGAAGTGTGATCTTTTTTTTTTCCCCCCCTTGGTCTATTTAATTGCTTACTATGAATTCTTTGATTTAAGTTGTGCAGTGTTGATGATTTGCATGGTGTGGCTTGGGTGCAGAGCTTGTTTGCAGAGGGATGCTTTAAAAGTTTTTAGTAGAGGAAAAAAAAATTGTTGGTGTTGGCATTAAGAGAACTGCTGAATCAGGGATAAGTTTGGCTTTGTGTTCCCTGCTATCCTTTCAGGAGCAGCTGCTGCTCATACCCAGTACCTTCCTGTCTTAGGTGCCAATTAATGTTAAGGCAATCAATGAAGTCCTCTTTAATTCATTAGCTAGGAAAGAATTAAGGCACTTCTCTTAAGAGGACCAGCTGAGAGAGTTAGGGCTGTTCAGCCTGGAGAAAAGAAGGATCTCGGGAGACCTTATAGCTTCATTTCAATATCTGAAAGGGACCTACAAAAAGCTGGGGAAGGACTAGTTGGAAGGGTTTGTGGTGATAGGATGAGGGGCAATGGTTTGAACCTGGAGATTTAAAACCAGGGGGATTTAGGTTGAACATCAGGAGGAAGCTCTTCACAATGAGAGTGGTGAAATACTGGAACAGGTTGCCCAGAGATGGTTGAGGCCCTATCCCTGGAGACAAGTTAAACTTGATGGGGTCCTGAGCAATCTGATCTAGCTGGAGGTGTCCCTCCTCACTGCAAGAGGGCTGGACAAGAAGACCTTTGAGGGTCCCTTCCCACTCAATGTGTTCTGTGAACATCTCAGTGGTTATCAGTAGGTGAATGGCTTCACAAGATTCAGCTGTGGTAGTTTCTTGCCTGCTGTGCAGAAGCTCAGTGCTGTAAGGAGGGGGGCAAAGCTTTCTTGTCCTCACCAGAAGCCCAAAGTATGGCTCCTTTGGTGGCATATGTCCACAAACTTGCAAAACCCCTTCCATGAAGCAAGGCTGCTAGCAGTGCTCACTCAATTTTTAGATGTATCTTTAGGTGCTTGCTGAACAAATCCTGCTTTAAAAAAATATATATATATTTTAGCAAATTAAAAGGTCATCCTTCTGTAAGCCCATTACCCTGCTCTGTCACTTTCCAGATTAATCATTGCATAACCAGGAGGGGCTGGCAAGGTTTGTTTTGTAGCTCCCTGGTTGCCTCAGGTGACCTCTGCTCTGCAGGGTGAGTCAAACCTGAAGAGCTAAGCAGGGCAATGACTCACCCTATTAATCTAAAGTCAATAACCCCCCTTTTTAATCTGGGTAAAAGGAAATCTGCACCTTCTTCCTTGCTGGAATGTCACTGCTGTAATTCTAAAGCAAAATATTTTTTGCCGAAACCTGAAATTGAAAGTTTTGGGACAGTTCATCACATATCTTTAACTTCCAGCTTTTGCATTTGCAACTAATTAAGTGTTTTGACTGGAATTAATTGAGATGGTGCAGACTTTAATACACCCAGAACTACAGACATCTGTCTAATTCTCTCCTAATGTGAGCAAATGTTGCAGTATTTAATCAGTATTTAATCTCTTTATTTAGAAAGGTAACCAAGGAAGAAGCATTCTGGCAGCCTAAAGCCTCTTGTTGGAGGGGATAGCTAAATCTGAGCCCCAGGGATGTCCCTTGCAGTTACTCTTGATTGCAAAGAGTGATGATTAGGAGTTAAGAAAGATGGGCTCATGGCATCACAGAACCATGGAATAGTGGGGACTATAAGGGACCTCTGGGGATCAAGTCCAACCCTTGTGCTAAAGCAGGAGCACACACAGCAGGTTGCACAGGAACATAGACAGGTAGGTTTTGCAAGTCTCCAGTTATGGAGATTCCTCTCTGGGCAGTCTGCTCCAGGCCTCCAGCACACTCACAGCAAAGAAGTTTCTCCTCCTGTTCAGATGGAACCTTCTGGGTTCCACTTTGAGCCTGTTGTCCCCTGTCCTGTCACAGGGCATCAGTGAGAATAGTCTGGACCCATTCTCTTGCCCCCCACCCTTTAGCTCTTGCTGAGCACTGTGAAAATCCCCTCAGGGGCTGTTCTTCTCCAGGATTCCAGCTTTTCCTTCTCACAGAGATGCTCCAGGCCCCTCAGCATCTTTCTAGCCTTTGATGGACTCCCTCCAGTAGTTCTTATCCCTGGGGAGTCCATAAATGGACACAATACTCCAAGTGAAGTCTCACCAGGACAGAGTAAAGGGGGAGGAGGACCTCTCTGGACCTGCTGGCCACACTCTTCTTAGTGGACACCCAGGATATATGCTTTGCTGGAAGCAAGCAGAGAACCAGTGGCTTTCAGCACTCCAAATTAAACCCCCAGGCATCAGATGATAGACTGTTTTAAGGGATTCTCATCTGAAGCACAGTACTAGAGCTGCAGTACTACAGAGAAACCAAAAGTCCAAACCTTGTCCTCAAAGACATTCAATAAATGGTGTTACATAGTTCCCTTTGTGATCTCTCTTTATAAGTACCAGAAATAATTAAAATTGCCTCCTACTTGCATTTTCCTCTGACTCAGCTGCTACGAAACACAGCTGCAAATATGAGAAGGGGAATAAAATTTAACCTTTTAATCTCTAGCCAAATTAAGGTCAGGTCTCCAGCTCAGCTTAGGAGGCACTTCTGTTTGCAAGCCATAAGAAAAGGCAGGAAGGGAGCATACAAACTCCTGTCCACTGGAAATAGGTGGTCCCAGTGGGATTTTTATTTAAGATATACTCCTTTGATGAGCTGGAAATGCCTGTGGAATATTGCAAATGAGTCCAGGCTTTCCTTGTGCCTTGTTCTGCCTTTGTGGGGGAAGGTTTACAGCCAGCATATCCACTTTCATTAGCAGAAGGTGTCATCCTCATGTTGTGAACTCTGCTGCTGCAGAAAGGCAGCTCCTTGTTTATCTGCACAGGACACAGTGGATCTTTGGTGGAAACTGGATTCATCTGTAATTAGAGTCTCCAGGGCCTTGTTTCTCTGGATGTCTTTGATATTAAAATGATGCAGGGAGGCTGTAGACATCATCATGTCATGTAAAAAAAAATAAAGAAGAAGAAAAGATTCCTCAGTATCTCCACTAATAAAAATCACTGAGTGCAGTTCACTGCTTTGGGCACAACTCATAAAATCAGTCACTGGCTTCTTGCTGAAATGCATTTTATTCTGATATTTTTTCATGGAAAACAGTAACTTGTTTAAGGATACTTCTGTGGAGAGATTCCAAACCCACCTGGCCATGAATCCTGGGTAAACGTGCTCTGGGTGACCCTGCTTTAGTAAGGGGTTTTGAACTAGATGATACCCAGAGGGTCCCTTCCAACCCCTACCATGAAGGGATTCTGAGCAAACCCTTCACAGTGCTGCAGTGGAAGCTTTTCTTCAGAAACATTTATTGGGATCCTGAAATGATGTTGAGAAATGGATCTTTTTCTGGAGTTAAGGTTTGCAAGATCCAGTTTAGATCTTGGCAGCTGGTTTCAAGTAGTCATCCTGCCTTTGCCATATACCCTAAGGTACTGGAAATGTTCTGATGGGCTTCTGTAGTTATTAAAACAAAGCAATTCTGGCATTTGGGAAAGTCTGTCTAATATTCAGCCCCTGCCTGAATTAGGAGATTGGATGAAGCTGAGCAACAGAGAAGCAGCAGCTAATGCATCAATTTTGGAAACAATTGCTTCTCTAATTATTGCACCAAATGTTTACGTCTCCTTCCCCTCCCCCATCCCCCATCAAACGCTCATGTCACAACCTTTTGTTGTGATGCAGCTGAGAAGTGCAAACTTGGAAAGAGAAACAATTCCACAGGGTAGGAACTGTCCCTTAGTGATGTTTGTTTTTTGAAAAAAAAAAAAAACAAAACAAAAAAATTGCTTCCACTAATGCTCAGCCAACAACAACTAAAAAATAAATCAATGTTTTCAGACAATGTTTCTGTCAAGTAGAAAATGTGAGTAGCTCAGGTGAGCTCTGTCTGCTGCTACTTTGGTGGTAGAAGCAAAAACCTGCTCTAAAAAGACTGTTTTTTAAATCATCTTTGTTTTTTTTTTTTTTCTTCTGTAAATAATGCCTTTTTTTTTTTTTTTTATTCTGGAGAAAAATCCACGGTGAGAATGAAGCGGTGCAGACAGCAGGAGGTCCAGGCAGGAGGAGATAATGGAAGTTTTAACTGAAAAAAGAGTTCCAGCCTGTGATTCAAGAAATAAAACTGAATAGGATGACTTATTTTATCTCATGCAATTTTGGAGGGCTGAATGTTTTGATGGATTTGAGAAGGAAGAAAGAAAAAAGTAAAATAACTCTTTCCTTAATACCTGAACAAGAGTGAAGAGAATAATTCTCTTACTCCAGCATGGATGCTTGGAAATGTTCTTCAGGGTAGCAAGAGAAGTCTTTAACAAACCAGAGAAAGAAAATACTTCTCTGCAGTCCCAGTCTTAACTAAAACAGCTGGGACAATGAGAGATGCTTTTCTTTCTCAGGTCAGAATGGTGGAAGCCCTGGTAGGCCTGATAACTGAGAGAATTGCAGCAGGATGGGTGCTGGGAGCCTTCAGTTTAATTCTGGTATGAAGCACTTTGCTGTTGTAGCTTCTCAGAGTCAACACCTGATAAGAACTACACAAAACTTCTCGTTACATATACCTCAAAAGTTCAGAGTGAGGAGAAGGAAGGAGAGAAGCTGGGAAAGAGCTTTTCCTATTTTCTTTAAAATCAAAAAATAAACTCAGCCCTCAGCAATGTCTTTGGTGGGTGTAACTAAGCCTGGGGAATGCTGACCTCTGACATAACCTAGAGAAATGACATCAGCAGGGATCACTGCACAGGTATCTTGCATGTCCTTTGTGTCTCTGAGCTTGCAATGAGGCATTAGTTCAGTTCTGCTGGAGAAGCTGCTGCTTCTCCTACATATTCAAGATTTACTGCTGCAGAACTAGTAAAGCAAAAAGATTTCACTGACATTGATAATTTTGGGACTCCCCTAATATCAGAGACCACCCTTATTCATGATAAGCTTAAAAGCTGTACAAGAGTTAGAGTGGACTCTTGCTCTGTGTATAGCCAGTTGCAAGGCTCCTAGTGACTTCAACAGTGCTAATATTTCATCCCTGAAGTGTTAGACATGCTCTTTATCTCTAAGTCTCTGCAGCCCTTCCAAAGAGCTGTATGCAAAGTGTTATAGGCCACTGCAAACTTCCAGCCCAACATCCAGGTGAAGCCACTTTTGTGTTTGAAAGTCAAGCACTTCCTCAAAGTGCTTTGCTACAAGGTGTTTCATTTATAATCCTGCACATCATGGGATCACACTGCATCACCAAAACCCAAAAATGCAATTACCAATGGAGCTGAATGTGGCAGCAAATATAATGGCCACCACTATATAGTATTTTAGATATTGAAGACTTCAGTGGACAGTTTAAAAGAGGGAAAATTTCACCTTGACTTTCCTAGAGCAATTTATTTTATTTCCTACCTCCTTAGCTCCTGCTGGATTTGGCTTGGCTGTTCCTCAGACAAATATCTGCCCAAATGTTGCAGCTGAAGGGAGCAGACTAGCCCAGAGTAAAATTCAAGTTAGGCCTCCAGTTTTGTCCTTAAGATGTTTATATTAAAGTAAAACTTAGTTAGATTATCCAAGTGTTCATTGTCCATAGGCAATATATCCTAGTAGCTGACCATAACTGTAGCTGGTTATTATAAAAATAATTCTATTTTTACCAAAAAAAAATGGTGTGCTGGGGACAAGAAATGTCATTTAACAGATGTGTCACCCCTTGTGGTTCCTCTGCAGACTGATGTTTTGCTGACTTTTTACCAAATCCAAAGAATATCTCACTGTCTGTCATTAGTACTGCATCATCCAAACTCCCTTCTGCTGTATTCCTATCTCATACTTATAGGAGTACCCTCACAGCATCTCACCCTTGCAGGGTCAGCACATGGCCTTTGCCCTTGGAGGGGTTAATGCTGATTCCTCCTTAATGTAGAGACCCTTTCCATCTCTAGCTTCTCTGTGAAGATTTGATGATCAACATTTGTTTCAGTGTATACAAACCTCCTTCTTCATTGGAAAACTCTCTTGAGTGTTTTCGTTTCTACATGAGCTCTGAAGAAGCTGTGAAGCCTTTGTTTTCTGTTCTGAAGTTCTCACTCAAGCAAGATGTAGAAAATTTGCTTGAATGTTGTGTCTGTGTCCTCTGCTGTGATGAGACAAGGTGGGTGGGCTGAAGGAGGTGCTTTTGGGGGTGGAGGGTTGAGGTAGAGTAACTCCTGCAGTGATCAGTGGTTTTTTTCTGGACTGGAAGAGAGAATGTGGAGGGAGAAAGGAGGATGAGGGCATTTGCTCATTCTCAGGTGGTTTTGGTCACTGTTAGTGGTTTCTGAATCCCTCAGAGATCTTTAGATGGTGCAGGGGTGGGTACAGCAGTTTATGTAGTTGGTTGGATCAGTCCAGAAGTTTATCAGGATTCTTGATTCTGAGCTGTATGGATTTCCTTTCAATTGTATTTATTCTTGGAGATCCTGGTAGACAAATTTTTTTCTTACAGACTAATATTCTCTTGTCTAGTTTAAAGGCCCACTTGAGAATGCTAGTTAACCTTTTAGTGTGTTAGTTAACCTTTTAGTGTGTTAGTTAACCTTTTAGTCTGTGAAGGACAACCCTGGTTTCAATTGTTATCTAAAGGTCTGCAAACCATCATGCTCACCATGGTAAAAATGCTTGTTGAAGCAGAATATGACTCATGCAGAATTTGTTTTCAAAGGTGGTGATCTTCATCATTTGAGTGAATGGAAAATACTCAGCCACACTAATTAGAAATTCCTTGTAACACTTCACAATAAGAAATGACATCGAATCTGAAAGCTTCATAATATTTAAATGTATTTCCTGGCAGAGCACTGGCAGCATTTAAAGAGTCTTAAGGTGCTTTGAATTCCTGATGGATTTGACAGCTTGACAGTGATTTGTACAGGGAAGGTGCTGGCACAGCTTGCTCTGCTGTCGGAGCAGATATCAAAGTGCAGGCTCCCGACCAGTCGCTGCTTGAACACCCAGATGAAAAATTGCTCACTGATAAATGTTTTCAGCAGGGAAGAAACAAGCTCCTGCTCCTGAAAACAGACAGGCCTGATCTGAAAATGATTCAGACCAATGGGAAGACTTCTATTGTTTTTTGATGGCCTTTGAATCAATCACTCTTTTTCCCCCTTCCTGACATACTGGGTGCTTTGGGGTTTGTCAGAGGACAGACCTGAGCTAAACTCCCCAGCCAGGCTACAGAAAATGAGACACTGCACCAATGTGAAGAGGGAGACAGGAAGATGAAGTAGGTACATACAGTGATATGAATTAGGCTGTGCACCAAGTCTGAGTATCACACAACCCAAGCTTGGTAGGGGTTGTAAAGGACCTCTGGGCATCATCTAATCCAACCCTTTACTAAAGCAGGATCACCCAAAAAAAGGTTGCCCAGAAATACATCCAGGTGATTTCTCTCAAAGAAGGATACTCAATAACCTCTTTGAGCAGCCTGCTCCAGGTCTCTGTCACCCTAAATCTTTTCTTCATGTTCAGATGGAACTTCCTGGGCTCCAGTTTGTACCCATTGCTCCTTTGTTTTTGTCACTGGGCACCACTGAAAAGAGTCTGGCCCCATCCTCTTGCTCCCCACCCTTTAGCTGTTCAGCAGCATTGAGTAGATCCTCTCTGGGTCTGCTCTTCTCTTCTAAAAAGCCCAAGGTCTCTGAACCTTTCCTCCTCAGAGAGATGCTTCAGGCCCCTCAGCATCTCTGTAGCCTCTGCAGGACTCTTTCCAGTAGTTCTCTGTGCAGGACTGGAGACTCTCATGTGTGGCTTCACTAGGGCAGAACATAGGAGGAGGAGAACCTCTCAAACTGCTGGTCACACTCTTCTTAATGCATAAGAGAGTTGTTCCAGTCTCCTCACCATCCTTTTTTTTTTTTTTTTTTTTTCCCTCACCCTTCCTTCTGAGCATAAATTCACATTCTCTGTTCACATCAAAATCTGTAAGCAATTTGTTTCAATTCTCTGGAGATTTCCCTCTGATGCTCCTAAATAGAGAGTTCTAGCTGTGTAAGAGGACAGTTTAAGATTACATATTTGTAAATTTAAATAAAATAATTTAATTTTCCAAGATTAGGTCTGTTCCATGATCTCCTGTCGGGAATCTCCCCTAGCCCCAATGTAATTAAATGGGGTGACTGAGCACGAAACACCTCACCTGCAAAGTTTGTTAGCCATGAAAATTCACAGTTGTTGCCACTGCAGTGCTGTATTTTACGCATTAAACCAAGCCCCTATTACACTATTAAACCACAAATTTTCATGGCTTGCAAACTTTGCAGGTGTGGTGGTTAAATGCCCAATTGCACTGGTTAATTATTTGCAGGATTTTTAGCATCCTTGTAGGAGTTTTGGAGGTTGCACACGTGGGCAGTAAAAGCCCTGCCCAGGAAAAGGAAAAAAAAAAAAAAAAAAGGCTTTGAGGTGCAAATATTTTTAAATTAAAATCATGGGTGCTTTTTACAGGGCTCTGTTCTTAGCTGAACTCTGGAAATACTGGAAAGGCAATCAATACTCTGCAGGATGTCAAAAAAATCCTGCCTAAGGTGAAAAATGGTGAAGCACTGGAATTAATACATGTTAAGAGCCACTCCATAGCATAAGATATCTGCTTGTCTCCTGCCTTGAGAGGTGGCAGTATCACTTTCAGTAGCTTCAGACCCCTTCCTCTCTGTGTTTTCCTTCTGAAGTGCTTTCACAGCTTTTCCCTTGGTTGGGGGCTGTCCTTACCCTGAGAGCTCTGCAGCACTAAATGTTGATCGGGGAAGTGCTCAGGGAAGATGCTCACCAGGTCTAAGTACTTTTGTGTTAGGAGTTCTCAAGAGGTGATTACAGTCCTAAGATTGTTTCATGACCAGCAAAATATCTTGGGGAAAACATGGTTCTGAAGAGGTCATAGAGTCATAGAAGCACCTGGTTGGGAAAGACTTTAAGACCACTGAGTCCAACCATAACTTAGCATCTCCCTGTACTCAACTGTCAGACCAAAGGAGCACAGTCCTGAGATTGTCTCCTAACTAACGGAGTATCCGGGGGGGGGGGGGGGGGGGGGGGGGGGGGGGCGGGGGCGGGCGGGGTGGATCAAAATCCCCTTTTGAGGTCCCTTCCAGCCTCATTTGTCAGAGAGGCTCAATCCTAGAATGTAGCTTGGTAGTGGGAAGACAACCTGATGCAGTCAAATGCTGACTCTTGTGTTTGCTGTGAATGCCCAAGTCTCAGTGACTTCACATAGGACTTCATCGTTCTTTTTAACTCTTATTTATTAGGATAATAAAATATAAGTACATCTTCTTCTGTTTTGGCAGCCTGGGAAACTGCTACAGTAAAGAGATCCATACCTCTTCTCAGTGTTTTAGCTGCAACATTCAATTCATGTCAGTTGTGGCCAGTTTGATGTGATTTACCCCTGAAATAAATCACTGGCACAAGCAAAACTACAGCCAGTCTCCTAAATCCCAGCCCTAGTCCCTACCCCTAATGTATCCAGACTCTAGTAACAGACATTTCCCCAAACACATCCCAAAGGCTGTCACAGCCCTGAAAATCACTGGTTTTTATGGCAAGTGAAATAGAGAAGGTCATTTGGAACCTGCCATATGCAAAATGCTTTCTGTTTTTGTGCTCCTTTCTGCTGCTCAACAGGAGGCTTAGTTTTTACATTAGGCTAATGTAGAACAGTACTAATGAGGAACCCAAGGTGCAATGTTCTTGCAAGAATGCTGACAGAAATGAGTCCAAGTTTTAACCAGGGATTGCTTGCTTTAGCATTATCTCTATTGCCATTAAACATGCTCTACATTTCCTGGGCAAATATCATTTGGAATTAATTGAATGGAAAGGAGGCTGTTCAGAAAAATGCATCTTTAGAGTTATTGAAGTATGACTTTTTAATCAAACTGAGTGATTGTAAACATAAATTAGTTCTTGTTCTTCCTGCTGACTTGAGAATGAAAAAATGTGTACACTTTGAGGTTAAAATATTTTTTTTTTCTCATCCTGAGTTTGCAGTTTCAAACCTTGTAAATGTTTTGCTGGTCTGGTAGAACCATTATGTAATTATTATTACTTGAGTGTTACTTGCAGCACAGACTCTTTGCACAGATGCTGAATTTTTCATCATCATCATCATTATTATTATTATCATCATCATTTCCCCCCTCCCCCCCAGTTTTAGAGTATTCTATTATTCTCCATGTTGCCAATATCTCATCTTAAAGCAAAATTCTGCTTGTGCTTCTATCTCCTTCCTCTGGAAGGACATTTTAGGGTGTCCTTAACAGTAATTTCTAATCCGTTTTCTCCATGAGTGACCTTGGGCTTTAGAACAACAATGAGCAAAAATACAAAGTCTATGGTTTCTTGGTTTCTCCATGTCTTTTTTTTTTTTTTTTTGCTAGTGTCTGAATAAAGATCTGGAGTTTTGTAGGTTGTGTAGAACACAATGTAGATGTTCTTCAATAGAATAATTAGGTGTAAGCTGCAAAGCTGAATGATCTCATTCAATGTCCACTGGATAGCCTGATTAAGGTTTGGGCTGGAGCTTAATGGGAGTGGAGAGAAATTAGAGTAGAAAAATAAGAAGCAGAAAGCTGTAAGGAAGGAAGAAACAACATCCTGGTGATAGTCAAAGATTTTGTACTAAAATACAATTCCCTTTATTTGCTTAGCAGCAGTTGTATAAAAGGGAATCAGGAGATCTGAAATACATTTCTATTACATTCATAGAATGTTACCAGCCCCTCTTGAAGGTGTTTAAGCTCCTTCAGCTTTCAGTGCACAGTAGAAAGGTGCAAAAAGGTAATGGGTAAAAATAACAGGAAAATCAAACACCCTCTTTGGGTAGTTCCAACTCTGTCCTCTGATGCACTGTGCTGGTGTGTGGCCTGAGTATGACTCTGCATGTGCTGGACACACTGAAGAGTTAGATCCAAGGAACTTTCTTATTTTTTTTTTCTTCTTTTTTCTTCTTTTTTTTTACTATTTTTTTTACTTCTACTTTTTTTTTTACTTCTACTTTTTTTTTTACTTCTACTTTTTTTTTTACTTCTACTTTTTTTTTTACTTCTACTTTTTTTTTTTACTTCTACTTTTTTTTTTTTACTTCTACTTTTTTTTTTTATTTTTTTTTTTTACTTCTACTTTTTTTTTTTACTTCTACTTTTTTTTTTTTTTTGTGAGATAAGAGGTATCCAAAGGCACTCCTGACTGATTTTTTTGGTGCCTTTGAGCAGCTAGAAATGTGACATGCTTAAGCCATGTCTAAAACGTGTTCAGCAAATGCCAGGAGCAGAAAGCATTTCACCCTCCTCTAAGAGTATAATAAGAGCTGGTGACTCACATCCTTCTACACCTCTGTAGGATTCTTCCAGGTATTGAAATGTGGCAACTGGAAACAGCAAAGCTTTAGTTTTGCTTTTCCAAAAGAAATAACTCTCTCTGTTAATTCAGATGGTTAAACACTTGTTTAAATGCTGCTAGCTGCCTCTCCAATACAAGGAAGCTAAAATTCTATTAACTCTAATAAGAGTTGAAAGGCTGAAGCCAGCATTTAAAGTGGAGATGGGATTCTTAACACTCTTTTTTTATTATTCTTTTCCTTAATTTTAATGAAGATGAACACGAAAGAAAATGAATGAGTGCTAGCAAATTAGAGAGGCTCTGTCCACAACAGAAAATTGCTTATTCAGCCAGGGGAGAGAGCTGAGGGCATGGATCAATGGAGGTAAGAGGGACTGAATGTCTTTCATCTGAGTACAGCAGCACTTAAATTTGGGGGTTTTAAATGGAGAACTTTGATATCTTGCAGGTGAAAGCAGCACAGAATCATTCTCAAAACAAAATAAGAGAAAGGATTTGTCATTCCCCTGCATGAAAATAAGCAGGCATTGAACTGGTGGAGTTTAGGAGTGGGTAAATCAAGTAGAGAGAAAGAGATCCAGCCAGCTTTTAGTTTAAGAACATGGAGACAAACAGAAGGAAATCCAACTGCTAGTACAGAAAGAGTTAAAACCCTCATTACTGCTTTCATTATTCCCAATAAATAATTCAGATTGTTTCAAATTCAGCTCATTGAGTTTACTTTCAGCAATTGGCAGCATAGTCTGGTTTGGTTTTGCTTTTTGATGGGGAAAATCATAAATTATCCACTGGATTGTTAATGTCACCCAGAACTAATCAGACATATAATCATTCACGATATATCATAAATTCTCCCCTACTGAAATAATGTTAATTATGAAGATTTTATTCATTATTAATGTGGAAATATGTGGCTCTACTGTAAAACTGAAATTAATGGACTGTAATTGTGAAGGGTTGCTAACATCATCTTTAGTGTTTCTTAATTAGTCACGTGCTATTTCCTTTTGGGCTGGCAAAGCTTCTGCTATGTTTATATTACACATTCCTTATTGCCAGAAATCAGAGTAGTAGAAGGTCAAAACGAGTGATTTCAGGACAGAACAAATGAATTTTTGGAGATCATCTTTCCAAGTCAAGAATTTGTCTTATTTCTGCAGAGACTGAAGCTGGCATGAGGAAGGAACAAATACATTACAACTGGATTTAATTTGTACAACGCTATCATTTGATTATTGTTGCTGCCTGGAAAAGCCCATGCAGATTCACTACAAGATAAATACTGTGACTCAGCTGATACATAAGGCTAACTTAAGGGCAATACAGGCAACAATTCTCAGTTACCAGAATTAAGTGTGGTAGGAGCAGACATAGTCCTTCTATCTTGTTGTTGTTGTTGTTTTTTTCCTCCCTATATTAGAGGGGAAAAAGAAGGAAATTAGACCATGACAGGATATATTTCTGTCTGACTTGAATTCATTCAAAAAAACCCATTAGGCACTTATCAGCATCTTAACATGCCTAACAGTGCATGAAATTTCTTCGAAGTGGTTTGTCCAACGAAACACTGATCATCTCTGGCATCATCAGGCAATAAATCTAAGGAAAGTTTCTCTGTCTCCTTTCAAAAGACCATCCACAAGATCTGGGAGTATTCTGTAACTGTTCAGAACCTGGTATGGTAAGGATTAATTAATTCATTTATTTATTTACAAGCTGAATAATACAACCTTCACTGACATCACAAAAGATTTCTCAGAACCTGTGAAAATGGATCTGAAAGCACAGGGTAACTTCTGAAAGGGGTTGGATCAGTCCTTTTTTTGTGTCTGAAAAAGGACCAAAAGGTTTAAAGCTTCTTGCCTACATTCGTTGTTTCTGAAGACTGTCCTTACACTTGTTTCTTGTAGACTTTCTCTTTTCTGTGGTCTTAAGATTGTCTTTGTAGTTGTTTCTGACAGGCTTTCTCTTCTCAGTGGTCTTCAAGACTTTGGTGATACATTATTTGTGTCATGTACCATTAGTCCTGAGTATAGGTCATGCCAGTCATAGAATCATAGACTGAAAAAGACTTAAGATCCTCAAGTCCAACCATCAGCCTAACACCACCATGGCCATTAAACCATGTCCCCAAGTGCCATGTCCATATGTTTTTTGAACCCCACCAGGGATGGTGACTCCACCACCTCCCTGGGCAGCCTGTTCCAATGCCTGACCACTCTTGCAGCAAAGAAATATTTTTTCCTGATATCCAACCTCACCCTCCCCTGCTGCATCTTCAGCAACACAGACAAAGTCAAGGGTAAAGCCACACCAAAGCCAAACATCTGATCATAATTCACCTTGAAAAAAAAGCTGAGCAGATCTATTAGTAGCAAAAGTGGAAAGAAAAATGTAATTGCTGAATTAATGATGAAAGAGAAATTGCAGCCATCCGGGATGCTGGCTATGCCTTGGTGTTCCTGTTGTGCTCTACAAACCCTACATGTTGTGCATGTTAAGTGCTGCAAGCACCTGAAAATGGATTAGGTGAGAAAACAAGCCCTGGTGAGAGGAAAGTACAAAGTCATTATGATTTTTTCAAACTTCTGCTAAATCAGTCTCTTCCCTGCTGCTTGACCTGATGCCAGGTACCAGGTTCCCCTTAAACATGGATTTATAGAGGGATTATAATTGCAATGGAACGAATGGTCAAGAAACATTTGCCAAAAAAAAAAAGAAAACAAACACAGCACTGTTTAAATAGCCTGAAAAAAAAAAAAAAAAGAAGCAACAGGGAGTAAAATGTTACTCTTACCTTACTTAGGCTATGCATTCAGCCATGCTGAACACTGAAGCTTCCCAGGGTTTTTAAGGTGTTGGGTAGTAGTAGGACTATGGGGAATGGATCCAAGCTAGAGGAGAGGAGATTTAGATTAGATGCTAGGAAGAAGTTCTTCTCCATGATGGTGCTGAGACACTGGAGAGGTGGTGGAAGCCTCATCCCTGGCCCTTTTTAAGGCCAGGCTGGATGTGGCTCTGGGCAATCTGATCTAGTGGAAAGTGTCCCAGCAGGGAGTTGGAACTGGGTGAGCCTTGAGGTCCCTTCCAATCCTGACAATTCTGTGATTTTGTGAGATACTGAAGCTTTCCAGAGATACCCCAAATCCCTTTTAGTCAGACATACTGAGAAAGCTCCAGCTCAAGAAAACAGAGTGCTCCAGAGTTTGATTACCTTGAAATGTTTTATCAGTTAATGTGGCTAACAGTGTTGAATGATGTGAAGCAGAATACATAAAGGAATTATTTGTTCATAGTATATTTTTTTATTATTATTATTTTTACAGTCAACAGGGGGGAAAAAAAAGGACTAAATTTTTGTACAAGACAGTAGAGCAGGTTGTCAAGAACTACAGATACGGAGCATTGTTTATTTGAAGACCTGTGAGCAGGAGCTGTCAGACAGAATTGGCAAGCACAGCACACAGCCCTGTCTCTTCAGAGGTTCCTGACACTGAAACACCTTTTCTTACAGAGCAACTGCAGAAAATCAAAGCAAAATATGAGACTGTGGAGACAGCAGGGTTCAGTCAATTGCTCTTAGCAGCGATTGCTCTGGAGAGGTACAATCAAGCTCTCCATTACATGGGTTTGCAAAATTGGTACCTATGGAAACTAGAGGTAAGCCTGCATGGAAGCATCAGATCTATTTTGACCGTATTCATGGCTTCTGTTTCAGTGAGATGCAGACTGGTTTCCAGATCTTGGCTTTGCACACCAATGCTCTGTAATGGACCTGAAGGTAGATACGAAGTTCTCATTAGGACAACATTTGGATTTGGGTCATGAGATGATTTTAATTTCTTCTCCTGAAAATGCGTCTAGTGAGAAAAGGTTTTCATTTTAGGGGTTAGGCTTTGTGGTGATTACTCAAGAGCTTTTCTAGGCACAAAATGTTCCCAATTTGTAATGATATTTAGAACCACTCACGAGAACAACTTCAGTGTATTTTCGGTAGCACTTGCAGCAGGGTTTTACCTTTACTGGTAGCTTGAGGAGGGAAAGAGGAGAGTTTTTGGTGGTTTCTAGGAGTGTGTTTCTTATGACAAAACCCTGACTGAAAGGCTTTTCAAATGTTTTCCTTCCAAATTAAATTTCTGGTTTCGACCAGTTTTTGATTCAATGAAAAGTTGCAGAGAAATTGTGATGGTGGCAAAAAATATTATCTATAAAAGAAAAAAAGAAAAGGAGAGTTGTTACTGTTTTTCCTTCCATGAGTGACTATTTCAAAGGAAAGCTGAACATTTTAGTTTGGCTGTGAAGCTGCAATCCTCTTTGGAAATCCCAGCTATGCTTTCCTGTGCCTCCATTCCCAGCTACATCCCATGAATTATTTCACCTGTAAGACTTGAATCACATCCTGTCTTCTCTATATGATGGAACATGGGAAATACAGACTGATCAAGAAACCTCCAGAGAGAAGCACTTGGATTTCAAGTCCTTCTTTTGTATCTTCCTTTATGGAACACTTTGTTGATAATTAGATATTAGGAAAATTTTCTTTCCTGTAAGAGTTGTCAAGCATGGGAATAGGCTGCCGAGGGATTTGGTGGAGTCACTGTCTCTGGAAGTGTTCAAGAAACCTGTGGACAGGACACTTTGGGATGTGGCTGAATGGCTATGGTGGTCTTAGATTGATGGTTGGACTTGATCTTAGAGGTATTTTCCAACCAAAGCAATTCTATGATTCTCCTATTCTCTTTTTCCCAATAATCACATTTTTTCCCCCTAGAAAAATGTCATCTTGGATTGGATTTTTTGTGATTGTCACATTCTACACAAGGGGAAAAATTGCAAATTGCTTTTGACCTCATAATGTAGTCAAGGGTCTGCTGCAGAGAGATGACTTTGGTGAAGGACTGGATGTGCTAGGTGGACAGAAGTGTGAGTAGTACCCAGTAAAGCATTGTTTTTAGCAGTCAGCTCATTTGAAGTGATATGAATGCAGGGGATATGAAATAGGTGTCTGCGAACAGCCATAATACTGACTGGAAACCAAAATAGACCTGGATGATTTGCTTCCCATTTTAAGCACACTCTGATCTTCCATTTCTACTGCTAGCCAGCCAGTAACTAGTAATTCTTTTATAAATCCATGCTCCTGGAGTAAGAACAAACCTCAAAGTTACTACTTGATGCTGAAGGCTTATGACGACATCCATCCTACAACTCTGTCATTAAAGGTCTCCAATATTTGCAGTATTTGTGAGTCAGTCTGCTTGCATTTAGTCATCTCAAAGCCCTGTGAAGATGCTTGTAGTTATAACTGGAGTTAATTCTCTGGGACTTGGCTTTGGCAAGGAACTATTAATCCTCACTAGAGGAAGGTCATTGAGGAGCTAGATGGTGTCCAAACAAAGGTAATGAAGCTGGTGACGGATCTAGAGCACAAGCCTTGGAGAAGCAGCTGAGGGAATTGGAGTTGTGTAGCCTAGAGAAAAGGAGGTTGAGAGGAGACCTTCTCACTCTCTACAACTCTCTGAAAGAAGCTAGGTGAAGGTTGGTCTCTTCTTCCAAGGAACAAGCAGTAGGACAAAAGGAAATGGCCTCAGGTTACTCCAAGGGAGCTTTAGGTTGGACATTAAGAAAAATTTCTTGCTTGAAAGATTTGTCAAGCCCTGGAACAGGCTGTCCAGGGAAGTGGTAGAGTCCCCATCTCTGGAGGGATTGAAAAGCTGTGTTGATATGGTGCTGAGGGACATGGTGACCTGGCAGTGCTGGCTTAATGGTTGGACTCAATGATCTTAAAGACCTTTTTTCAAACAAAAATCAATTCTATGAATCTTGAATGAGCAAATAACCCTTTCCCTATTGCACTGTTTCCCAGAGGGACTTTGCTTTCTAGGAGAGAGTTAAAAAAAGCAACCGAGCAAAACCCAGCTATGCTCTGCTTGAGGACTGAAAGCTCTTTATTCATCCAGTCTTTATCACTGAAGAGATCTGTGCCATGTAGACTACCTTGGGGTGGTGAGGTATGAAAATTCCTTCTGTCAAATGCCCCTCACCCACCCTGTAAATTACAGAAAGAAATCAATCACCAGGGAAATGCATCAAAATCTTTTGTGCAAAAGAATCAAGAATGACAGATGGTCTGAGGCAGGGACATATGGATTTTGTCAGACAACAGAAAAAAAATACGTAAGATCGTGTTGTGGAAAGTACATGTAACCTCTGTGTGTGTGCTCATAAGAGAAAGAAGGAGGCAGAGTGTTTCAAAACTTATCTTTTATTCTTCTTTTTTTTTTTTCTTTGACAATGATTTAGAGAAAAGTGGACAAGAAAATATTTGGTCCTCAACCTTTCTAACCTCCCAAAAAATGCTGGTGCCAGGAAAAACAGATGGCACTCAGGTCTCTTCTGAAATGATAGTTATTCCATTCCTGCCAGATCTTTGTGGTGTGCAAAATATATGGGATAAGTCACTATCAGAAAACAAGTCATTAATTAATAACATTTCACTGCTCAAGGATCAGGCAGGTGAGAGTGTCAGTCAGGCATCTGCCTCTAAGAAATCTGCTCAGCAGAGGAGGAGAAGCAGGCACAGTAAGAGATCACTCTCCCCACCTCTTCCACCTGCATCGTGGGCATCCATCATTACAAGTAATCAAGCCTAAAAGTATTTGTCATCCCTAGGGCATGAAGCTGTTTGCAGTCCAGAGTATAAAGAGAACATCAGTGAAACAACAAAACGATCAGTCAAGTGAAAAATAAAATAAATAAAAAAAGAAGTGAGAAAACCAGATAGCAGAATAACAGAAAAATTCTAATTAAAGCCTTAAGTGTGATGAAATTCAGTGTGAAGTGACAAACAGCTCTTGCAGATTGATTTTTGTCCTTGGTGCATTTGCTCTGTAGCTTGAATGTATTTTTTTTTCAGTGGGTGCCATGCCAGTAGTGTTTGGCTTGGTTTCAAGCTGCCCCTCAGGAGCACAAGTAACTCCTCCATTGTACTCCAAGAACTTCAGGGGGTGCAGCTCTGGAGGTGGCTTGAAATCATAGCTTTGGAGGGAATCTTGGAGGTCTCTTCCAACCTGGTTGATTCTGTGAAATCAGGACCTTTTCTGAGCCAAAGCAGAGACCCAAACACTTACTGTCTTTCCCACTCTCTCATAGATGTGCCAAAGCCAAAGACTTCTATTGAGTGAACAGAAAATATTGTGTGATGTGTCGGGGCTAAACTTAGTGCAGTGCTCTTTTTGTGATGTGTGGTCACCAAGGCTTTGTCTTTGGACACTTGTTAGGGAGGCTGACCCTCCTCAGCACCTGCTCCCCTTTTAACTGGTGGTGTGAAGTATGTCCTGTGCCACATCTGTCCCAAACTGGGTGATATGTGCAATTCTAAACCTGTTTCTCTGACAGGACACGTTAACAGGGTGAGGTGTCCCTGCCCATGGCAGGGGGGTTGGAACTAGATGATCCTTGTGGTCCCTTCCAACCCTGACTGATTCTGTGATCAGAGATGGTGGGTGTTGCTCCTGGAAGAGTCAGTCACTTTTTTGTGTTTTGCCATCAGTATTTTCATATCCCTTCATGTTAGCTCCTTCACACATCCCAGGGGTCCTTTTGTTTGTGAAGGAATCTCTCTCATTTAAAAGCTTCCCCAAGAACATTTCCCAAGGTTGTTACTGTGCATGCAAAGCTAAGGTTTTAAAGTGAGTTCCATGCTGAAGGATAAACCTTTTCCATGTCCATCTGCCTTGTGGGCATGGCTGGAGTCTTGCTGGAGAGCTCTGCTGATGGGAAGGGCAGTTCAGGAGCTGAGTCTTGATCCATTATCCCTCCTCCCAAAATCTGCAGTAACAAGAGGGTGCAAGCTCTGTTATTTAATGCGTTGGCCTTCAGAACTGAACTGTGAGCTTATTTTGCAGAAACAAACCAGCCAGGAGGGAAGGAGGGCACCAGGTTCACTGCTGAGCATGTTCCACTCTGGCCTCTTCAGCTAGATGCCAAGAGCCCAAGTTTCCACGTTGGGAAACTGCTGAACTTTTCATTCTCCAAAGAGAAAAAGCTGTCTAAGCCAGGTTTATCTTCACTTCCCCAAACTTTCATAGAAGTTGTAGTTCACAGAAAGCAAGTTATTATTCCTCAGTGCCTTCTGGTTTTCAGTTATTCTGACTTGAGGAGGAGAATTTCTATCCCTGTGCTGAGATCTTCAGGGAGGAATGAGAAGTAGACTGAGAAGGTAAAGGTTTCCATGAGATGCTCTACTCCAAACCTCTTAGAAAACAGTGTGAAAACATGGGGCCTCTGAGGCTGGGTCACTGGAGGTTGGTTCCCTCCAAACTCTTCTTATCAGCGTGGCAAAAACTTGCATGGTAAGATACTCACTGCATATCTTCACAAGGGACACAAAATACAAACAGGCTTCTAAAGGGACAGCAGCAGCATAATTTAGTGGTTTCTTCAAGCAAGATTCATTCAGCTGAAGATTTCCAAAAAGATATTCTGTGCTTGTGGAAATAAAAAGTCCTTGGGCAGCAGGTTTTCTCAATCCTTGGCTTCCAAACATGAAATAAATCCTTTCTTCTGGGTTGCTGGGAACAAAGACAGGTCTGCAGTGGTGACGTACTGCCCAAAAGAATCTTTCTGTGTAATCAGTCTTGTTTCTCGTTGGATATTAGGAATAAATTCTTCCTCCAAAGCGTTATCAAGTCCTGGAACAGGCTGCCCAGGGAAGTGGTGGAGTCCCCATCCATGGAGTAGATGTGTTTCTGAGGGACATGGTTTAGAAGTAGACTTGATAATGTTGGGTTGATGGTTAGACTCTCTGATCTTAAAGGTCTTTTCCAGCCTATGATTCCATTCTATGATTCTACAGAAGTAGAAAAAGTCACCCACACCAAAACCAGGAAGTCTCTTCTTTTCCTCTGCTGATATACTCAGCTTTACGAAGGTTTCCCCTATGATGGATTTTTTTTTTTTTTTTTTGTTATTCTTATCTTTGTAAAAAGCAATAGACTTGTTCAGTTTAATTAGGAGCAGGTACAGCCAAAGGTAGCTTTAACTTGATCTTTAAGGAATTTTCATTTTAATTATGCTTTTAGTAGTAAGTTTCCAATTTGCAGACAAGCCTTTTGTGTACTCCTTATCGATAGAAGTTCAATTATAGTGCTATCAATAGCAAATCACATGAAGAAAGATTCAGACCATGACCTCCCACTTGCTCCAGTCAGAGATCATCAAGCCCCCCAAAAATTGCATCACGTTTTATATGCTTGAAAGTAGCTGAGGTCAGAGAAAAGCAGAGATCCCAGAACAGTGTCCCAGAGTAGTGCTGGAATTAAAGCATTAAATTAAAGCATAAAATTAATGCAGCTGGCTGTGACCCAAAAGAGTTGGCAATGCACAAGTAAACTGGATGATTAAAAGAAGGTTGTACTTGTAAGCATGATTGTTTTGGCTGGAGTCAGAGGTGAATTTGGTGATGCAGGCAAGGACTAAGATTAGGGCTGGCTGAGGTTTCTGAGTGGTTAAATTTGGATGGTGCTCAGTGGAGATGTTTGAAAGCAGGTTGAGACTCTATGTGTGTTTGGAAGCAGACAGTGGTCCTGGATCAGAGGAATGGTCTTTGGCTGTAGCTCCACAGGTGGACAGAGCCATGGTTAGTGATGGTAACTGTGAGGCAGGATGACACCTAGATACAGAACCAAAATAGGGCTGGAAGTAGTTTGGTTACTCAACTGAGACTGAATTTTATCCTCAGGTTTGATTTAACCTGGGTCCTTCATAAGGTTTGGACTTGAAGGGATGGGAGACTGAGCATCAGGTAGGAAAAAATATATGGTACCAAGTTTCTCATGAAGTTGTCATCGGACAACCTGCAAATAAACTGTGAGCCTTGTCTAGAGTAAGAACTGGAGACTGGTGCCTCAGAGGCAGAAGGCAACTTCCTTCTGCTGTGGTTATCATGGAAGACACAAGGTGATTTGGGCTTGTAGATCAGGGAAAGCCTCTCAGACTGGACTGAAACTGTGGATAGGGACAGAGCAGCTTGGTATTTGGTTCAGAAGATGATGGACCTGCTTTAAGTTAGAATTTTGTCCACTGCTGATGCTGGCTAGTCCTATGGTGAGTTTAAGGGGTGAGGATAGCTCTGGCTTGGAGATGCTTGTTGCACTGAAAGTTTCAGAAGTCTCAGACTCCAACCTCCCGGGGGCTGAGATAGGCAGAATGTGGTTAGAACATTATTCCATAAGGAAACAATTTCGTGAGTGTGCAGAAATTAATTTCACTTCATTTTTATTCAGCATTAAGCAGAAATTAAAATGCTGGTGGACACTTGAAGTAGAAGCTTGTTCTAGTGAACAGATGGCAGCTCACTGAAGAAGACCACCAGTCCTTTTGTTTGTAACACTTACAGGTCCTGTTTTGTTTTAATTACAACATTGTTTTTTCACCCAGGCTCACTCACTTTAAAAAGGCAACAAAAAACAACCCCCTCACGCCCCAGCGTTTGTCAGCAAAACTAATAAGCAACCCACAAACTGGGGCTGGGTAAGCATATGCTCATGAATAGTGAGAACTTCCTGATAGATCTGAGGGCTGCTTGTGATGTTGGATCCATCTTGAAGCCCCTTGTGAAGTCAAAGGAAGCAAGGAACAAACTCCTCTTCAGTAGCTGCCTGGCCAAGAGCTCAGCACTTTCAACATTTTTGCTTTATGCTTTGTGAAATCCATTTAAGAGTCTTATGTTCATGAGGCTGAAATATATGAGAAGGGGAGAAAAACCCAAGTGCTTTCCCTGTTGTCAAAGGCTGCAGGTTTAAGGCAGGATTTAACCAGTTTCTAACTCTTTTGTGTCTCATATACCCTACATTGTAAATGGCAACATTTAATTACAGGTAATAAACAGAGAAGCCACTAATAGGATTATCAGCACCAGCTTTTAGTGCCCTGCTGCTGTCTGGTGGAAGAGGGAAAGGTGTAATATGTGACTGCAGCCTCAGCCAACGTCAAAATCATGGCAGGAGGAGCCGAGGGTTGTGTGTCTGGACAGAAACTGGATTTATTCCTCTCGGCTGGCGCCTCGGCTGCTTCCCACGGCTGCGATACCCTCTAGCGGCTTCTCGCCTGGCAGCAGCGGCCGCGGACCCGCGGAGCTCAGCCTGCCTGGGGCTGGCACCCGCGGAGCAGGGGGCGGGCATGGGGGGTATGCTGTGCCTCTGGCCGGTGCTGTCACCCCGGCGGATCGGGGCCGTGCGGATGTGTCGTGTCCCTCCCCGGTGCTACCCTCTGTGGAGCGAGCAGGGCTGTGGGGCTGAGCCATGTCCCCACTCCATGCTGTCGCCCGTGGGGCTGTGCCCTGTTCCTGGCCGGTGCTGCCGCTTGTGGGGTGAGGTTGCCGGCAGGTTCTGTGTCCCCGTCCGCTGCTGTCAGCCTCGGGACTGCTCCGTGTCCCTGTCACCTGTGGGGATGCGTCACGTCCCCTGCGCGGTGCTGTTACCCTCGGGGCGTGGGAATGTGTTGTGTCCCTCCCTGGTGTTGTCACCCGTGGGGTGGGGGTGCAGAGATGCACGGTGTCCCTGCTTAGTGCTGTTGCCTGAGGGTTTGCTCTGTGTCTCTTCCCGGTGCTGTCACCTGTGGGGTGTGGGAATGTGTTGTGTCGTGTCTCTCCCCCACGGTGGGGGTAGGGGCCCACGGTAGCCCCCTTAGGGTTGCTTCTGGGCAAAGCATTTGAGGCTGACGTTCAGCCAAAAGCTGGTGATGCTCGAGGGAAGCTGCAATGCTGCAAAGCTGGAGTCCAAAAAAAATCAGCCAAGAAAACACCATCATCATGTTCAAAACTGCAGTAAGTTTGGGTAGAAAAGAGGGGGGAGATATAGCTTTCCAGCATCTTAGTTTTCCTTTCTTTAGTCTGTTGTGGGGTTGGTTTGGGGTTTGTTTTTTTTTTTTATTGTTTTTTTTTTTTGTTCCAGTTTGGTTTGTTTTTTCTTAATTCAGTGCTCATTTCAGAAAAATAGTATTAATCACCTGGTTCATTTCTAACTTTGCTCAGTGTTTTCTACTAAACCCCTGAGCTGTTCCAGGCTAGAAATACCCATACATTCTAATAGACCTGCACCTCAGCTGTCAGCTGCTAATGCTGTTCAGTCAGTCAGCATTAAGCTGGGTTTAACAACCTCTTCTTACATTAAAAAAAAAAAAAAGAAAGAAAGAAAGAAAGAAAACCCCAACAAAACCCTGAGCAAATATTACTAGTCACATTTGACTTCAACCATCACCCTTACCAAAGCAAGAATTCCAAGTCACCAATATTCTTCTGATGACAGATTTCTTCTGGTATGTTATGTATCACTTATATTAAAATAATTTAATGTTTCAGAGGAGCACTCAGAGCCTGTAAAGTTTCAGAACTCTTTACTGTCAGCAGTATATACACAGTACCTTGTGCACACACTGTATTTCATGCTGAGCTTCTGCTTCATCTGGTGAACACAAGGGACAGAGCCCATAAAATTAACAGCTACTCGCTCTAATCCGTGCCTCCAGGCCTTGTGGAGGTTGCAGTCTAACTCCAAATGAAATATAATTTGGTTTTCATCATTTTTCTCACTGCTTGGCAGCAAATTGGGGGTAGTGCAAATCCTGATGTTGTGGAGGAAAGATGCAGTGGGTGGGGGAGATGCTGAATTGTTCCCTTTTGCAGTTCAGAAACCAGGGCACAGTGGTTTTGGCATCCATGGCAAAAATAAAGTCAAACTCAGATTGCTAGTGGAGAAGAGGCATAAAATTGTTTTTGATGGAAAAGACCTTTAAGGTCATGGAGTCCAACCATTATCTCACTCTGCCAAGTCTGGTGATAAACTGTGTCCCTCAGCACCACATCTCTGTGTCCTTGAAACATCTCCAGGGGTGGGGATTCCATCAACTAACTTGGGCAGCCTGTTTCAGTGTATGAGAACCCTTTCAGGGAAGAAGTTTCTTCTAATGTCCAACCTAAACCTCCCCTGGTGCAACTTGAGGTCTATGCCTGAGTTTTTCAGAGTTTTTAGCATTTCCCAGGGCTGTGGGAATAGTTTTAGTCTCCTCCAGTTCCTCTATTCTTCTGAAACATGACTTCAGAGATGAAGCTGAGAACACAGACAGTATAGAATATGTAATCAGAGGCCATCTTTTAAAACAGTTTCAGTGATTTACTTATCATTCAGGGAATCTTTGTTCCTCCAGTTAGCTTCCTCACAGAAGCAACCTTCCTCCTCCGAAAATCCTCTGCCTCTTCTTCTCTTCTAACTTCATTGAAAAACTTTTAGACACCTCAGTCCACAGCCTAAAATGAGTTTTCACTTGAACTGAAGAAGGGTGCCAGAGCACTGGACCAGGCTTCCCAGGGAGGTTGTGGAGTCTCCTTCTCTGGAGACTTCCAAAGCATGCCTGGATGTGATCCTGGGCAACCTGATGTAGGTGTTATGTGTGTTAGCAAGGGCCTTGGACTAGATGATCTCCAGAAGTCCCATCCAACCCCTACCATTCTATGATTTGGTAGTTCCTCTACTGATGTGCTTGTAGGCTTGGAGGAAAAGGAAGAGAATGTCATTACAGATGACATTGCTGTGTCCAGCTCAGCTGGGCTGACAGCCCCCAATCTGTCTTTCCTAAGGATGTCAGACTGAAGCCTTCTTTGTGTTTTCCTTTTAGTAAGGCTCCCTCAAACCTCTGTGCATGCAATGCAAATCCTCACACTTTGAGGAAAAAAACCCAACAAAACACAAATGAAAAAAAGTTGATGTGAAAACTCAGATATTTGCTCTATTTTCTCATGCCTCAGCTCTTTCATTTCCCTTCACTCATTTCTGCCTGGACTCCATCACTGTAGAATTTCAGTTATTTCACACAAGCAGACAGAGACATTAACTTGAGGAATCTTTAGTGCCTAAATGGGAGAGAGGGCTAGATGGGTAGAACTGGTTTTTACATGATTGCATTTAAGATACCATTAAATGTGAGAAGTTATCAGCCTGATAGCACTACACTTTCATATGGTAGTTCATTTTTACTAGACAGAGAGTTTGAGTTATGTGTCTCGTTCTGTTATTTTGGTTCTTGATCTTACTATTACATTTACTAAGCAATCTCTTTATGTATTATCCTCAATTCAGAAACCAGATGCATGAGTAAACACTCAAAGTTTCTTTTATGCTGCCTAGTCAGTGCTGTTCGCTTGGCTCCTCAAAGCCACTGTGCAACCTCTTCTGATTCTTACATTCTTTTAGCCATGGCTTTCTCAGGATATTCTGGATTGCCTTGCTGAGGGTTTAGAGTTTGCTCTTAGCCATCATGGCCAAGCTCATGCATTTCTACCATCTTTGAATTTGGTCAATCACAAGCCATCTGTCCTTGACAGTGATTTAAACTGCGCTAGATGAGCTATAGGGGAAAATGGTTGCTGTACTTCTACACCCTCTTAGCTATCAGACTATTTGAGGTGTAGGACAGTCCAGGCTCAAAGGTATGGTCAAGCTGAAGACAAGGATTTTCTTCTATCCATTTTGGAAATAGATTCTTTCCATAAGAAGACTTTGAGATTAGCTCACTTGTGGATTGCTGCAAAAATCTAAGAAATGGGTAATCCATAAAGGTTGCTTTGTGTTCCAGGAGTTTATTAGCATTTTTGGGGGGAAAAAAGCCCCAAACAAGTAACTCATTATGTTGCAATATCCCTTCACATTTTCACCAACTTGAGAAGAAAGGTTTGATTGTGCAAGCTGAATTTTTCTGTCAATGACTTTCAGCAGGGAAGGGGGGATGCACAACTTCTTTCTGTAAGGCAGTCACCCATAGGGGAAGCAACAGAAAGCATTCTTCATCAAAGAACTGTCTTTCATTGCAGCTCAGCCAGCTCTGTCATTCAATCATTCTCTTGGCACTCCCTGCAGAGAAAACATGAAGTGACCCTTAAGCTCTCTCCCCTTGGCTCTCAAAGCCTTTTCAGACTGCCAGGCTGCTGTTGTTTTCAGTGTCAGACAGAGAAAACTGGAGCTTGGGTAAAGTTCTCTCTCATTAAAGTACTGGTTTTCAGTTGAAGGCATGAGCACTTGACCTGCTTTATTCTCTCAGTTTCTGACTGCTTTGGTGAACTTGAGTGAAGCCATCACATGTGGTTTTGTAAGAGCAAACCAACCTGGGAGATCTCCATCAAAAGTAGCAATAACTTCTATTAAAAGCTTGCTTATCTCTCTTTCTCCATAACAACCAACATTACAGCTAAGCCTGCTGCTGCTGCTATAAACTTTTTTTTTTTCTTCTCAAAATGTGAAAACAGTGATTGCCTCTTGCCCATCCAGTTCTGCAGACCCTTAGATTCCCGTTTCTGTTCCTAGAGCATGACAGCATTTGGTTTCAGCTAAGCCTCTTCTTGGTTAACCAAACATAATAATTAATTCCATGTTTTGTAGCCCAAAAAATCCAGTTCATACCTTTCAGATTTTGCTGTGGTCTTGTCCACCTCTTCCTAAATAACAGGCTAGCAGATCAGAGGTGAGCCAGGGAATTGCTGCAAACCTTTCCTCCCTGGCAACAGCTGAGTTCCTCTGCAGTGGGAGCCTGACTTTTACAGCTGCAGCCAGTCCCTATGGACTGGTCTCAGTCTACTGCCCTGAAGGAGATGACAGCAAATTACAGATGGTTAAAAAGGTCTTGCAACTCTCCTTTTCCTTTTGTTTTGTTGGGTTTTGGGTTGTTTGGTCTTGTGTTTTGTTTTTTTTTGGTGGGTTTTTGGTTTGGGTTTTTTTGTTGTTGACTTTAAAATATTACTGATTTGAAAGGTGATGTGTTGAAAGGGTGTGGAATTTTCACTGTACTATAAAGTGAAAACTTAGGATCTGACAATATCTAGTAAAATAATACTAGGAAGTGCAGCACCCCATGGCTGTAGGGATTTCAGCTCTGGGTTCTGTTTATCTTATATTTGCCTGGTGGAATTGAGAGCCCAACAAATAGTGAAGCCGTAGAGAGATTTCTGAACGAATATAGATTGGATCAGATTCAGGGCAGACAGATCGGGGAAAAGCACAACATTTTGTTATGAGCTGCAGCAGCACAAGTTTTCTGATGCTTCTGGAACAAATCAGGGTAGTGATGGGTAGTATTTTACTAGTGTTGTTATCTGGTTGATGGCACTATCCTTACTTGTGTGGCCACTCTCCCATAAATAACTTTGCATTCATACCCTTCTAGATGACATTAAATGCACATTAATGCATTTTCTCTCTTTTTTTTTTTTTTTTAACCCTGTGAAAAATACAGGATGCCAAATAAGACCCAAATGATTTGTATTCGTTTAAAAAAAAAAAGCTTTTTTTTCCCCCCCACTGTTGAAATGCAACATTATGAAAAGCTTCAATTTTCTCACCAGTCACAAGCAGCAAATAACTTAAGTGTATCACATCATAGCCATTTAACAAATATTCCCAAACCAGCAGCAGCATTTAGCTCTGTGAAATAGATTTGTTCTGGATATAAACTAAGGAGAGCAGAATACATATTCCTTGGCCCTTGTGGATATATATGATGGAGTCTTGCTAGATGACTTGAATTAAGATGGAGCATGTGGATAGCGAGCATCCCCTGGACAGTGATGTTTATATCCATTTCCTCCCATCCTCCCCTTTTTCCCCTCCCTCCCAAATGCTGCCTATTATGGTTTGCTTTTTTGTTGTTTTGTTTTGTTTTTTTTTCTTTTGCCTTCTTTCTTTTTTGTTCTCCCTACCACTGCTAAGTGAATGTTAAAGTAATGTTGCAGTTTGCTCAGTACCGGATAAATGTGTGTAATATGTCTCTCATAAAATGTTACTAGGCAGATGGGACCAAGAAAACTTCTTGTGTGTTTTTTTTTTTTTTCCCCTTTTCCCACTTTATGAAGCCATCCTTAGTAATATCTATCACTTATGAATAATAAAAGAAAATGGCCTTTGGCAAAGTTGAGAGTTTTGTTTTGCTTTCTGTGGAAATCCTTGAAGAAAACGAAAGCTCAGGAACCAAATGATCAAGGATTGTGATACAAAACCTCCTCAGGTGCAGCCTCTGTGGTTCACATGGGTGATACCTTTTTTGCACATGCAGCAAATCTTTGTCCTGTCCCTTTTTTTTTTTTTTTTCCCTTTTTTTAACCACCATTCTTACACCAAGAGGCAAATCTCAGTCACAATCAGTTTTCGCTCTGCATTAGTGGGCAAACAAAGCTGAGCTGGGGGATTACTTTCCTTAGATTTGTCTTGATTAATGTATCCTACAGACTTGTCTGCCTTTGTGATGGCAAATGAAAGAATAGAATCATAGATTGACAGGTTGGAGGGGACCTCAAGGATCATCTGATTCCACCTTTCTAGGTAATAGAAGAGTTGAAATGAGCTGGCCCAACACCTTGGCAAGCTTGAATTTTAAGACTGTCCAGTGTAGGAGAATTCACTGCTTCCCTTGGGAGATGATTCCAATGTCTAGATGTTCTCATGGGGAAACATTTTCTTCTGGAGTCCAATAGGAATCTCCCCAGGAGTAACTTGTACCTATTACCCCTTGTTTTTTCTATGTGACTCCTTGTAAAAAGGGAGCCTCCATCCTCTTGGCAGCCACCCTTTTTGTACTGGCACATGGCAATAAGGTCTTCCCTAAGCCTTCTCTCCTCAAGGCTGAACAAACCCAGCTCTCTTAGCCTTTCTTTATGTGCAGGAATTCCAGCCTTGTTGTCCTTCTCTGGATAATTTCCAGCCTGTCTGCATCTGTTTTCTGAAGCAGGGACCAAAACTGAATAGCATTCATAGGATTCTATAATTCTAACATATTAATAATAAATGGAAATGGCAAGAAAACACAATCTGGAGTAAAGACTGGCCAGAAGAAGAAAAACAGAAGTGAAAACTCTGTAGTTGTACTTTATTAGGAAATAAATGGTGGTAAAGATTAATTGTCTCCCTTATAACTGGAGCTATGAAATAAATGGGGAAACCTGGAGTGTATTAAGAACACTGTGACCAGCAGGTCAAGGGAAGTTCTTCTCCCTCTCTACTCTGCCCTGGTCAGGCTACAGCTGGAGTATTGGGTCCAGTTCTGGGCTCCTCTTTTCAAAAGAGACAGGGAACTACTGGAGAGGGTCCAGTAGAGGCTGTAAAGATTCTGAGGAGCCTGGAGCATTGCTGTAAGGAGGAAAGGCTGAGAGACCTGGGGCTGTTGAGCCTGGAGAAGAGCAGCCCTAGAGGGCATCTGATCAATGGTCAGCAAGAGATAAAGGGTAGGGGGCAAGAAGGTGGGGCCCAGTGCTAGGACAAAGGGCCACAGGCACAAACTGGAACACAGAAAGTTCCACCTAAACATAAGGAAAAAACTTTGCTGCAAGGGTACTGGAGCCCTGCAGCAGGCTGCCCAGAGAGGTTGTGGAATCTCCTTCTCTGGAGAGATTCCAAACCTGCCTGGCCATTGTAATCCTGGGCAGCCTGCTGTGGGTGATCTTGCTTTAGCAGGGGGGTTGGAATAGAGCTCCCTTCCATCCCCTACCATTCCGTGATTCTGTTTGTGATTCTGAGTTGTCCCTACCTCAGGGAGCTGCAGGAGCCTGTTCTGAACAGATATGAAACTTTGGAGGCAGAGGTGAAAGGGAGCAAGTTCTTGGGCTGCTGTCACTGACATGCTCCCACAGCTTGGTTCTGATGAGCTCTCATCTGAGCTGGGCAGGGCATGGTGTCTGTAGGAAGGAACTCATGACTTGGAGCTACCTGCCAAGAATTCAAAGCAGATGAGTCTGGAGTAGTGACAGCAGCAGTGGAGGAAAGTAGCTTGGAAGAGTAGCTGAAGTTTGGTGTGATTCATTTATGAATCCACATGTGACAAAGAGCTCCTGAGCTCCCAGGTAGTTCCTGGCCATGCAGAATTGACAGAGTTATGAGATGTCAGAAGGAATATTTCTTTGGCATGTCAATGCTGCTACTCTTGGTCATGTCTGAGGTGCTGCAATCTGTGTGGGGCTGCATGGGACCACTTTGCATTTGAGAGAATTCAGGGATGTTGGCAAGGAGAGAGAAAAATATATAGAGAGAGAGTCTACTGTGGCTCATCCAGAGGTAAGCAATGAAAATACCAAAGAAAAATTTACAATATCAATGAAAAATGACACCAGGGAGGTATTGACTGGTGGTATGTGCTGAAATATTCAGTAAATGAATACTTGGAATGTGTGAATGCCATGGAGAAACATCCTCAGGTATCAAATACTAAGCATCAATGTTTCAGCAGGAAGGAAAGCAAGGAAGGTTTGCATCATTATTTGCTGATAATCCTCAAGAACTGGAAAATGATGAAAGGGAATTTTACAAAGAATGTGAAGCTTCATTGTTGCCTTCGATGTGAGATACCAAGGAACTTCCTGCGGACTTTGGAGACTGAAGCAAGTTTGGGATCTGACCAAAAACATCTTTGGTTTCTAAAAGAGAAATGAAATCCATGCCTCATTCTGTCTTTGGCAGTGAACAAAGTTGCTTTTGTTCATGTTTTGATTTACAGAGCTAGTCTCTATCAGACATCTGTTGCTGGATGGATTAACAACACACACTATTTATTTCTCGGCATGGTTATGCAAACTCCTCAGTAAAAGAGGAGAAAATATCAGTGACTATAAATTCATGCAATATTTCAAGTACAAAAAAAAATTATAAATAAATCTCAGATTCACCAATAACACTGAATTCTGGGGGTACTGGTTGACAGCAGGCTGAACATGAGCCAGCAGTGTGCCCAGGTGGCCAAGAAGGCCAATAGCATCCTGGCCTGGATCAGGAATAGTGTGGCCAGCAGAAGCACGGAAGTCATCCTGCCCTGCACTCAGCACTGGTTAGGCTACACCTTGAGTACTGTGTCCAGTTCTGGGCTCCTGTGTTTCAGAAGGACATTGAGATTCTTGAATATGTCCAGAGAAGGCCAACAAGGCTGGGAAGAGGTCTCCAGTACAAGCCCTATGAGGAGAGGCTGAGGGAGCTGGGGGTGTTCAGCCTGGAGAAGAGGAGGCTCAGGGGAGACCTCATTGCTGTCTACAACTACCTGAAGGGAGGTTGTAGCCAGATGGGGGTTGGTCTCTTCTCCCAGGCAACCAGCACCAGAACAAGAGGACATAGTCTTAAGCTGTGCAGGGGAAGTTTAGGCTTGAGATGAGGAGAAAGTTCTTCACAGAAAGAGTAATTGACCAGTGGAATGTGCTGCCCAGGGAGGTGGTGGAGTCACCATCCCTGGAGGTGTTCAAAAAAGGATTGGATGTGGCACTTGAAGCCAGGGTTTAGTTAGTCATGAGGGGCTGAGTGATGGGTTGCACTTGATGATCTCTGAGGTCTTTTCCAACCTTATTGATCCTAAGATTATTAAAACATTCCTTTCACATATCAGAACAACGAAGAACAAAAGGCAAGATTGGTTGGACTGAATGATCTTGGAGGTCTCTTCCAACCTGGTTGATATTCTATGATTCTATGACATATTTCTAAATATATATCTATCTATATATTTGTGTCTGCTTCTAATTTACTGAGTATTGTGATGAAACCTACAATCAAACCAAAATCATCACAACTCAGCAGTCAAAGATCTGTACCTAAATTTAAGCATCTGAGTAATGCAACTGACTCAAGTAGACTTACCTGGAGGTTTAAAATTGTGTTGCAAATTCTTGTCAGAGCTGGAACCTTATTTTCCTGCTTATCCATGAGTACATGGAACATCAAGCTTTCATTTAATCTGATTTAATTAGCAAGAAGTACAATGAAAAGTGTCAATGTGGGAGGTAAGAGGGAGAAGAGGTTAAAAATATGGCACTTAAGATAGATATCAAAGTGTTCTGACTGAAATTGGATCTGTGCAGCATGTCAGTATTGATTCCTGATTTATTTCCTGCTGGGGTTGTCTGAAATGGACTTTCAGGACCAGGATTTACCCAGTTTTATCCAAATAGGAATTCTTAAGATTCTCTGAATTGAATGCAAAGAGCTAAAATAAATAGCACAGATTATATAGAATCATAGAATCAGTCAGGGTTGGAAGGGACCACAAGGCTCATCCAGTTCCAAACCCCCTGCCATGGGCAGGGACACCTCACACTAGGTCAGGCTGGCCAGAGCCTCATCCAGCCTGGCCTTAAACACCTCCAGGGATGGGACCTCAACCACCTCCCTGGACAACCCATTCCAGGCTCTCACCACTCTCATGGTGACGAACTTCTTCCTCACATCCAGTCTGAATCTCCCCACTTCCAGCTTTGTTCCATTTCCCCTCTACAAGTTCTCTACAAGTACCTGAAGGGAAGCTGGAGCAAGGATGGGGCCAGCCTCTTCTCCTTGGTGTTGGGTGATAGGTTGGACCTGATGATCTTGAAGGTCTTTTCCAACCTGGTTAGTTCTGTGGTTCTGTGAAGAGACAGGACTAAAGGAAATAGCCGCAAGTTGCACCAGGACAGGCTTAGTGTTGACCCCTTGGTGCTGCGTCGAAGGTTGGACTGGATGATCATGAAGGTCTCTTCCAACCAGATATACATTCTGTGATCACAGATCACAGGAGTTAACTGCAGTCACAGAAGTGTTAATTGTATTGCCTGATCTTCATTCTTTCTGTGCAAGCAATGTGCAGAGCAGCACCACTTCAGGCCAGGATTTCCTGTAAACCCCCTTCTCTATTCTGACTCAAATGATTTGTTGGAAACCAAAATAATTTTCAGGGAAGGGCTACTTACATTGTTTCTAGTCAGCCTTTAATCACTTTTTAGGTTTTCCTGTATGCCTTGGTATAAATTTTTCAGGTCTGGGAGGATTTATATAGTAAAGGCACTGAAAATCTGGTGTGATGAATTCCCCTGTTCTTTAAAACTACTAATCAATGAAGACACATTTTCAAAATGACTTCCCATAACGCATGTTTTATGCTGCTTGCTTGAGAGAGGTGCTGGAGATTTATTTGAAACATAATTTTCAGACTTCCCCAACTTCAAAAATTACAGATTGCCTTAAGAGAGAGGGTTTGTTGTTGTTGCCCCAGTTGCACTGCACCCTGCACAATTGTGCACAGGCAGACTCTTGATTTTGTGCATCAACATGAGCAGAAGACAGGGTCAAATGATACTTGGCTTTGATAAATTCCATTCAAATTGAGCAGGGGGGGAAAGAACATGAAGTTATTACTTATTTTTTTAATTTCTAGTCCAGCTAATAAAACCCAGGTCTTCTTAGAAGCCACATTGTTTTGTTACCACAACAGTGTTTTAACAACGCTCCTCTGAGACATTAAACCAAGCGTGGACATTTTATTGCCACATTGGGTTTTAATTTCAGTTCCAGTTTAAATCCCAAACCACTTCTTGATTACTTTTTGACAGAATTCCATTCCTCTGTGTATTCATTGAATAAGAGAGCTGCTTTTTACAAGAAGATATACACTTAGGCATGAATACAGACACATAGAGTGAAATCAGAATTAAAAGATGTAATGGGAAGAAAGTGGAATGACCACAGCTTCCACACTGTGGGGATTAGGGGAATATTAAGAGGCATTTCCCCACAACCTACTACTATGCAGCCCCTGTTTGGAGCTGAGATGCCCCATTGAAAATTCTTCTTTATGAAGAATAAGAGGTTTCCTTTCAGGATCTCCTAATATGTTGAGTAACGATGGCAATACACTTTGACCAGTAATGCTGATAAAATGGATTTGGAAGCTAAGCTGATTCAACTCTCATGGGAGGGAAGGGGAGAAAAAAAAAAATCCATTATCTCATTAGAAATAGGATGTAAAGAAGAGGATAATAAGCACAGCTACCATGTAACATCTGTGCTGCATCAACATAGGATACAGTCCTGGAGGTGAAGGAATATAGAGGATGGGAATATGAGTTGCCTCTACGTATTTCTTGTGTTGCTAAGAAACCATCCTAATTTTCCTGGCAATCCAAAACTTCTTCAAGAGCTATAATGTGTAAGTCACATTGTCTGACCACGCATCAAGGGTCAGGGCTGGACTGGTCACTTGGTGAGTGACAGACACTCTCTATGAAGCCCTCTGCCTTCCCAGAGGAAAGAGAAGGGGAAGAAGGGAGAGAGACTGAGGGGGTGGGGAAGGAACTAAACCAGTTGGAATGGAAAGAACAATTCATAGATTCATGGAATGGTTTAGATCAGAAGGAACCTTAAAGATCATCTAGTTCCAACCACCCCCTGCCATGAGCAGGGATACCTTCCACCCTCTTCCAAGGGCCAAGCCTCATCCATCCTGGCCCTGAACATCTCCAGGGAGGGGGCATCCACAACCTCCATGGGCAACCTGTTCCACTGTCTCATTACTCTCACTGTAAAGAATTTCTTCCTAATTTCCAGTCTAAATCTCCCCTCTTCCAGTTCAAAGGTATTGCCCCTTGTCCTGTCACTCCACAGCCTTGTCAAAAGTCCCTCCAAAGCTCTTCTGTAGCCCCCTTTAGGTACTGGAAGGCTGTTCTAAGGTTTCTCTGGAGCCTTCTCTTCTTCAGGCTGAACAGCTCCAACTCTCTCAACCTGTCCCCATAGAGGAGGTGCTCCAGCCCTCTGAGCATCTTCATGCTGCAGCAGCTCCATGTTCCTCTTATGATGGAGACACCAGAACTGGATGCAGTACTCCAGGTGTGGTCTCACAAGAGTGGAGTCCTGCTGGTCACACTGCTTTTGATGCAGCCCAGGACAGAGCTGGCTGCCTGGGCTGCAAGCACACATTGCTGGCTCATGAGATCTTTGCCTTGACCACTCTGAAATGGTGACCCAGTCCCATGAAATGGAGACAAAGAGACAGAAACCAAGAGCCAGCCCAATCCTCAATGGCAATGACATCACCATTCTCATCACTGATGCTGGGGACAGGCACTGGGCAAGTTCCAGACTGGACATGGCAGCAGATGGGAACAGAATTCAGGAGCTGGATTCTGGAACTGGATGCAGTAGCACACGGATCAGGATCAAAGTGTTCTTGGGACACTGGCAATTGAAGAGAAGGGTTGACCCTGGGGATCCCTCAGCTTCCTCCTGAAGATTCCATCCCTGGGATGCAATTCTTTGTTGGTCCTGTCTGCTTTTCCCCACAGGTGAGGCCTTTTAATCTGCACCCCTGATGTAGTGCATAAGATTTGTCAGTAACCTTGGTCTGTAGCCCAGTCTCCAGTAGTAACTCTTCTCATCAGGATTATCACTGCTCAAAGCAGCCACTGACTGTGCAAGCCTGCCCTGAACTTCAGCAATTGCCTCACTGAGCAGAGCCTGAACTGAGAAGTCAGAGCACTGACCATAATTAGTCCTGGTCTAGCTCAAACCAGAATAAAAAGTAGCTACTCTTATGCCATGAAGGCAGCTGCTTCTAATATGGAGCAACTTTTCTTTGACCTTGTCTGTCAACAATCTTCATTTTGATGAAATTCCTCATTGTGGTGCCTCATTTTGATGATTCTTATTCAATTGCAAAGGCAATTTGCTGTGATGATGCATGTTATTTATTCACTACAGAATAGAGAGAAACCAACTAATTTGGGAAGCAGGTAGTTTTCCAGGAAACTGGGCATGGATTCATTTACATTAGCAAAGCAAATCTCCTTTTGAGAGAGAAATAAGGGTAACTTTACATAATTTACCCAAAAGCAATGCTGCTAAACTTAGATTTGCTCTCAGGGTATTCTGAAGGTTTTCAAATAGCAAAAGCTTTCAAAGCCAGGACTTTCATTTTATCATTAAAGGTCTTCAAGATCTACTCAAAACACAGTTAATTGCATTCTATTTTTGTTTGTCAGTTGTGTAGGCTAAGGTTTTGGCAGTGCATGGTCTCTGCTGGAGAACAGTGAAGAGGTCATTATCAAATCACTGAAGGGTTTGGGTTGGAAGGGACCTTTAGAGGTCACCTAGTCCAACCCCCCTGCACTCAGCAGGGACTAATGCAACTACAGCAGGTTGCTCAGAGCCCCAGACAATCTGACCTGGAAAGTTTCCAGGGATGGGGCATTTGACACCTCTCTGGATAGCCTGGGACAGTGTCTCATCACATCAATGTAAAATATTTCTTCCTTCTCTCTGGTCTAAATCTCCCTCTTTTAGCTTAAGCCCATCACTCCTTCTTCTACTACAACAGCTCCTGCTAAAAACATTGTCCCAGCTTTCTTATAGGTCCCCTTTAAGTGTTGAAGGGCCACAAGAAGGTCTCCCTGGAGCCTTCTCTTCAGGCTGAACAACCCCAATTCTCTCAGCCTGTCCTCACAGCAGAGGTCTTTCAGCCCTCAGAGCATTTCTGTGGCCTGCTCTGGCCCTACTCCAACAGGTCCATGTCTCTTGTGTGCTGAGGACCCAAGAGCTGGCCCCAGTGCTGCAGGTGGGGTCTCAGCAGAGAGGCTGAGCAGAAGGGCAGCAGAATCCTCTCCCTCCAGCTGCTGCCCAAGATACAGTTGGCCGCCTGGGCTGCAAGTGTACATTTTAGCCTGGGGAAGAGGAGGCTCAGGGGAGACCTTATTGCTGTCTACAACTACCTGAAGGGAGGTTGTAGACGGGTGGGGGTTGGTCTCTTCTCCCAGGCAACCAGCACCAGAACAAGAGGACACAGTCTCAAGCTGTGCCAGGGGAAGTTTAGGCTTGAGAGGAGGAGAAAGTTCTTCACAGAAAGAGTGATCTGCCACTGGAATGTGCTGCCCAGGGAGGTGGTGGAGTCACCATTTCTGGAGGTGTTCAAAAAAGGATCGGATGTGGCACTTGGACCCATGGTTGAGTTGTCAAGAGGTCTTAGGTAATAGGTTGGACTTGATGACCTCTGAGGTCTTTTCCAGCCTCCTGGCTGATTCTGTGATTGCCAGCCCTTGTCCAGCTTGTTGAGCTTGAAGCCCTGCCTACATCACTGATGAAAAGAAGGAACTGCACTAGGCTCAGACCCCATGAACCTAATTGGCCTCAAAGGAGCCTCTTGCTGAGGAACACTTCTCTTTGAATACATGCAGTGGAATTTGGCCCAGAAGAAATGCTGTGATCAACCTCTTCTGCTGTGTTCAGAAGTGGTTTAAGTTTTACCACTGGTAAATGTCAGTGAAGGCTTTCTTCCAGAATGTTCTCTCCCACAGCAGCCACGAGTGACAGCTCTGAAGTGCACAGACCTGACTCACAGCTGTTAGGTGGATAAGCTGGGACACACAAGTGGAAGTAAGTAGGTCATGTTTCATTGAGAAAAAAATAGAGACTATATGGAGTGTAAGAATACATTAGCAGTCAGGGCAGGCCATGAGATTAAAAGCGTAGGAGGTGAAATGGAAGTGTGATGCCAACAACAGCCTCAACAGGGCTGCTTCCATTGGTTGAAGTGTTTAGAACAATCATTATTTTGCTTTCTTACACCCAATAGTGACTTATTTACACCTTTTAGCTTTCTATGCTTGAACTTTGAGAAGAAAAATTAAAAAGACAGTTTCAAACCATCACACCACACTATGCATATTACCGGGGGAAAAAAAAAAGACTTTTATGCATGGACAACTTGGTGCAACAGGGATATTACTGGGACAAATAACTCCAGAAAGACCTCAGATGATGTAATGCTATGGCTCAATTTGCACCTTAAACCTGTTTGCAGTCTGGCTAGGCATGGACTCACCAAAACTCAGCAGGGTAGCTACCTACCATTAAAATTGTCTAAATGCTTTTACAAATCATAGAATCAACCAGGTTGGAAGAGACCTCCAAGATCATCCAGTCCAACCTATCACCCAGCCCTAGCCAATCAACCAGACCATGGCACCAAGTGCCTCATCCAGGCTTTTCTTGAACATCTCCAGGGATGGTGACTCCACCACCTCCCTGGGCAGCACATCCCAATGGCAAATCTCTCTCTTTGTGAAGAACTTCCTCCTAATATCTAAATCTATATCTAATATCTAAATCTATTTGTTCCTTCTCTGTGCAGAAGCTCTCACTTTTGTGCTTCATTTTTGCCCAGTTTTCTTGGAATTTTGTAGATCCTAGTGCTATGGAAAAAGGTTCCAAGTTATAGGAGGTTCTTCCAAGGTGGGAGTCAGTCTCTTTTGACAAATAACAAATGCTAGGACAAGAGAAAATGGCCTCAAGTTGTACCAGGGGAGGTTTAGGTGGAACACTAGGAAAATATCTTCCCCCAGAAGGTTGTCAAGCCCTGGAACAGGCTGTCCAGGGCTGTGGTGGAGTCCAAATTGCTGAAGGGATCTAAAATCTGTGTAGATATGGTGTTGAGGGCCATGGTTTAGAAAAGGCTTGGCAGTGTTGGTTTAATGGTTCAACTTGATGATGTTAAAGGTCTTTTCCAACCAAAATGGTTCTATTCTGTGATTCTGTCTAGACATTTCTCAGTGAAGATTCAAAGAAAGCTTTATTGAGTTTTAAAATTATTTATTGGCATCACTTTTTTTTTTCCTCATCAGCCCAGCTAGTTCACAGTTAGCTAGCCAAACAGTGGAATTAAAACTGTTAATTAAATTCCTAATAAGAAATGTGGCATACGTGGGAATGAAGCTGCTGCTTCAGCAGTTTCTGATTGGAATGTAAAAAAAAAAAAAAAGAATAAATAAAAATCATAATCAGCATTTCATGATTTCCTGCTGAACAGAAATTCTGCTTTTCACCTCCAATCAATATCTGCATGTTTCAAACACATTTTTTAACACTTAAAAGTTTGGTATTTTGTTGTTTTTTTTTTTTGGGGGGTATGTTTTGTTTGGTTGGTTTTTTTTTAGGTAAGACAGTTAAATATTCAATATCTAAAGTTTTCAGGTTTCTTGTGTTGTGTGTGATGCCTGTTAAGGTATTTTCCTTTTGAGAAGTTTTCTATTCACTATGAAAATGTATTCAGTCCTAGCAATTGCTGTTATGTCAAGAATTTAAATGGTTTAAATCTAGATTTATAAAATCACAGAATCCTGGAATTGTCAGGGTGGGAAGGGACCTCAAGGATCATCCAGTTCCAACCCCCCCTGCCATGGGCAGGGACACCTCACACTACAGCAGGTTGCTCACAGCCACATACAGCCTGGCTGCAAAAACCTCCAGGGATGAGACTTCCTTGGGCAACCTGTTCCAGTGTCTCACTACCCTCATGGTATAAAACTTCTTCCTAGCATCCAATCTGAATCTACCCACTTCTAGTTTTGCTCCATTCCCCCTAGTCTATCACTACCTGACACCCTAAAAAGACCCTCCCCAGCTTTGTCAGCTTATGTCAGAGAAGATCCAAGTCCCAGTGTGAATCTTTGTAAAAGAATGTAACACACTGAAGTTTCTACATGGAGAGGTAGGTTCCAAGCCCTATTCAACAACATTTTAACAGCAAAGATCATTTCTCCTTGTTAGAGTCCATCAAATCACTTTGGAGGGTTTATTCCTATCTTTGTCCACCACAGAAGACTTTTTATGCTACAGAGGAAGCACATACGGGTAATTCAAGCTCCAAATTGCAAATGGATGAACATAAGTTAATATATTAGAAAGAAATATATTAGGAAGAAATTCTTTACAGTGAGAGTGGTGAGACACTGGAACAAGTTGCAAAGGGAGGTGGTCATAGATGCCCCTTCTCTGGCTGCATTTGAGGCCAGGTTGGATGACGCCTTGAGCAACTTGGCCAAGGCAGGAAGGCTGGAACTGGATGATCTTTGAGGTACCTTCCAAACTAAGCTATTTTATGATCCTATGCATCCAAACCCACTAGTCATTAGCCCAGTGTCCACTCTTGCTTTGTTTCAGTGAGAGACTCTTGCAGTTCAGATAAAAACCTCCAAGGTTCAGTTTCTACTAAGTCACTTTGTTTAGAGCATTCAACGACAAATACATTTTTGACAGAATGCCCATAAAAGCAAGTTTCTCTGAATTAGGAGATCTCACTGGCTTGGCTTGGAGGCTTTTTCTTTACTCAGTTTGAGGAAAACCATATGCAACAGGAGATGAAATCTAAAGACTACATAATATCACCTCCTAGAAAGGTTCCCCATGGTGGTATCACAAGTCTACATGGAAGGTGCTAAATGTACTGCTTCAGCCATGCCACTGGGGAAAAACATGTTTCATGGGTAGCACTACAAGCATGTCACTGAATCACAAAACCCCTATGAAGTGGCTGTAAGAGAAAGAGTAAAGCTTTCAGGCACTACATGAGGTTGGGCAAAGCCTCATGAAGCCTGGTCTTAATTCCGGGGATGAGGCATCCACAACTTCTCTGAGCTACCCGTTCCAGTGTCTCACCACACTCAAATAATAAATCAGGTTGTGGTTTCAAGCAGTGCATTCCTCACACTGGTTCAGTCCCCATGCCCAGAGACAGCAGAACAAATGCTACCAACATGAGAGTAGGAGGTGGCTCTTACCCTGCTGATTTCAGGAGGTTTACTCTAATCTACACCGTGGCACAAGAAGGAATCCAATTCCACAAATGCACCTTTCTACCAGACCTTTCATCTACTAAACCTGACCTTTAGCTTCAGTTTTCCCACACTCTAATATCTCTGTGTTGAATGACAGGTTTATGATTAGAGGACAACAGAAGTGTTCCAGGAAATATAAAAGTTAGCTCTAACCCTTGGTGTTATGGTACCAAGAGGTTTTTAGACCATCAGATGTTCTGTGACACATTGTAGAGGAAAAAGCCCTATCTAAAATTGTTAATAAAGTTTGAATAAGCATTGCATTTGGGGAAAGAAAAAAAAAAATGTCTGCAAAATGTCTGGACCCTGGGAAATTTTCCCATCCCTAATTGTGATTCAGTGCTTCCTTCACTGTCAAATGTGTTATAAATACCAAAGCAGCAGAGGCATGTTCTGCTCAGTATGAAGTTAAAGGCATGTTTGCCTTTAGACCTGTGAATTTAATGCACAAGTTTCTAAGTGAGCCCTACTCCTTCTGCCTTAACATTGGTCTGAGTGAGATATTAAAAGCTGCTTCCCCTCCCTCCCCCCCTACACTATTAGCTTGTCTGCTGGGAGCAAAGGCACAGCTTGTACATGAAGGGGGGGCAAAAAAGTTATATCTTCTCTTGCAACCCTAAAGTGTGGATTTTTTTAATAACACAATATTGAAAGTTCAGTGTCAGTAGCACTTGCTCTCAAGATGATCAAGAATTCAAAGAGTTCTTTGTGCCTGTTTGCATATGTAACTCCCCAAATGACATTTCATCTGTCCCAACGAAGACTGAATATTCATTTGTGTTTTCCTGAAAATAAAATGTCTTCTGTGGTGCTTCCATTAATGCACAGAATATGAATAACTGAAATTTTCTAGTCTTTTATTCATCTTTTTATTATATTATTTTAAAAATTAAAGACTATTGTGAAAATGACAACATCAGAGACTAATCTTCAGACACTTAAACTTTTTTTTATCCTTGAGTCACCTCATTTTAGGCAATGAGGAATAAAGAGGAAGACACAGACTCTCTTGGTGTGGACACCCTTCATGAAGGAAGAATATCCCTTTCTTGCAACTATTTTTCTGGACATGTAGCATCCTAGAATGGAACCTCTGGTCAAAGACAGAGAGTCTTCCCAAAATATTCAGGAAAAAAAGGTTAAAGAAGAACCAGGTTCACATACAGGCTCTGTTATGGGTAGAAGAGTTTTGACCTTGAGTGTTCCATATTTCATATGAGAAAAACATCAGGCTTTTAGAATTGTCTGGGCAGTTAGGCTGTGTGAGAGAGAGAAATGTAGGGATATTAGGAGATGAAGATATTGGATATTAGAAGAAACTTCTCCACTGAAAGAAGAATTGGAATAGGGTCCCCAGGAAGGTGGTTGAAAAGAGGCAGGGATGTGGTGCTGAGGGACATGGTTTAGCACCAGCCTTGACAGAGTTAGAGAATGGTTGGACTCAATTATCTTCAAGCTCTTTTCTGATGATTCTATGAGCATATGAAACCCACAACCAAAACACAGGCTTGTGGATGTAGGCATCTCTATTTCTCTTCTGTCTCTTCCCCCCACCTTATTTTAAGAACATCTGTAAAACATCTCATGCCACTGGAAATCAGGGGGCACTTCCAAGCTGCCAGCACTTTACAAGAGATACACAGATTGAGAAACCCTGGTGGGGAGGGGAAAAGATCCTTCTTAGCTATTTTGAGTTTGAAAAATCTCCCAACAGCAGCCTCCTAAGGAGACGTTATGTGGTACTTGTGCTTGGTATTGATCAGCATTGCCTGTAGCACCCTGAAATGTGGCTCAAGCTAAACAGTTTCTGTCATACAAGGCTGAGAAGCCTCAAGTAAGGTGTTCCCTCAGTGCAGTGCAGGCAAGAAGCCTTCTTTTAATGCATGTTAAGAATAAAGATTGACTTCTAAGCACTTGGAGCAATTAAATATTTAGTTGAGTCCTTGACTACCCCACAGCATAATAGTTATGAGTTATTAACTCTGTTCATGCCCCCCTCCCCCTTATTTGCTCTCTTAATTTGCCAGGCAAAACTATTTTCACCTTGAATTGTGGTGTGATGTGGTAGTTGGCAACTCTTATCTCTGTCTGGATTTCATCTTTGGAACATTCAGTGATTAGAGAAGTTATGTGTTCCATAGTGTTTTGGATAGTGACTTGGAGATAAGAATAAGTTGCTTACCCAGCAGATTAATAGCCTGAGCTCTTGGTCAAACAGATATTCTACAAACTGCCAGCTGATTTGCAGATAATCCTGTTTCCAGGATCTGTTTTAAAGCAGTTAGGAAATTGACTACTTCAAAATATGTGAGAGCCAATGTAGCTCCTCTAGTACATGTGCAGAGAATGTTTGTGCCAGTTCTTGATATATATTGCAAAGATTTAGGGACAAAGAAAGTTGTTCCAGGAGGTTTGGTGTTTCTCCTTTTAGGGGCCTGAATGTAATGTACATGCTGACATGTGGTGATGTTTTGACTGAGTGTGATTACTGGAGCTGCCTTTCTTGGGAAGCCCCTATTGCAAAGGTTTGCCCCAAGGAGTGATGTGAGTCCTGACCCTGCCTCAGCAGTCCATCCCTAAATCTTCCCACTGGGATTTCTTTTCTTTTTTTCCTATCCAGCTTTTTTTTTTTTTCTTGCTTGTCTGAGCTGTCTCCCTAGAAGCTTAATCCAGCTGCAGACCAAAATCCATTCAGATATTCAGTAGTACAGAACAGACCACTTAGCAAACAAGCACACACTTGTACATGTGCTTAGATGAGCCTGAAAAGCTGATTTTGCTGCTTGTATTTCCCTTGGTCTCGAGGGAAGTTAAAGTATAAAAGCCTAAGAAGACAGATCAGATGAAGAAGAGGAAGCTGAAAGTCAAGAGCTCAATAGAAAAAAAGAAATGCAAGTTGTTAGAGGAAGAGAAAGGGGCTGATAGCAATTTCCCCCCAGAGGTCTCACCTCTTGCAGGGCTGAGTCTCCACAGGCCATTTGTTGGGGTTAGCTGACTGATAAAAGCAGACACATGCCCTGCTCCTGCTGAAGGAACAGCAAGGAATGGGAAAGGTTTGTCTCCTCTGATTACCTGAGAACCTGCATGGAGTACTGTTCATTTTCAGAGCAGACTGCTAGACACATGTCTAGAAAGAATCCACAGAGAGGCTAAGCATCCTGACTGCAGACAAACAGGCACTGCCCTGGCTTTATATCCTTACATTTCTGTTCTTTTCCACAAAGCAGAACAGTTTCAACAGCAGAGGAATGAGATTGTTACTACCAGCACCTCCACAGACCTGTTAAAATGTTTATTCAGATGTGCTCTGGGAAGGAGGCATTTGAATCTGCTTAAGCAAATAAACTTTGGTAAATACTGAGGAGTTCTGCAAATGGGAGACATAAACCTGGCTGTTATTTAAGCAGAAACAGCCACTTTTTGGTTTTTTATATCTGTGTGGTCAGAAGTGCCTGGTTCATGCTGGCAAACCCTCAGGCTGCAGCAGGGGCAGGGGAGGGTTAGTCCTGCTCTCAGCACCCACTGATTAAAATCTCCCAGTTCCTCTCATTGATAAAGGAGGCCTCACAAAACGTCTGCTCCCCCTGGTGTGTCATTGAATGGGTCACAGCGTGGGTTTCACCCCTTTCAGTCCTTCTTTAGGTGCCTAAAACACTTTGCAATAGCAAAACAGGCTACGCTGCTGGGTGAGCTGCATTTTAGGTATTTTCTTGTGGTTTTAAGAAAGCGAGGTCATTTGGGGTGTGTTGAGGGCTAGAGGAGATGAGCTGTGGTGAAAAGCCCTCAGGCTGGGGGTGTTGCAGAGCCCCACAGGCCTCCTTGTTTTGCTGTTCCCCTTCTTCCAAGGGTAAGCAATTTGCCATTTGTGAGCTGTGGCTGTGTGTGATGGAAAGCCAGGTGGCAGGAGCTGGCAGGGTTCATGCTGTCTGTTTAAGCCATCGTGGTGATGTACTGCTGGCTTCTATTACACATGTGGGTGGTTTAGGTTACTCCATGGGACATCAGAGAGGAATCTTCTCTTGTCCAGGCATTGCTGGCCTGCCTTTCTCTTCAAAAACTTCAGCAATGAGCTCCCAGGTGTGAATACAAGGACAGGAGAGGTTGTGTGCACTCTGGAAAGATGTAAAACTCTTTCTGCTGTAAAGCAACCATCCCAGTGACCCAGCTCTGCCTGAGGAGCGCTGCATGAGGAGCCAGGTCGTGTAATTTCTACCAGTGCCCTGCAGCTCAACCCTCTGTGTTATCTTCTCAGCCCCCACCTGCAGCTCAAGGTATGTGCCTGAGCAGTGGTCCCAGACTTCATTAACAAATAAAAAAGGAAACTAGTTTTATTTTAGTTTCAAGAAGGAAAAAACAAAACAAAACAAAATCCTTCCACAGTTTGCTCACTAGCAGACCAAACTTCCTTAAGTGATGTGGAAACTTGAGACAGGTAGGGTTCTTGAATCTTCTTTACTTCTTTGGCCTCAAAAGATAATGAAGGTAGTAGAAAGGCACCTAACAGTGTGATTGCACAAAGATGTTAACCATTTGGAACAGAGGATTGAGATTGCTGGGTGGAAAGGAAAGCTTAACCAACTACCTCAGAAGAGATCCTTGTTTTTTATCCCACAGGTAGTACAGCTGTCAATTAAGGGGGCAGGTAACAAACCAACCCCTACCCTATTTAAAGGAAAGCTGGTGGCTGTTGGGGCTTTGGCTTCTTAAGTACTTGATTGTTTTCATCTGCAGCTTAAGGTGTCCCTGAGAGGGCGATGGTTTTAGTCCTGCTGGAAAGAGGAGTGCTGGTGGGGTGAGTAAATTGTCTGTGGTGGTTTGTTTTTTGTTGTTTTTTTTTTTTTAACCTTTAGGGAGCTGTTTTAAGGCAACTTTCAACTTTGGATTAGCAGAGCTGCTTATTGTTAAATTGGAAGCTGCCTGATGTTTTGTATTCCTGCCTGCTTTTCATGTGCTGCTTGCAAAGCGACTGGGTAACAATTCTGACTCCCCTGAGGTTAAAAACTGTAGCACTCTCTTTTATAAGGTAATGAGAGAAAATGCATCCACAGGAAGCAGCACCCTGGTTATTTTCTTCTGGGATTAATGATCCTGGTGACAATAACTGGAAAGGCAAGACAGGCAGGAACTGGAATTGTATAAGCAATGAAGCTTTGGGTTTCCTTTACCTCCGCCCTGGATTAACACAGCCTGCTCTTAGAAGCCTCTCTCTGCTGACATAGATGGGGGAGAAAGTAACACATTGGGTGAAGACAAAGAGTTTTGCTGGAAATGATCCAATGCACAGTTACCTTAGCCTATTTGCAGAAGAGCACAGCAAAATGCAGAAGCAGCAGCAGAACACTGCCACCTCCCCTCTCCATACCCCAAACCTCAAAACCAGAAGCAGCAACTAGAACAGGAAGCCTCTCATGTTCCAATCTGAACTTCAAGCCCCACCATACTTTGCTGCAGCCAGCATGTTCCTTTTGAAGCTGGCATGATGGCAGGCTGGTTTTGAATACCAGCAGCAGATTCTGCTCAACCCATGACAACCTCTGAGCATGCCTGCACTGGCTCCTTGCACCTCATATTTTCATTCTATCCTCGAGGTTCTGTCAGTAGCATAATCACAAAACCAAAATGACACAATTAGGTAGGTTCTGCACTGTCCTTGTACCCTCCTCCTGTTTAAGTGTTCCCTCTTCCTGGCTTGTGTGACTAGTTGGTGCTACCTGACCCAGCTTGACAAAAGCATCTGCTGAAAACATGAAGTGCTTGCTAAGGTGTGTTCACTCTGAATCACAACAGCCTGAAAATAATTTTGTGTGTGTGTGGGGGGGGGTGTTCTTTTGGATGTGCATTTATGTGGACCTAAAAGGATGCTGTAAATATTGAGGATTTAGAATCATAGACTCATAGAATCAGTCAGGGTTGGAAGGGATCACAAGGATCATCTAATTCTAACCTCCCTGCCATGGGCAGGGACACCTCTCACTAGGTCAGGCTGGCCAGAGCCTCATCCAGCCTGGCCTTAAACACCTCCAGGGATGGGGCCCCAACCACCTCCCTGGACAACCCAGGATTTGTTTGTATATATTAGTTACTTGCTCTCTGCCTTGCTCTGCTGAGTGTGAGAAAAGGAGTTGTGGTACTTCAAGCTTTTTATGGCTAATCAGGAGGACTTGCACCCTTGCTTTCTGAGAGCATATTTTTTTTCTTTCCCCATGGTGTCTGGGTTGAGGGGCATTGTGAAGCAGAAATTATTAGAAGGGATTTTACCCTTGTACCTAGGAGAGCTCAGAGGCTCTTCTGCTCTTACAGTGCTGATCCAAGACGACAGGTCCCTGTTGCTCTGAAAGGGTGAGCTTGTTTTGAAGCCTCTGGTGAGTGAAGGGGTGGCCAACAGAGCTGAGCTTGTAGCAGTTCACCCAGAGCATGCAGCTACATGGTGTCTGTCATGATGGGTCATGGAGGATAAGTTATCTTTGCGGGTGTCAGAGACTGCCCCAACATGGGGGTTGTACATAAGTATTGAGCAGCTTTGCTTCCTCCTAGAGTGAGCTGCTCCTTGTTAGCTCCAAACAGCTCCTGAAAAGTCTGTGAAAAACTCTTTTTCATGCTACTAAATCAAGTTTCAATTTGCAAAGAACTCTGATGGCAGCTCATTTTTATCTTGTTTTATGTTTGGTTTTCATCTCAACTTCAAGATTCTGGCTTCCACGCCATTCATTTTTTTCTTTCTCTTTTTTTTTTTTTTTTTTTTTTTTTTGAAAGAACCATCAACTACCTCTCACAAATAACTCAATGGAGCATAGCCACGTGTGAACAGATCTCAGGAGGCATGTTTAACCTTGGGAATCAGTTTCATTTCCTACATGTTTAGTGCTTTATGAAAATGCATCTGCATCTTGCAACTTCTTCATTGTATCTGGGTTTTTTTGACTGGGGGGGGGGGGGGGGAAGAAATTCAAAAAACTTGACTGATATTCTAATGAGCTCTTCTCCTGAATGCTGATCAGCTCAGCATTAATGGGCAGACTTTCCTTGTAGCTGCTGTTTCACTTGAACGCTGTCAAAATAATAGTGGTTGCTACTCATGCACCTCCAATTTACTCTCATTAATGGTGCTTTAGTTGTTTCTGAAATCATCCTTTAGAGGTGATTTTAAGTGACATCTGTGTAGGCCTAAAGACCTGAATTGCCTTCTAAATCATATCCACTTGTGCCCGGGGATTTAATTAAAATATTTTGAAATACAGAAAAGGGGTGGGGGGAAGCTTTGGAAGATTTAGAAATAAGGTTTTTTTTCCCCTCCCACCCCCATTTGGCAGCCTGCTCAGAGAGACAAGGGACTGTTCATAAATACATTGTAATTGCCTTAATGAAGTACCTAATCATGTGAGATGGGAAAAATAGGATGGAGGTGATGTTTCATGGGATGAAAGAGGCTGCTAGTTCTAATTACAAGCTACAGTTTCAAGGCTCTCATATCTGTCTTGAAACTTTGTAAAATGTCTGTTTTTTGCATCCAAAGTTTAGACCTCTGGGATTTACTTTCTAATAAAACACACAAGTGTTTTGGCAGGGTTTGCCCCATTTAAGCAACACAAAAGCCCATTGCCAGAGGAAATTATTTGGGTTTAGATCTAAGGACAAGGAAGTGTAGACATGGTCGGGAATTTAAAATAGCCCAGACCTCATCTGCTCCCTAAATTCAGGTAAAGCATTGCCCACAGTGGGGGTCTTCCCAGGCTAGAGTCAAGATGTAGGACTGGGCTCTGAATCCTTTCTCCTGGGCTTGCCCTGAATTGCTCAGAATTTGCATGGTTAAGGGGGTAAAAATTCAAGGAAGTGTTGCTAGGGAAGCTGTCACCTTCACCTTGGCCTGGTGGGAACAACTGCCTCCTTTTGTACCTAAGCAAAGGGAATCTGGGAGCAGCTCTTAGTAGGATCATAGAATCAGTCAGGGTTGGAAGGGACCACAAGGATCATCTAGTTCCAACCCCCCTGCCATGGGCAGGGACACCTCACACTGGATCAGGCTGGCCAGAGCCTCATCCAGCCTGGCCTTAAACACCTCCAGGGATGGAGCCTCAACCACCTCCCTGGACAACCCATTCCAGGCTCTCACCACTCTCATGGGGAAGAACTTCTTCCTCATGTCCAGCCTGAATCTCCCCACTTCCAGCTTTACTCCATTCCCCCCAGTCCTGTCACTACTGATAGCCTAAAAAGTCCCTCCCCAACTTTCTTGTAGCCCCCTTCAGATACTGGAAGGCCACAAGAAGGTCACCTCAGAGCCTTCTCTTCTCCAGACTGAACAGCCCCAACTCTTTCAGTCTGTCCTCATAGGAGAGGTGCTCCTCCAGCCCTCTGCTCATCCTGGTGGCCCTTCTCTGGACACCTTCCAGCATGTCCAGATCCCTCTTGTAATAGAGGCTCCAGAACTGGATGCAGTACTCCAGGTGGGGTTTCACCAGAGCTGAGTAGAGGGGGAGAATCACCTCCCTTGACCTACTGGCCACACTTCTCTTAATGCAGCCCAGGACCTGGTTGGTTTTCCACACTGCTGGCTCATGTTGAGCTTCTTGTCTACTGGCACCAAGTCCCTCTCCTCAGGGCTGCTCTCCAGCCAGTCACTGCCCAGCCTGGATTTGTGCTTGGGATTGCCTCGACCCAGCTGCAGGTCCTTGCATCTGGTCTTGTTGAACCTCGTGAGGTTGGCTTGTGCCCACCTCTCCAGCCTGTCAGGGTCCCTCTGGACAGCATCCCTCTCCTCATAATAGTGGCAAGGTTGCAAGTACTATGAGAGCCAGGTAGTTCATGACAGTGCTTGCATGAAGGGAGTTTGCCTGCTGCAATGTGTTGGTGTGGATTGAGTGTGTTTCCCTAGCAGTGGTCAGAGCTTTGTATCTTTTTAATTTTCTTTAAACTCACAGACACTGTAGAGCAGTGTTCACCTCTAAAGCATGTCTTGTTTGTTTTCCTTTCCTTTCTATTTTCTTTGAATAACAATTTGCGGTATAAACCAGCCAAGAAAAAGAAATAAAATATGGAGCTCTGCTTATTTTCTATCTCCTCTCATGTTGGTTGGAAATGCATTGGGGTTTCAGCTGTAATATCCACCTTGCATTCACCTCTGATCTTTTCTCTTGTGAACTTGTCATTCGTTCTGACTCAGTGTCTCAACCACTTAACTTGGAGGAAGTTGCATGTTTTGATTTGGTGACTCTGGCCAGAGTGAATTGAATGCCATCTAGCATGATAGAAATCATAAGATTATTTTTTTTCCTCTGGTTTATTCTTTTTCCCTGCTGTAAAAGTGACTCTCAATGAATTAATAGTGAGCAGCTTTGGATCCCTAATGATGTGAGTCTCTCTAATGTGATATCCATTTCAGTCATGCCCTCTCTGTTTTACACTGTTGGAGTGTCAGCTGTACAGCTCAGTTTTATGTTTTGCCCCTGATCTAGTGTGTTCCCCTTCTGTTTAAAGTCAGTGATGATTCTCAGGTGTTGACCATGTATGCATTCAGCTGCTCTGATAATGTAGCTTCTATTCTGAGAATTACTCTGGAGAAGCTAAACATGAGAAACTTCCCAGCTGTGGACAAACTGCAGATCTGCTATTAGGGTGAGGTTCACACTTGTCTTCTGTGGTCTCCATGAAGATTGCTGATCACTTTAAGGGGTATGCAGATTGTACAAGGTTGCTCAATAGCTCTGGTGGTAACTCTGAGACCTAAAGCTAACATCTGATGTCTGCTGACATCATAATAACAGAGGGACAGCTCACATGGTCTGTTGGTCATCAGTCTGTACTTAAGACTTCCCTTGGTGATATTTTTATTGATCAATAAGGTTCATAAAATGCAACTCTTGCTTGAATCAAACATATTTAGCACGATGGCTGTATGATATATCCATAAAAATCTGTAGGCAAACAAGGAATGAGGAACTGGAGGTGTAGTTTGTAATAAGTGACTGAGATGTTTTTGTGGTAGTGGCTATTAGATTGTCCATCTGTCCTATTTACTCAGATGCTTAGGGGACTTGAGCATCTCCTCTACAAAGAGAGACTGAGATCCCTGGGATTGTTTTGTCTTGAGAAGAGAAGGCTGAGAGGGGATCTGATCAATGTCTATCAGTATCTGAGGGCTGGGTGTCAAGGGGAGGGGGCCAGACTCTTTTCAGTGGTTCACAGTGATAAGACAAGAAACAACAGGTTCAAACATAAAAGATTTCACCTCAACATGAGGAGAAACTTCTTCACAGTGAGGGTGACAGAGCACTGGAACAGGCTGCCCAGAAGGCTTGTGGAGTCTCCTTCTCTAGAGACTTTCAAAACCCACCTGGATACATTCCTGTGCAGACTACCCTAAGTGATGCTGCTCTGGCAGGGGTGTTGGACTTGATGATCTCTGGAGGTCTCTTTGAACCTCTAACGTATTGTGATACTGTGATATATTGGGCTGAGAAGTCATCATTGGGTCTCTTCCTTCTCATGACACCTCATTCCTCAGAAGCTAGCCTTTGACAAGATTAACCAGTGATGTCATAGCTTGTCTTATTTGCACTGAAAGACTTGAGTTTAGGTTGCTACTGCCCAGTCAAAAATGCCAGTTGCTTGTCTTGTCAGATTTCCATCATCGTTCTGGAAGCCCTTCAGATGAGGCTGTGGACCAGAGCTCTGAGAAAAGCTACATGAGCCAGTCGTACTAAGAACAACCAGTTGAACATCTGGGCTGTGGTAGCTGCTGTGATGTGACAAAATTGGCCTGGTGGGGAGCCCATCTTTTTATTTCTGTATTCACCTAAGAGCACAGTAGGGAGCGGAGACAGGAAAATGGGCCGTAGCAAAGTGGCATCAACCAAACCTTTTGTGTGGCATTAAGGACTTGAAGTGCTTCCATATAGTCACATAAGTGCAGTCATTAAAAAGTGCAGGCAAAAATTGAAGGGGAAAAGAGCTGAAATGGTGAATCAGCTGAAGCTTGTGTTCTGCCTTGAACATTACCTGCACCTCGCTGTGCTCCATGGCGGGTAAACAATGGGCATGTCTTCACCATGTGTTCAGAAGCAGAGGAGATAAATTTGAGGTAAAGAAAATACTTTTCTTTCTATATTTGCATGACACTTAAAGGAGTGTGTTGGTATTCAGCCTTCCTCCTGGGAGAAAGCAAAGTTTTCCTTGGAAACCTGTGAGGGCATTAATGTTGTGTACGGAACTGGATCCACTATGGAATGTGCTCATTCCTCTGGGAAAGACTTGCCTGCTCCAGCAGCCCATTTCATGATCTTTCTGAAAGAAATGCAGATATTTGGTTTAGAAGTAGTGAATGCAAACATGATAGTGGAAATGTCTTGGCATGAAGTTAGAACCATGAAATCATTTTGGTTGGAAAAGACCTTCGACATCGAGTCCAACCGTTCACCGGGCACTGCCAGGTCACCACCAAACCATGTCCCTCAGCACCACAGCTACACAGGGCTTTTCAATCCTTCCAGGGGTGGGGACTTCATCACTGCCTTGAACAGCCTGTTCAGGGCTTCACAACACTTCTGGGGAAGAAATCATTCCTACTGTCCAGCCAAAACCTCCTGTGATGCAGTTTAAGGCTGTTTCCTCTTGTCCCATCAAAAAGTCCTTAACTTTCTAGGTGTTTCTTTACAAAACTCTCTATAATCTCAATTAAGTTTTGGTTCCTTCTTGTTTATTTGGTCTTCTTAGGCTGAAGTACTTTTCATCAGGTTCTTCCTGGTTGCAGTGAACAACAGATTGGATCACAGCTAGGAACAGTTAGGCAAGGTCTAAGCAATGCTTATCAGGGAGGTTATGAAAATCTTCATCCTTGTGGTGTAAGTTAAAGAAGAAAAAGGAGGGGAAAAAAAGAAACAAAACAAACAACAACAACCCCCTAAAAAAAAAAAACAATCCCAAAACCCCAATATACAAACAAATTTAAACCAAACCAACAACAAAAAAATCCCATAAACCCTGAACCTTTCCTTCAGCCTTCCTTTCCTTGAGGAGACAATCACATTGCACACCTCTCTCTGTGATGTACCATCCACTAGTGGTTGCAGAGTGTGGAAAATCATCTTACCATTTGAAAAAGAAACTTGAAGGGAAGAGGCAAATGGTTTCTTTGCAGTCTCATCACATTTCCAGGATGATATCTGCCTGTTTCTTTTTCCTCTAATGGTCCTGTGCAGCAAAACTTCCAGGATTGTGTTTTGGTTTGTTTTATTTAAGGCACTGTTGGTTTAACAGAAGTCTTCTCAGGGTATTATATTCCTGAACTATCTATTTTTACCCATATCTATATAACAACATTAAGGTTTTTAAAAAAAAAAAAAACAGTTTGGATGTTCATTTTATCAGAGAATTGCTTGAAATAAAATAAAAAGAAGAAAAGATTCAAGCTTAAGATACAGAACACTTTTTGTAGAGCATGGCACAAAGAAGGACATTAATGTTTGAAGTGATTTTAGCTTTCCTGCACTCTTTGTGTGTCTTTAGCATTCTCTGCTCTCTCTAATCTCCACTGTATCACTCAATTCTTTTAATCTTAATTCTTTGTGTTGCACTTTGAGCATCAAAAAGTGCATTTGATACCCCCCAAAAAAACCCTTCACTCTCAGGCTTTTGCTCTTCAAGAGAGCAGTTTTGATACAGGGATAGAGAACAAGAATAAAGAAGCGCAAACAGTGTAAGGAAAGTCAAGAGTGAAGAGAGAAGAAAGGGGCTCTAATGAGAAAGATGGTGAAGGTAGAGTGACTGCATTGTAAGGGAGAGATGAAAGTCCTTGTAACACAGAAATAAAACTCTATTTGTTATTCTAAGAAACTCAAACAGCAACTAATGCAAAGCAGTGGTCCTGCAGCTCTCCTAGGCTCACCCAGAGGATTTCAATTCTCTCTCAACTCTCCCTTAATGAAGCAAAAGGGTTGCTCAGGCTTGAGCAAATCTGGGAAAGGTGTGAACATTGTCTTCCTTGACCTGATGTGAGGCCAAATAAACTTTTGCATCAACACTTGACCGCAGCCCTGGTCCTCCTCAGAGCTTTGCTCTGGAATCATGGGCGGTGATTTTAATCACTTTTGAGTTCCCTTTATCTGCTTAAGCTTCTAACTTAAATCTGATTGGGTTTGCATTCTTTGTCTTTCATACAGCTTCCTGTAACATGAGAGTCTCTCAGCATTAGCAAGCAGCTCTTCTTTGATTTCCTTCCCTTGTAGTTTCTGAGGTAGACCCTGCTATGCTCTGCAAGCTTTTTCCTTAAAATAGCATCCCAAAGCAGCTTTGTCATCTCTCAGACGGTAGCATTTCAATAACTGTACCCAGCACAGCTGTGAAGAGGTGTCTGACTGCAGGCTCTGGGAGATGTGAGGCTGAGTCATGTACCTCCAGACCCAGGATAATGGCTGTGTGAATCTTGCCTCACCACTCAGTGTTCAAACATAAGCACTTCTTTTGCTGATTTAATAACTCAGACACGGTGGGGTAGTGTCTTTTAGTATCTCTGCCTTTAAGAGACAAAACTACCCTCTTGAAAATAATCTTTTATAAAAGATGGGCATGAAATTAAGATCTTAGGAAACATTTAGGAACCTAATTAAGGTCCACAGAAAAGGTTTATCATCTGGATTATAAAGCTGATCATGCTAGTGCCACGGAAAGAAAATGTGAATTAATTGAGGGAACTATGATTTTTAATTATAGTTTTTATCATCTGGAAAGGCCATTAAAGAAGCCTTACAAAAGTCATAAAAACTGTAAAAATCCATTCCAGGAGATTTCCCTTTTTGCAATTGAAAAAGGGAGCAAGACATGGAGAAAAACCTGGTGAAGCTTTCTTTTTGCCTGAGCTTGCTATCTGCAGGTGAGTGTTTTACTGGGTTCATTTCACTTTTAATTCTTAATCTATATTCAAGCCTAAGTGTAATAGCAAGGGGGAAAGAGAGGATTAATGGGAAATATATCTTTTGACACAATGCTACTAGGTGTGGTGCTTTTTCCTCCTCACCTGGAGTGAGAATTGGTCCATAAAGCAAAGGAACTTCTAAAGCTTTGTGTTGAAGTTGATGCCAGATTTCTTCCTTGCCGGGAAAAATAATGATACTAGGGAGGTGTTGTAATAACACACACCTACAGAAAGCAAAAAAGAACACAAGAGCTTTTCCTTCTCCAGGAACAAAGAATGAACTTGTATTAAGAAGTTACTAAAAGGAAAAAAAAAAAAAAGGCCAGTCAGTCGATTCTCAGCATCAGGATGTTCCCCTGAGGGGCATTTCTTGGAGCAGGAAGGTTAGAACACCAGATGCAGGATGCAGCAAGTCACAGCAGGAGAGACAAAACATCACTTCAGAAGGTGTTTGATCATGGTGGCTACTTGTGTGGTGTAAAAAGCTGAGTGCCTCCAACTCCTGGTGATTTCAGTGGCAGCTGGAGGTACTTGGTGAGGCTTTCCAAAGATGCTAAGCATCGTTGAAGGGAAGCAGCAGGCTTTTAATAGGCTTTGGATTAGGCTGCAAGCGTGAGGTGAGATGCTGAGACACTTCACTTTCAAAAGGTCATATGGGGAGTTGAGTGCTTTTTAATGTGTGGCACTTGGTGGTGTGTGCATGTTTTATTGCCAGGCCCTAAAAGTGAGCACTGCTTGCTCTTCCTGAGCAGAGCAAATAGTTTGTTCTTGATTGGGAATCCCCTTTCTCTTATCAGGACTGTTATGAGTGTGTGCTACAGGTTTTGTAGTGAAACTATACCCAAGAATAACCTCAGAGGTCAGAGTACAGTAAGGTAGAAATATTGTACAAAATGAAATGATTCTGTGGAGTCAGCCAGGAAGTGTTTCTCTTCTAAACACTCCGCTGTAAAATGCGAGAGTTCTGTAGATGAGAATTTCATTATCTAGGTTCTCTGACAACTTGCTACTGTGTGTAGTCAACCCAGGTAGCAAGACAGACATTGGTCTGTTCTCTGAAGGAGTTAAGTGGCAGGTCAAAAGGAAATGACCTGAAGTTTCACCCAGGGAGGTTTAGGTTGGACATTGGGAAAAAATTCTTCCTCAAAATGTTGTCAAGTCCTGGAATAGGCTGCCCAGGGCAGTGGTGGCACAGCCACCCTTGGGGGGATTAAAAAGCTAAGTATTACAGAATCAACCAAGAGGTTGGAAAAGACCTCAGAGATCATCAAGTCCAACGTATTACCTAATAAACACCTCCTGACAACTGACAACATGGCTTCAAGTGCCACATCCAATCTTTTTTTGAACACCTCCAGGGATGGTGACTGCATCTCCTCCCTGGGCAGCACATTCCACTGGCCAATTATTCTTCACAGAAAGAGCCTTCTCCTCACCTCCAGCCTAAACTTCCCCTAGTGCAGCTTGAGACTGTGTCCTCTTGTTCTGGTGCTGCTTGCCTGGGAGAAGAGACCAAACTCCTCCTGGCTACAACCTCCCTTCAGGTAGTTGTAGACAGCAATGAGGTCTCCCCTGAGCCTCCTCTTCTCCAGGCTAAACACCCTCAGCTCCTTCAGCCTCTCCTCATGGGGCTGTATTCCAGACCTCTCCCCAGCCTCGTTGCCCTTCTCTGGACACCTTCCAGTATCTCAATGTCCTTCTTAAATTGAGGAGCCCAGAACTGGACACAGTAGTGGATGTGGTGTGGAGAGACATGATTTAGTAGTGGACTTGGTAGTTTTGGGTAGTGGTTGGATTTATCTTAAAGGTCTTTTCCAGGCAAAACTCTTCTATGAACTCTGGGTTCTCAAACTTTATGTTTTTAGCTAGCTCTGTTGGCAGTGGCTTGCAATAGTGAGAACTGGGGGTGGTGATTGGGTTTTGCCTTTTTAGCAATAATGGAAGTGACTTTGTGCAAAGAAATTCCACAGAATTACCCAGCAAAAGCAAGCCTTATAATTCCAAGTCTAGAAAGTGTGGTTCTGCCATTCCTGTTGATTCTTCAAGGGGACCATCAGCTAGAATATTAATCCACTGCAAAACTCCAGGTGTTTTCAGAAAGTAACCCAAACTTTCTGGGAAACAGGATCCTGTTTGTATGCTAATAAAAGCACAGACTGTGTGAAAATTCCTTTAATATTTTTACCTGCTGCTCATCAAAATGACACTTCAGGAAAGATTACCCTGCTGAAACCTTCAACCTGTTCTGTGAACAGGAAGACTCATGCTGTTTTCTACCTTCTAACACTTTCCATTCCTTCACATTTCTGCTTTTGTTCACAGAACAAAAAGAAAATTGCAGGTTGATTCATAAAGGGCTGGGTTTTTTCTGTCCATGAGCAGCCTTGTTTTAATTGACTGCAGTGGGATTCCTCTTAGTAGCAGAGAAGGCTTTGTGTGTGCAAAAGAAACAATTCAAGAAGGGAGAAAGTTATTCTTTGCATATTTGACTCTATGCTGTGTTGAAGTGCTTTTCTCTGTCAACTACTGGTAAAACATATTTTAGGAAGAAATATTTTTTTAAGTGAGTATTCATTGGTTTCACTTCAGCATGTTAAGTTTAGAAGAGGTAAATAGAAAGATGCTTTGGTGAGTATGGTTTGAACTTTTCCTTTGAGCTTCCAGAAGATAATGTATGAGAAATAAAAAGGTAAAATACTTCTAATTTATACAAGTATTTGAATAATACTCATGATATGCTAGGTAGAGACTTTATTGTGTCCTTCCAACATCTGAAAGTGGCCTGCAAGAAAGCTGGTGAGGGACTTTTTAGGGTGTTGGGTAGGGATAGTACCAGGGGGAATGGACCCAGCCTAGAGGAGGGGAGATTTAGTTTAGACATTAAGAAGAAGTTCTTCACCATAAGGGTGGTGAGACACTGGAACAGGTTGCCCAGGGAGGTGGTGGGAGCTCCATCCCTAGATGGTTTTAAGGCCAGGCTGGATGTGGCTCTAGGCAACCTGATCTAGTGGAAAGTGCCCCTGCCCATGGCAGGGGGGTTGGAATTGGATGATCCTTGAGCTCCCTTCCAACCCTGACAATTCTGTGATTCAGAAGTTTTTCTACCTTTTCATTGATTGTGATACAGAGACATCCCATGGGATTTTTCTAGAAATAGGCTTGAAAATTGATTCTCTATAACCACTATTAGTTTGTTCAGAAGTAGTCCCAAATGTACATTATACTTATATTTTGGATATTACTTTTTATAACCCACGGAGTCCTCCTTTCTCTCCAAGCTCAGTATTCCAGTCTGCCCAAAAGAAAATTAGCTGCCTGCAAATGGTACCAAAAGTTTATTTTCCCTGTGAAGAAAGGGCAAAGGGATGCCTATTTCAAAGGAATGCATAGAGAGGTACTGGAAAATACAGCTCAGGGCAATGGTAGGAAGATTGCTCTCTACATGCAATCCTTTGAGTGCCAGAATGTGGACTTAAGATCTGTTTTCATTGTGGGATCTTAAGTAAGAGAAAGAATCATGTTATAGAACAAAATAACAGAACCCCGGCATGGTGGGGGTTGGAAGGGACATCTGGGGATCATCTAGTCCAACCCCCCTTTTAAAGCAGAATCACCCACAGCCGGCTGCCCAGGATCACAAGAGCCATGAGGATGCTTAGGGGACTTGAACATCTCCCCTGTGAAGAGAGACTGAGAGCCCTTGGGGCTGTTTAGTCTGGAGAAGAGAAGACTGAGAGGGATCTGATCAATGTCTATCAATAGCTGAGGGGTGGGTGTCAAGGGGAGGGGGCCAGGCTCTTTTCAGTGGTACACAGTGATAAGCCAAGGAACAATGGGTTCAAACTTGAACATAGAAGATTTCACCTCAACATGAGGAGAAACTTCTTTACAGTGAGGGTGACAGAGCCCTGGAGCAGGCTGCCCAGGGGGGTTGTGGAGTCTCCTTCTCTGGAGACTTTCCAAACCCAGCTGGATGTGTTCCTGTGCAGACTACACTAAGTGATGCTGCTCTGGCAGGGGGGTTGGACCTGATGATGTTTTGAGGTCCCTTCCAACCTCTGATACACTGTGATCAGAATGTCCAGGTGGGTTTGGAATGTTTCAAGAGAAGGAGAATCCACAACCTCTCTGGCCCACTGCTGGGCTCCAGCACCCTCACAGCAAAGAAGTTTTCCTTATGGTGTGATTAAAATTCTGAGAATTAATTAAAAATTATGATTAAGAATCTGAAATTCACTTCCTGGCACATAAAAGCTTCTTAGCTTTCTAAGCTGGCTATAATGAAAGGGTTACCATTGCTCAAAATACCTCTCTACATACATCTACAGAACATCCAGGTTGAGTGTTAGGAAATAATATTTAAAGTAGGCAAGCAGCCAGCAAACTCTCCAGTAGAGAGTAAATTAAGCATGTGTTCAACTTTTGAACACACTAAGGGTAGGTCAAGAGGTAAATCTTAGCTGTGGTCTACAAGATGATAATTAACTTTTTTTTTTTTTTTTCCTGTATCCATAGCCCTCAAAAGAGATACCTGAGATACTTTATGACATCAACTACACCTTGTTGGTCAAGTATTGGAGACTGGGAAAAATTTCTTTCCTGACAGAGTGGCCAGGCTTTGGAACAGGCTGCTCAGGGATGTGGTGGAGTCATCTTCCCTGGAAGTATTCAAGAAACCTGAGGATGCTGCATCTTAGGACATGGTGGTCTTAGGCTGACACTTGGGCTTGATGATCTGAAACAACTCTAAGATTCTATTTAGGAGCAGTTGCCAAAACTTAGCCTGGGAGGCCAGTTGTGACTAGCAGCACTTTTGTGTGCTGCTAAGAAAGGAATCTTTCTCCTTCTGCTGTTGAATCTAAAAAAGTATTATGTGGCAGGTGAATTGTATCTAACCAAGTCAGTGTATTCCTGCAGTGAATAAAACTGAATAATTTTTTTGGTGAAGCTGAAGCTACCAGGTGAGTGTTCACTAATGAGTGGCTTTCTGCTCTGCACTGGGTATTTATACTGCATACTTACTCCTTGCCTTAAGAAAGGCATTTCCCTAGTTCTGAAAACCTTGTGTGCAAGGCTCTACTTCATCATCACAGGCCCTTGAGGTTCCTGAATTTCAGCTTCTGATTAAACAGAAAGAAAACAGCATTGTACAATTGGGGTCTAAGTATGGAGGAGTTTAAGAAGGTTTAGAGCAATTGAAATATTTGCAGTTCATTGGCAGCATGGTTTATCAGAATAGTCCAATCTGGTTTTGAGGATGGTTCTCAGTGTTGAAGAGAAATATAGTATTTCTACACGATTAACCTCATAGGCATAAATATCAGAATGAGGTTTTGGGTGTTTGTCAAGGGTTATGGTTGGGCTGGCCACCAGATGAGTGCCAGAGGTTCTCCATGAGCCCCTCTGCTTTCCAAAAGGGAAAAGAAAGGAAAGAAGAGTGATGGGGTTAGAAAGAAACTAAACTAGGTGGCATGGAAAGAAGAACAATCCTGTGGAATAGAGAGAGACACACACAAACCAAGAGACAACACAACCCCTGATGGCAATGATGGCACTATTGCCACCACTGATGCTGGGGTCAGGCACTGGGCAAGTCCCAGACTGGACTCAGCAGCAGATGGGAACCAGATTCAGGAGCTGGATTCTGGAACTGGATTCAGGAACACACAGATCAGGATGGAAGACAGAAGGGACAGAGTCCTCTTGGGCACTGGCCATTGAGGGAGGCTTGACCCTGGGCATCCCTCAGTTTGACACTTGCATCCTCTATGGGCTGCAATTCTTTGTTGGGCACTTGAGGGTCACTTGTCCTGTGTACTTCTCCCCACAGCTGCCACCTCTGCCTTCCTTCAGCCCAGCATGCAGCACACACTGAGGCAGTGCCCTTGGTATGCCCAGGAGCAAGTCTCAGGCAGAGGCTTTCTGCAGCACAGCCCTTGGCAGGAACTCTGCCATCAGCTTCACCCTGCTAGAAGCAGCCTCTGGTTGTGCAAACCTGCCCTGAACTTCAGCAAGTGCAGAGCAGAGCCTGACCTGAGAAGTCAAATCATTGAACAGAACCAATGCCTGTTCCAACTCAAACCAGGACAATGTTCTGGGGATGTAGAACATTTTCTTTGCACATTTAATAAGAGTCTGCAGGTCTATATCAAGAGCCTGCTTTCAGATCCTTGCATTTCTTAGGGAATGTATAAAAGAGAGTGGCTTTGTCAATAACTTGACCAGATGCATTGTGTTCATGTGGAGTCTGTTTTCTCCAGCTATGAGCTTGCTGAGGGGGTTATATTTAGCTGATGGTAGACTGTTCTTAAGTTGTTGGGTGGGTTTTTTGTGTTTTGTTTTGGTTTTTTTTTTTTTCCTTCCCACTCCCCCTGTTGTGTAGGCTCTTGGTACAAGATTGAACACGACTGTTTTATAGTGCTTTAACAACTTGCTGCTTGCCAGCTGAGCTTCTCTCACTGTTTTTTACAAGTGTTGTTAGCTCTACCTCACTGAGCAATAAAATGCATTCACCTAAGCCATCCATGGTGATGCCAAAGTGAATGTATTTCAACTCAGGGTTGCAATGGGCATGTACCAATGGCCATGTGTTCAGTGAAGGCAGCTTGGCAGGCAGAGGAGAATTGTGTTGAATCCTATGCCTTTGATGGACTGTAGCTGATTGAATTTTGGAAGTAGGGGGAAAAAATAAATGAAATGTGATTTTTGCCTTGGAAATTAGCATTTTTTTTCCTCTTTTAACTCTGAAACCAGAATGATGAGAAATCCAGATGCAGTTGCTATAAGAATGTAGGCAGCTGGCATCTGGGCTCTGACACCACCAACTATCTTCCATATGGCCTGGTTTTAACACCAGAGAATTTTAACAAGTGAAAAGGACAAACAATCCATCAAGCCTAAAGACTGCTCATTTCTAACTTTTTTTTTTTTTTTTTTTAGGGAAACAATTTGTAGTGCATTAAGAGGTGGTGTTTGCAGTGACTTCTCTTCTTCCAGCCTGAACTAGAGGAGAAACACAGATATGAAAGCCTTGGCAAGGCACTCAGAACTTTGCTGGAATAACAAGTATGAATGTGTGGTGAAATTTTCTGTCTTATGCTGGAACACACAATTTAACACTAAAGTTAAATAAGCACTGGAGGCTGCTTTTGGGGTATTACAGCTTCAGCACTGCAGCTGAGATGCTGGCAGAGGCCAAACACCATGGTTAGGAGCTGGCTGCTAGCACAGTCCAAGCTAGATTTTTGTCTTTTGTGCAGCAGACACAACTGAGTAGCCATCCTCATTGTGGATGTCCATGGTGCCAAATGCTTCCTTTAGTCACAGAATTCTAGGATCATTTGGGTTGGAAAAGCCCTTTAAGATCATTGAGTCCAACCACTTCTCTAATTCTGCCAAGTCTGGTGCTAAACCATGGCCCTCAGCACCACATCTTTGCATTTTTAAAGCATCTTCAGGGATGGGGAGACTCTTCCCCTAACTTCCTCAGTGTTTGAGAAGCCTTTCAGTGAACCTTGGATTGTCTCCAATTTTTTTTTTCAATTTCCAATATGAGCTGTTTGAGATTTTATTTCTTTATTTTTTTAAATCTCCAACCTTTCTTCAAGAGCTAACATGTAACACACAGATCACACAGTGGAGAAATGTGGAAGTAGAGGGGCTGTAATTTCTCTATCCCATTGTAATAAAAATAGAAGGTATGAAATGAAACATCTAGTAAAAGTATTGGGGTTTTTTTAATTATTCTTGGCAAGTAAAAATGGCCACAACATTTCTCTCTCTTGAAACCACTGAAAAGAGTGGAATTATCTGCAAGCAAAAATGACAACTAAGTTTCTTTCCTGTCACTTAAAACAAACAAACAAACAAAACAAGAACAATTAAACAATAAGAAAACAATACCTCCCCAGCCCCAAACCAACCAAAATCCCCACTCAAACCAACCAAAACTGTGAAAAATCCCTGGAAAATTGGTGGTAATGTTATTAAATTTCAAAACTCTGAAGTAATTATCTGTGAGCTGTCATCATGTGGGCTCCTCTCACTGATTTTTTTTTTTTTTTGAGAAGCAGCTCTTTTTCTGGGGCCTTTCATGTATCCATGTAGATTCTACACTGCAGACAGCAGTAGATCCCTCCTGGCACAAGAAGCTTAAGCAGCAATGAGACATTGTGTGATGCAAATATCTCCTCAGTTGACAGATGGAAAAAACATAGTTTGAAGTTGTTAAATTAACTGCTCTCCCTTTTCCGCATCAGTGCCACAAAGCAAAGAATCATTCTGCAAGAGAATATATTTTCTGTAATTTACAATAACTGAGTAATGATGTGGTAAGGATGCAATTAGGTCTAATTTGCTTATGTAAGTGAGCTGAATAGAAAAGATCAATATTCAATCTACATCTAGTGTGGAAAACAATTAGTTTAATTGACAAAAAAACCCACAAACCCAAACCCTTTCTGCTTTGGCTAATTACATAAAAATGACCTAATACTCATGCAAATCAGGATTATTAATAGTACATGAGGGTTTTAATTACATAAATCATCTTTACCTGTTAACTGGCATTCTTCCTGTGGACTTAAGGATTTATTTGTTCAGCCAAATTTCAGTTATCCTTAGTTTCACAAATTTCTCTATTCCTTTTAAATTACAGACTAATCTGTTTCTCTCAGGGTCTTAACCTCTCACTCTGAGATGCTGTGCAAACCGTGGAACATCAAAACTCATTGCTCTGACTGTCCAACTAATTATGGTTCAGCAGACAAAGTGCACAAAGCACATGGGATGTCATCCTGCTGCTTGGTGGGGATGGTATGGAACAGGGACTGAGGCTTGGTGCCACACAGATGCTAAGTTCTCACTATTGCCAGAGCAGAGTGTTTGGAGGGGGACAAGACTTCATAGGTGGTTTTGACCACACAAATTGTTTTATCTTTGAAGGGAACTCTTGCTGCCTTTTCAAGTCTCAATGGACAGAAGACCTCTTTACTCTTTTCATCTATAATTAGGCTGTGCTCTGCTGCCCATATTGTGGTTGAATGTGGAGACTCCAGCTTTAAATTGCTTTCCTAATTTAAAGAGAACTGCCACATGTTACCTAGATGGATTGTGCCTTTATATAAAATCATAGAATCATTTCAGGGGGGAAAGAAAAATAAAGATCATTGAATCCAACCATTCTCTAACTCTGCCAGGTCTAGTGCTAAGCTGTGCCACTCAACACCACATCTCTGCAACCTTTTAGCACCTACAGGAGTAGGGATTCGTAGAGTTGAGTGTTTGAGCACCATTTCAGTGAAGAAATTTCTCCTAATATCAGAACTTTACTTCCCCTGGTGCACCTTGAGGACATTTCCTCTTGTCCTAGATATGGTACAACCTCTCTCCAGAGACAGAAGTATCAAGGCAATGCCTTTTACAGACTTTTTGGCCTGTCAAGTCAGCAGGGAATGTGTCCCAGCCCAGCTCTTTCTTAGCACTAGGGGTAGTAAATGGAATACAGAAACCGCACTCCTCACCCAGAAATTCTGCTTCAGGGGTGGCATCCAGGCTGCTGAAATTTATCCACATCCTTTTGAAAGCCTGGTGCTGCCATGGAATCAACCAGGCTGCTTTGACAGAGGGTTAGCTAATGGAACCCTCCTCCTAGCTACATTTCTTGCCAGTTTTCTAGGGCAGCAAAATAGTCCTCATGTCTTCTGGCTATACAGAGTGGTGCTGTGGAGCCTCTAGTTGTTACCCTGGGGAGACATCTGGCTGCTAAGGCCCCAGGGCATCACCAGCCAAGAAACTTTTTATGTTGTCTAAGCAAGCTTCCAGTGGCATGAGTGAAGGGTCAGGCAAAGCTTAGATGCAGCATGTGACTGACTTGTTCTATCCATTTCCTTCCTCAGCCTTCATGTGGACAAGAGGTAGCCAGAGACCATCATGCTAAAGGCAGAGTAAAGGCAATTGGGCTTTGGGGAGTGCTGCCTTTGCTGTTAGCTAAAAGCTGTTGTTACTCACAGTTTTCTCCCTCGTGTTTTCAGTGCTTACGGCGGAGTTTAGATTAGGAAGCGCTGCAATTCTGAGGGGCAGGATAAGTGATGATTTAACCTTTTATAGGAGCCATTCATCAGTCCAGTGAGAATTGGAGAAATTAGTGCTGCTCTAAGCCCTTCACAGTCCCTAGTAAATGTCACTGTTGTGAGCAATGGACGCTGTAAAAGGCGCAGAGTTTGGTGGGGTGGGGTGGGGAGGGATTGATTAAATCTCTGTATAGAAATAGTGCTCGTGGTGACCCCTGAAGTTGTTTTGGTTTTTTTTTCCTTGGGATATAAAGGCGTTTGTGTTAAGTCCCAGGCTCTGATTCTCGCCCTTCCCTTCCAGTTGCATGGATGCATTCTATACATTGGTAGTACATGCTGCAAACATAGAGCAATGCAATCTTTGGGTCATTATATAGAGATGTGGACAGATCTTGACAATTGTCCCTGCTCTCCTCTCTATATATATCTTAAATATTGCTACTTTTTTACAGTCCTTGTTTTTTTTTTTCCACCCCCACAGTTCATAAGTACATGCAATCCATCCTCAGAACAGGAGGCCTCTCAAAACCTGCTTAACCCTTCCCAAACTGCCATCACTCATTGATCCATAATATGCTACTCCACATGGAGTTCAGGACTTGAAGCTCTCCCAGTCCTGCAATCCAACAGTACATTTTATATATATATATATATAATTTTATTTTTAACAGGTCTGACTGCAATTTAATAGATTTTTTTTTTTTTTTTTTACACCCTGCAGAGAACAAAATCCTCTGCAGAACAGTTGGTATTTTCTGGCTTCCAGCACAGTGTGGTAATGTAAATGTCAGGACAGCATAAGGTAATAATTATGGGATCGTATTTTGCTGCCTAAAAGAGCCAAAAGGTTTCTGGAAAGTAAATAAAACTTCTCTTTTACATTGTAAGCTCTCTCAACCAGTGGCTCTGTTTTCATGTGTTTGTGGACAGTATTTGGTGCTGTCTGAATGCAAATGTTATTTATTATAGTAACAAAAGCTGTTTCCCCAGTTCTCCTGTTCTAACAGTTTTCAGTCTTCACTATCTACAGCATTTCAGCTCCCTAGCAGGACAAAAGAAGAAACTTTGGGTACAATGTCTGGGTCATCTGCAGGGTAATGAAGTCCCTCTTGAGTCCAGGAGACAGGCTAAATTTAGCATGCCTCTGCCTTGCAGTGGAGTGAAAGTTGATTAAAACCTTTGAACTTTTTATTAATCATAGAATCATTTTGGTTGGAAAAAGCCTTGTAGATAAAGGTTGGGCTCAATGATCTTACTCTCCCAAGTCTGGTGTTAAACCATGTTTCTCTGCCCCTTTGAAAACACCTCAGGGATGGGGATTCAACCACCTCCCTGGGGGAGCCTGGTCCACTGTTTGAGAACCCATTCAATGAAGAAGGTTCTTCTAATGTCCAACCTAAACCTCCCCTGGTGCAACTTGAGGCTGTTTCCTCTTGTTTCTTGAGAGAAGAGACCAGCACCCACCTGGCTTCCACCTCTTTTAAGGAAGTTTTAGACAGCCAGAAGGTCTCCCCTTGGCCTCCTTTTCTCCAGGCTAAACACTCCCAGTTCCCTCAGCTGCTTCTCACAAGTCTTGTTCTCTAGACCCTTCACTTACTTCATTGCCCTTCTCTGGACCAGTTCCAGCACCCCAATGTCCTTCTTGGTGTGAGGGGCCCAAATCTGACCCCAGTACTCAAGATACAGCCTCCCCAGTTCTGAGTGCAGTGGGACAACCACTCCCTTGGTCCTGCTTATCACAAAATTCCTGATCCAAGCCAGGATGATGTTGGACTTCTTGGGCACCTGAGCACATGCTGGCTCAGATTCACCTGGCTGTTAATCAGCACTCCCAGTTCTTCCTCTGCTGGGCAGTTTTCCGTCCACTCTTTCCTCTTAAACACCAAGCAGCAGTACAAGTACCTTAGTATCTCAGTAAAAATAAGAGTGTACCAAAATTGTCATTCTCTTCCAATACAGTGAAGTTTATCTTATTAGACCAAGAAATATTAGGTGAAATGTAAGAGGGCATAGAAAAGAGGTAGATTTGCTCTTTGAGTTGTAGCTCTCATATTTTACCTGCCAGAGTGCACTGACTGCCCATCATTCTCTGTGCCATCAGCATGAACTAACCTTTGAAATCAGAGCCAGCCCTGCAGAGCTATGGAGAGCCTATGCTGGGCAGAAACCAGCATCACCACTCACTAACAGGTTTGTGATCATAGCTGGATGGAAAGGATCTTTAAATATATTTCTGTTCCTCATTGCTCCTCTTTAGCAGCTGAAAATGTTTTACCTAATGCAATCCAGCAATTCTGCATATTCCATCATTAGTATGCAGTAGAGATTTTAAGCCTGTTCCCACAAATTACACCAAGGTGTTGAGCATGAATCTTCACAATGCCCAAATGCCTTTTACAACAGCTCTGGTGACACTGTGAGCTATGCTACAGGGTTTTTTTTTGTTCTGAAGGCGTGTTCCTCAGAGAGGAGCTAGGAAGTTATGGGCTGTCAAAAAGCCTTGATGTGTTTCTAGCCATGAGTTTCACACTTGGAAAAACAGAAGCAAGGTGTTTGCAGGAAATGCTGTGACCTTGGGCTGGGGTGTAGGGGCTGTGCATGCATACCAAGAAGGGCTAGTGCGGTGGTAAGACCCTTGGGTTCTGTACATTGCCAGAAGTTGAGGAGCAAAATAATCTTAGAGATGTGTTACCAATTTTTACCTACTGCACTGAGGCTTACTAACTCCTGCTCAGCAAGCTGTGACACCATTTTGGGCATGCTGTTAAATTTCTCCTCCTGTTTATGGTAAATAATTTTTTCTCTACCTGCCAGTAGCACAGGTATTTATGTATTTTGCAATAAATTTGAGTGATTTCCTTGTCAGTCTCAGGTGGAGCTGTGACCTGATGTACTACTCTGCAGGGCTGGCTCTGGGGAGACCACATTTGTCTAATGAGTCTAAACAGAGTTGCTCAGCTTCTCTGCAGGCTCCAGACCCTGAAAACTCACAGCTTTTCCTTTCCAGTGGGCTTGTAAAGGTCTTTGCTTCTGCTTGATTTGGAGCCATGTGGTGTTTCACAGTTAAAGCCAAGACTCTGTGATTACTGAAAGCTAAGCCATGGCCAGCTGATGGGACAGAAGCATGTGTCATGACTTTCCAAAGGTGATAGAAACCGGACCACATGCCAATAATATTTACCTTGCAACCATTACTAACTGCTGCTCTTATTGATTCTTCAATGTGTGCATCTCCAAAGCATCTTTGCCTGCCTTGCCCAGTGACTCTTTTGTCACTGAAGTTGGCTGTGTTCCACTGGTGGGGGGGAAAAAAAGAGTAAATGCTGAAGTATGTTTTCAGATTTTTGACTCACTTATGCTGTCTGTGTATGATTGTCTTGAATCCAGTGAGGAATAAGCATCAGGGGATTGTTAGCCATTGTTTGGTTGTGACTGAAGTAGCTGTGCCCAGAATAAGAACCACCAAGATAAGGTCAACCAAGAAGTTGATCGTTGGTGACCACTAAAAAAGCTCTTCACAAGTTCTACACCTAAGGGCTTGTCCAAATTCTGAGCCAGGAGTATTCTGATTATCTCCCACGCACTTAATAAATTCCCTCAGCAGTTTCAGAAGCCAAATATTCATGGGTCTCATATCCAGCCTTGGTTCCTGAAGCATGGCTTTTAGATTCAAGGCTAGAGATGAACCTCAGCAAATGCAGTGGACAATGAAGCCTGGTCATTGGAAGCTAATGTAGCTGAAAGTAGCTTGTATCCATCATAAGAGCAGCTGCACATCACATAAGGCTTCACTAGCTGTGAAGCCAGCTGGGTATTGCATGAAGTACAGCCTGTGATGTTAAAGGTAACTGCAGAGAGCTTCACTGTGGTTAAAGAAAAAAAATATATTGAGTTACCTGCAGTTTGTGTCACTTTGTCTGATGACTGATTGAAAGCACATCATCTTTAACTTGGACTCTCTCAGCCTTTGCTCATCTTTTTAATCCTAAATATAGCTGCTGTGCTTTGTTCCTAGATGCAGCCTTTCAAGTTATGAGGAGCTGTAACATAATTGGAGGAGCCTTTAACCCTCTGGTTTGAACCCCCTGAATTGATGGTGTACACAAAACCACTTCAGAATGTAAAGCAGCCTGAATTCCAAGGCATCAGCAATAGCTGCAGTCACTGAGCTGAAAATGTTGACAGAAGATTTTGACCAAGGACAGAATCAATCTCTCTGAGCAGAGTTAAAGGTTTTAGGAAAAGAAAGCATATGTGTAGGGGGAGTGAATTTGTGTGGATCAGGAGGGGGTGGCCCTTGATTTGTAGGCTGTAAAAAAAACAAAACAAACCCCAAACAAACAAAAAATTTTGTGCTGCTTCCTTTGGCTTGGGAGTTGTTGCTTGCATCTTCTTTTGCCTGTAACTAAGAACAGATGTGGTGTTATTCCTAACAGTGTTGATTAGGGTTTTCCCAAGCACCATCTGAGTTTGTGGCTGTGTTGGTCCTGAGAAAACAGAATATTTTCCTGTCAAATCATGAACTGTCAGATCTGCCCTCTTCCTTCCACAGCACTAAAATGGAAAATGTAGATTTTATGTTCATTTAAAAGGAAAACTAGGTGTGTAAAAAAAAAAAAAAAAAAAGTTGGTAATTTTTTTTGGGGGGGGGATGACATCAGAGTAACCTCAACTCTTATTCATTAAGAAGATGTTTAATCAATAGGGAATGTTAATATCTGAGCATTAAGTTCTGAGTTCAAAGCAATTGTCAGTGGCAAATACAACACAAGTACTTTTAAAAATACAGACAGAGACCAGCTCTCATTTATTCTTGTGACTAGCTTGAATATCATGGTCCTGCTGCTGAGGTACTTGAGCCACATCTGCAGAACTGCTCATCCAGCAATTTTTAGTTCAGCATTTGGAAGCTAATCATCTATTTTTATCCCAGGAATTATCAATATTTAAACCCAAGAGGAGTCTTTATGGACAAGCTGTAGCAGGTGAATGCAGGTGTCCATAATGGTCAGCAAGAACATGATCAAGTTGGCTTCAGTGAGTCTGAGGAAGCCACAGGGAGCAGGCAGCCTGAAGTTTAATAAATATGCTTTAGAGGATGATTGAAATAGTATTAACTATGCAGCAGAGTGGTGTTTTTTGGAATCAAAGCAAGTATTAGTGAAGAGTCATTAGGCACTTGGGGGATAAATGTTTGAGAGATGCTTTGCAGAGAGGTCTGGTAGTGAGCCAAGGGTAACACATCACAGGGAGGGATCTAGTGCTTTCAGCTGTGCATGTCACAGGTTCTACCTCAGAAGAAGGGTTTGTGACCTTACACTGTCCTCCACTTCTGCTTCTGAGGAAGTGGTAGCTTGCAGGATTGGAGAGGATGAGAGGAAAACGAATTCTTGGTAATTCTAGTACTGAAGTGTTTCCAAAAATTAATGGAGAAGGGTATCCCAGGGTGGGTTTGTGAGTTTGTTTTTTGGTGTTTCTGGATTGTTCTGCTCTGTGTTTTTAAAGACCAATCAACAGCCCTGACCTCCATGCTAGATTGATTTGTCTCCTCATCTTTCAGAACTATTCTTAATGCATGGGTTGGTTCATCAGTGTTCTGTTGTGTGAGTGAAGTGCTAAATAACCAAAATTCACAATTGCTTTCCTTCAAACTTTAAATTTAGGCCAAATTCTCAGTTCCCATGAAAGCCAAGCTGAACAGTACCATGGTGCTGTGCACTGTGTCAGGTTTTCCTGGCCTTTTGGGATATCTTATGAAACCTTTTGAGAATAGCTGTTGATATATTGGATATTAATATAAAATCATACAATAATTTAATTTTATCTGGAAAAATACCTTTAAGATCAGTGAGTCCAACCATTCTCTAACTGTACCAAGTCTGATGCTAAACAGTGTCCCTCAGCACCACATCTTTGCCTCTTTTCAACACCTCTAGGGAGAGAGATTCAACCACCTCCCTGGGGAGCCTGCTCCAGTGTTTGAGAATTCTTTCAGTGAAAAAGCTTCTTTTAATATCCAACCTAAACCTCCCCTTGGGGCAACTGGAGGTCATTTCCTTTCATCCTATCACTTCCTCCTTGGGAAAAGAGACCAACACCCACTTCAATACAACCTCCTTTCAGGGAGCTGTAGAGAGCAAGATCTCCCTTCAGCATGCTTTTCTCCAGGCTGAACACACTCAAATTCCCCCAGCCACTCCTCATGAGACCTGTTCTCCAGACCCTTCACCTATGTTAAAAGTTTCCTGGAAAAGGCAAGATTTAAAATAGGAAATAGTAAAAACACAAGATCACCATTTCCATGGACAGACCCTCTTAAGGAGTTCAAGGGCAGCAAAGCTGGTGAGGGGTCTGGAGCACAAGCCCTATGAGAAGGAGCTGAGGGAGCTGGAGGTGTTTAGCCTGAAGAAGAGGAGGCTCAGGGGAGACCTCATTGCTATCTACAACTACCTGAAGGGTGGTTGTATGCAGGTGGGGGTTGGTCTCTTCTCCCAGCAACAGAACAGGAGGACACAGTCTCAAGCTGTGTAGGGGGAAGTTTAGGCTTGATTTTAAAAAGAAGTTCTTCACAGACAGAGAGATTGGCCTTTGCAATGGGCTGCCCAGGGAGGTGGTGGGGTTGACATCCCTGAAGGTGTTTAAGAAAGGACTGGCTGAGGCACTTAGTGCCATGGTCTGGTTGATTAGTTAGGGTTGGGTGATCGGTTGGACTTGATGATCTTGGAGATCTCTTCCAACCTGGCTGATTCTGTGATTCTTTGTAGGGATCGATTCACTTAACACACTCTCATTTGCCAAGCTCCTTGACACCACCTGAAATGCTTTTCCTTCTCTTTCCTTTTCTTTCCCATGACCATTTGTATTGAATTCAAATTCTGCAGCCTGCAAGGAGCTCTCCTCCTGGGTATGAGCATGCGGATCACATCGGAGTCTTCAGCTGGTAGCGTGGAGGGAAGGCAGCTGTTAATAAGAGCTGTCAAAGTGAGAGGAGAGAACGTTGTCGTGAGCAAATTCCAGAGGCACACTGATTAGAAAGGACTGGGCTGCTTTATGTGTGCTTGCAGGCTGGGAAACAGTGAATACAAGCTTGTAAACTTGCTACACAGGTTATTGTTTTACAGTCAGGCTTTTTACTGCAGACAAATTGAACATCTTTCTGCCTGATGTACATCTCTGTTACTGTTCTGCCACCCTCTTTGCCACTGCATGCTGAGACTGATAACAGGCTCTTGATCAGAGGAGATAATTCTAGCCTTTTGTGCTTGGGGTAAATCAGGAGCACCTTGAGAACACTTGGGCTAATATCTCTCTGAGTTTAATTTACATTACCACTGCTCAGGTGAGTTCACCTGAGCTAGAATCATAGAATCAACCAGGTTGGAAGAGACCTCAGAGATCATCCAGTCCAACCTATCACCCAGCCCTAGCCAATCAACCAGACCATGGCACTAAGTGCCTCATCCAGGCTTCTCTTGAACATCACCAGGGATGGTGACTCCACCACCTCCCTGGGTAATCACCCTCTCTGTGAAGAACTTCCTCCTAACATCCAGCCTAGACCTCCCTGGCACAACTTGAGACTGTGTCCTCTTGTTCTGGTGCTGGTTGCCTGGGAGAAGAGACCAACCCCCACCTGACTACAACCTCCCTTCAGGTAGTTGTAGACAGCAATTAGGTCACCCCTGAGCCTCCTCTTCTCTTGGGCTGCATCACAGAAAATGCTGTGAAGGTTCTGTGAAAACTAATGATGAAAATCAATAGAAAATTCAGGTTTGTTTGATGCCAAGTGGTTCATAGAATCAGAATGGTTTGGCTTGGAAGGGATCTTAAAGATCGTCTAGTTCCAGGCCCCCCCTCCATGGGCAGGGACACCTTCTGCTAGATCACGTTGATCAGTGCCCCTTCAGATTTCCATTACCTGACTGTTGGGTTTGTGCCTGCTCTAGAGGAAGTCTGTGTACAGACTGTAAATCCTAGAACACCTATGAAGAGATGTGGGCATGCTTTAATTTTTCCTTGCAACTATATGCTAGCATGATCCATTGAGATGATTAAGGGAAGATCTACACTAGAGAGAAGGAAGACAATTTTTAAGATGAGGGTGGTGAGACCCAGGTCTAAGGTGCTCAGAGAGATGGGAGATGCCCCATATCTGGAAACATTCCAGATCAGGTCTTTTGGGGCTCTGAGCAACCTGATGTTATTGCAGATATCCTTGCTGACTGCAAGGGGGTTAGAGTAGATGACCTTTAAATGTCCCTTCCAACTTTAAAACACTCTATGAACATTGGGTTTGCATGTTAATAGTGCTTTGATATGCTTTCCACTGAACATGTCTGAAGCATCCCACGTGAAACAACTGATTCTGAGAGGTGAGTTGTGCATCCTCTATTTCACTTTAATTTTTCAGTGTTAATCAGTGGATTTACAATGGTTTTAAATCCCAGTGTGCAGAGGCAAGTAGGAAAAAACATACCTAGTTTGAAGAAAACTTCAGCTGGAATTCTTCCCATTCCCTTGCATAATAATCACCTCTAAAAATATCAAGGAAAAGTTTCTTAACCCCTTTTAAAATGCAAAAAAAAAGTGAATAAATTATGGTTTATTTGGGGTTGTCTGTTATAGTAGATAGTGCAAAACCACTTCCTAATGATTCACATTTCATCTTTTCAGCAGAATGTTTCTTTTTTGTGGTAATGTGCTGGGTTCTTTTTAAAACAAATAAACAATTATCCCAAATGCTTTCTTTTCAATCAGTTTCACATGCAAATTGCTCAAATTTAGTGGCAATGGTTTCCATAGGACAGGAAGGTTTGGGCTCAAATAAAAGGCTTAAATTAGTTTTTGAACCAATACCTTTTTAATGTGTATAGTTACCAGGATTTCATACTTCTGTGAAAATAGATCTGTTCTGTTCAACTCTGCTGCTTGCTGTGGCATGGGACCATATCACTACAATTCCCTCTGTCTAGAGGGAATTCTGTTCACACATCACAGTGCTTGTCTGGAGGATTTATGGGGTGATTTTCCTCAATTTTTATTACTGAAATCATTTGCATGAGAACAGGATCTTTGTTCCACAGGGATTCATTGGATCCAGATGTTTGTTTTCTATGGGAAGTCATAATCTCATTTGTGACATTGCATTTGGATGTGACAAAATGGTGATGAGGACAGAGAAAGGATTATGACTTTTGCAAGGGATAAGCTCCTGTGACTGATAGATTCCAGGAAAACAAAGACCTTTTTCCATGCAAATTTGTTCTGTATAGGGCTTGAGGTAAGGAAACCAGGGCTAAGGAGGTGTTTACATGGAGGTGAAAAAAAAAAAAAAACAGAGCTAAACTTTGCTTGTAAAAAGATCATTTTTCTTCTTGCACACATCAAGGAAGCCCTACACATCATCTTACCACCCTTACCATCTTAGCAGACCTCCTGGTGCTAACATTTTGCACTGGGTAGTTTGGCTTTAAAAGGGTAGACTGCAGTAGCACCATAGTGTTTTGTCCTCTGTTCAGGCTGTCTTCCTGTAGGTTGGGGTTAATCCACATCTGGGCAGGGTGTGAAGTCCCATTCCTGTTACTTTAGGTCTTTGTTTTCTTCTTCCAGCATCTGTAATTCAGAGGAATTGATGTACAGCATTTTCTGCTGACAACACAGGGAAATCAGTCTTGAAGTGGTTAAGATTGCAGGACACTTTCCTTGCTTTTTATCTCAAGGGACCTACAAGCAAAACTTTTCATTAATCCTTCAGTTATTCCCCTGAGTAACTTTAGATATCCTTAGCAACAGTGCACCAGAATCAAGGTGATGCTCTCTCTGCTCTTCTAGTTATAGAATCATAGAATGGTCTGGGTTAGAAGTGACCTCCAAAGGTCATCTAGTCCAACCCCTTCTGTAGTAAGCAGGGACATCCTCAACTAGATCAGGCTGCCCTTGTCTAGTTCTGTTTCTTTCTCTAGATATCACCTAGCTTAGGTAGGAAGAACCTTCTGGTATTTTTGTTGGTTTGATTTTTTAATTTCTTTTGTTTTGTTTTGTTTTGTGTTTTTTTCCCCCCTAACAAAACAAGAAAAAAAAAAAAAACAAAAAAACAACAAAACTCTCTCTTTTCTCTTGATTTTTAACAAAAAGTGGAAATTTGGCATAGGTGTTAATGTTCAAGCACATCCCTAGTGTGAACTGGGGCAAGGAATTGGAGGAGAGATGGCAGAGGGAATTTCTTCAAGGCTTTTCAGTAATTCAGCCTTCACTGTTCATCCTTTAATTTGCAGTTGGAAATCTTGCTTTGGAAACTGAAACTAGACCAAGCACCCTGAAGTTATTCATTCTGACACCTCCATCACCTTGTCCTGGCCACTGTCTCTCTTCAGAAAACAAAGTGATCAAGTTCAGTTTTACCCAAGTCTTTTACAACCTCATTTTCAAGTAAGTTTTTGTCTCTCTTCAGAAAAGAAAGTGATCAAGTTCAGTGTTTTACCCAAGTCTTTTACAACCTCATTTTCAAGTAAATTTTTAATCTTTATTCTTTTCTACTCTTTCTCTCTGTATAACTAAACAGCTGCTCTCTCCAACTGCATGCCTGTAGGCACCACTCTCTTGACTCTGATCTCTTCCCCCTCACTTTGATTGCTGTGTACATCTAGATTTTATTTATTTATTTATTTAAAAGTAGTATCCATTGCCTGGCATGCAACAATATTTAATTTTCCTGCTATCCTTGGCAGGAAATTCCTTGTTAGTTAACTCTTCATTATGTATGTGATCCTCTATTATAGAAATATGCTTCATGGATTTCTTTCAATATATTTTTTTTCCCCTACTTTAATGCTGGAAGGCTACAGAGTTAGGATAAAATATATATTTATGCACCTTGAATTAATTTTTACCCCTCAAATATATTGCTGTAGTTGTTAATCTAGACACAAGGCAATGTTTTGAGGCCATGCTAATGGTTTAACACACTGGCTTAGTACCATTATGCAGAAGATAAGTCTTGGGCTGCATGTGCTGCTGGATCTTTCATCTTTATTAGGTTTAATGATATCAAATTCTGATTGTTTCAACAAGTTTGGTCAAATGTCAAATCTAGTTAGCACCGTTTATCAATAAAATTTGAATTTCTTTTGCCTCCAGCTTTGGACTGGCAATTTTATGTGTGTGCATGTCTGTGTATAATACAGAGAGATTCATTGTCAGCTCTAACAGAACAGAGATTAAGGCTTTAAAATATAAAATAAGGAAATCACACTCCACAGAAGGCTTGAGGGAATGTTAGAAACAAGGAGTATTTGTCACTTCCAAGCCAAAGCAAAGTGGTTATAAATACATTGTTCACATGAACATCAGGCTTCCTTTTGGGTAGACTGTGGATAGAGGCTTTAAAGTAATTGAAATGAAGAAACTAAGTCACCAAGAACAGTAGAATTACTGATCATAGGTAGAAAGGTGATGTCCAGGGACTAAGCAAGCTTACATGGAACCTCAGGATGGTGGTGGATGGAAGGGACCTCTGGAGATAGAATCCAACCTGCTAAAGGCTAAAGCAGGGGCATTCAGAGCAGGATACGTAGGAGTATGTCCTGGTGGGATCTGAAAGCCTCTGGAGGCAGAGACTCCACAACCTCTCCTTTCTAGTGTTCTGGCACCCTCACAGGGAAGAAGTTGTTCCTCATGGTCAGATGCAACTTTCTGTGTTCCTGTTTGTGCTCTTTGCCCCTTGTGCTATCCCTGGGCACCACTGGGAAGAGTTTGCTCTCATTCTCTTGGTCCTTACTTGGTCCTTACTCCTTAGAATAGTGGTAAGCATTGATAAGATCCCCTCTCAGTCTTCTCTTCTGCAGGCTAAACAGCCCCAGGTCTCTCAAACTTTCCTCCTCAGAGAGGTGCTTCACTCCCCAGGATTTTTGTAGCCTCTGCCAGAAGTCATCCAGCACTTCCCTGTCTCTTTTGAACTGCAGAGCCCAGAACTGGACACAACATCTAGGTGTGGCTTCACTAGGGTAGGGGGGGAGGTGAACCTCCCTTGGCCTCCTGGTCACATTCTTCTTAATGCAGCCCAGGAGACTATTTGCCACCTTGGCTACAAGAGCACAATGCTGACTTATAGTTACCTTGTCCACCACCAGGACTCCCAGGTCCTTCCCTGTGGAACTGCTTTCAAGCAGGGCAACCTGTAGTCTGTACTGGTGAAAACTGATTGCCACTGTATTAAAAATAGGAAGAAAGTCCTGCCCAAAGAGTGGTCTGTCAGACCATTTAAACTGGAGATAGATTATATTCTATAAACAGAGTGGATAATGGAGTGAATGAAAATGTCATCTTAATTCTTATCTTTAGCTTTTTTTTTTTCTACTTAGTCACCTCCTGCTTCATAACAATTTGAAATGATTATGGTTTTTTTAAAAAAAGGCAGCAGCATAAATGGAATTTAATGCTTGAAGAGCAGCTCTGGTATAGTGGGAATGTTGGCAAAGTAGCTCCAGAGGGGCTGGTCAGAGACTCACTGGTGATGACTCATGTATCTGTACAGGGTATTGTTTCCCTCCCCAAAAGAACTTGTAGGTTTAGTGACAATAGCCATTCCTTTTTCACTTTGGAAGCAGGTGAGGATATGACATATGCAGAGCATGATAGCTCTAAAAGACTAAACCATGTAGACTGTGTCCTAAAATACAGGTCTGCTAGAGGGAGCAGCATGCAGATTAGGTGGAGTAAGGCCTGGCTTTTCCAGGCAGCACTAACACCTCTGTTCTGTACTGCCAGCTGCCAAAGGTGGGCAAGAAGAGTGCAGACAAAGCCTACAAAGACACAGCATTGTGTCCTGTGCTTGGAAATGAGTTAGCAAATGATAGCATGGACATTCAGCTATTGTCTCCTACTCAGTGACTCCTTCAGCCTCTCTGTCCTTAAGAGGATGTGAGAGCTGTTCTCTGAGGAAAAAAAAGATTGAAGAGGTAGCCACAAGTGAGAACGGGGAGGTGGAGGGAGGAAGAGCTTGTCCCTGCATGTCCAAATCACCATCACATCCTATTTGTCCTACTCCATTGTCCATGAAATAGCTCATAATGTGCCTTAATGACAGCTTTGCAGTGCTGAATTAACTGAAAAAATAAGTCTGTAATAAGAAGTAAAGTATCACCCAGGCTGCAGAAAGGGGGAGAAGTGAGGAGTGTGTTTTAGGAAAGATGGAAGCCTCACTTGAAACTGAATTTCTATAGCTGTCCTACTTCAACCTGCAGCATCCATTTGGCTTTTTCACAGACCCAATCAATTTCAGGCCTTCCTCAGCCTTTCACAACTTACAGCACCAAAGGAAGTCTGACTCTTTTAATCCTGAATCGGGTTCAAAATGATTAACATTTATTATGTAGCCACTTTAATGGCCAGTGGCTATCCAGTCAGAAGAGATTTATATCTGCTTGCAGCAGTCTAATGTGTACTTATGCTCCCCCAGGGTCCCTTGTCCAGCTGAATGGCCAAAATGAACGTGTTCAGTACTCTCTCTTCCAGCAGTCTATAGACCCAATGGCTGCTTGCACATTTTTATCTGATATGTCTTGGCAAGGATAATGCCAAACTCAGCTGTGACAGCAGATCTCACGCAGGGTCCTGCCTGCAAGAAACTCTGTTGTCAGAGTCCTGACTGTCCTGAACTGTCAGGACTGGTGGTTTTGCTGTGTAGAGGATTGTGTGACACTGTGCTAGCACTTGGATGCAAAATGAAGCATATCTCTGTCAAGAAAAGGTTGGCTCAGAGGGATTACTGAACTCACTGCTCTCGTTTAGTGAGGAGAAAGATTAGCATGTCCATATGACCTTCAGCTATCCTTGTATGAAGCTCAAATTCAGAGGCACTGAGCATTTGACCTAGGGAATAATATTGGAGCTGAGTGTGCAGTTCATGGATCTGTTTTTATTTTATGCTAAGTGTAATTTTACTGTATTCTTGAGTATAAGTACAGACAACCCTACTGAGGTAATAGCTAAGCATCACAGCTACATAGCATGGCAAAGAATGCAGTTAAAATGAGAGTGCTTAAAGAAATCAGCTGGAGCCACTGTTTTCTTAAAGGCCTCCTCTGAAATTCCACAGCATTTGCTTATTTTTGTACTCTTCTTGATGAGGGAATACTCCTTATTTAGGACGGAAACATTCTCTAGTCAAAGCCTTTAACTTTTTCATGGCTATGTAGCTACTATATCCTGGAAGAAGATCCAGGGGAAAAAATAGATTATTCTAATGATATCTTTTAAGTTTGACACAAACAATTGACCACCCTTCATCTGCTGCTCAGAAAATAAGAAAATAATCTGCTATTTACATGGACAAACAGCTCCATGAACTCCTCATTCTTTCTGTGGTCTTTGGCTTGTGCTTCGAGGGTACAAAAGAGTTATCATGGGGAATGGCTTTTAAATCGTTCCCTTGCTCTGATTCACCTGTCTCAGCACATGAGGTGATTGCTCTTGCATTTAGATTGTTATCCAGGAATCTGGTTATCTGGTCTTTGCATGCACTCCTGCATGAAGTTGCAAAGTAAAAAGGTCTTGAAAGCCTTGCAGAAGTAAGTGTTAAATCAGATCTTGTCTGTAGTCATCTCTACTTGCAAGATCCTTTGAATCCTAGGCCTTTTTAATTAATGTGCTTTAATCAGCAGCACTCTACGGGCTTTCCTGGCTCCCTTTGATTCAGTTCTCTGTTGTCCCACCAAGACAAGCACCGTGAGTTTTGCAGCAGTCAAGGAGAGCTGTGGCAGGTTTACAGGAGAATTTGTTCTGGGAAGTAAACAGCCTCCCAAAAGCATCTCCTCCTGTGCTGCCTGTAGCAGAGCTATTTTGATGTGAAGCATAGATGACACAAAGTTGTATTAAAAGAGACAGCAGCTGTCCTGATTCCAAACTTAAGTAAATGTGTTGAGCCTCAGTGCTCAGGAAGAAAACAGAGTGTACTTGGTGCCTCTAATCAGCATGTTTCCAGGAGACTAGCAAGTGGTTTATGATATTCTTCCCAACCCTTGCACCATCAGGAGCAGTCCTGCATTTCAACTTAATCGAGCCACTAGCTATGACACAGCCAAGCTTTTCAAGTGGTGATTATAGAGAGTGTTTCTCTGGCACTTTCTGTTCTCTGGCACTTTTTGGCTGCTTCCAAAATACTAAGCCCTTGGAAATACATCTGTGAGAAAGATCATTCCTGGGAAAACTTTAGGGGTGTGGTCCTTATGCCAATCTCCTGCCCCTTTTGGAGAAGGAACACCATACATCATGTCTAAAATCACAGAATGGTGGTGTTTGGAAGGCAACTCTGGAGATCTACTCCAACTCCCTTGATAAAATATGTTTACCTAGAGCAGGTTGCACACTTCCATGTCAGTTTGAGTGTCTCCAGAGAAGGAGACTGTATCATAATCTCTGCATTCTTAATCCCATTTCCTTTTGTATCTACTTTAGGGTCAGCTCTCCCCTTCAGACTGCGGATGGGTTGTGTACCAGGAGGTCAGAGATAAAGTGGTACCAAACTGTTTCAAGAGCAGGCCCTGTGATTGCTCTGGCCTACAGAGTGAAGTGGAAAGCTTGCCAAGTCCTCATCTTGTCTCTCCTATAATAAGGCACTGAGCAGCCAGCTATGGAGTGTGGCATTTTGCTGAGCCTTAATGTTAATGATGCATATATAAACAGAGAGTCTGACAATTGAATCATTACATTATTTAGGTTGGAAAAGACCTTTCAGATCAAGTCCAACCATTATCTGAACACTACCAAGCCCACTGCTAAACCGTGTCCCTCAGCACCATCTCCACATGTCTTTAATAACTCCAGGCATGAGGATCCAACCAATTCCCTGGACAGCCTCTTCCAGGTCTTGACAACCCTTTCAGTGAAGATTATTATTATTGTTTTTTCTAATGCCCAGCCTAAACTTCCAATCTGAAGGCATTTCTTCTCATCCTGCCACTTTTTAATTGGAAGAAGACACTGACCCCCATCCAGCCTCTTTTCAGGTAGCTTTAGGGAGTGAGAAGGTTTCCTTTAGCCTCCAGACTAAACAACCCTAGTGCCTTCAGCTGCTCCTCATAAGACTTGTTCTCCAGACCCTTTCCCATCTTTGCTGCCTTTCTCTGGACTATCTTGAGAGAAAACAGCATGGAGTTGGCAGTGATGCTGGAACTGTGATGAGTTGTACATCTGTAGCAGCTCCCAGGAAAGGTGGGATCAGTGAAAGGTCACAATTCAAAGCTGCCAAGAGTTGCTTCTGCAGAATCTATAGCTCAGATGTAGCTTTCAGGGCAGAGGTAGAGTGACCCAAGTGCCTACTTGCATCACACAATGTAGAACAAAAATTAAAGTGAAAGGTTCACCATTTCCTTTAGCTGTAGGGCAAAGGGGCTGCATGTGTAACAAGGGGTCTTCTCCTTGAGCTTCATCTGTCCATGCTGGAGAACAAAACCCTTGTGCAAGTTTTGATTTCTAGGGCTGCTGTAGAAACCAAGTGAAATGAAACTGAGTTGCTCAGAGCACAGATAACGTGAAGACATGTATTCAGATCAGCTAGCCTGCCTCTTTCCTCCCACATGAGTTTAAAAAAAATACTTCTGCTTTTGTTGTTTTGGTCTGAATTTTTATGGTGGGTTGGTTGTGGGGGTTTTTTGTTTTGTTTCTTTTTTTTTTTTCTCCCTTTACTTTCAGCTGTTCTGATGTTCCATTGCTGTGAAAAGCTCTGAGACATCCCTGCTCATGGTGCTTTATCAATGCAAATCATTGTTGGCTTTCCTTGCCTTTCCTGCTAGACAGTCTGGCATTATAATTGCTCACTTCTAATATTTCCTGTCCCAAGGCTATCAATTTGTTTTCAATTTCTCCACCTGTTGGGTTGGCTCAGGTATCCCACAGGGTTTTGTCCTCAGCATCCACTACTTATGTTAATTTATTATGCTCCCAGCTCTGGAACACAGGCACCCTGAAGCATTTTAACAATCAGGATTGTATTACAGGCTTGTTTTTGTTTTCCAGAGTTTTTGGCAGGAGTAGAGGTGACTTTTCATCTCTATTTTCTCCCTGTAAGCCTTGTTGTGAAGCCTAGGTATTGCACTGCATAAATCTAAATTCTTTTGACTAATTTTCTGGGCAGTAGTGTGTTGTGTCCGTCTGCTGTCACAGCAAATGGACAGGATGAGGAAGAGCACCTGAAGAAAGGGCTTTGCAGATGATTATTTCCACATAATTCATCTGTCTTTCCTGTGGTTAACCTTGAAAATTACTTTGTAAGATGATGGAAAGAGGCCAGGTTTGGCTTTCGGCAGCCTGGATTTCAAAAGGCAGAACTTAGCCCAGAGGGAGGCACTGGAAAATAAGCTTGAAAGAGTGTGGCTGAAAAGAATAGGAGAAAAAAAAGCCTGTCCTCTTAGCCAGAGCTCAAGGCCTGTTCCTCTACTGTCTTAATAGAGAGTGGAATAAGAATAGCAGCAAAAGTAGCATTGGAGCACTTCTGTTTGAGGCTTTTGAGGCTTTTTTAGGAATTTATCTGTAAATTTGTGTCCTAAAGGTGTTTTAACAGGTTGTTGGCTGGAAAAGGCCTGGGAAGGAGAAATGTATAAAATACTGAAGCATGAAAACCACACCTTTTTTTTTTTTTTTCCCCTACCATGTCCTGCATGCTGGCTGAGGCAGGTTTTCCTTCCTATAGGATATAAGATGTGCTTTGTATAGAGCACTCTTCAGGTAGTGTTTACTGTGAGAGGGGCAGAAGTTCCTTTTACCTCTTGAACAATTTTAAACATTCAGGACAAGGTCCCAAAAGCTTCTAAGCTCTATGTAAGTATTTAAGTTTTCCTATTAGCCATTAAAAGAGAAATGCTGCTTCTTATGTGTTTAATAATTGGCCATGGGTGTGAGGTAAAGAGACGTTGTAAGGCAGCCATGGACTCAACCTTTAGCCTCCTTGTTGTAAGTGGAGCTGTCTTCCATGGGCAGGAGGATGGATCTCTTCAGGTAGGAGTTGTGGATGAGCAGCAAAATTTGTGTTTATAGAAAAGCAAAGAAAAAAACTTTTTTTCCTCCATTTTTTCTTTTTTTTTTCTTTATACCTTTTTTCTTTTTCCTCTTCTTACTTCTTTCTTTCTTTTTCTCTTTCTTCCTTTTTTCTTCTTCCCTTTTTTATTTTTCTTCCTTTTCTCCTTTATTCTTTTTCCTCCTTTTTACCTTTTTTCCTCCTCTTTCCTTTCTTTTTCCTCCTCTTTCCTTTCTCTTTCCTCCTCTTTCTCTTCCCTCCCTTTTCCTTTCTCTTCCCTCCCTTTTCCTTTCTCTTCCCTCCCTTTTCCTTTCTCTTCCCTCCCTTTTCCAAATTGTGTTCCATATAACCCAAAATTTTTTACTCTTCTTGATTTGATATATTAATACTAAAATATTGAATGCATTTTCTTATCTATCGTCCTTTTCTTCCTACTAGACAAAGAAAATAAAAAGAGCCTGAGCAGAGGGCTTTCTGTTTCAGTCAGTTTAGTTTCTAATTTGTGTGATCCAAGACTGTTTGGGGGCAGGAGGTCTAAGTTTGAGAGGGAGTGAAAGCAAACCTTAAATAAATCTCTTAGTAAAATGTTTGTTCTGCTCTTTCTGCTGGAGTGGAACAACAACAAAAAATCGAAACAAACAAACAAACCCCCAAAACAACCAACGAAATGAAACAAACCACATACAAAACACACCACAGCAGAGCTATTACAACTTGGCCTGAGTCCAATCCCTTAGTTACAGCTATGCCTTTAACTCTGCCTGAGAAAGTAATTTTAAAGAAACACAGTTATTACATGCATTAGTCCTTGCATCCTGGGAGGTACATCTGTACTCTTCAATTTTTCTGGATTACTTCAAATGTTTCCTGAAGGCTTTTAAATCCAGTGATGAGCAATCTGAGAGAAATCTTTCTGCAATCCTTTTCTTTTTCTGGCTTCACAGTCAGGGAGGTGAAAAAAAAATGAAATCTGCAAGTGGCTCACAAACTTATGTTTTCAAAACCAGGAAACCTAGCAAGAAAATTCCAAATGATCTGTAAAAACGTCACAGACAGGGTACTCAACAGAAGCAGAGCTTCCTTCTAGAATGAAGCATGACTAACTACTTGGATTTTGTTCTCAAATCAATGTAGTTTCTTTGGGAATACAGACCATGAGCTCATCTGGTCAAAATTATTGTGCTTGCCTGACTTCAGTGCATATGTAGCACTTTGCTGATGCTGAAAACATAACCCAGCAGGGTAAGAATCCACAGCCTTCAAAAAACACTCTAAATCATGCACTTGGTTCTGATAATGCTTTGGTTAGTCTTTCACTGCTGAAACTCCATGGTGCTGTTCCCAGTTTACATCAGTGTGAACTGAAACAGCATCAAGTCCAGCATCACTAATCACTTGGATTCTGGCTTTGGGCAGAGGTCTGAAATATGATCAGAGATAATTGCCCACAATTTGATGTTCTGAGGTTAAAAATAAGCCCAAACGGAACTCTTTATGTAATTCATTTTGTTCTAATGCATTTTCTCAGTAAATGCCTCTCTCTCTCTCTCTCTCTTTGCTCAGAGTCACAACCAGATCACAATTATGCTCTGTAAAATGATTCCTCCAAAAGTCACTTGCTAGCTGCTGCTGCTGGTTCTACTGCTGCCACTTGCAGTGTCCATGAAATTGTTCCATGTTGCATCCCCTGCTATTGGTACTGCTCTGCCTTTGACTTTTGGATTTGGGCCATGATGAATTTGCCATCTGCATAGCCTCTGTGCCTTGGCTCCTCTCTTCAATGCTCTTCTCCAGGAGGAAGCAAATAATGAGCAGTCCTGGTGGTGGTCAATTGGGCTGATGGAGAAAATGGTTAGGACCCTGGGTTCCCCACCATGGCACACAGATCTCTATCCTAACAGTGCCAAGAACAATCTCTCTATGGCTGCTTGTTGTTGAAAGCAGATGGTTTGCCTCAGCTAGCAGAGAAGCAGGAATTAAACCACAGCCTTTGGTGTGTTATGAATGGAAAGAAGAGAACAGACAAAAATGAGGTGGTTTTTTTTTTGTGTGTGTGTGTGTGTGTTAAATATTGTGTTTGCTTCCTCTGTTCAAGTTTCCCAACTAGCTGCAAGGGGCTTGAATTTTCCTGCAGCATAGCCACTTTCCAAGAGATCACTCTTGACTTTTTTTTTTTTTTTTTTCATTCCCTTAGCAGTAAATATGAACTGCAGCAAACTAAATCCACGTAGTCACAGAGAATGTGTTCTTTTGGATGATGGCCTTTAACTCAGTACTGACCATGCCATGAGAAAGATCCTGTGCCAGGATTCTCAGTCATTGATGTGTATCCTGCAGGTCCTGAAGCCTCAGCAGAGAGCTGAAGTGTGTTCAGTGCTGTGTTGCAGCTGCAGGTTGACTCATCTGTATGGAATGCACAGAGCTAAAAAATTGAAAGCAACAAAAGAATGGTGGGATTTCCTTTTAAATTAGTATCAGGGAATCCATGCACAATATTAACTTTCAGCAAGCTTCACAGAAAACTTGTCTTACAGTGTCAGCATGAAGCTTTTCCCCTTTCAGTTCAGCTTATGTGCAAGGCAAAACTGGGTTGATTTTATTTCTTTTTTCTTATGAATTGTACAATTCAGAGGTCAATAATGGTATCATGCATCACAAGTCACTTGCCATGCCATCTAGAGCTTAAGGGCACATGTTTTAATGTGATCTGTCAGCCCTTTCTTAATAGTTTTAGTATGTACTTGTAATATATTAGTAGTTTCATTTTTAGGTTTAGCTTTCCACCCAAATAACAGTAGGAAATTGATTGCCAGCTCAGTGGTTTCAGAATGGAAGCAGATTGCTGGCCATTGAGTTGCAGCCACAGAAAACTCAGCACGACCCTGGATGGGACATGGTAAGTGGGAGATGTTTTGTGCATGGATGTACCTGCTTTCATTAGGGCAGTCTAAAGAACAGTCTGGATTTTCAGACCAAAGCTCAGCTGGGTGGACAGACTGCCACTCATTTGCAGTGCAGCACCACAAGAGACAGTGAGTGTTTGCTTCCCCTTTGCACTGAAGGGAAACCGCTCAGCACACCTGAGAGCTCGAGGCACAGTTAGCCTTTGTGCTATGAAGTCAGTATGAAAACTCCATTAACTTTGCAGAGACCAGAACAGTTCTTCCCATGCTTGCTCTAATAGTTGAATTGCAAAGAAAAGAGAGAACTTTGGTGTCTGCTCACATTCTGCTGTGAAAGGATGGGTTATTTGATTATTTCTATCATGGTTCTTGGTTAAGCAGCAAAACTTACTCTTCTGGGCTAAATAGTGTTGGAACTCAGTAGCAATGCTATCCTTTAGTGGTAAACAAGCACTACTTTCACCTATGACTCAATCTAGTGTGTCAGGTCTGATATAAACACTGGTTTCAGTAGAGCACAAATGATTCTGGTCAGTGCTGTGACTTCTCTGGTCAGTGCTGTGACTTCTCAGCTCAGGCTCTGCAGTGAGGCAGTTTCTGAAGTTCAGGGCAGGTTTGCACAGCCAGGAGTTGCTTCTAGCAGTGAGAATGGTGATGGGGAGAGTTAGTAGCAAGGATTAGGGTGCAGACTGAGAGCACTGTTACATCTGTGCTCCACCTTGTGGTGCAGGAAGGCCAAGGTGGCACCTGTGGGGAGAAGCAGACAGGAGAGGTGACCCAAAACTGACTGGTGAGGGATTCCATTCCATGGATGTTACCTTCAGGATGAGGCTGAGGGATCCCCAGGATCAAGCTTCTGATTCAATAGTTAGTTTCCAAGGAGGACTCTATCTAATTCACACTTGATCCAACTCCATGAGTTCCTGAGCCCAGTTCCAGAATCCACCTCCTGAATGCAGTTCCTATCTGCTTCTGAGTCCAGTCTGGGACTTGCCCAGTGCCTGCCCCAGGATCAGTGGCGCCAATGGTGCCATGTTATGAAGTGTAAATTCTCGCCGAAAATAAGCGGCAGAGATATTTATAAAGGTTTAATAAATATTTATTAACACTATATTACAAGCGATATATAATTGGTATTCACAGGTTCTAGTATTCAGTCGGAAAGAATCAACTCTGCAGAATGTATATATATAGGCACTTTGAATAGTTTGAGGAAATCTATATGTTTAGAAAGTGAAACTAAATTGGAGTGGGGGGGGGGGGTGAGTGCTCGTCGGGAATCGGCAAGCCCACGAACAGGCAGTTTGCACAAACTGCCCCAGAAACTCTATGAAGACATGTTCAGTTTACTCACTAACTGAAGAAAGCTCTCGAGGTCCTTTTCCTGATACTGTTTTATAGTCCCGGAAATCGTAGCACGGATGTATCGTAATAACGTGATACAAATGGCGCCAGCCGCGTGGTGCCGTGACGCGTGGTAGCAGCTTCTCTCGGAACAAAGGGTCCTGGAAGATTACCGGGGATTCCCGGAGGCTTTGCAGGTCAGTTCGCCGTTGCACTGTGTAAACAAGCTTGCCGCTCCAGGGGAAAACCCCTGTCGATGCGGCCGCAGGATACGGCCAAAAGCGGCTCCTCTGTGAAGCTGGAGTGACCCTTTCCGCGATCTTAGGGAGATCGGCTGGGGAGGGTGCCGCTCCTTTGGGCAGAAGCGGCGACTTGCAGCAATGCACTCGAACGCTAATGGGTCGAGTCCCGGGCAAGGCGGATCTCTAGGCAGCAGAAGGCACGAGGCGAACACGGGCACGCACACGGGAACAGGCGCGGGTATTAACACGGAGCGCCGAACACGAATACCGGGCACGGAACACGAGTTTACCAAAACAACCCCCCTTTAACATTTGCCACACGGACACGGGTCCAGTGAGCATCCTTGTCAAACAGAGCAATTGACCAATGAACTGATGTTTCACCAAATATAATGTGAACATAACTCATGAACAAAGCCAAGCATGGGCATGTCGTCGGCGTGCCATTGTCCCAAATGACCCAGGAGATGGTCTACTCAGACAGAGTGGCGCCCAGCCTTCCCCCCACACTCCAGAGGGGAGAGAGGGTTCCAGCTGAACACGTAGGCCATGTCCCACCACTTTAAGGATATAGGCTTGGGCATAGGCTTTTCACCACATGCCATCATTGCCATCAGGACTTGGGCTGGCTGTTGGCTTGTGTCTTTTTGTCTCTGTTTCATTGAATTGCTTTTCTTTCCATCCCAGATGGTTTGTTTTTTCCCACTCCATCACTCTCTCTCTCTTCTTCCCTTTCTCTTCCCTTTGGGAAGGCAGAGGGGTTCATAGTAACTCATTTAGTGGCTGGCCTAGCCCTAACCCTTGACAATTAATCAATCCTATTCTAATGATACTGACCTACTGAGGCAGAATTATGAAATTAAGGATCTCGTTCATTCTTTTGCTTTGATATATTCCAGTTTTTCTAAGGAATAACTGGGTTTTAGCTCTGACATCCCATTTCCTCTCTAAATCAAAACTCAGGTGCTCAGTAAGAGCAAGAGAAACTGAAATGTTCCAGCATGCTGCAGACATGTTGCTGTATCTGCTGTAATTATTTGACACAAGCAAAATAAAGTCATTGTGAAATAGCCTTGTCAGATCTGTCTACTAAAATTGTCTCCAAATTGCAATCATTTTACAGACTATAAATAGCTCCAGAATATCTCACCCTTTCTCATGGGAGCTGATGTCACCCTGCACAGAACTGAGTTTTGTACAGAAGATGTTGATCTTCCTATTTTTAAGTGTTTCCTGACTATCAAAGCTGTCTTTATGTCCTTTCCCAATCTTCATTATTTGCTGTTTGGTTTTCTGCTGCTGCATTTTCTGATTTTTGCTACACAAAAGGACTGGTAAAAATTAGCATCCTGAATTAATTCCTTGTGTGGAGCTCATTGAATTATCGAAAAGCTGGTTTTCACTAATTTTTTTTTTTTTTTTTTAGGTTCTTGTCTTGGTAGAACTTACCTTTGAAATTTCAGGGGATTAGATTTCAAAAGTAGAAGCTTTGGATTGAGTTGCTTGAACAACTTTAATGCTCTCAGTATGTAAACATTATTCTCTGGCTTCCTCACTGAAAGTGTGAGTGGTCCTGGGTGGTTTAGTTGGTAACATACAGCTATAAGAAGGCTGGAGAGGGACTTTTCATAAGTGTGTCTAGCAACAGCACAAAGGGAAATAGTTTGAAGCTGAGGGAGGGTAGGTTAGACTGGATCTTAGGAAGAAGTTCTTCACTACAAGGGTGGTGAGACTCTGGAACAGGCTGCTCAGGGAGGTTGTGGATGCCTCCTCCCTGAGGGTGCTCAAGGTCAGGTTGGATGAGGTCTTGAGCAGCCAAGTTTAGTTGAGAGTCATCCCTGCCCATGACAGGGAGGCTGAAGTATGTAAGGTCTCTTCCAACCTAAGCCATTCTATGATTTTCATCTGGGGGAGAGCTTTCTTGTCTGCTTACACAATTCTAAATGCAAATATAGTTCTATCTTGCATACAGGCCTCCCAGGGAATGCAGTGCTGCAGCAGATCTAAGATGATCTGATTCTTGTGCCATGGAGGGGAAGGGAGATGCCTTGAAAAGGCTGTGGTACAGCACTCTGCAGCAGGCAGCCATGAACCAATCTTCTCTACAGGGGCAATACTCTTCCCTTATGGACAGGCATATCCATTTCAAGGGCTCAGCTCTTTTCTTCTTTGACTCAGCAAAATTAGAGCAAATTGTTAGGTCATGTAGTGTGACAAAACTCCTCTACCTACTCTGTGTGGGGCTGAAGTCAGTGAAGTTCCTTCATTGAGTATATTGGGCTTTGGATCACATCTTTGGGCCTCTCCTATGTGTCCAAAGTAGTCTGAAAAACATAATGTGGATGGCTCTCAAAACTCCATTATTTCTTATTGGTTGGTAAGACAATAAATCCACGTGTTTACAAAATGATGGTTTTTTTTTTTCCTTAAGCTAGCTAGACTGTAAGCAGAGCTTTTTCTTTTTTTTTTTTCTTTCCTTTTTTTTTTTTAAGAGGCAAAACGATCATATTACAGAGAAGGAAATAAAGATGTTAGAGATGGTTCCATTCTGCTGAAATTAAAAGGCTCCTGGCTAAGTCTTTCAAAGAGGAACATTCCCTCATGAAAGAGATGCTTGTGCCAAAATCAGCCACTGCTATTTGGCTTCAAACTGCCTTTTATCATTTATGCTCTGTTTTCTGCTGCTGCTCTTCCTTTGTGCTGTCAGCTCAGCCTCTTTCATGAGCTGGCTAGAAGGCTCAGAGATCTGGTGAGGAACATAAAATCCTGTATAAATTGTCAGCAATAAAATGTTATTTGTTTGTTTAACCATGGAAATTCCATAGTATAACTCATCCAGCAGTAACACACTTGAGTGGTTTTTAAAGACCATTGCCCTCTGTCAGTTACAGTGATTGGATCTTCCTTGCTTTTCTTGGGCTGTGTGGAAATACAAGATAACAAAACATGTAGGTGTTCAAAATGATTTTCTGATTATTGGGAGAGGCAGGAAGGGGTTGCTGCTCTTGATTATAAAAGACCCTGTTCACTTATGTGATGGTTTTAAAAACTGTCTTTTTAAATTTTTCCTCACAAAGTTCAAGCAGAGAAGGTTAGAGAGTGCAAATAAGTCACTCCTGGGTGTAAGAAAGCCAAATAATGATTATTCTAAACACTTCCATTGGAGAAAGAGAAATGTTTAAGAACCACTGCTCAAAACAAGGTTGGGGAGTTGGGGCAGTCTGAGTTCTCAGCTTGCTGGGCTTCTGTCTGTCTGCTTCTTCTTTTCTGGCTGAAGATAACACACTGACCTTGACAAGCTCAGTCTAACAGCCTCTCTGTTTCTTGACTCTCTGCCTTCTGCCAGGGGGGTCTGGGGGGATTCCTTCTGGCTAGGGGGGAGGTCTCTTCAGGGAAGCAAAGGGAGCTTGGTTGTGTTTTTCTGTTGATTGTACATAATTGTAAATGTTATGACTAGTGTCTATTTGTACAGATTCATTGCATTGCATCATAGATTGTGGATTTGCTTGTAAATACAGCTTGCATTTGCTTCCAGACTGAGCTAGCCTGGTTATTGTCGGTGGTGAGGGGGGGGATTTCATCTCTCACACTTACATCTTATGACTACTTTAACAAAACTGAATCTGTGTGAAAACACAAAAGATTTTGTTGTGTAGTGGATTTTATTGAAGCACATCTTATACTAGGCTCAGGCTGGACAAACTTATCTGGGTTCTCAATAGCCATTACTTCAGTAGGAGTGAATTCCTCCTTCCCCTCCCTGGAGCTGAGACTAAGCCATGAATCACAGAATCCCCGATGGTGAGGATGGGAAGGGGCCCCTGGGAATCATCTAGATCAAGTGCAACCCCTCTGCTAAGCAGGGTCACCCAAAGCAGGTTGCCCAGGATCACAATGTCCAGGCAAGTTTGGAATCTCTCCAAAGCAAGGGAGACTCCACAACCTCTCTGGGCAGCCAGACCCAGTGTTCTGGCAAACAGGAGCAGTGAGGGAACAGCTGGGTGACCTTCAGAACTCAACAGCAGAGGGCAGAATATAGGGGGAGGTGCTCTGGGGAGCCTGGTGGTCTCTCCTAGACTGGGTTGAGGTGACAGCACAATTTGCATTTGGAGACCTGCTCTCCTTGGGAAGCCAGAGGTGCTCATGGGCATGGGAATGGAGCTATTCTAGGCAGTTCAGCTGGGGCTGCTCCATGTATTTATGAAGCCCAGTGTTGCACGAGGTTTCTGACCACAACTTAGAAGTGAGAAATGTCCTGTGCTGAATGGACTCATTTCCAAGTCTCCCCAGTGAGTGACTCAGCCTCTGTGTCTTTTAAGAAGTATTGCTAATATCTCATCAGTTTCTTCTGCTTCTGGGTAAACCAGAACCTTTCAAATCCCAGGTCTCTGCAAGAAAATTGGAGAAACTGGCTTACTCTGAGTTCCATAAGTCATTTGTTCTCCCCAGATTAGGTCTATTCAGCAACTTGTAGTCCTTAACTATCAATTCTTTAAGAGCAGATGTACCCAAACTATCCTCTTGTGTCCTTAGCATACGAACCATAAGGCACAATACAATAAAAGATAGTCATAAGACAGTACAGAGAGTCATAAGATGTAAGAGTACAGGTACTTCATAAAAGCACAATGGAATTCATAAATCATATTTAGACAAGTTCTCCCAATTCCTCACACAGCCAAACACTGCTAAATGAGATTTTTATATTGGCTTGGGGGACTGAAGTTCACTGCTGCAAAGAAAGTTGCATGCTCCTCTGTCACCACCAACCTGGGTACTTCTTAATAATGAATACTGCATGAAGTCCTTGATGGTTGTGGAGTTGGTGTTGCTTCCCTTAGAAATAAACATTGATTTTACCCCTGTGGAGTGTTTCCCTGTGGTTGGCAGACAGGGCACAATCTCAATTTGGAGGGGCATCCCAAGATTACTCCTGATGTAAACTGAGGGATAGAATATCTGTGTTTACAGAATGAATTTGCCCAGAAATGTTTGCATCTCTTTCAAGAGTGGTAGCCAAGCATTTTTGGAGTTCAGGAAAGAAAGTTAGTCCAAAGTATCAAAAATTTCTCCCTAGGGAGAGAGAACCTGCAAAATACAAGTGTGAAGGGATGCCTGAACACTTGAGGTCCAAGCAGCAATGACTCAGCTGCAGCATCCCCAATCTGGTGTGGGGGGAAGGTGTAAAAATGTCTATGTGGAGGAGACCTGGTCATGCTTTGCTGGGAAGTGGCCTTGGGTCTCAGCAAAGTGGCTGTTACAGAACAGAGACATGTGTCACAGACAGGAAACTCAGACCTGCCAGCACACAGAGCTGGGAGCTCGTGCCCTGACCCCAGCACAGGGAACTTGGCATGCAGAGCAGCCAGCCAGCAGCCAGGGACAGGAATAACTTGCAGCAAGGAAAGTGGCAGAGCCTTTCTGTGCAAGTAGAAAACAAAACCAAGGCTACTGAAAGGGAGTCAGGGGGAAAAAAAATTAAAAAAGGACAGGGAGTCAGAGGGGGAAAAAAGTTTAAAAAGGCAAAAAACATAACCAAGTAAATCATGTTTCAAAATGGGAGTGAGCCTAAATCATGCTTTAAATTTGTCATCCCTTGACAGCTATTGCTATAGCTTAATGTAAAGTGGAATGGACTAAAAAAAATATGTAGCAGTGCCCCTAGCATCCTTTTGGCCAAAGAGCTGGAGCTGTTACTTTGTGATGAGGCAGAAAAGGAAGAGCCTGTGCAGAGGAGATGGAGAAAATGCAGCCTTGCAGAGCTCTGCAGTAGCAGGAAGTAAAGAGAAGATGTTTACCCTCTTTAATTAGATTGACCTCCTGGCTGATCAGTTCCTTCAGTGAACTGAGGAAGAACACAGGGATGTGGGATGTGTTTTGAGATGGTTTTGGAACAGGAAAAAAAGCTGTCAAAGAGCTTTTTGCTTAGAAGGTGTTTCACTGGGCAGTGATAGCTCCTCTCCACAACCAGGAAGATGGTACCTCAGGAGAGGTTGGACAAAAGTGTGCTTTACTCCAAACTTCCTTCTCTTTTAGCAGCACTTATATCCCTTATTCATGACTCCTCCCAGATGTAGTGAGCTCTGATTCAGTGAGTTTGGTTGGCACATGGCTATGGAACTGCTTCATGTTCTTCCTTTTATTGTAGTATGCCTCACATAGGGAGCAACAGGATGCAAGGGCTCCTGGCAATCTCTGCCTCTGAAGGCTTTGCACAAGTCACCTGGCTTTGTGTGGTGTCATCTGCTCTAAATCTTCACAACTAGGAAAGGAAATTCATCAGTCATCCTAAAGAAGCCTGCAGACAAAGAGAGGATTGCCACAAACATTAAGAAAGGGAAAAAAAAATTCTGCACTGAAAGGATTGTCAAGCCCTGGAAATGGGCTACCCCCAGCGCGGTGGTGGAGTCACCCTTCCTGGAAGGATTTCAAAGACTTGTAGGGACATGGTTTAGTTGCAGACTTGGTGGTATTGGGTTAGTGGTTGAACTCAATGATTTTTAAAGATCCTTTCCAGCCTAAACCATTCTGTGATTAGATTTGGAGGAGCGGATGATGTGGCCTCAAGGGATCCTTCCATCACAGTGTATGAGGTCTGTAGGATCGTGCTGCCTTCTCTGCAACTGTTGCTGCAGAAAAAGGCCAGGAAGCATTTTGAAAACAAACATAACAGCATGGCCAAGAGTCTCCTGTGTCATTTAGCAGCTGTGTGAGTCTGATGTACGTTTATAGTATTTTACTTGCTGTTCCCTTCATCCTGAGCCAAACCTGTAAGCTAAAAGCCAAGACTTCAGCAGTTGTAAATGGACAAGGAGACAAAGCTTTGTTTTTCTGAGATGGCTACTGAAACTGAACTAGGTAGACCTTTCTTTCTACCATTCCTGGATTCAGCCACTTGCTACAAGCCTTGTCACAGCAAACCTGCTGCTTATGCTTCTGCTTAAATCTACATTTGCTTGCATGGGTGGAAATGTGTATATGAGTTCATCTAAGGGGAAGCTATTTGAACAGGTTCTTGTTGCCTTGCAGCTGTGTGTTTTTGTTTGCTGCATACTTGCTGTATCTGGGCTCTCTTTCTTGTCCCCATTACAGTGGGTAAAGGGCAGTGAATAGGGTAGTCTGCTCTGGTCTAATCTCCCTTCTATAATAACATGGCTTGTAATGATGAAGTGCTTTGCTCAAGGAAACTCCAACGAGGGAGGCAAATGAAAATCCCAGCTTTAAGGAATCATAACTTAAAGAGCAGCGGGTGCAGAATGTGCAGCTGAGCTGAGGACGTGGTAGAGGTATAATGTGGCTTTCTTATTTCTTTATCATGAACCAAAATTAACTACCAAGTGCCATCATTTTAAGACTATACACCAGTATGACCCATAAAACACTTTCTGGGAATCTAACTCTTCTTTTTGGGTGTCTCAGTGAAAGGACTAAACATAAAACTGAAATCAGATGCTTTAGGATTTATGAAGTTGATAGGATTTTTTTTTAATTTTTTTTTTCTTAGTGACTGTTTCAACAGCCTATTAACGTCTTCCCCACAGCAAATATATAACAAAATTGATATTGCAGAATTGAGTTGGGATGGTTCCCACGAGTGTACTTAACTATACCGTAAACATCTAATGCTATTCATCTGTATTATGGACTCTGCATATAAAGTACATCTCTATAAATTCTCCTAAAACAAATTCTTCTGAGTTCCTCTTCCAGAATGAAAATTAAAGGTCTGGCTCTGCTAAGGGTTGAGTGCTCCTGCTAAATTCCCAGCTCCCTTGTAAAAAGCTGGTTCTTGCTCAGTGCTTTCAGGGCTGCTCACAAAAGACTAATTTTCTTTCCTTGCAGGCGAAGACAGCTGGAATCAGTTGTCACTGCAGTAAAAGTCTGGTACAGATGATTTGTGTCTTGTTAATTTCTTAAGTGTCAGACATGAATGCATCTAATTCATTGCCGAAGTGTAAAGGCTATTAAATGTTACTAATTACAGGGAACTTCAGGACTGCTCTGCCCAACATTTGCTGTACCGTTTATCCTCTTCCTGCAAGCTCTGTTACATAGCATTAGCATAGGCTCAGCATGGGAGATAAGGTTCTAATTGTGCACATTTTGTTTCTTCTCTCATTCTTCTTCTCTCTTTGCTTCTTCTTCCTCAAAAAAGGAAAAAGTAAACTTTAATTAGGTAGCCCTGAACTTAGAAAATAGTGTTTTGTCTTAGTTCTCATTTGAATTTTTAGAGTATTAAGCTTGGTGATAGAGACAACCTGTTAAAAATAAGGCAAAGTTTTATGGTTTTTTTTTCCTTTGCACCAAGAAATGATTCAGCATCTGTCTCAGCTGGTCTCCTCTACCTTCTCTGTTTGTCCTGTTAGGTTTTCCTGATCTAAAGAGAATACAGTCTGAGAATAGAAAGCTGTTTGGAACAGAAATAGCTCTGTTGCATCCAAAGTGGCATATCTGAGTGTTTGTAGAAGTGGATCTGTAGAAAGGATTTAGCTTTGGCTTAGCAAATTTTGTCATTTCAAAACAGTAGATTGATTTCTGTACAATTAAGACAGGGCTTCTTTTGGACATGTATATTTTGATGTGTCAGTTCCATTTTATAACTCAAAATATACTGCATGGCTGAAGATTGGTAAATATGGGACATTTTCTGAGGAAAAGCAGCCAAGCTTCAGGCCTTTCTCTGAAAGTGAACTCTGAATGGAATCCTCTCCCTGAAGCCAGACTAATGCTATTCATTTCTTCAGCTGTTATTTTTCTGTAATAGAGTGTTTAATCTGAACACAGCCTCCCACTGAGTTACTTGCAATCCATCCCTGATACATTGAACATAACAGGGTGAGTCCTGAGACATGATTAATTTGATCTGACAGAGCAAATTAGTGATCCAGTCAGCACCAAAGTCTATGAAGTACCCAATGAGGTGATTTTTTTTTTCTCTGTGTAGAGTAAATGTAACTCTTGCAGTTTCAAACAGCAGAGAGAAAGGCACCACTCCTTAAACAGAAATTGATTTATCCACTTAGGACAAAGATTGGAGACTAAAAGCTTCATGTTCAAGAATAAATTGAGATTTATTCTGGGTTTTGAAGTGAAAACACATGGTACTTGAAATTTGGTGACTTCAGGGAAGTTGCTTATAATGAATGCATACAAGAGTAGAGCAAGGTATATTGACAGCAAAAGTTGCATCTAGTGGGGAAAGGCAGGAGCACCACTGCTTCAGGCAGTGTCTTTCATCAGTATCCTTTTGCCTGATAAAGTGTGGAGTTTTCTCTTCATGTTCAGCCAGCTATGAAAAGGTCAAGCAAACCAGAGAAACAAAAGCTTCATCTGCTTGTTGTCTCATTCTGCTTGATTTTTCAGGAATGTCAGCACAGTGATAGAGAAAGTTGGCTATCTCAGTGACAGGGGGATGTGAGTGGCAGCTCTTTACATCCTTATGAGGCTCCTTAAATTGAGACACCCAGAGTGAATAGTGAGTAACCAGTGTGGGCAAGCCAAGGGTACAGCGGAGTTCCGAGCGCTCGAGAGCCCTTTTGTACAATTATCAAAAGGTCTTCACAGGAGATTTTGTGAGTTTAGTTCATGCAAAAATATTCTCTCAGTGAGGTCTGGATTAAGTGTGCTACTTCAGAAAATTATTGCTTTGAAGGACTTTTGTGAGACTACTCCACATGAATAAGTTAGAACCAGCCACACCTAGGAAAGTACTTTAAGTATTCCTCAAGGTCTTGAAGCCTGAAGTTTTTCTACCTGCAGGTGATGCTTCAGCTGCACCTGTCCTCTTATTCCCCATGCACATATTCATGCCATGCCAAAGAGTTCAGGGATGTTTTTCAGAGCCTAAAAATATTGTGATGTTGCAGTATGCCATAAAACACCCCAAATGAAGGTGGAGGGAAAAATGGAGAGAACAATTCAGATCTGACTATTCTTAGTGCTTGAGTAAATGGCATTTGGAGTAACAGACATTACAGGTGATGGACTGAATCTGCTCTGTTCCAGATATCCAGATGTTTTATTTTGGCAGTGATCACATTCACACACCGTTGTGCTCTGCTTATAAGGAGATGATGAAATTTCAGGCTACTCTGACCTCATCTTGGGAAGCAGTGGCAGCTGAGCTTTGGCAGGCAGGCTGGGCAATCCCAGGTGAGGTCATTTCCATGAGCCTTTGGTCAATTTAACAGATGTAGAAGCTCTAGAGAGATCTGGTGAAGTTTACCAGATGATTAGGAAACTTGAGCATTTCCCCTGTGAAGAGAGACTGAGAGCCCTGGGGTTATTCAGTCTGGAGACGAGAAGACTGAGAGGGGATCTGATCAATGTCTATCAATAGCTGAGGGGTGGGTGTCAAGGGGAGGGGGCCAGGCTCTTTTGGGTGGTTCACAGTGATAAGCCAAGGAACAATGGGTTCAAACTAGAACATAGAAGATTTCACCTCAACAGGAGGAGAAACTTCTTGACAGTGGTGGTGACAGAGCCCTGGAACAGGCTGCCCAGGGGGGTTGTGGAGTCTCCTTCTCTGGAGACTTTCCAAACCCAGCTGGATGCATTCCTGTGCAGACTACCCCTAAGTGATGCTGTTCTGGCAGGGGGGTTGGACCTGATGATCTCTTGAGATCCCTTCCAACCTCTGTGATACTGTGGTACTGTGATACTGTTTCTTGCTCTATGGCAAACATGGAGTCAGCTTCCAAAGCACTGGAGTTTGCCCTTCACTACTTCCTATGGATCACTTCTCAACCCCCTGAGAGATATCTCAGTTTATAACAACGACTTGGACCAAAGTGGCATTAATATCACACTTCAGCAGCTTGCCTTGGTCATTTCACAGCTCCCTTAAACAATAATATTTTTTTGTAATTTCAGATTATAAATTGGTAACCAAAAATAGCTTGTTCTAAGACAAACTAATCTATTTGTAACATGTATTGCAATCAGTCTACCAGAGAAGGACAAGATGGATTGGAGCAGCTGGCTTTGAGAGTGGGTCCTCATTTCACCCCCGTTCCTTGCTCAGTGAGATTGCAGAACAAGGTTGTGTAACTGCTTCAAGGTCACCAAATGAGTTACTCATACAAGGTAATGAAGGATTAGCTCCTTCCACCCCACAACATTTATTTACAGAAACTGATGCTGAACCAGTCCTCAGTAATTTGAGGCTGGAAGGGGAGGCAGGGGGGGATTTAAGCTTCAGGAAGGCAAGCGTCCAGAGGGATTAATCCTTCATAACCATCATTTCTGTTATCCCTAATCTCTGGTTTTCTTTCTCAAAGCAAGGCCTAGGGCAGCTCTGTGGGGATTCAAGGTAATGCACCAGCTTGTCCTTTTTCCAAAGACCTTGATGTCTCCAGGTTCTGCTCTTGGGGTCAACAAAACCTCTGAGAGAAAGTGTTTGCTCCCTGTGCATTTCCAAACTGAGCCAGTAAAGCTGCCACGTCAGCCATAGCTGCATCATCAGCATACTGGAGGAAGGACACCACTGGTGAACATAGCAATTATTTAATTTATATTTGGACAAGAAGAGATCTGACTGAATTCTATTTTGTTGGGGGAAAAGATATTTTTAATTTTTTTTCCTTTTTTTTTTTTAATGTAACTATTTTACCTTGGAATATACCAGCTTTGGTGGAAAACCAGAACTGTTCTCTTCCCATTCAGAACACTTCCAGGTCTTTCCAGTTTTCTAAACTCTGTGATATATCAACTCTTAATTTCCCCAAAAGTACCTTAAACCACAACACAGTTATGTTTTCAATTGCAGTGTCTTGTTTCTGATCCTTCCTGATGCTAAAACACCTTTTGGTGTGGTGTCTGAGCACCACATAGTCCTTTAATATCATAGATTAATATATTCTTCTTTACATCTTTACAATGGCCAGTCATTTAGAAGAGAAGGCATCAGGGACACCTCAGAAAAGCTTTTCAAGAAGCCTCCAGGAGAGCAGGAGAGGGAGATTTTTCCAAAGGTTGGCTTCAACCTTGACAGGATGGCTTCAAACAGGAAGAAGCTGGATTTAGATGAGACACTAGGAAGAAATTGTTCCCCATGAGGGTGGTGAGGAACTGGAACAGATTGCAAAGAGAAGCTGAAGAGGCTCCAAGCCTGGAAGAGCTCAAAGCCAGGTTGGATGGGCCCTTGAGTGACCTGCTCTAGTAGGAGATGTCCCTGCCCATGGCAGGGGGCATCTAACTGAATGATCTTCCCCTATGAAGAGAGACTGAGAGCCCTGGGGCTATTTAGTCTGGAGAAGAGAAGACTGAGAGGGATCTGATCAATGTCTATCAATAGCTGAGGGGTGGGTGTCAAGGGGAGGGGGCCAGGCTCTTTTGGGTGGTTCACAGTGATAAGCCAAGGAACAATGGGTTCAAACTAGAACATAGAAGATTTCACCTCAACAGGAGGAGAAACTTCTTGACAGTGAGGGTGACAGAGCACTGGAACAGGCTGCCCAGGGGGATTGTGGAGTCTCCTTCTCTAGGAACTTTCCAAACCCACCTGGATCCATTCCTGTGCAGACTACCCTGAGTGATGCTGCTCTGGCAGAGGGGTTGGACCTGAGGATCTCTTGAGGTCCCTTCCAGCCTCTGATGTACTGTGATACTGTGATACTTTAAGTTCTCTTCCAATCCAAGGCATTCTATGATTCTACAGTTATTTTGCAGATAGATCTATGAAAGCACAGAAGCCCTAAGAGGCAAATTTTCCCAACCATCACACACCTAAAACTAAAGCTCTGTCAGATGAAAGTTTCAAAGGAGCTCAGGTGCCTAACACCCATCTAGAGCACTGCAATGTGTTTGTGTGCATATGTGGTTGCCTGGGTATCTTTCATTGTTTAGGTTTATTACCCAAATGAAAACACTGATGCTCAAATGAGTTAATGAGGGAGCTGCTTTTGAAAGTCTTACTGAACATCTTTCTGCTTTTCCAGTGCTACAATATCTTGGAAGATTAGATTTAGATGGTGACTTACTTTGAAGAAAGGTGGCAGAATCAAAGCTTGTTGTAATAAGTGGAAGAAATTTAACTTCAACTTATATGCAGGCAGGCAGCTGAACATTTGATGTGCTTTATGTTAAAATTATGGTTCAGAGTTGGTTTGGGTTTTGGTTGGTTGGTTGCTTCTCCCCCCACCCCCAGAGTTCTAAATGGTATCAGGAATGCTCTCTACAACTACCTGAAAGGACATTGTAGAGAGGCTGGTGTTGGTCTCTTCTCATGGGTCATTGGTGATAGAACAAGAGGGAACAGCCTCAAGCTATGACTGGCTAGGTTTAGACTGGACATTAGGAAATTTTTTTTCACAGCAAGAGTGGTCAGGCACTGGAAGGAGTTGCCCTGCAAGGTGGTTGAGTCACCAACACTGGAAGTGTTTTAGAGGTGGTTTGGATGTGGTGCTTGGGGATATGGTTTAGAGGTGAACCTTGTAGAGCAGGGTTCAGGGTTGGACTTGGTGATCCTGAGGATCTTTTCCAACCTGAATGTTTCTGTGATTCTGTGACTAAGATAAACTGGATGGTAAATTGGGAGACATAATAATGTTAACAGAGAGGTTTCTAGACTGTCAATTTAAGGAGTTATCTTTCTCTTACAAACATCCTTGCTTTAGAAGAACATTGATAAAATACATTCCAAAGGTTCACCACTGATTTTATGGCAAAAACAAAACAAAACAAAACAAAACAACCCCACAAACCAACTTATCTTCTGCTCTTACCAAGCTTCAATAGATTCTGTGAAATGGTATCAAGATCAAGTGGGCTTAATTTTTTCTCCTTCTAATGCTTTCCATAAGGAATTCTACATCCTACAAGCATGTTTCTGATTTCCAGAATAGCTCTTCTGTGAGTCCAAGAAAACCTGTTAAATCTTTAATCACTGACTGCTTTATATTGCTATTAACCACCTTGTTGTATCGTGAGTGCTTGCTGAGATCATTTTCTAGTGTCATTATATGCTTCATCCTAATTTCACTTAATAAATCCTGGGAGTTATTTTAGACGTTGATATTTATCATAATGCAGCCTGAAGTGAGCCTTGGAACATTGAAGAAAGTGAAAAAAGTAAACATCTCATGCATAATGTAAAAGTTTTCAACCAGTGTAGAACTGAGCAGCCTGAAGAGTCCAAGCCAATATCTACTTTGCTGACTGTTTTCAATGAAGTTAAAATTAACTGTAAACGTGACTTTATCTTTAGAGATACCAATGTAAACAGAGATATAATGCTATGTCCCAAGCTCTCCTAACCAAAGGTTTGTCTGTAGCTTCTATCAACTGTTTGGGTTGTTTCCCCTGCCTAATTGATGGATGTTATCCCTTCCAGCGTGGTTTGCTGGAGGAAAGCAGCAAGTCTTGGGTGGAGCAGCTATGGCTGAGTGGGCAATATGGGGGCAAAACAGTTAGGGGACTTGAGCATCTCCCCTGTGAAGAGAGAGTGAGATCCCTGGGGCTGTTTGGTCTTGAGAAGAGAAGACTGAGAGGGGATCTGATCAATGTCTATCAATAGCTGAGGGGTGGGTGTCAAGTGGAGGGGGCCAGGCTCTTTTGGGTGGTACACACTAAAAAGACAAGAAACAATGGGTTCAAACTTGAACATAGAAGATTTCACCTCAACAAGAGGAGAAACTTCTTGACAGTGATGGTGACAGAGCCCTGGAACAGGCTGCCCAGGGGGGTTGTGGAGTCTCCTTTTCTGAAGACTTTCCAAACCCACCTGGATGCATTCCTGTGCAGACTACCCTAAGTGGTGCTGCTCTGGCAGGGGGGTTGGACTCAATCATCTCTTGAGGTCCCTTCCAACCCCTAATGTACTGTGGTACTGTGCTGGGCATTCAGCAGGGTGAATTGTCTGCCTTGGCAGAGCTTGTTGACCTCTGCTCAAGTGCATGGATTTGGTATACTGTCAGTGAGATGGGCACAGACAAAGCATTCCTTGGTCTTGGGGGATCATTTTGAGGACAGAGAGTTAAAGATGCTGGTTGCATGATGAAAAGTGGAAGCTGTCTTTGGCTTTACACATTCAATTAAAAGACCAAAGGGAAATCTTGTGGATGATTTGAGTAGCCAGATAAAACTTGTGACAATTTTCAAGCACGTGGGGAAAGCTGAGATGCATCTACCTGAAAAATCATAAAGATATTTTCCTCCTGTAGTGAGATGGGCTTACTTCATTAACCTGCCATAATCCCTTTGTGCCATTAATCACAATGTCCATCATTTTGTCAGGCATCAGATTTTTTCAGCAGATAACTGTCCATCATCTTCATGATCTATCAGACAGCTTACCCTTTTGAATGACAAAGATTGTTTTATGCCTTTTTTTTTTTTTCCATAAGATTCCATTTCCACAAAGAGACTTGAGGCAAAATCCACAATGAACCAAGTCCTTAGAACAACTCTTTCATATTTTGCCAGCTGTCAAATGCTTCCTGGTGATGATATAAAAGTTTGTCCTTACAGTGTCCTTCCCACACTTCATGCCTAAGACTGGGAAGGGTATACTTCTTGAATAACAGTTATTGATCATAGAATATCTTGGATTGGAAAGGACCTTTAAAGGTCATCTAGTTCAACCCACCTGCAGTCAGCAGGGACATCTGCATCCAGAGCAGGTTGTGCAGAGCCTCAACCAACCTGACCTGTGATGGTTCCAGGGATGGGGCAGCTACCACCTCTCTGGGCAACCTGGGCCAGTGTCTCACCCTCAGTGTACAACATTCTTCCTTGTCTCTAGATTAAATCTCTGTCTTTGAGTATACAAACTATCACCTCTTGTCACAACAGGCCCTGCTAAAAAAGCCTGTCCTCAGCTGAAGTCTGTCTCCAGGTGAAGTCCATCCCCAGCTGTCTTCTTGGCTCCTTTAAGTACTGAAAGGCCAAAATAAGGTCCTCCCGGAGCCTTCTCTTCTCCAAGCTGAACAACCTCAACTCTCTCAGCCTGTCTTCACAGCCCTCAGATCATTGTTGTGGTCTCCTCTGGAGCCACTCCAACAGACTGATGTTCTCTTTGTGCTGCCCACACTTCTTTGGATGCTTGCTGACCTCTTTGCTGCAGGACTTGAGCACAACACATCCCAGCTTTGCTCTTTCTGCTGGCTGCAGAGCAATGTAAACATGAGGTGGGTTTTTGCCAGACAACATATCCAGGAAGGTACCAGCTTCAAAAGAAATAAAAGGACACCAGTCCTTGAAACACCAGGCACTGGGTAACTACCAACACTTGGCAGAATTGTCTTTGCTACATAGGAGTAGTTATCAGGTCGTGGGTCTTATTTGGAATCAGAGGAGGAATTAGGCAGGTTTGCTCCTAGATTAGATACCTCTTCTAAACACAGAAATCAATGCTTAAAGTATGGTGGAAATCTTAACCTCTTTCCTTAATATTTCAACTAAAACAACTTAGAAAATGGCAGAGGAAACACAAAACTACTTTTATTTTCACTAACAATTGTACTTAACTCTCAATGCTAATGAAATCTCAGGGGTTCATGGCAGACTTTTTATCCAGTTGCTACTTTTTGGTTCACAACAAACACAAACTTTAGGTTTGTTCGGAGTTTTTTCATTTGTTTTTGGTTTTGCCCTTTTTTGTATTTTTTTTTTTTTTGTCATTTTTGTTGGGTTTTGGTTTGGGGATTTTCAGGATTTTTTTTTTAATTGAAAGGGTTGGGTTGGGCTGGTTTGGTGCTGCTTGGTTTGCTGGTGCTGCTTGGTTTGCTGGTGCTGCTTGGTTTGCTGGTGCTGCTTGGTTTGCTGGTGCTGCTTGGTTTGCTGGTGCTGCTTGGTTTGCTGCTGCTGCTTGGTTTGCTGCTGCTGCTTGGTTTGCTGCTGCTGCTTGGTTTGCTGCTGCTGCTTGGTTTGCTGCTGCTGCTTGGTTTGCTGCTGCTGCTTGGTTTGCTGCTGCTGCTTGGTTTGCTGCTGCTGCTTGGTTTGCTGCTTTTTTTTTTTTTTTTTTTTTTTCCCTAGCCAAGCCAGTGAGAAAGAGTTTAGCAAGTAAAACTAAAAAGTTTTGTCATCTCTTATGTGGCTTGGATATAGACAGCAAAATTTCTTCTTGCTGAACAGAATTTTCTGATTTAATTTCTCTCTTACATGGCTAAGAAAACGTACTGCAGTTCTTTAGGCTGAAATGCTCCTGTAGAGAGTCCCTTTCTGCAAGTAGAAGGATAACAAAGATCAGTAATCTGCCAAATGTATATGCTATGGTTCTTATCTCTGCACTGGGGAATTGGCCAAATAATCAAGTGGAACAAATAATTTCCTCAAATATTTTTTTTGGGGGGAGTGTGAGCAGCTTTCTCTGAGCATCCATAAAGGAAGGAGATGAGCAGCACTCCTGGAGTGGGTCCAGAGTTCTTGGATTGTTTTATTTACACTTGATATTAAGGTGCTTTCCAGTGAAGAGCTCTCAGCTCCACTGAAGCCTCTGTAATTAATTGCTTCTACCTTAGCACACAAACTTGAAGTTAAAGCTCTGGGAACAAAGGACATTTGGAGGTGTCCTGATTTTGTGCAAAAAGGCAGAGTTCTCAAACAGGCTGCTGCTAATTCTCTGTGCTCCTCTTGGTGGGACAAAGGGTAGTCAAAAACTCCAGTTTTCAAGTTGGTAAATGACAGAACCTAACAGCACCAACCTTTGATCTGGAAACCACTTATTAACAAGGCAGCAAACCCCTCTTAAGTGGAGCTTCCCAAATTTCAACACTCAAGTTTCAGACTCTTACTCTGCTCTGATAGAGAATCTTAGAGGCATTTTGGTTGGAAGAGACTTTTAAGATAAACAGATCTAATGATTAGCCCACAGTACCAGGCCATCACTAAACCACATCCTCAGCACCACATCTACATGATGTTTCAATCCCTCCAGGGATGAGGACTCCTCCACTGCCCCGGAGGGCATGTTCTAGGGCTTGACAACCTTTCTGGGGAAGAATTCTTCCCTAATGTTCAGCCTCAGCATTTCCTGACAGAACTTGAGGCCATTTCCTCTTGTCTTACTGTTTGTCACTTGAGACTGACCAATACTATTCTATATCTTGTTTTCATCTGAGCTGTTATAGCTCTGGCAATTTTATCTGATAGATCTAAATTTATAATATGTTTATAATTCTGCATTTCATGAGGCAATGCCTCAAATTTAAAAGCATTTGATATGGGTGGGATATACATATGTATATTCCCCCCCCCCAGTAAAGCTCAAGGTGTAGTGGAATAAAGAGGGAATGTAAGACTGATAAAAGACTGTACTCATTGGAAAGCTACAGTGAAATATAGGAAATATAAAAACTTGAATAATCTAAATCATATGAATTTAGAGTAGAAAGGTTAAGCAACAGACAATATTTATCTCCTAGAACAGGAGATAAATCCCAGTGGAAGATGCAGCAGGTACCTAAGAACATGTCTGAGAGGACAGGGATAGGAATGCAGAGACTCTGAGTTAGTTCAGGCAGAGGTTCTCTGAGCACCAAAAGGAACATGGAGTACATTGTCCTCTGTCCACTCTTTTTTGGCTGAGGAGCAATCTAAAACATTCATGACAGCAATATTTGTGACATGGAGCTCAAGTATTCACACAAAAGCATAAGTCTGTGTTACATCCACTCCGTTTAACAAAGTTACTGAGCATTTGTGTCAGGAACTCTGTAGTCCCTGAAAAGTTGGAAGTGAAAAGGAGCCTCCTGAGGTGGTGACATGTTCTTGGATGGCTGTGACCTACACTCATGAACTGTGTCAGTCCTTATACAATCATGGAATGGTTTGGGTTGGAAGGGACCTCTAAGGTCATCCAGTCCAACCCCCTCTGCAGTCAGCAGGGACATCCTCAATTAGATCAGGTTGCCCATAGCCCTGTTGAGCCTCACCTTGAATATCTCCAGGGATGGGGCCTCAACCAACTCCCTGGGCAACCTGTTCCAATGCTTCACCACCCTCATGGTGCAGAACTTGTTGCTAACATCCAGTCTAAATCTGCTCTTCTTTAGTTTGAAACCATTGCCCCTCATCCTATCACTGCAGGCCTTTGTAAGCAGTCTCCCTCCATCCCCTTCAAGGATTGGAAGGTTGCTGTTAGGTCTCCCCAGAGCCTTCTCTTCTCCACTTTCTTGATGGCTGTCTTGATTTCCATTTATGATGCTGGTAAACTGTAAACTTATGGCTCTTCCATCACCAGTTGTGACTTCCCAGGTATCCAGTAGGTCCCACTGGATGATTTGTGTATTTAGATAAACATGAGCTTTTGCCTGTAGTCAAAAAGCAGCTGTACAACACTTGTTAAGAGCAAGCCTGATCTTTCTTTTGGCCCTAGGCCACATCACAAGTAGTCACTGAGTTATAATAATGCTTTCAGGATAGGAAATGTCTTTTGTAAAACCTTTTGTTGAAGCTTCCAAACTGCTGGAGGGTAACTTGCGTGATCAGCATCATACAAATGTTAGTCATTAAGAAAAATAATCATAAGAATGATCGCTGCTATAATAACCATTAGCCTGTTCCCTGGCTTTCTGAACACTATGGTACCTGCCCTCAATAAGCTAGAGACTGAAGCTTTGCATCAGCAGCACAGCTGATCAATAATGTGAGCAGAAGCAATCACTTGCATTGACCTGAGCAGGTAATTTGTGTTCGTCTCACAGCGCAGCTGCGTCCGAAGGTGGGGGGCAGCAGGCAGATAAAAGTTGGCAGCACATCAACTACTGGTGCTGGTGGCTGGGGCCAATTACTGGAATTAAAATAACCTTTTCTCAGACTGCAGCCAGATTAGCTGTTGACCCTGTTGGCTTATGCAGTTACTATTATACTTATTATCATCAGTCTCTTTCCCTCCCTTTGCTGGTTGCTCTCTGTAATTGAAAGCACCCACTTCTGTAGGGATTATTCCTGCTGCACTCTCTGGATTTGAAAAGGGCCAAGATCTTTCTATTAAGCAAGCTGGAGGATGCTAGGGCACAAAGCAAAGGGGACTCAGCTCAAGGTGTAGTGGATAAAGAGGGAAGGCTGCTATAAGACTATACTCACTGGAAAGCTACAGTGAAATATAGGAAATATATAAAAACTTGAATAATCTAAATTATATGAATCTTGATTAATTGCTTTTATTGTATATCATAGAAGCATAGAATTGTTAGGGTTGGATGGGACCTCAAGGATCATCCAGTTCCAACCCCCCTGCTATGGACAGGGACACCTCACACTACAGCAGGTTGCTCAGAGCCACCTCCAGCCTGGCTGCAAAAACCTCCAGGGATGAGGCTTCCACCACCTCCCTGGGCAACCTGTGCCAGTCTCTCACCACCCTCATGGTGTAAAACTTCTTCCTAACATCCAATCTGAATCTGTTCTAGAATGAATTAGGCCTCTTAGTTCTTGTAGTTTTTACTATTTATCTATTAATCATCATTCTTAATTTTCAGGGAACTGTACCCAGCCTAATTGCCAGAGGTATGTATCAGACCTGGCACAGGGTCATACTACAATTGTCACCACAGTTGCAGTCACAGCCAGAGCAATGCTGACCTCCAGAAACCTCTGAGCTGCCATAGCTGACTGACTTGGTGCTTGCTGTAGAGTTTCAGTGAGGATGAACTGTCTCAAATGCCTTTATGTAGAAAACACAAACAGGTGTTCTTTTGCCTGACTGGAAACCAAGTGTTTTATGGTTGACCTGGAGAAGGTGCCTGACTTTCCAAATAGGATTTCCATAACCATTGCACAGAAATTGTAGAATTATCCTCACAGATCATAGAATCATAGAATCAGTCAGGGTTGGAAGGGACCACAAGGATCATCCAGTTCCAGCCCCCCTGCCATGGGCAGGGACACCTCACACCAGATCAGGCTGGCCAGAGCCTCATCCAGCCTGGCCTTAAACACCTCCAGGGATGGAGCCTCAACCACCTCCCTGGACAACCCATTCCAGGCTCTCACCACTCTCATGGTGTAAAACTTCTTCCTCACATCCAGCCTGAATCTCCCCACTTCCAGCTTTGTTCCATTCCCCCCAGTCCTATCACTACCTGACTCCCTAAAAAGTCCCTCCCCAGCTTTCTTGGAGCCCCCTTCAGATACTGGAAGGCCACAAGAAGGTCACCTCGGAGCGTTCTCTTCTCCAGACTGAACAGCCCCAACTCTTTCAGTCTGTCCTCATAGGAGAGGTGCTCCAGCCCTCTGATCATCCTGGTGGCCCTTTTCTGGTCATGTTCCAGCACCTCCAGATCCTTCTTGTACTAGGGGCTCCAGAACTGGATGCATTACTCCAGGTGGGGTCTCACCAGAGCTGAGTAGAGGGGGAGAATCACCTCCCTCAACCTGCTCGACCTGATCTTGTTGCATGGAAACTGAGCTCATCCCAAGAGACTGCACTCCAAAGGGTGAAGGGCAAATGTGACTGCTATGAACATTCTGAAATCCTCTGTGCACCTTTCTCTTCCTTTGCTGAATTGCAGGTTGCCTTATTTAAGTGGCCTTGCATGGTCTGGAACTAGAAGTTCAGGAGGGAATTCTCAGTCCTGAGGTGGATTTCATAATGATACATTTTCCTTTGTGACAAGATGTGGAGAAAATAAATCCCTGAAGCATACAGAGGATTGAAAAGATGCTTAACTCTTCTGGCAACATTTTCCATCAATTCATCTCCCAGACTGTCAGGAAGGAGGTAAGCAACACCTTTGATACAGGTGGAAGACGCAGTCTGTCTCTTTCCCTCAAAGACTCCATCTGATAAACAAGGCACTGAAATTATTGTTTAGGAGGACACCATCAGAGTTAGACCAAACATCTTCTGGATGATCAGTTTGCTCTCAAGAGGGAATGGTGCCAACTGGGACTAGAGCATATATAGTGGAAAGGAGAAAGCATGAGCCATGCCTTTGCATGAAATGAGCCACCACTGGGAAATCTCTGAGTACAAGAACTGAATATGCTGGGGGCAGGAGCAGGGTCTGAAAACACTTCCCCAAAGGGAGATCCTGTTGAAACAGCATGACATAATATTGCAAGAGGAATGAATTCACTATGCAAACCACCCAGCTTTAGGGAACAACCAGCTACTGTGTCATTAGCTTTGAATGAAATGTCTCCTTTGCTCTTGGGGAACTGGAAGTGGAATGTCACTGGCAGAAGGAAACATGAAATGTGGGATTTTTCTTATTTTATTTTGTTGGTTTGTTTTTTTTTTTTCACTGCAAGAATACATTTCTGCAGAGAGAGATTTTTTTCAGAGCAGGAGTATAAAAGCCTTTTAGGAAAAAAAATCATGGCAAAAAATATCTTTTTTTTTTTTTTTTCTCCTGACATGTAGATAACTCTCATTGTTTCCTACTTGTTTGGAAAAATACACCTCCAAACATTTCATTGGAAATGGAAGTGGCAATTAATTTTAACACAGTGCTTTGTGCAAGAGGGTTGAACACTTCTACAAAATTTATGCTGAAGGATTATTTCTTTAGCCAGGTTCTCTGAAAGGAAGAAATTGGGCAGTTGGGGCTATTTTAATGTATATCCCCTGTCTCAGTCAGACAGGGGCTGGCACTGCAGGCTAAGATGTTATGTGTACGTGGGCTGCTTGGCAGAACAGTTATTGAAGAAAAATAAGGAAGATGAACTATTCAGAACAAGTAGATGAGATTAAGAATACAAGGTCAAATTTCATGAAATAACTCAAGTCAGGCATAATAAAAATGAAAGGAAAGACATAGAGCATAAAAGTGATTTGAAGGGACAGGATGTTTAAGAGAGGACTGGATGTGTGCTAAGCAGAAACCCAATAAACCCAATTACTCTGGTTATTACTTCCTTCACTACTGCTACAAAGCTAGTTCAGTTACTCATTAGTCATTCCTTGCAGAATTATAATCTATCATAGCCTCATCTTTTCCTTACTCCCTTGGGAGCACAGAAAGGAAAACAAATCTATAAGCTATCTCCTCCCCATGGCCCCCACAGACCATTAGAAAAGCTTCCTCATCCTTCAGAAGAACAATCAATATTAAACATCTTTTACTTTGCCAGTGATTGATTCTTCCTCATTCCCCATTACTCATTAAAAAAAAAAAAAAAGAGAAGGTTAAGTCCACTTATTTATTTATTTTTTAATATTTTTAAGAGATGATAGAAAAATTCATGAAGACTTCAGAGTTGTTCCTTAAACAGCTTTAACAGTAACCTTGAGGAATAGGAATGCCCCAAGAATGGAGGCTTCCCCTTTAATTAATCTTCTGAAGCCCATGAACACCCAGCAGTAGGTAAAGGTGGCAAGAGCTTGAATCTCTTGGATAAATGCTTCTTTTACCATATCTTTCAGAATGTTGAAGTTGTTCCACTTGTAGAATTTGCAAGTTGAAATCTTAGATACCTTTAAAATTCTTTAAAACAAAACAAAACACCAAGCAAACAAAACAAAAACCCCAAACCAGACAAACAAATTAAAAAAGCTTTTAGGTTAAAACATAAGTGAGGAAACTTTTTATTCAGTATTGGGTAAAACAAGAGTTCTGAAGTCTCACCTGATAGAGGTTTCAGCCGCTGGTCTGACTACTGAAATCAGTGGGATTTTCAGATGATCAGCTCCACAAATATAGCAAAATTTAACTCCTTCAGTTTTCTTAATCCATATTTGAAAGTCCTACCTACTGGGTGGGACAGGAACATAGACCTGAGAAGACCAAATATGTTATTTAATGCAGCTTCTGGATAACTTCAGTGGTTTTGCAACAGACATTTAGCTCAGAATGTGTCTAGAGTCAGCAGAATACTCCTGCACCTTGTAGAGCAATTTCAAAATCTTTACTGATTCCACATAAATATAAGGAAAAACTTTTTCATGGTGTGGGTGACAGAACACAGAAAGGTTGTGGAGTCTTCTTCTCTGAAGACATTCCAAACCCACCTGGATGCATTCCTGCATGACCTGCCCTAGGTGATCCTGGGGTGGGGTAGGGAGGAGAGTTGGGCTTGGATGATTTTTCCAAGTCCTTTCCAACCCCTAACCTTCTGTGATTCTGTGAAACACTGAACAACGCAACCATAATGTACCACAGGAAGAGGAGATGGCCACAATACCAAAATTCCCTGTATCAGCAGAAAAAAAAAGATGCCCCTGAGGAAGAAGTTCTTCACCATGAGAGTGGTGAGAGCCTGGAATGGGTTGTCCAGGGAGGTGGTTGAGGCCCCATCCCTGGAGGTGTTTAAGGCCAGGCTGGATGAGGCTCTGGCCAGCCTGCTCTAGTGTGAGGTGTCCCTGCTCATGGCAGGAGGGTTGGAACTGGATGATCCTTGTGGTCCCTTCCAACCCTGACGGACTCTGTGATTCTAAATTCTAAATGGCAAACTATACCTTGCTGTTCAAAAGAAAACAAAAACCTCTGAGACAATCTACTTTTCTGACTTGTGAGGAAACTCTCCTTTCATCTTAAAGCAGCGATGGCAAAGATAATGAAGTAGGATAAGCAGGCTGCTTTTATTGAGCAACTTTGGAACTGTTCTGCTGCTAAGTCCTTAGCAACATGTTTCTTTCCATACAGTTATTCCTTCTGACTGTAATAAAGTTAAATCAGAAAGTCTAGACTATTGTGTTAAGGATGTTCAATTAGTTCCACAGTGTGTCCATGTGAGTTAATGGGATTTGAGGAAAGCAATCCTTGAGTGCTCCGCTAAGATTTGTGTTCAGTTTTGTTAACTTAGACAGATCCTAGCAGATGTCTGATTGGACTAATTTAAAATTAAATGACAAGGAAAAAAAAATGAAAAAAAATTTTGCATTAATTTAAAATGATTGATCAAGAAATGGAAGTTCTGTGTCTTGTTTTTTTTTGCTCAGTGTAGAGTATTTCTGTCATAGCCTAGCTTGGCTTTCTCCTGTCCTCTCTTCTCAATTCACAATGAAATACAGACACCAGGCAGTGTATTTTCATTGCAAAGATTGCTTTTAAATAAGCAAACATTCTAAGTTAAACAAACAGCTGGTGAACACAGCACTAGCAAATACTCACAGATTCACAGAATGGTGGCTTTGGAAGGGACCTTAGGAGATCTAAAGCAGGTCACCAAGAGCAGGTTGACCAGGATCACAACGACCAGGAAGGTTTAGAATCTCTCCAGTGAAGGAGACTTCACAACCTGTCCAGGGCTCCAGCACCCTCATAGATAAGAATTTTTTCCTCCTGTTCAGATAGAACCTTCTGTGTTCTAGTTTGTGCCTCTTGTCTTGCCACTGGACACCGCTGAAAGTAGCCTGGCCCCATCCTCTTGACCTCTACCCTTTAAGCTATTGATTAATGTTGAGAAGATCCCTTCTCAGGCTGCTCTTCTCCAGGTTAAAAAGCCCCAGCTCTCAGCCTCTCCTCCTTACAGAGATGATCCAGTCCCCTCAGCATATTCATGTCCTCTGCTGGACTGTCTCCAGTAGTTCCCTTATGCTCTTGAACTGGAGAGCCCAGACTTGGAAAGCTTTGGATCACTCAATTGGTGAGAGAAGCACTTGGGCTGGAGAAATGTCACCAGCTTGTCCATGTGCAGAAATTCTCTCTGTGAGTGTTAGCAGCTGGGTGAAGTGGTTTAGGTCTGCTAAAAGTATTCCTGACTTCTCATCTTTAGCACTTCAGCAGCTGATGCTTTTTTTTGCCCTGTGAGCAGTGTTAGGTGGTGTACAAAGGCTCTTGCCTACTTGAATGAGACCTCAACCTGCTGGCCTTAAAAAATGCACTCACAAGGGGATCCAAGGGGACTTCAGTCCCTAGACTGGAACTGAGCAACATGATGTGGTCTGAATCATGAAAAGGATAATTCTGGCTTTACACAGACCCTTAGACACATGAATTTTGATCTCTCAGAACTGTGCAGCTTGAGATACCTTCATGTTTGTAGAAAGGCAGGTACCAAGGAAACTAAAGGGATTTATCAGTCCCCACCAAATCTTTTTGACACAGGATTGGAAATTTGATTATTCTTAGCTTATGTTCAGGATTTGTCTTCAGACCCTCTGTTTCTCATGCATCATAGGGAAGAGGTTCTCCACAGCTGCAGCTCCTACTACAGACCTGCTTTACCAGGACTTGAAGGTGCCCTACAAGAAAGGTGGGGAGGGACTTCTTACAAGGGCTTGTACTGACAGGACAAGAGGGAATGGATTGAAGCTTGAGGAGGGGAGTTTTAGACTGGGTGTCAGAAAGAAATTTTTTATGTTGAGTATGGTGAGACAAAGGAATTAGTTGCCAAGGGAGATGGTGGATGTCCCCTCCTTGGAGGTGTTCAAGGCTGGGTTGGACAGGGCCTCCAACAACCTGATCTAGTGGAAAGTGTCCCTGCCCATGACAGGGGGAGTTGGAACTTGGTGATCTTTATGGCCCCTTCCAGCCAAAACCATTCTATGATTCTAGAGAGGAGGGGAAGTTCTGCCCTGCTTAACTGCATGGCCCCATTTGATATTGTACCCACTTGAAGGAGAAGATCTGATAGCATTCCAAACACCCATATTGCAGCTCGAAAGGACTTCTATTTAAAATGTGGTGTCTGACTGTCAGGAGTGGACTCAGTAATGACAGTCCATATGCTTATAATGTGCCACAACTAAAACTGTGAAAGTTCCCTGTAACTGGGCCCAAATCTGTTGCTGTTCAAGGAAAGGTTGTCAGGATTTTGCATAATCTGAATCTTGCCTCTTTAAAAGAATGTTGTGCCTCTTATTCAACAGCCCAAACTTTTGATATTTTTTTTCCTTACATTTCTTTCCCATAGTTAGCTCTGGAACATTCTTCAAGCAGAATTAAAGGATTGCTCCATGATCTCAATATATTGCAGGAAATATTAAAGCACTACCTGTGATACCTAAGGCTACCAACATAATGTATGCAATTAAACCTCAGATAATAGCTTGAAAAACTTGCCTTTAATATTAAATGGGTTTTAAAATAAAATGTAGCTTTATCCAACAGAGGATCATTTAATATATTAAAAAGTTCTGTTGCGTTTCTTTACTGTAACAGATGCACATCTCAGCTCTTTATTTTCTTTATTTTTTTTTTTTGTACCAAATGTGTTAATGTGTGATTCTGTGAGAAAGTGATTCTTAGGGAGAGTAAAGCTTTTCTTTGATTGCTTCATGGGCTGTTGAAGGGATTAGAAATGAACCAGTGGCTCCATTTCCCATGTTAGCAGCTTCCTGTACTGGTGCAGAAGGGGTAATCACACAAAGTGCTTCCTCCTTCACAGTGTGTTTTGCATTGTCTCTAGTTTGCTACTTGTCTTATCCCAAAGATGGGAAATAATTGATTACAGTGCCCTAATTCTCCAGCTCTGAGGCTCTGGTGGTGACCAAGGTTGCAGGAGTCAAGGTCAGGGTTGCATCTGCCCTCTTTATGAACCTCCTCCCTTCCCAAAGGGAAGAGAAAGGGAAGAAGGGAGAGAAACTGATAGAACGGGAAAGAAACTAAACCAGCAGGGATGGAAAGAAAAACAATCCAACAAAGCAGAGACAAAGAGATACACACCAAGAGCCAACCCAACCCCTGATGACAATGACATCACCACTCAGTACTGGTGCTGAGGCCAGGCATTGGGGAAACACCAGACTGGAGTCAGTGACAAATGGGAACTAGATTCAGGAGCTGGATTCTGGAACTGGATTCAGGAACAAGCAGACCAAAGGCAGAATGGACAGGGTTCTCCTTTGACACTGGCCACTGAAAGAGAAGCTTGACCCTTGTGATCCTTCAGCTTGATCCTGAATATGATATCCCTGTTGAGCTGGTGGTGGCTTAGTTGCCAACTGGGATTAAAGAACACCACTATATAAAGGGTCTGAAGGAAACTAAGTGTTGTTGTAGGAAGCCCAAATCAATACCCAAGTTGTGCTATTCAATAGCCATGGCTTTCTCTGAGACTTAGAGAAATGAAGCTCTCTTTGCAAAGAACTTCCACCAGATGTGAAAGGCCAGCATTTGTATTTTAAACAGGTTTGTTTCCTGTTGGTTAATTCTGAGCCATGATTTTTTGGGGGGGCCAGCTCTGGGTCACCTTAGTGTGTGAGAGCAGCTCCTTGTTCCCTGTTGTGCCGTCAGCAGTGCATCTCTAATGCCCTGGGTTTAATAGGGTGAGCACACTTCCTGTAGCAGAGAATAATGGAACAGTTTAAATCCACTAATACATTTGTAACTTTATCAAGCAGAGCATATCAAGCTCTGTGTGTGGCAAGCAATTAGCCTTGGTTAATTTTAGCATGCAATACAGATGGCATTTTCTTGGAAAGACAGAGTTTATGTATCAGCTTTGCAAACTTCTCACATTCTCTGTCAGGTTTATGGAGCCTGGAGGAAAGGAGCTCACGGACAAGGAGCAGCTGGCACGGGCTGAATTCAAGAAAGCTGAAAGTGATGCTGTTCAGAAAGGGGAAAATGCTTTAAATAATCAGCCAGAACATGGGTGCCCAGTCTCTGTTCCTCAAGTGCTGTGAAGTCTTCTGGATAACTAGACAGCTTCAGGTTAGCTAAATGTGCTTCTCATGAGGTACTCCAGACTGAGCTCTACCTTGGCTTTCAGATGGAGCCTGTGCCACAATAATCCACAACTTGTCATCCTCAGCTTGCATCATTGACCCCAGATTTAATTTGCTCCTGTTTGACTGCGGCACCAGGCTGCGTACACAGGGCACATGCCTGAGGAGAAATTTACCTACTCAATTAGCCTTTTCATAGTACCTGTGGTGTGGGATGCAACAGGGTTTGGAAATCCCTCCTTGAGCACCTTGTATCTGAAACAGAATAATAAAATAGATGGGGGAACATAAACATCAAAATACCTTTGATTACACCACGTTTTCAGAGGAAACAACACTCTACTCCTCTCAGTCCTAGGAGAGTGTGCAGTTAGGTGTTTAAGGGCTCCATGTGCAGACTCCTGCAAGGCCAGGAATAGGATTTGAAGCTTGAATGGCTAAACGGAAATAGGGGGTAAATGTTCCTCCAGCCTGCTTTCCCCCTGTTCCCCTTTTTCTGAAGAAATAGGGCATGGAAGCTGAAATGATCCCCCAGGTCCCCAGTAGACATCAGCTGTTATGCTGTAGGACAACTTGTGCTTATAGAAGACAGATATATGGCAGCAATAGTAATTATTTTTACTATGCATTTCAGTAGTCAGGTTATTGCATATATAAAACTTCAATTATCATTTTAAAAGGCCATTTGGATGTGGTCCAGTGGAAGAGATGAAATATCCAGTGCCCCAAACCTGATCATGCTGCCGAGAGGCTGGTTTCTGCAAGCTCTGAACAAGCAGTAGACAAATTCTGGGTATCATTGGTGTTTTGGTATCAGCTACTTTGGTATCACACATAATGACTGAAAGAAGAACAAAATGTCACTACCAAAAGGAAGAGGAGGAAGAAGAGATTTATATGATTCTTGAGCAGGGTTGTTTATTAGCAAGTAAAGCAGAGAAGACTTTCTGATGTGGCCCCAGGACAGATAAAGCAGGTTTCCTTTTATTTATTCACCAATGTCATTTGTTGCTGTGTGGTCTATTTTTGATATTATAAATACCTCTATCTCCACTTTACCTTAGCTGGGATTGGATTGCAATTTGAGATAAGTGGATAACAGCAAGACCTTCTTCAGGCTTAGTGAATCTATACACGCCTATCGCAGCTTTCCAGCACATCCTCCACCCTATCTGATGGACAGCAAACTGTGGAAAGCTATTTGCCAGGGCAGGCAAAGGGTTGCAGGGAGGCAGAAATGTCTTGCAGTGATTGCAGTGGCATCAAAGATTGATACTCAATAAAATAATGAGGTTTGTAATTGAAAGGCATTTATCACAGAAAGCAGTGTCACCGGGTTTATATCTCTTTATAGCCTAAAATCTAGGGGATTAAAACGAAATTATTTTTATGGGGTATTTTTTACTATGGTTTGTGTATCCACTGAGCATACTGCCATGTGTTTCTCATAGATTCCATAAAATTTGTGCTGCCTTTAAACCCAAAGAAAACAACTTTGTGAGTATTCTCATGTTGTAGCAATGCAACCATGAATAAGTACCTCATGGAGTAAATATTTGGTTGCTTAATGCCAGTTAAGTATTTTCAGAACCTATTTTTGGGCAGTTAGAGCTTGGATGTTAAAGAAGTTCAAGAACCTTCACATGAGACTGTGAGAAAAATAAGTGACCTTAAAACATGGTGCTTTAAACCAAAGGTGAGGAAGAAGACATAAGCAATTTTCTTTTGCCTCCAGCACAAAAATGTACAAATGGTGCATAAAGTATCACAAGGAGGAGGGGATGGAAAACAGACTGTCAAGACTGTTGCTCTAGTTTGCTTATCATAAGGAGAGGAATCACAGAATAATGGAATGGTGGGGTTTGGAAGGAAGGGCATAAAGTATTGGTGTCTGTGAAGCTGCACACTCAGTGAATCCAGCTCTCTTCCTTACTAATCCAAGACACAATCTTGTCCTTGAAACCATTAAGACCAGCCCCTGCCATCTCTGTCTCCCAGCCCAACTGCATCGCTTTGGAGGTGCAGAGCTCAGCTCACTGCCTACAGAACCGAGCCTGTTCACACCTGGAGTCTCTCAGTAGTTTTTCAGGAAGGAAAAACTCCACTAATCACATCCTTCTCTGATAATTTCTTTGTTGTCTTGAAGTTCAGGCTCCTTGCACTTGCCTCCCATCTCTGCTTTGCAATTAGCATCTCCGCAGGGAAGCGTCGCCAGTAGGTGTGTGCTCCCCTTGCACCCCCTGACAGCTTCTGCCATAGCACTTCTTGCTGCTGTAGCTCCTGAGAGGACTGCACGACCCTTCCTGCCTTAATTCTGTCAGTTTGGGAGCTTTAGGGGCTGTCTCAGCCATTCAGAACCAGCCCAATGGGGAGAGGCTGAGGGAGCTGAGGGTGTTTAGCCTGGAGAAGAGGAGGCTCAGGGGAGACCTCATTGCTGTCTACAACTACCTGAAGGGAGGTTGTAGCCAGGTGGGGTTGGTCTCTTCTCCCAGGCAACCAGCACCAGAACAAGAGGACACAGTCTCAAGCTGCGCCAGGGGAGGTTTAGGCTGGAGGTGAGGAGAAAGTTCTTCACAGAAAGAGTGATCTGCCATTGGAATGTGCTGCCCAGGGAGGTGTTGGAGTCACCGTCCCTGGAGGTGTTCAAAAAAGATTGGATGTGGCACTTGAAGCCATGGTTCAGTTAGTCATGAGGTGCTGGATGATGGGTTGGACTTGATGATCTCTGAGGTCTTTTCCAACCTTGTTGATTCCATGAAAGGAAGAAATGTGTTTCCGTAACCTTCCATACACTTGAGTTCTGTTGCAGCAACTTGCAGTCTGGTAGACACAGAAAAATCAAGCTCTGCTGGGTTTTCTTTGGTCTTTTACTATGTGACACAGACTCTCTGACTCTGTCTTATCCTACAGAATCATATTGCTGAATGATTTTGTTTAAAATAGGACTGAAGACCTGTCAAACTATAAAACCTTAGCAAAAGAAACTACCAAAATCTAAGAGCACTTGGGGGAGAAAACAATCAAGATAGAAATTTCATTTTTGTATTTAATTAAAAAGAAGTTCTAAAGGTGAGGTTGTTCAGCCTGGGGAGCAGAAGGCTCTAGGGAGACCTTCTTGTAGCTTTTCAGTACTTACAGGGGCTGATAAGAAGCCAGGGACAGACATTTCAGCAGGGCCTGCTATGAAATGAGAAAAGGTTGATGGCTTTAAACTAAAAGATGGAGATTTAGACCAGAGAGAAAGTAGAAATTTTGTACACTGAGGGTGGTGAAACACTGGTCCATGATGCCCAAAGAGGTGATAGATGCTCCATCCTGGAAACATTTCAAGTAAGGTTGTCTGGGGCTCTGAACAACCTGCTCTAGTTGCAGATATCCCTGCTGATAGCAGGGTGGTTGGACTAGATGACCATTAAAGGTCCCTTTCAACCCAAACCACTCTGACCTTCTCATGCCATAAGAAGTTCATTTAGTTGTTTAGATCCCTTTCATCTCTGAACTATGACTGTTTTTCATAACTTCAGGCAGGATTGTTTAGAGTTAGGATTTCCCCCCCGCTATAAAGAATACAAAGTTTTACTCCTCACTTTAAAATAGTCAGAAGCAAAGCTGAGATTGCCAAAAAAAATCAGGACAGCTGCAAGCTGCACTTAAAATTCAACACCACAAGTGTGTCTACCACATGCATACCTACCTGAGGTAATCTCAAACTGCCAGCACCAATTTTTGAGCTGAACAAGTGATAGATTCACCTGCAAAACACACTCTAACTTAACCAGACACCCATTTGCAAGTTTCCTATTTAAAGGCATAAATCCCTATTATTATCATCAGCTCAAGATCACAGCTCAATACCTGTCTGTGTGGATATTTTATTGCTAGGTGCAAAGTCTTGTTCATTTGCTCAAGAAGTGAAGGTTTAGGGGATTCTCTTAGTGCATACAATACCTCCTGAGGCTGTGCCTTGCTCTCCAGGGACAGTGAGGGTGTAAACCAGCTCACCTTCTTGTTCAAAAGAATTATTTGGCAGTACTAGCAAAATCTGACATAATTAGAGAGACAGGGAGCTACTGGAGAGAGTCCAGTGGAAGCTATGAAGATGCTGAGGATGAGGAAAGGCTGAGAGACTTGGGGCTTGTTGAGCCTGGAGAAGAGCAGCCCCAGAGGGGATCTGATCAATGCTGACCAGTTGCTGAAGGGGGTGGGAGCAAGAGGCTGGGGCCAGACTCTTTTCAGTGCTGCCCAGTGACAGGACAAGGGGCAGTGGGCACAGATTGGAACCCAGGAAGCTTCACCTGAGCATAAGGAGAAACTTCTTTCCTCTGAGGGTGCTGGAGCCTTGGAGCAGGCTGCCCAGAGAGGTTGTGGAATCTCCTTGTATGCAGAGATTCCACACCCACCTGGGCACTGTGATCCTGGACAAGCTGCTGTGGGTGACCCTGAGTGGATCTCCAGAGTTGATCTCCAGAGGTCCCTTCCAACTCTCTCTATCCTAGAATTCTGTGATGCTCTGTGCAGGTCTTATTGTGCTGTTTCTGCTACAAACAAGCTGGGTGAAGCTGTGCTAGGTGAGAGTAAGCTTAAACCACACTGTATCCAGTAATGGCAAGACCAGCTCACCATTCCAGACTATTCCATTATGTAACTGGAACTAAAAGAAAACTTCTTCCTTAAAGACTTTTTTTTTTTCCCCTCCTGACCTAATTCTCAAAGAGATATTTTAATTTACAATTATTATAAAGGCAGAAATAGGTTGAAAATAGTGGGATTTATACCTGTGAGAGATACACAGCAGCTATTTTTATGACATTATTTTTTTAAAATGAATTTCTATTTCATGGTGGCCTAGTTCCAAGTATTTGTGTACTCAGAACTCTATGACATCCAAGTTGAGGGTTATCACAGAACAGTGTCAATATGTGTCCATATGATTCACAAATCAAAATGAACTTGTTTGTGTGTACAGATTTGGGCTTTTTGGGGGGGAGTTGGGGTTTTTTTGGTTTTTTTTAGGCGTCTGTACCTAATCCTGATATTCCTGGATGGCTGCAAACTGTACATGTGAACAGAACTGCTTCAACCTCTACCACCCAAATCACAAGCTTGAAAACTTCCACATTTTAGCATTTAATGGAATTGTAGCAGATGGGAAAACTTTTTCTAGTTGTACTATTTAAGACATCCCTCTGAAATCTGTTTGTTCTTCTATAGTGTTATGAGTTTTGGTGGGCTTTTTTTGTTCCTGCAGATAAACAGCCAAATTGACTTCTAACAAACCCAAATCACCAACAGCTCTCTTTATAAATACAACAGTGAGCTTTAAAGTGAATGTAATCAGGGTTTTCACAGATGTTTTTTCCTAAAGGGCAATAATAATAGTAGACTTTGAGCAACTTTCATACCTGGGAGCTTAAAACACCCTTGCAGAAAATCTTCTCAGCTGTGCCCCAACTTCTGTAGCACCTCTGCCAAAAGGCAAGTGTAAAAAGAAAAGATCTGAGCACACAAAAGGCTCTTTTTCAATGCATTCTGAAATGTGAAATACAACATTCCTGACTTATCCAGGGCAAATTCAATCCTTGCAGCTTCTTCTGTCCACCACCCAACTGGAGACGTGGCCTTCAGCTTCTGTATGGGCTGTGCTGATGGAAAGCAGGGATGCTGATCAAATAGAATCATAGGAGTATATAATTGTCAGGGTTGGAAGGGACCTCAAGGCTCATCCAGTTCCAACCCCTCTGCCATGGGCAGGGACACCTCACACTAGGGCAGGTTGCTCACAGCCACATCCAGCCTGGCTGCAAAAACCTCCAGGGATGAGGCTTCCATCACCTCCCTGGGCAACCTGTGCCAGTCTCTCACCACCCTCATGGTGTAAAACTTCTTCCTAACATCCAATCTGAGTCTACCCACTTCTAGTTTTCTTCCATTCCTCCCAGTCCTATCACACCCTGACATCCTAAAAAGTCCCTCCCCAGCTTTCTTGTAGCCCCTTTCAGATACAAGAAGGCCACAAGAAGGTCTCCTGGGAGCCTTCTCTTCTCCAGACTGAACAGCCCCAACTCTTTCAGTCTGTCCTCATAGCAGAGGAACTCCAGCCCTCTGCTCATCCTGATGGCCCTTCTCTGGACATGTTCCAGCACCTCCAGTTCCCTCTTGTAATAGAGGCTCCAGAACTGGATGCAATACTCCAGGTGGGGTCTCACCAGAGCAGAGTAGAGGGGGAGAATCACCTCCCTGGACCTGCTGGCTCTGCTTTTCTTGGTGCAGCACCCAGGCTGTGATTGGCTTTCTGGGCTGCAAGTGCTCACTGCTGGCTCATGTTGAGCTTCTCATCCACCAGCACCCCCAAGTCCCTTTCTTCAGGGCTGTTCTCAAGCCACTCACTGTCCAAATATTCCACTTTTTGCACAATGACTTTTTTTTTCTTTCCCCTAGTACTCTAAACGTTACCCAGACTGCCACTCTCTGCTTAGTTTAGTTAAAACCAGTAGAGATTTGATTTTTTAATTTTTTTTCAGGGTAAGTGAGATAAGAACAATTTGTTTCATATTTCCTCTGCAGACTTTTGGATGCTCCTTTGCCAAACCACAGTAAGGAAAACGAAATGCTGTGCAGAGTGCTTTGAACATGCCCAGGTTGGAGCTGCTGCATTTGGCACGTATAATCATTACCTTCTTCCCACTTGCTCTAAAGGAGCCAGCCAGCAATCTCCAGGTTGTTTTCCAGGGGGTAGATTACCCACTCTTGTAGTCATTTCAGTGGCAATCCAATTACTAACAAATATCCTGGACACAAAACACAGCAATTTTGTGCTGGAGTGACTGCTCTCACCTACCCCCAGGCTTAGTCACTGTGCTCTTCCCTCTTCCCAAAGTGAGGTCACTGGCAAGCAAGTTCTTTTGGCTGGAATGACACAAATGCAGGTGGTAAGGAGAGTTAATTGTGTAACAGTATGAATGCTGAACATCCTAAAGGATGTCAAGCAATTTCCACTCCTCCTAATCTGTTTGGGAGCAAGGAGCACCTGTGAAGAAATGTTTCACATGAAAATGGAAGTTTGGAAGAGCTCAACACATGGCCCTTGTCCCAGATTTCCTTTTATGCTGAATTTAAAAGCATAAAAAGAGGGAGATAATAGCTGGGCAAGGACTGCAAAAAGTGATACTTAGAGACAAGAGCATTTCAGCCTGTAAGTCTACAGGAAAATAATCTAAAGCACATGAAATCTTGATTGCAAAGAAGAGTGTTGTAAAGGTTTGCTCATAAAGGAATCTCACCACAGGGAGAAAATAAACCCTTCCTCCACCTCTAGGCCTTTCAGTGGGGCTTTGGGAGAGCTGGGGACAGTCCTTTTAGCAGGGCCTGTTGTGGCAGGACAAGAGACAATGGCTTCAAACTGAAAGAGAGAGATTTAGACTAGAGAGAAGAAATACATTTTTATGAGGTTGGTAAGACAGTGGTCCAGGTTGCCCAGAGAGGTGATAGATGCCCCATCCCTGGAAACATTCCAGGTCAGGTTGTTTCGGGCTCTGAGCAATCTGCTCTAGTTACAGATGTCCCTGCTGACCACAGGGGGATTGGACTAGATGACCTTCAATGTCCCTTTCAACCTACACCATTGTATGATTCTCTAAGGTCCTGCTGTAGCTGGAACAGTTCTGGGCACCACCTGATGTGAAGCACTGGCAGACTGGGGGGAGAGGACAAAAGTTATTCAGGGAGCTGAGGGTTTCCCTCATGCCCCACCCTGTTTGAATCCATTTGCTACCTTTTGTTTTCTGCTCAGCTTTCTGTGTTTCTTGTTCAGGGTCTTAACATGAGCCAGCAGTGTGCCCAGGTGGCCAAGAAGGTCAATGGCATCCTGGCCTGCATCAAGAATAGTGTGGCCAACAGGAGGAGGGAAGTCATTCTGCCCTGTGCTCAGCACTGGTTAGACCACACTTTGAGTGCTGTGTCCCGTTCTGGACCCCTCAGTTTAAGAGAAATGTTGAGGTGCTTTAATGTGTCCAGAGAAGGGCAAAAAAACTGGGGAGGGGTCTGGAGCACAGCCCTGTGAGAAGTGGCTGAGGGAGCTGGGGGTGTTTAGCCTGGAGAAGAGGAGGCTCAGGGGAGACCTCATTGCTCTCTACAACTACCTGAAGGGAGGTTGTAGCCAGGTGGGGGTTGGTCTCTTCTCCCAGGCAACAGTGACAGAAGGAGAGGACACAGTCTCAAGCTGTGCCAAAGGAGGTTTAGGCTGATGTGAGGAAGAAATTCTTCCCAGAAAGAGACATTGGCCATTGGAATGTGCTGCCCAGGAAGGTAGTGGACTCACCATCCCTGGAAGTGTTTTAAAGTAAGAGTGGATGAGAAACTTAGTGCCATGGTTTAGTTGATGAGATGGTGTTGGGTGATAGGTTGGACTTGATGATCTCAAAGGTCTTTTCCAACCTGGTTAATTCTGTGATTCTCTGCAATGGCCTCAATTTGCATTAGGGGAGGTTTAGATCAGATATTAAGACAAAAATTCTTTACTGAAGGACTGGTCAGGCATTGGAATAGACTGCCCAGAGAGGTGGTGGAGTCACCATTCCTGGAGGTGCTCAAAAAGCATCTAGTCATGGTTAATGCTGGGTGGAAAGAGTGGATGAATCAACCTCTGTTTCAACAGCTTTGGGACGCTGTGTTTCGATTCTCACTACTCCAGCTGCTTGCAGATTTCATCCTTGCTGCTCCTGACAAAACCAGGTGGAGCTGGAAGAGAATTTCAAAATGAACTGGGAGGAGAGTGTGGGGGGATGCTGGAAGCTTGCTTCATGCACAGGACAGAAATAGCCTCTGGTACATCAGCTGGAGTGAACACACTGCACAGTTGGGAGCTGGTGGTTTCTGTCACCTGGCAACCTAAGGCTGCCTCATTTTCAGGGGAGGGTGCTGATAGATTTTTCATAGAATAATTGGTTGTTGTCTGCCCTGACAATAATGAGGAAAAAATAATTTTTTAAAATTACTTTTCCTTTTTTTTTAATTACTTTGTGTGTGGGGGGGAAGGAGGTAAAGGATTGTTTCACTTGGTCTGTAAATGAGCAGTCAGGCATAGAGATTGGTGTTTAAGAAAAGCAACGTTTTAAGGTGCAGAGATGGAAATTCACAGTGAGATGATTTTAACTTGTCATAGAAACATACTTTTTCTTTTAATGCACCATTATGCTTAATGCCAATGCAATTAGAGGCTGAGATAATAGCACTGACATCTGGTTCACGCAACCACCTGCAATAGGCTCAATGCTATCACTACAACCACTGCCCCAAGCTGTGGTATGCCACCAGCACAAAGTTCATTCCTGCTGCTGAAAGTAGGATTCATCCCAACTCTCCTTTGTATCTCAAGGGGTGGGTGCCAACATCTCCAAAAAGACCAAATTGTCAAGCAAGGTGCTCATTTCTTCTGGTTTAAAGAGCTGGAGGACACACAAGCTTGTGGGTTCTTGTACAGAGGGTGCCTCCATGTGTGATACTGGACAAGACAGAGTAGTCCTGAGGTGTCCAAGGAAGACCCCTGGCTTGGTGGTAGGCTTGATCTGCTGGTCATGTTGCCCCACAGGATTCAGCAAGGTTGCCCATCCCCAGAGGTGTATGCTCAGTGTTTCAGATGAAAGCAAATTCAAGGGCAAAATGCCACAATCCCCCCCATTATGGTGTCTAAAGCATGTGTGTGAAAGTCAGTGTGTGGTGTTTCTGCCTAATGTTGGTGGGTGTGAGGAGGTAAAGACATTTTAGGCAGCTGGACCTCACCTGGACCTCACCTGGACTCTTATAATTGCCAATGCATATTGTTTAGTGTTAGGAATCAGGCAAAGAAGCTGCTGGAACACAACCAAAATGTCTGTTGAACCCCAGACCTGATCTGTGCAAGAGACACACAATCAAGCTTTGGGGAGACTTCTTATTTAAGACTACCCTCCTGTTAGCACCTATTTCTCACCCTGGAAGGGAGATGTGTTACCACCTGAAGGGGAATGAAAAGGCTCAGTTATTTAAGATATCTCTACCCCATGTTCAAAGAGAGTGGAGCTTCAAAAGTGTTCAGCCCACAGGAGCTCCATCTGGTTTTTGAACTGTTTTCCCCCTTTGACCTGCTTGGGTTTTGTGTCAAACCCATCTGGGAGATGGAGCAGACCCTTAATGACATTAAGTTTATTGCCATAACTCTAAATGCAGTCCAGATCCAGAGTAACTCCAGGTTGACCACTGCTAGCAGATTTACCTCTTCTAAACTGTCATTTATTGAAGGATATGAAGTAAGGAGCGAGGAGACCAGCGAGGGAAAGTCCGTAAATTAGTCTCCCAGAGCTGTTTGTTTGTATTGCAATGAAGAAAAATGAACTTTCAGTTGCTTCTAAAGGCCTGGGACTGGGAAACCTTCAAACTTTTATAGTTAAAAATTAACTTTGCTTGCTGGGATAAAACAAATATCAGTATAACAGCATTTAGTGGTGGCTCATTCTGAGGTCAGGACCCTAAAAGATAAGAGATCAAGAAGAGGAGGGGTACCATCCTTACTTCCCTGGTGCTGAGTGGTGTAGTCATCAATAATAAATGATGTTGCTAGCTGGAAGATGATCTGTATTCCACAACTGTATTTCATGTATTAAAGAAAGAGAAGCCAATTAGCATCCCACAGAGATATTTTATTTATGCTTTCTTATTTCCAAACTTTAATACACCCAGAACTAAAGCTCAGACATATAGAACTCTTCTTGTTTAATACAGCTCTTCCTCTAATTTTGCTGGAATTTGATAATTTAAGATGAAAATAAGGGGAGAAAAAAAACAAAACTAAAACCAAACAATAAATGCCTTGAAATGATAGTTTGAGACTAAAAATGCATCCACTAAAGACCAGAAAAGACCACAGCTGAATCACAACATCTGGCCTGACCTTCACAGCATTTTCATGCTCCTTGCTGCAGATACTTTTACAAAGAGTTTTGGTTTTTCTTCACCAAGATGTTTGGGGAGGTGATTTTCTGGTTTGCTTGCTTGGCCTTTGTGAGAGGTGTGGGTGTTGAAACCATCTGTGGGCAAATGACTGCAAGAGGACAGAGGCAGCACTGGTAGTGGCCATAATTGAACCCATTCCATGTGTTGGGAGGTAAGGAGATGGAATGGGCTGCAGGGGAGGTAGTGGAGGTGTTCAAAAAAAGATTGGATGTGGCACTTGGATTCATGTTTTAGTGTTAGGTATCAGGTAATAGGTTGGACCTGATGATCTCTGAGGTCTTTTCCAGCCTGGTTGATTCTGTGATTTAAGGGATTTCTTGCTGTCATTGGAAGCAATTCCTTGTGTTTGGGAGTGGATAAAGTTGCTGTGGAAGTCCTGTACTTGAAGACCATAAGAAAATTGCTAACAAGAAAGGATGGAGAAATAAAATCCTCAGATGGCAGCAGATAAGAGAGAAGGAACTTACTGGAAAACAAGACATGGCACTTGGACTAGATGATCTTTAAAGATCCCTTCCAACCCAAGATCACAGAATCACAGAATTAACCAGGTTGGAAAAGACCTTTGAGATCATCAAGTCCAACCTATCACCCAACACCATCTCATCAACTAAACCATGGCACTAAGTTTCTCATCCACTCTTACTTTAAAACACTTCCAGGGATGGTGAGTCCACCACCTTCCTGGGCAGCACATTCCAATGGCCAATGTCTCTTTCTGGGAAGAATTTCTTCCTCACATCAGCCTAAACCTCCTTTGGCACAGCTTGAGACTGTGTCCTCTCCTTCTGTCACTGTTGCCTGGGAGCAGAGCCCAACCCCCTCCTGGCTACAACCTCCCTTCAGGTAGTTGTAGAGAGCAATGAGGTCTCCCCTGAGCCTCCTCTTCTCCAGGCTAAACACCCCCAGCTCCCTCAGCCTCTCCTCACAGGGCTGTGCTCCAGACCCCTCCCCAGCTTTGTTGCCCTTCTCTGGACACATTCAAGCACCTCAACATCTTTCTTAAGCAGAGGGGGCCAGTTGGGGCCCAGATGTTCTATGCTTTATGACAGCTGGGTTCACAAGTTGCTTGTTTGGTGTGAGAGTCTCTCTGTCTGTGGGAATAGCCATGATGGTCTGCATGAAAGTGGGGCTGGGCTGGCTGGCAGGCTCCACCATGGGACTCTGTCCAGCCACTGGTCCCAAAAGCCTGCAGATGCCTTGTGCTGCTTTGCCTGAGGGGTGGATCAGGGCACTTCTTACAGGTGGTCTCTGTGAGTTCTGAAGATAATCCAAGGTATTTTTATTCTTTACCATCTCTTCAGTGACAGCATACAGGTGAATTTTCTCCTCCCTAGGTACCCCAGATTCAGGCATCTGATGCCCATCACCTGCAGGGCATTCACAGAACTCTCTGACTGCAATTCTCTTGCAGAGAGCACTGCAGATGGTCCTTGTACCTTCAGCTTGTATGGGCTAGCTTGGCTTCAGGGGAAAGGCAGCTCTCTAGCTCAGCTTGGCCTCTTATTACTTTGCAGGTGCCTTGTGTTCCAGGATATCATAGGAACTGGAGGCTGCACACATCTGCCCACAGTTTCAGGACGCTTGGCAAGCTTCCCTTTCTACTGATGCTCTTTAGATTCACAGCCCAAGGTAAGGATGTGTGCAAGTTTCTGGGAGGCTGGCCCAGGAGTGGTGGCATTGAATCGAGATTACTTGGAAAATGTTGAACCATGGATCATCTGGAATTCATTTCACTCCTGCCAGGGAAAGAGAGAACAGAGGGCTCCAATTAGCTGGTGCTCATTTTCAGCCATGTCAGTTAATTAGTTGAAGACCAACCAGATGGGAAAGGATTTATCATACTGCTTTCAGAGGCTTGGGCACTGGATGTTGCCCAGTTTCAGGCACTTGGGAATTTTCATTAATTCTTTCTTTTTCCAGGAGGCTAAAGACAGGATGTAAAGGTGGACTCCCTGTTCTTCATGAGGAGGGTTAGGTGCTCATTAAGCTTCAGTTTGCAGGACATGGAAGATGACTTTGCCACCTAAAATTTTCTCTCATAAAAGATACAGTTGTGCTCTGTATCATAATGGATGGGAACTGGGAATGAATTCAGTCCTTCAGGTACCTACTGAGATAGATTTGCTACACAACTTATGTCTTCCAGGCAGGCATCTGCCCACTGCCTTGGTGAACTGAGAGCCAGAAGGAGCAGAAGCAAGGAGCCAAGCCAAGTCATTCAAGCTCATGATGGGGGTTGGTAGGGCTTTCCAAGGCTTGTTTGTAATGAAGGTAGGCAAGGTGTGAGCCGTGTAGCTGACCAGTAGCACTGGGGAGTGGTTTGTGGATCGTAGAGGAGACTTGGCTAAGGAGCTGGAAATCTGTCTCCTCTTTCCTATTTCAGCACAGTTGCAACCATCCTGGAGAAGGACTTTTCTTGGGCTGTGGATACACACAGGTGAGTCCATGCCTTGGGCAATGATTTTATGCAAATCAAATATCCTTGTTTGACAGTGTCATCCATTTAAATATGAGCATCTCTCTCTGACACCACTGATCAGGCTTTGTCCCCATGGCAGAGACACTCATCTGCACCTTCTTTCCCTTGCCCTTAGTTTTATTTTAGGGAACTCTGTGTGCTCTAAACAGAGCTTCTGCCCTGCTTCCCCAGACACCTGTCTCTGCATCCCTTAGTTGAGGCTCTTCCACAACTGCTCCTTTCCTTGAAGACTTCTTTTATTGCACTGCCTCATCCTAACACATGTTAGAACAGCAACATCTTTTTGTAGCACTAGTTTTAATTAGTCCTCACCTTCCCCTGGGATGGCTGCTTGCTCTAAAGCTTTCTGCAGGTGTATATTTTGCACTCCATGTCCCACCTGTATGGAAACACGGCTGCCTGCCCTGAGCTTGTGGGGATTATTTAGGTGGTTGTGTTTCCTCCCCAGTGTGAAGAATTCTCTGATCATGGCTGATGAAAATTCTTGGTGATGGAGAAGGAATATTTTTCATGAAGAGAGAAGGGAAAGATGAAGGAGGACACTTTCAAAGCTGCCTCTGTGAGTTTGGTATTCAGAGCCCACTTGCTTGAAGGGAAATCAGCATCTGAGTCCCAGAAATGGCTTTCAAGAAGTTTATCTTTCAAAATGTGTTAAAAGCAGAAAGAGAGAAAGTAGTTTAGAAGACAAATAAGGAAGTGGATGACACAGTGCAAGGAAGTTATTTTATCCATGTTTTGCTGTGCTTACAATGACTAATCACAAGACTAGCTGGCATGAAGTGCTGCAGATCTCTGTGAATCTGCCATACCAGGCTTTCATGTCATCATGTTCCTGTGCAATGTCTTTGATAATTCCACAGTGTCCTGTGTTGATCTGGTAGCCTCCATAAACCCTGGCTAATTATTTTTGCATTCTCCATCTTCTAATTATAACCTGTTTGCCTGAACCTCTGTGCCATGCTGTTCACAGCAAGTTTTGTGGAACATTTCAGATCATCAGCAGTTTTGCTTCTTGAGACCTTGGAAAATAGAAAACCTGGCAATTCTTTCTCAGTTTGCTTTCCAACACCTGGAATCTTGACATTGCTTATGTGAGCTGCATCTTGGCCCATTTAATTATTCTTCTGTTTGTATGCAATAGCTGACAAATTAGCTGTAATCAAAATATTTGTTATAAGTGCCCTTTTAGCCTAGTTCTGTGTGTGCCCTGCCACAGGGTTTCTGCATAAACAGAAGCTCCCAATAACTTCTGCAGGTTCTGCTTCAGTGGGGGGAAAAGCAAGGAATTATTTTAGATTTTCAGAGGGATTTCTTCCTGGGATGGAGGAGAGAAAGGACACACCATCCTCTTTCTTGGCCTTGACAAAAGCCACTGTGTCCCACTCTGATACATTCAAAATATCTCAGTAATGAATCTTTGGTTCCCTCATCTGAGTAGTTCAACCCCCTGGCAGTGCTGTGCCATTAGCCCCTCCTTGTGTGAGAGCAAACAGAAGCTGCTGGTTCTCATTTCCATGACCTCTCCTCACTCAGTTCTCTCTCAGTTCATTACTGGGATGTTGTCTTCATGGCCCAATAACACCCCTAGGCATTGCTCATCCCTGACACTCCCAAGCTGCTGTGTTTCATCTCTGCTGTGGGAAGAGCTCCCCCAGCTGCACAGCCCCCCAACTTCTCACCCCAAACTGGAACTGGGCTTTACCCATTGCTCTTGTAGAGCTCAACAGCCTGGCACTGGGTGGGCAGAACCTCCCCACCCACCCTGGGTAGCAGGGCACCTGCTTACCAGCCTGTCTGTCCATCTCTGTTCTTCATGTGAATTAATACAGAATCACTTTGGTTGGAAAAGACCTTTAAGGTCACTGAGTCCAACCATTATCTAACTCTGCCAAACCTGGTACTAAACCATGTCCCTCAGCTCCCCATCCCCATGTCCTTTAAACACCCCCAGGGATGGGGATTCAATCACCTCCCTGGGAGCCTGTTCCAACGTTTGAGAACCTTTTCAGTGAAGAAGTTTCTGCTGATAACCAAATTAAACCTCCCCTGCTGCAAATTGAGGCCATTTCTTATTGTCCTATCACTTGTTACTTGGGAGAACAAACACCACCACTTGGCTTCAATCTCCTTTCAGGGAGTTGTAGAGGGTGAAAAGGTCTCCCCTGACCCTTCTTTTCTCCAGGCTGACCAACTCCAGGTCCCTCAGTCTATCCTCATAAGACCTGTTCTCCAGATCCTTCATCAGCTTCATTTCCCTTCTCTGGACTCACTCCAGCACCTCAATGTCCTTGTAGTGAGTGTCCACTTAAGACATAAAGCATCAAGCTCAGTGAAGTCCTAATGTCTGGAAGCCTGAGAGCCACACAGTGCTGAGGGCAAATAACAGGAAAAAAAAAACCCACAGCAACATTCTTCTCTCTCTCTCTTTGTTGATTTAGTGCATTCAAAAAAAGCTCAAGTTTTTCCTCTTTGGCTAGACTTTGGCCATTCCTTTATGTATTGACCAGGAAATCTCTTCATCTGCAGCACATCTCTGTCTCTACTGACTGGCTCCTGCCACATAACAGCTTGACTTCTTTCTTTTTTTTTTTTTTTACTTCTCTCATTTCCTAACCCAGCGAGCTGGGAAATCATTCCTGTGCTTTTCATGCAAGCAGACAAGAAAGGGATTCCTTTGTAATTAGCTAATGCCTCTATTTCCGAGGGTTTTAACATGTTGCTGTTAATCAATTACCATCACAGGAGCCACACAAACTGCTTAGCACCCTGCTGTTAAGTGGTGTCTATTGATATCAGTTCAACTGTTGTCTCTTTCCACTCAGCCATTTACTGCCATGCTCCTCTGATGTGCTGTAACACCAGGATCACGAGGTGATAAGTTGTAATATTTTCTTACACCTGAATTCCCACTGTTTTCATCAGGGTTTTGGAATGAATTACAGATAGATTTCATTCTTGGTTGGACCAGAGGGCCAGGGAATGTAGGGGAGTTGTCATTCAGGCTGCTCAGGTTATTTACATTACACACAGAATCACTAAGGTTAGAAAAAACCTCAAGGATCATCACAGTCCAACCTGTCACCCAAGACCTCATGACTGCTAAACCATGGCACCAAGTGCCACATCCAATCCCCTCTTGAACACCTCCAGGGATGGTGACTCCACCACCTCCCTGGGCAGCAGGTTCCAGAGTCTAACAACTCTCTCTGTGAAGAACTTTCTCCTCACCTCCAGCCTAAACCTCCCCTGGCACAGCTTGAGACTGTGTCCTCTTGTTCTGGTGCTGGGTGCCTGGGAGAAGAGCCCAACCCCCTCCTGGCTACAACCTCCCTTCAGGTAGTTGTAGACAGCAATGAGGTCTGCCCTGAGCCTCCTCTTCTCCAGGCTGAACACCCCCAGCTCCCTCAGCCTCTCCTCATAGGGCTGTGTTTGAGGCCTCTCCCCAGCCTTGTTGCCCTTCTCTGGACTGCCAATCACTTCTCAGGGAAGTGGTTGGGTTGCCGTTCTTGGATGTATTTAAAAGCTGTCTAGATATGGTGCTCAGTAATATGGTGTTAGAGTAATGGTTGGACTTGATGATCTTGAAGGTCTTTTCCAACCATAGTGAGACTGTGATTCTGTATTGTAGCTTGAATTGCTCCTAAGAGAGCTTGCGTTCTTCCTGAAAGACAATCACAATGGAAAGTATTGTGGGCTCCATAGAATTGTCTTCATGGAGATAGTGATTTAAGGCTGTAGGCAATAGTGCAGTTTTGGTTTGTTTTAGTCTTAATCCATATTTGGCCATTCCACTCTTGCCTGGTGGTGTTGGACATCCTGCTCTGTTCTCCTGCATGAAGAGCAGATGTGAAACCAAAACCTGTGGCTGTAATTTGACACTCTCAGCATCATTCAGCACTTCAGTTGTTATCCTTTCAAGAACGAAGCCACAGCAGCAGTGCTAACAGTGGCCAAAAGGCAAAATTTCTGCCTCTAATGCCAGGCAAGGAGCAGGGCACAGATTTGTCCTCCCATCCCTTGCAGGAGGAGAAAACACTCAACCCCTCATCCAAGTGCATGGTGAATGTATGGTCATAGAATCATAGAATGGTCTGGGTTGGAAGGGACCTCCAAAGGTCATCTGCTCCAACCCCCTCTGCAGTCATCAGGGCATCCTCAACTAGACCAGACTGCCCAGAGCCCTGTCAAGCCTCACTTCAAAAGTCTCCAGGGTAGGGGCCCCAGCCACCTCTCTGGGCAACCTGTTCCAGTGTTCCACCACCCTCATAGTACAGAACTTGGTTCCACATACAAACATCCCCAAAAAAAACCCCAAACATTTTGTTCTTGAACGTCTTCTTATTTTCTTGGGACTTCCCTTGCTGCATTCCTGCTCAAGCCACACATGACCTGTGAACCTGGATGGAGCTGCTGCCCACACAAGTGCGACCTTTCCCTGGAAGACTGAGAAACCATCTGCCTGTCCTCTTGCTCTTTAAGACACTGTGATTTCTAAACCTACATTTGTCTGAGAGATTAATAGCTTGGGATATATTCATTACCTTTTTAACTATTGATAAACTATCAGAGGAAATGATGTGCTTTGGGCTGGATTGAGGTCCAGGAAGGTCATAAAATTTGTTATAAAAGAAATAATACCATTTTTACAACCTAATGTCTGACACTGCATCAAGCCACTGATTTCAGTAGCTTGACTTGCCTGGCTTGTGTGAGGGTGGCTTTAACTTAAGCTGTGTTGTCTGAATACTTCAATAGAGTTGAGAAGAGAAAAGTCTGAGTGAAGACAGAGAGAGAATTAAACAGTGTGTCATTAAGCTGTCAACATTTGCAAAGAAGGTTTTGGCACAGTTTGACTTCCCAGTGGTAAGTACTTTGTGTGGTTTTGGTCATTTAGTTACGTATTAAATCTGCCATAAAGCTTTTTTCAGTATTTCTCCTTTTATTAAATACTGTCACAGAAATTGCATTTCATGCTTTCTCTCTTTGCCCACATTATAGCCCTGCAATATTTGTAATAAGTATGTGGGAAGCTTAGTGATTTAATTATGAGTCTGGAAAAAAGAAGTTTGCAGAACTTCCTTGCAACACATACAGAATAAGACACTGAGGTGTCCAGAGAAGGGCAACAAAGCTGGTGAAGGGTCTGGAGAACAGTGCTGGTGAGGAGCAGCTGAGGGAACTGAGATGGTTTAGCCTGGAGAAAAGGAAGCTGTGGGGAGACCTTCTCACTCTCTACAGCTGGAAGGAGGTTGAAGCAAAGTAGGCATTGGTCTGTTCTCCCAAGTGACAGGATGACAGAAGTGACCTCTAATTTTGCACCGGGGGATGTTTAGGCTCAACATCAGGAAAAATTTCATTACTCAAAGGTTTCTCAACCACTGCTCAGGGCAGTAGTTGAATCATCCTCTATGAAGTTATTTAAAAGATGAGTAGAGGAGGTGCTGAGGGACATGGTTTAGCAGAAGACTTTTTAGTGTTGGGTTAATGGTTAGAGTCTGTGATCTTGAAGGTGTTTTCCAGCTTAAACCATTCTGTGTTCTCTGAACACATACTGAATCTGCCATTGTGTTTAAGATAACTAAACCTATTCAGCTTAGGGAGCCTTTTCAGTTTAGCTCCACAATCATTTTTGCAGGAGATCATCTAGCAATTGAAAACCTGGGCAGGTGGAAATTAGTACACAATATCCCACCCACAGTCCAAAGCAGCTCTGTGGCTTTTATCAATACACTGAACAGGCTTCTGTGCAGAAATAAACAGGGATCTGTTTCTGTGATGAGAATCAATGAGTTTTTCTTGGCTACAGTGTCCACCCACCTTTTATTTTTTTTTTCATTTAGACCATTAAACACCAATTTGCTGGGATAAAAGTGTAGATAAAAGAATCAGCTCATGCTTCTTCTTCACTAATAAAAGCAGCTGGGAGTGGTGTGTGGTGGATGTGTCAAGCAAAGTGCTGACAAGGCTCTTCCCATAGCAGCAACTACTGCTTTTGCCTTTCCAAGTCCTTTTGAACAAAGTCCCATTAGAGGAGAACTCTGGTTAATGGTTTGGCTCTCATATTGTGAGATTTCCAACAACAACAACAAAAAAAAGGCATTACTGCATCATCTTTGCTGTACTGAAGACCTACAGGCGAGGTGAGGGGATCCCAGAGGAGGGTTCAAAAAAAAAAAGATTGGATGTGGCCCTTGGAGCCATGGTTTAGTTGTCAGGTGGTGGTGGGTAGCAGGTTGGACTTGATCTCTGAGGTCTTTTCCAGCCTGGGTGGCTCTGTGAAGGCTGTGTGTTACTGGCCTAGTGTCAAGCTGGTTTATTCCTGATCAGGACTCAGCACTGCAGGTGATCCTGCAGCTTTTGCCTGGTCTGTTGTTCCTCAGACACAGACATGTCTGGGCCATTTGTGCATGTCACAGGCTCAAGTCCTAGCAAGACAGACATCAGGGGACTCTTGGGTGAGTTTTTCAAACAATCTCTCCAGGGACATGGGCATAGGGACACCACAGGTTACATCTGTATGTTGGAATCAAGTACAGAGGAGAACATAAGAAGTTCACAGATGTTTTTTCACTTGTGTTTTGGCCCTTCTTCACAGCAGGCAAACTGCTTTGAAGCATCCTAGGTCAGTGTTGTACCCATCTGCATTGCTCCCAGGTCCCCTCCTTCTCTCACTGCACAGTAAATCATGCTGTGGCAGAGCTTTCAAAGGTGCCAGCTGATGCCCATCAGACAGCAGCCAGACACTGAGGTACCATAATGCCTCAGCAGGAGCACCCAGAGTATTATCTCCTGATCTACAGATACCTTCATACCTGTCTTGAAAAAGCCATGACCCAACTGTCTCAGCATTGAATCTGAGAGCTTATTACCTCCAAAAAGTGCTGCTACCTGGTGTTTCCTTTTGTCACCAAAATGTGCCTCTAATGTGGCCATTAAATGTGAGCCAAGCTAATTTTAGCTAGGAATGATGGTGTTCCTTGGTGGGTTTCCTTTATGATGCTGCAGCCCCTGATATTTACCTGCTGGAGCACCTCTGCTAGGAGGACAGGCTGAGGGAGCTGGAGTTGCTCAGCCTGCAGAAGAGAAGACTCTGGGGGAACCTTAGAGCTGCCTTCCAATACCTGAAAGGATCCTCCAGGAAGGCTGGAGAGAGACTTTTCATAAGAGTGTCTAGAGATAGGAAAAAGGGGAATGGTTTTAAGCTAGGGGAGAGTAGGTTTAGACTGGATCTGAGGAAGAAGTTCTTTAGTACAAGGGTGGTGAGACTCTGGAATGTGCTGCCCAGGGAGGTGGTGGAGTCACCATCCCTGGAGGTGTTCAAGAGGGGATTGGACGTGGCACTTGGTGCCATGGTTTAGCAGTCATGAGGTCTTGGGTGACAGCTTGGACTTTGATGATCCTTGAGGTCTTTTCCAACCTTATTGATTCTGTGATTCTGTGTTCAAGGCCTTGAACACAGGATGAGGCCTTGAACAGCTGAATCTAGTTGAGAGGCATCCCTGCCCATGGTGGGGGGAGGTTGGAGTAGGTGATCTCTAAAGTCCCTTCAAATCTAAACCTTTCCATGATTCTGTGATTCTACTTCCAGAGAAGGGACCATGGCCACCAGCAGCAGAAGCTTCTGCAGCCCACAGTAGCTGAGCTGAGTGATTTCTCTCACTACAGGAGAGGCAAGGGAATAGCTTTGGAGCGTCTCCCTGCTAGTTTAATAAAGACATTTTACAGTTTTTATTGTGAGCTACAGCAAACAGAAAAAAAAATAAAAATCACACCCATAGTAAGTACAGAAATATTATATATTAGATATTTTAATTAAAATTTTGATTTATGGTATTTTAGCCCATTTAAAATGTTGAGATTAGCTCAAGGTTGAATGCAGGAAGGATTTTCTTTATCTACATATTAAAAGAAGGAGGAAATGTGGAATATGGTTGTTCTAACATTTTAAGTGCCTTTATGTCAAGAATAAGCTGGGACTCTAGATTTCCTTTTTGGTATTTTTTGTTTTTTTTTAATGAAACTTAATTCAGCCTGGTTAGCAAACCAATAACTGTATTTTCTAATTGAGTTTATTAAAGTAATAAACACAGCTGTTCCAGGAAATGTAAAACATTTCTGCTGCCTCTGAAATGCAGAGTTCTCCAAAGAAGACCTTCAAGATGAACATCTGAAGCTCTGAAGATGATGTGCCACCCAACATTTACCCAGTAAGTCTGAACACTTTGTTTCTAAAGAGGCTGGATATCATCTCATCTCACTCATGTCTGGGAACATTGCAGCTTCTCAACAGTTTTTGAGGAGGCCTCTGGTTTTCTTTGGATGTTTAGGGTGAATTTAGATCTCTAATGCTAACCAATGAGCTATTTGTCTCAAAGGTTCATTAAGCCTTTGACACTGTCTGCCACAAGAAGCTCCTGGCCAAGCTGGCAGCTCATGGTTTGGACAGATTGACTCTGAAATGGGTCAAGAACTGACTGGAGGGCCAGGCCCAGAGAGTGGTGGTGAATGGTGCCACATCCAGCTGGCAGCCTGTCACTAGTGGTGTCCCCCAGGGATCAGGGCTGGGCCCCATCCTGTTCAATATCTTTATTGATGATCTGGATGAGGGGATTGAGTCCATCATCAGCAAGTTTGCAGATGACACCAAGTTAGGAGCAGGTGTGGATCTGTTGGAGGGTAGAAGGGCCCTGCAGAGGGACCTGGACATGCTGGATGGGTGGGCAGAGGCCAATGGGATGAGATTGAACAAGGCTGAGTGCAGGGTTCTACACTTTGGCCACAACAACCCCAAGCAGCACTACAGGCTGGGGACAGAGTGGCTGAGAGCAGCCAGACAGAGAGGGACCTGGGGGTGCTGGTTGATAGGAGCTGAACATGAGCCAGCAGTGTGCCCAGGTGGCCAGGAGAGCCAATGGCATCCTGGCCTGCATCAGGAATAGTGTGGCCAGCAGGACAAGGGAGGTTATTCTGCCCTGTACTCAGCACTGCTCAGGCCACACCTTGAGTGCTGTGTCCAGTTCTGGGCTCCTCAATTCAAGAGAGATGTTGAGGGACTGGAAGGTGTCCAGAGAAGGGCAAGGAAGCTGGGGAGGGGTCTGGAGCACAGCCCTGTGAGGAGAGGCTGAGGGAGCTGGGGATGTTTAGCCTGGTGAAGAGGAGGCTCAGGGCAGACCTCATTGCTGTCTACAACTACCTGAAGGGAGGTTGTAGCCAGGAGGGGGTTGGTCTCTTCTCCCAGGCAACCAGCACCAGAACAAGAGGACACAGTCTCAAGCTGTGCCAGGGGAGGTCTAGGCTGGATGTTAGGAGGAAGTTCTTCACAGAGAGAGATTTGCCATTGGAATGTGCTGCCCAGGGAGGTGGTGGAGTCACCATCCCTGGAGATGTTCAAGAGAAGCCTGGATGAGGCACTTAGTGCCATGGTCTGGTTGATTGGCTAGGGCTGGGTGATAGGTTGGACTGGATGATCTTGGAGGTCTCTTCCAACCTGGCTGATTCTATGATTCATGGGATAGTCTGATTGCTGGATTTTCAAATATGAAGGCAGCTTCAGCTGCATTAAGCCTGAAATGGCAGAACTGGAATTTATATTTAATAATGCACTAAACTCTCTCAGAGGCTACAGTGCAAGCATATCGAAGTACAACATAGTTATTAACAGAGACCATTAGTCAAGTGCAGCAGAGTGTTTGCTATTCATCACAATCACTGAATTCCTCCAGTTTCAAGAAGGAATAAAGTGGAAAGTACAAGAAATGGGTCTACTGCCATCAAACTGGGATCAGAATGTCTAGGATCTTAGCAGGCAAAGATTCACACAGTTTATGTTGGAGATTTTGCTTCTTTGAGTGACATCTCTTGGGTAACAATCATGCTTTGTCTAGTCTGGGATCTTGGAGCTCAAAAGAAGTCCAGAGCTGGAGCCTCAGCTGGTGGTAAAGCCCAAAGGAACTTACCTTTCCCAGATCCCAGGAGTGGTGTTTGAAGGGAGATCTAGCTTTGTGGGTCTGGAAATAGGTTTTTCTCTACAATGCTTTGTAGTGTTTTAAAGAACCTGTTTGGCTTCAGGTTATCCCAGAGGGAAGTACAGAGATGGGCTGCAGCTGTGGGTTTCAGGCAGCAGAGCAGGGACTGATAGGAAGGGTGGTCTCAGGATCACTGCAGATGCCTTGAAATGAGTGAGTGACCAGACCTGAGCCTAGGAGACAGAGAGGCTCCCTGATGTGAATTGAAATTCCTCATTTACTCTATAAAGCTTAAACTGTAAGAGGAAAGGCTGTACCTCAGCAAGACTTGTTGCACATTGATCACAGAGATGCATCACACAGCTACAGCATTTATGGATAAGTATAGATTTTTTTGAGCATTGATCCCAAATCAGCCAATTCTTGATATTTCCACTCTTTTAGTCTTTCTCTCTTTCCACTAAATCAGTCATCCTGGTCGATGAAGTTGCTCTCTCTTCTTTTATAGGCAGTTAACACAATCATTATAAAATGTTAAACTGTAATTAAAAAGGTTGGTTGGTAATTGCAGAAGTCTTGGTGTGCAGCAGAGATCTCTTTCTTTATCCATTTAATATTTTGAGAGATCTGCATATGAGTGAAGCATCAGAATTCCATGAAAGGCACTCTGCTCCAAGCCTTCCCTTGTGAAGCTGTTCCAGGTGGCTGATCTTTCACTTCTTCTCTCAAGAATCAGGCTGGGCTTGACAACCTCCCATTTCCCAGGACCTATAGGAGCTTCACTTAATTAATCTTCTCATTTTTTCAAGGGTAATCGCTCTAATTTGCAATGAAGAATTTATTTATGTATTTAATTACTTATTTATTTCCAAAGAGGCACCATTTCCCTTTGTTTCTGTGTCACCAGTTGGGGGAATTGATTTAGGGACCAGAACCCCAGACACTGTCTTACTGATAGAAAGAGATGCTTTAACCCTGATGGGTGGCAAACCCTGGGAACAGAGCGCAGCTAGAAGGAAAACACAGACAGGTCAGCTCCCTAGAGGCCACTGTGACCTAAGGGAGTTATGCAGGGACCTGGTAACAAGAACAAAGCAAAACTTAGGACAGAATTATGGAATCCCTTTATCTCTTGCTTGACGTTTGCTTAAGCCTTCCGAAAAATATATGCGTTCATGTGATACTTTCTCTCTGTATCCAATCATGAATTTACAACTGTAGTATGGACATACCAATGACCAATTACAAGCTGCCTTCTGATGTTATGTTAACCTATATAAAGGAAAAGCTTTGTACAATAAATCGACACTTGGCTTGCATCAGGCCTCGTCCCGTCTCTCCATCGCAACAACCAGTGGCTTCACACAAGTGCTCAGCAGAGTCCCCTCTTGGTCATACACATCTTGGTATAGGGGATGGGTGCTCTCAGCCCCTGGGCACACTTAGATTCCATCACACCCAACAGCTACTTAAGAAATTCTGTACTTCCTGGATTTTTCTGTCTCTTCCTCTCATGATTCTCTAAGAGTATTGGTTGGGTTTCCTTAAAAAAAAAAAGAGAGAAGAAAAGGGAATGAGCAGTTCTTGACATGAGGCACCAAATTTTCTCTGGCAGTGCTGGGTAGTGTGAGAATCACAGACTGGTAGGGGTTAGAAAAGACCTCTGGAGATCATCTAATCCAACCCCCTCAGGCAGGTTGCCCAAGACCTCAGTGTCCAGGTGGGTTTGGAATCTCTGCAGAAGACTCTACAATCTCTCTGGGCAGTCTGTTCCAGGGCTCCAGCACCTTCAGAACAAAGCATTTTTGCCTTGTCTTTAAGTGGAACCTCCTGAGTTCCAGTTTGTGTCCAATGCTCCTTGTCCTATCACTGGGCACCACTGAAAAGAAGCTTTTCCATCTGTGCTGATCAAAAAGCATCCAGCAGAGCTATGACGACTACTATACAAGGAGACTCCCAGTTGTTAACAGAGTCCTGGTACAAAGCTGTATGTATTTAGTGCCAACATTTAGAAATTCAGCAACTTTCTAGCACCCTCCAGGCAGAACAGATCAAGTTGAGTGTGCTTAAGAAGAGCACTCAGAGGAAAACGAGAGCAGAGGCAGTCTGGAGAAGCAGCTCCCATGCAAAACCATCCCTGATCAGCAGCTGCTGAAGGACACAGCACCACTGCCAAAGCAGCAGGCTGCAGCACCTGCTCCCTGCACGTTGCTGTTCCTGGCAGAGGGCTGGGAAGCGCCACGCCTGTCCCCGCAGCTTCCCCGAGCAGCAGCTCCCTGCATCCACTCCCCGTGCTGGGGAAGGATACTCTGCTCACAGGAGCTCAGCTTTGCTAGGATTAGCCACGGAATATCACCTTGGATCCAGTCATTCAGAAATCTGTGAGCTGTCTGTGTGCTGAGCTTCGGCTTTCAACCCAGGAACTTTGCAAAGCCGCACAGTTAGGTCTCCCCTTGTTTGCGTATTTCAGCGCAGTGTTTGCTGCAGTTTATGTTCTAGGAGACACCATTAACAGGCTGTAATGCATTTGAATCAAAGTGGTTTATTTCCTGCTGGAATTTCATGCTGCTTGTGCATGTATGAATCGGATTTCCAAGGGATAGTACTAAGCTCAAAGCAATTTGCAGAGGGGCAGGCAGAAAAGTCATTAGCAGCACTTTGAAAATAAATTCTTCCAGTTCTGCATCAGTGAGATTTGTGATCCCCTTTACATATATTTTATTCTGATTATTCATTGGTTATCTTTTTGGCACTATTACAGTAATGTGGAAGAATATATTGCATATTGTGAGTACCAGTTTTATTATACCAGCCTCCTAAGGAGGAACACAGGAACACTGAAAGAAAAATAGAAGTAGGAAAAGATCTCCTGGGCTGGCATATCCTGTGTCCCACTGGCACATCACATCCTGTAATGCCTTTCATAAGTAATCTAAAACTCTATGTTCTGTTGGATTTGAAAGGGAAATATTATTCTAGTGTGCCTAAAGATGATTAAAATAAGCCAATAATAGATGTAATTATTGTGAAATAGCGTGAAGATTTTATCCCTTCTTTGGAGAAGAGTTGGGTTTGTTCTGTTTTGCTATCATTTGTTTCCCTGAGTAGGCTCTGTTGAAGAAATTGGGACAGCCTGGATGATTTTCTCTTCCATAGCCTCACACACAGTGAGGTGTGGAGGAGCAGTGAGGTGCTTGAATGCTATTAAAAGCCATAGCACATGGATCTTTAACTCTTCTTTGTGGCTGTCAGTTTAGGTTCCTGCAGACATGGGTTGGAAACTTTGTACCTCCATCCTGAGCTCCTCTCAAGCTGGCCTGCAGCCCATGCCACCTAGGTCAGGTCTGTCACTTGAAGTGTCAGCTGATTTCCCACAGGTCTCACCCAGAGAACTTGTAAAGCTATGCAACATCTTCCTTGCACATTTCACTGTTGGGCTTGGGTGTTTTTTGTTTGGTTGGTTTGTGTTTGATTGTTTGTTTTCTAGTCATCTGAAACTATCACTTCACTTGAAAGTAAGGCTCTCCTCAGCAGACCTCTTTCTGCTGCTAGAGCCAGAGTATTCACATCAGCTCTGAACAACTGAATTGTTTCCCATATTGTTATCCTACACCTCTTAACAAAAAGGAGTGCATCTGTATTCATGGGTTTGTATTCATGGTTTTGCTCAGCCCAGGCAGCAGTGACCTTTGGAACACACCTCCTGGTTCTCTCCCCTTACTGCTTTCTGGTTGCCATCTCAAAGAACCCTTACTGGGCCTCTTCAGGATGAATTTCTCTAGGAATATGCTTGTATGGTCCAGCCACAGGGAGGTGAAGCACTCAGTGAATGGCCATGAAGTATGTGTAGTGTGCTTAGCAGATCTTCAGGCCCACTTTGCCCTGAGATCCCTCTTCCTGAGCTATGCTGGCCAGCAGACACCAGCCAGCAGGTCAGACAGTAAGAAGATGCTTTTGCTCCAATAGCATCATCCTCAATTCTCATCTTGCCATACAAAGTGGAATCCCATTTTCTCATACTGCCTGAGAAACAGACTTCTCAATGCCACACAGAGTAAATAAGATTTGCTGTTATGTATCTCAAGTATAAGATTTATTTTAGTCTACAACAAGGATTTCAGCTAAAAATATTTTCCAAAAAGGAGAGAGAAGCAGATGAAAAAAACCAAAACCACCACCAACAACAACAAAAAAACAACCCACCAAGTTAATTCCTCCCTGCCTTGCCTGCAGCATTCTCTTTCTTTCAGTAGATCCTGGTGGAATTTAACAACACGGTGGCTGAAGAGCTTTCAAATTACAGAGAGAGCAAAATAGTTCCTGTAGTAGTTTGGGGTTTTTTTTGCTAGCTTGTTTTAGCTGTTTCTCCCTTTCTGTTTGAAACTGCCTGAATTGAGACTAATCAGCTGTTCCTCCAGAGAGGGGAAAAAAGAAACAGGCAATGGGAAAATAAAAAATAATAAATCAGGGCATTTTACTATAAAGAAACAATAGACATCGAGGGAGTAACTTTTACAACCTTATATTGCTCTCTTCAATGAGAGCAAAGCTAATAGAATGAGAAGTTAATTTGAGTGGGTTGTTATCACACAAACACTGCCAGGTCTGTGCACACATCATCTGCTTCCACCTGGAGTGAGAAGTTAGACTTTGAGCAATGGGGTTTTGTCTTTGCTATTTCTTTTCTGCACCCCTGAACTTGCCTTAACTGTGGTTATGTTTCTTAGAAGCAGACTAGAAGTGATGCAGTTTATTAACAAATGGACATTTTGTGCTATGGCACATTAGAGATGCTGCTTACTTTAATTATCATTTTATTCTGATGTGAACCAAAGCCTGGGTTTTATTCAAGGTCCACTTCTGGTGTTCCCATCATATAAAGGAACAGAGCTTTTGGAGTGAGTCCAGAGGAGGGCTACAAAGAGCTGCAGCACCTCTGCTGTGAGCATTGACAGAAGGAGCTGGGATTGTTCAGCCTGCAGAAGAGAAGCCAATCACACCCTGGGCTGCACCAAGAGAAGCATAGCCAGCAGGTCAAGGGAGGTGATTCTCCCTTCTACTCCATGCTGGTGAGGCCCCACCTGGAGTACTGCATCCAGTTCTGGAGTCTCTATTACAAGAAGGATCTGGAGGTGCTGGAACACAACCAGAGAAGGGCCACAAGGATGAGCAGAGGGCTGGAGTTCCTCTGCTATAAGGACAGACTGAGAGAGTTGGGGCTGTTCAGTCTGGAGAAGAGAAGGCTCTGAGGAGACCTTCTTGTGGCCTTCCAGTAACTGAAGGGGGTGACAAGAAAGCTGGGGAGGGACTTTTTAGGATGTCAGGTAGTGATAGGACTGGGGGGAATGGAACAAAACTAGAGGTGGGTAGACTCAGACTGGATGTTAGGAAGAAGTTTTACACCATGAGGGTGGTGAGACCCTGGAACAGCTTGCACAGGGAGGTGATGGAAGCTTCATCCCTGGAGGTTTCTGCAGCCAGGCGGGATGTGGCTGTGAGCAACCTGCCCTAGTGTGAGGTGTCCCTGCCCATGGCAGGTGGGTTGGAACTGGATGATTCTTAAAGTCCCTTCCAACCCTAACAATTCTATGATTCTATGATTCTAACACTCTGGGAGGACCTTATAGTTGCTTTCCAATACCTGAAGGGATACTACAGGAAGGTTGCAGAGGAACTTTTCATGAGGGTGTCTAGAGACAGGACAAAGGGGAATGGTTTGAAGCTGAGGGGGAGGAGGGTTAGACTGCTTCTCAGGAAGGAGTTCCTCAGTATGAGGGTGGTGAGACTCTGGAATAGGTTGCCCAGGGAGGTTGTGGATGCCTCCTCCCTGGGGGTGTTCAAGGCCAGGTTAGATGAGGCCTTGGGCAGCTGAGTCTAGTTCAGAGGCATCCTTGCCCACGGTGGGGGAGGTTGGAGTGGATGATCTCTGAGGTCCCTTCCAACTTAATGCATTCTGTGATATTTTTTCCCTTTGTTTTTCCTCATTCTTTAACCATAACTGAGGCGATTGGATGCACAACTACTGGAAGAATTTTTGCTCTGCTTTTTGTTCAGATACATATGGTTTAGATAAATGACTTTCACCTTGAAGCTGGTCAGAGATTGAGCAGATATGGCACTTTGGGACATGGTCAAGTGGTCACAGAGGTGTTGGGTAGCAGGTTGGACTTGATGATCTTAGAGTTCTTTTCTAACTTTAATGATCATTAGGCTAGGTTACCCAGGGAGGTGGTGAAGTTACTGTCCCTGGAGGAGTTAAAAAAATGAGTGGATGAGGCACTCTGTGATGTGGTTTAATGGTCATGGTGGTGTTAGGTCGTAGGTTGGATTGGATGATCTTAGAGATCGTTTCCAACCAAAAGAATTCTATGATCGTATGACCTTAAAGGTGTTTTTCAACAACAAAAAAAATCTGTTTCTGTGACTTTATAAGATTTAATTATATGACCTAAATGAGAAGACCACTCTCTCAAACCCCATTGGTTTTCCAGTCACTTGGCTAGAGAGCCCATCATTTGATTTGATCCTTGAAGTCTCTTCCAACCTGGTGTTCTATGATTCCACTCTTCTATGATTTCCTACATGTTTGTGGGGTTTTTTTTTGTATCACAGTAGAGCTCAGCACCTGAATGTGGGGAGGCTGGAAACATCCTCTCCCTGAGGTGTTTAAGGCCACGTTGGGTTAGGTCTTGAGAAACCTGCTCCTAGTGGAAGGTGTCCCTGCCCATGGCAGTGGGGTTGGAACTGGATGATCTTTAAGATCCCTTCCAATCCAAACCATTCTATGTTGTAGCAATGAACACCAAGCACACCAAAGGTGTGAGAAATCTGCAGCATTATGCAGGGATGCTTGATGCACAGAATCCAATCATCCAACTGAACAATTGTTATAGTGCACCAAGTCTGAAAGGTAGCACGATGGCTAAATTCATTGTATCATCATACATTGTGCAACACCATCTTTCAGCTTTTCACACCCCAGATAAATCCTTCACAAAGTCTCCCAAAATAGCTACAGCAATAGAATTCAGTGCAGCTGTCAGCAGGATCGCTTGAATGAATTTCAACACATTTCTCCTCCAGGAAAATGCTGCTGTAGAAAATGTTTCTCCAGCAAATTTCATCTTTCCACTGCCCATTAAAAATAGCATGTTCTATTAACATATAATACATAAATTCTATGTATTTACAAAGAATAGTAGAAGAATCGACTTTTTTCCTTTTTTTTTTTTTTTATCAGGTTTCCCCAGAAAAGCTTACACTTCAAGAAGCCCCACCTGGATAACTGAAATCCAACTGCAGAAATTCAGAAGGTTAAGAGTTACTGAAAATGTGAGTTAGATTAAAATCTTTCATGTGATATTAACTTCCAGCTGTTGGTTAGCTTTTTCAAACTAGGTTTCTAAACAACAAAATGCTCAAACACACATACAAGCACATGAATAATTCTGTTAGTTTCAATAAGGGAACTACTTAATGATGCCCAAATCCAGGATTTAAGCAGATGAAGCAGTGGTGATCCTTAATGAATTAACATTACTTGACTGAGCTACAAATATCTGACTAGTCACAGCATTTGGAGGGAGGCAGAAAATCCAGGTAGAGATTAGTCATTCTAGACTGCTCCCAGAAACAAGATTGGGTAAGTCATAGCTCTTAGGTGTACCTGAGGCCATGATATCTGAAAAAAAACCACCCAAACAACAAAATAGCCCTGAAGCTGCAGCTCCACAGGATCATTTTATAGAATCCTATCATGGAATAGGTTGGAAGGACCTTTAGAAGTCATTTTGTCCAACACCCCCTATAGTGAGCAAGGACATCTTCAACTACATCAGGTTGCTCAGAGCCTCAACCAACCTGACCTGGAATGCTTCCAGAAGTCAAATTCTCTTGTTTTAGAATCATAGAATCATAGAATCAGTCAGGGTTGGAAGGGACCACAAGGATCATCCAGTTCCAACCCCCCTGCCATGGGCAGGGACACCTCACACTAGAGCAGGCTGGCCAGAGCCTCATCCAGCCTGGCCTTAAACACCTCCAGGGATGGAGCCTCAACCACCTCTCTGGACAACCCATTCCAGGCTCTCACCACTCTCATGGGGAAGAACTTCTTCCTCATGTCCAGCCTGAATCTCCCCACTTCCAGCTTTGTTCCATTCCCCCCAGTCCTGTCACTACCTGATAGCCTAAACAGTCCCTCCCCAGCTTTCTTGTAGGCCCCCTTCAGATACTGGAATTTTGCCTTCCCATGGTGTTGGGGCAGTCCATCCTTGAAGCCTTTTCCCTGGCACACGAACGGACCTCCCACACTGAGGATTTCACAGCTGGGTGGGTCCAGTGCAGGAGCTGACGTGGCCCCAAGGCACAGGATTACTCTGCTAGCACTCCCCTTTACAAGGATTGCTCTAACACTCTCTTGCATGCTGGCAAGCTTGTAAGTCAGAAAAGTAATCATGTGTAGGGTATGTTTTGCTCACAGGGCTTTGTACTACCTGGCTTCAGAGCTTGTCAGGACCAAAGCAGCTGTTCATTGTGCGCTGCAAATTGTCCTTGCTCTGCATTGGGCACTTCTGATGTTGGAAGCACATTCAGATCCTCATCTAAAGAAACTCAGATAAATGGAAGTGATGGCATGTTATTAATGTATTTAAATGAAACACAGGATGAATTTCCTTCCCTGACAGAAGACTCAAACAACTTTCTTTCGATAGCATTATGAGCAATGTTCTAAGTTCCTTTCCTAGAAGCTTCCTTTAATTGCAAGCAGTTCAAGGCAGTTTTCATAACAAAACCCATCTATGAGTTCTTGAATCTCGTAAGATGGGAGAGAATGGTGCATTTTGCCTGCTGTAGTTTTGTCTTTAACTGTTTTAATCATTTGATTATTAACCTTGACATGAAAAATGACAGAAGCGTTTAATGGTTTAATAACTCAGTGGAGTCCTGGCTTTTGAATGAAGTTCAGAAATGTGGCTTAGAACTGATGTGTGTTATCTTCAGACAAATACACCCCACCTCCTTGAAGGATAAGGAAAAGCAGCTTAAACAGAAAGAGTCTCTGTAGGAATCAAATTTTGCTTAGGATTGTGTATGTTATCACATCCCCAGATGCACAGTGTTGAACAGCTGATATATTCCAACGTGAGACTGAATTATTTTGCCATTCCACTGCCCTGGGTTGAGCTACAGTAGACTAAGCCTGGTCAGTGTTGTGGCTTCTCAGCTCAGGCTCTGCACAGTGAGGCCCTTGATGAAGTTCAGGGCACATTTGCGCAGCCAGGGGCTGCTTCTAGCAGGGAGAATCTGGTGGGGAGAGGTCCTGCCAAGGGCTGGGCTGCAGAAAGGCTCTGCCTGAAACTTGCTCCTGGGCACACCAAGAACACTGCCACAGCTTGTGCCACACCTTGGGGGGCAGGTAGGCAGAGGTGGCAACTGTGGGGAGGAGTGGCCAGGACAGGGGAGCTTCAACTAACCACCAAGGGATTGCAGCCCATGGAGGACACCTTCAGGAGCAAGCTGAAAGATTCCCAGGCTCAAGCCTCTTCTTCCCTGCCTGGTGTCCAAGGAAGATTCTGTCCCTCCTGCTGTCCATTCCAATCTGTGTGTTCCTGAACCCAGTTCCAGAATCCAGCTACTGAGTCTGGTTCCCATCTACTGCTGAGTCCAGTCTGGGACTTGTCCAGTGCCTGCCCCCAGCACTAGTGGTGCCAATGGTGTGGTCATTGCCATCAGGGGTTGGGTTGGCTCTTGCTTTGTGTCTCTCTGTTTCTGTTTCATGGGATTGTTCTTTCCATCCCAGCTGGTTTAGTCTTTTTCCCACCCCATCAAGTCTCTCTCCCCTCTTCCCATTTTTTTCCCTTTGGGATTTCAGAGGGGTTCCTGGAGAGCCTGTGGCGCTTGGCTGGTAGCCATCCCAGTCCTGACCCTTTGTTGGTCCCCAAGGCAGGGCACAAATTGTGACAGCCACACTATCAGAGGACACAGGGTAAAATTCTGCTGCTAGAAGTGCATCTCTGTGCCTGTGTGTGGACACTCAAAGCTCCATGTAAGGATGTCAGGACCTTTTCCTGAGCATACATTTACATGCAGGTAAGTTATACAGCTTCTGTATTTCTCTTCTGAGGGTGTTCCTGCCCTTGGTCCCACAGCACACTTTGTTAGGTCTCTTTGCTTTGTGGCACAGGTGATTTTTTGATGCTAAGCAAATGCACATACTCTGTGTAGCTTTTTTTTCCTTTCAGCATTTTCTATCAGTTAAATGCTGCTGTGCACACCTTGCAGTCCAGCTGCTGCTTGCACTTGGACATTCAGCTCTCTTTGTACTCAAACTGGGTATCTGTATGCCACAGAAGCTTCACAGAGTACACTTTCTGGGTTATTTTTTAATCACCCTTATGCTGATCATATTGTTCCCTCCAGCCTTGTGTTTAAGTTCTTTTTATACCTCATCATTCCAGGCTCCTTATGGTGTTAAGCCAGTTGGTGGTTATAGTTGTTTGAATAATAGATGTAATTTGTCAGTTCAAATAAAAACCTCTACTTTTTTTCATGTTACTGTTCCTTTTTTCTGTAAACCTTGACTACTTGCTCTGTCTAATGATCTTCATCTTTATAACTTTGTCAACAAATGGAATGGTCAAACAGCCTCTCACCATGATGTGATTCTGCTCCAAAGAGAGCTGTGCTTCATGAGTCTTTGCTTCCCAATTAGCTCAAGTGGTTGCAATGGGCTCTTTAGTCTTTTAAAGTTTCAGTGCCATCTCCCACAACAAGTTGTTCTGCTTTGTGGTTTTCTAATGCATGATGTGAGCACATTCAAAGAAGGGCAACAAGGCTGGTGAAGGGTCTAGAGCACAAATCTTACAAGGAGTGGCTGGGGGGAACCAGGGTTGTTTAGTCTGGAGAAAAGAAGGCTCAGGGGAGACTTTCTCACTCTCTGCAGCTCCCTGAAAGGAGATTGTTGCTAGGTAGGAGTCAATCTGTTCTCCCAAGGAGCAAGCAATAAGACAACAGGAAACCACCTCAAGTTCCACCAGAAAAGGTGGAGATTGGATAGTGAGGAAAAAAAAGTTCTTCCCTGAAATGGTTGTCAAGCCTTGGATCAGGCTGCCCAGTAAAGTGGTGGAGTCCCTGGAGGGATTTATAAGATATGTAGAAGTGGTGCAGAGGAGCATGGCTTAGTGGTGACTTGGCAGTGAAGAGTTAAGAGTTGGGTTTGGTGATCCTTAAAGGTTTTTTCCAACCAAAATGATTCTGTGATTCTATGCATTGGAAAACAAATCACAGTGGTAATGTATTTATGTCCTGTTTGCTTTTGAACATGTTAGTAGGGAACTGTTTTGTTTTCCACTGACAGCTTACTGTCTTTAGCCTTCATTTGCTAAAAGCTTCTGTTTCCTTCTAGCATGCACTGGATTTGATTCAGTCTGCAGTTCCAGTCTCAGGTTTATATGTGTTTAGATAGATAGAGATACAGATTCATATGTTCCTGTGTGTGTGTGTGTGCACAGGGAATTTCACAGCAAGCCCAAGAACAAACCAGCAAAGCTGTGTGAAGTCAGAGAATTGAACCCTTTGAGACAGCTCTGCAAAGAGACAGATGAAATTGGACTGATTCTCAAAGTGGGTGGTTTTCAAGCTGTCATTTCAGAAGACCCAGGAAGAGGTAAGCTGCTGCACTGGTGACTGGCTGGGGCTCAGCCTCTGACTTTGTGTCTTTCTCTCCCCAAATCCCAAACTGTTCTGTTTTCAGCTCTCTCTCTCTCTGTCCTCTCTTATGTTATACACATCATATATTGTACACACCCTCTCCCTTAGGGGCTTCACTGGCATGTCAGCATCAGCACTCCACACAGTCAAGACAATTTTCTGTCCCTTCAAGCAGGATTGTGCTATGTTTTTGTGCTGCCTAGGGAGGTGGTGGAGTCACTGCCTCTGCAGGTGTTCAAAAACGGATTGGACCTGGCACTTGAAGCCGTGGTTTAGTTAGTCATGAGGTGCTGGGTGATAGGTTGGACTTGATGATCTCTGAGGACTTTTCCAACCTTGTTGATTCGTTGATTCTATGATTCTATGACACGTAGACGGACTGGGACATTGGAATGTCTCACTCCATCACTGGCCACATTGCTTTGGTTATCTGTTTGCATCAAGATAAGTTGGTAGGGAAACAGTTCACTTCTGCTGTCATTTCACTCTGTTTTGTCCCAGCTAAGGGAGCAAAACTGTCAGTTTACTGCTTGCAAGTGACCACATAAGGTCATGATGCTCCCAAACAGAGATAGAAAAACTGAGGTAGACTACAGAGATTTTAGGGTTTGTTTTCCAGCCTTGAGAAAAAAAAAAAACATTGTATGGGTTGTATAGGTGGGTTAGTGCCAGTACTCCCTGAAGTGTGCAAGAGAAGAGGCTGTGGAAGTCAGTGAGTGTTTTGGCTCTGCCTTCTGTGATTGGGCTCCAGATAAATGGTGATTCATGGAGCCACTTACACGGTAAATGTGAAAAATGAAAATGACCTATGCATTAACTTCATCATCATTCCATCCCTTCTCTAAGGCAAATAAAGTGCTAGACAGAGCCAGATGTTGTTGTAATTGAGGTCTTTTTTATTATTTGAAGGGACCAATTTCTAAAGGTCATTGATGGAACTTGCTGGAAATAAGCCTTAAAAAGTGTTGAATATTGATGGCTGAGTAAAGTGAGTCTTCAGAAGGAAGATGGTGCAAAAAACATAACTATTTGGGGGGGAAAAAATGATGGGTCAAATTCTTCTCTCACTCAGGACACTATAAATCTGAAGTCATCTGAAAAAAAATCATTAACTTCAGTATAAATTAGGGCACAGCTTTCCCCATTGAAACGAGCTCAGGATTTTATCCTCACAGAGGAGAACAGAACAAAACAAAACTTACTATGATTTTGCCACAGCCTTGATGGAAGCATAGGGAAAAGATTATGGTTGTCAGGTTTCTTTTTTTCTCTCCTTCCTCCCAAAACCCACGCTCTGCGGGGCCAGGTACTTGCTCTGGTGTGACAGAGCTACGTCTGACTCTCAGCTTTGGTTTTAGTTTTGGGGATGAGATAAAACTAGAGAGCATTTTTATGGTTTATATCTGTTGCAAAACACAGATCCCTACATGGATCTGTTATTTTTTTATTCAAATAATATTTCTATCTAAGAATAATCCCCCCCCCCCCCAAGAAACTATCTGCTAGTGATATACATAACTGTTCTGTACTTGTAGTGCTTTTATTAGGCATTTAGAATCCTAACATCATAGAACATTTAGGTTGAAAGGGACCTTTGAAGGTCATCCAGTCCAACCTCTCTGCAGTCAGCATGAACACCTTTAAGTAGATCACGTTGCTCAGAGCCCCAGACAACCTGGCCTTGAATATTTCCAGGGATGGGACATCTACCACCTCTCTGGGCAGCCTGGGCCAGTGACTCACCCTCCTCAGTGTAAAAACTTTCTTTTCTCCAGTCTAAATCTCCCATTTTTAGTTTTAAACCATCAGCCCCTTGTCCTGCCACCACAACAGGCTCTGGCTTAAAAGACTATGCCTTGCATTTCTTCTTGGCCCTTCTAAATACTGAAAGGCCACAGAAAGTCTCCTGGGAGCCTTCTCTTCTCCAGTTTGCATGACCCCAACTCCCTCAGCCTGACCTCACAGCAGAGGGTTTCCAGCCCTGCCAGCATTGCTCTGGCCTCCTCTTTTCCTGCTCCAACAAGTCCATGTCTCTACTGTGTTGAGGACTCCAGACTTGGACCCAGAACTGCAGGTGGGGTCTCAGCAGAGGGGCAGAATCCCCTCCCTCCACCTGTTGCTCTCCCTGCTGTGTATCAGCCTAGGACATGGGTGGCTTCTGGGCTGCAAGTGCCTGTCACACCCAGCTTTTCATTTGTGCATTTTTCATGATTATTTCTGTAAATCATGTCCAGATTTCTAAACATAAACATAATATCCCTAGCAAAAACTTACACAGATTTTTAGAGCAAATGTTTATGGCCACTAGAAACTTTTGAAGGATGTAATTTGTAATGCTTTTGTGACAGAGCCTTAGCTGTCAGAGCACAAACTGCCCTGCTAAAATTCATCTCCTTTGGACAGCTGGCATGGTGTGATACCTAGCAGATGAAAGAAATCAAGGAGAAGAACCAGAGTAGCCTAGAGTACAGGAGTGACATAAAAAAACCCAAACAAGAAAACACCATAAAATCTTAAGTACCAGTTTCTCTCTTAGCCAAAAAAAAAAAAAAAAAAAAAAAAAAAAAAAAAGGAAAAGGAAAAAAAGGAGGTCAGGTAAGTTCATCTCTCTCAGAATAATTTATACCTCCAACACACAGCTCCTCTCCAGGCAAAGAGAAGATAAATTTACCAACATCCTAGGAAAAAAAGTATGGATCGATGAGGAGAATTCTGCTGCACAACAGCAAACTGTAGTGCCCCAGGAATGGAAAGCAGAGCAATAGAGATGTTTTGAGTTGGAGAAGCTGGCAGGAGGAAGGGATTGTCACCATAAGGAGGAGTGACAGCTGGGAGGATGCTGGCTGCTGTTTGATGTGCTTGAGCAATGCAGAGACAACATTAACTAGGCAGAGAGACTTATACAACAGAACGAGATGGCTGAGGAAAAGAACTTTGTCAGGGATTGAAGGGATTATCCAGTAAGCAAAATAAATGCAGACTAAGTTTAAAAAAAAAAGAAATAGATCATATTTAAAAGGTACCTCACAAAGCAGGTTGCTCCACAGGTCAGACTTGGACCTGGAGAAAACTAGAATGAGCTTTAGCCAGTTTATGGGAACTGCTCAAATCCAAGCAAAGGCAGTTGTTGTTTTCAGCAATACTTACTACAGGATACTGTAGTAAGACTCTGGTTTGATTCTTGGAGGAGCTGAATTCTACCAGTCTTTCAAACAGTTGGAATAAACAATGCCAAGTCTTTATAGAATGCAGCAGGTGCTAGCAAAAGCCCAGGGTTTTATTAGCACTCCAGTGTTCCCCCTGCTACCATAGCATCTACACTGCACACAGCTACTAATTCCATTTGTGTTACTATTATGCACTACAAAAATAATCATTGTGTTGGGGTATATTTTGCAAGTTGTAAGATAAACTCAAGGTAAACCTAAACAAAAATAGGCTCCCCTCTTAGACCTGCTTTGGAGAAATCCACTTTTCATAGCAATAAATGCCATTTCTAATGTAAGCAGCCTTTTTGGAATAAAAAAAAAGAACAAATATTGATTACAGAATTTACAAAATTAAGCTCTTTTGGAAGTGTTTTACATCTCTGTAACTACCTACAGAAGGATGATTGCCTTTTAGTAGTCTATAGTAGATAGACTTCCAGTTTTTGACTCTCAGCCTTATGCAATCTAGATTTTCAAAAGCATATAGTGCTCTACAGTACCTTATATAGTGCTTTAAAGTACCTTATATACTGCTATACAGTGCCTTATATAGTGCTATACAATACCTTATATAGTGCTTTAAAGTACCTTATATAGTGCTATACAGTGCCTTATATAGTGCTATACAGTGCCTTATATAGTGACTTACAGTACCTAATATAGTGCTATACAGTACCTTATATAGTGTTATACAGTGCCTTATATAGTGCTATACAATACCTTATATAGTGCTTTAAAGTACCTTATATAGTGCTATACAGTACCTTATATAGTGCTATACAATATATAGTGCTATACAGTGCCTTACATAGTGCTATACAGTGCTTTATATAGTGCTATACAGTGCTTTATATAGTGCTATATAGTACCTTATATAGTACTATACAGTACCTTATATACTGCTATACAGTACCTTTTATAGTGCTATACAGTACCTTACATAGTGTTATACAGTGCCTTATATAGTGACTTACAGTACCTTATATAGTGCTATACAGTACCTTATATACTGCTATACAGTGCCTTATATACTGCTATACTGTGCCTTATATAGTGCTATATAGTAGACTAGACTACATCCACAGCCTTTCCCACGTCCACCAGGCTGGTCACCTGATCATAGAAGGAGATCAGGTTGGTGAGGCAGGACCTGCCCTTCCTAAATCCATGTTGGCTGGGCCTGATTCCTTGGCTATCCTTCAGGTATGCAGTGATTGCCCCCAAGACAATCTGCTCCATGATTTTCCCTGGCACTGAGGTCAGGCTGACAGGCCTGTAGTTCCCAGGTTCTTCTGTCCATCCCTTCTTGTGGATGGGCGTCACATTGGCCAGTTTCCAGTCTTCAGGGACCTCTCCAGTGAGCCAGGACTGGTGGAAAATGATGGAGAGAGGCTTGGCCAGCTCATCTGCCAGCTCTTTCAGCACCCTAGGATGAATCCCATCAGGTCCCATGGACTTGTGAATATCCAAGTGACTCAACAAGTTTCGAACTAATTCCACATGGATTTCAGGAGTACAACACTGCTCCTTGACCCCATCGACCAGCTCAGGAGGCCAGTTGTCCTGAAGTCCTCCTGCCTTACTGTTGAAAATGGAGGCAAAGAAGGTATTTAGAATCTCAGCCTTCTCCTCATCCTTAGTCACAATGTTACCCTCCACGTCCAATAAAGAGTGGAGGCTCCTCTTGCCCCTCCTTTTAGCATTAATATATTTATAAAAATGCTTTTTGTTGTCCTTCACGGAAGCGGCCAGTTTAATTTCTAACTGTGCTTTTGGCAGCCTGTCACTGGTGGTGTCCCCCAGGGATCAGTGCTGGGCCCCATCCTGTTCAATATCTTTATTGATGATCTGGATGAGGGGATTGAGTCCATCATCAGTAAATTTGCAGATGACACCAAGCTGGGAGCAGGTGTTGATCTGTTAGAAGGTAGAAGGGCTCTGCAGAGGGACCTTGACAGGCTGGACAGATGGGCAGAGTCCAACAGGATGGCATTCAACGAATCCAAGTGCCAGGTGCTGCAATTTGGCCACAACAACCCCATGCAGAGCTACAGGCTGGGGTCAGAGTGGCTGGAGAGCAGCCAGGCAGAAAGGGACCTGGGGGTACTGATTGACAGTAGGCTGAACATGAGCCAGCAGTGTGCCCAGGTGGCCAAGAGAGCCAATGGCATCCTGGCCTGCATCAGGAATAGTGTGGCCAGCAGGAGCAGGGAGGTCATTGTACCCCTGTACACAGCACTGGTTAGGCCACACCTTGAGTGCTGTGTCCAGTTCTGGGCCCCTCAGTTTAGGAAAGATGTTGAATTGCTGGAGCATGTCCAGAGAAGGGCAACGAGGCTGGGAAGAGGCCTTGAGCACAGCCCTATGAGGAGAGGCTGAGGGAGCTGGGACTGTTTAGCCTGGAGAAGAGGAGGCTCAGGGGAGACCTCATTGCTGTCTACAACTACCTGAAGGGAGGTTGTAGCCAGGAGGGGGTTGGGCTCTTCTCCCAGGCAACCAGCACCAGAACAAGAGGACACAGTCTCAAGTTGTGCCAGGGGAGGTTTAGGCTGGAGGTGAGGAGAAAGTTCTTCACAGAGAGAGTGGTTGGCCATTGGAATGTGCTGCCCAGGGAGGTGGTGGAGTCACCATCCCTGGAGGTGTTCAAGAGGGGATTGGACATGGCACTTGGTACCATGGTTTAGATAGTCATGAGGTTGAGGGTGACAGGTTAGACTCGATCTTTGAGGTCTCTTCCAACCTTCTTGATTCTATGATTCTATGATAGTACCTTATATAGTGCTATACAGTACCTTACATACTGCTATACTGTGCCTTATATAGTGCTATATAGTACCTTATATACTGCTATACAGTACCTGGGCCACCAGGATGAGCAGAGGGCTGGAGCACCTCTCCTATTAGGATAGACTGAGAGAGTTGGGGCTCTTCAGTCTGGAGAAGAGAAGGCTCTGAGGTGACCTTCTTGTGGCTTTCCAGCATCTGAAGGGGGCTACAAGAAAGCTGGGGAGGGACTTCTTAGGATATCAGGTAGTGATAGGACTGGGGGGAATTTAATAAAGCTGGAAGTGGGGAGATTCAGGTTGAACATGAGGAAGAAGTTCTTCCCCATGAGAGTGGTGAGAGCCTGGAATGGGTTGTCCAGGGAGGTGGTTGAGGGCCTGTCCCTGGGGGTGTTTAAGGCCAGGCTGGATGAGGCTCTGGCCAGCCTGCTCTAGTGTGAGGTGTCCCTGCCCATGGCAGGGGGGTTGGAACTGGATGATCCTTGTGGTCCCTTCCAACCCTGACTGATTCTATGATTCTAAATAGTGCTATACAGTACCTTATATATTGCTATACAGTGCCTTTATAGTGCCTTACAGTACCTTACGTAGTGCTATACAGTACCTTTAATCACTTCTGAATCCTGGGCCATCAGTAAATGCCAAGGTACATCAACACAATCTGCCAGTCTGGTGAGATTTCCAGTCCAGGCAGGGCGGCCAATGCACAATTTTCTCAAGGATCTGAGGGTCTCTCTCTTGCTTTCATTTTCTCTCTGGAATATTCCCTGAAATCCTTCCCTACAGCTTTGAGAAATCTCTTCAGTCAAGTTTTCCCAAAGCTATGCAGAGGATCATTTCCCAATGTCCATTTATATTCTCTCAGTAGGGCACTGGCTGTTGTTATAAAATGAGAATGTTTATTTGGCTATGCCTAAGGTTTTCCTGGTTTCAGTTACTGTTTTCAGAATGAATAGCTGCTGACAAAACTGACTTACTTCTGCAAGAGGATTCATAAATATCCCCCCCTTTGCTACAATGATCAAGTTTTCACACAGAATTTGACCAAAGGGTACTCTCAAAATCCCTGCACCTTTACAGTTCTCAGAAAATTCGATTTTCATTACTAAAAGTGATCTTTTTGTCCATTTGTGTGCAGAAATTCTTCTCTTTTTGTAGCTGGGGATGTATTTTCCAAGCTTGCCTGGCAAATAGGAGAGAGTCAAAAGATAGCAGAAAATTGGACTCAATGATAGATTTAGCAGTGTCCTACTTTGAAACTGGTCGTGATCTAAGATTGCCATTGCTTCAGAAAAATAAGTAATATCCTATCTGATACTTCTGCCCAAAAGACATTCCTTTTTGGTCATGATTTTAAGGGTATAATTACCTTAATTTGGCTGGAAATCCCTCACATCATATTTGCTAACACAACAGGTAGCAGGAAAGGAAGGAGCAAGCTGCAAATGTCACTTCATTTGATACATTGCTAAGAGCAGTGTGATTTTACTACAATTCTAAATATTTCTGTTTGAATTAAGACAGCTAAGGGCACACATCTGGCTTGGGATAGAAGTGCTTGTGTTATCCCTGAGGTCTGCAGTGTAAACAGACTTTCTACCCCTAAAGCCTGTGAAGCACGATGTGTTTTTAAAGCCAGGCTGGATGGGGCTCTGAGCAACCTGTTCTAGTGTGAGGTGTCCCTGCCCATGGCAGGGGGGGTTGGAGCTGGATGATCTTTGAGGTCCCTTCCAACTCTTGACAATTCTGTGATTATCAAGCTTCATTGCTGGACGTTTTCCACTGGCACCTTCCTACAAATGCAAATAGAGGAATGTAAAATGTTTAACTTTCTACTCAAGCCTGGTGATTCACTTAGTGTGAGCAACAATCCAGAGAGCTGTCCACTACATCCTCAACTCATCCAAATTTCCCTGCCTGTCCTTCACACCTAAGCCATCTGGTTGTCATTTCTTGGCACTCCCTGCACCTCTTTCACAAACAAACCATCTGCTCAGAGCCTTTAAACTTCTATTTGCAATACATCCTCTTTTATCTATTTTACAACTCTTTGCATATGTCAAAATTTTAATTACAGAGCCCCATATTAGGGTGTCATCAGCTGAGGGGGGGCTTTCTCTAACAGCAGTGTCTGTGATGGGCTAGAAGGCATTTAAAATGTGGTTTATGGCTCACTGATATATGGTGTTTATGAAGAGTGCAACAAATTTTGAAGTGAAGAAGTAGATGATGCATGAAGTCAATAATTGTTCCAAGACACCTCCGAGTGATTGATGTCTACATAATTCCATGAATGCAATTGCTTTATTAAAATACCATAACAATATTAATTTATATGAAAATTCGTTTGGGCTAACAGCTAATGCATTTAAATTTCATATGATCCAATGTAATCCTCTCCTCCTAGCTTGGGGGGGGGGGGAAAATGTTTTCTTTCCAGAAATTTATTAGATAGCTCACATCTCATTAAATATAAGAATTAGAGAATCAAAGAATCATTTTGGTTGGAAGAGGCCTTTTAAGATCATTGGGTTCAACCATTAACCCAGCACTGCCAAGTCACCACTAAACCATGTCTCTCAGCACCCCATCTACACAGTTTTTCAATCCCTTCAGGGATGGGAAATCCACCACTGCCCTGGACAGCCTGTTCCAGGGCCTGACAACCTTTTAAGGGAAGAAATTGTTCTTAATCTCCAAACTAATTCTTCTGTGGTGCAACTTGAGATTGGCCATTGGAATGTGCTGCCCAGGGTGGTGGTGGAGTCGCTGTCCCTGGAAGCATTTAAAATAAGGCTGGATGAGGCACTTAGTGCCATGGTTTTGTTGATTAGATGGTGTTGGGTGATAGGTTGGACTTGATGATCTTTGAAGGTCTTTTCCATCCTGGTTAATTCTGTGATTCTGTGATCAGCTTCTCTGTAAAAAAAGAAGGATATACCAGCAATGCAATCTAATATACATGGCAAAATCTTGTCTGTAAAAGGGAAGGATATACCATCAATGCAATCTAATATACATGGCAAAAGCTTGTCTGTAAAAAGGAAGGATATACCATCAATGAAATCTAATATACATGGCAAAAGCTTGTCTGCAAAAAGGAAGGATATAACAGCAATGAAATCTAATATACATGGCAAGCACATTGGTCAGGAAGTGGTGTTATCTTTGGAAAGAAAAAAAAGAAAAAAGACAAATTAAAAAGCAATCCTAAGAGAGACTCCAAGAAGTTCATTGCTGTCAGAGGAAAGGTTCCCACTGAAGCACAGCTGAGATGAGTTTGGTTGCACTGGAGTTGATCCTGAATTGAAGAGTGACTTGGAAATCATCCTTGCTCACTTGAGATGCCTGCAATTAGAAGAAGGATATGCTGTAGAAACCTCTGCTTCCCCATCTGCTTGCAGGGAGGACTGAGAGCTGCGCAGAAGTCCTGTGGAGTAGATCCCAATCAAAACAACGTTAAGTACAGAACTTGCCAGAGTCTAAAGGCAAAACTTCTGCAATGGTTTACTTTACTGTAAGTACAATCCTGGGAAACAGTCATCAAAATTCAGCTGCTCAGGGCAATTCCATCTCAAAGTGAGCACGGAATCACTCCAAAGCACTAGACAGTAAATTGATCTGTGAATGTATTGCAGGTGGCTGCTCCACAGCAGACCTACTCATGTTTGAAGACCAAGAGAAGACCAGCTGGCAGAAGGCAGGACTGCAAAGATGACTTCTCCACAAATGCAACACACAGAGGTGAGCCATTTCCCAAATAAACCTGATTCAGAGCTTATGTAACCCATCCTCAGGACTCCACAGCTGGTTGCTGGAGCAAGATGTAGAGCTGTGGTGAAGCACCACACACCATTTTGTAAGTCATTTGTTTCAGGATGGCTGGGAGATGGGATCCTGTAGAGACAGAGTCAACAGCACAATTAAATCCCATCAGAGAAGTGCATCTCTTCCCTTTCACTCCCATTGTTTTCACCTTGGCACTCTGTTCCTCTAAAGCTTTTCTGTGGTGCCATACACTCTCGTACATCTGGAGCAGCTTTGCTGCAAGGTAGTGAGATAAATCAAGCATTTTGCTGTTTCTTTGCCTCCATCTCGTTCTGCACACAGAGTGATGTATTTTTTTGGTGAAATTTTATTAGCTTGACTAGAGTGAGCAGCTGTCCTAAGTCTAAAATTACACATAGCACTGGAGCAATTCCAAAAGAGCTATTCTAGGCGTGCAAATGGAGGAGACAATCCCACCTTTTTTTTTTTTTTTTCCCCCTTGTTGTTCTCTTGTAGCTGATTACAGTAAATAGCTGAAGCCTGGAAGAACTTGGAAGAAGCATCTTCCCTTTTACTTAGGCCTCCTTTTTAATAATGTAGCTTTTGAAATCACTCTCACAACAAGGAATTTTAATATCTCCATCTAATGCTGTTGTGTACATGCCTAGAGTGATGCATTCCTTACAGAAATGAACTCAAATTCCTCATAACAATTTTTAATTCTTTGAAAGATTGGCAGTGATGATCCCTCAATTTACCAACTGATCTTCTCATACCTAGCTAGGGCTGCACAAAGTAATAACAGATTTAAGTCATCTTTAGGCACTCTAAAACCTCTCCACCTATTCAAACAGTGGGGATTATACTCATCATGCAGATCAATACTACCTGATTTAAAACCCTATTTTCAGTTGCTTTCAAATCCTCACATTTAATCAGGCAGCCTGAATGGAGAAATTTCAGTTTTGGTACTTAAAAAAAAAAAAAAAAAAGGAAAAAAGGATTGATCTTGGAAACTGGTAAAAGAAGTTTAAGGAACAAGACATCATAGAATCATAAAATGGCATAGGTTGGAAGGAACCTCAGAGACTGTCCACTCTGAGCCCCATGCCATGGGCAGAGATGCCTCTGAACTAGACTTGGTTGCTCAAGGCTTTATCCAATCGGACCTTAAACATCTCCAGGGAAGGGACAGCCACAGCCACTCTGGCCAACCCATTCCAGAGTCTCACCACCCTCATACTGAAGACCTTCTTCCTAAGATCCAGTCAAAACTACTCTCCCTCAGCTTAAATCCATTCCCCTTGTCCTGTTGCTTAGATACCCTCATGAAAAGTCCCTCTGCAGCCTTCCTACAGGATCCCTTCAGCTATTGGAAGGCAGTTCTAAGGACCCCCCAGAATCTTCTTTTCTCCAGGCTGAACACCCCCAGCTTGTCCTCACAGCAGGTGTGCTCAAGCCTTTGGATCATCTTTGTGGCCCTCCTCTGAACTCCCTCCAAGAACACCTCACACTCTTCACCTCAATCTTCTGCTACATCTTCAGCTGAAAGGCTCGAATGTTTCTGTGGTTTCCAGGAGGGACTTGCAATGCCTTTTCTCCTCTTCATAACTCAATAAAGAATAGCAGGCAACAAAAAATTAATTTCTTTCAGTATGGAATTGTCTAAGTTACAGATCCAAACAGAGAAAAACTCATTAGATAATAACTCTTCCTGTGGTGTCAACATCAGTTACCTGAGTGCTTTCTGTACTGCTAGTGTACCAGCAAAACAAGAGTTTAGAATCGATTGATCTATATTTTCTCACCAAAGATGACACAAAAATATGATCTTCTGTGATATATCTGTTCTTTTTCACTGCATATATACAATGAATTCATACATATTTTATGAAAACCTTTCCCCAAAAGCTCTTGCAATCCTATAAAAATGCCTCTTCGTTGGGGATTTGTTTGGTTGGTTGGTTTTCTTTTTTTTTTTTTTTTTTTTGAGATGCAGGAAGATTGATAGAAGGAAAAATTATGGGCTTCAAAAATAACTTTGGATACTCTGCTTCACTAATGCAGGCTGCTGTAAAACCAGGCTGGGTGGAAAGTGCAGTGGGGAGAGGACAAAAGATGGAGGCACATCCCAAAGCGTCGTGGCACTGATCTTGACCTCTCAGCCAGGCACTCCTGTTCCTAAAGCTGTCTTCTGCTCCACCAACCTGCTAAGCCTGATGAGAGAATGCATCAACCACATCTACCTAAGGGCAAAGAATAAATCTGTACTTTAAAAGCTTCTCCCTCTTGCTTTCTGACTACTCCTATCGTAATTTAATCATTTTCCTGCTTTCCAGCACTCTGTGATCAGAGGGAGGCCCTTACACCATTTATGATTAGTTTGTTCCACCCATTCTAGTTGCCACAATAGCTCCATCATCAACAGGCTTGAAGTATGAACAATTAGATCATGATTTGCTCTAAGCATGTACCAGACATCACAAAACTCCAGCTGTGTGAACAAAGTAAAGAATCATCTCAGAGAGCAAATGCTGTTTGCAATCTTACAATTTACAGACTAAAAATTAAATGACTATTTTTATCCTCCCTTCTCTGCCAGACACTAACTAAATTTGGCAAAGTAAGCATGCTCAGGATTAAAGTTTTATTGATTTCCACCCTCCCCCCTGTTTGTTTTTTTTTTCTTTTAAGGCAAACTTTAAAATATGACACATAAAGTTTTCATGGCTGCATCAGACTGCAGGAGACTTCCTGGCCATGGTCCCACCTCCAGCTTGCCTGCTGAGAGCTCCCGATCCCAGTTGTGGTGACAGTCTTCAGCCCACTGGTTCCCAGCTTGGTCTGGACAACTCAGTTTAGGTGCAGAGGGCTTCCAAAAGGAAAGGAAAAGTGCAACAAATGAAGCCTGAGAGAAACATCCATGGGAAAGAGGAATATCAGCCAGGAGTGGGCATCACTCCCAGGTTAAGAGGGAGAGGTTACAGCTGTTGAAGGAGGCTGATTTATTCAGCATCCACTCTGAAAGGCTTCTGTCAGGTTATTTTATTCTCATTCCTGACTTTGAGAGATGACTTCAGGCCTTTTTTTAGGTTGAATTTCATTACTTTTCTGTTTCATTTCTGAGTTGTCTTCCATTCCTTTCTTAGCATTTACCCATATGCAAATCCATGATTTTGAGGTGAGAGGCAAAGCAGAAACATTTTACTGACCACTTCTTTTCTTCACAAGTTCCCTTGATAAACTGCTTTCTGTGGGGGTTACCCACCAGCTTTCCACGAGCTTCTGCCTCCACTCTCTTGAACTCTAGAGAGTCTCATGGTCTTCAGTTAACTAGATTGAATCAGGCACAATTTTTGGACTGGTTTTGTGAATAGCTCATTGGTGTTCATTTCCTGAAATGTTCCTTGGATAAAGCAGGAGAGGCTTAGATACTTAGTTTTGTAATGTACAATTCAATAGCTTTTTGTAATATTTTCATTTACTTCTAGAATGAATGGATAGAATTTAAATGGCAATTTTTTTCCCCCCTCTGCTACAGGAGATGAAGGAGTCTGGAGTCTGATATTCAGTTCTTCACTGACTACATCTGGAATCCTGAAAACTTCTATAAGGTCAGTAAAATGAAATGTGTGGGGTCTGCAGCCATCACTGCTAGGATGTCCAAGAGTAGCTATAGTGACAAATACTGTTTGTGATGTTATTTGACAAAGATAGGAGCAATTTTAATGCAATCCAGAGAGAGGCACCAATTTGCAGCATCTGCTGAGACATCAGCTCCACCTACAGAGAAGGCTGTTGCATAGCTCTTACATAAGCATGTTGAGCAGACATCCACACCAGCAGTGCTCACAGGAGTTGCTTAGTTCAGAAAGATTATATACCTATAAAGAGGTACAAACAAGCAGCAGATTAAAGAGGACTGCAGGGGATTACTGAGTCCTCTACAACTTCATGTAGATGAATTTTTAACAACAGGAGCAAATAACTACTAGAAGGTACATTATTATGTAAAGCACAAACCCAGAATTTACATGTCTTCTTGCTGGAGCAATCAGGATTTCTTCATATTTCTGTTGCTAATTGAAAATAAGATTTAAAAAGCCCCCAGAATCTGCCCGGCAGCATCTCAAGCCTCAAATAACTCAGTCTCGCAAGTGCTGAGTATAAATCTGTGGTGCCAGCTCCAGCAGGCAGGGTAAAGGAGTTTCCCAAAAAGCAGATCCCCAATCTCAATTACAAATGTTGCATTTTTCCCTCTTAGTTTGTCTGAAACTGAGGAAGGCTGCTCTCTCTTGCAGTCAAAACATGTCATGTGCACATTCTCACACAGAAAGCAGCGGAGGCTCTGAAGTCTAGCTCAGAGCGTGTTTGATTTCCTGGCTGCCTTATTTGTTTACAACAATGCTCTTAAAATTGTCTCTACCATCTGTGTGGTTTCTAGCTGTTTGAATGAGAATGAGATATTAAAATGCCATCCAGATGTCTAGATGCATATCAGCATTAACATACTCTGCAAATTGTCACAAGGGTAGGGTGCTGTGTTGGTTTGTTGGTGGGTTTTTGTTTTGTTTTGTTTGCTTGTTTGTTTTCCTTCTTAAGCAAAAATCTATTTTTAAATGGAAGGGAAAGAAGTAAATCTGTGAAGGGTGACAAGCAAAAAAAAAAAATTATAAATAGAAGATGCACTGAGAGTATTCAGCTGAAGTTTTCAATCACTTTTTGTGAAAGGGTTAGGTACAAAGTGTCCTTAGTTGCTTTTACTGTAAGTCTATAGAAGGACAATTGGATGAAAACATAATCCTAAAAAAAAAAAAAAAAAAAATCACAGAAAAGCAATGAAGCACAACTAAGCCTGGAGATATCATAAAATGAATTCAACAAAGTGAAATATGAAAGTTGCCTCTTTGTATTTGTCTCATGAGGATGGGACTTCATGAACAATAATAGCAAATATCCATTGGCTATTGATCATCTTATTTAATGAAACCTTTGGCTCTAGCTCTAGAGATGTTTAGACTTAGAGATAAGTTCATTGAATCAACTGTGCAAGTTCATACCTGATGTTCACAGGCTCACAGGGTGTTAAGGTTTGGAAGGGACCTCCAAAGATCATTGACCCCACCCCCCTGCCAGAGCAGGAGCATGGAATCAAACACAGGTCTCACAGGAATGCATCCAGATGGGTCTTGAAAGTCTCCAGAGAAGGAGACTCCACAACCTTTCTGTGAAGCCTGTTCCAGTGCTCTGGGTCCCTCCCTCACAGTGAAGAGGGTGATTTTCTTTTTCTTTTTCTTTATTTTTCTTTATTTTTTTTTCCTGGGAGCTTCATTTTTACACCTCAAAATAAACCTCATGTTTCTGGAATTTCTCCCAAAAGCTTGATGTAGTAATATTTAATTAATTCATTTATGGAACATTGCAACAAACCCCCTAAAAATCATGCCTCTTAAATGTCTGCCTTAAATTTGATGTATTAAAAAAAAAAAGGAATATTGCAATAAAACCCCTGAAAATACTTTTTTGGATCATTGTTGGCATCAAGAATTAAGGGTAGATGATGTCCCCAGCTCATAGGTTCTGCAGGTAAGCCACGTACTGCTGAGTGACCTGCAAATAGGAGGAAGAGGAGATTCTGTCACTCAACAAACATTTTCATGGCTTTTAAAATTGGAGAGGATATTAGAACTGAAAGAATTGGAAATTTGTCTGACCTCCTCTTTCTCTCATGGAATTTGACTCGGCTCCCATGCATCAATTCCTACACCCTTTTTAGGGTAGGCTTTGTAAGCAGTGTGTTGTCAAACTGTGCAAAACTTCAAAAAGAATTCAGCAAAGCCTGTTAAAAAACTTTTGGTGTTGATGTGTTTTAACTTCATTTAACTCAAGGGTCTATGGTGCATTAGCTAGAACAGGGCCTGAGTGCAGGAAGACATTTGAACAGTAATAGTTCAGCTACAATCACCGTGAAAAGAGTGTTTGAAAGAGATCCAGTGTCTGGAACAAAGGGAATGAGGAAATACATTTTACAAGAGGATTCCTGAAGAGGCTGTAGCCATCATGGAGGAGTTGTTGCAAATGCTGGGAAACCAAAGTTTGATTACCAAGGCATCAGTGGTGATTTCATGCTGGGGGTGCTCAGCTAGAATAAAAGAAAAGCCAGTGAGACTCTTCCCAGACATGTTTGAAACCTGTTCATGTATCACAGCCTGCTCAAAAGCCCTCAGTTTTGACAATTGAAATGGTTTGTAGTGAAACACAAAAGCCATAGATATGTTACTAGGCTTCCATGACTTTAATTAATTGCAACCTTTAGCTGGATGTCAGGGCAAAAATAAAAACAGAGCTATGTGAAACAGGGCTGAGGGAAGAAAGGGTTTTGCAGTCACCCACTCCATCATTTTTATCTCAAGATAGCACAGACCAGACTTAAATTGTGTCTGACAAGTGTCTGCTTAACCTGTCCTTCCACTGATGGAAAGCCCCCAGATTCTACACTATTTATTCCACTACTTATCTAGTCTTTTGGCTGGATTTTTTTTTTTCCTTAGTGTTTAGCTTGAATATCCCTCGCAATTTAATCATGGGAATTACCCAACATGTTCTTGTGCAAGCTGCTCTGTGGTAGCAGAGGGGTTGCACTAGATGATCTCCAGAGGTCCTTTCAACTCCTACAATTCTATGACTCTGTGATCACATCCCCTCCCTGATGATGAGGAGTCCACTTTGCAGCCTTCTGTCTGCAGAGGACAGAGCTAGAGCTGATGCTATATAGATTACAACCTATGGCATCACACCTCCTTGATCAACCTTCTCCAGATGAACCAAAGCCAGTTACACCAGGCTTGCCTCATGTTTTCTGCAGTTCTGACTATTTGATGTGTTGTCCTCAGAATTCCCTGAAGTTAGTCCATATCTTTTTAGAAATACTGGCTCAAAGATAACTCCAGCTGTAATCTTGCTGAGGAGTAGCCCTGAAGACTTACTTCACATTGAAAACGTACTGTTCTTGTTCATTACTCCCAAATTTCTACCTGCCTTCCTCTCTCAGTGCCACTCCTACTGTCTTTCACCATAGTTCCACTCCTGAAGACATCTACCCTATCCTGCTTCCCTCTTCACCTTATTACCAAAAGTTAGCTTGATTATGATGTTCTGAAAACATCCATGCTGATTCTTTTCTTATCAGCTTTTATCTTCTGAGTGCTTAAATAGATTGTCTGACTATTTATCCTGGTATCTTTCTGGGCACAGAGGAGAGAAATTATTGGTCTGGAATTCCTCAGAATTTTTTAAACATATCACCTCATTATGGCTCTTTTTTGGGGGGGGTCTAATACCAATGCCATATATAATCTTCACAGTCTGCTATGTGTGTGCTGAGAGCTTAATCCATGGAGAAATGTAGAAGGAAGGGTTGCATTTCAGCTGCTCCTGAGTGAGGATGACAGCTGCAGTGTTTGGTGGATCAATGGCATCACAAAAATTGATCTTTAATAAATGGGCTGAGAGGTTGTCCTGTAGCAGACAGTAAAAATGTATGCACTCTGTTATATGTAATGTTCTATGCATTACAGCAGAATATATGCCCAAATCCCATCCTGAGGGAGGGGAGGATGTATTTTCCATCTTTCAGTTCGTTGTATTTTCTGGGGAGGTTGTCTCTGAACACACCAGAGGCTTCTAATAATGATTCTCAAGTCTTATGTCACAAGAGCATAAAAAGAAGGAAACCTAATCCTATAGTTTAGTTCCTTCAGTCATTAAAATGGGAAATCCTAGAATGGTTTAAAAAAAAAAAAAGGGGAAAATTGTTGTATTGAGGATTGTTTATTCAGAGAATAAATCTGTTTGTGGGTTATTAACTGGAAAGTAAAAGCTCATTTACAATGAATGAACAATAGCTGCTTTTGTTTGGGTGTGATTGGAGTGTCTGCAGCCAGAGATACAAACATTTGTAAAGAATCCATCCAAACAGCTTCATTCACAGCTCCTCAGAGTTATGAACTGATGCCAAGAGGACAACAAATAGATGGCCAGATTGTTTTGTTTTTTTAATCTGGTTTTTACTTGGCATAAAGGGAAATTTAATTACTCTTCCTTCTGAGGAAAGACTTGCTGGCTCTCTACAACTACCCACAAGAAGGTTGTATCTTGGTGGGGGGTGGTCTCTTCTCCCTAACAACAAGCAATAGGACAAGAGGAAAATGGCCTCAAGTTGTGCCAGGTGAGGCTTTGATTGGTCATTAGACAAAAATTCTTCTCTGACAGGGTTCTCAACCATTGGAACAGGCTCCTCATGGAGGTGGTTGAATCCCCATCCCTGGAGATGTTTAAGAGACAGAGATGTGGTGCTGAGGGGTGTGGTTTAGCAGAAAATTTGGTAGAGTTTGGGAATGATTGGACTCAATGTTCCTAAAGGTCTTTTCCAACCAAAACAATTCTCTGATTCGTAAAGCAACAGAGTTTTGTTTTCTGATCTTCATTCAAAATGCAGAGCTCCTGTTGGTGGGATCCTCCAGATGCTACAAGCAGAACCTTATTTACAGTGTACTGAAGGAGGGGTTCAAACTCACTACACCCTAAACTTTTTCACCCCAAGCTTCCATAAAGAACCTGGCAGAGAAAAAGCTCTTGTGATACTTCTGTAGTAAGGTAACAACAGTAAACACTTGGCTTGTATCCTTGCCATCTATGGCAGCTAGTCCTTATTTACAGGGTAGTATCAGCCTTTATTCACAGTATAATGTTCTCCTAAAACTCAGATTAAATGGAAAGTCTCTCAGCTTCTGTTACTCAGATGCAGTGGAGGATTAAAGTGCATTTCCTACGCAGGCTTTACAAGCAGAATGAATCTCTGCTGCTCACTCTGAAAACCGTTTGTGATCCTGAAAGCCAGACTAACAGGTTTTCAAGCATTCAACAGCTTTTAATTCATGCTCTTACAAGTCCTAATAATCATGAATGGCTGATACTAATATATTCAAGGGCCTAGTCATTGTCCTTCTGCCTTTTATGGTTGCTTCTCCACATGGTGGTCAGCCTGGGTTCATCTGGGTCTAAGCAGTGGCTGTTCTTACATAGTTTTACTATGAACTATTTGGACACTTCCAAAAAAAATGGCAAATTATGCACATTTAGACATCTCCTTGAAGGCTTTACCCAAAATATATTGATCCTCCATTGTCTCTCATTGTCCTTAATAGACTGATGGGCAGTCAGGTTCTTTCTGCTTTATTTGATCTCTGCTGCTTACCAGAAATGTAATTTCTTTTCCAGCAGAGATCTGGGCACACTTTTCATTTTGTTGCTTCCTGCATTACCTCAGTAGTAGTTTTTTTCCCTGCTGTTTGAACCATCTACACAGAGACCTTCCAGGGAAATAACAGAATTGCATCAAGGGAAATAAAAGATTTGATGTAATCCTGAGACAGGTTTTAGCTAAACATAGGCACTTTTGTCTTAGAGCAGTTCAATATCTGGGTATAAATATATGGCCTTTGTATACCTGACATGATATTGTCTACCCCAGAAAGCTATGACTGTTAATTAAAGCAGATCAAGGAGTAGCAATCATTTTTTTCTGGCATGTTGAGAAATAATTACTTTTTTTTTTTTTTTTTTAATTTGAGCCTGAGTCCTTCACAATGACTTTCCTCAAGCCCTTGACAGGTGAACTGCAGTTGCACAAAATATTCCTAACCTGCTAATTGCAGCCATAAATATTGTCTTTGAGTTTATTTCTTAAATGCTTCTCAAACAGTATATGGAGAGGTAATATTAGACTTCCTCAATTTACAGTATTACCTGTTTGCTTATAACTATCATGTGCAGCTAAAATACTTGGTAATTTGCTTTTAAGCACTTTTGCAGGAGAAATACTTTTAAATCTACTCAGGCACATTTCACAGAGTAAAAGTGATGAAATTAGGTTAATACATTATTTATGATGAGTGATTTGCTCAGCCCTATGCAAAAGAGAGGAACATTTTTAACCAGTTAAATCAAATCCCTGTGAATAGAGGTGAAAGGATGTTGTTTTCCTCCTTTTTCTCAGTTTCATGTCAGTCTGCTTTAACTGCATATTAAACCTTACCCTTTGCAGTTTGCCTTGTGGCAGCTGACAATAAAAAGCTGCCCCTGAACAGATGAGAAACACCTGGATGGTACAACTAGGAAGAGCAGGATTGCTGCTTGGTCTTGTCTCCATTTTAGACACAATGTGAGCGTCCTTTGCTGGAGGTTTTACACAGCATGGCATCTTCCCCCCTTTTAATTCTCTTTATGCACAGTTCTAACAAAGATTCTGCCACTAGAGAAGCAATAGAGTGCAGAATAGGAAATGAATTCACGTTAATCATGCAGGTACACCTCACTGGATAATTAATAACACATCTTCCTGCCCACATGTAGGACTTCAGAACTGATTAACCAGAAGCTTTCACTGCTGTCCCACCGTGTAAGAAAGTATGGCAGTGAAAGAGGATTCAGCTTCACAGCGTTCTATAGGCTTAAATTTCATTGATGATAACAAGGTGAACAAGAAAATGTGAGAGGTGGGAAAAATATCTCAGGAGGAAAAAAAATATGTATAAAAAATGTAAGCAAGCAATTCTTCAAACCTAAAAAATCATAAAAGAAAGGGGGAAAAAAAGAGAGAGAGAAAGAAAGCAAGAAAAAGAGAAAGAAAGAAAGAAAGGAAAGAAAGCAAGAAAGAGAAAGGAGAGAAAGCAAGAAAGGAGAGAAATCAAGAAAGAGAGAAAGAAAACAAGAAAGAGAGAAAGAAAGGAGAGAAAGCAGGAAAGAGAAAAAGAGAAAGAAAGCAAGAGAGAAAGAAAGAAAGGGAGCAAGAAAAAGAGAAAGAAAGAGAGAGAAAGCAAGCAAGCAAGAAAAGAGAGAAAGAAAGCAAGAAAGAGAAAGAAAGCAAGAAAGGGAAAGAAAGCAAGAAAGAGAGAAAGTGGGGACGGGAGGAAGGGAGGAAGGGAGGAAGAGAGGGAGGGTAGAAGATCAAGGGTAGAAGACCAAGGTACCAACAAATGTACCCAATTTCTAAACCAGGGTTGCAAAAGAAAGCACTTCAGTCCCACAAGAAGCAATTAGGAGATCCAGTGGAAAGAGTGCATTAAAAAGCTGAGTCTCCAAAGGAATGAACTGCTTTTTCCTCATATCTTTCTTTTATTGTTGTTCGCATGGAATTCATCTAACTGCATATTCTCTCCACAGTGTCTGAATGTTGCTTTCCCCTTCCAGGATGATTATCTGTCCTCTATTTTGAGGAGGTATGAATAAGCAAAAGCTTTCAAGGCTGCAGAAGAGGATGAAGCACTCTTTTTATTTCTCTTTGTAGAACGTGAAGACTGTAGGAGGGAAATTACAAAATATTGTTCTTCTCCAACATGCATTAGGGAAGCACTTGCTTTATTTACTCATATCCCACCTGAAACAACCCACAGATGCAGTTAAATAAATAAATTTACACTACACAGTAGGTTTTTATGTATGGGGAGGGGTAAAGAGAGTCAGGGAAATTCCCTCCTGAGCAGAGTGGATTAGACCGTGCTTAGGATTTATTTTGTTGGGGGTTTTTTCATCCTTTCTTTTATTTTTTTTTTTTTTTTTTACAATTCTGCTGCTTCTCTTGTAGAGAGAATTTGAGCTGAAAGAGTTGGGGAATCTTATAAAATCCAGGGCGTTTAGTCCTTGGTTTTACACATTTATCACCTTCTAGATCAGCTCATGTGTGGTTTAAAGCACATCTTTCACTGTAATTCTTCAGTCACAGTCACCTAGATTCTGAAAAGACCTTTATATCACTGAGTCTGTTACCTGCTGTCATGCCCATAGCGCTCACTGCTCTTCCTTGGAGGTAGCTGGAGACGTATTACAAATGTAGGTTAATAGGTTTTATGATCAATCAACGCAAAGGCACGCACCTGTCCTATTAATAATGCAAATGCAATAAGATTATCAAATTAGGAGTAGCTTAGACACAAATATTAACCACTAGCACATTCATTAAAGCTGAGTAAAGCATTCATTAGCTTTGATGCTGCTGGACTGCAGAGTAACAGATACTTTTACCAAGCTCTGCTCACATTGATTAGTGTGGTCCCATGCTGTGCACTGTGTTTCCACAACAGAATTGATCTTTTTTCTTTTTTTTTTCTTTTTTTTTTTTCCCTAGATGAAGGCAAAGAGGATTCTAAACCACATTCAGGGGTGTTTCAGACTGAGATCAGTTAGGGAACCAGAAATATCCTGGTAGAGAGTTTTATCCTGTATGATGTTGTAGTGTGAAAGCAACCACTTTAAATTTGATGCAAGGAGTTTTATATCCAAAATAAAAACAGAATAGAAGATTCTCCATTTTCATTGTGCACTGTAGGGGTATAGGCAGTGAATCAAAGTGGGATTATTCTCCAGTACTCTTGAAATGCTGCTTCCTAAAGTGGTATTCCTCTTCTTTCTTTATTTATCAAGAAACTCTTTGCTTTGACTTTTGTGAACTGCAGGTAAAATTACCACCAAGTGATAATATCTACATAGGCAAATATCTGCTGCTCATGCTTATTATTGAGCTTTGAAAACATGGCCCTCAACATCTATCATCATCCTGTGTAATGGTGGCCAAAAAAATACATCCCTGTACTCACAAGAGAGGTCCAAAGTGCTGAATAGTGTTGCTTGAGTACAAATTGTATATAAGGAAACTCAGAAAGCAAAGACATTGTGGTCAGCACACATGGTAGTTAGGCAACCATGCTCTTCTCAAAGCTGCTCAGGTATGAACCATGTATTGTAAAGTCAGTTAAATTACTGTAGCAGAAATAAGGTCATAAAATATTAATGCCAGTCACTGGAATGAGATCTATGGTAGTCAATAATTATACAATAATTGAAAAAAAAAAGTTTTTTATTTACTTTTTTTCACTGCTTTCTTCTTGCAGGAATGAAGGCAGCAATCATATGTAGGAATTCAAGATTCTAACATGGTAGACACTGTGGATTTCTGTGCTGGTGAACATGGGCTCCTCACTACAAGAAAGATAATGAGTTGGTGGATCATGTTCAGAGAAGGGCAATAAAGCTGCACCAGGGTCTGGAGGACAGGTCTGGTGAGGAGCAACTGAGGGAACTGGGGTTGTTTAGCCAGATGGAATGGAGGGTGAAGAGAGACCTTGTCATTCTCTACAACCCCCTGAAAGGAGGTTGGAGGAAGGTGAAGGTTGGTCTCTTCTCCCAAGTTCCCAATAACGGGTAAGAGGAAATGGCTTCAAGTTGTGCCAGTTGGACTCAATGATCTTAGAGATCTTTTCCAACTTTAATAACTCTGTGATTCTAAGAATGACCCTACCTTCTCAGGATGATGACCACCACATCAATAAAGGCACCCACTGATGAGGGTGTAAATATTGGTACTTCACTATTACACAGATATTAATGGGAACCCTTTTTTCCATGTATCTTTTATAGGGTCTGAGATGAGCCTATGGAAGACCATTGGATTCTTTCTAACAACCTCTATCATTGGCTTGAACTGACATGAGGTCATTACACTACATGTATTAAGGGGCAGAAAACTTCTACAGGCTTTGATCTGAGTGAGTGTCACACAGAGATGAATATCCTCAAGGTCTCAAGAGGGTTTTGATCAAGGAAAATGTACGTTTCCTCCCATTTTTTCTCCCTACCTCTAGACAGCTCATTGTCCCTGTAATATTATCTCATTTCTCTGACTTCTGAAAGGGCCTTTTCATTTGCAGCAGTTCACTGACAGTGAGTGGCAGTTGTTCATTAACCATTATCTCTTCTAATTTTCTGTGAACTAATTGTAAGGAGCCCAAGAACAACTATTGGAATAGTAGTGTATGGAAGGATAAGAGAAGAAAAAGAGAGGGTCAGGATTACATTGGGTCATTGCAATTTACAGCAATATTTCTTTCAAGAAATGTGGAGGTCTGAAAGTCAATTGTTAAAATGCAGGCAGAAACAGGCCTGCTAATATCAATTCAGAAATCAATAGAAATGTCCCTTTTGATGCAAACTTCTATAGCAATTTCTAGGGCAAATACTTACCTTATGACATGACAAGCATCTTTATTGCATAGGTTAAATGAGCCAGTAAAAGGAAAAATATTGCTAGCATATTGGAACAGAGCAGTAGAAGTGAAGAATAGACATAGCCAGGCACAAAAATAAAATAGCTAAAAAATATATATAGGGAAGAATAAAAAGAAAGAAAGAAACAACAACAAAAAAAAAAAACCGAAACCCCAACCCCCCACAAACAGCCCAAAGCTGATGTTAGAAAAATCATGTTCAGGCCATACCTAGAATACTGGGTTCAGCTTTGGGCCCCTTACTACAGGAAAGAATTTGAGGTGCTGCAGGGTGCCCAGACAAGGGCAACAAAGCTGGTGAAGGGTTTAAAGAACAAGCCTTATGTGAAGCAGCTGAGGGAAGTGGGATTGCTTCATTTGGAGAAGAGGAGGCTGTAGAGAGACCCCTTTGCTCTCTGCCTAAAAGGAGGTTGTAGTGAGGTGGGGATCAGTTTATCCTCTCTAGTATGAGGTGATAGAATAAGAGCAAATGACCTCAAATTGTGCCAGAGGAGGCTTAGACTGGGTATAAGGAACAATTTTTTGACTGAAAGAGTGGTCAGGTGTCATAACAGGCTACCCAGGGAGGTGGTGGAGTGACCATCCCTGGAGGGGTTCAAGAGACCTGTGGACATGGCACTTTGGGATATGGTTTAATGGCCATGGTGGTAAGTTGAAGGTTGGACTTGATGATCTTGACGTTCTCTTCCAACTGAAAAAAATTCTATGATCCTATGTCCGGTAATTAAAAGGCATCATTTATCTGCCTAGTGTTTCCTAGAAGCTTGAAAGAAATAGCAATAATCTGACTAAAATTGTTGCAGGTTATGAGTGAAGTAATTTTGCTCATGCCTGTATTAACTTGACTTAACCACAGCAGGAGATTCCTTATGACTTGAGCTGATTATGAATACAAATCATCAGGCTTATATACATATCCCTCATGGTTAAAAATCATTTTTTTTGATAGTAATGAATGAGGGCAGTGAAAAAAAGGTAACTCAAAATCTGCACTTGGAGCACCGTCCCGTTGCGTCAACGCCATTTCAATAACTCACAATAAAAATGGAGACAAATGTGAATGGCAGGTGTGGGAATAAGAAAATCTTTCATATTTCCCTGCCTTTTCAGAATTTAGACTAATAGGTGGATGCAACATGAAAAGACAAACAGGGGTGGGGGGGGGGGAGGAATAAATAATAGCTCTGCTGGTCGCCATGGAGCACACAAGTAAGATACAGGCAGCTGTATAAATCAAGCCTACAGTTAGAGCACAGACGGATTAACAGGTGGTGAAACAACAGATGACATATACAGAGCTGATGGGGAAGAAATATGACCAAGCTGAATAGTTTGGACAAGCTTTAATTCAACACAGCACACTTTTGAGAATTGATGGCTTTTCAAATAACTTCAGACTCTTTCTGCCCTGCTCGTGGTGCCTGCTGGCCCCTGGGAAGAGGAACTAACCCAGCCCCACTGTCAGGGTAACGGCGCTAAAGCGGAGCAGTTGCTGATGGTCACTTCAACTCATTGGAAATGATTCTTGTGATCAGTTACTGAGGCTGTGGCTGGAATCTTTTGAAGTTGGTCTGACTTCACCATAAGGTACTTCCACAGCTAGACCAGAAGTTAAAATGCAAAAAGAACGTCAGGCAAACCCCCTGTCTCTTGGAGAGGGTCCAGAGAAGGGCCACAAAGATGATTAGAAGGATGGAGCACTTCTCCTATGAGGACAGTTGGGTCTGTTCAGCCTGGAGAAGAGAAGGCTTCAGGGAGACCTTAAAGTGGCCTTTCTGTACCTGAAATGGACCTACAGAAAAGCTGGAGGGGGACTTTTTTTACAAGGGCATGTGGTGGTAGGACAGGGGACAATGGTTTTAAACTTAAGCAGGTTAGATTTAGATTGGACTTTAGGAAGAAGTTCTTTACTATGAGGGTGGTGAGACAGTGGAATGGGTTTTATCCACAGAAGTTGTGGATGCCCCATCCCTGGAAATAGAATCATAGACTCATAGAATCAGTCAGGGTTGGAAGGGACCACAAGGATCATCCAGTTCCAACCCCCCTGCCATGGGCAGGGACACCTCACACTACATCAGGCTGGCCAGAGCCTCATCCAGCCTGGCCTTAAACACCTCCAGGGATGGGGCCTCAACCACCTCCCTGGACAACCCATTCCAGGCTCTCACCACTCTCATGGGGAAGAACTTCTTCCTCACTTCCAGCCTGAATCTCCCCACTTCCAGCTTTATTCCATTCCCCCTAGTCCTATCACTAACTGATATCCTAAGAAGTCCCTCCCCAGCTTTCTTGTAGGCCCCCTTCCAGGCTGGATGAGGCTTTGAGCAACCTGATTTAGTGGGACATGTCCCTGCCCATGACTGGAAGGGTCGGAGCTAGACAATTTTTAAGGTCTCAAGCCTTTCAATGAGTCTATGATTCATTGCCATGCAAAAGTTCCTAGTACTTAGATGGAAAATAGTGGGGAGAGTATTGTTGAATTCCTTATGGATGAGACCAAAAATAAATGTTAGCCTTGGAGCAGATTAAAGGCAGGTAAACAGAGCAGCAGAAATATCAGTCATAATAATGAAGGTGGAAGTAGATGGCTCTTCCAGATTGGTAACCTTCATCAAACAAACGCAGGATGAGATCATTCCAACACAGATTGGAAGAATTATGGAGTGAAAAATAAGTTGAGTAAATCAACAAGCACGTCAGGTGAGACTTGGCAGTGAGGATGGAGGTTTCTTTTTTAATTTACTGAAAAAGCACCTTCTATTCTCACAGGGATGAAGCTATAAGGACACGTTGCCAAGAAATGCTGCTGGATACACACCTCCACCCCCTCACCCAGAAGGCTGTTGATGTGTTTGCAGGAGAGAGGTATTTATGAAGAAACTTTGTGTTCAAGGTATGCAGAGTGTGTGCTTGTGCAGTTCAATTCTGGGCTAAAATTAGTGCTTAATGTACAACATTGATAGAATCAGAAATGCAAGTGGTGGAACAAATGAGACTGAGTGGTAGGTCTGTACCCTTTGCATCTTTTTAGCTGGTCAGAGCTCTCCTCTGTACCTTTGTTTAGAAAGCTGCTTGCCTGCTCCCTAGGCTGATGGAAGGGAGGATTGTTTCAAGGCTTTAACCTGTGCAATTCCAGCTGGGATGTTCAGGCTGGCAGGACATGAATGAGTTTTGAAAATAGCAATATTCCACTGGTGGTACCAAGCAATAGTAAGAAGAGAGAAGAGTTGTGATTTATATCATGCCATGATGTCACTGGGAAAGGGAGAGATCCACTCAATGCTCTTCATGTTTCTCCTGGGAACAGCACTGTGCTTCTTTCAGCTAAAGATTGTGCCCCAAGGTGTATTTTGACCAAGAGAAAATCAAACAGTCACATAGACTGGTGGGTACCAATAATCCCAGTAATGACACCAGCATGGGCATAGGAAACATGTTATCAATCTTTCTAGACTTGTGTATTTATATCTACCTCACATGCCACAATTTTGCACCTTGGATAAGTTTTGAAGCCTACCCTGACTTCCACACAATTTAAATCTCCTATTTAGATATCACTCTAATACATTTAAAACCAACCACTAATATATTTTAAACTATTGTTCATCTGCTGCCTAAACTCTTAGACACCTAAGCTTTCTAAAATATCTGCACCATCTGCCACAGTCTCAGAATTACCATCCTAGTTATCCCCAACAAAGGGATGGAGTCATTTAATACCAAATTTATGCATAACACCAGTCACTTGCTCACCCAGCATCCAATTGAGTCTGCCACTGGGGAATTTTGTAGAACTAGTGAGTCAAAGGTGGGGTTAATCACATGCATAGAGGGCTAAGAAGAGTGTATGGAATCCTGTGGATAGTTTGAAAGGGTGGTTATGAATGAGCATATGTGAGACAGAGCAAGGATGGGCTTTTAATTGGGGATAGTAAAATGAGGTGGTTTGGAGCAGAGCGTGGAGCTGAGGGAGATAAGTACCACTTCTAAATAATGGGTTATCCTGAGCCTAGGTTTGCCTGGTCTTCACTTTCACCTGAGCACAGGCACAAAGCAAGGTTCAGTGCTCCATGGTGAGTGCACTCATGTTGACTGCAGCATCACCTTGAAACATGAAAAAAAACTAAAAAATCTACTTTCCACCCCTACTCCAATGACTTTATGAAGACTTTGTAGCTGTTGAACGTCTGCAAGTTGAACAACTTCAAAAGAAACACTGAGAAGTTGTCCCTGAAGGTTAACTGGTGGTCTGCCTAGTCTAGGGAGGGCATTCAGAGGCAGAAATTCAACCCTCCTATAGCAGAGCACACAGCTCAGCCTCAATCTGCCACAGCTCAGTAATGCAATTAATGACCTTCAAGGTGGGAAAAACACAACGGGCTGATTTTTGTCTGAGGTCTAGACCAAGGTATGTCTTAGGTCCTTCAGGAATCACAGCTGGGCAATATCTGTTGTGACACAGGCTCATCTGCATGGTCAATGCAGCAGGCAATAATTCCAGAACTTGGTGACATCTGAGCTGCAGTTTTAAGGACATTCATTTAAACATTTGCATCCAAAGTCACAGTTACAGAGATTGAAATACTCCAGAAGAGCTGGCCCATGGCACTTAAACACTATAAAGATTTACCATTTTGGTGATGCAAGTAGCACACGACAAAAACCAATCCAAGAGAAAGTGCTGCTGGGAAACCTGACTAAGATGACAAAGTTATTATCTAAATCATGCTGCAAGCTATAGACATTATTTTCCACAACCCATTCCTTGTTAATGAAGCCAGCAAATTAAAATAAACCCATTTTATCACTCAGATTTAATGATTTCCTGCTGGGCCTTTTTAACTTTCAGAACTGGCCTGCTTTGAAACACTTAACTCACCAACAGACTTGCTGTCAGTCTTTCATTTCTTCTCCACTGAAGGTTACTCTGCAATGTTCACCTTTTTCCTTTCAGGTGTTTGTGTTTAAAGATGACCACTGCCAGCATGAATGAGTTTGGAGTCCATAATGCTTTCTGAATGTTGAAAGCCCTTAAGTGCTCCAGAAATTTCAAATCCAGGTGAGGGGAACTTGCTGATTAACTCTGTAAAGGCATTTTGTATTTCAGCAGAGTGCTAGGATGACAGCAAATGAAAACCTGCCCTAAAATATAGCAAAATCTGCAGGAAATCCAAGGCACCTGCTGGGAAACCAGCTTTGTCTTTAACTATGATGGTTAATCTTTTTGACTTCTGCCTAGTTCTTCTGGGCTAGAAGGAACTGTCATCACCACCAAAATGCTTGTGTTAATCTAGATTTGTATGCTCTGGGGCTGTTGGCAATGAGGACACTTAACACTCCAGTGTGACTTTTCCTTCAAGGATACTGAAGAGCATCGGAAACATTAAGCTCTGAGGTTGGTAATTTACTAATGAGAAAACTGATTTAAAGAGGAATTAGGACCTAAATCTCTCATCCACTGAAGCCAATGGAAGTCATTCTGTGATTTCCTTGGGCAGACTGCATGTGGATTTGTAAAAGGTTGTGCTAGAAGTCACAGAAACATTAGACAAAAAGTCCAGTACCTTCTTGCTTGTTCAGTACCAGAATAACTGCCCCTTACCCTGTGCCTAAACCCTTGGTATCTGAATCCTTTTGCCTTGGAGCAGTTTAGAAATATTCCATTAAATTTAGATCTGCTAAGATTACATTTTCGTATCACCATCAGCCATGTGCTGCAGCAGAGGAAACGTGGAGCAAATGACAGCTTTGGAGCACTATAAGTTTTTCATTTAGGCTTGACATCAGGGTACCTGCTCACTGCATGGGGATTGAATGATGTGACCTTTAAAGATCCCTTCCAACCCAAACCATTCTATGATTCTAATGTCATTGGTGTCCTCCCTGGGTCCTGAAGGGGGGCTTTAACTGGTTGTGGAGGCTGAAGCTCCAAACAGATCCTAGAAGCAAAGATTAGCAAACATTTCTTCACAGGCTATCAGGCATTGGACCAGCCTGCCCAGGGAGTCAGTGGAGTCACCATCCCTGGAGGCACTTAAAAGACTTGTGGATGTGATGCTGAGGGATGTGGCTTAGTGGTAGTGGCTAAGCATCAGTGATGGAATTGTCAGCTCTAGGCCAGCAGTCGGACTTGGTGATCTCAAAGGACTCTTCCAATATCAACAGTTCTGTTCTATGATTCTGTGATCTCTTAGGCAAATTCCCTACAGAAGAAGCACAAGCTTCATCGAGATGAAAACCCAAAGTCTTGGTATCCCTTTTGGACCCTCACAGTTATTTCAAGCGCTTTACTACAACTGAAGGCCATACCTCGTGTCAGAGAAATGAAATGTTCCCTTCCTTTGAAGAAGCTACACTTTAACCAAAAGCTGCCCTGTACTGCTTCCATTGAAGTAAAGCATCCAGTTTTCAGAGTGACATGATGACACTGGAGAAGTCACAATTAAATTCTTCAAACTTGTTTTTGTGGAGGTAGCATTCTCCAAGGACCTGATCTAAAACACTCTGTGCTCAGTAGGAATTTTTCTGCCTCAGGGCTCCCTTGATGCTTTGCCAGATCCACTATCCCTGGTAATATTTCAAGCAGTTTATTAGAAAATTCCATAATGCAATATGCATTGCTGGTGTGGCTAGAAACCTTTATATCAACTGTCTAGATAAATACTGGTGCTGCTATCATAATACAGCTCAACAGAGGTAAGAAATATAGTGCTGTGTTTACAGATTTGATCCATTCAGGGCCTGGGGCTGTAGTAACTTAGATATAAGAGCATTTATGCACAGCATCACTGGAGCATACCCAGGATTATTTATCAAGATGGTCTATGTACAGTGCCAGCCTTACGCATTAGCACCTCCTCGATATAACAGGAATAAACATTTCATGGGAGAACATGAAGGACACTGGAAAGGTTTATCACAAGCACAGTTTCATAATGAACCCATGGAATATTTGTGTTGTACATTCCACATAAAATATGTGAGAGCTAGCCCTGTAAAGCCCTCCCAAAACTGGGTAAGCAGGACACTTTTATAGTGGTGATATAGCCAAAAGAGCATTGCTAGACTTTTATGGACCTTATGTTTTCTATTGGTGTTCTTTCAACTTATGTATCACTTAAAGGTCATTCCACAGCAGGAGGAGCCAAAAAAAAAAAATAAGAAAAGATGGATTTTTCATGATACATATACAGAACACTCTTAAGGTTTTGCACTGCTCTGGGTTTAGTAAAGTCTAGTGTGCGGTGAGTGGCAAATGGATTATTCTGCTGTGCCATGTAAAGGATTATTTCAGGCATCTGAAATAGTGTATGTAGTTAAAGGTTATGGTAGAATAATGTTAAAGAAATTCATTGTTTCTGGGCCTGATGGTAATGTGAATGATAAAAAGGTGATGACTGTTATAGCCTTGAAGCATTACAGTCATTTTGCTATGATAATAGTCCTCAGATTTGGTTATAGCCCTAATATGTTACCTGAAAGTTAAAATCAGATTCTAAGGTCTGTTGGCACATAATGATTACTTATTGTCTCGAGTGTAATTTCTGGAAGAAAATGAGAGTTGATCTTGGGGATAGATCCTGGTTTCTTTTATCTCCTTCCTTTTTCATTTAGGATTTTGAGGGTTGGTTGGTTTTGTTTTCTTTTGTTTTATTTTATTTCACCTTGCTTTGGGTTTTTTAAGAATAACGAAACATGGAATTTGCATTTCAGAGGAGGAATCAATTTCAGATCTAGCTTGAAATACACCAAAACCATTCTCTCTCCTGCTCTGTTCTTTTAATACTCTTTGTGCTAAAGCTTCGTGGACCTTCTGGTGTTAGAAGCAATACAATAAAGCTGTCAAGTGACTGGGAGCTTACAAACCAGGCCCTACAGATTGGTTTGGGTCTGAGGTACAGGCACATGCAAAACAGCAGCTCACAGAAACCTGCCTGGTCTGCTAGGCTTGTCTGGAGGTTGCAGTGCTGTCTGGTGAAGATCACAGGCTGTGAGGTGACTGTTGAGGTAGGTCTCAGCTTTCTCTTTCCCTACAGAAGCACATAGAAAGGAGTCAGTCACCGTTTTCCCCACCAGGCAGTTGTCTCAGCTCTGTCTCCAACAGTGCCCATTATGGTAGTATTAGCAATTCACAATCCTTTAGTGCTTGTTTAATCCATCATCTTTAGGACTCTCAAACAAAGGGCTTGCTGTCCATGGTCACTGCTACCACTGCAAGCTGTAAGATGGCAATCTGAGCCACAGCAAGGTCACCTAATAAAGCACACAGCAGAAGAAAGGCTCAGAGTCATTTTCACTGTGTGTATAATAAATAGAGAATAAAGTTTAGTGGCAGACAGTAGAAGAGCTGTGAAAGTCAAAGCATTTCTAGTCAGTTTCTGATTCTCCCTCTGCAGAGAAACACACAAAGAAAAAAAAAAAAGGAAGGAAAAAGATGAGAATATTGCAGCTAAAGCCAGGCTGGTTCATGATAAGCTGATAAAGAAACTAAAGGGTCTCACAATTATGACAAGGCAGAGTAGAAATTCAGTAGCTGTTGTGTAGTTTTTGCTCTGCTTTACTTCAGGGGCCAAGGAAATGTCTGATGGGAAGGGGAGTCGTGTCCACAGGGTGAATCCATTTCAGATTTCCCTTCTGTATGGTTGAATACATTTCTTACCCCAGAAGCTGCCTGGTGTCTCTGTATTTCTGGAGCTTCACACACGTGACTGGAAATCAAACATTCAGGGGAGATACTGCAGTTAAGTATTAAACCTGACAGCTTTTATACATCTAGTACAATAATTGATTCCATGTTATGCTAACCTACTCTGCAGGTTAAAGCAGCAAGGAGAGTTCCATATCAGAGAGCAGTCACTGAATTATTATTTGTAAGGTTTTTGCAAAGCACTGAAGCAATTTACATTTCTAGCTTCCTTTTGAATCATTTTTATAGATGATGAATACAGTGACCGCTTGCACAGGTGAGAGGACAAATTCAACCTTGATATTTCCTCTGAGAGGGAAAAAAAATAGAAAAAAAAATAAAGAAAAATTGGAATAATTTAAAAATTACTGAAATATTAAAAGTAGGTTAACTTCTTGAAAGAAAGAGGTGATATATTTAATTTTTCTCCTTTTGTTCAGGTCCATTTACTACCTGTTTGTGGCTTCTCCTAGGAGGGGGAGCTGGGGAGTGCTTGGCAGTGGCAACAGTCTGAGCAATTTCTGGCACTTCAGAGTTTGAAAGCAAAGAACCTAACACTCTTTTAAGCAATATGGCACCAAAATGCATTGGCACAATATCACTGCTGATGCATTTTGGATTCACCAACTCTTCTAGATCAGAAAGAGCTCAGAGAAGAACCCATGCTTCTCCAGTATTCTTGGCTGAAGGGGTTTTCTGAGGTAATTCTCAGATTGGAGTGAATAGTTTTTGATAGAACACAAAATGGAAATTAATCTGTAGTCCAAAATACTTGGGTTTCTTCAGTTGGTTTTCTTTTTTTAGCACATATATTAATATATAAGGAAATAAATGTAGGCTTCAGAGTGTTTGATGCAATAGAAGTTGTCCAACTTTCCCTTCCAGGGTAGGTAACCTTTTCTCTCTGCTTCAGATTCACCGCCACCATCAGCAAAGTGGTTGAAATGTGAGTCTCCTATTCTTCAGAAAGCTCCCTAAATTAAAAGTAGGATTGTTCAGGTTGAACTGCCTTCAATATTCCCAGTTATTACTGTGTCACTTAAATACATATCACACCTGGAAAAGAGAAGCTGCTGTTGTGGGCAGCTGCGCCGGGCACTCGATTCCTAGCCTGACCTCACACCACAGTGATGCCAAGTGGAAAATGATTAACCTCAGGATTAACTCACCAGGCAATTCCTTTTTCCCTGCAGATAAAAGTGGTTACCATGACCCATTGTAACAGAAGAGTAACAGAATTCCTCCTTCAGAAAGGACCGAATCAGGCTGTACATGGTCAGAGGCCACTTCTTTTTCCTGAGCAGTTCTCACTGTGTATTTATGGTGAGGAATGAATGTTGCTTTCTTTTTTTGCACATTAGGACTGCTGAGCTAAAGAAAATGGGTATAACTTTTCTTTTAATTCTATAATCTTATTATCCCAGCTCCAATAAAAGCTGATAATGAAATCTGAGGATATTGAGAACTTGGATTTTTTCCATTAAGTTTAACTTGAGTTTTTTTTTCCAAGCAGTGCAGTACTTACTGTAGTCCAACTCTTTTTAAGACTATCCAGGGATGCATAAACCCTTGCAGCAAGCCATTTTCTGTCAAAATTACATCTGACCTGCATATTTTTGCAATTCTCTGATGCATTATACAGTCAGATCAGGTTGTTCCTTGACCAGTTGTTCACCCCTATCAATTGCATTAGCATTTAACCTGTCAGTTTAAATTACAAAGGTAACAAAGGTTTAGGAAGGTTACAATAGATCCAATCTCACACAGAAGTCTGGAAGAATAATCTTAAATCATCTTTCAATGCTGGTGTTATTTTTCCTCCTGCCATACATACTCTCCCCTTCTAGAAGCATCACTGTGGGCAACTTTTTATGATGAAGACAACATGAGATCAGCAAGGCATGTGAAATAAGAGGAGTACCAGCAATAAGACAAGCATGTATATTTTATCTGAACTTAGATTGCATCTCCTGTCTCCTCACTCATTTTCTCTACCCTTTTTCAGGGCTGAATTTCCTCCTTTTCTCTCTGTAGAGATTCTGTTCTTCATTCTGTCTGATTAGTAAATTAGGTCCTATTCTGTAGTCACATAGGCAAGTCATCAGGGGTTGGAGTCCTTTAAATCCTTAATTCTTTATACTTGAAGGTACTGAGTCTGCAGGAGGGACAGCCCAGCCTCTCCTCAAACTAAGGTGCATTCCTTGCTGAAATTAGGATGTGCTGGCTTCATCTCCCTGATGTGGAGAAGCTGCTCCACCCTGAATGCTGAAGAGGGCTGACACAGCATTTGCATGCTAGACTCTGGGCAGGGCACTTGATGTTTTTTTTATCTAGATATATATTTAAATGCATAACTGATAGAATTATGCTGGTTTGGGTTTGAAGGGACTTTTAAATGTCATCACATCCAACCCCCCCCTTGCATTCAACAGGGACATCTTCAACTACAGCAGGTTGCTCCAAGCCCCAAACAACCTGACCTAAAATGCTTTCAGAGTTAGGGACACCTACCACCTCTCAGGGCTATCTGGGGCAGTGTTTCACTACACTCAGCACAAAAGATGTCTTCCTTCTCTCTAGTCTAAATCTCCTCTTTTAGTTTAAAACCATCACCCCTCGTTCTGTCACAACAACAGAAGATTGTCACAAGAATCTGTTGAGTAGCCACATAGGAAATACAACTCCATGCTAGTCACTAAGAATTTCCAATGAGCCTTTGGAGCCATACAGGTGTCAAAAAAAGACACTTTTTACAGTGACAAGAGTGATTCAGCCCTTATTGATGTAACCTACAATATTACTGCTCTTGAGGCAAAGACAAGTAGATTACTCTGCAGTTGCATGCCAGGTTTTATTACAGAGTGCACTGGGAATTGTCAGACTTCTGAGACTCCTCTCCTATTTGTGCTCTCAGAAAGCTCTTATGGCTTTTCCCCAGCAGCTCATATTCTGTTTTCAATACATATGGAATAATGTGAAGGAAAGAAACAAAAGCTGAAGTTATTTTCAGCTTCAGTGCGACACTCACTGCTCTATGACACAGCTGTGGATTTTGTTATTCTTTGCACAGAGATAGCTTGGATTTAGAGTTTTGTCTCCATCACATCCTCAGTTTGTAATAAGACCTAACTTACACCTATCATCTTAACTGGCCAGATGAGGCTATTTCCAGCAGAGATTCCTTCACCAGACTTATTCTTCACTGATGAGAGGAGAGGTCCCCTATGACTGAGGTGGGGCAAATTGGATAGAGCTGATGAGCTGGGTCCCTCAGAGAGCTTGCAAATATCAGAACAGATTTCCCAGTGCAAAATGCTCCAAGGGAAAAAACAGATTTAATCTGAGGGTTCTGCTTTATGCTTCCAACTCCTTTATAATGAACTTCTTCACTGGATGCATGTGAGGAACATCCTTTTCAGTTAGCAAGGCTTTTTGTCTTCGAAGAGCAGAACATTAAAACCATATAAAGTGAAGTGGCTCCAGATTTACTTTCTGTTGCTTCACTGTAATTTCCATCTTTCCCAAAATAAGAACTTTATTGGGGAACAGACTATCCACTGTTCCCCAGTGTCTCAGCAGAGCCAGAAAGTTCAAGTGGAGAGGCAAAAATAAGAACGAAAACCAGAGACCCACAGCACTTGGTCTTCACATTCCTGCAGCCACCATCAAGCAGCAAAAAACCAAAGTTAACTTGGTTCTAATCCTTGTACGACAGAGAAAAAAAATAGAAAACCAAAACCCCAACACAAACCCAAACAAATAGAAACACAGAAGTGTTTCAGGCTGTATGATCACATTTTGATTCTGCAGCTCTTGATTCTTTGAACCAATAAGAAGTGTTGTCCCCTGACCAGGGAACTCTTCTTAAGAAAGAACAAAATACTTCTCTTATCTCAGCTAATACCCTGGGATATTCCAAAGGAAAATGAGTATTTAAATATAGAGCTGGCCCTATAAGAGCATCTCATCAAGACCATCATTGTAATATACTCCACAACATCTTGTGTGAGCTGAGCACTGGTGAACCACAATCTATTTCCAGCTGCTTTAAATATTTCCAGCAAACTCAAATGGAACCATTCCCATATCTGCATGTGTAGTCCCAATTTAAACTACTGCTAAATATTCCAAAATAAAATCCTTATCTTTTTTTTGTGTGTTTAGTTTCTTGCAGTGTAAACCCAAATGCATCTCCCCAAGCCTACCAAAAAAAAAAAAAAAGAAAAAAAAAAATTCAACCTGACCACCATTTGGTAGGCTTTTTTTCCAATGAATATTTATAGTGGTGCAGGTGTCAGACTCTTTTCAGTGAAGAAAAAAAAAAACAAACAACCAAACCCAACCTTATTCAGGTGTTATTGATGTAACTCACAGTATTACTGCTCCTGTACAAAACAAGGTCATGCTGGAGTTACATGTCAGGCTTCATTAAAGCATGCATTGGGAATCATCAACTTGTGATGCTTGCTGACCCCAGCACCTTGCAAGTTCATGAACCCCTAGCAGGGCTTTCTCACACCACACACTTGCCACATGGCTTTGCAGAGTCAGCTAATCAATACTGGTAAGAAAATGGACCCAAAGTTGCCTGACTGGCATTATCATCACAATGTTGCAAACCTGATGATGTTGTGAGCTGTGAGTACAGTTTGCACCTCCACTTGATAGTTTCACATCTTCCTTCTGCTTGATTCACATCAAGTGCCTGGGAAAAAAAATAGAGCTTTCTTGCCTTATCCAACTAAATAATCCTGTTTGGAGGATGATATCTTCTTAAGCAGAAACCATCATGAGTCAGAGAGCTCACTTCCAGCAAAGCTGAGAAATATGCACCAAGGGGAAAAAAAATCTTGTTTCTCTTAAAAATACATCTTCACCTTTTCCATAGAAAGCTTCAGAAAGAAACCACAAAAACAAACACTACTGAAGAGTAAAAGAAAGAGAAAAATCTTTTACTGAAAGGCATTGGAACAGGCTGCCCAAGGGAGGTGGTGGAGTTACCCTCCCTGAAGGTGTTCAAAAAACACTTGGGGACATGGGTTAGTGGGCATGGTAGTGGTGGCTTGATGGTTGGACTTGCTGAGCTCAGATTCTATGAAAGGGGAGAAAAAAAAAGGTCTGATTTCCTTCAGTTCCTGCCCTAGATGTACTCTCAATATAAGTGAAATTAGGTGGTGGATTCACTATGGCACACATGCACTATTTATGGGCTGCAATCAAGCTGCAAGCTGTGGAGTTCAGTGCCACTGTCTATCATAAAGTCAAACTCTGAGGCTAAATAACTTAATATTCTGAAATTTTGTACCTACCATCTACTCATTCTTTGGAGAGCAAATGCCTCAGTTGAAGGCTCCAGTGTCATTTGTCTGGAGTGCTGACCTTCCTTTGAAGTATTATCCACATTTGTCTCTGTTGTATTCATGAGAGCAGAAGAGAGTTTTTTTTTTTTTTTCTCCACCAGCCCTTGTTGCTATCAAATTGCTCAACTTAAATATTTAAATGGAAAATGGCTTTGCATTTTTAGTGACATTCAGAGTCATTCAGCTAGAGAGGCTTTGCAGTACAGCAGAGGGGAATCGTGATGAAGCTGATGACTCACTGAGATTTCTCCAGTACAGGTACAAGTGTTCTCCAGTACAAGTGTTGACCAGCTGGAGATCAACCAGGGAGTGCTGGTGGACAAGCTCACCATGAACCATCAATGTGCTCTTGTGGCTGTCATAGTTTTAGAGAGCAGATAGAAACTCTTTTGCAGAATCACAGAATTAACCAGGTTGGAAAAGACCTTTGAGATCAACAAGTTCAACCTATCACCCAACACCATCTAATACTCTAAACCATGGCACTGAGTGCCTCATCCACTTATTTTAAACACTTCCAGGGATGGTGACTCCACCACCTCCCTGGGCAGCACATTCCAATGGCCAGTCTCTCTTTCTGGGAAGAATTTCTTCCTAACATCCAGCCTAAACCTTCTCTTGCACAACCTGAGACTGTGTCCTCTTGTTCTGGTGCTGGTTGCCTGGGAGAAGAGACCAACCCCCACCTGGCTACATCCTCCCTTCAGGCAGTTGCAGATGGCTGGCAATAAGGTCTCCCCTGAACCTCCTCTTCTCCAGGCTAAACACCCCCAGCTTCTCCAGCCTCTCCTCACAGGGCTATGCTCCAGACCCCTCCCCAGCTTTGTTGCCCTTCTCTGGACACGTTCAAGCAACTCATCTTTCTTCTATAGATCTACCTTACTGGGGTAAGGAGTAAGAGAAAATGCTCCACACAGGATTGGAAATATAACTGGAAGTACTATTCACAACCATATACAGCAGTACAAAAACCATACAAAATCACAGAATCAGAGAAACATTCAGGTTGGAAAAGATCCTCAGGATCACCAAGTCTAACTGAGAACCCTCTCAAGGTTCACTCCAAACCATATCCCCAAGCATGACATCCAAACCACCTTTGAACACCATCCAGGGTTGGTGACTCAACCACCTCCCTGGGCAGCCTGACCACTCTTGCTGGGAAAATTCTTTTCCTAATGTCCAGTCTAAACCTACCCAGTCACAGCTTGAAGCCATTCTCTCTTCTTCCATCACTAATTACCTGTGAGAAGAGAGCAGCACCAAGAATTCACATTCAGCCTCTGCCCAATTGGCCATTCTGGGCTCACCAAAACCTCACCAGACCAACATGCTCCAAAACCTCATCCCAACCACACCTCTGTGTCCAAGCCTCCCTCCCCTCATACCTCCCTATGCCCCCATGCCTAGGTCTGAATTCCACAGAAGAAATGAGCTCTGCCAAGGCTGACCCAGGCCAGAAACCTTCCCCACAAGAGATAAGGTCCAGCTGGGAGCAGAGAGAGGAAGAAAAAGGCCAGAAGAGCCTGTGCTGTCCATTTATAAAGAGGAGATGCAGGAATTATAGGATGAAATAACAAAAGATTGCATTTTCCAGTGTCCACCTCCCTGCAGCTTTATGGTACTAGGAGGACTTTCAACTCCATGGTTAAGACGTCCAATCTTAAACCCACAAGAGTGGCCTAGAAGCTTGCTGTACATATAGCAAAGAAGTTTCAAGCTGATGTGCATTTGTATGGCATTAACTAATCAGCTGAATTTTACACCTCTTGCATTAACCAACACAACCCACTGTGTGAACTCCATTCAATTCCAATCTGGTTTTGTGCGCTTTGGGAAATGAACAAGTAGAAACTCAGTCAGGGTATAACACCCCTGTTACTCTGATGTGCCTCCAGCTGATAGCTTCTCACAAAGTTAAGTAATTGGGGAAGGGGATTGATATAAATAAATAAACACAATTTCTGTATCAAGACAGATATTGTCTTTTCTATTAACACAGAAACATTATTTCTTCCCAGAAAAAGAAGGACAATATTGAGGAGAGAAATTTGATCAATATTCCCCCTCAAAGTAGACCAGTTAAGTGAACTAATGAAATTTCAAAGTCAGAAGAGCAGAATTTCAATAGCAAAGGAGACATTTGTACTCCCCAACCTACTAAAGTGGGATAATCCCATACACACTACAGACTGGATTTCCTGGGAGGGTCATGTCTAGCAGTCATCAGAGGCCACACCAACTTATCATCTGCCCAGATATTTGCAAAGCACAAAGTTCACTTTTAATTCAATCATCTTAAAAGTCTTTTCCAACCAAAATGATTCTGTGGTTCTATGACAAGCATCCTTTTTCCTTTAGCCACAGGAGCTGCAGTCCCCATCAACAGCTTCTGGCACGTTCCTACTGGTGAAAGTCACAGTGATCCTCATTTCTGTCATGGCCTTACAGTTCTGAAGATCTGGCTCTGCCCTCTTTGAAATACAAGGAAGGTGCTGGGGTCAGGGTTGTGTTTGTGTGTGGGCAAGTGTGTGTGTTCCCTCCTCATTCCCTGTCCTGCAGATTCTCATTCATTACAGGCAATTGCCTGACATAACAGCCACTGCACTCCTCTTTATTGGAGGCAGGCATGACTCTGCCCTGTCACAGTCAGTCAAATATGCCTTTATTGCCTCATGTCAAGTTCTGTTTGTGAGTTGTCAATCTAAGACCCACCCCAGAAGTGTGTGGAATGATCGTTGCAGCCATCTCTCACCGAGCACGGTGATTAGAGGGGTGTGCAAGGGGTGCGCTTGCTTGATTTGGAAATGGATGGAGGACTTACTTATGCAGCTACCCCCCTTGCCTTCTAAATAGCAGGCTCATGGTTTACAGTGGTGCAGCAGGGTTTTAAAACCTCTCTCCAAGGGATGCTCAGGTGCACCATGAAGGGTTGAAGAAGTGATCACAGAATCATAGAATGTTTGTGGTTGGAAAAGACCTCCAAGGTCATCGAGTCAAACCATCAACCTAAGGCCATTATGGCCATTAAAACGTGTGCTGATTTGCAAATCCCAGAAAGTGTTGTAGAAAGCCAAGAGGATGAGATACTGAATCTGTCCTGGGGCATTCCAAAAGCCTGATGATAGTTTATTTTGGTTTTCTCAGAAAATGCATTTACATAAAGAAGCAAGCCTCAGAAACACCACTCAGTATAATCTGTGCTAAAAATACCCCTGTTGTTTGCATCAGAAGAAAGATGTTTGCATAGGAACTACAAAGAGGTAACAGGAACCTCCTGGATTTCTTCTCAGTGTACAAAGCTTTAGAAATGCTGCTTTGCTGAGCTAAATGCCTTTTATATTTACTTTTAAAAGCAGTAGCTACTTTATACTTTAACTATGACCTTTCCATCTGTCGGGTCAGGGATATCGGCTGACCGTGGAGTTAGAAGTGAAATAATTCCCAACAGACACTGCACTTTATTTATTCTAAAAGACAGCTTTAGACTTGGGCTCCTAGTCAATATTTTGAAGAATTACTGTGGTTCTTAGGTTTTGCTAGAGAAAAATGAATAATCACATCTTTTGCCTCCACTCTAAGCCCCTTTCTATCCACCCCTCTCTTTCCTACAGCAAATCCTCAGTCTGACCTAAAGGAGTATGGTGCTCAGTCTAGCCTAAATGTGACTTGGGAATAATTACAATCACAAAAATCATTGATGATTATCCTGTGGAGGATGGCAATAAAGTCAAAGGAAAAACAGTAGCTCAGACTATTCAGTCTAGTATTAACATTGGGGCTTTCCAGAGAGATTTAATGGCACCACCAAAATGATATGCTGACATGCATGTCACAATAGCCCTTTCATACCTGGTGCATGCACCAAATGCACCTCCTGGAAGTGTTGGAGTAATCTCTGCTACACCAAGCCAGGAAATTTTTGCAGCAATTTTGGTGTTACTTCAATGTATCTAAGTTTGAAGTACAACTTATTTGGCTAAAGAAAAAAAGGCAAAGGAAAGCAATTAGAGCAATCAGAGGTCAGCCAGCATCACCTATGTGTCTGCCCATTGCAGTGGGGGGTTGGAGCTAGATGATCTCTTAGTCCCCATTTAACCCTGACAATTCTCTGATTCTACATGGATGTGGTAGTTTTAGGCTATGCCTTTAAAACCTTTCACAGATCTTGACCAGAAAGCAGTAAAATGTAAATAAATCACTGTTGTGTGTAAAAACGAAAATAATGATAATTCTAAACAATCCCATTGGAGAGAGATCTACCATAAGATACTGGCTGGGTTTTTTGGCCACAATCTGTCGTAAAGACAGAGCAAAGATAAGATAGCATGTTGCAAGAATTTAAAAGCTGATGGCAAATGTGAAGGAAAGAACTATTTTGGCAACAAATATTTCCCAGGAGGTTTAAACTAGCCTAACTCCAAGGCCAGTTCAAATCATGGCACCTCCATCACTGGAAAGTAGGAAAAGCATAGACAAACAACCATCAGATATTGCAAGTGTGGCTGGTGGTGGCCTGGGGCAGAGGACAGTCAAGGTGTGTGAAGTTTCTAGCTACAGCTAGAATACTTTTGAGCCATGTTTTTCTCTCCACATGCATCTGTCCAGTAGACCTTGGTAGAGAGGTCAGTGCAGGGGCAGCTGGGATGCCCATGGGCCTTGGTATCCAACCCTGCAGAAAGGGGTGAAGTTAGAAACTCACTGGGGTAAAAGCTTCTATGAAAAGATTCATGTTGAATGTCAATAAACATCTAACTGCAGGTTTTTAAAAGCTGGTTAGGTACCTCTAGGCTCTATATAACTTTTAGAGCTACATAAACATCTAATTGCATTTATAGAATATCACTCTTAAAAATATTCCCTTCAGTCTGGCAGTCACAGGACTCTCCAGTATGTGGTGGCATTGATTTCTGTATTTTTCTTGGAGAGCAGAAGCTTCACTTGGTAAAAATAAAAATAAAATAAAATAAAACAAAAAACAAATTAAATAAGGAAAAGTAGGAAAACCTGTAAGAAGAGGCCAAAGTAAGGAAATAACTTCTGTGAAGGTGAAACTGCTCTGCAGAATCTGGTTCTCTTGGGTAAACTGAAGTGAAACCCCTGTTGGCATCTTAATGGTTAGTTTTTTCCTCTTTTCCCCCCCTTTTCTTTGTCATAAAATGAAGGAAAGCATTTCCTTTCCCATCTTACATCCATCCATCAGCCAACAGATCAGTGTATCTGTGTTGAAAAAGGAATAATGTTTCCAAAGCAATAGAAATTCTGGAGGACACATCTATATGTTTGCTTGATAAATGATTTCCTCATGTCTCTATTCACACAATGCACATGTATTTTCATGCACCATTGAACAGAGAAATGCTGTGAATTTCCATAGAAAGCTGCTATTGGGTTATTTTTCTTTTGCTGAAGAAGTTATTTGTGATGGCTTTTCAACCCATAGTAAAAAAGCCTTGACATCCTGTTGGGAGCAAGTGCAAATTAATTTCTTAAGATGTTAGTAATGGCCAACAGCTTCAGATTTCACTCAAATTCAACTCTTTGAACCAGAACATTTTCAAACTGGGTCTTGATGTTATCATCCATTTAAAGCAAAGTCATTATTAGAAATGGATCAACACCAATCTATCAAAAAAAATTGCGATGCTTGGTAGGATAGGGGCAAAGGAGAAACGCTCAGGAAGGTCCCAGCAAAGCTAAGCAGGACTAGGAATGGGCTGGCACAGGATAAGGAAGATCAGGCAGACCAGCAGGAGCCCAAGCTTTGGCACAGGGCAGTGGAAACCATCTGCAGAAAGCAGAGGATACCAATCAGAATGATAGGATCATGGAATTATAGATTCATAGAATGGTTTGGGTTGGAAGGGACCCTAAAGATCATCTAGTTCCAACCCATCTGCCATGGGCAAAGACATCTTCCACTAAACCAGGTTGCTTAAGTTCTTATCCAATCTGGCCTTGAACACCAGCAGGGAGGGGACATCGAGCAGAAGACACCATGAATCACAGAATCATGGAATTGTTTCAGCTGATTCCAACCATTATCTACCAAGTCTGGTGCTGAATCACATCCCTCAGCACCATATCTAAGAAGGAGGGAAACAAGTTGGTAATACCTTCTAGATGGAGATGCTGCTTTGCCCCCTCAGTTCAGAAAGAATAGAAAAGTGCTTGAAAGAGTCCAGTGCAGGGCCACAAAGATGCTGAAGGGAGTGGAACACCTCCCATATGAAGAAAGGCTGAGGGAGCTTTAGGTCTGTTTATCTTGGAGATGAGCAGACTGAGAGTTGACCTCATTCATGTCTATGCATATGTGAAGGGCAAGCAACAGGAGGTGCCCAGTGATAGGACAGGGGCAATGGGAGCAAACTGGAGCATAGGCAGTTCCATGTGAATATAAAGAAAAAAAATTTTCACTGTAAGGGTGAGAAAAGACTGGAACAGGCTGCCCAGAGAGGTTGTGGACTCTCCTCTGGAGACATTCAAAACCTCTCCTGGTTGCATTCCTGTGTGCCCTACTCTTGGTGATCCTACCCTGACAGGAGGGGTGGACTGGATGATGATCTTTTTGAGGTCCCTTCCAACCCCTAATGTTCTGTGATTTCCCAAGAGCTTTGGAGGCTATCAGCAGTGTGGCAGCACAGCAAGGAAGTTCCCTACTGAGCATGGATTGCATTTCCCTGTCCCACAAGTTCTCAACAGTTTGCAGAGAAAATGTGTAGCGAGACAGAGTGTAAATCTGTGATCTCACATTTCCACCCACCACCACTTCCCACTCTTTTTTCTTTCTTTTTTTTTTTTTTTGTGTGTGTGTCAGGTCAGTTCAATTAATTGGTTTCCACTTTTTTTTTTTTCCTTCCTTTTTAAATAGAAGTTCATTAAAATGTTGAAAATTTGCCATCACACAGAAAAGCACAATCTTTGGTTAACAGTGTCAACCCGTGATTCCACTGCCTTCTTTTGCTTCTTAATTGGATATCTTGAATCAAATTAAGCTTAGCAAACAGTTTGCATTTGGGCTAATCAGCATATTTTTTTCCCCTCCTCTCTTCTCGAAAAAAAAAAATACCCCAAAAAAACAACTTGTCAAGAAAATTCCCAACCATCTCAAATAATTTCCCAGCTGTGGTGGTGAGCTTAAAGTCATAGCCTGTTTAAAACTACATTCCTGTAGCTTTTAGGTCTTCCTGATGTATCAAGGGGCAATCAGTCTCCACTGGTACTTGATAAACGATACTGCAGGAATCAATGCAGCTCTGGAGAGATTTGAAAGATGTACATATATTGGAGCCAGCAGTAAATAAAAACTAAAGCCTCTCCTGGAATTCCATTTCAGTAGCCAATGGGGGAGTTTCTACTTGTGTGCATAGATAAAGAACTTAGCCAAAGGAAAGGGAAAATTGTAAACTTGGCAATTATTGACTGAACTACAAACAAACAAACAAAAAAAAATAAGGCAAATGTCATCCAGTTGTACTCTGCTGTTTGAATTCTTCATTAATTTACATAAAGGCCTTCACTGATTGGATGCAGAGGATTTCTGGGTCTCCAGACCAGCAAGAAAAAAAAAAAAATCTCTTGGGGGATATTACAGACTGAAGCAACATTCCAGCACCTTCCAGAACCTTAAGGGGCAGGGCTACAAGGAAGCTAGGGAGGGACTTCTTACAAGGACTTGTGATAAGATGAAAGAAAATGGATTGAAGCTTGAGAAGGGGAGATTTAGAAAGGGGGTTAGAAAAAAATTCTTTCCAGTGATAGTAGTGAGACACCATAACAGGTTGCCCATGGAGGTTGTGGAATTCCCCCTCCCTGGAGGTGTTCAAGGGCAGGTTGGATGAGGCTTTGAGCAACCTGGGCTGGTGCAAAGTGTCCCTGCTGTAGCCATTTATGTTTTACCAGAGCAGAAAAAACCTTCAAGAAAACAGAATTTAGTTTGCCTTCCCTTTCCCCTCTCCTTTCTTCCCAGTAGGGAGAAAAAACGGAATTAGGCAGGAGAAGAGGAAGGGGTAAAACAAGAACAATGGACTTGCATCAACTTTGGAAACAAAATTGCAAATTTTTAACCAAGGTACATAGTATTTAAGAGAAAGGAAAGTTACAGAGGTATAAGGGAAGGGATAAATTAAAAAAAAAAAATTACAAAACCAGACACAGCTGGCAATGGATTCTCTTGGGTGTAAGTCCCACCACATGGAGCAGACCCAAAAGTAAAGGAAAAGGTAACCTTACAAAAAAAAGATTAAAGGTATTTAAGTTAAAAGTAAGGTTACAGAGATGCAAGGGACAAGGGTAGGTAGAGGTACATACAGGATCAGATGGCTGATGGAGATAGTTTGTCTTGATGACATTGGATTCTCCTGGAGGTAAGCTGTGCCCTGTGGTTAGCAGCTCACAAGAGCAGCAGAAGGGGTGCTGCAGATGTGACAACTGGAGAACACAAGGCAAGGAGTTGATCCTCTTAAATAGGGGACAGGAAGTGGGAGTGGAATAAGCTTTGACCAGTGGGGACTCTCCCCCTGGGAGGGGCCAGGTTTCCTTGCCCACCTGGAGTCAGGCTTCCAGCCCACAACCCCCCTAGGCTGGGCTTAACCCAGCACACCTGCCCATGGCAGGAGGGAGTTTGGAACCAGATGATGTTTAAGGCCCCTTCCAACCCAAACCATTCTGTGAATCTGTGCTTGTGGTAGTTTCAGGCTGTGCCTAGAAAATTTTCCAGAGATCTTGAACAGAAAGTAGTAGAATGTAACTAGATTACTATGGGGTGTAAAAAGGAAAATAATGATAAGTTCTAAACCATCCCATGGGATAGATAATTAAACACAAGGCTAGTAAGGTAAACTTTCTCTCTTTTCACTTCCTTGCTCTGCCAGACACTAACTTGTGCTTTCTGTTGGATTTGCTGACCTTGGCTGTGTTCTTTGTTGTGGCTGAGTACCTTAACAAACAACTCTCTGCTCTTTCTCTCCTCTGTTGTGTACAAGAGGGTAGGGAGCAGGGAGGGGGAAGCTGTTGCTGGCTCCCCTGCTTTTGTCCAGGGAGGTTCTTGTGCTGTTCATAAATTGCAAATACCTGTAAATATTGCATATTTTGTACATATTCAGTGCATTTCATTTTAGATTGTAGTTTTGCTTTTAAATACAGCTTCACTTGCTTCCAACTGAGCTGGTCTGGCCATTTAATGTTGGGGGGGAATTTTCAACCCACCACAGTGATTTTTCCCACTATATTAGCAGTGTTAATGGCACAGTCCAAGCTCTGTTGCTCAAAAAGTTTGTGCTTCTGAGCATAACAGGGGCATGACTGCCACAGTGAGTACACAGAAAGTATTAGGAGAAATGTTATCTCAATATTAAGTTAATATTCTTGATGGTGACATTTGTAAAGTCTTCACAGACAACTCACAATTACATTTCTTCATTCTTCTTAAATTACCAAGCATTATGAAAATAGACAAGGTCATTGTTTTATCTGCAATAAAGCCAAAGGAATTGCCAATGTGACAGCACAAGTATTACATACAGAATTACCACTGCAGTAATTTATTCAATAAAGCTCTCATTTAATTACAGGAACCTATTACACTGAGTGATGTATTAAGTCTGATTTATATCTCAAATGTAAATACTCAGAAAGAAGCCTCCCATAATGAAAGCAGCTCCTTGGTGGTCTCTATCAGCATTGGCCTCAGATTGTACCAGGGGAGGTTTAGGTTGGATATGACGAACAATTTCTTCCCCAAGAGGGTTGTCAAGCACTGGAAAAGGCTGCCCAGGGAAGTGATGGAGTCCCCATCCCTGGAGAGATTGAAAAGCTGTGTATGTGTGGTGCTGAGGGACATGGTTTAGTGGTGACCTGGCAGTGCTGGGTTAATGGCTGGACTCCATGATCTTAAAGCTGTCTTCCAACATCCAAGATGTCTTCTATAATTTTGTGACGTGCTCTATATTGTTTTCTCTTTTCTACATTATACCCACCAAGAAACATGGAGAAAGCTGAAATGGTAGATGTGTCACAAAGTCTGGCCTCTTCCTGCATCCCTCAAGAGATTGCATCTGAAATAATAAAGTCTGAATCCATACTGGTTTGTACTAACACAATTATAGAGGTGTTTTTTTTCTTTTTCATAATATGGAAAATTAAATATTCCTCATATTTGCAAATCAGTTGTTTCTTATTAGTATGGTTTTACCCCCTTGAATGTGCACAGTGTGCTCACAGCTGCCTGCCTGCTCTCAGTGCCCTCATTGCTCTTGTTCCTCTGTCCTTGGGTTATCCAAAAGCTGATGAAGACTGCACAAAGCTTTTCAACCCCAGAGCTTTTAAAGGCAGGGATATTTAGAGCTGTAATAAGTCCCTGCCTCTGCACAAGCTATGCCTGTGCTGTTTTAATACCAAAAGAATGGCAAATCACTCTATTACTTAAGTCTTCTCCTCCACCAATCTCAGAGCTTTCACCTAAACCAGGAGAAGGAAGCAGTTTAGATTTGAACACCACACATCTTTCAATGCCCATCACTCAGGAAATGCTCACTTACTTTATCACAAATGTAAACAACAACAGAAAAAAAAACCCTCAAACCCCATCCAACCCAGCCTGACAGAAGTGGATGACACTCATAAAAGGCACAGCTTCCTAAAGAGACATCTTCATGGGAAGTGTTAGCCAGTTGATAGCACAGATAATATTCAGCACTCTGTATCCACACTTATAAACAAAACTGCTGTCAAAGCTGATGCCTTTATTGACACCATTATGAATGCTTTACTTCCAAGGTAAAGGCATCATTGTCAGAAGTAGCTGCAAACATTATACAAGACATTTCTCAGTTTAGCCATGGAAAAAAAATCTGGTGTTAGAAACTTCTCAGAACTCCTTAGCAGCAGGAAAAGACTGAAAGAGCCTCATTCATGGTAGCATGTCTCACTTAACACCCACCAAGAGTATTTTACCTCAAAGAAACCCTCCTGGGTTAGTGTGACTGCTCCCTCTTGGCATGGACAAACCTAGCTCTGCCCACAGCACATCTCATGTCATGTGCATGGGCCTGGCTAGCAGTTCTGCAAACTTAGATAAATCACAGAACCATAGAATTCCTGCATGGTAGGGGTTGGAAGGAACTCTGGAGATCACCTAGTCCAACCTTCTTGCTAAAGCAGGGTCATCCAGAGCAGGTTGCCAGGATCACATCCAGGTGGGCTTGAAATCTGTCTCTCCAGAGAAGGAGATTCCACAGCCTCTCTGGGCAGTCTGCTCCAGGGCTCTGGCATCTTCTCAGCAAAGAAGGTCTTGCTCAACCATTTGATGAGGAAACAATTCAACAATCGTTGTTCAAGAGGCTGAAATAAGAGTCAGTGCAGCCACATACAGCTCCCATGAAGGCATGAAGTTGTGTGCCACCATTGTAGGGCACCCAGTGTCTGCGAGCAATGCTAAGGAGCAATGGGCATCCATGGGGGAGCAAAGCGTAAATCTTCCTCTGCCCTTTCCTGTGCCCACTGCTGCCTTCACCATACACTGCAAATAATTCCCTAAATAAAGCCAAGGAACCACTGCCTCTCTCAGCACTGACCTTAATTAACCTTGCCATAACTGACAGACCAAAGAAGTCACTGAAGAGCAAATTTACTCATAGGTTTCAACAATTTCCCACCTAATGGATTGAAAGCCCAGAGACACTTATTCATGTGCACACTCAGGCCTTGGTCCCATTGCAGTCCCAGCCCTCCCTAATTCACCCTACCCTGCCCAGGGCTCAGAGGTGAGCACATGCCTGCACTGTTACAGCCCATTGCTGTCCCTGTGGCATTTCATCCCACTCAGCTCTTGCCTCTAATCTAATTTGACTGAGATGAAGGAACCTCATGCTCTCTCGAGATCGATTTTCCTCAAGCACAGCACATAAATGAATATTTTACAAGTCAGATAGATGCAGCCCTTTCCATTTTTCTTTTCCACTTCTGCCGTACGAAGGCAGAGGCTGGTACCAATTTATGATGTTAAGCTTCCATCTCAGGAGCAGGCAGATTCCTGACATTCCAGCTGAGCCCCTTGCCACCCTCCCCCTTTCCAGGGAATCCTCCTAAGCACCAAAACTCAGTTAAGCTGCTGTTTAGTATGGAACTTTTGACACCTTTTTATCTCCTGCTGAGCTGTAACAGTTGATTATTAATCACAAAATCAAAGAATGCTTTTGGTAGGAAGGGACCTTTAAAGGTCATCTGGTCCAACCCCTTAATGATGTGTGATTGCTCATTTGTTCTAGAAAACATCTTCCAGAGTTCCCATGCATCACTGGTCTGCAGTGACCTCCCTGAAGTGAAATTACTGATATGTGAGAGCTTTTCTTCATAAGCCCTCTCTAGCATGGCTACATCCCTCAGCACCCAGTGGTCTGTAGTTAACACAATGTACCTTAAAGCTGGCTACAGGGAACTACCACCTGACACCTCTAAGTCCCACTGCAATGGCCCTACACTTTGGACTTCAAAAGCAATAGAAGATTAATAATGAGATCAAAGACTTCCAGCACAATTACAGGGTTTGAAGTTTGCAAGCCCTAGAAATCAGAGGCGGTTTGGTTCATTCGCTCTTGTAGTTTTCTGAACTTCTGACTACTCTGAGTCACTGCTCCAACTTTGGATGCAAATGAATGTTTTGATGTGGAAGGCTCTGTAAATGCCAAGGAATTCCAAATTTATCTGTGCTGACAGCAAGGGCTCTCTTATTTTCCCTTTTTGTGTGTGTGTGTGTGTGGATAGTTCACAAGGTTTGGGAATAAACACAACAACTCTGCTCTATCTTCTGATGAGCAGTAAGCTCTGCTGTTTGGGGCAAACATGCTCTTTTCAAATATATATATAGCATCATAAAATGGTTTGGAAAAGACCTTTAAAGATCATCTAGTCCGCCCCCCCCCCCCGCCCTGCAGTCAGCACAGACACCTGCAACTAGAGCAGGTTGCTCAGAGCCCCATCCAGCTTGACATGGGACATCTACCATCTCTCTGAGCAGCATGGGCTAGGGGGTCACCACCCCCGTCATAAAACATTTCTTCCTTAGGTCTATTCTAATACAGCAGTCTTTTATTTTCTTTTTTTTCCCCCTTTGGATGAGGAATACAAAACCATAGAAACTTGTTTCTATGTTTCACTGCCAGCAGAATACTTTGCCTTTTCCTGCTCCTTGCTTGTGCAGACTCCAACAGACATAACAGCAGCAGATCAGTTCAAATTCTGGCACTTTAGGCTTCTCATCTTGCAGCTTTATGAATTTATGAATTTATGTCACCATTTGCTAATTGTCATCGTTGGCTGACACCTTTCCATCCACAGCTGCATGCAACACGGTAAAGTATAATAGCCTTGATACAAGCATAAGTCTAATACCACTCTCAAAATCTTCACCAGGGAATATTTGTAGTCCAACTTTCTTTTCCAATCAATAGATCAGACAGAAATAGCAACTCAGACACTGAGAAATGGATGATGCACCATGACAGATGCACAGTCACCCATTTCCTGGTGCCCACGTTTCTCCGATCCCTTTATCCTTGCCTGTATTTGCACCATCTTCTCCTCTTGCTCATCTCCTTGCTTTCATCAATATTGGTTATCTTGCTTCCTCTCATGACAATTACCCAGCTTGCTCCATGACAGATCATTTCCAACAGCCAACTGTGCTCGTTGTGGAATTCAGTATTTTCGTGGGAAAGTATTTTTAACTTCTTGCTGGATAGCAATTTGTCACCCAACTCCCCAAAGCCCAGTGAGTGCTCCATTCTTTTCCCCAGTTCTGGGAGGGAACAGCAGACACCTGTGGAACAGACAAGATCATACATCCAACATTTTCTTGATCACCATGACAACACATGATTAATATTCCAAACTGACTACAAAACTTCAGTAAGAAATACTTAAATCAGACCTTGCAGGCTGCATTATTTAGTGACTCCAAGTCCTATCAGGTAGTGCTGTTAGCCAAACCTGCCCAAGTCAAATTTAACTTGAGAAACCCAAACTGGCCAACCCTCACTTCAAGCCCTAGAGCCAACCCCTCAGAGCCAGTGCACATGGGAGAAATCCACGTGTTGGAGTTTCTGCAGACCATAAAATAGCAAAGCTGGCAGCACTCTGTGTGTGAGGATTCCCAAAGCTGCACTACATTGCATGCTTAAGTGTTCAACTTGAAAACTAAATTGCTTACCCTTTATGAGAGAGAATCTCGGAACTTAGCCATGTTAACCACCTTTGTCCAGAAGAATGTCCTGGACAGGTAAAATGATTCTAAATCCTGGCAATACTCTGTATACCTGGGGGGCTAAAGTAGAGTAACATCCTCATTCTGCACTACAGAGTCCTTGTAAACCAGGCTACACATAGCAATAAATCTGTTTATTTTTCTTATGGTTCTTCCATCACTCTCTGACTGCTTCTGTTTTCTCTTGGAAAGCATTTGATTGTACCTTTTTTTTTTTTGTCTGTTGTCAGCATCATAAAATGAAATTCACTTCATTGATCAGAAGATGACCTCTATCCAGTGCCTCTTAGATTAGAGATAACAGCAGGCAGCACATTTCTTCAGCTCCTCTTTATTATGATTGCTTCCTAACACATCACTTAAGAAAACTGGAAGGGAAAACAAATGAGAATATCTTCTCCCAGTGTTGTTTGTATTTTGCCTTACCAACAAACACACACATAAACTTGCAGCATGCACTGCTTTTGGAATAATTCTTTTTTTTTTCCTGTGGAGGAGGAAGAAAATATTTAGCTGTAGATAGACGAGCTGAAGAAAGGAGTAAAAATCAGTTGACATAAAACCTCTTTTTTTTTTTTTTTTTTCTGAAAGACTTTATGCTTTCAAAGAGGAAAAATGGTAGATGTACATTCATGGGAAATTTAAACTGTGCCTATTCAGGAACAGGTTTTTAAATACCAGCATTAAAGATCATGTTGGAATATATTATCACATTCTGTGCTGGAGCATGTGTTACATATTTATAACAAGGAAAGCATGAAAGACTAATCATACACTACATACACTATGACTAATGCCATGTTTTTACAGGCAGACCTGCAAAGTATTACCCCAGACATCCCCTTCTGCTGGGAGCAGGAGATGGGAGAGTCTCCTCCACCATGCACCACCCAGCTGCTCAGCATCCGCTGTGGAGTGGTCCCACTTCAGGAGTGTCAGGCAAACAGTGATATTTATCTGAAAATAGGAATAAATAAATGCCTGCATCATTTCAGCTATTTCTGGCCTATTGCTGAGCTGTAGGACACGTTTTAGCTTGCAGCAAATGCTGCACCTTGTTCCCAGGGCCCTGGGACCTTGGCTAAGGAATGGGATTTATGGAGAGCTTGTCAGCTTCAGTACAGCCTCCCAGCTTCAGCCTTGCCATCCTTCCTTTCGTGCTGAGAAATTCACTCTTTAGGAATAAACTTTTCTTTTTCTTTTCCTCCCACAAAGCTTTGAGTGCCTCAGCCACTGGAATGGGGTTTTGAGAGCTGACCTTATTTTTATCAAGTAATGTATCACCAAAACAACACAAATCTGATAGTGTTGTAGAGTAGAGGAGTACAGTTGAAATATTGCATGAATATATATCATTCAAGTAATGTTGCCTTTATGATTTGTTTGCCCTAATATGAGCTACCCAGAAAAAGTCCTTTCTCATGTCTTGGGCTTTTCTTGCTTTATTTAAGGAGAGGAATCACTCAAAAGATGGAGAACAGAGGGAAAATGTGTTTCTCCCTGCCTGTGGTGTGTAGCACTGCTCCCTTCACATGCTGCAACAAAAGCTGTGACTGAAGCAGTCTATAAGGCTAATAAAAATGAAAGCTGCCTCCTTGCTTTGCTGAAGGAGATAGGATGCTGAGTCCAGTGTGAGAGCTTCCCAGAGAGCCTGACATGGAGAAGAAGGACTTGGTATGTTTGGGATTCTCTGTGAGGTTGGAAAGGCAATGCTTGGTCTCTGCAGAGGGATGCCTTCAGTCTTAGGCATCCATATGCAGATTGCACTGCAAGAAATTAAGATTACAAGGAGGAGTATGAGAAGAAATTCTGCCTAGCCCTGTGAGAAGAGGATGTGTTCAATGGGATAAAGGGAACTACAACAGAGTTAGTCTATAAAGCACATCAGTTGATTTTCAGTATTCTGCACCAGCAGATGAAAGGCAGTTTTTAAAATCACTGATAACACTTTCTACCATGAACTTCTTGTACTTTGTTGACCAATTGCAGATTCCTAACAACATTTAACTTGCACAGGCTTAAAAACTGAGAGCAGATTCCCAAGAGAAAAGAGCAGCTACTGCTCAAGGTTGATCTCAATCACAGAGCTGTGGAATAAAGAATGTCTGAGCATCCCCTAGCTAGGAAAATATCATCTGGGAATCATCTCTGTCTTACCAAGAAGAAAGTCCTTGGGACAGGGACTCTTCTCCTCCCTGAGGTTGCACTGGGACTGAGACTTGTTCCCTGTCATTAAACTGGAATAATACAAATATTAATTCAGAAAACTTATTCTGCACAAAACCTGCTGCATATTTTTAAGTGTCACTACATTTCCCTGTGTCCCTGTTATGAAAGAAGAGGTGGGGTATTTGGATGAGTCACACCACTGTGTCCTTTAGGGGCAAGGAACCCAAATCCCTTGATGGACAAAGTCATTTTGAGGTGGTTAGTCCCCAGGTCATGCAGCACCTGGCAGTGCAGAGCCTGCCATTGTTTCAGACAATTTCATCTGAGCTGTGATTCTCAAAACTCCTGAGAGCACACAGATAGGTTGACAGATCCATTTGCTGTCTAATATTGGCTCTGCAATGCTAATATTGGCTGTTGCCTGACATTTTGTATAACAACATTTATATAACCAAAAGTTCCTGTAATTTCTAAGTTATCTGATGCACCACGAAATTCAGTGGCAGTGATTCCATTTTCTTCACTTATCAACTTAAAGCTTATGATGAATCAGGCAATAGCAGAGAAGATAAATTATGCTGCTGTTTATTTACAGTTTACATCCCTGCAGTCAATGTACCTCATGCAGGAATTGACCTTTGGAAGAACTACAGCAGCACATTATTTTTGCAGCAGGGAAATTGATGGAAATTGATGATGCCTGAAAACCACACAATTATAGTGTCTTGATTAAAAATGGAGCACATTGCAACGAACTTTTTCCCCTTCTTCTTGTGATTATGATACACAAGTACTAACATTAATGGTATTTTTTTAATATAATGGACCATAAAATTACAGTTGGCAGTCAAGAGCACTCTAGCAGATAAGTAAGGCAATTTTCCTCATCATTTTTCCCTTTGTTGTCAATCTTGTTGCATAGCCCATTGCCTTTTCAATGAGCTGTAATGTGAATATTCAAGATCTTGCTGAAATAATTCAGTTTCATGCCACCCATTTTAATAGGTTTTATTAAATAAACTTAATATTTTTGAGGGGTTTTCCACTGGTGCTGGAATTTACCTGCACCTTGACAAAGACTGTTTAAATTGCACAGGTTTCATGCAGATCAGCAGAAGTCCTCATTGAGCTTGCAGTGCAAACATGATTAAAAGTTTGGGGGTGTTTTTGCTCCAGTACTGTCTTTTCTCTCCTTACAGGAGGTTTTATGAAGTTTAGACATGTTTGAATGCTTACTCTCATAAGCATGACAATCTAATTAAGTATCAGCTCAGACTGAACCCAATTACAAGCAGCATATAGCTGCTGGCTCTCAGATTCAAGTATTTTAGTAAGTGTTTACTTCAAGTTATTTCCAATTGTCTGCCAATCTACAGCTCTGGATGTAAATCACTTGTTGCTGTAGGATGAGATGTGCAAAAGGATCCTCATCCCTGGAGGTGTTTAAAAAACTCAGAGATGTAGTGCTGAGGGACATGGTTTAGCACCAGACTTGGTAGAGTTAAATAATGGTTGGAGTTGATGATCCTAAAGGTTTTTTTTTTCCAACTAACAGGATTTTATGATTCTATTAAATGTTGCATGGTCTTGTTTGTGTATTAGATGGAATTAATTGGCAAAATATACCAAACCATAACAAAACAACCCAAACAAACAAAACAAACAAAAATGACAAACAAACCAAAAACCCAAACAAACAAACAAAAAACAACCAAACAACAACAAAATGTTCTGTAGCTTGGAGGTAGGGGTAAAGAAAAAGAAAGAAAAATATTGAGAAACACTCATGAGGGGAATTATCGTCTCACTTCCCACTACATGCAAACAAGTGGCTATCAAATAATCACAGCTTTCTCCTGCTCCAGCAGCAGGGTGAAGTCTGGGCTGAAGACAAAACCTTGGGGAGTGTGGCTTCCTCCACAGGGCTGAGTGAGAAGGATCCACCTCAAAACAAGTTTTAAAATATCACTTTTCTGTGCCTTTCACAGAAGGATCTGTTCAGAATGCTGAACAATCAGGGAAAGAGATTATGTAGATAGCTCAGGCTTGATAAAGATCGACACTATCGTTAGAGTAAGTGCAGTGTCATGAGAAACTCATCTTCTGGACATGTCCAGACCTTGTGCCATCTGAAAGTCAGCCTGATTTCAGGCTGTTGTAAACTGCCAATTGTTTCCTGATTCTCACTCAGATCTCTCCTGATTATCTCCCTAACCTTCCTTTATTATTTGCCATTCGCCAAGGACAGGTGTTCTTTCTTCTTTATCTGAACAAGATGTCAAGATGCTGGTGGGATTTTATGTGGCATCCAGCAATCCCTAAGAACAGCAAGAGCACAAAAACATACACAAAAAAAAAAAAAAAACAAAAAGAAAACCCCCCAAAAAAAACACCAAACCCCATGTTAACTCTCTCTCAGTGAGTAAAAGCCACAACTACAAAAGGCTGCCCTGAAAGCAGCAAGCGGCAACTCCTTTTCAGGGCACAACTCTGCCAAACACAAGACTCTGGCTCTCTTCAGAGAGTTATCCCTGGCTTCACACTTATTCACACTAATTCATCAAAATTTTATCATCTTACAGCTTTACTTTTCCCCCCAAAGACTGTGAAACAGATAACACCAGTCACTGCCACTTAAGAAAAGCAACCATCAACAACAACGACTTGGGTGTTGGATAATGCTACTGAAATCCCTACCTCTAAGGAACAGTGCCATTTGCTTGTAGAAGTTTCATGCCATTTGCTTGTAGAAGTCTAGGAGTGCCCAGGACTGTGCAGGTCAACAAGGTTGTTAAGAGAATTTTCAAGGTTCAAGTGTTTCCTCAAAGGCAGATTGGTTTATTTTGCAACTCTGAATCAGTGCAGATGAGTTATCATTACGTCTGGTTGTATTTTGTCAGAGCAGCCTACACTAAGAGATGAAGAAGCATAAAGGCAAATTACAGCAGTCCAAGTCAAAGGAGATCATCCTGACTTTCACTTTGGGTGTCTACCACTGCATGAAACACAGTGCTTATCCTAGAGGAAGGAAAAAAAACACCAAAACACAAAACCAGAAAGACCTCCTAAGATGTCCTGCATGGCTGATTGAAGTTTCTTGCAATACTCAATTAAATTTAGGGCTGCAGTCTGTGGTATTTAAAAATATTAAATTCTTATTGACTTCAGTGGGAGTCTGACTCAGTTAAAGACTGCATCACTTCAACTATTTTATTGAGCTCTACTTGAATAACCACCAGCTTACAAAAATCTCTACAAACACAGGACAAAAAAAGAAAAAAAAGAAAGAAAAAAACCAAACAAGCAAATCTCCTAAAAACAACCAACCAACCAAAAAAAAAAAAAAACCACCCTGAAAGAACCAACTTAGCCAAGAAATTCTAAAGACCTGAAAAGAAGAACAATCTGTAAACTGAAAACAGCCCAGATTTGAGTCTTATGTACTGCAGTTTCTGTGGTGCAGTTGTGCTTCACCCATTAATATCAGAGCTGAGCAGCATCATGTAGCTACAGTGACAAGCTAAGGGTGCCACAGACAGACCTCTCCTCCAAGAGACCCAGGAGGTGAGCTGACACCACTGCTGAATCTCCCTGATGGGATGAGGTCAGCTTCATTTCTCCCACCACTTGCAATCAGCACCTTTGTTTCCATGTTCTCTTGAAGAAAATTCCTAAATGCTTTGGTTTTGCACAATCTACCCAAGATCTTCTTATTGAGCAGTTGTATTGCCAAAGGTTTGTCAGTTACATTGTGTTATGAAAACGTTCTGGGATGCCACTGTCCCTCACTGTAAGTTATGCCCCTGTGGATTTTGTTTGTTTGTTCTTGCAATGGTATCCTCCTGTTCTTCCCCTCTTGTTTCCTACCTGCAAGGAAACTGGAGAGGCACCTTCTAGTGAGCATCACATCATATCCCTTCAAAAGGGACAACTGCTGGGAGAATTTCCTGGTGCTATTAATTCCCATTAGGACCAAATATGAGATCTAGCATTTGAAGATGCAAAGTCTGCAAGAAATTGCTGTAAAGAAGTGAAGTCAGCTTTCCAGTGCTGGTAAGACCATGCTGGCTGCCTCTCCAGGTGGCTTTAAAACAATGGTTAGTTGATCCAATTTAAAGTGAACATTGCATCAACTTCCAGCTTGTGTTAGTTGCTAACTTGCAAGGCTGGTTCTTCAGATTTCAGCTCCAGCAACTGCAATCCTTTCCTAAAAGGAAACTTAAATATAAAGCTGACTAAAGCAAATATTTAGAAGCCACCAGTATATCCAATACAGACTACTTCTGACTGCTCAGCAACAGGAAATTGCTGCTAATTTCAATAGCCTATATTTCAAACATAGGCTGGTCAAAGCTGTTATTAAGCCAGAGCAAGCCTATAAAATAAATCAGAGATAAGAATAGCAATTAAATTTTGTTAGGAGCTGTGAGTCATCACAGAATCATAGAATCAGTCTGGTTGGAAGACATCTTTAAGATCACCAAGTCCAACCATTAACCCAGGAGGGGCCAGGTCGCTACTAAACCATGTCCCTCAACACCACATCTCCATATCTGATGAGATATGTGGCTTTTGATATGGGTTGGTGACTAGGGATCCAATATGAGAAAGAAAACATGCTGTGACAGCTTTGGATACCTGTCCATAGAAGCTTCACATAAACAGTGGTGGCTAATCTTGGCTCTGAGAGCTCAGGAAGAAATCCACGGCTGAGAAATGAAGAGTGTCAGTTCTGCAATGAGCTAATGTGGCAGAAGGTCAAGGTTGACGAATCAGCCCCAGTGTAATGCCTTGAACATGTCCACCGCAGCCTTCCTCTATGAAAGATAAATGAAGAAACTGTCAGCCAGCTCCAGTCTAAACAATGAAACAATTTAAAGAGGAGGGAATCATAATCTGAAGCAATTTGCTCCATACTGTACAATCATGATCAAAAAAAAAAATCTCAATTTTTCTCTATCAAATTGGGATGTAAACAGGAGTTTTAACCAAAAAACTTGCTGTCAGAATGAAAGTCACCTTTTGGGGTATCCGTAAGGATAAGATCCAAGTTCTAACCTTAATGGTACAACAGATATGAGAACACAATTTTGGCTTGGTTGTGTGGCAGTAACACAATGCTGCCAGTTGTCCTCTCCATTTGGAGGTAGGCAAGACCAGGTAGTTGGAAGACACATTCATGAGACATGGTGGTTAGCAGCAAGTCAGAAGAGCTGTCTGAAAAACAAATTAATGCACATTCCCTGGCAAGAGATTTACAAATTGAATTTGCAATTTATTTCTAGAAGGAGGAGATGAGCATTTAGCTCATAAGGAATCCTTCCATATCAGAGTCTTCACCTCTTTTGTCCTCCAAAGTAACCTATTGAAAGGAGAATACAAGAATCATTATCTCTCATAGATTTGCTAATGCTGGCTCTTCTGTCAAAGGCATCACAAGGGTCTTCACTGTGAGCTACACAAGCAGAATGGCAGAAGCAAGGCCCTGCAAAAAAGAAATCTGAATAAATAGGTTGCAATGTATATGATCCACTATATAAAGATGGGGAGTTAGCAGTTAGTAGGTGATAAAGCCACAAACTGAATGAAATAGAAGCTTAAAATTCTCACCCATCCACGTCAGACTTCAGTTACAGATTTCTGTTTCGTCTCTGAGTCCCCAAACTTATGATTTTCTCTCCCGTTTTCCAGATTTTAACGGGTCAAGACATTTGTATAGCTCTGAAGAGAAAGTTATGCAAAGTCTGAAGGAAATTCAAATTGATGTTGAGTACAAGGCCCTTTAACTTACTATCCACCTCCCTCTACTCAGAATGCCACCTTACACCTCCACTCTCTAATTGGTTATATTTCACAGTCTCACAGTCTATCAGAGGTTGGAAGGGACCTCAAGAGATCATCAGGTCCAACCCCACTGCCAGAGCAGCATCACTTAGGGTAGTCCACAGAGGAATGCATCCAGGTGGGTTTGGAAAGTCTGCAGAGAAGGAGACTCCACAATCCCCCAGTGCTCTGTCACCCTCACTGCAAAGAAGTTAAAAGAAGTTATACTTAAAGTTTAAAGAAGTTATATTTAAATAGCAAGAAGCTCCTCCTATCCTGCATGGTAAATGATTTAAGGTCCGAGCCTGACCCCACTGGTGCCAATGGGAGCTATTTGCTACTGACCCCAGAGGGAAGAGGTGTGAATGGAATATATGTTTCAGATTCACTCTGCCAGATGGATGAAGAATCCAAAGATTCCAGAGAGCCAAGAGTTTGCAAGGAAGTGACTCTTTGGAAGGCCCAAGAATACACTATATAGTTATAATTTTGTGGGAATAGGTTTCTCAGACAGTTTAAGGAGGTCTATAAGAAAGATGAGGACAGGCAATGTCTGTTTCACAACAGGACAAAGGGTGATGGTTTTAAATTAAAAGAAGGGAGAATCAGACTGGATGGAAAGGAGACATTTTTTACAATGAAGGTGGTGAGGTTAAAATTTTAATATAATGTCTTAATAACTCTATTTTTTGACATTTTAATATAATTTTAATATATCTATATTAAAAACACTTTAATTTTTTTTTTTTACTATTGCTTCCAATTCCAGTTCAACTGGAAAAAAAGACCCTGAAAAACCTGTAGCTGATGATCAATGTTTATTGCAAAGTAATATTTGGTAGTACTAACGAAACCTATGAAGTTCCATGTTTAATGAGATATCTGAAATTAAATAGCTTTTTGGATTGTAAGTGGGAGAGAAGCACCACAGGCAACTTTAAACCACTTGAGATCCTAAAACTAAAGAACTTCCTCTCCCCAGCTCACAAAAATCACTCATCCTTAGGCTCTGACCCTTAGCAGCCTAACTGATGTGTTTTCAGGTGCAATTTCCATGCAGATTTTATAATGCAATATATTCTCCTACAACTCTTCAAGGAAGTTACACAAAGGGAGAAAAATCAGTAGCAAAACAGAATGACCTGAAGAAAAAAAAAAAAAAAAAAAAAAAAGGGAAAGAAAAGGCAAGCCAAATAAAAAGAGGAAGACTGCTCTAAAATTAGTCTGTGTTTTTAAGACATGTCTCACAAAATGATTTTTAGGCTTTGGTGGTGTAAACTCACCAAGACTATTGACAGAATGATGACAGACCATTGACTCAGATGGGGAAGGATCCAGCCTGTGTACATCATCTCTCTCTCACTGGAATTCAAGCCCTCTAAGGTTACAGAGAATGGATTCTATAAAACTAAACCTGGGAGAAAAAAAAAAAAAAAAGAAAAAAACAGTGTATTATTTCTCAAAGGACACAATTGGAACAAGCTTTTCCTGATGGCAAAAATCCAATTACTGTAGTAAAGGTTGTGCTCAGTTATTTCTCACTTCATGTCAAAGCAAATTGTAAAATGAGGTGCATGGGAACTCTGCTGCTCTACCTTTACTGATACATAAACCTACACCCTGCTTTTTTTGTTGTTGTTAGTCAGACAACAGAGGGAAAAACTGAAGGTTAATATCATCAAGCGCTGGCCAAGAGTGTGATATGTATAGATTTTTTATTATTATTATTTATATTTCCTTGTATTTCTCAGGAACTGCAAAGAAAAGTTTAGCATAGATTGGATCAAATACATATTTTTCTTTGCTGACAGAAATGAAGTTATCTTTTTCTCTATTGAATTTTTCCTCTTCTTAGATTGTTCTGTATATTAAACTAGTACAAGTGCCTTTTCTATTTGCTTTGGCAGGGGCAAAGCAAAAACTCCACTCAAAACTAAAAGCTAAAGCAATTATTCCTAGCTGGATCTCTGCTTGCTGTGGAATAGCAGCAGGGCTTGTGGGGAAAGCTGGTTTTCCTTTTTTAAGGAAATCAAGGGCAGTAAGAATAAAGACCTTGGTGGAATTTCTACACTAGCCCCTGCACATGATTGATGCCATACTCCTCCCCTTGAGCTAGCAGCAAGACAACCTCAGAACCCAGACCTGTTTGAACATCTCCTCCATACTTTCTTGACTCAGTGTCATTAAGTGCAATAGCTGTAAAATGCCTTTTCCCTTTTTTTTTCTTTTTCCTTTTTTTCTTTTTTCTTTTCTTTTTCATTTTTTTCCTTTCCTTTTTTCTTTTTCATTTTTTTCCTTTCCTTTTTTCTTTTTCATTTTTTCCTTTCCTTTTTTTCTTTTTCATTTTTTTCCTTTCCTTTTTTCTTTTTCATTTTTTCCTTTCCTTTTTTCTTTTTCATTTTTTCTTTTTTCTTTTTTCTTTTTCCTTTTTTCCTTTTACCTTTTTTTCCTTTTCCCTTTTTTTCCTTTTCCCTTTTTTCCTTGTACCTTTTTTTCCTTTTCCCTTTTTTCCTGTTCCCTTTTTTTCCTTTTCCCTTTTTTCCTTTTCCCTTTTTTCCTTTTCCCTTTTTTTCCTTTTCCCTTTTTTCCTTTTCCCTTTTTTTTCCTTTTTCCTTTTTCTCCTTTTCCCTTTTTTTCCTTTTTCCTTTTTCTCCTTTTCCCTTTTTTTCCTTTTTCCTTTTTTCTTTTTTCCCTTTTTTCCTTTTTCCTTTTTCTCCTTTCCTTTTTCCCTTTTTTGTCCTTTTTTCTTTTTTCCCTTTTTTCCTTTTTCCTTTTTCTCCTTTTTCCTTTTTTTCCTTTTTCCTTTTTTCTTTCTTTTCCTTTTTTTCCTTTTTCCTTTTTCCTTTTTTTCCTTTTTCCTTTTCTTTCCTTTTTCCTTTTTCCTTTTCTTTCCTTTTTCCTTTTCTTTCCTTTTTCCTTTTCTTTCCTTTTCTTTCCTTTTTCCTTTTCTTTCCTTTTTCCTTTTTTCCTTTTTTCCTTTTTTTTCCTTTTTCTTTTTCTTATTTTTTTCTTTTCATTTTTTCCCCCATTTGTAACTTTCCTTTCAGATGCTCTGAGAAGAAGGGAACTTCAAACCATACTCCCTCCCATCTGCTCCTTCTGCTGGCATAGCCTCCCACACCTCAAACACCCATTTCTTCTCTCCTCTTTGGGTCATGGCTTAAGTCACATTTTTCCTGTGCTACAGGAGTCAGACATGCAGCACTGTTTCTCTTTCCACAGCATTTAACAGATCTACTAAATACCTACTAAATATCCCCCATGCATCTCTTTTCTCGCAGGTCTACAGAAGCAGCTGTAGCTACATTCATTTTTCTGCTCAAGCATTGCAAATGGGAGCTTAGTACTTGTCTTGCATTAATATAATACAAAACAGGAGATGACTTGCACATGCTTTTGGCAAACCTAGCCCAGATTAGATCCTTTAGCAGGACCTAAATTGGACAGAGCTTCATGGCAGAGCCAGTGCCCAACAGCAGCAGAAAATTCTGGGCTGCATCCCTTTGCCATGAATAAGCTAAAAAAAAAAAAAAACCCACAACATTTAAAAGCAGAGATTTTTTTTTCTTTTTCTGGGCAGCCCACATTGACTGACCTAATTCAGTTTAGGAAATTCTTTGTAGGCATCTGCTAAATAAAACTAAATCAAGCAAACAAAGCAGAAAGCTGCTGCAGATTAAGTCTGACCTGTTGCATCTCAGACTGAGCTGAGGCCAGGTGCTGCTGAACAGCCCCAGTCATGAATAGGTTCTCTCTGTCAAAGGACCACAGCTAAGCCACATGCCAAATACAATTCAGCACAACATTCAGCCTTCTTCATATTGATGGCATAAAGCAGCACCCAGGAAGGAAAAGGAGAGCAAAATTAGGCACAAATGTTAGGTTTAAACCATTTCACATTAAAAAAAAAAATAAAGAAAAAAGCTATTTGAAAGAGTGGGCATGCCATGGGAGCATTGGCTTTTAAAAAGTGGTTAGCACTCAGGAAGGTGCAGTACCCATCAACTGGCACAAAGATGTTACATCCATGTTTGAAACTAATGTCTACTGGCCTGATCAGCTCCAGGATATTAAGAGGACACCTGCCTTCAGTTGAGGCAGCACTGATCTGGTCTTGTTCTGTTGATGCTGAATACAAAGTTAGATTGATGAATCCTTAACTGACAATTATATGCTGACTCCTAACATTATTTAGACAAGAATTTCCCTGAGCAAATACTAAATATGCTGCTTTTAGCAGTTTGGGGGGGAGGTGTAACCCCTTTCCAGCCACTCAAGAGCTTTGCCTCATTTAATTGCTGTATGGCAGTGATTAGGAAACAGAGAGATGTATTGGCTGGAGTGGTGCCAGTTTAATGGCTTCATTTGAGTGTCATTTAGGGTTCTCATCCTAAGTAGCTGTGACTGAGATCCCTTTTCTCTTTTGAGCCATGATGGTCAGTAAGCATCAAGACCCATCTGGATGTATTCCTGTGTTGCCTGCCCTAGGTGATCCAGCTTTGGCAGGGGGGTTGCACTTGATGACCTCTGGAGGTCTCTTCCAACTGCTACCATTCTGAGATTCTGTAAACCTCACCTTCAGTAACAAGGAGATGTTTGTTTTTTTTTTTTCCATTAAAAAGTCTTCCACAAAAAGCAACAAACAAGGCAAGTCTCAGGAAATGCAGCAGGACATAGTTATGCTTGCTACAGTGCTCTTAGTAAGACTAATACATAAAAAACAACAGAAATACAATTTGTAGGAGAGCACCATGGCTGAGACTAACTTGAACTGCCCTCTGCTCAACCTGAAAGGCTTTTAATAATGCTGTGACACCCATCCACCAAACTGATATTTATGTATTGACCCCAATCTTGTGACACAGGTCAGGGCTAGAAGGGGTTGTTTGCCAGACACAAGAAAGGGGCTTGCCCACTGGCGGCTGTCAGAGTCCTTAAGTCTGTTTTCATTTATCTTAGCAAAACATCTTGCCCAAGTGAGAGCTGCAGGGCTTGATTCACAAAGTGTAGAACAGGTTCATTTTTCAAATTAAAATTTTATAGGGCCCTGGCTGTCAGAACAATTTCCAGACACACCAGCTTCATCCCTGCTGCTGACACCAGATTGCCTACAACCCTAGCACTGCCACCGTGATCTCTTGCCACTGCTCAGGAGGTTTCTTCTGCCTTTGGATCTGGGGAAGCAATACAGAATCATGGAATGATAGGGGCTGGAAGGGACTTCTGGAGATCATCCAGTCCAACTCCTTTGCTAGAGCAGGATCACCTAGGGCTGGTTTTGAAGAGAGACAGGTTTTGAAAGTCTCCAGAGAAGAAGACTCCACAACCTCACTGGGCAGCCTGCTCCAGGGCTCTGCCACCTACTACCAGTAGCTTATGCTCTTGTTTACCACCTTCTTCACCCCCCTACAAAGGTTTTTGCCTTCAAATTGGGCCCCTTGCTACAAGAGGGACATTGAATTGCTGGAGCATGCCTAGAGAAGGGCAACAGAGCTGGCAAAGGGTCTGGAGAACAGGGTTAGGGAGGAGCAGCTGAGGGAGTCTGGAGAAAAGGAGGCTGAGGGGAGACCTTCTTGCTGTCTACAACTGCCTGAAAGGAGGTTGGAGCCCAGTGGATATTGGTCTTTTTCCCCTTACTATCAAGGGACGGGACAAGAAGAAACAGCCTCAAATTGTGCCAGGGAGGTTTAGGTTGGATATGATGGAAAATGTCTTTACTGAAAGAGTGGTCAGGCATTGGAACAGGGAGGGAGTGGAATCACCAGCCCTGATGACTTGGTGGTCTTAGAGGTTTCTTTCCAACTGAAACAATTCTCTGATTGAATCAGTTTATAGGGGTGCTTTATGCAGCTATGATTATGAGTGCTGTTTCTGCCAAGTCTCAGTCCTGACTGCCTTTATCAGCCTAGTTGATAACAGGTAGAAACAAGTTCTTAAATAAGCCTGTGAAGACATAGTTTAACATAAATACTTTAAGGAACACATCCTTTTGGAGGAAAATAAAAACCAAAGGAAGCAGACAAGTTTATTTGAAAGCTAACTATGATGAATAAAATTAGTCCTGCAGAATCCTCCAATAATCTGGTTTTAATATTTAGGCTGCTTGAAATAGCATGCAGGCTAAATTATATAGAGCTGAAATTGCAGCCTCTATTTATTTGCATTCAGACACGCAGAAACAACATAAAAGCCTCCTGAATTTGTGGAGGAGTCTGTAGCAAATTTGCAAATAACCATATCTGCAGCAGTGGTGGATAATGTACCAGTATAATATTGTGGAGAAAGTTGTCACTTGTTTGGCAATTAACACTGATATAGGAGGGAAAGGGAATGAAAGAATATTAACAGATTCATCTTGGGTCCTTTCAGACCGTGCTGAAGATGACAATTGAGTTAACTCCATCTCCTGTTAGATCAGTGCCCTCTGCTGATCACTGCCTGGATTAAACCAGCAGCTCTCCTGCACCAACCCAGCTCCGAACTACCTGAAATGCAGCCAAAATCTGTGGGGTTTACCTTCACAGGAAGAAATCACACACGGGTTTAACCCTCAGCATCAGCTTTCCAGGTGAAGCTACAGACAACAGGGAAATCTAGCAACAGCAACCACCTGTACAAACAGTATTTGGTAAAAATAAAAGCATCTCTACATATCTACCTCTGCTGTGAGGACAGGCTGAAAGAGCTGGGCTTGTTCAGCCTGGAGAAGAGAAAGCTCCAGGGACATCTTCTTGTGGCCTTTCAGTACTTAAAGAGGCTCATCAGAAAGATGGGGACAGACTTTTTAGCAGGGCCAGTAGTGACAGGACAAGGGGTGATGGTTTGAATTAAAAGAGAGAGGTTCAGCCTAGAGAGAAGGAAGAAATGTTTTACACTGAGGGTGGCAAGACACTGTGGCATGTTGTCCAGAGAGGTGGTAAATGCCCCATCCCTGGAAGCATTCCAGCTCAGGTTGTGTGGGGCTCTGAGCAACCTGCTCAAGCTGCAGATATCTCTGCTTAACTGAAGGGGTGTTGGACTAGATGACTTCTAAAGGTCCCTTCCAACCCAAACCATTCAGTGATCTATGATCTTTATTCCTGAGGTTCAGCCCAGAAACTTCCCTGCTTGATGCATTGCTCCTAAACTTTGTCTTTTTCTCCTTTCTGATAGAGCAAAATATTTTTAATGTATTACAAACGAAGAAGTGACTGAGAGTTTCTCATTGTTGCTGGATGTGGAGATAAACTGCCTCACTTTGCCAACAGCTCCTGCCATGACACTTGGCTACTCAAAAAGTAAGGAAGTGCTGAAGATGAGGAAACCAGTCACAGCCAAACCCACAGATGCACAAATAAACAACCACAAACGTGCTTGCAGCACCTTTTGTGCCAGATGAAGTAAGATGGAAGATGCAACGTGGTTTTCATAGCCATAATTTGTTATCCACGTATTATCAGCTTGATATCCTTCTTTAGCTAATAAGCAAAGTGTTAAGAAGGGTCAAAAATGAGATATTTGCCAGCTGTCACTGCATTCAGCAGCTACAAGTGGAAAGGATTTTTTTTTTTCTTAGCTAGAAATAGTCTTTTCCTTAGGGATGCTCATGGAGTTGAGGGTTGGACTTGCAATTGAGTGAATGTCACTAATGCAATAAGCCATGGGAAAAGTATAAAGTCTCTATTAGCTTAAAAAGCTGAAAGACAAATACCAGAAAGCAGAATTGTTACAGAAAGAGAATAAAATAAAATAATAAAATAAAATCCAATAGTGAGCTGGGCAACTTGACAGCAGCCTAAGTTTAAATACTGCCTGGAGGAAGGAATGCATTGCTCCATGAAGAATAGGAAGAAATGCAGACAGCAGGTTTTGGAGTCTATCAATACTATTTACATTGAATTCTTTCCTTCTAGCCTGAACTTCCAGCTGCTGTGTGCCAACAGGATTCAGCCAGGCTTGAAAAAAGCCCCAATGACTTATTTTTCTGGGAGTCCGTTACCCATGGAGATGTTGCAGGCTGCTTTACTGATGTACAACCTCAGCTTTAGTTCAGGTGGGCTGGTCCTATTTTTCACAGAAATAAGAAGATAAAAATATTTTGGAATGGTTCTGCAACCGTGTATTCCCTGCATGGTTACACAGCCCTCTGCATGTCTTCTCTTTTCCAGCAGTCACAGAATCCCGGGACAGTGAGGGCTGGAAGGAGCTCTGTTCCCACAGGGTCACCCACAGCAGGGTGTCCAGGATCACAATATCCAAGTGGGTTTGGAATCTCCTCAGAGAAGGAGACTCCACAACCTCTCTGGGCAGCCTGCTCCAGGGCTCCAGCACCCTCAGAGCAAAGAAGCTTTTCACTCCTGTTCACATGGAACCTCCTGGGTTCCAGTTTGTGCCTGTTGACCCTTGTCCTGTCACTGGACACCACTTGGAAAGAGTGTGGCTCCCTCCCCCACTTTAGATATTGATCAGCATTGATCAGATCCCCTTTCAGTCTGCTCTTCTCCAGGCTAAAAAGCTCCAGGTGTCTCAGCCTTTTCTTCTCACAGGGATGCTCCAATTCCCTCATCATCTTCATACCCTCTGCTAGACTCTCTCCAGTAGTCCCCTGTCTCTCTTGAACAGGGAAACACAGAACTGGACACAATAGTCCAGATGTGGCCTCATTAGGTCAGAGCAGAGGGGTAGGACAGAGCAGAGGGGTAGGAGAGCTTCCTTCAACCTGCTGGACACAGTCTTTGTAATGCCTGCCAGGACACCATTGGTCTTCTCGACCACAAGAGCACATTTTTGGCTCATGGGAATCTTGCTCTCCACCAGAACTCCAAGGTCCTTCTCCATGGACCTTCTCTCCTACAGGTCAACCCCTAACCTGTACTGGCACATGGAGTTATTCCTCTCCAAGTGCAGGACTCTACACTTACCCTTGCTGAACTTCATTAGGCTCTTCCCTGCCCAACTCTCCAGCCTGTCCAGGTCTTGCTGAATGGCAGCACAGCCTGACAGTGTGTCAGCCACTCCTCCCAGTTCTGAATCACCAGGGTCCATTCTGTTGGTGAATTTGGATGTCAAATTTGGGTTTCAGGTGGGCATCTCTTCCCCTAATACACATCACTTCAGTTTCCCAAAGCATGGAGTTACACAGTGCCTTGCTCCTCACTGTCAGCCACATGTTAAAATGGCCAAAGCAAGTCCATTACATACTGGCTGCTGAATATCTTCAGCTATCCCCCAAGATGCTTCAAAGCCAGAAGGCTCTAGAGAGGGTCAGCACTCATTTTACCCACTTCCCAGCTCCTGCACAGCATTGTTAGCAGTTTGCCACTGTTGTTCTCTCTCTGCTATGAAAATGGGTGGCACATATTACAATGGGAGGTTTATCTTGCTCAGGAAGCAATCAGAAAGAGAATGGCTAAGCATTAGAGTGAGGAGTGGAAATGAACATCTGACAACTTCTTTATCTCTTGGTAATCATTGTAAATGGAGTGAAAACCTGTGGAAAGGATGCTGGGATGCTGCAGCCAAGGACCTTGCCTCAGTGTGTGGTTGCACACCACTTAACACAGCCCCCAACCCACCCTGAGCATCTCACCACATCCTCAGCAGTGAAGTGACAGCTCCCCTGGAAAAATTCAAATGCAGCTAAAGAGAACAGCAGGAAGTTTTATACTTCTGGTGGTAACAGGCACATCCACACTTGGGCTCTGCATGCACTGCTTTGTCCCCAGCAGGTAGAGACCTCCCAAAAACCTGGACCCAAGCCACCAGTTCCCAAATAACATATCCAGAGCAGATGTTGCCAAATCTCAGGAAAACACAGGAAGCAACCTCTTACCGTGCTCTTTTGTAGGACATGCTCATTTTTTCTGCACTTTGATGCTAATTAAGCTCCTGGAGGTGCTGCTTCCTCCCAGATCCTTCCCCCTCCCCTAAATGAAACATCAGGATTAGTGCTGATTCAGTGGCAAGCATTACTCTGGGGAGCTCACATTCAAACACAACAGTACTGCTGGCAAGGTACTGCTTGGCAGAAAGAGAGCAGAAAGTTTGGCAACTCCAGGCCACCACGGGGAGCAGATGTTTTTAATGCCAGCTTCCCTCTAATTGTAAAGCAGCAGCAACAGCACAGCGTGAAAGGAGAGCACCATCCATCTGCAATGTAGGGATGACTCCACCAGCACATCAATTCTGCCACTTGTTAACAGAATTTGCTGACAGTCTCCATGCTCTCCTTTAAAATTGTGTGGTGTGCAGTCTCATTTGGCTCCCTAACAGTAAGAAGAGCAAGGTCAGGCTGGGCTTTCAGGCACAAGCTGCCGTGACAAAGTTCTCCACACCATGGGAATCACAGGGGCCAGTTTGGAGGATGCAGAAGAATCTTGCTCACAGCAAAGCCTTTGTGTCAGGTATCTTTGCTGACCTGCAGAGGATTAATACAGATAATCAAACATGACCCTGGTTCTGAGGGTGCAGCAGCAGTGCCAGACTTTTCCCTCACCTGTAACCACTGCTTCAACAAGCTATGAGGGTCAAGTCATTGAAAAGTGTTCAGCCTAAAAACATAATTCTGGCTTTGTGCCCACACTTCCTCCACATGGTCACAGAATCCCAGCATGGTAGGGGACCTCTGGGTCATCCAGTCCAGCCCTCCTGCTAAAGCAGGGTCACCCACAGCAGGTTGCCCAGGATCACAATGGCCAGATGGGTTTGGAATTTCTCCAGAGGAGAGTCCACAACCTCTCTGGAGAGCCTGCTCCAGGGCTTCAGCAACCTCAAAGCAAATAAGTTTTCCCTTATGTTTAGGTAGAATTTCCTGTGTTCCAGTTTGTGCCTTTGTCCTAAAAGTCATCTATCATCTACTTTCCTGCAGAACTACAAGTTTTCTTGCATGGAGGGTTGTGGGCTGGCCCTCACAGAGATCTGGTTTGGGTGCCACAGGAACAGCAGCAGCTAAATGAGCAGTCACTACCAGCTGCTGTTGTCCCCGGGGGCTAAACCTGCTAGGATGTGATCTAGTGGGTTTTGGAGTTGATTTCCTGAGATTTATTCTCCAAAGAAAACCAATATGGTATTCCTCATCCTCAAGATTGGTGTCTCAGGCTTGCACAGGTTTTTTCCTGGCTGGAGGCACTAGTGATGTGAGCACTCCCAAGAACAGGAATGTCCAGGACCATGTCCCTGCTCTTTTCTCCAATCTTTTGCTAAATCATAAGGATTAAACCACAAACATAAAATCATGGTTTGGAGCTGACCTGGAAAGTAAGGTTTATGAAACATTTATTCACTGTTCTGACATCTGGAGGGAGATACTTCATTTAGGTCATGAATTTTTCTGTTTGGAGCCAAGTTGATTGCTCTTGTTGCTACACTCCATGCCCTGCTCCCCTGCTTCTTTTAGCCAACAAATAATTTTCAAACCAGAGGAGGCTGACCCTTAAGAAGGCTTGGAAAGTAGACTGCTTCTTTTTCTTACTTTAAGCAGCAGGAAACAAGACTGTTCGCAAGCAGAGAAAACATAAGAAATAACTGTTTGAAGGGTAAGAAGCTAATATGAGGGAAAGAAAATCTTCCATGCTTATAAGTAAAATGAGAATGTGTCCTCTTGATGCTTGCAGTCAGAGACATCTGAACTGAATCAATCAATCATCAGGCTATTGATAGGGAAAAGGAATGATTTTTGGGCAAGCAGCTTGCAAAGGGAGCAGATGGAGAGCTAGACATAACAGTCTTCTTTCTTCAAGCAATTAAGGACAGACTCAGCTGATTTCAGTCCCCATAGCAACATCCTAATCAATAAAGACAAACTTCTCAGGACAAAGATGTTGTTTGTTGAACTTTTATAACTAAGGATGATAAAAGCAGAGACCATGGACTCGACATCTTGCAGTCAATGTCATTCCAAGAAGTTTGCTCTGCCTTCTTCAGTAGGCACCACACTTCCCAACCCCCAGAAACCTTCTCAGAAAATTGGAAGAGTATTTGCAAAAGAAAGGGTGAAAACTGCCAAAGAAGTCAAAATCCATACACTTCTCCCCATTATTGTACTTCCCAAGACAGAATCCCCTGAAGGAAGAGAGTGTGTGAAAGTGGGAGCTGCTTCTCTCTCTGACAGAGAATGGATTGACAGATTCTGTATTTATTTTTAAGAAATGCCTAACTAGCATCATTAGTCACCCATCATCCATGTTTCTAGCCATAAATGAGAGTGCATGAAGCCACAGAGCCTCCAGAGAAAGCAATTACAATATTAATTTCCAATAAATGACAACTAGGGGGGAAAAAAAAATCAAGAAAAGAAAAGCAGCTCGCTTCAGGAGTTCAGGTCTCTCACATCTGGATGAGGAAAACTACTTCACAAAGCCTGGGAAACACCAATCACTGACACAACCTATAAATGATCTCCCTGGAAGGTGCTGCAGAGAGCATTACCCATGTAGGAACACATTTCTGCAGTAAGGGACGTGCAAGTCTTCAAGCCTGTCAAGCTGCAAGGTTGACATCCAGCAGGCTAACTCCTCAGGCTGGGGGAGGCAGGCACCTGCAGACAGGCAGGCTGTGGAGCCACCTATGGTGGCATCTTTGCACTGAAATCCAAGGAGCTACACTTTATGACCCCCCCCCCTCTGGGGGCCATGGTCTCTCCTGTGCAACTGGGTGTTCTCAAAACCTTGTCTCTGAGGAGAAAAGGCTGAGAGATCTGGGACTGTTCAGCCTGGAGAAGGGCAGCCCCAGAGGGGATCTGAGCAATGCTCAGCAAGAGCTAAAGGGTGGGGGGCAAGAGGCTGGGGCCAGACTCTCTTCAGTGGTGCCCACTGACAGGACAAGAGGCAATGAGCCCAAACTGGAACCCAGGAGGTTCCCATCTGAACAGGAAGAAAAATTTCATTGGTGTGAGGGTGGCCAGAGCCCTAAGAGCAGGTTGCCCAGAGAGGTCTTGGAATCTCCTTTGGAGAGATCCCAAACCTGCTGGGCATTTGGATCCCATTCAGCCTGCTCCATGTGACCCTGTTTTAGCAGGGATTTGGATCAGATGTCGTCTAGTGGTTCCTTCCAACCCCTACTCTTCTGTGATTCTTTGAAGCCCTAATTGATTTGTGCCTTGAAGATTCATAGAAAACTTCCTTGGAGTAGCCCACAAGAGACCATCATTTCCCCACCCAAAGTGGAGCACTTCATGCTGAACCAAGTCAGCTCTGGGTTTTTGTTAACTAGGTCTTAAAAATCTCCAAGGATTGTGCAGCTCCTTGGGCAGTTGGCTCCATTGCTGCTGGGGGAAGATCTGGTGGAAAGGGTTCCCTGTCCTTCCTTAAACTGGATAGCAGAAAGAAATCCTGCAACTCACTCCAGCTTTGAAATAATATAGAGGGCAAAGTCACAGCATGAAAGGCAGCATGCCCCAAAGTGCTCTGGCTGTCTCCTCATCTTCATTCACTGCTGACAAGGTCAGACCCATAACCTCAACACTCAGCTCAAGGGTATTGCACCACCACTTCCACACCAATGGGAGCCTTTGCCCTACTTTAGATTTGAGGGCAAACTCTGCTGAAATGGCTTCAAATGACAATATCATGACTATCTAGCTAATTCACCTCATGACAACCGATTATACACCAAGAACATTTCCCATATGAGTTATCTCCTTTCTCAACCAAGTGTCCTGTTGGAAACATGATGGTCTCCCATCCTCAGAGCAACACAGAACATTCCATCCCCATTATCTAGCTGCCAAATCCACACTGATGAAATTGATGTGATGTATTCAAACTACCTTGACTGGTTCTTGACTTTGCTTGTATGTATGTATGTATTTATTTATTCCTGGCAAAATATTGCCTATTAAAAACTGGAATAATGCTAGAATAGCATAAAAAACAATAAAAAATAAGAATAAGTTGAAAGAGTTGTTTTGAAAGAGTTCTAGGGACTTCCCATTTCAAACCAGCCTCTTGAATCACCTAAGCCCATTTAAAAATTGTCTTCAAATGGAAAAACTAGCAAAGCAAAAATAATCTCCGTCCTAATAAGCTTCATTAACTTCTAAATATCCATAATTTGTCATGGAACTCAGAGAACTGCAGATGCCTGCATGCCTCTATCTGATGGGCTACAGAACACCTTGCTGAACAAAGCACCTGGGACAACATGCAGCTGGGAGCCTTTCAGAGTGGCAGGGTTTAGTAGGAGCTGGGTGATATTTTCTGTTGACTTGGAAAATGACTGCAAGTGTTGCTTCATTCTTTGTCTTTGTCATGGAGTAGCAACCAAATGAAGATAGAAATATTAGGAGACAAATAGGAGCTGTAGCCTATTTCTCAAAGTTCTGCCTTCAGATTCAAGTTCCTGACCCCAATTAAGCAATTTCATCTCCATTCTTCAACCTAGGAAACAAAGAGGTAGAAGGGACCACCATATGTTTTGGGTTTCAGTTCATTAAATCCTTGATTGTGCAAAACCTTTGAGGAGAGACTGCCCCATAAAATTCCTACAAAGCTCTGGTTTGTATTGTTTGGGAGAATATTATTAAATGCTTTCTCCAAAGAAATATTCCAACCTTTTGAGAATCAGCATGATACCAAAATGAATTATTCATGCAAGGCTCCACAAGATGGGCAAGTTTCCTGCCAAGGCTTGCACAGTGAGGGGTGTTATAAAACTGAAATTGGAATGCAGAGAGAGCTGATGGAAAAGATTTCAAAGATCATCTCCGCTGGAAAAAAAAAAAGAATAAAATAAAATAAGGAATACAAACCACAAGTTCATATCTTTAAACTTAACTTCTTCACAGCAGAGAGCCTCCTAAATGTCCCCCTTCACATCCATTCCCAAATTCCCCAGTTTGAAGATGTGCTCCCAAACAGGTGCTTTGAAAATGAAGCTGCTGAGAGGTGTAGGCAGAGTCTATGAGAATCAGAGAATGCCTCAGGTTGGAAGAGACCTTAGAGATCATCTACTCCAACCTCCCTCCCTTTGGGCAAGGACACATCTCAACTAGACTTGGTTGCTCAAGGCCTCATCCAAACTGGCCTTGAAAACCTCCAGGGAGAGGGGAACCACAACCCCTCTGAGACTATTCCAGAGGCTGACCATCAGTGATGCAGAATTAATTTCAGTGAATCTTCAATGAGGCTGCATCGTGGGTACCTCTGGTAAGATTTCCCTTATCACCTTCATGGAAGTGCTACCCACTGACACCATGGAGCTATTCTTAAGTTACCGCATGCAGGACAAACCAAGAGTTGTCCCATGCATAGGGAATGCAGCACCAAAATCCAATCATGTTTAGATGGAACTTCTTATGTTCAAGTTTGTGCCTGTTACTCCTTGTCCTGTCGCTGGGCACCACTGAAAAAAAAAAACTGGTTCCATCTTCCTGACACTTATCCCTGAAATCTTGATCATCATTTATGAGTTGCCCTCTCATTCTGCTCTTCACCAGACTAAGACGACCCAATCCTCTCAGTGTTCCCTCATAAGAGAGATGTTCTCTCACAGAGCCATTAAGGCTGGAAAAGTCTTCTACGATCAGGTCCAAACTTCAGCACAACTGACACAGTCTCAAGCTGCACCAGGGGAGGTTTAGGCTGGAGGTGAGGAGAAAGTTCTTCATGGAGAGAGTTGTCAGATGTTGGAATGTGCTGCCCAGGGAGGTAGTAGAGTCACCATCCCCAGAGGTGTTCAAGAGGGGATTGGATGTGGCACTTGGTGCCATGGTTTATTCGTCATGAGGTCTTGGGTGACATGTTGGACTTTGATGATCCTTGAGGTCTTTTCCAACCTTATTGATTCTGTGAACTCCACCATGCCCACTATACACCTCCCCAGGTGCCATGTCTACACATCTTTTTAAACACCTGCAGGGATGGTGACTCCACCACCTTCCTGGGCAGCCTGTTCCAATGCCTGACCACTCCTTCAGCGAAGAACTTTTTTTCCTAATATGCAACCTAAACCTCCCCTGGCACAACCTGAGCCCATTTTCCCTTGTCCTATGACTAATTACCTGGGAGAAGAGACTGCCCCTCACCTCACTGCAGCCTCTTTTCAGGCAGTTGTTGCCCAAAACGCACTGAACTGATGAAAGCCACATCTTCAATAACACAACAGACACAAGGGACTGCTGTCATGAATGAAAAGCAACTTGGTACCACCTAACATTGTTCTGGTGGCATTTGCATGAGGGAAAAAAATGCCCTGTAAGCACAGAGGGATGACATGAGTGATTGCTGAGCACATTTCAATAATTAATTCCACAAATAAGTGAAATCTATTTTAATTTCACCTTAGACAGTGTTGCTCTGAGTGCAGTAAATTCTAAGCACTCTTCTGTTACTACACCCAACACTGACACTTTGGAAACTACAAAAGCAGCAGGAACATAATGAAATACATATATAGTGCTGAGACTTCTGAGCTATCCAAAGTGCTCTTTAAGATCCTGCAGATAATCTTTAGGGAATAATCCAAACAGCTCTGTTGTATAAAGTTACCTTAAAGGGCCGTACATCATGCTGGGATTGAAAAGTTATTCCCAAAAATGCTGATCAGTTTGATTAGACATGGATTCAGTTCCAGCTCCTTAAAAGGCCTGTAAAGAACAGCTTAGGAAAGAAAAAAAAAAAAAAAACTAACTAAACCCACCAAAGTGCTCATGTTTGGGTGTTTCAAACAGAAACGTAATAGAATTATTTATCTGTGAAGAAACTGCTGAGAGGATCGGGAGGAAAAATGTGTTTGGAAACCTCTGCTTTCCTTGAGCCGAGATAAAAAGTTGTTTTGTCCTGGGTTTTGACTTCTCCAAAGTTTCTCTAAAGCCCTTTTAGGTTAGCAGCCCCATGGATAATGCCACAACACTGCTTGGCAAAGCCCTAACACATCCTTTGGGCAAGAGGAATTTCAAGCCTGTAGAACAGATGAGGTGGATGCTGCTTCAGAGAGCTCAATGTTTTCTGTGCTTTCTCAGCTGCCTGCTGAAAAAAAACAAGGCTTTGAAACTCACTCACAGTTTCCAAATACAGACCCTCTTATCATTTGTAGGTGGTATGATTCTTTTCACTTCCTCCTTTCTTCCAAAGGGAGTGGATTTCCTCTTGGGAAATTGCATACCTTTGGGGGAGCAGCTTGGTGCTTTGCCAGAGGAAGTCCTGCTTCCAGAGCAGAGGGAAAGTACTTGTGGAAGAAAGTTAAGACTTCTCCTCAGTATTAGGTCTCTAGGGTATTTCTCTAGTACTGGAAAATTCATGGCCCTATTGCAGTTCCAAAAGAAGACTCTCTGGGGATGCAGCATCCATGATGTATGATTTCTCTTACAACAAAATCCAAATTTCCTTACAACTTCTTTACATTTTGAGGAAAAAAAAAAAAAACAACAAATAAAAGGACTTAGAAGCAACACAGGCCAAGAGACTGACTTAATATATTACAGCAAATATTCTTATGACTCTGAAATGCTGCAATTGAAAGTTATATTCAGATTGTACTGAGGATCTGTATCCTTTTTCCAAGACAAAACCTTTGGGATTCTTTCAAGATCAAGTCAGGTAAGAAGAGATTACAAACACGCTGCAAAGCTGTCCCAGCCTTAAATATATTCTGCAAATACATCTTAAGGTTGTGTAAATAAGGTTACTACACATAATCCCACAGGTACCAGTATTATATGTACCTAATAAAGCTTAAGAACTTATTCAATTTTCAGGTATTTTATGAAGAAAGATGCTGCCAGATTCTCAAGGGCCACATATTTCATTCAAAGGCAAAGAGATATTATCATCCTCTGAACAGAGAGAGCAGTTGGTTTGTACAGCATCTCATAAAAATGTAATTTGCAGACTTCAGGAGAAAAAGAAATGCTTTAAGGAACACAGGGAATATTTATGTAGCTACACAAATTACTTGCTTGAGTGGGGTTGCCTTTGCTGAGTGATTTTAGCAACTGAAATTACTCCTTATGAAATAACATTTGCCATTATTATTATTATCACTTGCACTTAAAGGTATTAAGTCCTTGCCTCGAAATTTGGCTCATGAACATGCAATTATGATTAAAGCACTTCATCTTCTTGGCCCATTAATCCATCCCAGTAACTAGCCAAATTCCACACAAATTCTAGATAAATAAATGAAGCTGGCCCAGGCAAACTCAGAAGAAAAAAAAAAACCACAACAAATAGAAGCACAGGGTGAGCACATCCTCATTTTCTTCCAATGATGACATCACCTCTGCTAAAAATGTGCAGTTTCGGATCTCAAGCAACAGAGAGCAATCAGCAAATGAATCAGGGTGTCTGGAAAATGGACTGATTTTCACATTTTCAAACCCATTGTGAGAATGAACTTAATAATAAGGCCATGAAAATGATCAGGGGGTGGGAGTACCTCTGCAATGAGGACAGGCTGAGGGAGCTGGGGTTGTTCAGCCTAGAGAAGAGGAAGCTCCAGGGAGACCTGATAGCAACCTTCCAGTACCTGAAGGGGGCTACAGGAAGGATGGGGAGAGATTGTCTACAAGGGCCTGTGGTGACAGGACAAGGGCCAATAGCTTCAAACTAGAGAAGGGCAGATTTAGATTGCATATCAGGAAGAAGTTCTTCACTATGAGGGTGGTGGAACACTGGAACAGGTTGCCCAGGGAGGTGGTTGAGGCTCCTTCCCTGGAGATATTCAAGGTAAGACTCAGTGAGAGCCTGGGCAACATGATCTACTTGGGGATGTCCCTGCTGACTGCAGGAAGGTTGGACTGGTTGACCTCTGGAGGTCCCTTCTGGCCTGGACCATTCTATGATAGATTTATTAATGGGGGAAAAAAACCGAACAAATATGTTTTCCCCATGCTTAGTCATGATTCCTTGGGCAAGCCATCTCATTCCTTCTCTGCTTTGTGTTCCTCTGAATGGGCTGTCTCTCAGAAGACCACAAAACATGTTGCACTGAAGATTCTATTGTTGGAAAGCTTGAATGAAATACCATTAAACTATAAGATTCAAGCAGGTACACAGAAGGGCTCTAGCACCTGAGTGTTAATATGCTCACTTTAATAATAAATTTAATTAAAAGCCATTGCTTCAGACAAGAGGATGTGTCTATCACAGCTGTATCTTCTTTGTCTTTCTTACATTTAGTCAATGCACAATGATGCTGATCATATCTGTGCAAAGATGCCTACTTTTTTATCCTGAAAGCTAATCAATAATATTTCTGTTAGCATACTTCAAGCTTAACTACTGGAAAGAAATGGCTGGAAACAAGGAATTGGTGTTTCCTCTTTGTCCTCTCTTTGTGGGTACAAAATCTGTATTAGGATGACTGCTGAGTCTTTTAATGACACCTCCATGTCATAAAAAAACCCAAGAATTATCCTGAAAATGATCCTGCTGTAAAGAGATTGTCTCTGGACTACTGATTTGAGAAGCCTGAGAATAACCCAAAAGAGTTTGGATCAGCTTCAAGCATCTCACAACTTGGGAGCCAAGACTGTAGGGTCAGTCCAACCACATATATTCATGGGTTGCAAAGACAACATACATACACTTCATAGAATGACAGAATGGCTTGGATTGGGCAGAATCTTAAAGATCATCTAGTTCCAACCCCCTCACTAGACCAGCTTGTCCAAGGCCATGTCCAAGATGGCCTTGGAGACTTTCAAAACCCACCTGGATGCATTCCTGTGGGTCCTGCCCTAAGTGATCATGGTTTGGTAGGGGGGTTGAACTCAATGAACTCCGAAGGTGCTTTCTAACCCCTAATATTGTGTGATTTTTGTGATCTACAGGGAGGGGGCATTTACAACCTCCCTGGGCAACCTGTTCCAGTGTCTCACCACCCTCACTATAAAGAATTTTCCTGGTCATGCTTCTCCACCAAGTACCCTTCCTTCTCATGGCACTGGATGTAAAGCTGTGTCCTGGGCTGCAAAGTCTCTCTTCAGGTGAACCAAAGCCATGCACACCCAAAAATCAGCACCTGTCATGATTTTTATCTGTGCAACAATAGTCACAAGCTGCTTCAGAGCACAATTCAGATAAGTCAAACTCAGAAGCCAGACACTTGTCTACAGCCAACACTTCTCTTAGCCACCAATGGGTATTAAGCCACAGAGATGTCCCAGCTGGACACTTTCTGCAGTGTTCAAAGCTGCACAGCATGAAATGATCATATCAATTGACAATGACTGAAGCAGGAATATAAAATAATTACCACCTTCAAGGAAAAACAGGAATGATAAAAGTAATAACTAGCAGAGGATAAAATATAAGGAATACATCCATGTAGAAGTGAGGGACATGGCCAGAGCCTTTGAACCTGAGCTGCACACCTGCTGCCTGCGCTTTGATCACCAGCACAGCACTCACTGGGAGACACTGCCTGCATGAAGAGCAAGAGATGAACATGGTACTGACCTTGCACAGCTTAGCCAAGGTCCAGGTCAGGATCTCAGGGCTGGCATTCTTCTCTTGTCTTCTTACTGGCAACTTTCTTTCTCATCTTGTTCTTCCCTGAAGGAGAACATAAGTTTCATCATTTTAGCACAACAGAGGAGACCCACAGCTCCTTCTAGTCAGCAGCAGAGGACCCCATGGTGGCACACAGACACCCCCTCCACTCCCATTCTCCTGTTCTTCCATTTTTATGTCCAGAATATCAGAGTTTCACATGCCACATCACTGAGGTACTGCAGGGGTTCTCTGTGACTGACACCCCTTTGAAATTCATTTACTGGTGGTCAATATAGTCTGTGAAGCAGTGAAGCATTCTCTGTTTTGTTTGTTTCCCTTGGCTATCATTCCCCATAATGTTAAAGAAAAACTAAAAACCAAAAGAAAAAAAACCCAACCCACACAATTGTAGTTGTATGATCAAAATTTCATGTTCAGTTTCTGATGATTCTCTCCCAAGAAGCAGAACTCCTAAATGAAATCACAGCCCCATGCATCTCACAGTCCTTTGCCAATTAACTTATGTTCACACCAACAGCAAGGAAAGAGAGCCTGACAACACTCAAAATATGTACAGATTACAATAATGAAGGCTTCATTAGAAACCCTATAAAAAGTGGCTTCCATATGTCTCAAAAAAATGGATCTTGGCTGCTCATTGATTCCAGTTTTGCTCAATTACAGAAAACACATTTAAAAAGTTATTTTCTTTTTTTTCTTTTTTTTCTTTTTTTTCTTTTTTTTCTTTCTTTTTGAGGAGAAATCAGCTTATCAGAGAACAAACTTTTGCCCACAATAACTCCAACCATGATTTGACAAAGTCCTGTCAATTAATTGTCTGAACATGGCTGGTCTTGGACAACACTGAAGCTGCAAAGTCACTGCCTGCTGTCAGGAGTTTTAGTGCTAACAGATTCCTTTGCAGAGCCTTCCTACCTTTGAGCAGACCAACACTCCCACACAATTTGGTGTCATCTGCAAGCTTACTGAGGATGCAGTCAATGCCCTCATTGATAATGATATTAAACAAGACTGGGCCCAATACTGAGCCCTGGGGAACACCACTAGTGACCAGCCTAGATTTAACTCCATTCACCAACACTCTTTCAACCCAGCAAAGTATCTACCTGTCCAAGTCATGAGCATGCATGTGCAGCTCATCTTCAAATGAGCAGAAATTAATTTATCATTCACAAGGAAGAGTCAGACCGGACTCCCAAATATTTGCTAATAATTCTAGTAGCCATCACAGACTTTTCCACATGAGAGAATCATAGAATCATAGAACAGAATCATAGAATTGTTAGGGTTGAAGGGACCTCAAGGATCATTCAGTTCCAATCTCCCTGCCATGGGCAGGGACACCTCACACTACAGCAGGTTGCTCAGAGCCACATCCAGCCTGGCCCTAAAAACCTCCAGGGATGAGGCTTCTACCACTCCCTGGGCAACCTCTTCCAGTGTCTCACCAGCCTCATGGGGAAGAATTTTTTCCAAACATCCAATCTGAATTTACCCATTTCTAGTTTTGTCCTATTCCCCTCAGTCCTATCACTACCTGCCACCCTAAACAGTCTCTCCCCAGTTTTCTTGCAGGCCCCCTTAACTGTCCAGTATGAATTTTAATAATCTAGCAAATACAATGAATTAACAGAGAAAGCTCCAAGGACCATTCTCCAAGCAAAGAGGAAGGGGAAAAAAAAAAAAAAAAACAAAAGGAATTTTGAGGAAAAGGAAAGTCAAGGAAGAGTCTGTGAAAGTGAATGTCTGAAAGCAAATATATTCCAGAGGCTGCAGCAAAGCATCCCCTCAGCACAGCAGGTGTGAGACAAATAGGTTGCCAGAGCTGATCAGAGCCATTTGTACTTTCAGCACAGCCATGAACCAGCAGCATTGTCTGAGGCACCAGGGGGACTTCAGCCTCCTGAAGTGCTTTTTGTTGTTGGTTGGTTGTTTTACCAGTAGGTCTAAGAAACAAACATTGACCTATTTTGTGAGAAATAAATGTTAAAGTTTTCCCTGCTATGAATGAAATTAAAGGTAAAAAAGGCTCAAAAAAGGAGGGAGGAATTGTACTACAAAAATTGAGCAGGGAGAATATTGTTGCTAATTTTGTTAACTAATTAAGAGAAGAACTGAAGCTAGAAAACAATCTGGGCAGCACAAGCTTTCAGTTAGAATCATAGTATTGGTAGGGTTGGAAGGGACCTCAAGGATCATCCAGTTCCAACCCCCCTGCCATGGGCAGGGACACCTCACACTACAGCAGGTTGCTCACAGCCACATCCAGCCTGGCTGCAAAAACCTCCAGGGATGAGATTTCCACCACCTCCCTGGGCAACCTTGTCCCAGTGTCTCACCACCCTCATGGTGTAAAACTTCTTCCTAACATCCAATCTGAATCTCCCCACTTCCAGCTTTGTTCCATTCCCCCCAGTCCTATCACTCCCTGACATCCTAAAAAGTCCCTCCCCAGCTTTCTTGTAGCCCCCTTCAGATACTGGAAGGCCACAAGAAGGTCTCCTCAGAGCCTTCTCTTCTCCAGACTGAACAGCCCCAACTCTCTCAGTCTGTCCTCGTAGGAGAGCAGCTCCAGCCCTCAGATCATCCTCGTGGCCCTTCTCTGGACTCCTTCCAGCACATCCAGATCCTTCTTGAAGTAGGGGCTTTAAAACCAGGAAGATCAAGAGTTTCTGAAGAGAACTGAAAATACATTCTATCTGGAAAGTGTAAGCAGATTTTGCAGACACCATGGCAACTTGTGCACATCCTGACCTCCAGGAGAAGTGTTAAAAATAGGTTTTGATTTAGCTTTCCCTTTTACCTTCAAAAAATAGCCTTGTAGCTTGTGTGGCTAAATAGACAGCTTTAAATAATAGAGGAAATTGTCTAGGAATCACCTCTGAGCTTGGGGAGCAAACACTATTTGGCCACCTGAAGGGATGACCATTAATTTTTCATTTTATTCCAGGTGCCTGTTTCTCATTCCTCCTGAGTGGTGGCTCCAACTCCAGAGGCCCTGTTGAAAGCTGTGCCCATGCAGACCCTTCAGCCATGCCTCCAACCTACCAGGTTCATCCTCAGCCAGAGGCAGCAACAAAGCTTTTCTGACCTGCCATGGCCACCAGCAGAAGCAACATTCTCCAGACCTGTAATGGCCACCAGCTGCAGCCCCACACACCAGGCAAATCCTACCTAGTAGGAAGAATGGTCTGGGTTGGAAAGAACCTTCAAGGGTCATCTAGTCCAAACCCCTCTGCAGTAAGCAGGGACATGCTCAACTAGATCAGGTTGCCTAGAAGACAAGGTCACCTTCAGTTCAAAGGCCACCTGTGATGGTTGAACTAGAGATGAGAGTTTTATCAAACAAACTGAGACTACTGCAAAGAAATCCAGTGGTGGAAACTTGCCACAAGCCTAATTTATCTCATCAGTAATTAATGAGCACTGCACACATAGTTCATACCTGAGCTTTCTGGCTTCAAGCTGCAGCCACTGCATCTTCTGCCAGGATCATCCCAGCAGTGATCATTAGAGACCGAGGAGGGAAGTCCTTTGCCTTTTCCCTGTGGCTCGAGCAGACAGCATTTTATAGGGCTGGATTGTGAAGTCTTTAATCATGCTAGTGAATTTTTCCTGAACTCTCTCTGAATTTCCAAGCAGTTTCATGAATTGTGGACACCAAGACAGACAAGGCAGCAGCATGACTATGTGGAGCTGCAGCACGACCACATGGAGTTCCCCCACGACACAGAGAAAAAGAGAGAGATTTTTTTTTTCCCCAGAGCTGTACAGTAGTCTCCTATTGCATGCTGCTTCTTGGGATAAAATCTCCTTTCCTGCAAGTATCAGCTGCATTCAACTACTCTTAGATAGATGACCTTACCTTTGGTGCTGTGTCACACACATTGCTTGAACACTCATCTGACAGGCTTGCAATTACTCAGGTCATCCTATTCACCCTTTTGAAATGATGGCAGGACAAGAGCTTTTTTTCCCCCAGCCTATTGAAACTTCCCTGGTGAGCCCAGACTTATTGAAAAGTAAACATGAATGCTCCAAAGAGTAGCTCAAATGGCTCTTAAAAATGTTTAGGTGCCAGTTACCCAGACTTACTGGTTTAACAGAGCCCAGCCATCACAGCTGCCATTTAACTGGCCCTTAATCACTGCTGAGATATAAATGATTCCCTCCTGGGAGGCAGCAGCATTTCTCTTCTCCCTCCCTGCCTGGAAGGGGACAGGTACACCCCCAAGGCTCTTCTTAGCTGCAAATGGACTGGTGCAACCTGTTAAACTATTTTTTTCCTCTCCTGTCACCTTGAAAGGATGTTATGAAATGGGTTTAAACTTGCTGGCCATACGTTTTCTCAAGCTCTTTTGCTTGTCAATCTTAGCATGTTCATTTCCTCATTCCTATTCTCTGCATGCTCCTCATCACCCTGCTCACCATTTGTTATAGAGTGTTTTGCCAGTAATGGGGAGAGGGGGCAGGAATTAGGGGAGCTTTGTTGTTTTCATCTTTGTGAAATTGGATCTTTTGGAGAGGAGTAAATAAATTTTTGAGAGTGTTGTCAGCCCCCCTCCCCCATTAGCACATACTTGACATAACCAAACCATGGCTCTCTGCACCAAGCAACCACTAACTTCTCATTCAGTGATCAACTACTCTTTTGCCACAGAGATGGGATCTAGTATAGAGCTTCCTTCTGCTGGGTGCAATGCATCCTGCATTAGGGAAATGTCAGCTACAGCTTTTAAGAGACACCAAGGACAATCTCACACTTACACTCGAGACCTTACATAGCCGTTTCTCCAAGGGAAGGACCCACCCAGTGGTGCTGCAGTTCTCCTCCTGCTCCTCCCTTAAGCACACTTGCTCCTACCCTGCAAAGACACACTGCCACAAAGATTGAAAACTCTCCTATGGGATTTGCTTTCCTATCAGACATGACCAAGTGCCCATCTTTTATTTCAGCTGTTAGGAAAGTGAACTCAAACACTGCTGGGCCATTTGTTTTAATTGCCTGTGACGGAGGAGGGGACTGCACTCTGCTCTAAGTGCCATTTCCCTGTGCCTTCTGCCTCACTTGCTCCTTCCAAAAGCACAGAAAGAGCCACTAATTGTTATATTCAATATTCTATTTCCTGCAAGCAATACCAATTTAATTACATTTATGTGGTTAGAAGTGACCAGCTACAGCTCTTCTCAGCTGCTAATACAGGTCACTAGAATTGATAAATTTCTATTTCATTGCTGACATCTTCATTTGAAGTGCTCCCTCAGTCCCCTACTGACCTTCATTTTCGTTTTTTAGGTGTTTTCTACCCTTCCTGCTCAGCTATTCATGCAGTCCCAGCTGAGACTGGTTGAAATTGAGGTCCTCTCCTTCCAGAATAAGGAGGACAACAATCCGTAAAACCAAACAACTTTTGTGTCCTATCACAGGTGTCAGGCTACTGCCCTTCACACTTGGAGCATGAAGTGTCTTCAGGAAGAACATTTGGGCATCTCATTCAACCCTTTACATCCTCTGAAGCCATTCATAGGTGAAACCAGAGGCTGAAACTCCATTACTCTTGGAGTTTAGCAGCAGCAGCAGTGTGCACAGGTGGCCAAGAAGGCCAACAGCATCCTGGTCTGGATCAGGAGTAGTGTGGCCAGTAGACCCAGGGCAGTGATCATGTCCTTGTACTGGTGAGGCCCCATTTCACGTATAGGCTCAGTTTTGGGCCTCTTACTACAAGGAGGACATTGAGTTGCTAGAGCTGGTCCAGAGAAGGGCAAGCAAACTGGTGAAGGGTTCAGAGCACAAGTCCTGTGAGGAGCAGCTGAGGGAACTGAGGTTGTTCAGCCTGGAGAAAACAAGGCTCAGGAAAAACCTTCTTAATCTCTACAGATACCTGAAACCAGGCTGGAGCTAGGTGGGTGTGAGTCTCTTCTCCTTCTCTTTCATAAGCTCCTGTGGTTGTTTGGAGGAGGTTCTGAGAGTTTGGTTTCCTTTTTTGTTTTCTTTTGGGGTATTGGGTTTGCTTCTTTTTTTCTTAATTTTTTTAATTTTATTTTGGTGGTGTGTTTTAGGTTGGGTTTTTGGGGTTGTTTGTTCATTTTTCTTTTTTACTTTTTTGGTTGATTGGTTGGGGATTTTTGTGTTCTGGAATGAGAGGGAAGCATAATCACACCAGCAGGTCTTATAAACCCTATCAAACCCAGGTCTGAGGATGGGAACTGATGGGGAAAGACAATTGGTGTTCCTATCTCATCTGCCATTCACTTCAGGACATGGATTATTGGGCAGGGTGGTGTTGGGTTGATGGTTGGACTTGATGATCTTGGAGGTCTTTCCCTACAGTAATGATTCTATGATTTTTCCTCTAGAGCTTGTACCAAAATATTCACTTTGTCAGGGAAATGTATGAAACACCATCCAGGGAAGAGTTCTGCTGGATGTAACCTTCCAAGTTCCTGAGTATGGTTGCTAAGAAAGAAGTAATGCAGACACTAGAAGATGGCAATGTATTGGGTATGAATGCAGTCTAACTGGACTTTGACCCTTGGCAGGAGAAGAGAAAAATATTTGCTGAAGAAACAATAAATTTACTGGGAAGAAAAAAAAAAAACACCAAAACAACCAAAACCCAAATAATTAATCCCTGACTTGAAAGATATATGAATTGACAATGAAACTGCAGCTCCAATTAGGGGTATTGCAGACATCCCTGTAGAGTTTGTGCCATGTCTAATTCACCTTAGAACTGAAGTCATCACATTTTACTTCTTATGATAAGTACAAGAAAAAAAAAAAGGAAGTTTGCCTCCCTATGAGAATAGGGAAAATCTTTAGCATGATGTTAAATTATTTCTAATTCATTGAGAGGGAATCATAAAATAAATGACATGGAGCTGTCAAGCAAAATTCATCTAAACAGCTTGAAAAATCTCACAGGGAAACTTCCTCCTCTTGCAAAATATGGTTACAGAGAAGTGGGTCAATGCTAGAAATCTAAATCCAAACTCCTCAGTATACCAGGACTGAATGAAACCATGAGGACATCTCGGACTAAAAACCTGACTTGATCTGTTTGTAGTGCAAACAGGATGCTTGCAAGATTGGCACTAGAAGCAAACAACTTCAAAATAAGAACTGAGCAAGCTCATTTCAGGCCCCACTGCAGAAATATGACATTTTGTGTCTAAATCAGCCATGAGTTTAGACCAGCAGAAGACTGAAGATCTTTGACTTCGGACACGACTTCGCTTCTCAGCACTTAATCCTCCTCCATCCTTATCTGCTGGCTAGACCCCAAGCTATGGCTGTAACACACAAAGCCCAACTGAAAGAAAAAAATTCTTATTTTTCTCTCCTCTTAATCAGCATGGGCTCAGTGCATACCTGCCCCCTGTTAGAGCAACCCTTGGGCTCTTCTCCCTGCTACCTGCTGTGGCTACCACAGAAGGACTGCAAAGGTAAAGCACTGCAGGGGTCCTGGCCACTTTCTTCTCATCAGACAGTACCTCTAGCAGGGAGATTACAGAATATTTTTTGTTGGAACAGACCTTTAAGATCAAGTTCAATCACCAAACCAATAAAGTCAAGCCAACTAAACCATGTCCCACAATGGTGGTCTTCAGAGTCCTCCATCAGCTGTGAAGATGCATTTGATACAGAGCTGGAGCTGAGCAGACTGCTTCATACCACTGCTGCCATGTGTGTTCAGTCAGAGGCAGAGCTCAAAGCAGCCAAAAGGCAAAGCTGGCCCAGTTTCTCCTCTTTCCCCCTGGGGAGAGTTCAATCAAGGATTGATTAATGCTTGAATTCTCATCAAGAATTAATAAGTTCCTGATGTGGTGAAAATGAATAGTCTCAGAGAAGCAGCTAAGCTTGTTGTTTAGTACAGGGGAAGAAAATAAAAGTAAAAAAAAAAAAAAAAAAAAAAAAAAGAAAAAACCAACCCCATAATAATTTAGCAACTCTGATGCAATGGTTAAGCTAGAGAGGGGGAATTCTGAATTCCCCAACTGTTTATGCACTTTTAATAATGTAAGGAATGAATGGACTGAAGGCCAGTTCTCAGAATTTGGAAGAGTAATCTTCCACCACTGTTTCTTCAGGCTTAGATACCATGCCTAGATTCCCTACAAACATAACCAGGGAAGATCTAACTCATCCCTTCACAACCTTGGCAGAAGCCATGTCCAAGCAAGCTGTGGGCACTCAACCTCAAGCTGCCTTTCAAGCATCTTAAATTTTGTACCTTTCTGGAGCTTTTGCATATCACTGCTGGGCAAGGGCAACAACTCCTGCTGAAAGAAGGCTAAAGGATCTTTCATTGCTACAAGATGTATTGATTGGTTTATTGCACCCCACACTTGCTGCTTACCTTCTTTGGCTGGAGCATGCATTTGGAAAGGGATCCTCCAGCCTCAGGTGGGTCAGGTCTCCATGTCACACCTCCTGTCACAGGGACCTCTCCTGCAGGTTCCCTTGCTGGAGGCCCAGTCACACCAGTACAGACATGCTAGAGGAGAATATAAACCAATACCCACCTACCTCAGCATCCAGTTAGGTCTGATCTGCTCATACCTGCAAACTCTGCTGGAAATCCTTCCACCAGCTCATGTATGAGGTGCTTCACAGTGTAGGAATCCCCAGGTCTAGAGAGACAAGAAACTATTGGAGAGTCTAGAGGAGGCTGTGAAGTGCTGAGAGGACTGGAGAATATCTGTGAAGAGGAAAGGCTGAGAGACCTGAGGTTGTTTAGCCTGGAGAACAGCAGACCCAGAGGAGATCTTCTCAATTCTGATCAACAGCTAAAGGGCAGGGGGCAAGAGGATGGGGCCAGGCTCTTCTCAGCAGTGCCCAGCACCAGGGCAAGATATAATAGGCACAAACTGGAACCCAGGAGGTTCCTCTTAAACAGGATGAAAAAATTCGTTGGTGTGAGGGTGGTGGACCCCTGAAGCAGGCTGCCCAGAGGGGTTGTGGAGTCTCCTTCTCTGGAGAGATTCCAAATTCACCTGGACATCATGATCCAGGACAAGCTGCTGCAGGTGCCCCTGCTTTAGCAGGATGATTGGACTGGATGCTTCCCAGAGGTCCCTTCCAACCCCCACCAAGTTAGGATTTTGTTATGAGTAAGAGCTTTGGGGTGCACAGAGCCAGGGAAGAAGCTGCTGGGAGATGGTAAAGTAAGTGTTAAATACAGCATTACCTACATGTCCACTGCTGTTGAGCAGCTGCAGGTTATGCAGCAGCTGAGCACTGAACTCTGGTGCTTTGACTGTTCTGAGGTTCTTAAATCCCCAAGCCACAAAAGTTCCCAAAATGAAAAAAATAAATGCTGAAACACAGTTAAAGCTCAAGAACTGGAGGTGAGAGTTAGAGCATTATTGAGGTGGAGCTAAGGCTGTCATTCAGTCTGGGAGGGGGACAACATGGGGAAATAATAATCCCAGGTGATTTCTGACAGTCACTGTGTCCTCAAATCCTTCCAGAGGACACAGCCAAGGGGGTTACAAAAGTCATTATCTGAAGAGACACAGGAACAAGCAGCATCCCTGGCACAATTGCTCCTTGTAATTATCTTGAAGCATTTCCTGGAAGAGCCATCATGCATGTTGCAGCATCTGCCTATTTCCCTGGTGTAACCACAGCAACACTTGCTTTTCTGCTCTGACTAGCAGAGAGCAGAAGGGACTGAGGATAAAGCAGGGAGCAGAAACACCAGGTGAATACTGCAGAGCAGGGGATTCCAGCTTGCACTGGCTTATATCTAGCAGTCATTTGCTCTTACCACAAGAAGTGAGCAAATGGTGCTCATCTGGAAGTAAAAAGCCAAACATGACTTCTGTTAGCATTGCCAGCAGATGTTTGGTTCTGCAGAAGGCGGTGGCTTGAAGGATAGCTGTGCTACACTGCTCTCCTTACCAGCCTGGAGGGATGGGGAGGGCAAAGTGGAACCTAGGGATGCTTCACAATGATGATTCAAATTAAGGTAGAACTGAATAAAATATCAGTGCAAAGAAACAACTGAGTAGCCCAGATTATGAATCTCTTACATATAGGGAAAGAGGGGGTTTTTAAACGTTATTTTCGTTATTTTATTTTACTCCTCATCTTTGGGTGGAAAACAGAAAGCAGGTTTCTGTTTCATTCAGTAAATTTTCTTCCATGGCTGCATTAAGATTTATTTGTACCTGGCCCAGCAGAAAAAAATAGCTATTCCCCCCAAAATTGTATGGAATATGCTGAATTTCCATGAGGAAAATGTACAGGGAGGGGAAAAAAACAACCCACCCTGTGCAGACATGGGGAGAAGGAGCTTGGGGAAAGGAGGGAAGTGAAGGGTTAGGGTTAGGGTTGAAGGTGCCCTTAAGGTTAGGGACTTATGGTTAGAGCCTTAGGGTTAGGGACTTAGAGTTACAGTGAGGTTGGAGGGGTTTTTTGGGGGGGAGGTGTTGGAGAGGATTTTTTTTAGTATGAATTTCTTGAATAACATATCAAGAAAAGTGAAAATCCTTAACATCTGATGGTCATGGGAAATGAAACAAAGCAAAGAGCTTTCAAGAAATAATTTTCTTCCTAAAAACTGCTTGTGACAAAAACTGATACCGTTGGTCCTGATGAAGCTACAACAAAACCGAGTGGATTTGTAGTGCTTTCCCTGCCCTGTCTCACAGTGATCCTCCAAACCTGTGCTCCAGAGCTATTCCCACTCCATGCCATTTCCACTTTCATCTCCCTTTGCTGATACCACTCTTTGCAACAACTCTTTCCTCAAGAACTCTTCCTTTACAGTTCCCTTACATTACATGAATTATCATGTCAAATGATCTGGTTTCACTGCACTTCATGCAAATTAATGGTCTCTAGGTTCCATCCTGAGTATGGAAAAATGTTCTTTTTTTTTTTTTTAATGATAAATAATTAACTACAACTCTGGAGCTCTACTGGAAGCTGTTACTCCACTGTCTAAATACCCCAGCAATTTTTCTTGTGTCCTTGTTTCATATAGATTTACACTGAGAGGAGAATAAATGCTCAGAAAAATGCCTGCCTGAAATCATGGGTAACATCCTTTGTATATGTTTATTTTCCTTGGACATTGCATTTGTGCTTTTAGTTTTGTTAATAAATAATCCCTACTAAAACTAATTTGATCTCAGTTACCTTAGCTTCAACAGACAAGCAGTGTGACAAACTTGCATAGGAGTGAGCAGCTCCAGTCACTGAATCCTGCACCAGCACTGGGCTCAGGAAGGTCTGCCCAGCAGTAATATCACCACACTGATGAGGACCTCAACACCTGCACAGATCCTCTTAATGTCACCCTTAATGTAAGGAGTAGGAGCAAGAGGGAGCCACATTGGCAGTGGTGGGTAAATGGTTGAACTTGATGAACTTCAAGGTTTAGTCCAACCCAATTGATTTTATGATTTAGCCTTCAGCTCAATCCTCAGCATCAGCCTACTGCTTTCCAACAAGAACCACACTCTCCCTGGGGTGTCCAACTAAGCAGTCCCTGTGCTTGTACACCCTAGGAGACGGAGCTGGGGGAAGTGATACAGGTTGTGCTGCACTTCAAGCCTCTCCTCTCCCCAAAACAGACATTCATTACAAGATATCTTAAAATCTGCAGATCAATCTCATACCTTCCAGCTCAGGTGGGACAGGGCTCTGATATCGTTGTAAACATCCCTGCTGACTGCAGGGGATTGAATTAGACCTTTAAAAGTCTGTTTCAATCCAAACCATTCCATGATTCTATTCTATTCTAAAAAAAAACCCAAACAAAACATACTGCTCCACCTATTCCACTGCTCTGATATCCCAGAAAAATTAGGCTGCAACCCTCCAGGCTGGGCTGGACAGGCAGAGTAGGAGTTGGACTAGATGATCTTAAGAGGTCCCTTCCAACCCAAACCATTCTATGATACCCTGCAGGTAATTGGGTTTTGTTTGTTTTTGTTTTTGTTTGTTTGTTTTTTTAACATGCAGAGTCCTGCAGCCAGGCAGGGATGCATTCTGCACCTACAGAGATGCTCTGAAAAAGGAAGAAGCACAAGCAGCAACAGGGTATATCAGCTTTTCCATGAAGGTTTAGCCACATCAAATGAGGATGGGGCCTCAGTTGAGGCCACCAGAGCCTTGAGCATGGCAAAATCAACACTCAAGCCTTGTTAAATAAGGCTTATAAATCTGCAGAGCTTCCACAGTTCCAGTGAGTGAAACTGCTGGTATTTCCCACTGGGTGACTGCCTGACTCCTCTGTGTTTCCAGCTTATTAATAGATGGTAAAAATCCAAAAGTGATGACATTTCACTGTAATACCGAAGAACAGGATGAATGTTTGAACATTAGGAGTAATGCTCTGCCCCCAAAACAATACCAGTAATGCCAGCTTGGTATTAAAAGCAAAATATCCAACAAAGGTATATTGGACTTACAGTTTCTCCTTAAACTTTTGCTGGGGGATTTGTCAGCTGGGTGTCAGCAGAGGTTGTGGGCTGTGGTGAGCTGGGATCTGCAGCTCAGGTACCTGATGGTGGCAGCAGCAGCAGCAGCAGCTTTATTCTCACTCCAGTGAAGCACATGATTGTAAGACTTTTTCCTCTCCATTATCTTATTGAGAAAAGTGTAAATCTCATTATTCCAGACTATGAAGAGGAAAAAAAAAAAAAAAAAAAGAAACAAACCCACACAAAAAAGCAAAAAAACCTTGAGATGCCCTTGATGCCTTCCTGGAAGGTGAACGCTACTTAGCACAGTCCTGCTTGTTTCTGCATTTGCACTGAATGTGTTTTTGCAGGTGAAAAATGCATCAAAAAAAAAAGACCTGGAAGCTTCCTGCTAAAGAGAAGTAGCTAAAAACAGGAGGAAAAAAAAATATGTTCAAGAGCATATTTGAGTTACTCAAGAGCATATATTATGAGTTACTCTTGAATAATACAGAATCCATGGCAGAGTGGGAGGCCACAGATTACTCTCTGTCAGCAACTTCTTTCACACTTAAGCATTGCCTGCATTCTCCAAATTTCTGTTAAAAAAAAAAAAAAACAAACAAAAAAACCAACCAACCAAAAAAAAAAAAAAAAAAAAGGATTTTCTTCAGCACTGTTAGGTGCCTTGGATTTACCTGCTGCCTTTTATTGAGTCTTCAAGTAGTGGCAGATTTTCTCTTTCATTTAGCAGATGGGTAACATGTATGCATCATGCAGGTCCTGCCTGGTTAACCTCTTTCTATGGACAGGCTAAGTAGGATTAAAAAGATTCTAGGACATGGAATAATGTAGGGAGAAAGACAAGATGACCATTGTAACACTCAATTTACAAAGGAACTAAGGTCTTTATTCCTTGTCAAGGAAAAAAAAAAAAAGAGCATCTGATATATATTTCTAGATAATGACTCTATTCATAAAGATTTCAGACTTGTGATGAAAGGGGAGTTTTCCCTAACTTAAGGGTAATAAAAAAAGAATATGACTGGGTTTCAATGAGCCTAGACATTTATAGAATCACCTTCATTCTGCTAACCTTTTATGAAGAGGTGCAGAAATTCACCTTGCTAATCTTTACAGCTGGATTCTACCACGTATAACTGTATCAGCTCCTTTCACCTCTTCTCATACCTGGTAGGTTATCTCCCATTTCATGGCTCAGCATATTTTAATACTGGATAATGTTATTTTTTTTGTGGGGATTTCATGTGCCACTTAGCTTAAAGCTCTGCATGCTTGGGAGGTGATGTGATGTTAAGTGACACGGAGTATATAAAGCATGTTACAGGTGCTCACATTATATAGGATGATAGTTTGGACCAGGAGATGATTGTACCATGAAACAAATGAGGCATTGGAATTCAGGGTGCCTGAAGTTCAGGTTCATCCTTGCTTTGGTGTAGATCATATTGAGGTGGTTTATTGTCTGTGGTGTCTGCTAGTCCCAGGAAAGCCAAGGGCAGCTTGACTTTGGTAATGAAGCCAAGAAAACCCATCACAGACCATAAAAACCAGAGAGGACTATAAATGACAAACCAGATTCCTAGCAAAGAAATGGTATCAGGAAGGAAAAAAAACAACCAAACAAAACCCCCAAAACCACAAAAGCACAAAGCCAAATGAAAGAGAAACTTGCTGATAACAGCTAAGGCATTTGAAGATTACATCAAGTCAAACTTTTATTAGCAAAGTCGTTTTTCATGTAAAATGAAAATATCTTTTAAAACCATACGTGCACAGATGCATGATACAAACAGCAGCTACAGCACAACTACTTCCTCTAACCTTTTAATCAATGCACACTAACATTTAGCTCGAAAAGGAATGTTGGAAGGGTGACACCACATTTGCTTTGATCTTTTCTCATGAAATTACAAAGTATCTTGTTTAAAGTAATAACAACAACAATAATAATAAAAAAAGAGAAAAAAAAAAAAAGGAAAAAGAAAAAGAAAAGAAACAGACAGTATGCTTTGGCTCAAACCCACCCATTGGTTCCTGCCTGAAAAGTCAACAGATCAGTGCAGATCACTTGAGACTTTGACACGGAAGATACAGAGCTGCAATGTAAACATGTACTGGTACTCCAACAGAATCTATATGCTTGATTCTGAGATACTAAACACTAACAGAGAGGCAGCTGAGGGCTTGATCCACTGTCAAACAAAGGAAATTCCCTTGCCATGGAGCATTTCTTTTCTTTACATCTTCAGGTATGCACAATAATCAAGATTTCTCACTCATGTGCCAAACAATGACTACCAAAAAATCTTGATGACTTTTCCCTTCAGAAGCACAGAAGGATCAGTGACTGTTACTCTAACTTAATCCCCATCTATTTTCAGTTACAAAGATTGTGCTAGCATTTGTTTTCATCTCAAATACAGCATTGGCCTGAAAACCTTTTATTAAAACCTCTCATGCCTCGGATCTGACCCAGTCAGTCGATGGAAGTGGTTACCAGAAAAAGAGCTCCTCCTGAAAACTTCAGCAATAAGAACACAACAGAACAAATACCATAAATCATTACAGGAATTGCTAATCAGCTCCATTTAAAACTCAAGTTACAAAGAAGGTTTTTTTTTTTTTTTAATTCGTTATACATACAGACACATTTTTATCCAGAGGGGAAAGTCACTTTTCAGATTTGGATCCTAATTCTGCTCATCCTAAAGACCCAGCCCTAGAAGGGCTTTAATAGTCCTGGATTATTGGCCTTGCTGAAGAGCAGAGTCAAGAACAAGCAAAGATTTCTTCAGACTGGGTCACCAAATTTTGCCTGAGAATGACTCCAGGGCCATTCTCACAACCCCATGGTTGTTCAATTACATTATATATTACTTTTTCTTTAAATACAAACTCAGGCCTGAGATTACAATCCATACCAAATCTGCTCTGTGAACACAAACAGCTCACTTTCATGGGAGCTGGAATGTAGTATTTGCTCCCAGCAGTTAGGAAAAGCTAATTTAATGTGCTTATCTTCTACACAGTCAACCCTGCACAACTTTTTGAGGAACATCCATGCCTCTCTTGTTCCAGAGGAGGCTTAAATCTGCAAGCCAGGATTCCTTGGGCTAGGAAAATACCTTTTTCTTTGCTGGATGAAACTGCATCCCATCTTGACTAAAAATATCAAATCTGAAAGTGTCATTTCCCCTCTCACAGTTGTGCTGCCAGCAAAATGCAATGTTTATCATAACCAAATGTAACCAAATTAAGAGCCATGGCACTGGGTCATTAATAACCCCCTATCCATCTAATATATCCTTATCCCGTCTATCCATCTGCATGCTTACACAGCTGGCCAGCCCTGACTCTCTCCTCCCAGAAGGCAGACTGGAATTCCCTGCTAGGTATTAATTAATGAAATCACCACAGATTTCCATCAACTCATTTTAATAAACACTCCTGGGCAGAGAAAAAAAAGAAACAAAACAAAACAAAACAAAAACCCCAAACCACAAAACCAACAACCATAATTATTGGATTTTATGTACTATTTATTGGATTTCAAGTACTATTTGTTGGATTTAATGTATTATTTATTAGATTTAAAGTACTATTTATTGGATTCCAAGTACTATTTATTGGATTCCAAGTACTATTTGTTGGATTTAATGTATTATTTATTGGATTTAAAGTGCTATTTATTGGATTCCAAGTACTATTTATTGGATTTAATGTGCTATTTATTGGATTTAATGTATTATTTCAGACCTGCAGTACAGCTGGGGATAGTTTTTATACAGCCTATGTGGTCACAAACCCTCTCAACCTGCAACAAAAACAGTAAAAAATGAAGCCCATTTCCTGCCAATGACAAAATAACTGCTGAGGAAAAAAAAAAAATCTAAGCTGGCTCTGTTAGCTTACTTTTTATTTTTGATGGCTGGACTCGATCTTAGAGCTCTTTTCTAAGCAAAATGATTCTGTGATTCTACTTTTGAAAGCAAATCTCTGAGATAAAAAAAAAAAAAAAAAAAAAAGAATCATAATCATTAGTGTCCTGCACTTCCAGAAGGTACACTGTATGAGTGGATAGCCTAACAATGTAAAATAAAACACCAATGTGAAGAAAAAAAAAAAAAAGAAAGAAGAAAAAAGATTTGGAAAAGATAAAAAAAGCTCAAGTGAGTGATTCCCCAGGAGTTTTAGCCCTTTGTTTGACATTCACTGGGCAATATTCCTCCAAAGTCTCTGCTCGCTGTACAAATTCCACCGCACATCTTCTTTGTCGCCAGATGATTTTTAGATCCTGAAGCATCACGAAACACCAAGATTAAGATTTAAGGATCTGAATTAAAATTTCAATAGCAAAAGCACTCACACTGGGCACAGATGAGTAGCACATCACAGGCCTGTCATAAACATCTCTTAGCAGCCACCGAGCAAGCGATCGCACAGGGGATTTATATTCGTTAGGCGATAATTTGACACTCGCTAATGCGATCTGAAATTTGTGTCTGTTTAACACAGGCATTTGCTGGGACAAGGAGGTTTGTTGATCTGCAGTGACTCAAAGTACTGGAAAATGGATGACTGGGAATGCGGATGGGTGACAGCCAGACTCACCAGCGTCTGTCTGCCCCAAACTCTGCCCTGATAAGACACCCACAGCTGGGAGAGCTATCCAGGCTCTGGTCCAGCCTATACCAGCCCTCAGCATGGGGAGGCTTTAGGGTAGTCCATCTCAATTTTGTTCCTATTTCAAAGAGCCTTAATCTTGTGCTGGTGTGGATTATTCCTAAAGGAAATTCACTAAAAACAGCCTGAAGCTGGCAACAAAAATTGTCACTAGCCTCATCATTTCTGAGACTTGATCTAGTTTGGGCTGCAGCAGACAAGAGTCAGCAGATAAAGACCCTGCTGGGAAATGTCTCTGTTAATGAGATGCCAATTTTCTCATTTGCTTAATTATTCACTCTCATCTTTTTTAAATGCAGATTTTTTTTTTTCAAAAATGAGAATGACTTTGGACTTTCTCAGCATTTGAACTGAGTGAAATACAGAAAATAAAACTTTATCAATAATAAAAAGCGAACAACTTGGGTCACTGACATAGAGGGGGATGACTTTTGACTCAGGGCAGGTTTCTCCTCATCTTTTAATACAGATTTCATCACTAGGGGGTTTGGGCTGGGTGTTTGGGGGCTTGTTTTTCCCAAGGCTAGGGAAAGGTTAAAATTAAAGAGAAAAAAAGAGGAACAGATATACAGAAGCATCAAGCATCAAAGGCCACTTACTGCTTCCAGAATTGGATGGGCACTGGGGAACAGCCCAAGCTAAGGGATGCTGTTTGTGAACTGTGGCTTCCCTACTGTCAACAAACTTCATTCTCATGGGCAACTAACTGGTCTTAACAGTAGCTATTACTGGAAACTCATAACCATGGGAGTAGTTCTTGCTTCCTCTCTTCCTTTTTTCCACTGAAGTAATGGAGATAATGAAGGAGCCATTGGGGATATTTGCCTCATTACTATCAGGATGCAAAAATGGCTTTAAGGATCTATTCCTCCAATTCAAATATTAGAATTGAAGCGACAGTCATTGTGCAAGAAGAAATGAAGCCACGTTGATATTCTACTCACAAAAGCTTATTAAAAAAAAAAAAAAAGAAAAAGAAATACAAATGCTTTTAAAAGACATTCAGAAGATTCCCATACAAAAAGACCAAAAAAATGTGCTGTACAGCTTTGCTGAGTTAGTGGTGGAGAGGCAAAGAAAAGACCTAGATTAAACAAAATAGAAAAGAAACTACACCATAATATTTTCTCTTTGCTTTTGCTTTTTGCTTATTTAACAATGAATAGCTTGAAGAAAAATCATTTCTCCTAAGTCAGGCAGGTCTGTTTTATGTGGTGCTCAGAAAGAAGTGAGGTTTCTGTGCCTGGTGTACACATAACTCCTTCTGAAAAACTTAACTTTGCTGGTCCAAACTGATACTGAGAAGCAATTCTATTCGGTCCTACACAGCTATACAGACTCATGCTAGCCACAGGTTCTCCTTTCAAAATAAAACAAGGCTGATTTTTTTTTTAACTTGTGTCAATATTAATAACCATATGTACAACATCTCCATGATAATGGATGCTAGCACACAAATATACAGATATGAGACAGACACAACAAGCATTTAATTTTTTTTTTTTTGCTTAGAAACGCAGCTTGCAGCGACTGGGGAAAAGAAATTCGAATGCTTTCTAGTGATGGTGGGATGGGAACCCTGTTTTGCCTTGCCACAGGAAAGATACTGCAGCTTTACATATGTAAGGAAATAGTGCCAGCTACTGGGCAGAAGATCTAGGCACAAGACTGGAGCTTTGTCTTTTGAGAGCAATTTTTATTCTGTGGATAAAGTTCCATCTCTAAGTGTTGGTAATTGCAGTCAGCTCTAACCACTAAAATCATTTTAGAGGATCATAAGTGAAGGACTTTCTTTATGAAAAAAAAATAATTATAACAATATATAGAATATATTTCTCCAGTATTATTAATTATCTTTTTTCTTTTTTTTTTCTCAGTAGAATGCTTTGTGTCACTTTGCAGAATAACCTCTTATTTTTGTTTGCCTTTTTTTGTTGCTGTTGTTCTTTTACAACTTCTACAAAGCTGAGGCCACAGTACGTGAGGGAATAGGACATATAAATGCATGTACAGAGTGACAACAGCCATACAGGAGAAAACCCCCAAAGATACTCTAAAGAGAAACATATTCCAAAGCTAAGAAACACACAGAGAAGCAGGTAAATACATGGATGTAACACTGAGAAATTCTGGTTTGGTAAGAATTGAGTAAGACATTTCATAATAGTAAAGAATCAATTGGTTTTAATTAGAAGAAAACAGCTAGAAATTAGGATGGAAAATCACCTTTTAGTGGCAGTGACTTGGTTTTCTATTACCTGGACGTCAAGTTCCTGACTGGCTCAATTGGCAACCTGCTTCCAATCACATGTGGTAACCACGGAGGACTAATCAAGATAAATATCACAATTAAACACAAATGGAACCATTCTTGCTTAGATTTTAGGCGTGGAGAGGAAAGGTTGCCGTAGAACTCCCAGTGCTTTCCACTGATCCTTTTTCCTTAGATCCAGAATAAGCTCCAATAAATGAACCATCTTCATTGAACATCCCATGCTCCCCTTCTCCATAATCTACCAGACTATCAGCACTCTCAGTGGCTTTAATGTCCCCGTTAATGGACTGGAGGCTGCCTTTCAGCGGCTTTTCATCGCTGTCACTACAAAACAAAGAAAAGCCTTTCCAAACACCGAGCTTTTGACTGCGAGCAGGGAAACTGTGCTGTTAGTGGGAAGGAAAGCAGCAGGAAGGAAGCATTTCTGTGTGGGTTATATATATTGGAAGTGATCTGACCCCACCTTCTTGGGTCTGGTGCACCTCAAGCAGGTCATGCGCACCAACCTGAATTCCCCACAGACAGGATTTGGTGGTTATTACAGTGAAGGGATGGGTTGAAAAGGGAGATAGCAATTAAAATTATATGTGTTTGGGTCTTTCCTACTTTCTATTTTTTTTATCCCCTTGGACAGACAGAATAAGAGCTAGAAAGCAAAGGGAAAAGAACAGGAAATGCTGGAAAGGACTTGAGGGATCCATTTCAGCAACCACTCAACTTTTCAGCACCTTACAGAAAGAGCCATTTTCATTTTACAAAACAGTGGGTGGTATTCAGGGCCTCTTTCATTTCATGTTTCTTTTGAGGTGGGTGGGTGAATTAATGAAGTTGTGGGATGAGGCATCATCTGTGGGTTGCATCTCACTACTCTGTGAGCATCTGTTTGATTTTAGATGACTAACAAAGGGGTTTCTCGTCCCTTTTTTCATTTGTTCTGCTATCTTACTGTAAGTGATGGAGTTCCTCTCTGCTGAAGGTGTTGAAAAACAAAAGCAGCATCAAGAGTGTCTGCTCACATGAAGTCTTTGCTTAATTGCAATTTCATGAAAAAAAGACAGGCCCACCACCAAAACTTGGGGGAAATAAATGGAAATTCCATTGACCATTCTTCCAAATGGGACGGGACTGTAGGAGAAGAACCAAAGCAGCCTGACTTCTCCTGACTGACCACAATATTTGGGAGGATTAAATATTTGGGAGGATTATTTGGGGTAGATTAAAAGATTACTCCCAAAGAAATAATTACGCCTTTGAACTAGGGACATAATTACTCAATTAGGGCCCTTGCTGATGCCAACTCAGAGTCAAAGCACTTTGGCAACACTATCTAAGGAAGGACAAAGAAATGCACCCAGATTTCACCTCTCCAACATACATTTAATAATGTGCACAATCAAGACAATAAAAATATTTGCTGCTTTTCTGCACAGGGCATTTCTCTTTATAAAAATTCCAAGTTTGGAGTTTGCAGGTGGGGGAAAGGAGGGGATCAAAGGTATTAACCTCAGGACTTTCTTACCTTTCTAAATATTTGTCCCGTTAGAAAGCATTAAAAATTAAATAAAGATGAAATTATGCAGAAAAAAAAAAAAGAAATTCTAGTACAAATAATGTAATAATTGGGATTTGAACAGAAATTTTATGCCCTTAAGGCCAAATACAACAGTTCTCCAGCATGGTTCTCATAAAGATGTATTTTCTTCATACCACAATTAGGTTACATCATCAGGTTTATTTCTTTTAAATCAGCCAAAGTGATTATTTCAGTTCTCCCACAGAAAATTCCATAAGGAAGCTAGTTTTTTTTGCGGGGGGGGGGGGGGGTGGGTGTGCATCTCTTACTGCATTTCAACCTTTTTGTTTTCTGTCATAGAATGAACATTCCCCATATGACACAGCTGGGGCCTGACTGGGTTTCAGAAACCCACTGAAGCCATAAGAAACCCTTCCTATTGACTTCAGTGGATGTCACAGCAGAAACCCAAATTATCTTACATAGATTTACATTATTCATACAATGCTAATGAAAAACAAAACAACACAAACAACAGACAAGTGAAAAATAACCACTGATACATCAACATTTACTGATACCCCAAGGTGTATGGATTTAAGCATACTGGATACTGGACTTTATAGTCCTACTGTTACCCACTCCTTTGAGGTTTGCTTTGGAAATGAAAACCAGCCATTAATTGCATGCTATAAAAATGTCCTAAACAATGATGACATCTGGAAACCAAACAAAACCCCAACAAACACAAACGTTTGTTAAAGCAGGTCCTATTTACCTATATTCCCCAAAGATTTCATCTTTTATTGATTGAGCCTCGGGATCTGGATGCAAATCTTCTTTTTCTTTCACTGTACAAATAAAATAAAGCACAGATCTGTATGCCAGGTTCCACTGTGGACTTTTCTTTCCTCAGTGTAATGGGAAAACCACCTGCCACTGCTCACAGCCCTACCTGGAGGGCAGCAGCTTGCCCCACACATCTGCTGGACACAACCAGCATGCTTCCATCAAGGGGTTGAGGCCATTCCTTCACTTATAAGAAAGCAAGACTCATCTTCTAGAAAGGTTTGGGTTGGAAGGGACCTTTAAATGTCATCTAGTCCAACCCCCCTGCAATCAGCAGGGATATTTGCAATTAGATGATCTTGTGCAGAGCATCACGCAACCTGATCTCGAATGTTTCCATGGATAGGGCATCTACCACCTTTCTGAGCAACCAGGTTTATACTTAAATATTTACCCTTGTTTTTAAAATAACTGGATGATTTTCAGCAGAAATATTCTATTGTTAAGCAATTTGGCCACCCAGGGAAGGTCTCTCAGTTCGTGTGCCCAGTGGCAGCTATCAGGTGGAAGTGAGAGAACAGCCCTGCAAATTGAAGGCTCAGAGGTGTAGCTGGGGTAGGACCTTGACTCTAGGGCTGGATTGAATGCTGGAAGAGTCAATGAATGTTATCAAAGGCCTTGGTAAGATCTCTGCCCAGCAGACAGCACTTTCTCACCCAGAGAGCAGAGTTTCACTTGTATTCATTAGAATCCATTCTGCAGATATTTATCAAAAGCTACAGCACCTAATTGGATGCTTCTGCTTGTGGTGCTGCAGCCTCCAGAGATAAAAGTCTGAAGAATGCTTGTTATTAACATGTGAACATAGCAAAAGGACAACAAATCCATTTACCTGAATATTTTCCTCCTTTATTTCTTCTGACAAAGCAAATAGTTAGCAGCAGCAGGGTGAGCAAAGCAATGGCACACATCAGTCCAATGAACCAGCCCTGGGTGGAAATTCCGTCATAAATGCCAGCATAGGCTTCGTGGAACGGAAAAGAAGTGAAAAGAAGAAGAAAATTAATCAGAGGAAAAGGGCATCACCCAACTCTAACATGAATACATAACATGTTCTTCACTGGATCCTAATTGAACCAGTCTATCACTACTTATTGTGTTCCACTTAGAGAAATGCAAGACAGGAACACGTCTGGAGAGTGACATTTTGAGGCTCTAACAGGAACACACAGCCGACAAGGCACAATGCAGACATTTTGGAAAGGTAATTCTGAGAGAGCAGTTGGCTCAAAGGATTAATGCCAAAGAGGAAAGCTGAGCAGAGGGTTGTTAAGCCTCTCATGCAAAAGCAGTTCTGCGACAGAAATGGAGTTGAAACTGCACCCAGCACATGCAAACCGCTGGATTGGCACATGTGAAATGGGATTAGAGCCCAACGCTTTTCTCCTTTGGAAATCACAGAGGAAGGAAAAATAATTTGTAAAGGTGTGTCATTGTTCCAGGCTGTTGTGCACCAAAGTAAGGCACAGGATCAGCCAAGAACCACAGGTGGGTTTGGGCTCCCATGGGGTACAACTTCAAAATGACAGAACAAAAAAAAAGATGATTTGGGAACGCTTTGACTGCACAACATCAGATGTCACCTCGACACGTATTTACATTCAAAAGAGAACTTTATCACCTTGAAGGGTTGCATGTCTCACCTCTCCCCCTTGTCTCAATAACATCTTCAAAAATGCTATTGTTATCAACCCAATTCTTAGTCACTAGACGAACTGTATAGTCAGTTCCAGGCTCAAGTGCCTCAATGGGGTGAAACTTTTGGGTGGGTTTTACTGCTTCTGAAATCTTGCCGATCCCTTTACCTACAGAATGTACATATTTAAGTCATATTGATTAATGGTCTTCCTTCAACAAAAGGTCTATGAAATGCACAGTTACAAATCATGGAAATAACACAGAAACGTGACACCCAAGGATTTTTAACATTTGGCAGCAGATAATCTGATTTGTCAAAAGCAGGCAGTAAAGTGAAATAAAAAAAAAGAAAGAAAAAAAAGAAACAACCCAAACACATTTCCCCCTATTTGATTTTTAATATTCCATCAGACAAAACAAACAGCAGACTGAAGTAATCCTGATGTTTATGAAGGGGTTTGTACATTTCCCAGGATGAAAGTTAATATTGATGGGGGATTATGGATCTGCTCTAACTAATGCTTGCTTAAGAAAAAAAATTACAACATGGAAATGGGCTTGCTTTGGGTGGATAAACTGGGGTTGGATGCTTCTTCCATTGAACTGAACTCAGCAGGGAGGCACAGGCAGCTTGTTCTCTGGAAATGGATTCTTATGTGTCTCATGGGAAAAAAAATAACATTAGAATTTGTACTCATTTCTCTCCTGACTTTTCCATGTCCTTTTAAGTTCCTCAATGCCTGCACAAGGAACTGTTCTAAGATTGCCTTCACATTTATATTTAAGCATTTGAATGTTCCTGATGAATTTAACGTTTGATTAAGAGGCAGAGGGGAAATTTCGGTAGCTCTTGTTTTAGAGTTTTTTAACTTGCAAAACTCCTACTGAAATTCCTGCCTGCAGTGAGTTTGCAGGGTATTAAAGAAGCTTTTTTTGCAATAGCCTTTGTGGATGACAGGAAAAAAAAAAAGAAAAAGGACATTTACAGATGTTAGCCATCAGTGCTGGAACATGAAATGCCTGTTCATACAACAAATTCAGAACTGCTGGTTGACATGTGGGATGGCTTTAATCAACCACCAGGCACAACACAGGTATGTGCCAGCCCTTGATGGCAGGAGAGAGATTTGGAAGGGCTGCACTTAATAAATATAACTCCTTAATTGTGTTTGGTTCCCTCATTTGCCTGCTTCATGAAAAATCATCTCGACTAAGGACTGAGCACACAGTATAATTTGAAAACCACTTGACCAATTAGCACTGGCAGTAAAACAATTCTAGTCAATACTTAAAGCAGTAAACAAGCAAAGCAAGAAGATTTCAGAGATTAAGGCTTAGTTGACATCTGAAGGAAGGAAAAATAAGATTAAGACAAATCCAAGCACAATCAAAGCAGCAGTTCAGGATAAGTTTTCCAAGGCAGCTCTGCATGTATTACAACAAGCAGTTAAACTAGCAGCCCACTGGGACCCAGAGAGAACACAGGCAGCTGAAATACAGCTGATACTGAAGCACAGCTCATTAGCATAAATTAATCCATCTATCAGTAATTTTTGCTAAATGAAGTATGTGAAACTGAGCTATAATTTTTAATCAAGCTGCAAATTAAGTGACAGGATACCACAGGTATATTTTAATTACACCTGCTCAAAAGCAAGACATCAGGAAGAAAAAAAAAAAAAAAAAAAGGTGTTTACTGGAAACCCTACCCATGAAGTTACAAGAACAAATGTGAACCTTCAACCCATTGTGAATTAAACACCCTGTAACATGATGTGATAGCAGCATGGTCCAACTGGGATACAAGACAGCTCTCCTTGGGAAGCATTTCCTCTGAATTCCTGGTCAGCAAAATGCTTAACCCTGAGCTTAGCAATAGCATTGCTTAACCAGCCCGTGTCTATGAACCACTTATTTCCAGCTTGTGCCAGCCTCTTCTTTTTGAATGGTCAGAAGCAGAAAGGGGGAACTGGCATGGCTGGAAAAGAACCCTTTTCTACCAGGTTCTTGCTCACCCTTCCTGCTGCCCTGGCACAGTGAGCAGCACAGGGCTGGGATGCACGTACTGGAATGAAGGCTTGAGCCCAACATGCCTCAGGACTGGAGATTTACCATTAGCTCTCCAGTCTAACATCCTCTATCCCCAAACACTAAGCAAATATATATTTTTTTTTTCCTTTAAAACTCAGTCCAGTGCTGGGTGCCTATGAAGTTTCTTTCCACACGATTTCTTTCTGGTCAGTGTTACACACTCAAGAGAGCACCTACAGAGGAGAAAGCTTTGCTAAAAGGGGCAAAGTTGGGTGGCTGGACTAGAAAAAGCAGGGCAGCATCCTGAAAAATAAAAGCAAAGACATACAGATAAGGAAAAAAACCAAGCTGAACATACTGAAAGGTCAGTGAGATGCAGAAATTAGCTTCAGAAAATTGAAAGCAGTTGGGTTAGGTTTTTAATCTACAATAAGGGAGAAGAAGCATTAGTAATAAAGGCATATCACCAGCACTTCTCATCTTCCCCCACTATTTATCAGCCACACCATGGGACTTGCATGAACATTAAACACTGAACTGCAATCTTACAATATTCCTACTGGGCTTCAAGATTTATGAGAACAACAGAACACACTTTTTTTTTTTTTTTAATAGTATCTTATAGTATAAAGAGAAAAAAAACCCGACCACAATATAACCTGCCCCCAAAGACTTACAAGAAAGCTAGTTCTCCAAAAGTTAGCACATCTGTTAGGAAAAAAAACTTAAGAGAAAAAAATACTTAGAGGAAAAAAAAAAAAAAGTAGCTGGCAGTCTAATAGCTGAGTCTTAATTGTGGGCAACATCTTAATTTATAACCATACCTGTCTAAATACATCTGCTGCAATAAATGGAGAGTTGAATTTTCATTAGTTCTGTATTTTTTTTCCCTTTTCCCTGCTGTGTGGCTATTAGAAATGTATAAAGATGCATCACAAAGTCTCCTTTGGTTTTTTTCTTAGTGTAGGTGAATCATGCTGGATTTGGAATATTTTAAGTTGTAGTCATGAATGTAAAGTCTACTGAGAAGAATCTATTGATGAGTTGTGGCTCTGAGCAACCTGATCTAGTGCAAGGTGTCCCTGCCCATGGCAGGGGGGTTGGAACTAGATGATCCTTGAGGTCCTTTCCAACCCTAACAATTCTATGATCAGCTATAGGTACTGACTTATCATTTGTAAGAGTAATCTGAGCTGAGAGAAGGAGTCAAATTACAGCTTGGTCAGCTCCTGCTGCTTCTTTTTAGCTTTCTGTGTTGGCTACACTGAGCCAACAGAAAAGGAAAGAGCCAAAAAATTCCAGCAAAGACAAATAGTTCATCACAAATTTGCTTTGAGTACTCCAAAATTGCTATATTTAGCATATTATATTGACTACACATGTTTTTCCTGCTCAAAATGTCAGGAGTTTGAAGCAATGATATAGCACATATACCTTTTCCTAGTATGAGTAGTCCAGGATTGAAATATTTAGCATATTATGTTGACTACACATGCTTTTCCTGCTCAAAATATTAGAAGTTTGAAGCAATGATATAGCACATATACCTTTTCCTAGTTTGAGTACTCCAAGATTGAAATATTTAGCATATTATATTGAATACCCCTGTTTTTTCTTGCTCAAAATATTAGGAGGTTGAAGCAATCACATAGCACATACGCCTTTTCTTGGTCCAGCCTGTTTGAGGGTTTGATGGTGCTCTGGTCAAAAAAAGAGACACCAGGCTAGAGTGGCACAAATGACACCAAAACAAGCAAACAAAAAGCCCCAAACCCTTTTCACCAAGATTTCATCACATTCTCTTGATTGTGAGCAAACAGGGCATATCTGGGGGGTGTTGCTGGTTACACATCTGGCTAAGTCAGCTCTATTTTTCCTTCCCCCCCCCCGACCTGTGCCTACAGCAAAAGAGAACTAAACCCATCTATTTTGTAACAAATGGTTACTCTCCTCATCTTATGGTGTGTCATGAAGGTTAGTACCCTCCAGCTAGGATCTTACAAAAAGCCTGTGGGAGTTTCATGCCAATTACCATTGAAATATAATGAAACTGGTGAACTTCTCTTCTCTGGAAAAATAAAACCACATTTGTGAGGCTTCCTCTGGATGAATTTTTCATCAAGGCTCGAATTTCTGGACACACAGTAATCATTCTCAACATGTAATATGTGTTTAGTAATCCTCCAGCAAGACTGGGTGCTCTGGGTGAAAAGAAGCTTTGTGTCAAAGAAGGACAGCTCTATTAAATTCATTTTATGTTTTTACTCACTTGTGTAAGAACCTGATTTTGTATTAGGCTTCTGAGGACTAACGATCATTTGGAAATCAACATTTTAATGAGGGGAGTTAATTAATTTGCAGGTCACTTAAGAAACACTGCCTGAAAATGAAAAGATAGAGCTAAAACTCATTTTCTAAGGACAGCATACCTACAGCTGTGGAATGAAACCAAGATGAAGCCACAACAATCAAAATGTTATTAATTTTGCAGTGCAATGCAAATGTCCTTTTGCTCAGGTTCTTCATGATTGTCCACAGTGCTGTACCAACAACTGATGAAGGCATTTAGCTGCCTATCAGTGTTTCATATCTGAGTTCTTTTGGCTGTCTTTAAGATCTTTCATAAGAAAGAGGCTTTTTAGTTCACTGACTTTGTATTAGCTGCCCACGCCGGTGGTGTTAGGTCATGCAACAAGGATGCTCTAAATGAAAGCTTTTATATTGCCTGTTCCTCACTAATTCCAGTGGGTCTGTGGTTAATCTTAGAGACAAATATTAAAGTGTAGTTTTGTTCTGTTAAAGGAATTGCACAGAACCAGACTCATCTGGCAGAAGCAGTCCTGCAGAGCAGAGGGCTGATCCCTGCTGCTGCTGGACATCTGCAGGATGCAGAAGGTGGCACTGCTCCATTGGACAATGAAGAAATAGAGATGGGAGCATGAGATGATCCTTTCCTATCAGTATGCACAAACTGGTATTTTTGGTGAAGTGTTGCTAACCCAAAGCACTGTGTTAGTCCAGACAGAATGGTGAATTTGGTTCAATGACAGAGGAAGATGTTGCAGCTGTAGAGAAAGGGCATGATCTACCCAGTTATCTATACAGGCAGTAATGTTTATTTAATTGATAACAAGTTTTTTTTACTCAATTCAGTCATTCATGCCACTGAAAACTCATTGTCAGGAAATGGGCTCCACTAAATTACAGGCTGGAAAAACTACCCTTGGGAGCACAACAATTTTCCCTGAACAACTTGGTTTTACTGGTGATGCACACACAATTGCATAGGTACATACGAAGCAGGAGATGGACTTCTCTTTCTGATGCCAGACTATAGGAGCAGGGATAAGTGCAAATAAATGAAAACAGCAGGAGTGAGGCAGATCAAGAATATCACTGCTAAAATGTGAATGAACCCATGGCTTCCACCTCAACATCTCTACTTTCCCAGCAGAACCTATTGTGAAATTCCAAACTCCCCACGGCGCAGCCTGCAAAGGCTGCATTCCAGCACTGGAAGCTACTCAAACCTCTTAAAATGAGCAATGAGAGCTTTATGTTTTTATTACTAAAACCAGAGCATAACAGATATAGAATCACTGAATCAAACCCCAAAGAAACTTGGAGTGCTCTAGCATGGAGTTTCATTTCAGAGAGCACCACATTTTATATGTGTCATTTATGTGAGGCATTTTGAATTATAAACTTTGACTTCCCCCTTTCTTCAAAAAGAGAAATTGTTTTAATTTTGAGCAATCATCTTTGCTTCCCATACCACAGCTTTAAGCCCCAGGAAGGTCACTGAAAAGAATGATTTTGGTTTTTTCTTCTTTTTTTCTTTTTTGTTTGGTTGGGTTTTTTTTCAGCCTATTATGTTTAGTTGAAAAATATCTGAACGATTGAGCCAGCAAATAATGACACAAAACTAATGGCATCTCAGTGACAGATGCAGTGCCCTAATTCAGGGTGGCTTGAGAACCAGCAAGAAGCACACATTAATTGCAGAACTGGACCCTGGTGGCTTCTATTAATTATGCTGCTCTATTCTGCAAGCATTTCACAAGAATCAGTTGTTGCCACAGCTGAAACGAAGTCTTAGGAAGGAAGAGAATGAGAACAAAAGGACTGGTGACATTATCATCCTTTGAAGCATATCAGGAAGGGAAGCATTTTATAAGCCCTGACAAGGTTATCCAAAGAAGTTAGAGAGTTCCAAGTGGTCAAAACACATTATTCTGGCTGCCCAAGGAAGGCCAGAAAAGGGAACTAATGAGGTGAAATTGTATATTTTTAGCTTGAAAAAACCTAATTACAGATATTTTATTCCCTTAATGAGAATGAAGTTTAAATCATGCTGATAGATTAATAGTTGCTACTAAGTAAGTAAGTGCATACTACAATGAGACTGGAGGCCACAGGACAGCTGAGAAGGAGTTTCACTACTTGAGAAAAAGGTTGATAGCTCATGAGTGGATCCTGAACTGAGATGTGATGAGCTTAAAGTGCTTTGTACTTGTTTTACCACCAACAGAACAGCTTCTGCAACTTAGAGGTCCAACAGGATGTTGTGCAATCAGTACCATTTCTCTATTGTACACCAACATTCTTCCAGACTCTTGTCTTGCTAAAAGTGAAGCAGCCAGGACTCTTTTGCTTATCACAGTCTCTTTCTCCTTCCCCGTGGTAAGCGCACAGCAATGGATTCTGATTAATAGCATGGACTTGTTCCTTGCTATTGAGAGCTTTCAGACTTGCTGAGCACAGTGCATTTTATTTCATTTCAGCTGAATGTGAAAGATGAGCTTCCATACAGTGCTTGCAATTTTCCTTTAAATCACTCAAGACCAGTGTTTTAGGATAGGGTGTAAGTGGCACACAAAATGCTCTCTGATAAAATAATAATAAAATAATGCACTGCAGACAACATGATGGCTCATCTGGATTTCCATGTCAAATACTTTCCCCTGATGAGGCTGACAGTCCCTCATCTTCATTCAAGAGCAGAGTTTGGTTTTATATTGCTGAGAACAGATTATTTAAGCCTTCAGTTCTCTGTTTGTGACTAAATGGAACTCACTTATTCGAGTACAGCTTAAAGAGTTGACAGGTGGGAACAGAGACAGAACTGCACAGCAAAATGAGACAGATAAGCCCTATTCTGAAGAGCTGCATGGCTACCCTACAAAGTTCATTGATTGTTCCCATGGAGAGAAAAACAAATTTATTTCCTCTAATTACAAAGGAAATGTCAAGCCTGGAATATTCTCAATAGATTTTTCTGCTGTTGCTAGAGCTTCTCCACATAAAAACATATTGCCTATTAACTTACTCCCTTGAGCCATCGTTAGTCCTTCTTCTGTGACTGGCTTCCCACAGCCTTTGACTGTACAAGCCTTCACATAGAACTTGTACTTGGTGCTGGAGCTGAGCCCTGAAAGCCTCCAGCTGAGCGTGGAGTGGTTGGTGACGCTGATGTCGCTCAGAGGTCCGATTTCATGAGTCTCGTTTACTGAAAGGCAAAAGGCAGCTGAGTCAGATCCAGCAGCTAAAGGCTAAGGACATGAAATCTGCCATGAACACTCCTGCAAGGGAGGGACTCTGCTCTCAGTAGGAAGGATGCAGCCTGAATAAGCATATTTCACCTTCCTGCCCAGTACTCAAATGGGATTTATCTCCTCCATGTCAATCTCCCCACTACTGGGTGAGCTACTACTGTTCTTAAAAAGCTCTCTGATTCCTGCTATGCATGTACTTAGTGGGAGGTAAAAATGCCTGTCTCCTACATCATTAAATATATATGAATTGCTTCTTGCTTTGCTTCCAAACATCTGCAAGCACATTAATGGATGGCTGCTCTGCTTTGCTCAGCTCTGCCTCGGCATGGCTGGCAGCTGAAGGATTGGTTGCCACTCTCAAACTGCCTCAATAGACAGATCCACTCTCTGTCCCTAGTCACAGAATCAAGAAATTCATAAATTCACAGAATCATAGTCATAGACTCTTTCCAGAGTCATAGAATGATAAAATGATTTGGGTTGGAAAGGACCTTAAAAATACCATCAATTTCCAAACCCCCTGCCACAGACAGGGACACCTCCTACTAAACCAGATGTCAAAACCAAAAGGAAAACCCGGATTCCAGCTTCTGCTTGCAAAGACAGATGAGGAATTCTGTCATCAGCATAGGTAAATAGAAACTGGATGGTTTTGTTTGGTTTTGTCTGGTTAGCTGGTTTATTTGGGGATTTTTTTGTTTGTTTGTAGTGTTTTGGGGGTTGCTGGTTTTGTCGTGGGTTTCTTGGTTGGTTCTGTGTTTTGGTTTTGTTTTGTTTTGTTGTTGCGGGGGGTGCTTCTGGTTTTGGGGTTTGGTTTTGTTTGTTTTGGTTTGGTTTGGTTTTTTAATAGGGCACAGTCTAATTCTGTCCCTTCCTCAAAAAACCTGGGCCATCTCATTAAACCACATTCTTACCCTAAGAGGCTGGACTAGATGATCCTTGAGGTCCCTTCCAACCTGGTGTCCTATGAATCTATGAACATATAAACTATCCTGAATCATCACCACACCTCACAGCTGCTGTTGTGGCAGTCTGAGACCAATACTGGATCTGGCCTGAGTTATCTGCTCAAAGCCTCTGCCCAGCTACTCAGTTCTTTCAGAGGCAAGACATAAAGAAACACCCCTGGTATTCAGTTGTTTCTCAATGTTATTAAGCATGTAATTGTTTCCCAAAGTGATGGCTCAACACCATGACTCAGGAGGTAGTTGTCTGCATTTCTGCTGAGGCATTCCACAGGGAGGAAGTGCTCACTGACATAAAAGTTCTCTCCTGACAAATTACTTTGCATTGAAAGAGTTTCACTTCAGTAAAATGCAGCTACAATTTATGAGTCTTCTTAACTGCTACGTTAGGTAGAATTTGCAAGTATGAAATAACTGAAAATAAATGTGGGACAGGGCATGGCAGCAACGTGAGCTTACCCTGGGAAAGTGCATGGAGAGTTTCTGGCTCTGGAAGATGGCTTCAGCCTGCCCTCTAGCAGGCTGTGCACACACTGCCAAGCAAACACACTGCTCTGATGCTATGGCTCTTAGGGTGATCTCAGACACAGCAATTCTCATCAGCCTCTCTCTGCCTTATGTGTGAACATACAACCCCTCTTTTAAAATCTAAAGTCAAAGTGAAACAAGCACATACTTATCTGGTATTGCAAAATGTAGCCAGTAAGGTGACCATTTGCTCTCTTGGGAAGTCCCCAGGACAGAGTGACAGAGTCCTTGTCAAAGTTCAAGATCCTCAGAAAACGTGGCTGTTCAGGGACTGGAAGATACAGGGATTAGCTTTCAGAGGAGAAGACTGAGCAGGCTCTGCCTCTACATGCACTTGTTAAAGGAGGATTTCATTTAGCTCAACACCTACAGTCCCCCTTTCTAGTGACCAGTAGAGATTTTACAACAGCTTTAAGGAAATCAACTTCTATTTATGTCCCTCCACCCCATTTTGTCCTACCTCCTTCTGGAGTTTTAAACACAACAGGGGAGCTTTCTGGGCCATCTCCCTTGGAGTTGTAAGCCGAAACAGTCAAGCGGAATTCACTGAAGGGCTCCAGACCAGGAATCATCCCATAATTTCTGTCTCCTACAAATGTTAGGAAGTGTTTCTCTGGGTGATGCCTTTTCCCATCCAACATGCTTTTTGTTTTCCACCAATTGACCTGTATTGAGATTGGCATTTCTGTAACAAATCACGTTGTATGGGGTTGAACATGATCATAGAGTCATTAAAGTGGCTGGAGTTGGAAGGGACTTTAAAGACCATCAAGTTTCAACCTCCCTGCCATGGGACACCTCCCCCTAGATCAAGTCACTCAAAGCCTTGCCTTAAACACTTCCAGGGAAGAGGCATCCATGATGTCTCTGGGCAACTCATTCCAGTGTCTCACCACCCTCACAGTAAAGAACTTCTTCCTAAATGTCTAACCTAAATCTAATCTGCTCCAGTTTAAAACCTTTCTCCCTTGTCCTATCACCACATGCCCTTACAAGTAGTCCTTCTTCAGCTTTCCTGTAGTCCTCCTCAGGTTCTGTAAAGCTACTGCAAGGTCTCCCTGGAGCCTTTCTTTCTCCAGACTGAACAGACCCAACTCACTTAGCCTATCCTCACAGGAGTGGTACTCCAGCCCTCTATCACCTTTGTGGCCATCCTCTGGACCCTTCCCAAGAGATCCATGACACCCATTTCTCTCCTTTTCCCAGAAATGAGAGTTCAATCTCACTGATCCAAGGTTCATTTAGTAGTTTACTCAAGTCCATACAAACATTTAATGAGAAAAGTGTCACCTTATAGCCTTTTAAATGTCCACGAACTCGGTCCCTTGGGATGCCAAACCAGAAGACTTTGACCAATGTGCTGTTCACAATATCCACCGACACGCCAGAAGGAGCAGCATCTGGAACTGTAAAAACAACATATTAAGGACGCTTACAGGAGCTCAGTTTCCCACTGTTTACAGCTCCAGGACTTGCCTTTCCCCCTCAAGCTGTGGCAGTTCATGCAGTCTTACTGCAAGCAAGAAAACAACCATCCCACCTGCATCCAGTGGGTGAAATGGGCCAATAAACATCATTTTGCCATAGCAGAGCTTTCTGCTGAGGCCTGGAACACAGGTGGTGCACTGGGACAGATGAATTTCTACACCAGTATTTATGATTTCCTGTTTCAAGTAATGCTTACAGCAGTGAGAAGAATAAAAATAAAAATGATTAACACAGCACTCAAGAAGGAAATCATAAACTTATTATGATTTTTTTTCTTTTATATAATCAATTTCATTTTACAACTAAGCTCATTAAACAGTAGGATTTTAATCACTGCACAACACAGAGAGCTATTACAGTGCCTGGGGAAAAAATAAAAATAAAAATAAAAGAGGCCTTGATCCATTGACAACTGAATTGCAAGGAAGGTTTTCCACTGATAGATATAAAATGAGATCCATCGCAGACACACAAAGAAAACAAAGATGCTGCAGGGCTTCTTTTGCTCTGTTCTCATGATTCATCACCTCTTCCACCATATGCTCTACAGAGGGAGAAGATGAAGCACCAAACCTTCCTGTTGCCCACCTCTGGGTGCATGGTGAGGATTCTCCTGTCTGGACAGCACCAAGACCATTCCCGGCATGAAGCTTCAGGATGGTGAAACAGCTGTAGGCACTTGGCAGGCTGCAAATATCAAACTGGTCCTTTCAGGGTTGAGAATGAGAGGAAATGACCTCAAGTTGCACCAGGGGAGGTTTAGATTGGATGTCAGGAAAAAATTCTTGCAAGAGTGGTCAGGCTTTGGAACAGGCTGCCCAGGGAGGTGGTGGAGTCACCATCCCTGGAAGTGTTAAAAAGATGTGTAGACAGGGCACTTGGAGACACAGTTTGTTTAGCTTGGGAGTGTTGGATGATCTTAGAGATCTTTTCCAACCTCAAGGATTCTATAACTCTGTGATAACACAGATGTGTGTGCTCACTCAAGGAGAGGAGTGCTCCAGGAGCCTGCCTTGGGATTTGCTTTCCTCTGTGAAGCTAGGAGCATTTCTTACAGCTGTGGCTACCACATTAACTTTACTGACTGTTTAATACCACCTGTCATGGATCATGATATTCCAGAATGGCTTCTGTGAGAAGCTGCAGCAGTTGGAGAGGTGGAAGCAGCAGCACCTGCCACTGGGAAGTGGCTGCTGATGGATGTGGTGGGTCAAACCAAGGAGGTGGTAGGTCAAACCAAGGAGGTGGTGGGTCAAACCAAGGAGGTGGTGGGTCAAACCAAGGAGGTGGTGGGTCAAACCAAGGAGGTGGCTCTCTGGTCACCTCAGTAAGCAGCAACTCCCATTCCTTTCATAGTTGGCTAATCCAGTGTAGACTTTTTCAAGGCCATTCCAATTGTCACCTAATTCCATTCTATGGAAACAACTTAAAGACTTCAAATTCTCCATGGGATGAAAGCTGGCTGGCTGGAAATAATAAAACTAATCTACAGATCTGAAACTTGGACCATTTGTTGGCTCTCTTGGCCCCTCTTTGCCAGCAGTTCCCAGCCCCTGCTGCTGTTTGCAAACACAATAAGCACTTGTATGTGGGATGAGGGAAGCTTGGCTTCCACCCTAGCTCACCACCATGCTGTTTATTCCTTCACTGATTAAAATCCTTAATTCCTACCAAAAAATTCCTTTGTTTTTGGTGGTCTTAGTGCATAACTGGGTTGTTTTTTAAAGAGAGGCCTGGCATTTCTTTACTGCAGCTGGATACATTTCCAGCCCTCTAAACATACTCTCTAGGCATGCAGGAAACTCCAAAGGGGACAGGCTGCTCTTCAGAGAAATTAGGGTGGCCTCAGCAGTGACATTCTCCAGTGTCCCATGGACGTAGCAGTGCTGCTGCAACCTGTGTGGCATCAGTATAAATTCTACCAGCAGGGACCTAATTATTAAAGCCCACCATGAAGCTGGAGCTTGAGGAGCATGTGCAAAGGGTGGGTGCCACAAGCGGCTTCTGTGCTTTCAGAGCAGCCCAGGGCATCTATTTTGTGAAAGTGGGTGGCAAAGAGAGAAACCCTTTCTGTTTGATCTGGCCTTGTGTGGGTCAGGCAGAGTCCAAAATCAGAGGTGAGCAGGTGCTGAGAAGATCTGGGGAGGAAGCTCAGAGCAGGAGTAGAACTGAAAAAAAGTCTTACAGTGGAGAAAGACTTCTCCAGAGACTCAGAGAGGCCTGAGAGAGTGCTGTGCTATTGGGAGCCACAGAAAACCACTGGACAGAAACCCAGGCCGGAGAAGAAAACCCATTCTTTTAGGATTCTATGGGCAAGGTAACAGCACACATGGGACCCTGGCATCACCCATAAATTCACTTATAATGCCCAGCACCTGAGTTTTGGCACTTAATTGCCAGAGTACTTAACTACTTGACAGTGTTAAAATGTTGAACTGGGCCCCAGACAAGCTTAAGACATTTTTTCCACCAGGTACAACACGATGCCACGCTCCACAGACTCCTAATGGACTATGACCTTCCAACAAGTATCTAGATTAAGCCAGTAACTGAGATGGATGAAAACACAAGTGACCTTTCCAAAAAAGCCCCTAAACTCCAGCAGCCACAGCACCCAGGGGCAGTTTTATCTCCATCTTATGTAGCCCATCACGCTGAGCAAAAGGGCTTTGGCCACAGGCTGCCTAAATCCATTGCTTCATCAGTGTGCATTGCAAGAATCCCCCATGCAGAGTAGCTTCACATGAAAGTTTCCTCTACTTACTGTCCTCTCCTGAGTACCCAATGGTAACATTAGGTTCAGGACCTGATCCTAAATTATTCACTGCTTGGACTTTGATCTCATAAGGCACAAAGGTGGGGGTGTTCCGTAGGGTCAGAGAATGCTTCTTCACCGTCTCCTCGTTCCAATCCACCTCCACTCCCTGCTGCCTCCAGCTGACTTTGTACTCCAGCCCTGGCCCGTTCCTCTCCATGGGCTTCAATGGCTGTGAAAGAATTTAAAAGAGATCTTGTCTGCCTTTGTTGCAGTCATCATGAAACAGCAGCCGAGGGGAGGGGGAGGAATAATTTTGGAGAGTGTGTTACAACGCTGTAAGAGGAAAGGGGTTAAAAAGAAAGCTTTAACTTTGTGCTGTTGTGTTAACTTTAAGATAACTGGAAGAAAAACATCACAACTTGCAGAGAAAGGTGGCTGAAAGGCAGAAAAAACAGTTGGGTTAAAAACAGATTCCTTGCTAGCAGACATATTGCTGCACACTACGTACGTCAGGTTCTGTTTTGCCACAGGTTTGCTTTGTTTCCTTGTGTGATGTAAACCCACCTGCCTTTTAGTACAACTCATTGATCTCTCCCTGAAAGAAGGTTGGAGTGAGGTGGGGGCCAGTCTCTTCTCTCTATTAGCAGGTGATAGAAAGAGAGGAAATGGCCTGAAATTGTGCCAGGGGAGGTTTAGGTTTGATATGATGAAAATATTTCTTTATTCAAAGAGTGGTCAAGCATTGGAATAGGTAGTCCATGGAGGTGGTGGAGTCACTGTCTCTGGGGGTGTTCAAAAAATGTGTGGACACAGCCCTTTGGGACATGGTTTAAAGGTCATGGTAGTCTTAGGTTGATAGTTAGACTGAATGTTCTTAGAGGTCTTTTCTGACCAAAACAGTTCTATGATTCTGAAATGCACATTTTGGCATAAGGCTCTGTGTGCTTTTCAGTACAGTTGAAATCTGTGTTTTATCTTAGAATTTTATGTAGCACAGCAAGTTGAGTCATTAAAATTTAGATTTGTTCTAAATAAGCACCAAATGGTTGAAACTATGCCTGGACATTTAATGTGCAACTGCTGTGCTACTCTTCTTTACTGATCAGCTGAAGAATCCATCATAGCATGGCTCCCACCTAATTAACATTCATTTATCAACTATTAGGAGATGTATAGCAATGGCTTCTCATAAGACATTCTCCAGCTGAAAGTCATAGATCCACAGAATTCCAGCATGGTGAGGATCAGAAGGAACCTCTAGAGATCATCCAGTCCAATACCCCTGCTAAAGGAGGGTCACCCACAGCAGTCTGCCCAGGATTACAATGTCCAGGTGGGTTTGGAATCTCCCCAGACACACAGACTCCACACCCTCTCTGGGCAGCCTGTTTCAGGGCTACAGCACCCTCACAATGAAGAAATTTTTCCTCCTGTTCAGATGGAACCTCCTGGCTTGCACTTTGTGCCCGCTGACACTTGATCTCTCAGTGGGCACTACTGAGAAGAGTCTGGCCCTGTAGCATTGACACTCTCCCTTTAGCTGTGCTGAGCATTGCTCAGATCCCCTCTGGGGCTGCTCTTCTCCAGGCTCAACAGCCTCAGGGCTCTCAGCCTTTTCTCCTTACAGAGATGCTCCAGTGCCCTCAGCATCTTCACATCCTGCACAGGAGTCCTCCAGTAGTTCCTCATCTCTCTTCAACTGGGGAGCTCAGAACTGGGTGCAGTACTTCAGTTGTGGCCTCACTAGCATAGAGTAGAGGGGGAGGAGAAATGAAAAGGCATCTACTACAAGTATCAGTGGAAGGCAATGCCCCACTGATGCCCCCTCATGCCAGGGGGACCTAGACCAGAGGGATCTGTAAGAATTCCCACTCCTCTGCCCTGAGGGTATGAGGAACCTTGGGATAACTCTGTTAAAGGAGCTGGAAGACTCAGTAACTTTTGGACAGGTATCCAGAGATTCACCTCCAAGGCAAAGATCCCAGAAAATGGAAGTTTGCAAGAGAAGCTGAAGCAAAAAAGCAATTGAAAAGAAGGAAAAAAAAAAAATCTCTTTCAGAGTTACATTGCAGCTCTGCTTGACTCCTATTTTGATCTCTTTTAATGCTGCAAATCCTGGGCTGCAAAGCCAGTCACTAAGGCTCATCTGGGCGGTTAATCCAAAGTAGGCAGATTAGCATCTTCCTGCAGCCTTTGTCTGCCTGCAATCATGTGTTCAGTGCTGTGCACTCCCTCTGTAAAGCACAGAGGAAACACCACTCTGCTTCACACCACTGAAATGATTCAACAAGATGTCACTAAAGCTGCCCATCCCGTTCTCTGCTTGAAGGTTTCACTCCAATTCTTGCCCTGAGCAGTGGGTCACAGACCTGGTGAGGAGGAGCATTCATTCTCTGATCAGCACAGTGCTGGGCATTATATTTCCCAGCCATGCATTTTAAACATCCAGGCTTGAAGGGCAGAAGCTACAAATAAACCATCATGGGCCAGGCTGCTCCTCCTGCAGAGCAGGGTGAGACCACAACTGTTTTAAGCACTTTCTGGTAAGGGAGATGCATAGAAGAGCATAATCTGGGGAAATCTCACTCTGATTTTATAGGAGTGTCATGTTTCTAAATAATCTGTGAAGTCAGATGTGAACAATAAAAAGCTTTTTGAAGCAAAAAGAAAAATAGAGGAGGAAATGCAAGTCACATTTAAGTCAATAACAACTTCATCTTTAACTTCAAGAGCATCAAGGATCCTATCTGTGGAATTTGCTAATGTCTTCTAAACAACTGGGGTGGAGGAGATAAAGTGAAGAGATCTGTAATTTATTTTTTAATTTAATTATATTAAAAAAAGCAGCCTGATAAATTCCATACTGCTTCTGCTGGAAGGGAGAGCCTGTTTCCAATCTTGCAGCACTGATGGACACATTTGCCTTACCTCCCATTTCATCACCATTTCATTTGGTTCAGAAGCTTCAACTCGGATGTTTTCTGGATTCTTGTCTGGAGCTGGAAGCACAGAGGTGATAAGGTTAGTTTGTACATCCTGGGGTTTAGTTGCACTTGTTATTTAAATGCAAAAATAAAGGATGCAAGAAACATTCCTTATGTTCATACTATTGAGAGGGAAAGAACCTGAACAAAAAAAAAAAAAAACTTTCATGAGATGAATGACTTGGATCAGCAAAGCTGCTGTGACCCAAACACATTGCTTATGCAGTTTTGATTCCTAAGTGCCCTTGTTGGTTGGAACCACCAGCTAACTTGAAGCTGTGACTTTTAGATTCCAAAGCACCAGATGTGGAGGGATTACCAGGAAGAGATTTTTCTCCCTGTGGGGACAGTAAACAGAAGGTGTATCATTAGTGGGATGCACATGACTGAAAAGCTGAAGAAGGACCTGAAAATGAAGTAAAGGGGGAAAAAAAGAGAAAAAGAAAAATGCCAAGGAATGCAAATGCTGTACTGAACAGTTGGTGTCTCAAATGACTCTTAGGGACAGAACATTTTCTGTCACAGTGTGGCATACACTATGTCTGGAGACTTTTGACAAGCTTAGCACTGCTGGAAGGTTCCCCATAAGCCCTGATCTTCTCCAGCAGCTGCCTGTCCATCAAGAGCTGCAATGGGCTTTAAAGGTGTAGAACCAGTCGAGCTAGAGATATAACAATAGGAAACACCCTTCCCACCAGTTTAGGCTGCTCACTTTGCATCCCTGGGTCGCAGGGAAAACAGCAGCAGTGCCCCTGATTTCACAGCCCTCTGAAGCACAGGAATATAACTGGTATTCCCAAAAAAGCCCCAAAAGCCACCAATTCTGCGTGGCACTGGATGGCAGTGTTTACCAGCTGCAGGTGTCACGTAGTGCAGCGATGGTTTACTGGGCTGGCTCCTTCCCACAGCGTTCACAGACACCACCCGAAACTGGTAGTCCACGTAGGGGGCCAGGGACAGAAGGGCTGTGGTGTCATTGCCTGGCACTCGAGTCAGCTCCTGCCACCTCCCTGACTCCAGGCGGCTGTCTTCAAACTCTACAATGGACTCTGGGGAGAGAAAGAACCAAAAGAGAAGAGGAAAGGCAGAGCCTTAAGCAGCAAGGATGGAAGAGGACTTCCAACACACTAACTCTGGTGGGAAAACCGGTGAAGCAGGGCTGTGAGCATGGTTTGTTTCCTCTAGCAGCCACAATGTGCCACTAGGCTAAGCAGTGCAGGATGATGCCACTAAACCCCCTCCTACCATTCACTGGGCTGTTGTGAGTGGCTCCAGCTCTCCAGGAGAGTCGAACGCTTCGGTTGTGATGTTCTGAAAGCTGAAGGTCTTCTGGTGGATCAGGAACGTCTGAGAAACAATGAAGAAGTGTCAGGAGCACAGCAAGCTACTTCTGTTTGGTTTGGCATTTTCCAAAGGTCTTGAACAGCAAGACAGAAACACAGAGTCACAGAATGAAAGGGGTTGGAAGGGACCCCTGGAGATCATCTAGTCCAACCCCCCTGCCAGAGCAGGTTCACCCAGAGCAGGTTACGTAGGATGGCATCCAGGAGAGCTCTGAATAACTCCAGAGATGGAGACTCCACCACCTCTCTGGGCAACCTGTTCCAGTGCTCCACCACCATCAATGTAAAGAAGTTCCTCCTCATGTTTAGGGGGAACTTCCTACAGTCTGGTTTGTGCCCATTACCTCTCCTCCTGTCCCTGGGCACCACTGAAAACAGACTGGCCCCACCTTCCTGATACCCACCCTGGAAGTACTTATAAGCATTGAGATCTCCCCTCAGTCTTCCTCAGGCTAAAAAAAGGCCCAAGTCCCTCAGCCTTTCTTCATAAGACAGATGTTCTAGTCCCTTAATCATTTTTGTAACCTTTTGGTGTACCCTCTCAGGCAGTTTCCTGTCCTTCTTGAACTGGGGAACCCAGAACTGGCCCTGGTGCTCCAGATGAGGCCTCACCAGGGCAGAGTAGAGGGGAAGGAGAATCTCCCTTGACCTGCTGACCACGTTCATCTTGATGCACCCCACTGGCCTTCTTGGCCACAAGGACATATTGCTGGCTCATGGTCACCCTGTTGTCCACCAGGACTCTCAAGGTCTTTTTCCACACATGGTAGTAAAACATCTTTTCAGTGCAAAATGGGCTAAACTGGGGGAGTGGGAATTGTTTTTAAAGATCCTTTTCTATTACAAGAAAACCAAGCTGAATCTCTGGCCCTGCTTTCTCCCTTATTAACACAATATCCCTTCTCAAGTTCATTTCCATCTACTCTCATTACTGTGCTTGTAGCAACAGATTTTTCCTTTTCAAATTAACACTGAGATCTATTTAATCATTAATAGATATTGACACTGCTCTTAGCAGAAAGTTCTGTCAGCATCACTTAGATTTACTCAGGTGCAAACCAGAGCAGAAGAAGGTGACTCATCTCCAACAGCTATTGAACTTGGCCTTTGGAGTATGAATGAAAGGATAATATTCATTATCCTGGCCAAGGGGACCTAGATTAAAAGGAAATAAGAAAATTCATTACCTGCCAGCTCAACTAATGCTGTCCAGAGACTATCACAGTCAGAGCTGGTGGTGGTTGGGGTGATAACTGCTCTGCACCTCCCAAGGACAAGTGTGGGGCTATAGAAGCCCCAGACACTGGACTGTGGGTCACACTGGACTACCCTATTGATATCAGAGCTGGTGTTAAACAGGGCTGAGGTTTCCAGCACCACCAAAATGGGCTGCTCCACATCCCAATCCTGGGAGATGGCAAGGGGGGACTCATGCCTGCAATATGACCTGGTTTCCCAACAGCATCAGGAGCAGAAGAGGTGACCTGCGGCTTGGGTTGTTTGCCAGATTGTCCTTAATTGAATGAACACTGCCAAATTTAGAGGAAGCAGACTGACAGATGTTTGTAGTTCCTTATGTTCTGATGTATCAGTTTGCACTCTGATTGGATTGGATTAGTTTGGTAAGTAGAATGTGCAGGGCCTGGTGATTTCTTACTGCAGGAGGGGGATGGTAGCCCCTCATCTTCCCAGCATCAAACACACACACTTCCATTCTTCAAACACAGGGCTGATCTTTCAAAATCTAAGCAATATACAGTCCAAGGAAACAAGGCTGCACAACTTCAGGTCTTTGACCTTCTCCTGCCTTCATGCAATGACATTTCTTATAGGAACACCAGCTCCCTCCACCAACAAGACTGTCTCTATCACTGGGAAAGAAATCACCTGTGTCTCCACAGAACTTTTTAAATTATGATATTGAGTTTTCCTTTATATCTCAAGTTCACAGAATGGTCACAGAATCCCATCTGGAGACCATCTACGTCAACCCCCCCCTATTAAAATAGGGGCACCCACAGCAGCTTGCCCAGGATCACAATGTCCAGTTGGGTTTAGAATCTCTCCAGAGAAGGAGAATCCACAATCTCTCTGGGCAGCCTGCTCCAGGGCTCTGTCACAAGTTACATTAAACAGTTAAAAATGCTATGTTTGGGATTTTTGCTGTTTTTGGTTTGTTTTTGTTTTTTTTTTTTTTTGGTATTTATTTATAATTCAGTACATGAATTTGAGGATGGTGATGGTGCATCTCAAAGATACTCACCTCTCTATTCATCAATCATAGAACAAAGACTTAAAAAAAGTTTTCTAAGTCTTTTTTCTTCCCCCTGATGTCTCCATCTGTGCCTTATTTAGTTCTTTAGCCATCTCACAAATCTTACATTGCAGAAGCAGCCTGGATTTTTCATTTGGAGAATAACAGATATTGTTAATCCACCAAGACCTCTTCTGAGATACAATAAAACAAGGGGAAAAGAGCACCAGACTGGTTGTGGTTTTTTTTTTCTTCTGCAAATCATCTTTTTAAAAGGGAATGAAGTGTTTCATGAAATTTTCATAAGTAATGTAACAAACATTCTGAATTATACAGCACTAAAGAGCACAGGACCGTAAATAATATGCATAGCATCTTCTTAATTTACTATTTAGTGAGAAATATCATTCATTTAAAGTGTGAAAACATCTTGAAGGTCAGATTGCCTCAGTTCTTGTCTCAATCACTGGCAGAAATAAATCAAAATGTAAAATAAAGCAAAATTTAATGAAAGCAAAAGGATGCAAAACTGTCCACAAAACAGATTTTCAGCTCCTGGCTGATGCCCTTAGGCACAAAGGATTGCACATCACTCCACAAGTTCAGGCCCTTAATTTCAAGTGGTCCTTCAGGAAAGGAGGAGGGGAGAAAGGATGCTTACATAAGGTCAAGCTTCAGAGCTGTGATCAAGGCTTTTCTCTACTATGGACTTGCTCTTTGCCACTGAACCGTTTATGCCCAGATTCACAGAGATAATTAATCTTAGTAACCATAGAATGAAGAGAATCATACAGTTGTTTGGGTTGGAAAGGACCTTTAAAAGTCATCTAGTCCAAGCCCTTGCAGTGATCTTCAACCAGAGCAGGTTGCTCAGAGCTCTGCCCAACCTGACCTGGAATATTTCCAGGGATGGGGCATCTACCACCTCTCTGGACAACCTGGGCCAGTGTTTCAGAATTCTCATTGTAAAAAATGTCTGCTTTCTCTCTTGTCTCAACCTCCTTCTTTTATCTTAAACCCATCACCCCTTGCCCTGCCACAAAAGGCCCTGCTTAAAAGTCTGTCCCCAGACCAGTGCCCAGTACAGGTTCATGATCATTGCCCTAGTCCTGCTGGCCACACCATTCCTGATCCAGGCCAGGATGCTGTTGGCCTTCTTGGCCACTGGGCTCATGTTCAGCTGGCTGTCCACAAGCACCCCCAGGTCCTTTTCTGTTGGACAGCTTTCTGGCCACTCTTCCCCAAGCCTGTAGTGCTGAATGGGGTTGCTGTGATCCAAGTGCAGGACCTGGCACTTGGCCTTGTTGAACCTCACACAGCTGAGCTCAGCCCATGAATCCAGCCTGTCCTTACATCCTCTTACCCAGAACAATTAACTGTGATTCAGCTGTGGCACTGTCCAGAGAAGTGCTGGCCACACAGGTGTAAATTCCTTGGTCCTCCAACGTCACGCTTGATATGAACAGAGTGTCCCTGTCCAGGATTATCCTATGGGGCAAAAAAAAAACCTAAGGTACACAGAAATAAGGAAGAGTGAAGCCTGTGAGATAGCGTATGCCAATCAGACATTTTTGTTCTCCAAAAAGCTGTTCATGAAAAAAAAACAAAAAAACAACCTTGCAAACAGGACATTTTGAATAACATAATTGCACATTAGGTCTCTACCTTTAAATCCTAATAGTGAAGTGGTATTATCCACTGTGTTGTAGGCTATTAGTTGTGTTTTGTAGCAATTTAGCCTCCATGGCTGGAAGCTGGCTTGTCTCTCTGGGTCTGAAAAGAGCCCCATTGATATGCATCAGCCGAGTGTTTGGAACATAGGACTCTGGCACATCCCTAATGAGGCAAATAGGTGAGCTTTATGTCTGACTTTTTGAAAGGGATGAGTAAAATCAAGCATGCAGTGTCCAAGGCACCAGGGGAAGCTGGCATTAACTCAGGCACATGGGCTCTCTTGCAGACATGGCATTTGCTTGCTGCTATCTCCCTCACACTGTGTGGCTTCAGCAGGGTCTCCAGCTTCTCCAGCACTGCATTGTGTAGAAAACCATCTCTCTTCTATGGTAATTAATAAAGACATCTGATTGCTCACTGCTGGACCCTTCATATGGCATAAAGGTTGAGGTCTACCTCCTTAAGGTCAGTGGAAACACAAGAGTAGGGCAAAATTTAGCCTTCACTTGCAAATCCTAAACTCATACTTGGGAAAATTTTGCTGCTTTTAACGTGTACGGTTTTAGAATCACAGAATTGTCAGGGTTGGGGAAGAGACCTCAAGGATCATCCAGTTCCAACCCCCCCCTGCCATGGGCAGGGCACCTCACACTATATCAGGTTGCTCAGAGCCACCTCCATCCTGGCCTTAAAAACCTCCAGGGATGAGGCTTCCACCACCTCCCTGGGCAACCTGTGCCAGTGTCTCAGCACCCTCACAGGGAAGAACTTCTTCCTAACATCCAATCTGAATCTCCCCATTTCTAGTTTTGCTCCATTTCCCCCAGTCCTATCACTACCTGACACACTAAAAATTCCCTCCCTGCTTTCTTGCAGGCACCCCTAGAGATACTGATCCCAGAAACTTATTTTCTGTTCACTTCACTATTACGATAACTTGCTGTGGCTGAACAGATGTAAAACATTTAGTTCCACCAAAGGAGAGACAAAACTCCAGCTGACTGGACTGGGGATAGAGATGTATTTTGGGGTTGAACCAGCATTTATGCTGTGATGGTGAGAGTTAGTAAAAACCCAAACCATTTACACAGAATCACAGAATGGCAGGGCTTGGAAGGGACCTTAGGGGATCATCTAAGTCCAACCTCACTGCCAGATCAAGTTCACTTAGAGCAGGTTGCACAGGAAGGTGCCCAGGTGGGTTCTGAATGACTCCAGAGATGGAGATTCACAACCTCTCTGGGCAGCCTATTCCAGTGCTCCACCACCCTCAAAGCAAAGAATTTCCTTCTCATGTTTATGTGGAACTTTGTGTCACAGTTTGTGCCTGTTGCCCCTTGGCCTATCACTGGGCAGCCATGGCTCCAATCTCTTATAGAAGCATTTGTATTTTATGTATCTAAAACAGAGCTCAATTCATGTATTGCATGGGGAATTCTTGCAGACATAGATTTGCATTTGGAGCTACCAAACTTCATATTGGTTGAAATTTATGTTCCAGCCCCATTCAGCATTATTCAGCTGAGATAAAGAAACCTCCTGTTTCCTGCCTGCTTACCTGCCATCTTCTGTGCTGTTGACTGGCAGCTCATCTCCATCTTTCCTCCAGGATAATTGAAAACTGTGTTTCAAGTGTGGATCATACTCAGACTGACATTTCAATAAAATGGAATGTGATTTCAGCACGTGAGGGTGCTTGGGAGTAACGACAGCTTTGGTAGCATCTGATGGATCACAGAGAAAAAAAATAATAATCTTGATTAGGAGAGATTATTACATCAAATTTCCATACATCACTTCATACAAAAAAAAACCCAAACCCACACAACAAAAAAAACTTAGGAGCAATAATCATATCTTATGAGTACAGACATCTCAGATGAAAGATTGTTGATTTTGAAAAAAAAAAAAAAAAATCTTTTTCAGTTCAACCCCAAACCAAAAAGCTCCAAAAAAATTCCAAACCAAAAACAACAAAACAAACAAAACCCCAAACCCCACCACCACCACAACAAACAAACCAAACCAAACAACTCCCCCCCTAAAAAAAACCCCACAAACCAAAAACCCCCCAAAACCCCAAACAAACCCCAAACCAAAACAACAACAACAAAAAAACCCAACCCAAAACAAACCCCCAAAGCCCCCCACAAAAAAAATTCCCAGGTGAAAATCCTTGTTAACAGACTGTCATGAAATGGATGATAAAGAAAACAGACTTGAATATCATTTTTATGTCCAATTGCTATTTGAATTAGGCTTTGGCAATGACCCAAGAAAAATTACAAGCTTATTAAAGTCAAGTGTGGGGGAAAAAAAAAAATCATTGCAATCAAGTTTGTTCTTTTAATTGACTGTAATCTGAATGCAGAAGCAGATGAATAAGTAAGTAGAAAGCACTGTGCTGACTTTATTTCTACAGTGAATCATTGCTCTGTGAGAATTTCATTGTACATTTTCATGGTTAGTATCACTGCAAAATTTACAAAGCAAAGGGAGTGGGTAGAATGAGAATACAAAAAAAAAAAAGGTTTCTTTTTTTTTTCCTTTTTTCTCAAGTTTATCATTGCAAACTTGCATTTGAGGGTCCTTTTGAAGACTTTGGTAATTGAGTATTTAAGGGATTTTTTTATTTTGGTTGTTGTTATTGGTAAGCCCTAAATTCTAAGTTAATTTTCATGCAACCCACTAAATGTAACCTCTGTGTTCAACAGAAGGTGTCCACTGCTTTCACATCCTCCTGGGGAAAGCCCTCTCCTGCCCAACCAACCACAAAAATCCCTTGAGACAGAATTGGAGCACAAGGCATGTATCTGAAATTTAGCAGAAAAACACCTTTCAGTCATTTATTTATTTTATTTTGCTCTATTTATAAATATTTGTGAAGTCAATAACCAGGCAAAAACCCAATGCGCAAAGCCCTTGAGCCAGCAGCATCCCCTAAGCCATCCTGCTGCAATGTGCTTGGTGTTCACTGTAGATTTTCAATTCACTTTGGGATGTACCTTCTGAGGAACAGCTGAGAAATAGCTGGAGGAAACTCATGGCTGTGATTGATGCAGAGACTCTGTTTAGTACTGCGAGGACCCACCAAGCCCATGAACACATGAAGGCTTCTGGGCCCCCAAGAGTCAGCCAAAAACCTGCTCTGAGTTTACAGGGCTGATAAAGAAAGGAAAATCCTTTCAGGATAAGAAAAAGTTGAAGGACCTGGGAAGTAAGCTGCAATTTTTTTGATGCCTCATGTAGCTTCTGCTAATGTCAAGACGAAAGTAAAACACCACACATGAGCATAGAGAAATCACAGAGGAAACTGGAGACAAGACAAACTGCTACATATATCTATCAAACCTGTGGCAATTTCAGCTCTTAGCATAGAGAGAATTCACAGCCTCACAGAACAAATCTGGATTTGGGGCTGAATATTTGCTAATCACTCACTGAAAATCTGTACACAGGGAATCTTAGCAGATGTCAAAACTCTTCCCACTCATAAGCGAGCCAGTACCTCTTATATCCAGATTAGCAGTGATTGCTCTTTTTCCAACAGAGTTTGCAGCCCAGCAAGCATAGGATCCTGTGTCTTCTTTCTTTGTGCCTTTGATCTCTAGGGTGCCATTCTTATTTAACTCATAGCGCAGCGTTGAAAGCGGCTCGATGCTGTCATCCTTGGTCCTGCAGATCACACAGCCAGGGCTTATTCTTAGGGCTTATTTCATGGTTAGCAAAGATTAGAGGGGACACAGGAATTTTTGGGAGCTGGCCTTAGATGTACCAAGTGAAGAGGAGCCTGTCACTTTTTGCATGTGCTGGTAAACCAGAGAATGGAAGGGGTAGGAAGGGACCTCTAGAGATCAGCCAGTCCAAGCTCCCTGGCAAAGCAGCATCACCCAGGGCATGTCACACAGGAATGCACCCAGATGAAATTCTCAAGAGGAGACTTCACCACTTCTCTGAGCAGCCTGTTCCAGTGCTCTGCCACCCTTGCAGTAAGCTTTTCCTCACATTGAAGTAAAACTTCCTGTGTTCTAATTTGTATCCATTGCCCCTTGCCCTATCACAGGACAATCACTGAAAAGAGATGAGCACCTTCTTCTTGACAACCAACCTTCAGATATTTATGAACATTAATAAGATGCCTTCTCAGTCTTCTCTTCTCCAGACTAAACAGCCCCAGGTCTCAGCCTTTCCTCATAAAGGAACATAAGCCTCCTGCACACCAAAACTACACTGACAGCATCTATCAAGGTCTTTATACTAGGCTGGCTGAGTCTTTAATCCACAGCTGTCACCCACAATTTTATTACACCTGTCAAATGCTAGGACAAACCTGTGATTTCCAACAACATGGAACCATTTCCAAGTAAATATGCTCTGTAAGACATCAGGTTTCCACCTCAGTAACATGTCCAGATTGAAAAAGATGCCAGCATTAAAGTAGGGCAGGTGAAGCTGCAGCAGGATTTGGCTGTAGGCAGCATGTCTAGGTTTAATGAATACCCCAGCACTTGTCTCACACTGGTTTTGACTTTCATCAATCTTTCTGCATTAAGCAGCTCTCCAAGGCTCTTGCAAGTGCATATAAACACAGAATACTTACACCTCTCCCCATTTTTCGTTACAAACCTCTAATTTTAACTCCATAAATAAATAACAACTAGCAGATTTTTCAGTGTTTGAGAAGCCTGGATGAACTTGTTCCTCATGAAAACAACACTTCTCAGTGGCTTACCATCTAATATCTGCTGCAGGGGAGGCAAAGATTTCACAGTGCAGGAAGGCACTGTAACCCACCACTGCAGCGTAGTTTTCACCATCTGAAGTGAGTATTAAGGGAGCAATATCTGCAAAAGAGAATGAAAAATGAGCAGCAGTACATTGCAGCACTGGGCACAGAAATAACTGTCTCTGCATCATCCCCATTTCCAGCAAAAGTCAAAGGCTGTCACTTAATGGGAATTTCACTGCCTTTTGGAACCAGTGGTGTTGACCAACTCAGCTCTCAGAAGCATCACTGACAAAGATAATGGCGGTTGACTGCTGGACATGTTAGAACATAAACCTTAGTGTGTTCCAGGAGACAAAATAGATCCAAATCTGCTTCTTTTAGAGATCTCTTCTATTAAACACGTTCCCATCATTCTCTTTCTTCAAAGAAGAAGCTGAGTACAACTGAAATTAAAGATTAACAACACACTTCATAAATCAAACCCAGAACTGTGGTCACAACTCAGCCCCTGGTGAACCTGGGACATTTGAGCCCAGCCAGAAAGATGTTTTTAAAATAATAATAAAAAAAATAGATCAAAGCTCAGGAGCACTTATGCTGAGCATAGGATATTGCCCATGGCAAGGCTCGTTGCATGAGTTTGGACAACGTAGTAAACTCCAGGGCCAATGCAAAGGAACAATGACATGGTTGCACACCCCAAGTTGTCCTGAAGACTCACTCAGCAGAACAGGGCACTTCAGTTAGACCTTTTCTCGTGGAGAGAAAAGGCCAGGAGGGTACTCACTGAGGACATTCACGTTGGCACTAGCAAGGATGGTGCCATGCTTGTTGCTGGCCTCGCACTGGTACACAGCACTGTCCTGCAGCTGGAGGTTGGTAAGGCTGATCTCTCTGGTAGAGATTCTCCCTCTGAAGATCCTACCTGGAAAGACCCAGACTGTATCAGGAGATGGAGAAAACACCATGACTGTGGCATGCACAGTCTCTGACCATTTGAAAAGGCAAAGGCAAAGCACACCTTCAGGATCAAACCAGGACCTTGCCCCGCAGCCAAAGGGCTGTACCACTGCTTTTCCCACCAGTCCCATGGCCTAAAGAAAGTGCTCCAGAGCACCAATTTCCAGTAAAACTCCTATGCAGGCTTTTAAAAATTGCATTAACAATACTTCTACCCTGGGGAGCAGAGCCTGTGCTTCCCAGTCAGAGTCTCATGCTTTTCTTAAGAAGCACTAAAAGAACTCAATGAACATAAGGTGTCTCAGATCACCGAAAAGAAGAGAGCAGCACAGGGTGAAGCAGAGGCAGCAACTCAGGGGTATCACCACTCTGTGCCCTGCAGCTTTCACCCTTACTCTCTTCAAGATCAGGTTTGAACATTAGGTGAACTAAGTAAACAAACATTAATTAGTGTCTAAATAGATGCCAAATCAGAGATATAATCCTTTTGACTGGTGAGAAAAAGCTTTAAGATCATCAATTACAAGTGTTCATCCACAAAAATCATGTCCCTCAGCACCACATCTGCATGGCTTTTAAACCCCTCCAATACCTCCTCAAGCAGCTGTTCCAGGGCTTGACAACCCTTCTGAGGAAGAAACCGTTTTTGAAGTCCAATCTAAACCTTTCCTGGCACAATGTAAGGCTGTTTCCTCTTTTCATATCACTTGTTACCTGGGAGAAGAGACCGACCCCCACCTGACTCCAGCCTCCTTTCAGGGAGATACAGGGAGCAAGAAGGTCTCTCCTCAGCCTCCCTTCTTCCAGGCTAAACAACCCCAGTTCCCTCAGCTGCTCCTTATAAGACATTTGCTCTAGCTGCTTCATCACCTTCATCGCCCTTCTTCAGACCCAACTCTAGCACTTGAATGTCTTTCTTGCAACAAGGGGCTCAAATCTGAACCCTGTGTTCAAGATGTGGCCTCACCGGTGCCCAGCACAGTCGGACAGTTATTGCCCTGGTCCTGCTGGCCATATTGTTGGGGGTACAAGCCAGGCATCATTCAGCACATTGGGATTTGTGGGTTCCCTCTAACTGGGTGCAACACAGGCACATCCTACCCAGCCATCACATAGACACTGGAGCTTGCACTTACTATCGATGGGCATCCCGTTCATTTTCCACTGGATGGTTGGCTCTGGGTTGCCTATAGCTTCACACAGCAGCACAAGGTTTGTTCCTACACTGTAAACACCACCCTCGGGCTCCTTTATCCACTGAGGAGGTTCTGCAAGGAGAGGACATAACACGGATCAGGTGCTACAAAGAGACAAACCCAACCCTGCTATTGCTGTGATCCTCCAGGAGATGGCAAACGCTGCCAACAGTTCCCAGCCAGCTCCTCGCAGTTCGTCCTGCACTCTACTGGATTTCTTGCAAACCGACGTTACAAAAGGCAGTATTAGCGTCAGCAAACATCAAATTCTGTCCTTCAGACTGTGAAATGTGAGTGTCAGGGAGTGTAGGAAATGGGCAGCGTCTATCCAAGTGGAAAACAAATGCAAACGGGAGGTGAGAGACTGGGGAAGGAGGTAAACCTGAACAGGTCAGCATTTTCACAGAAACCCTCAGACATGGGACTGTGGTCTGTGAAATGAGGTGAGACTATTTCATCAACTCGAAAAGGATGCAAAAATCCATCCAGCTCAAATTCTCCTCACCAGGCATGAGCAAGCAGCATCCACTGACATACCCAGGAGCAGATGGAGGGCAGAGGACTGTGATGCAGGAGCTCCATCTGCTCATCTATGTGTGCTGGGGAAATGCATTCTGATTCTTTTTTTTTTTTTTTTTTTTTTTATATATAGCCTGCTTTTCCATCCTGTGTTCAGAAGAGAGGCTATCTGCAGTGTGTTTAGGAATGATGAAACATTCTCTCACCACTAAGGAGAGAACTATGTGAGGAGCTGTCTGGAAAGGTTGCCCACAGGGTGGTGGTAGAGGAGCAGCAGCGTTCTGCTGCATTCCCTCTGCTCTCTTCTTTCCCAGCACTGCCAGCTAAACTGGGGTAGCTCTGGGGAAACCTCTCCTCTGTAGAGCAGCCCCTGAGTTGAAAAACACAATCATAAGGGAGGGAAAGGAACAGAGGGGAGGTTAAAAAAAGCGTTGATCTGATGGCTGCTTTGTTCTCTACAGACAGAAGGAGGTCCCTGAGCCTGCCTACCCTGCAGCAGGCAGCTTCAAGCCAAAAACACTGCTTTGAATGCATCATCATCTCTTCCTGAGAAGCAACAAACTTCTAAATGTTAAGTCCACACCTGACCCTACCTCTTCTGCATGTGCTGGGTAGGCTACTGGGTCTCTTATCCTGTTTGAAAAAGATGAGCTAATGTATGTGGAGCAGGAGGATTCATTAGTTAATGCTCATAAAGCGCTTTGAAGATTAACAGAGCTGTTGCCTGGTAATACATCTCCAGATGTTATCAGTGTGATATGCTAAAACAAAGCAGCATTGCTCATATTCACACACAGACATGAAAAATACACTCCTGAGTGTCATGTGCAAGAGCTTCTACACACAGTTCACTGTTTCCACAATAGAGCCCCCATGAATCATAGAATCAGAGTTCTTTTGGTGGGGAAAGATCTCTAAGATCATTGAGTTCAACCACTGACCTAACACCATCATGGCCTGAAGTGGGACATGAAGAGACACTGTTAAGTGAGAACTAAAGACTGAAGTAAGGCTCAAGACATGAAAGCTTATCGAAAACTATAGTATCTTTGCATTTCCTTCACATTTCTACCACCACCTTCCTCCTGAACTGGCTTGAGTCAACCCCAGCCCTGATTAAGTGCACAATGGGAAACTGGTTCTGTTACATGAGGCCTTCTCACTTCTCAGGGCTCTCTTTTACACAAACAATTTTCTTCCTCTTTTTCAGGATGATTTTTGCTTTTTCTGCAAAGCTAATATTTCCAGGGCATGTTCAGCTTGCAATCCACCGTATCCTCCAGCCAGACTAGTCTAGCCAGACACTTTCCATCCTGAGCTTATGAAGCCAATTAGTGCTGTCTGATGAGAATTGCTTTGCCCTTGTGCCTACTGAAGCCCATCCTTTTTATTCTGGACCATTCTCCCAATTTGTTGAGATAATTTCAAGTTCTCCTCATGACTTCCCAGGGGCTGGAAATCCATCCAACTTTAGGGGTTTGCACCTTGCATCCCTGTTTGAAGCCATTTTCCAGTGCAACACAAGCCCACAGTTTTGAGATGAAGGCAACCAGCCACAGTTCTGCCTCACATTAGCTTCATCTACTTTATTTTTCTCTAGCTGAGTAATGAAAGCATTACAAGCCATTGCTGCAAAGGCCCTTAGCAATATTGTCATTACTATAATTAATCATTATATTGTAATAATTATTTCTATGAAACACAGCATAGGAGCCTCAGTCAAGATCAAGGTACCATTAGATCAGGCACTGTGATAGCAACAAGATTCTCTATGTACATTTTACATGGGGCTTGGTGGATTACAAACTATAACCAAATAAGCAAACATTTGAAGTCAAAGCAATTTGTGGATTTCTCTGCTTCTTTTTCATCACCTTCTCTCATTCTAATAACAATGGGGGCTTTGTGCCTGCTCTAATGTACCAGGCTACATCTTCCCTTGCAAGGGAAGATTAAAATGCTCAAACAGTCAAGCAATTTGCTAGCTGCAGATTTTCATAGACTTGGTAATAATTGCCTGAGTCTTTGCCCTCAGACTCTGGTAGGATTAGTAAGTGGGCTGGATGCAAATATCATTAAGAATGTTATTTAGAAAGTTGTATTGCTCTGAGATCCTCAAACATCAGAAAGAAGAACAGAATCTGTGACCTAGTGCAGAAACAATAGCCACCCCCTGATTTATACACACCAGTTTCAGATCTAGGGAATGGTTGGCAGTTAATAATTTGGATAATTTTTCTTCCAGGTTTAATCTTCCTCTCCCTGAAAGCAGCCTTTGAGCAGAGCTTGTCAGGTGTGAGGATGCCCAACGTCAGCATAACCTCCCTGAAGCCAACTGAAATTAATGCTCACTTCCACCAACTCAAGATCTGCCCTTGAGTGCTCACACAGGAGCTGCTGCAAGAATGATGAACATGCCCAACTTTGATTAATGGCAGCAATGTTTTCTGGTTAGAAATTCTAGAAGAAGACAGTGTTTGGGCTCAATTTTACCCTCATCTCCTGCATGTGAGGTGATTCCTAATAGGAAGAATTCCTGCTAGTGACAGCAGCCAGCAGTAGTTACACATATGGAAAATTAATTGCATAGCAACTGCTAAAACATTTTTTTTACATTACAATGGCTAAAGAAGGATTATTTCCTTCTTCATATATGTATTTTTTAGGGTACCTCTTCATTAATGATCAAGAACAACAAATTTTTCAGAAAGCTTTCCTTCCTCTAGAGGTTGGAGGAGAAGGGGATCAACATTCTGAACTGCTTAATTAATATTTTTTCTCTGGTATTTTGGCTTTTGCAGCTTCTGCAATTTATTTGCAGGACTCAGTTTTTACAGCTGAGAAAAAGATAGCCAGGTTGTTAAAATATTCAGCTACAGAGGAGATGCTCCAAACCATCTGGAATGATTTCTAGGAGTCAGCACTTCTCCTCCACCCCAGCTGAAAACTTGCCATGCCCTGGTATCCCCCCCCCGCCCCCCACTGCCACACTTCCAGGAAAAGGAGGAAGGCTGTGAGGCACAAGGTTGTGTCAAGTGAATGGGGATGATTCACAACATACTGGGAGAAAAGACTCTTCCTCAGCTGATGAGTAAATACAGAGCAGGTAGCTGAAAGTGCCTTTCCTCCTGGCAGGACTCCTTGTGACCATGGAATGAGAAGCAGCACAGATTAAAAAGAAGCAGTTGGCAGACTCCAACAGTTGAATGCTGCCTGGGATTTTTTTTTTTTTTCCCTACTCCACAGAGCAGAGGTCAGAGCATTTTTCATCAGTGAGGAGAAAAACTTTCCAGCAAAGTTTTTCAGCCATGCTTCAGGACTCTCCTTTTCTAGCTATTTATGGGCAGCACTGCTGAAAGAGTTGCATTGACAGCGATGCTTCTGCAGGGCTCACTTGTCTCTGCATGAGCCTCACTGGAGTTCTGCTATGCTCCTGGAAAAGAGCATCTGCACCTGCCTTGTGTGACTCACAGAATCACAGACTGGTGGGGGTTTGGCAGGGACCTGTCCAACCACCCTCCTGAAGCAGGGTTACCCACAGCAGCTTGCCCAGGATCACAATATCCAGCTGGGTTTGAAATCTCTCCAAAGAAGGAGACTCCACATCTCTGGGCAGCCTGCTCCATGGCTTCAGCAAAGAATATTTTCCATGTGTTCAAACTGAATCTCCTGGGTTCCAGTTTTTGCCTGCTGCCTCTTATCCTGTCACTGGGCACCACTGAAAATTTCTGTCCCCATGCTCGACACTCATCCTTTAGGTATCGATCAGGATTGAGAAGATCTCCTCTCAGGCTTCTTCCAAGCTAAACAGCCCCAGAAGGACTTACATCTTTAGGATTTAAGGAGTAGGAGAAGGGAGAAAGTAGATTGGAGGGAGAGCAGATTCTGTGCACCACTGTCTGCACTCTGCAAGATGCTCATCATGAAGGTATCTTGGCTGTCTGCATTCACCTGCTGCCTTCTAGCAGCAGCATAAGCAAATGATGACCAAACAGATGCACAAAGAGACCAGGTTTCCATTTTGGTAGCCCAGCACTCACCCTGTTCAGCCACCAGACCTCATGCACAGGGGTGCACCACCCTACACACAAGTGTGTGATAGGCACAAGTGTAGCTCTCAGACTGGTCATTCTTCCAGACATGCAGGTTAGGGTGGGAATGGGCCCTGGACACTCAGTGGAATGAAAAAAATGACCACATTTCAATGTTTAAAACTGTTAGACATTACTAGAAAGTTTTTGGTTGTTTTTACTCTGTTGGCAAAGTCTTGTGATATTTTTCAGGGGTCATAGAAACCACTTTGCTCAAGTTGTCCTACACAAAAATGACAGCAAGGGAGCACAAGAAGGAAAGGAACAGAGGAGTAGTGCTATGTTTGCTCACTGCATTTTTACAGCCCTCCCAAGGCATTCACTTCTGGTGCAAGTCAAAGAAAGAACATTGAGTTAATGTACCTCTGATCCGGCCCAACGCAGTCATTTTCACATCCTCTAAGAGCAAGTGAAATAATTAGATCTTTTGTTCTGACATTCAGGTTAGCACAAGACATTTCATCAATATCTCTGCTTCACTAACTCACATCTTTAGAGTATTGGATCTGCTCACATATTCATATTCCTGTTCACCAATTTGCAGAGCCTTTGAGGCTCAGAAAAAAAAATAAGATAAAACCCAACATTTCTTTCTTTTTCCTTCTTTTTAAAAGGTGCTTCTTTCTGCAAAATGATAACGTGAGTCCTTGGCTAGCATAAATTCATAGAGCTGATTGAATTTCTGAATTGCATTGATATTAGCAAAGGTTCACTTTCCACCTCTGATCCCCTCTGTGTTCAAAATCAAAAAGCTTAGTGAAGTGTACTCAGCACCTTCCACATGAACATGGAATTCATGCTTTGCTCTCCCCATGGGGTTGCTTGCTGTGCACTGGTACGTTCCTTCATCAGCTGTAGTCACTTGGTCTATCTTCAATATCTTCCCAAAGTTTTCTGTTTCTGGTTCATCCTTGGGCAAGTTTCCAGTGACTTTGACCCAGCTTAGATGAGGAGTTGGGCTAATAATAAAGGAAAAAAAGAAAAACAAACAAACAAAAAGATGTTGAGTATTAGACTGCTGTAATCCTGCATGTCAGCAGAGCTGTAGAATGTCATGCACACAGTTTGCAAGGTGAAGTTTTCAGTCTTGGAGCCCTTTTAAAACACTGGGGTTATAGTAAGGGTTAAAACTACAGACTCCAAGAAGCCTATATTGCCTCTTGATTTGAGGTCCTCTGTGAAGATGTTCTTCACAGCCAACACAAGGCCATGGTGTGAGACTGAATTCCTTGTATGTGTATTGGCATGGGCTGTGGAACATGGGGAAGAGCTCATTCCATCCTACCCCAAAAGGGCACTTGAGGACAGACAAGGAGGCAAAGACTTTATTACAGTGACTTCACTCAGTGCCCTGTCTGGTCACAAAGATGTCCTAGCCACTGGAGATGGCTGACAATGATCCTTAGGTTTTTAGAAAGCAAACAGCAGTGACACAGAATTGGGGACAGACTGTTGTCTGCACGTTCCCAGCGGGGCTTCACGACCCCGACACCATACACGCTGCACATACACAGTGTCAGATCTGCTTACTCCTGTGTCCATCTGGTACTGTGGCAAAGTGCCCAGGCCACAAGCTATGAAAGCCCCAGGTACCAAGAAATTATGGTTTCCCAGGAGCAGAGCTCTGCAAATATCCTTTTATTTGATGTCCTTGTCCTGCTCCAGTTCTGGAGCCAGGCTCTGTGCTGCCTTGGTGCTGCACCGAGGCGATGCCCTCCTGACGTTGTCACTGCTCTGACTATAAGTCTTCAAAAAAATGAGAGATGGGAAATGTCCTTAATGCTTTATTTTTGCACTTGGCTGCCCCTGAACTTAGTTCCTTGAGATCTGGCTCAGTCTATCTGCTTCTGTGGTTTGTGGACATTTGGTGGGATGGACTGGCAGAGGCATAGGCAAAGCATTTTCTTCTTCTGAAAAAGGGCATTTCAGGAAAACTGAAACTACTGTTTCATTTTGATCTCGATGTTGCATTTTGGAAGGCTTTCAGTGACAAATTATTTGGTGATAAGACAAAGAATTACTTTGTCTTCTTTCTAAAGTGACTACATAATAAATAAAAAAAATAAATATTGTTTTATTTTAAATTTAAAACAAGAATTTTAAAAATGTTTCCTGGAAAAAGTATTTGAAAAAAAAAAAATATTTGAAGAATGTTTCCTAGAAAATGTTGAATGAAATAAATAAATAAATAAATAAATAGTTTAAATTTAAAACAATAATTTAAAAGATGTTTCCTGGAAAAAGTATTTGGAAAAAAAAAAAAAGATTTGAAGAATGTTTCCTAGAAAATGTTGAATGAAATAAATAAATAAATAAATAAATAAATAGTTTAAATTTAAAACAATAATTTAAAAGATGTTTCCTGGAAAAAGTATTTGGAAAAAAAAAAAAAAAAAGATTTGAAGAATGTTTCCTGGAAAATGTTGAGTGAAAAAAAAAAAAATTAAAACAAGAATTATTAAAATGTTTCCTGCAAAAAGTATTTTTATAAATGATTTTAAGTATGTTTCCTGGAAAATGCTGAGTGGGGGAAAAAATATAAATACATTTTAAAAATTTACGACAATACTTTTAAAAATGTTTCCTGGAAAATACTGAGCGGGGAAATAAATAAATAAATAAATAACTTTTTAAAATTTAAAACAATAATTTTTAAAATGTCTCCTGGGAAAAGTAATTTTTAAAGTGATTTTAAGAATGTTTCCTGGAAAATGCTGAGTGAAATAAATAAATTAATAAAGTTTAAAAAAACCCAAAAAACCAAAAAACCAATAATTTAAGAAATGTTTCCTGGGAAAAGTATTTTTAAAAATGATTTTAGGAATGTTTCCTGGAAACTGCTGAGTGAAAAATAAATAAATAAATACATACATACATACCCTTTAAAAAATTTAAACAATAATTTTAAAAATGTTTCCTGGAAAAAGTATTTTTAAAAACAATTTTTAAGAATGTTTCCTGAAAAATGCTGAGTGAAATAAATAAATGAATGAACAAATAAAGTTTTTTTTTTTTTTAATTTAAACCAATAATTTAAAAAAATGTTTCCTGGAAAAATATTTTTTAAATGATTTTTAAAAAAATGTTTCCTGGAAAATGCTGATTGGGGAAAAAGACAGAAAGAAAAAAAGACAGAAAGACAGAAAGAAAGACAGAAAGAAAGAGAGAAAGAGAGAAAGAGAGAAAGAGAGAAAGAGAGAAAGAAAGAGAGAAAGAGAGAAAGAGAGAAAGAGAGAAAGAGAGAAAGAGATAAAGAGAGAAAGAGAGAAAGAGAGAAAGAGAGAAAGAGAGAAAGAGAGAAAGAGAGAAAGAGAGAGAGAAAGAGAGAAAGAGAGAGAGAAAGAGAGAAAGAGAGAGAGAGAGAGAGAGAGAGAGAGAAAGAGAGAGAGAAAGAGAGAGAGAAAGAGAGAGAGAAAGAGAGAAAGAGAGAAAGAGAGAAAGAGAGAAAGAGAGAAAGAGAGAAAGAGAGAAAGAGAGAAAGAGAGAAAGAGAGAAAGAGAGAAAGAGAGAGAGAAAGAGAGAAAGAGAGAAAGAGAGAGAGAAAGAGAGAAAGAGAGAAAGAGAGAAAGAGAGAAAGAGAGAGAGAAAGAGAGAAAGAGAGAAAGAGAGAAAGAGAGAAAGAGAGAAGAGAGAAAGAAAGAAGAAAGAAAGAAGAAAGAAGAGAAAGAGAAGAGAAAGAAAGAAGAGAAAAGAAAGAAAGAAAAGAAAGAAAGAAAGAAAGAGAAAGAAAGAAGAAAGAAAGAAAGAAAGAAAGAAAGAAGAAAGAAAGAAAGAAAGAAAGAAAGAAGAAAGAAAGAAAGAAAGAAAGAAAGAAAGAAAGAAGAAAGAAAGAAAGAAAGAAAGAAAGAAAGAAAGAAAGAAAGAAAGAAGAAGAAAGAAAGAAAGAAAGAAAGAAAGAAAGAAAGAAAGAAAGAAAGAAAGAAAGAAAGAAAGAAAGAAAGAAAGAAAGAAAGAAAAGGAGAAAGAAATTTTTACAATTTAAAACAGTAATTTTAAAAACGTTTCCTGGAAAAAGCATTTTTAAAAAATGATTTTAAGAATGTTTCCTGGAAAATGCAGAGTGAAAAAAAAAATCCTATTTCTCAGATCCTCTTTCTCATATCCATTCTGGCTTTCTCTTCTTGTACACGATGTTAATTCTCACACTTGAAAATTCCTCTCTGTGTATTTCCAAGGTGATTTGCCTGGTAAGTGCCTGGAAAGCCACCACGACCTCATGGCTGTGGACTTGTGGAGGTTCATGCAAGCTAATGCCCGTGCATTAGCTTGCTGGGCAGTGAATTAGACAAAGGAAGTGTTGCAACAGGGAACTAGAACTCACTGCAGATACTTGGAGTGAATCCAACAGAGACAAAGTAATTCACCTTCTTCCAGACATGGCAACCAACTGCAGAGGTTTTATCTTGCCAGCTTAAACGAGCAATGCCCTTTCAAGCCCACATGCAAAAAAACAACCCCAAACCCAAAACAACAAAATACCTTGAACATGCTTGCTCAGGCAGATAAATATCCTGACTTTTGGGGAATTTTATAGAGGAGATATAATTGCTCAGCCTTTATTATGAATTATCTATCTGCTAAGCACAGCCTGCCTCCTCAGAGTTGCAGCTCTACCATCCAGCACAAGGGGATGATGATTTAAGTCTCCATTTAAGAGAAAGCTCTATCACAAATAAACCAGAAGCAACTGGGCTTTTATTGTGGCTGTAGGCGTTGGAGAGATTGTTGCTTTACCTGGGTCTCTGGTGACTTCTTTTCTGGGGCAGACTGCTGCATCTATGGTAAACCAGGCTGAGGGCAAAGTGGAGCTTGTGTCTGTGTGAGTTACTGCAGCAGGAGCAAGGTCTGAGAGGGGTATTCACAGCTTTACGCTGATGACTGCACTTAGCATTTATTTAGCCATTCCCTTCCCTTACTAACCTTTACTTTGTCCTCTGTTATTTACACAAGGAAACCAAATTGCTCTGATTTCCCATCACAAACTATTTACTTTAACCCTTCCCTATATTTTTTTACAGTGAACATCTCATTGAGATATTCTGCCAGGCTTAGTGTAGCCAGACCCACAGCTAGAGGTTGAACAGTGCTCTAACATAAATGTTTATGGCAATAAGAAGCCTGAGACACCCCAGCACCACAAAGCATCAGAGGCAGGCACAGGAATGGACCCAAGCAAAAAAAACGTGGGACTGGACCTAAATTTGACGTCAGCCCATTATTGTTAGTGTTAGCAGGATGAAACCAACCAGTCTGACTCTGGTTCACCACATTTTTACATAGCTGTGGATTTTGTTCCTTGACATGCTGTCATTTGTGAGAACACTATGGAAGGAACATCCTTTGTATGGACATTCTGGTGCTGGTGAGTGGACCACAGAAAGTAGACAAGTTCCTGAGCCAGCATCTCCCACTGTACCTGGGCCATATGAACCACCAGTTTCACTCAGTGGGGCTTCTCCTTAATGGATGTCTTGCATTAAATCACTGAGGAACTTTGCTTATAAAAAGCTGAGCTCTGACAGTTGGGAAAATGCTGAATACTTTTCAAGCATTGAGCAAAAAAACCCTAATTTGCAAAACAAGAAAAGAAACATTACAGGTTGACAGCCAAACCACAGAAGCTGAACTCTGATGTTAGTCAGTTTCTCACCATCTCAAGAGTAGTATTACTGAAAAAAAAAAAAAAGTTCAGTAATAGGGTTTTTGATAGAAAAGTGAAAAAAAATCAAAATAAATCAATATTAACTGTGATATGAGTTAATTCCTTGTTTATAAGCTCTAGCAATAACAAATACATGAGTGTTGCATGCTAGCTCTGTGCTCTGGCTACACACACTTTAGGAAAACTGCAGAGAGGTTCAGTTTAAAACTGTAGAGACAGATAGTTACATTCTGGTGTAGTTGTACAATTCTTAATACATCTCTCTCTTTGCTCAATTCTGTTTCAAAAGGTGATTAAGTTTGTGCAGGATTGTGCATTACTCACAGCCCTTCAGCAATGCATTCAAGTAGCAGGACACCTCCCTTGATGACAGTGACTGATGAGCTACTGCCAGCAGATTCAGGAGGGATCAGCAGTTTGGGTTTTCTTTCCTTGATAAAATTTGCTGGGGGAAAAAAAAGAAGAAAAGAAAGAATTAAAATGAAACAAAAGTTAGATATTAAATCTTAGAGCCTTCACTTACCCTTCAATAATGTCACAAACATTGCTTTTGTCAGGTTTCAGACACTGATTTGTAAATATTTTTTTTATTTGTATGGTTTGAGACTCTACTGTTTCTCCTGATGACAGCCAGGAGACAGCTACAGTAATAACACCACCAGCAGTAGTCCCTTTTCCTGCAGTTTGATATCCTGCTTTCCAAGCACTGGCCCTTTCTATCAGAGACCTCAACCTTTCTTGGTATTCTGGTCTTATTTGCTCATCTTCTGGTCCACACCATCTTTCTTACCACCTTTCTTCTGCATTGACTCCATCATCTTTTAAATCTCAGATGAAAACCCATCCTTCCTGACTTCACCATCCCACAGCATCGCCCTCCCTGCTACAATTATTAAATCTACAGTAATGGAGACACAATTTGTAAGGAAGTCTGTTAAAATAATAAAACAAGATTGACCTGCATTTGATTTCAACAGATCATTTGTTCCAGCCTGCCAAACAATGGTTTCATGATGAAATATGCATGGAGTAAAATGGCTATCCAGTTATCACTATAATTAGCTCAGTAATGAGTAAGTCCCCACATAGTACTAGTTCTTCAAAAAGAGTCAGTTATGGATGATTTGGTAAAAGACCTCATGTATCTCTCTGAATCATTTTCTAATTTCTTTCACTTTCTTTTTTTTCTTTCTTTTTTTTTTTTCCGTCTCCACCCCTTGCTTTGTCTCTCTCCAAATCTGTGTCATAAGAGCTCAGAGCTGCAGAGCCTGCAGCTTTGGTGCCTCTGGATATGCTCGCACGTTTTTCCATCTGCCCTCCACCTCCTGTTGCCAAAGGCAGGCAGTCCCCTTCCCAACCAGCAACAATTCAGACATCTCTCCAAGAGGAAACAAAACCAAAACCAAACCAAAACAAAAATATCAGGTTTTGGAGTGTCTGCCACTCTGTTCAAGCCCTGTTTTGTCTGCCTCCATGGGCCAAGCCTTGAGGACTGGCCATTGCCTTGATTTATCTATCCCAAAGCACCCAAAGAGAGCCCCCATTTAGGAACAAGTTCTTTACTATGAGGGTGCTGGAACACTGGAAGAGATTGTCCAGGGAGGTGGTTGAGGCCCCATCCCTGGAGATATTCAAGGTGAGGCTCAACACAAGCCTGGGCAACCTGATCTAGCTGACCTTTGAAGGTCCCTTCCAGCCCTGACCATTCTATGATTCTAAACCCTTCAGTGTTCAGCCAACAAAATGAGGTCTTTCACAAGATCCAAATTTGTTCTTTCAAAAACTAGGGACTCCCACAAACAATGTAAGCAAATAAATCCAAGCCAAGAGCTATGCAGAAACCCCAAGGCTCTCATTTTCACATATTTTGAACAAAATTAACCAGGTGGAGAATGGCAGGAAGAGCCACCAGCTGCCTTCTGACTTAGCCACAGTGCTGCATAAACTTCACCAGAGTATTTTCAGGGTACTGCTCCACAGAGAAGGAAACACAGTGTGATGGAAGATTTGAAATTCCAGGATAAGAAAGGCTTCATTGAAGTGCTTACCCATGGTGAGTATTAGACAAGGAAATAGATGGCACAGAAGAACTCCCTCCCATCTGCTGTGATGGAGACAATCAACACAGAGCAGCTAAAGCTCTGCAAATCCACACCTAAAGCTCAACCTGGAGTCATGCAGCCCCAGGGTAACCCTTTAGATATGAATTCATGGTTTCAAACAGTGCCCACCTCACATCAGCACCTTAACTGCAAGAGGAAGATTTGGAGCATCCAGCCCTGGCTCCTGCTCTGAACTGATAACACAAGACAACCTAGGACATCAGTCTCTTTCTTTACATCATTATGAAATGTGAATGTTCATTTCTCCAGCAAGAAAACTACCTCTTTGTTAAAAAAACCTTCAGATTTCTGTCAAAAAAAGTATGAGATGAGCAAATTGTACTCCACAGACCACTTAAATCCATCCCACTGTAATAAAAAGGATTTTGTGTGTGTGTCTGTGTGTGTCTTTTTTATTATTACTTTTTTTTTCCTGAGCAGCAGCTCATGTTTCATCTCAGCTGGTAGATTCTCAGTTTCAAGGCTAAGGAACAGATGCATTCAACTCACCCTTAGTAACGGCAGCGTTAGGTGAGCCTGAGTCATTAGCATGCTTAACTGAAATAAATAAAAGTGACAACCAAACACAAACATGCAGAGTTGACACAGAATCAAAAGAAACAATAAATCAACCAAAATAAAAACATGCTCCCCAACTCCTCCCCCATGGCCCCAAACCACCCCTCCTCTCCCCCCTCCCCCCCAGAGTTTCTGCCACAAAAGCAAGCAAGAAAGGTAAATAGAAAGTGAAGCAACAGATGAGAAGTGATTCTGTGAAAGCACAAAGAAAATGCTTTCAAGAGAGGGATTATTCTGCAAAACATTTTGTGGATGATATGACCATCATTTAAGTCTAGAGTAATAAAAGAATCACTAAGCAGCCAGTAAAAAAGAAATTTTATACAGTTTATCCAGTCCCTTTTTTTTTAAATTGTTTATTTATTTATTTTTTATTACTATCTATGTAGTTGTTTTTTTTTTTTTTTAATACGGCTCCTGAACAGGGACTTGGTATGAAGCAGAGTGGAAAGGCTCTGATGATGATCTCCAGAGGGCACTTCCAGCCCCCTACCATTCTATGCCTTATGTTTTTATTTTTTTTCCTGCACCCAGTCTCATGGCTTTGACGACAGCACTGAAATGTTTTGCTGAGTCCCTGCCAGGGCTATCAGCAGCCCCACAGCCAAATCCCATCTCATTTTCCTGTAATCTGTGTATGGGACTGGACCTATTAGAAAAGCTATGGAGAGCCACATTCCATTTTGATTTTTTTTTCTCACAATTATTATCACAAGGTATGGTTTGAGGAAGTATTGAGACACACAAACCCACTACTAATCCTTTATCTTTTAATCCTAACAAGAAAACTCTTAAAATCATATATTATATATTAGGCTTTCATTCATGAAGAAAAATCTCCTAGACTTTCTGGGCTACCTAAGCCTGAAAAGGTCAGAAGTATTAGTGAAACAGAAGACTCATATTAAGGGCACAGGCAGCCTCAGCAAGTGGTACAAGTGATACCAGAAGCTATTACAGCCAAAAGAGAGTCAAGCAAAGCAGGATGGATCTCCAGCTGCTATAAGCTGCCTTAGTTCCACTGGCTGCTGTCAGGCTGTGCTGGTCTAACACAGCTGAGAGAGTGCCCCAAAAGGCTGTTTGTTTTTTTTTCCCTTGGATGTTTGCATTCTTTTTCCCCCATATATTTAATAATTTCAAAACACCTTCAATTAGCAGTTTGATACCACAGCTACACACCAAAGAAATGCACACACATCATGATGGGACAGCAAACCCCACATGGCCCAATGAGACTCATGGGGAACACCTGAAACAGCTTTGTCTAGAAGACCCTTGGAGATTACAGGAATACAGAGAGGTTTAAATAAATAAATAACATTTGGTGTTCCCTACACAACATTTAATTGAGGACAAAATAATCATTAAGGCTCCAGAAAGACCTCATAGGACCCTTTCTATACCTAAAGGAGGTGTACAAGAAAGCCAGAGGGTTCATGTAGTGATAGGACAAGGGGCAATGGTTTTAAACTGAGAGAGGGGAGATTTAGATGAGATTTAAGGAAGTACTTCAGTATGAGGGTGGTGAGGCACTGGAACAGGTTCCCCAGAGATGTTGTGGATTCCCCATCCCTGGAAGTGTTCTAGGTCTGGTTGGATGGGCCTTTGAGCAACCTGGTCTAGTGGAAGGTGTCCCTATCCATGGCTGGGGGTTGGAAATAAATGATTTTCAGGATCCCTTCCAACACAAACTATGCACCCTATAAAATGGAAAATGCCCTGTGTGTCACTACTGGTGCTGAAGGCAGCCTGCAAAGACCTGGACAGCACCATCCTTCCCAACCACATTGCTCCACCTAGACCAAACCAGGCCTGCACCCAGGCAGGAGGTGCCCTCAAAGCCCTCAAGACCCCATGGAGTCTCATCCATTGGTGACCTATTGGACTGCAAGAGAAGCAGATTTCCCTAACACACCACTGTCTTTCACTGGTGGGAGAACAGGAGGAAGAACAGGTGACCTATTGGACTGCAAGAGAAGCAGATTTCCCTAACACATCCTTGGCTTTCACTGGTGGAGACTGGATGAGGCGCTTAGTGCCATGGTCCAGTTGATTGCTTAGACCTGGGTGATCGGTTGGACTGGATGATCTTGGAGGTCTCTTCTAACCTGGTTGATTCTATGATTCTATGGTGGGAGAACAGGAGGAAGAACAGGTGACCTATTGGACTGCGAGAGCAGCAGATTTCCCTAACACATCCTTGGCTTTCACTGGTGGGAGAACAGGAGGAAGAACAGGGCAGTTCTGGGGGCAGGCAAATGCAAACAGCTTTCATTACTTGAATTTAGTCCTTAGTGTAAGGTTAATAATGCAGGGACAAGCACAGCAACGTGGATTATGTTCAGAAAGAATCTCATCAGGGCACATATCTGCATTCCCTGGTGCCTGAGGAGGCAGAAAACAAGAGAGACTGCTCGTGCCCCGACTTACAGCGGGAAACCTTCAGCGTCATCGGCATCTTCTGCACGATGGTCCTCAGCCGCGGAAAGGCTGCGAAGCAGCAATAATCACTCCGACTGTCATTCTCCTCCACGTTTGCAAAGTAGAGATCTCCCTTAAGGCTCATGGAGACCCTTTCATCTTGTGGGATGTGCTGCAAATCTAGCAAGAGAAAATAATTATGATATGGTGAACGCCAGCGAGCTCTTCCCCCAGTCTGACTGCTAATGCCCTCCTGCCATGTGCTTGCTTCCAGAGAGAACAGAACTGTGATGGGGAAAGAGGTAGAAGGCCCATCAGAAACAATGAGGTATTTACCAATATACTGATAATTAATAATAGATATTTTCATGTGTTAAGCTATTTTAAATATATATGTTCTGGTTTTTAAATAGCTGATAACGAAAAACTGATAATAAAAAAAAAAAACTACTCAGTACAAAATTCCTGCTCGGGTGAAAGGAATTTTTTGCAGCACCTCTCCCTGCCCCAAAGCCCTGTAATGATGATCTGGAGGTCATCACTCGCAGGTGTCCCCCACGGCCACTTTCTCAAGCATTTTGCTCTCCTGTAACTACAGATTACAATAGGGGAGCGTTTGTATGAACCAAGGTTGCTGCTCTGTCTCATTGTTGATCCAGCCAAATGCAGGTCAGTGATAAATAAATATGTCAGGAGTAGAGAGGCTGCCTTACAAGATCAGAGCCTTACTCTGGCACCCTGTCTCTGCAACCCCTTGGTCAGCATCAGAAGCAAACCTTTCACATCACGGAGGCAATCTGAGTCACTTTGCTTTCCCAGAAGCTCCTACAGAGCACAAATTCTGAAGAATAACATGACAGAACCCCACAAGAACTAATTATGCATACCTGACAGATTCTTTTTTTTTTCCCCTCAGTATCATAAATCAACCATTAGTTTATGAAAAGAGGAAAATAATTATGATGGAAGTAATACAATGAAACATTTTATCCACTCCACAGTAAATGCAGTACTCCTCATCACAGGTAAACTCATTTACTAGCATGCAAGACTTCTGATATCTCATCTTAAACAGTTTGTTGTGTTGATGCACACTCTGCAATTTCACTTTGTGTTATGTAAAAATCACATCCCCAGCCTCCTCTTCTCAGTTTTGTCATTCAATATCCACCTGCACAATTACCATTCCCATCAATTACGAATCTGTAATGAAACTGCTCTGGAAGACAAATGGTTTGAGCCTCCTCACAGGAACTGCATGAAGTCTCGTTGCTTATGTGAGGGTTTAAAACTGCCTTTTTAATTCTCATACTGTTACACCTTACCAATGTTCATCCAATAGATATGCAGTGGTGGGATGCCTTTTGGGGGGTTGCAGTGCAAAATCACTGAGTCACCATGCTCCACATCCAAGGGCTCAATCTTTTCCTTGGGGAACTTGGGTACACCTGTACAAAAGCAAAGAAATCTCTCTTTTATTGTTGCCATTTGCAGTTTTGCCCCTCACTTCCCTTTTAATATAGTTTTCAAAAATATTTACCTTACCATTGTCCTTTGCACCCTCTGCCTTTAGTTACTACCATTACTTACCAAGTGATAGAGTGTAATGATGCATTTTACTGACAGTAAGAACTCTCTGCTTGTGTTCCTCATTCATAAAGTGCACAGACCATAGAATTAAAAGCCAAGAAACTGGATGGAGATGTTTAACACTTCTGGGATATCCATGAGCTTTGCTTTGGCTTTATGTTAGTGCATTTGTTTACAAAGCCTTTGTATAGTTCCTTTAGTTGTCACGACTGGAAGAGACACCTGAAAACCACACAGAACCAAAGCCTGAGGCTAAGACTAGAGTAGAGGACTGTGCACTGACTGGTGCCAGGTTGCTTCTGGGTGATCAGAAACCAGTCTGGGAGTGCAGTATGATCGCGGAAGTCTTGGCAAGAAAGTAGTTCTCAAGAAGCCACTGCAAGTCAATGCAGGTGAGGACAGACATCAGGCAGCTGTTCCACCTTGTGCCTGGAGTTGTCCCAATCCTTATCCATCTCCCAAAGTCTTGTTTAAAGGCTGTATTGCCTCTTCATCCCCTCAGGTATAAAAACTCTGCCATGCAGACTTTCTCAGCAAGCTTGTCCTTCATATCACTTTAACAGACAGGTTGTGCACAAAATAACTCACGGGGTGCACAAGGACTACACTACTTGGGCTTAAATATAAATTAAATAGTTAATGAATCAAGGACTTGTTTAATCACTCAGAACATCAGCGCTGATGCCAGCAACCTGGGCAACCTGGCTAGTTTTGGTAATCTAAAATGCAACCAAAGCACATCCAAGAGGAGAAGAAGCAGAGCAGGGTTGGAGCCCACACCAAACCAAGCAGCTCAAGGATTATGGCAAAGAAATTGGCCTGAAAAATGTAACCACTCCTTAAATGAATTTATCTAAGAGTTTCAGGGCAGACGTCGTCTGCTGCTTTCATTTCAGGCAAGTTCAAACTAGCCAAAGTTTCAGGGCAGGCAACTGCATTAAACAGCAAAATTAAGAGCAATTAAACAGCAAAGGAATGAAAGCATCCTGGCTGTGCAGAGCCAAACTGGCACTGCAAATGTTGCCATTCTGGTGTTCAAGTCATGACAGGGAAAAAACAAATTGAAACATCAGTTGTCCAGAAGGACATCTGCAGGGTCACCTTGCAGGAGTCAAATCAAAGGAGGACAGTGAGAAATTCAAGGCCAGGGCTTTGAGGAACCTTTAAATGCTGTAGGATAAGTAAACATAAAAAGAAGCAATCACAATAATGCTGATTGCCTGAACACAGACTGTGCCCAGATTTTATCTGCAGGAGGATTATTAATATGTTAGGAAATCTTAGGAGAGGCAAAAGGGAGCTAATGAGCATTACCCACTCTGTAGGTGAAACTGCAGATAACAAAGGGACCTGCATACCCAGATCTGGTACACTGAAAAATACATAGTCTACAAGCCCTTGGAAAATGCATCTGCTGTCTGCTGGAGAGGTGGAACAGTTTCCAGTAGGAAAAAAAAAAAAATCAATTTATTGATCTAATGCTTACTTATTCCCCAAAGCACATCACTCCCAGCAAAACCTCAGGAAAGGCTGAGGTGAAGGATAAGGAGTTTCTGACTAAACCACAGAGACCAGTAAACAGACTAATAGTGAGATCACTCATCTAGGACATAGGAAACTCTCGTGCAAACCTATTTCTTGCCTCATTTGCCACAACCAAATCTAGGTCTCCAATATCCCGGTTGGGTGCCATAAACATTGGTCTTCTCAGTGTATTTCTCTAGCAAAAGGACTTAGAACTGTTGGAGTGAGTCCAGAGGGGGCCACAAAGATGATCCAAGAGCTGGAGCACCTCTGCTATGAGGATTGGCTGAGGAAGCTGCGGTTGTTCAGCCTAGAGAAGAAAAGACTCCAGGGGACCTTCTAGCTGCCTTTCAATACCTGAAGGGATCCTACAGGAAGGCTGGAAAAGGGACTGTTCATAAGGGAGTCCCTGGTTTGAAGCTGAGGAGGAATAGATTTAGACTAGATCTGTGAAGAAGTTCTTCAGTAGAAGCGTGGTGGAACTCCAGAATAGGTTGCCCAGAGTGGCTGTGGATGCCCCCTCCCTGAAGGTGTTTAAGGCCAGATGAGATAGCCTTGGGCAACCAAGTCTAGTTGAGAGCTGTCCCTGCCCATCGCTGTGGTGTTCAAGTACATGATCTCTGGGGTCCCTTCCAACCTAAGCCATTCTGTGATTCACCATTCTGTGATTCTCCACCAGGAGACAGTGAAAACTCATGGTCCTGGTACCATTAACTGGAAGTGCAGACATTCATCTCCAATGACCCAGGTGTCTGCTTCTGCACTTCAGGAGGGAAACAGACATTTGAATCCAAATGTTTTCCACCTGAAACAAACACTTGAATCACAGGTGGTAAAGGATTTTGGGTTCTCCCATGCTGTTTTGTTTCACTTAGCTCATCATGAAAAACATTGGAAGGCTTTGATTTGTACCTTAATGCCTAGCTTGGAGAGGTTTGAAGCCCTGAAGTTTTGCAAGAGAGGAAAAGTCAACTTTCATGAGCTAAACCTTCTGACAAGTGTTCTTGGTGGGATCCCACTGCCCTCAGAGACTAAAAAGAAATAGCTGCTTCTGAATTCTGAGTGAGGAGATTTATTAAAACTAAGAAGCTACCATCACATCAGACTTGGGCTCTTGCACATTAGTCTTCAGTATGCACAAGCAGGCAATATCCTATTGTATTCCTTGCAGTGGCCCTCTGATTTAATGAGTGAGTATTCCAGGATTAATCACCACTGATCTGTGGCTGATCACACAAAGAATCACAGCTCAAAAGTATCATACAAGATTAATTGTGTCATGGAAGTGTTTAATAGTGCCTGGAATTATCAATGCCAGCACATGGACACTGTAACATTTACAACCAATTGATCTCTTTGCAGCAACACCATTAAAGCTGTCATGTCAAGCTTTCATGCAATTGCCCCCACACAGATATAATGAGAGGGGACAGAGAATCCAACATAGCTCCCAGTATTCCTCCTCACATATCCATAACATAAGTTAAAAAAGGAGAATACTGAATGGCTCTGAAAAAGGCTGCCAGCAGGATGGATCTCATGACACAAGCAATCAAGTGGCAGGTATGAAGCAGCCACAGGGAAGAGGAAAAACTGCACACCTGCCTTCTGTTATGGAGACAGCTCCCAAAAGCCCACCAGGACAGCTCAACACAGTTTTGAGAAAGACTTCACTGCCCAAGTTTTGTCTCCTGATAAGGCTGTGAATGCTGTACAACACTCATAAAAGAAGAACTATGGTGCTTTGACAGTGTGTAAACCATAGAAGTGGAAGCTTATCAGTGTCCAGAGACATTTGTGCAAGGACTCAGGCTCTGTTTTAATCCCTGGGTCGACTTAAAGTTTAATGACTGAACTGTACTTGAGATTAGGCTGAAATACCACCAGCAAATTAGGTTGACCGAAAGAAATTTCAGAAAGGAGGCTCCTACTCCTTATCTGTTCAGAAAATGCAGCATCTCAACATAAAATAAAGTTTAAAAAAACCCCATCAAACAGAAGAGAGACTGATAAAATGCAATATAAAATCTGATTTCATCAGTCCAGGTACAGAAATAGAGCAACCAGAGCTGGAGTACTCTGGCTCCCAGCAGGACTGCTTCAAATCTACTCAGCACATTAGAGCATCTTGTCCTACAGCTTAGTTTTTGTCCTGCTGATGCCTACAGTGACTTCAAACAACTATAAGTGTATCAAATATGGCAATTTATAGCAGTTTATGTGAGAGTGGAGCCCGTTCAACCTGAGGTTTTAAAATGGTTTTGGGTAAAGTGTCAAGAATTGTGTGCCCAGGTGGCTAAGAAGGGCAACAGCATCCTGGCTTGTAGCAGCAAGTGTGACCACCAGGACTAGGGAAATTATTGACCCCTGTAGTCAGCACTGATGAGGCCACACCTTGAATACTGAGTTCACTTTTGGGGCCATCACTACAAGAAGGACACACAGGTGCTGGAGCAGGTCCAGAGAAGGGCAATGAAGCTGGCAATAGATCATGAGAACAGGTCTTGTGAGGAGCAGCTGAGACAAATGGGGTTGTTTAGCCTGGGGAAAAGGAGGCTGAGGAGAGACCTGGTTCTCTGCAACTCCCTGAAAGGAGGTAGGAGCCAGGTGGGGGTTGGTCTCTTCTCTCAAATGACAAATGATTGGACAAGAGGAAATGATCTCAAACTGCACCAGTGGAGGCTTCGGTTGGATGTTAGAAGCAACTTGTGGATCTTAAAAATCATTGATCCAAAATAATTCTATGAAAGTGACCTGAAGGAAAAGAGGTTCTCCAGTTAACTGTACAACTGCCTGTGGGTGCTGATGGACATGTGTTCTGAGCTAGACAGATGCTTAGCCTGACCCATCACGGATATTAAGTTCTTCCAAGCAAATAAATACTTAACAAGTAGAAAAATAAGGAAAAGTTGAATCAGTCAATAACTTTATATATCTGAAATTCCCAGCTCCTCAGACTTTAATTAGTAGTTTGTTGTACAGATCCATAGCTTGTGCAGTGAGCAGCCCAACACATCTAAGAACCTTAAACATGACTTTAACAGTCATTGACCACATCAGTTGAACTGAATACAGCTTGGGCAGCTTCCAGCACTCATCTCAGTACCTCAATTGATATTCTGATCCACACAGTACAAGCAGTAATTAAATTTGTAATTTTCATTGCAGCCTTTGAACTGTTTCTGAGATATGATCCTGCCTATTTATGCTTTTTTTTTTAAATGCTGCATTAAATTGAAAAAGTTTGGAAAGTCTGAATATGAAGCTGTCAGAGGCTCTGTCTCTCAAGGGAATTTTTATGGTTCAATCAGTGACTTAATCACAGAATGGTAAGGGTTGGAAGGAATCTCTGGAGATCATCCAATCCAACCCTCCTCCTAAAGCAGGATCACCCATAGCAGGTTGCCCAGGATCACAACGGCCAGGTTTGGAATCCCTCCAGAGCAAGAGACTCCACAACCTCTCTGGGCAGCCTGCTCCAGTGCTCCAGCACCCTCACACCAAACAAATTGTCCCACATCTTCAGATGGAACCTTCTGAATTCCCGTTTGTGTCTGTTATCCCTTGTCCTGTCACCAGGCACTGCTGGAAAAAGACTGGTCCAATCCTCTTGACCCCTGCCCTTTAATTATTGATTATGACTGAGAAGATCCCCAAGTCTTTTTTTTAACTCTGTAACCCCCTGCCTCTTGCCCTTTCCAAAGCAATGGTTGCTGCTAACCATCAGAGTGATCCTAACAAGTTAGATGGCCAGAAGAGTTGTTGAAGGTACACTGGGTTTGGGAGGCAAGAGGTAAAAAATTTATCTTTAATCATTTGCAAAGTCTCACTGAGTTGCTCCCTTTTGTTCTCTCTTCCATCAAGTCTACACTGAAGGTCTTCACAAAGGTCTGTTACTGACCCCTTCTCTTTCAGTATCAGCTCAATGTCTTTTAACAATTTCACACTATTTGCATCTGGGTTTGTTGGTTTGGTTTTTTGTTTGGTTATTGTTTTTTTTTTTTTTTTCTTAACACTATCACAGGTTTGTTCTCTTTGGGAATTCCAGAACTAACACCACTGGCACAGCACAGCCTGCCACTGGACAATTCTATGTTCAGGCTGTTTCCATCCTTAGATCTTTGGACTTTTGGAGCAACAGCTTCGGCTCAGCATAAATCTTAATGCAGTCTCCCATGAAGAGTCTTTTGCCCTAGTTAATTAAAGAAGTTTAAACTGTACTTCTTCTCCTTCCTCTGGCATTGAGCCTGCCCAGTAACTGAAGCAACAGATTCACCAAATAGAGGAGGAGGGTAGCTGAGGTCTGGGTTCTCCCCATTTAAATTAATTTTCACGCTGCATCTATCTTGTAACAATCTGGACTTTGCAAATGAGGCAAAGAGATAAAGATGTTCAGACCCCACTCCTTCCCACCCTTCTTAATGCCATCAAACATTGGGGAGGTGTGGTATTTTCATTATGGAGGTGAGATTTAATGATCGTTTCTGGTGACATTTCTATTGCTTCCCTGGAAAAGACTACAGTGAGTAAATAGGCTTTTGTTCTCCTTTGCAGCAGCAACCTCACAGACTCAGTGTTCTACTTCTGCAGTGTAAATGCAATTTATCAATAAAACTGGCCCAGGCTGACTTGCTGTTTTTTTTCTTCACTTCACTGGCATAGTGACTTGCCAAGCAACTTACATTTTGCTTGAATACAGCTGGCAAAGCACTGCCACCTCTGTATCATTATCATGAATGCATAGAGTGATCTCACATGTAACCAGTCTCTGCTTCAAAACTTGTGGGTGAATAGAGGTAATTTATCCCAAACTCTTCTGTGTCACTGATTGCCTAATTTACAGAGGAGCTGTGCACCAGCAGCTCCCTTTCACTCCAGCACAGTTGCAGACTATCCAGCACTAAGAAATTCAAAGGTGTCTTCTGTCACTTTCTGCATCCTGATTTAATTTGCAGCATCCACATTGCACTATTAAATGAAAGAAGTGATGGCAGAAGAGTCTGAATAAAATTAAATGTGCTTAAAAAGGTGTGGCAGTCAGGTAAATTCCTCTAATAACTTATCTGCACCACCTATTCATTTTCTAGACCTAGGACTTTGCATGTATTAGCACTAAAATTCCTCTGGCATTTGATAGCAACCACATCTGTAACTTCTCAATTAATTTCATAGAGTACAGGGTTGGAAAAGCCCTCCAAGATCATTGAGGCCACCATGATCATTAAACCATCTCCTGAAGTGCCATGCTTATGGTGACTCCACCACCTCCCTGGGCAGCCTGTTCCAATGCCTGACCTTTTGTTGCTATCTAACCCCAGTATACTAACCTGCCTGTACTCAAGCCAGTATAGGCAATCTTTCATTAAAAGCAAAAATTAATCCTCTCTGATCACAGAATCAATGATCCCAGATACAGACATCAACTCATTCTTGTTTTCCATTTCTCAGCATCTTTTTCATTCAGTAGCAACGGAGTGTTGGAATATTCTGGGGTTGGAGGTGACATACCTTCACTGAAACATGACACTGAGGTCTTGAACTCTGAAAACTAATGAGCCTGAGACACTTTGCTTAAGAGATGTCATATTAACCCCATTGCCCTGGCCAGACTCCAAAGTGAATAATTATGTCCTGACTAAAGCTCTGAGCAACTGCATTGTTCTCCTATTTCTGCCTGAATCATAGGATTCTTCCAGATGTTCTCTAAGATCATCAAGTCCAACCATCAAACCAACAGCATCAAGGCCATTAAACCATGGCCCAGGGTTCCACATCTACACATTTGGGGATGTGGAACTGACCACACCCCTGGGCAGCCTGCTCCAATGCCTGACCACTCATTCAGTAATTGTACTCAAGGTCAAACCTGAGCTTCCCTTGGTGCAACTTGAGGAACTGCAGAGTTGGCTGTGGAGCCAACTCACATTCTCAGTTCAGTGAACTTCAACTTGCCATCCTAAAATTTTGTGTAGTTCTCTACTCAGGAATGCTCTTCCCTTAAAGCAACTGTATGTTGGTGGAGACTAAACCATACAGCAATACATGCTACTGAACAGTCTCCTATGAAGAAAGACTGAGACAACTGCACATCTTTAGTGTGGAGAAGGGAAAGCTGAGAGGGGATCTTATTAATATCTACAAATAGCTGAGAGGTAAGTGTGAAGATGAAGGTGCCAGGCTCTTTTAGCTGGTGCCTGGTAATAGGACAAGGAACAGTGGGTACACACAAAGTTCCACCTCAACAAGAGGAGAAACTTTGCTGTGAGGGTGACGGAGCACTGGAACAGGCTGCCCAGAGAGGGTTTGGAGTTTGCTTCTTTGGAGATATTCAACACCCACTAGGATGCATTCCTGTGTGTCCTACCCTAGGTGATTCTGCTTTGGCAGGGGGGTTGGACTACATCTCTGGAGGTCCCTTCCAGCTCCCAACATTCTGTGCTTCTGTGGTTACCTTGGTAATTCCTCACCAAACACCAAGCTACTGTTAGGGAGCGTGATCCAATAAAGTGGAACATGAAATCAAATTCCCACAGAAAAGGAAAAAAAAAAAATCCATAAAACTGACTGGAAGTAAATTGAATCAATGTCTTTTATGAGTAGGGCTTGTAAAAACACATCAGCAGTCCTTTCCCAGGAGCTCTCCCAACCCCTGCAGTGTGTCTAGTTTCCGACGCGATCGCAGCATCATGACTCGCCCAGCCCTAGCTACGCCTAAGAATGTTTCTCAGGACTGTTGTCTATGAAAAAGAGATGACAAAAAGAGATTGTGCCTATTCTTCACATCCCATTTCATCTGTATTGAGCTGCTAGAAGCAGGTTTTATAGATAGGTAGCCACCTCCTGCCTGTCAAATCCAAGGGCTGTGAAGACTCTGGAGATATTCCCTACCATGTGCACAGTGCTTTCAGATCGCTTCATGCAGGAACTTGGAAACTCAAGATCTAGTCTGGAAAAAATTAAAAAAATTCCTCCACACTGCTGATTCTCTTGGTCTGTGCCATTCAGCTACATCACACAGGCTTGCCTCATGTTCTTATCCTCCTGCATTGTGGAACCAGTGACATTTCTTGTTCTTTATACTCCTGCTGGGAAGGATTTGCTTCAGATTTTCCTCTTCTACTGTCATATATTTTGATCCTGAATTTGACACCAATTCTGTGCTCATCTCCCTATGCTACTTCCAAACTACAAGTGCTTAAATGTATTGGTACCTTAAAGCTGATTGCATCAGCATTGTCCTTTTCAGCACCTTGAACTTTGCATCAGTAAATTTCATCTCATGTCTGTAAATCTGGCCCTTTAAATCACCCATTTCCTCCTCTGCTCTCCCTCTGTGCTAATAATGGAAGGACAAATTTCTAGGATCAGTAATATTCATGACTAGATTTTGGAGCTCATTTTCCATTCATTTCCAGGTCCTTAACATGCTCCCTGTAAGTATTTATATCAAATCCTGAATGCTACTGACATCAGACTAATGAACTCACAGTTGATTGGATCACTTCCCCTTGAGCTTTCAAACATTCGCACTGGTTGCTCTTTTGCAGTAATAAGCTGCTATTTCTCCCATCTTTCTCCCTCAGCCTCTGATTTCTTGTTCCTTTCTCTGAGATTGAGACCATGTTTTCCTCCCAATTTCTGAGCACTCAATCATGGTTGCCAAGCTGAAATATTACAGCCTCATGACTCTTAACAGCATTTGCTTTCCAAGAGATGCTTGGAAAGTGAAGCCCTCACATAATTCCTAATCCTTTCTCAAATAAAGGTCTTCACTTTTAAAGACATCACTCCACATTTAACTCCAGAATTTCTCCACACTCACAAAATGTCTTCTGCAACACTTCCCCCAAGCCATCTGAGTCAAACCAATTTTGTTTTCTGTGGCAATGACTTCTTGAGCCTTTAACGTTTATTACATTTTTAATATGTTTCTAATGCTACTTCATCATCTATGCCATTATTTCTGTTTTTCACAATCAGCTAATATCCTCCAACACCTGTACTGCAGTCAAAGTAGTTCCTGGGCCATTTTCTTTTCTACTGTTTGTTCTACCTCTTCATATCTCTTAATTTCTGTATTTTCCTGATGTGTTGGCATCAGCTCACAAATAAACTGTTGTCTGCTCAGATAAGGTAGAGAATTTACCAGACTGCAACTCTCATCAATATTTATGCTTTCTTCTTTACAGAAAGAGAAAAGTATTAGAAGTGGAAGCATCACCAGAGCAAACAGTGGCTTTAAGCAAATACAAATCAGAAAAGAATCCTTATGGGTTTTATGGCAAAGGCAAAGCAAGTGCTTTAGAAAGGCACTTCTAGTCAAGTCAAAGCAAATAATAATTTCCTGTCATTGAACATTCAGCTCTCTTGAGATGCTGATTAAAAAGTTTATATGGATCTAGCTGCCAACCCACTCCCTAGAGGCAAAGTGGGCCAATGATCCTCTGAAAGCAGAAGTAAATAATAAATGTTTTCCAAATGAATATATCCAGGAAAACATACACATAATCTACCCAGTTGTGTTTGTATTAATTAAAGTTGATAAGGAGTACCAGGATCAGCACTTGGAAACCTGCAAGGAGTTGACACTTCGGCAGTGTTGTCTGAACTCCTGCAATTCAAATTTGCTTTCTGTCCTCAAAACTAGCAATGAAACAAAATCATTCCAGGGAGCACAAAGAGTTTTTCTCCTTCTAGTGTTCACTGAATAACAAACCCCACCTTAGCAACTACTTCCTTCCGATTTCATTTGGGGAAACAGAGTTTTGGTGTCAAAAAAAAAAAGAAAAAAAATCAATCAAAATAAGCAACCCAGAAAAAAAAAAAGCAAGCAAAGCCAAAGCCCTTACTTGGAACAATTAGCTCAATCTCTTCTGACATGGCAGTTCCCAGCACATTGGATGCAAAGCAACGGTATTTCCCTTGGAAATTGGAGATGATTCCACGGTTTTGAATCACAAACGTTCCAGAGTTGTTGAATACGACTATCCTCGGGTCAGATAACAAATCAAATGGTTTCCCATCTTTGGTCCAGTTAAAGCTGTGAAAAAATAAATAAATAAATGCAAGTGTGTGATGGTTTGAAGCTCATACTGACACAAAGTGTTACAAAGGACAGGTCACAGAACAGAGAGCACTATGGTGCAAACCCAAGGGCTAGAGGAAAGTTGTGCACCTAGGCTGGGGCAGTCCTTGGTATCAGTACAGGCTGGTGATGAAAGGCTGGAGAGCAGCCCTGTGGAGAACGACTTACAGATAGTAGTTCATGAAAATCTGGGCATGAGCTGGCAATGTGTGCTCACAGCCCAGAACCAGCAATGTCCTGCACTGCATACCCATCAGTGTGGGCAAGAGGTGGAGGGAGGGGGTTCTGCCCCTCTGCCCTGCTCTGCTGAGACCCCACCGGCAGTGCTGGGTCCAGCTCTGGAGCCCTCAGCACATGAAAGACATGGACCTGTTGGAGCAGGGCCAGAGAAGGCCACACAAGTGATCAGTAATTTGCTTTGAGGACAGGCTGAGAGAGTTTGAGTTGTCCAGCCTGAAGAAGAGAAGGTTCCAGAGAGACCTTATGGTGGCCATGTATCAGGACCTGTTTTGACAGGACAAAGGGTAGTGGTTTAAACTAAAAGAGGGAATTTAGACTAGAAAGAAGGAAGAAATTTCATACAATGTCCCATGTTGCCCAGAGAGGTGGTAGATGCCCCATCCCTGGAATCCTTTCAGGTCAGGTTGGACAGGGCTCTACATAAGCTGCTCTTCGTGAAGATGTCCTTGCTCACTGCAGGGGGGTTGGGCTAGATGACCTTTATAAGATCCCTTCCAACCCAAACCAGTCTGTGATCATATGAAAACCAGTGGTAAATATGGTTATTGGTAAAAATAAAAACTTTGTGGAGGAGGAAAGAGTTGAATGGTAGAGCAACCACTGTGCTACTGTAATTTGTGTTAGCTATTGGGAAAGTCTCTCCTGTGGGACACTTGACTTTTAGACAACTGACTGACTGTGACATAAAATAACACAAAGCAAAGACAATAAATCAGGGGGACCATCTGTGAAAGCAAGAGCCACACAGTGCAAGGAACTGGAGGCTGGCAGAGAAGCTGTGCCTGTAGGAGAGCTGGTACTTTTGACTGGCAATGACTGACAGGAGCTGTTCTTGCCATTCACAGGAGATATCAAGCTGAAGCCCATGAGAAGCTGAGAGGACTTGACTGAGCTTCTCCTTATCTTGGCACAGAATCACTTGTTTTGATGCTACAGGGGTGGGATTTTGATGACTGCTTAAGTGTTGGTCATAGTTTATGTATCTGGAAGTCTCAAATGGATTGAATTGGGCTAAACTGATTCAAAAAATCAGAGACAGTTGGAAAAATTACAGTACAACATGTTTTACTGGAAGATGTGCCTTCTTTCAATATTTTGCAATGTTTTAAGAGAATAAATTAATGTCAACAGAGATGTATGGTTTGGCACTTCACTAGCACTGGCAAAACTGCCTTCCTGCAGTATGGAGATGAACATGGGTTCCCACCACCCAACCAGCACTATCACTTACATTTAAACATACCAGAAAACTTTTAATTGATCTGCTGACAAGCAGAGAAACAAAGAGAATTTGTTGTCATGCTACAAAGCTCCATTCAGACCTCACTTGAAAATGATCAAGTCATTTTGGTATAAAACAACTGCCTTTTAAAAGCAAGTTTAAATTATGGTCCAGAGAATGAAGGAGGGAAGGACTAAAGGGTTAAAAATGACATGCAAACTAGCTAGTAATTTAACCCAAACACCATCCAGTGGTGCAAGTCTTAGGCAGAGCTTTTACTCTGGCATTGTTACATTTTTGTTAAGCACATTTTCTTTAAAACTCTATTCACTTTTTCCACCAGTGTGAAATACACAAAGCTTATCTCTGGATAGTTATTTGAGCAACTCCTCCTGTATATATTTGGAACATCAGCACAGCCACGATGATGTCAGGTACAGACAAAAGCATCTGATAAAATGCAAATGTGATCTCTGAATACATGATTTAATGTGCTTGGTATTTTTTGGGTTGCTGTGGAAAAGGCAGAGGAACAGATGGGCTCCTTTGATTGCCATCACACACCTCCTATCTTTTGCAGCACAGCCCAGACCAGCTCTTGTAAATCATGGGGTGAACTCAGCACAGGCCAGAGAAATGAAACATCTCCCAACAAGAAAAAGGTGTGCTCAGATCTATTCATGGACTGACTGGAAGTGAATGGCCTAAATGGAAATCCAAACCTTACCCTCACCTTATGATGATGAGCAGGTTACTGTACATGAGCTGTTCCTCCCCTCCTCAGAAACAGTGCAATGTTAGGCAAAGGCCAAAAGCAGAGCCAGTTTCTGCTTCTCCAGATGAAGGCAGTACTCACGTGGGCTGTGGGTTTCCTCTGGCCTCACACTTAATTGTGAAGTCCTCATCAAAAGGGTAGGCAACCTGGGTGTGGGATTGCTCCGTGATTGTTGGAAGCTGTGCAACTGAACACAAAGGGGTACGGGGTTAAAACATCATTCAAGCAAAGCTGTGCTGCACTCAGGTCCTTTCTTCAAAAGGGACAATGTGAAGACTGTCTCACTGCTGCAGTGAGGCTTGCCTTCAGGAAAAGGATGAGGACCATCATCTTCCTGGCATCAATAATACCCTCTGCTCCCCAGACTGAACACTGTTACTGCCTCAGCAGCCAAAGGAAGGCTTGACAGCCCTGACTGCACTCAGCCAACTGCTCCTAGGCATCACCTGCACACAGTCTCCCATCCAGAGGAGAGCTGGGGCCATGCTAATGCCAAAGCCAAGGCATGGGGGTGTGGACTGGGGAATTTATCCAGCACTGAACTGAGTTTTTCAATCCTGACACAGAGAGATACACAGACAGCAGGTTGCTAGGAAATCCATGGACTGCAAGGATGAGTTAATACCCACCCCAGGGTACAGCAGGAGAAGTGTCATTATCACTCACAGGGTCATGCAGGGATATTTCACTACCTTTCCTTTTTTTCTTCTCAGGGACTTAAAGTGTTATGAATGGCTGTGAAACAGAGCTGCATGAGGGGGAATGCTCCCCTGCCGTGGAGCTGGGGATAATGGGATCAATCACTTGGTTATAAACAGCCAGGAAGAAAATTTAACAGGCTCTTTGGTTTATCTTTTAAGTCCTGGAGGCTCAAAGCTGGAAGCAAACGTGGTGTCTTGATGTACCATGTGGTTTGAAAGCCAAACACTTCCAAGCCCACCAACTTCAGTGATCAGACATAATTCCTTTTCATTAAAATACAAAATGCTTCATTAAAGCAAATTAAGGGCTAAATGGTTCCCTCATGTAGGTACTTAAAAGCAATAGATGCCCAGACACTTTGTCCTGCACTTCACAGACACAGCTCCACTCAAACACAAAAAGCTATCTTCCTCTGGAAGAAACTTTCTGTTTCCAAATGCTGCTTTAGATAGCTGTAGGAAAGCATCCTACAAACCTGCTTGATTGCCTTCTCCTTTGCAGCACCAGGGCTGTTGGCAGGCTCCAGAGTGCTAACAGCTCACAGCAGGTCTGGAGGATGCTCTGAAACTGGCCCCGGTCATACTCTGAGGCTACAGCACCAACAGCTCTGCAAAGAGCTTTTCTTTTTCCTTAGGTTTGGTTATTACTTTTTCCCACCATAAATTCATAAATCCAAATATTGTTGAGTTTTGCTTTGCTGCTGGGTTTTCCCCCTCATTAAAAAAAAAAAAAAAAAGATTGCAATCCTTCTGGATCCTTTCTATGATTTATGCTTGAAAAACCTTGGGAAGTCTGGGCTGCACTCCAAGCAGTGGGGTCCACTGGCTTTCATTGGATTGCCCCCATGAGCCTCATCCCATACTTTACATGTGTCCTGAAACCACCCCAACCATGTAAAACAAGCAGTTTGAGTGCATCCCAGCTGGAGAGGGATGAAGGAGGAGCTCCCCAGGGTGTTAGGAAATATTTCTCTCAGGAGCAGTGTACACCTTGAGACATACACCTGCTCTGTTTCAGATTGAAACAGCAGGTTAGTAAAGGCAGATGCACATCAAACAAACTGAGGGATTTATGGAAAGGAGAGAAGCAAACCCTTGGAGCAATGCAGTGTGTTAGATCACAAACACCAGATATGTAATTAGACAAGTTTACTAGTACATTTAAACAGGTCCAAACAAAGTAGCCTACGTATTTTTTCCACATCTGAATTTCCCGAAGGCCTTGTCCTGGCAGAATGAAATTCACAACAGAACAACTGAAAAGTAGGATTTAATTATTTTCTTTTTCTCTAGGGAAAAAAAAAAAAAAAAGGTTAAAAATCCAAGGGGTGCCAAACTAAACCAGGAAAGTGTTCAGTAAATAGCTAGAACTCACCTGATAAGGGTATTTCAATAGCTGCTGCCAAACTCAATACAAAGAAAAACAGGCATATGGTGATCCCTTTTGTGCTTAGTAGAGTCTCCATCACTCTTCTGTAAACAAGGAGTCCCAACAGAATGAGGGATGCCTTCCGCTTCCTCTCGCTGCCACTTCGGATCAGAGGGGAGGATGTGAAACTGCAAGTCTAGAGAAGACACAGAAGACACAGCACATCAGCTTGCAACAGTCCCTTGGCTTTAACAGGATTGCTGACTTACAGCAATGCTTCAGGATCTGCAGCTGGAATGCACACTGCACTAAGTGGTGCCATTTCCTCTCCCCTCTCCCCAGTTTTAGGAAGGTCCTTGTGGTGGGTTGAAATTACACCCCCCCAATTCATTTGAGAGAATTACACCCCCCCCCCCCAGAAAAAAAAAAAAAATTGCCAGACTAGGTCAGTTGGAAGCTATATTAACAAGCAAAACTACAATCTAGAAATATGAAATGCAATGGATATGTACAAAATAGACAATATTTACGGGTGTTCACAATTTATCAATAACCCAAGAACCCCCCTGGACAAAACCAGGGGGGTGCCAATAGCTTTGCTGTTTGCTCCCTTACCCCCTGTGCAAGGGGCAAGAGAAGGGAAAAGCAGAGAGTAGCTTGGTAGTACTTAGCCACAACACAGAAATGCAGCCAAGGTCAGCAAGCCAGCAGAAGCAACCAGCTAGTCTCTGCTAGAGGGAAGAAGCCCAGAAAGAGAGAAAGTTAGGTTATACAACTAACTTTATGTTAGTTATCAGACCAATGGGATTAGTTAGACCTTAGCATTATTTTCCTTTTGCATCCAAAGGTAATTTTATTTACATTCTACCACTTTCAACTCCATCTGTGGAAAATTTCCTAGGCATCAGCCTAAAACTACCACAGTCCTCTATGACATTTCTAGCAGAAAACAAACCAAACCAAACCAGAGAAGTACAAACCCATTTAGAACACAGAATTACATTTTTTTTTTTTTTTCATTTGTAATCATTCCAGGTCATAAATTTTTCTAATGAGAGCTGTGTAAGTTGGCAAGTAACATAACAGACCTAATGAGAGAAATTTGGTGCATTAATGATCATGTTCATAATTCTCAGATGTTTTGATCTTTCATCTTTCATTTATGGCTAAAAAAGCACACCATCTAATTTAGTTCATTAAGAAGGGCCAGAACATGAAACCTTTGCTTTTCCTCCCTAATGCCAGAACTGCTCTCCATAGGTTTTACACAATCCATTACACATCCTTAGGTTCTGCATTACAAGGCAAAAAATGTCAGGTGGCTGCCAAAAGGAGACATATTCAGCTCTAATGAGCAGTTAAGTGTAACCCACAGAGGGGTGAAGAGAGACAATTCTGCAAATGGGTGTAGTCAGGATTTCAGTCACCAGCATCATTCACAGCATCTCAGCCAGCTATTAACCAGCAGAAGGTGGTGTGTACCTCTCCATCTTCTAAGTGCTCAAGGGACATCAGTCTCAAGAGAATTTAGACCTCAAATGTCAAGATAATCTTGCAAGATCAATTCTCAAGACCAGGCTGCTATGCTGGAGGTAAGGACCCACCCATGGCAGCCCAGCATGGCATGGCAAGCTCTGATTCCAGCCACTGAGCTCCCAAGCAGAGCTGTACATCCATGGCAATGGATTTCCAGACTAAGCCTGGCTCGTGCACAGCTCTTGTATCTTTGCACATAGCACTAAACTAATCCCTGGATCAGAAAGGCAATCCTGGGATCACAGACAGCAGTTGGCATTCAGGGGCAAGCAGGAGGTGGGACCTGTGCAGTGTAGTGAGGATGCTCAGCCTTCCCCAGCACAGCTGGTTGCAGCTGGAAGAGAGACAGCACCAAGCCACAGAGTCAGCACACCCCAGTCTATGATGGTTGCTTTGCTGGACCTCTACAACACACAGATATTTCTCAGCACATTCCTCCTTGCCTTGACTCTTGGAGATGAGCCACAGGCTGTGCTGTAGCTGTTTCCCCAGAGCTTTAGGAGGATAATTTCTGGTCACTTGGTCACCAGTTCATGAAAACTTTCTGCAAGTTAACGTCTTTGTGACCAAAATCCCAGGGTGAAAATTGAAACTGGCCAAGAAGGGGCCAAGAGACAGACTCTCTAATCACATAAGCCTCATTCCTAAAGAAATGAGGCTAAAAAGCAGATGTCTTCTAAGTGTCTTAGGCAGTGAGTGTTTGCTGATGGAAGAAGCTGACTAATCTGCTTAGTGCCTGGCTCCACAGAGGGGAATGGAGTAGCAGTCCACCAGGGATGACAGAGACCCACTGGCTGAGCTGCCATCCCAAGCTGTGTTTGAGTGCAAATCAGGCAGAATTAGGCAACATTGGCAAGCTCTGGTTTGTGGCAGTCGATATTTCCCTCGGTGTGGTTTCTCCCAGCTCTGACTTGTGAGCAGTAGACCGTTGCAAGCCTCAGTCCAATAAAATCTGGGCTGTGCCACAGCATGGAGGGGGACACACAACCCACAGCAGCCCCAGCCAGCAGCTCCCTGATGGCTTCACAACTTCTGTCACTGCAGGACTGGGCTCTTCTGCTCTTCCTTACCTGATCCTGGCAGGCACTCAGTCCCAGTCCCATGTCAGTGATGGTGAATCAGATGCTCTGCCAGCAAACCCTCTAAGCACACAACTGCAATTTAAGCTCATAAAAATCCAGCCAGTGTTGCTGCTTGCAGATGGTACATTAGTGGTAGTGAAACCCTCTTTTCCCCCCCATCTGCTGACAGCTCTGGGCATCAGAGCAGCCTGTGCCAGGATGACAACCAGAGGAAGGGGAGCTGAGATGACAGGAGGTGTGCAGCCTGCTGAGGCTGCAAACTAAAGAGTAAGAAGTTTCTTTTTCACATGAATGTCACAAATCAACGTATAGATTCTGATGAAATCAGAGCAAAGCCAAGCAAACTACCTAATTCCTTAACCCAATCCATTTAAATCATTATTTGTGTCTTTATTTTATTAAAGTGCTGGAGAGGAAAGAAGAAATGTCCTAAACAAAAAGGATGCCCTTTATCATGTGCCACAGCACGACTTGCCTCTGCAGGCTGCTGCAATTAGCTGCACTGTCTAGCAGCACACTCCCTTTTCCTGTGCAGAATACCAATGGAAGAAGCTGACAGCACCAGCATTTGGAAGCAGCATTTGGGGACTGATGGTGCTGGACTTGTGCACAGCGACCAGACCTGTCTAAATGTCCCTTGGAAATCTCCTTGCAGCTGCATTTCACCTCTGCCGGTTTACACTAGGGCAGCTTCCACGAGGTTCATTCCCAAGAGATAACCCTCCACCAAGACAAGCCTCCTGTGGGAATGTTCATAGAATCACAGACTGGTTTGGGTTGCAAGAGACCTTAAAGATCATCTAATTCCAACACCCCCACCAAGGGCAGAGACACCTTCCACTACACCAGGTTGCTCAAGACCTTGTCCAGCCTGGCCTTGAACATCTCCAGGGATGGTGACTCCACCACCTCCTTGGGCAGCCAATTCCAATGGCAAATCTCTCTCTCTGTGAAGAACTTCTTCCTAACATCCAGCCTATACCTCCCCTGGCACAACTTGAGACTGTGTCCTCTTGTTCTGCTGCTGGTTTCCTGGGAGAAGAGACCAACCCCCACCTGGCTACAACCTCCCTTCAGGTAGTTGTAGACAGCAATCCATTCTCTCTCATCTTATCACTACAAGCCCTCGTAAAAAGTCCCTCCCCAGCTTTCTGGTAGCCTTCTTCAGGTACCAGAAGGCCCCTACCAGGTCTCCCCAGAGCCTTCTCTTCTCCATCTATGTTATGTACCTTCCTCTTAATGGAGTAGCAGAGGTGTCACACTGGCTGTGCTGGTGGTGACAGCAATTACTACAGAAGGCTAACACTTGATGCACATCTTTCCTGACATGCCTCACTCACCCAGTTGCTCTTCCATGTCCTGGTCTGGACAGTGATGATGCTCAGCAGATGGACAGGTGAGACATTCACCCTCCCCCAAAGGAGACATGTGAATAGCTATTAACCTTATTTAAAGTGATATATAGGCAGGTCTGCCGAGCACTAGGGGGTTTGGTACAGCTGTCACATGTTTTTGCTGCCCTACCAAGCCTGAGGCCCACAGCTCAGCTCAAGCTGCAGAGTCCCTGATTAAATCAATGACCTTCCTGCTCACCTCCAGCACCCAAACAACCCTGCACTCCTTCCTCAGTCAGCAATAGCAGACATCCTCCAGACACCCCATCCCAACCCCACTCTAAACACAGCCACATACCCAAGCTTTGGGCAGCACAATCTTTCACTCCTATAACGACTGAACTCCAACCCAAAATTTCTCATCCTGTGCCAGTTGCTAGCAAATGAACAGTTTAGCTGCTTAAGTAATTTAGAGAAATAAATGAGGCAACTGCACAAGCACTTGGCAGTTATGGGCAGGTTTCGGTCTCACTGGTGCCAACGCTCTCCTGGGGTCTAGAAAGTGCCAGAGAGCAACTTGCAAAAGCTTGACCTTGGTTAAAACATCAGTCTTGCTCTCAGAGCCAGACTGCTAGATCAGGCTCAGAGCTTGCTCTGGATCATGCTGTTTTCCCCAGGAATTCCACATCCTTCTTTGTTCTCCCAAAGAGCTGGCTGCAGCATCCCTTGCACTAGGGAGCAGGGTTGGGGGCGGGGGGAGCAAAAAAAGATGACTGAAGAAAACCTTTCCTTGGCACAATGAGTGATCATGTATTGCTACAATAAATGCTACATTTATGATCCCTCCTTTTTCTTCCCTCCCCCCTCCCTCCCCACCCCCCCCCCACCCCCCCCCCCCCCCCTCTATTTCCAGCTTTATTTTCACTTTTCTCTGCCTCAGGCTTAAGCCAAGTAATTTGAATTCACTGCAAATACTTATCTGCAGTTCCTTACCTGCAATTCATTATTTACTGTGCTGTTCAGTTAATAGTAAATACTGATTGCTCTAAGGACAGCTCATTTGTTTATTTAATGAGCTGCCTTTAACTTACAGGGAGCAAATCTTTCAAAAGATCACGAGTTCTAAGGAGATTCTTTTACTGTATTGTATCCCATGGTTTCCAGAAATGGGTAACAAAAACATTGGACAACTAAAGAAGAAAAAAAAAAAATAAATTTCCATGTATCTCACCAACCTCGTGAACAATTTTCCCTACATGTAATTACTACATTAAAATTGCTCATAAATAGTAGCAAGCTGACAGCCAAAATTCCCAGATTATTTCTCTGCTGCTTCCAAGACAAATTACATTGCACTACTAAATATGGCATCCATCTCAGCTATTTGGTTCCCTCTTAAAATATAGAATCATTTTCCATGCTTTGCTTGGAAAAGACCTTTAAGATCATGGATACCAACCACTCTCCAACTCTACCAAGTCTGGTGCTAAACCACGTCCCTCAGCACCACATCTCCATGTCTTTTGGACACCTCCAGGGATACGGATACAAATACCTCCCTGGACAGCCTGCTCCAGTGTTTGAGAACCCTTTCAGTTAGGAAGGTTTTCCTATCAGCCAACCTAAACCTCCCCCAGTGCAACTTGAAGTCATTTCCTCTCATCCCATTTCTTTCTTACTAGGAAAAAGAGACCAACACCCACCTGGCTCCAACCTCCTTTCAGAAAGTTATAGAAAGCATTGTCCTTTTCTCCAGGCCAAACAACCCCAGTTCCCTCAGTTTCTCCTCTCCAGACCCTCCACCAGCTTTGTTGCCCTTCTCTGGACATGCTCCAGCACCTCAATGCCCTTCTTGTAGCATGGACCCCAGAACTGAACTCAGCATTCAAGATGTGGCCTCCCCAGTGCCCCAGTGGTCCTTGTAGAAGTTCTGCACACCACAGGTATCTATGAGACTACTGGATTCCCACAACTTAACACTTTTGGTACTTTTCTGGGCTGACCTTTCTCGTTAGCTAGAATCAGATTTAATTTCTCAGTGCCATACATGTTGCAGGATTGTTAAATAGAAGTCTTTGGTAATTAGAAATGAGAGCCTTCAGTGTGGCCTGAGTTACAAAATAACATCAAAAGCCCTGGAAAAAAAATAATTGCTTCCTGGTTTGAGAAATAAAAAATTGCTTATTTAATTACACCATATTGCAACTTGAAGGACTACATAGCATGGGAGTTTAATTAAATACTCTCACTTTTTCCCACTTCCAATCACAGAAGAAAAAATATCCCAGAGAGTCTTGAGCAACGGGTTGGAAAGTGTCCCTGCCCATGGCAGGGCCCTTTGGAACTCAGTGATCTTTAAGGACCCTTCCAACCCAAACCATTCTATGAAAAACATCCCTCATGCCAAACCAGCAGCAGTCCCTGCCCAGCTGAGGGCAATGGTTGAGTCGTATCCACAGCTGGCAGTTGCACTGTGAAGCACATTGTGTCTGCCCACCTCATGGTGAGCCCCAGACAATGAGTCCAGGACTCAGCTTGGTGAGCACTGATGCTCCAGAACTGGCTCCTCCACTCCTATTCCTTCACAGCTGCAACCTGAGATCAGCCCAGACCCAGCAGCTGAGAAGGTAGCTTCCATCACCTACCCCTCTGAAGGTAACTTCCTGAAGCCCCCATCACAGTTGCAGGCCTCTTTGGTGAGGCTGGTGGTATGAAACCCGAAGACAAGATGACCAAAGATCATAGTGAGTGACCTCAAGTGCTGGAAAAGGAGATATTCCACCTGCTTCTTTCCACCCTCACGGCTCCCAGCTGCATGCCCTGCTTCAGGAGGGTCACTGCATGTGACACAAGGACTTGAACTGAGGAAGTGTTTGTCTCTTCTGTGCCCATTTCTCCTTTCTGCTGCAGGGCCTTCCAGAAAATGGGTGACACAAAACTCAAGAGGCAAGGACATGGGCTCAGTGTGGGACAAAGTGATCCTCCAGCAGCTTCCATGGGATACAGGATTAATCACCTCAGTGTTTTTCCATGCCACAAGCAGGGATGTTTCCCTCTTTCACTAATTAGCTGAGGAAGGTTGAAGTTTTTTGGTTTTTTGTTTTGTTTTGTTTTGTTTTTTTTTATAGAATCAGTCAGGGTTGAAGGGACCACAAGGATCATCTAATTCCAACCCCCCTGCCATGGGCAGGGACACCTCACACCAGAGCAGGCTGGCCAGAGCCTCATCCAGCCTGGCCTTAAACACCTCCAGGGATGGAGCCTCAACCACCTCCCTGGACAACCCATTCCAGGCTCTCATCACTCATGGTGGAGAACTTCTTCCTCACATCCAGTCTGAATCTCCCCACTTCCAGCTTTGTTCCATTCCCTCTAGTCCTATCACTACCTGATGTCCCAAAAAAGTCCCTCCCCAGCTTTCTTGTAGGCCCCTTCAGATACTAGAAGGCCACAAGAAGGTCACCTTGGAGCCTTCTCTTCTCCAGACTGAACAGCCCCGACTCTCTCAGTCTGTCCTCAGAGGAGAGGTGCTCCAGCCCTCTGCTCATCCTGGTGACCCTTCTCTCTTAGCTTTTGCTACAGCAAAAGTATCCATTGCTTTTTGTTTTTTTCTCTTTCTCCACATGCAGAGCCACTCATGTGCTTGGAAAAGACAAGGAGGAATATTCATCAGGCCCCAGCATTTTCCGTCAGGTGTCAATGTTATAAGTAGCTTGTCCCCCAAAAGCTTTTTGACATCCCAGCATCAGTACCAGGGTGAAGATAACCTTCACTTGACTCTATCCCAGCCACCTATTTTGGGATGTTGTAGGGCTCTCAGAAAAGCAGCTCGAGATGCAGATGCTGGCAGTGATTAAAATAATCACCCAAATCAGAAAAACATTCTTCCTTCCATAGTAAAATATTTCCAAATAGATTCTACTGCATAAGCAAGAAGAATACATCCTTTTTTTTTTTTAAGATGCAATTCTGGTCTCAGGAAATTTAGAGAGAGAAGTTTATGTATTATTTATCTTGCCAAGGACTTTATAAATATTATTGGACAGCAGATGTGAAGTCAAAGTTTTCAGTGCAGTTAAACAACTGTAACATTATTTCACAAGATTTATGTGTTTCAAATACAATTGCAGCCATTATGCAATTCCCAATTTTGTAATCCATCAGTCTTTCAGGTTCTCAAACCACAAAAAAAAATAAAAGTAAATAAATAAAAAAACCTAACCCTCTATAAATGTGATAGAATGAACATAAATAATAAAGAAACATATACACAAGGCTGGGAAATGTTTTACTGCAGCACAAGCAGCAGTAAACCATTCGATTCAATAAACAGTGTAACTATTAGAATTAATTTCTCTTTTAAAGAACAAGAAGGGAGCTTATTTGGGGGGAGCCCAGCTCATCAGGTCCTTGTTTTCTGGAGAAGCAGAAGCCATGGGTCTGGCAGGACATGATGGCTGGTGCCTGTCTCTTCTGCTGTCACCGGGCTGTGACCGACATCTCAGTTCGATGTTGGTGCTGATTGTCTGGAAACTCAATTTAATGCTGTTTCTGTCTGAGCTCTACCTACAATGCAATCCCTCCCCTCCAAGCCTCAGTAGATTGCACCCTATGCTCTCGTGGCATTTAAAAGCCAGCTGTAAACAGTTAATGGTTTCTCTTGGTCATCACTCTGCCCATATAATGTCACAGCACCTGACAGGTTTGATTTAATTTGTTTCATACATCTAGTAGCTGAAGCATCGAACTACTAAATCACAGAGTACAAGAACCATATTTCTTAAAGCCTTGCATGTCTTTTGCAGACATAGAATGACAGAAAACTACAGAAATGTGTTTTCTAATCAGTACAAATGATCTGCTTGTGGGTAGCTCTCTGCTGGCATTTACCACAGTGAGCATCCTCCCTAGGACCTAGAGGTGCTTGCTGCCAAAGAATGTGAGGACTTCAGGTTTTCCTGAAAAATTGGCTAAATGGATTCCCTATTTTTATTTCACCAATATGATTCATACAACTAGATTATCTGAATACTTCCCCCCAGTGTTTTTTGTTTGGTTGTTTTTTTTTTCACTTATGCCTTGCAACATGATCCATTTGATGGCTCCTTTTATGTCAGCAAGAGTTTGGGTTTTAAATCCAGTGTGGAACCAGGCAAGGTGTCTGGCCACACATGATATTTAAATTTAACAAATAACTTGCCAATATCCACCTGCTCAACTCATTTAATGTTAACTAGACTGGATTGAACCCAGCAGAGGATCATTTGTAAGTTTAAGTCAAGCCATCTTAAATAAAACTCTTCACTTCTGTATTTGCTTCCTGTGAGAACATTTGAGGAAGCTTAAGCCCTGTAACATCTGACAAAACCACCACCTTAATGCAAATTGCACAAAGGCTCAAATCAAAGTTCACTTTTGCAGCTGTGGGTATTCACGATGAAAATCCATTCAAAAAGCAGCAGCCCTGCAAAGACAGTCAGGAAACCAGTTTGGCCAGCCCCATCAGACCAGCTCTGCTGGAAGCTCAAAATACCTCTGTAATAAAGACCAAAAAAGAAAATCCAGCATGGAACCAATACCTGGTTTAGCTTTTCTTAAGCAAAGAAAGAAATGTTGTTTATGATGGATATGTCGTTAAACTTCAGTTAGAACATTTATTGACGTGGCACTTAGAAGGAAATAGAGATAACCACTGATGTGGTTATTCCTGCCATTAGGAGCACATAAACCTGAGTATACCCTGCAGCTAAATTCCAGCTTTATGGACGTTCTTAAACATGTGAATAAATACAAGCATCTGTATTGATTTAAAGAGCACAACAACAGTGCTGAACAATAAATGGGGCACCAGGTCTCACAGAAGTGGCTTTGGCTCAGCCCTCCTGACAGGGCAGGCTCAGGTAAGCAGCAGAGGGAGTGCAGGAGGTAGGCAACATCCTGGTACATACACCCTGCCCACCTCCTGTGGCTGTTGGGGGACTTTCTGAGCCAGATACTGCATCTAACCTTCAGTCCCAAATAGCTACAGATGGGCCTTTCTTCCACAAATTTACATTTTCTTCTGATTTCTTAAGTGATGATATACTGAGATAATGAGTCCCTCAACTGTATCATGTTAAACTTACAGGATCATAAAATGGTTTAGATTGGAAGCCATCGAAGATCATCAAGTCCAACCATTAACCCAGCACTGCCAGGTCACCACTAAACTACGTCCCACAGCATCACATCTACACATCTTTTAAACCCCTCTACAACCTCCCTGGGCAGCCCTTCCCAATACTGGAAGAAGTAACCATAAAATAAGGCTCCTGGCTTTATTTTTAGGCAAATTATGGCTTTATATTTAGGTATGAGCTAGAACACAGGAGGTTCCACCTCAACATGAGGAGAAACTTCTTTACAATGAGGGTGATGAAGCACCAGAAGAGGCTGCCCAGAGAGGTTGTGGAGTTTCCTTCTCTGAAGACATTCAAAACACACCTGGATATGTTCCTCTGCAATCTGCCCTGGGTGATCCTGCTTTGGCAACGGGGTTGGAACCCATAATCTCCAGAGGTCCCTTCCAACCCCTAACATTCTGCGATTCACACATGTAAGAGCACTTTATTCTCCTGTGTGCAGCTGTTGTATCCCCTTTTCTTAAAGGTGTGGCCACACATTCCTCCTTTTTCTTTTTTTTCTTTTTCCCAACCAGTGAAATCAGAGAAATTATCCCAGCCCAAGGAGATAATGCCAAGATATAGGAATGTTGTGAGCACAGCTTTTAAGAAAAGGTGTGGCCATACATGCCTGCACTTTTATGCCAACAGAAGGAGAGAATGCCACACTAAATGAATGCTGTGAGCATGGCTTTTCCACTGACCTCCAAGCACACAACAATCCCTCCCCCACCACCAGCACAGATTGGAGCTTTGCAGCTACATCTGAATGCACAGCAGACAGTGAGAAAATTAAACTATTGTCTGAGGCTTTTGCCATTATTTTTTTTTTCCTTGAGATACTACATCTCCTAAATGAGTTTTTTACCACATTTCTGGCTGAAACTAGCTTTACATTAATTGAAATTTTCATTGGCGATTAGCATTTCAGCTCATAGGTCAAGCATGAAGCATAAACCAGCATACAGTAGCAACTGGGCTGGCTGACTAGGAATGATGGCATGTCAGCTGTGCACAAAGGGAATAAAAGCAGGTTGTGGTTTGTTTTCAGATGAGACTGCTAATGACAGCCTCCTCCAACAGAGGCGGTGCAAATTCTCTTGAATTTCAAAACCAATTTGCAGCAAAGGCACTTTCTCCTTTTGTACTCTCATTCTCCCCCTTTCAAAGCAGAAAATAATAGGAAAATCATGAGCTCTCTCTTGATAATAACAACAAACAAACGTGTTCTAGTAAAGCAACACTTCCTAGGAGAAATCCTGCCTCACCTTGAAAACCTCCCTAAAAACCCAGCTCATGCCACTGCAGCTCCATCCTTCAGCAGTCACAAAGCCAAGCAGAGCCCCATTGACTTGGAAATGTGGGCAAAAGGATCTGCTTGGCACAGTTCCTTCCAGGGCTTAGGTCTGATGAGATTGTGCATTCAGCATAAAGCTCAGCAAAAACAGCTCATCCTCCTCCCAAAACCACAGGCTCCCCAAAAGTCTGTCAAGAGAGAAATTCTGCACTCAATCAGGTAATGAAGGAAGCAGAAAAAATGCACAGCACCCAGCACCTAATGGGTACCATTTGAGATCAAGGTGTTAGAGCAATCCCTGTGCCGGGAAAATCATCCTACAACACCACAAACCACCACAGAAGGATGAGGGCTCCACTTTGAGTCAGTGATTTTCACAAAATGGGTTTCTGTTTCCCTGGAAGTTCCCTGTGCTAGCAGCAAGGTGACAAAGTGAACAGAGTGGGGGGGACAAAATCTCAGTGTTTAATTGCAAATTAATTACCTCAATAAACAGCAGAAAACAGCTGCTATTCCCTCTTGACCCATTAGGGATCATTTTTTCCTGATGCATCCCAGCCAGGTGAACTCATTCACAATGCACAGTGCTGGTGAATATTGCTAAAACCCAAAAACCTTAAATCTGAGCCCTCTGCTTCATCTGTGCCATGCTCACAGCAGCTCTCAGCTGCTTCACAGACTCTGGGGATGCTCAGCATGTCCCCAAGGTCCCAAGAGAAAGATTCCTAGCAGGCTTCACACACAAAACATTAAAATCAAAGGAAAACTAACATCAAAACTGAAGCAAATCAATTCTGTCTCAGTGCTATCCTTGTACCTCAGCACAACTGCACTACACGACAGTGGAAGTCACTGAGACGTTGTCTGCTTCTAATTGAAATTACAGGCAGCGACTCATGACAACGGAGAGTTTCACAGCAAGCAAGCTCCTGTACTTTCTGCCTTCCTCTGATTTGCCCCTCTTCAGTGTAGGAAAGGAGATTAGCTCTTCCAGCTTCATGGAGGATCTCACAATGCTTGCTTTTCCCCCTGATAACTCAAGGCTATTAAGCTCCCAACATTTTCCACATTACCAGAGATACAAGGGATTACTTACAAAAAAAAAAAAAAAAAAAAAAAAAGTCAAGTGAAACAATGATTTAAGCACAGACACTGCAGGAAAGCGTTTCAGGATGTAAGTTAAACACCATCCATGTTGCTATCAGGCAAATTCCCAATTCCTGGCACGCCCTGCCCAGACACAGAGTATGTCCTCTCTCTCAGTTTGATTACCTTGGGTTGCTCCTGCAAGAGGATCCACACTTATCACTGCAATTTGCAGTTTACCAAGGAAGAAGTGCAACAGAAATTCCAGCCAGCAAGTCGAGGGAGGGGATTCTGCCCCTCTGCTCTCCTCTGCTGAGACCCTGCCTGCAGTGCTGGGCCCAGTTGTGGGGTCCTCAGCACAGAAGAGACATGGCTCTGTCAGAGAGGAACCAGAGGAGGCTAGAAAAATGATCTGAGGGCTGGAACCCCTCTGCTGTGAGGACAGGCTGAAAGAGTTGGGGTTGTTCAGCCTGGAAAAGAGAAGGTTCCAGGGAGGGTTGATTGCATCCTTTTATTACTTAAAGGGGTCAATTAGAAAGCTGGGGACAGACTTTCTAGCAGGGCCAGTTATGACAGAACAAGGGGTGATGGGTTTAAACTAGAAGTGGGAGATTCAGACTACAGAGCAAGGAGAAATTATTTTTACACTGTGTAAAACACTGGCCCAGGTTTTCCAGAGAGGTGGTAGATGCCCAATCCCTGGAACCATTCTAGATCAAGTTGATTTGGGCTCTGAGCAACCTGATCTAGATGCATATTTCCCTTCTGACTGCAGGAGGTTGGATTAAATGAGCTTTAAATGTCTCACAGGAGGGGCACCTTAATATGCCACACACTCCAATCCAAAACAGTCTGTGATTCTAGGTACACTTATTTCAGGCAGTAACTGCAGAATCTGGACCAGTTTGTGCATTAGGAAGTCTAAGAGTAAAGCAAGTGGGGGAGAGGGGAACGAGTATTTCATCTTGATTTTCTATTTTCTCCTTTCCTTGCATTTAGCTTAAGCACAGGAGTCCACAGTCATTTCCCTTTCCCACGAACAGCTTTACAACTAAAACACCCCAATAATTTAAAGAAAACCCCACATGTGAAACCCTAGCCCATGTTATGTGAGGTGCTCCTGTTTCACCTCTATTCCTTAGGAGCTGTCACAATCCCAGCAGAGAGTCACCTGAGAAAATGATGGGACAAGTTTTTGGCCTGGGATCTCCTGGGAGGAGAGCTTATGATCATAATGGAAGTGCCTGAGACATTCTTCTAAGGAGTGTAATGCTACAATTTATCTGGCCATCATTTTATTTCAACAGCTTGTGGTAATGGAACTGTTGTGCACCCGAGCTTTTAGGGGAACCGAGTTGTTGATGAGGTAAAGATTATTTCTGAGCATGGGCAACAGTTTTCTGTGCTTGCTCAGGTAGTTTTGCCACCTCAGAAGAAAAGTATCATTTAAAATGAGATTCCAATTAATCTCTTAGCTGCAGCAGTTGCTTTTCTCTGTTAATGCCTTTTTTTTTTTTTTTCTCAGGGCACTGAATCAAAACATCAATCAATGGCAGCTAGCTGACAACATATTGAATGTATCTACTGCAGCTGTGAGCACAAGGGAAAAGACTTTGTAGTTCTGCTTCTCTCTCCCCTGAATCCATGTTCATAGAGTAGAATGGTTTCAGTTGGAAAAGACTTTTCAAATTATTGAGTCCAACCATTATCTAGTTCTACTAAGTCTGGTGCCAAACCACATCCCTCAACACCACATCTCTGCTTCTTTTAAACATCTCCATGAATGGTGACTCTACCATTGCCCTGGGCAGCCTGTTCCAGGGCTTGACAACTCTTTCAGTGAAGAAGTTTCTTCTAATATCCAACCTTAACCTCCCCTGGTGCATTTCCTCTTGTGCTCTCGCTTTTTAAAAGGCAGAAGAGGCTGACCTCCACCTTGCTACAACCTTTTTTCAGGGAGTTGTAGAGAGCCAGAAAGTCTCCCCTCAGCCTCCTTTTCATCAGACTAAACAACCCCAATTGCCTCAGTTGCTTCATCACCCCTTTTGTTACTGGCAAGCTGCAGAAAAGCAGTTCTCAATGCCTGCAGTGTTTTCAGGTGATCACACAGAAGACATTCGTTAGACAGATCACACACAAGGACCATTTTAAGGCATGGTTGATCTTTAGAGATAAAATTTGATTCCAACTAGCAATTTGATTCCAACTAGGTGCCTGAGCAGATACCGAGGAGGCAACACATGAAGCAAAACACACAATCCAAATAGCCTAAAAGGCTTGAAAAACGTAAGATTATTTACCTAAGTATTTGGAGAAAAATGTACTGAAGAAAATCAGGCAAAACTAAGTCCATTCTCTCTGAAAGCCGATGGGAATGTGGTGATTTGTCTCCCAAGACCAGACAAGTAGGGTTAGAAACAACGTGGAGGCAGTGCCCATGACTGTAATTGCATCATTACTTTTCCTTTCTCTTTATTGTTGGTGTTTGCTTTCTGTGGCAACAGTAAAACACATGCACATAAACTACACCACGAAATATGGTTGGATTTGATGATCTTAGAGGTCTTTTCCAACCTGAATGATTCTCTGAATATAAAGCTGTTGTTTCAAAAGCTGGAGCTGCTGAAAGTTCCCCATGATGTGACTGCATGAACACAGCACACCATATTTTCCCCTATACCACTTCTGGAAAATCCTGAACTCCATCTTGCTAGAAATTATTGAAGTAGAAATACAATAAATGTATGTCAGGAGTGGAAAATTCTGCTTGAATTATTCAAACCTAGTAGATTGGATATTAGGAGAAAATTCTTTACAGTGAGGGTAGTGAGACAATGAACAGGCTGACCAGAGATGATGCCCCTCTCACTGGAGGTGTTCAAGGCCACACCGGGCAGAGCCTTGAGCAACCTGGTCTAGTGGAAGGTCTCCCTGCCCATGGTGGAGGATTTGGAACTAGATGATCTTTAAGGTCCCTTCCAATCCAAATCATTCCAAGATTCCATGCTTCTAAAGTCATACGAAACCATAAAGGGAATCTTAATGTTGAACATCAAACAGACAGAATTGTGGTCTTCATTATCCCTTCTGCCCATAACATGATGTTCTTCAGAACAAGTCTGACTTTTGCTCACCAACCCATCTGCAGATGTACTGCACTAATCAATGGCATGCACGTGGGGGAAAAAGTGCTCTCCACATCACACACATGGAAATTGTATTACACACTTGGTACAGAGCTTCTCCAGCACCATCTGTGCTGTTCTACCTTTTTCTTAAGAAAAAAAAAAAAAGAGAAAAAAAGGGTAATATATAAATACTGTTGCTTATATTATACTTTATCTCATTTCTACCCCATCACACAGACTTCATCACCCTCTAATCATTCTCTCCCATAAGTGATTAGAAAAACTGACCAGCAATGGGAGAGAAAACCATAGAGGAGTTGATTATGAAAAAGAACTGCCCAATCCCTTTCACACACTTCACTCTCAAATATCTCTGACTTAACTTCTGCTTCTTCATGCTTCCATGCAGCTGGCTGTGAGCCTACAAAGGTTCCCAGAGCATGGGAAGGACATGCTACAGAACATCACTCCTTACAGAGCTGAGCATTTATCAGCTCTCCTCAACACACACAGACACCCTGCGCTCTCCTTGCTTGTCTAACCCAGTTGGTGTGTCCATTAGGTTCATCCCCTTGGGGCCAACAATGTAGAATCAGGGGATCATTATGTTTAGAAAAAACCTTTAAGATCATCAAGTCCATCCATAAATCCATACCCACCCCAACACCACAATGCCTATTAAACCATGGCCCAGAGTGCCATGTCTACATTTCCGAATGTCTCCAGTGACTCCACCATCTCCCTGGGCAGCCTGTTACAAGACCTGACCACTCTTACATCAAAGATTTTTTTCCTAAACATCATTTATTATATAACTGAACCACATCTGGGAGCCTGATGGATACTCTTAAGTATTAGCTGAGAAATCCGGGGGGGGGGGGAATCAAGTTAAATAAATAGCATGAATCCCTTAGATGTCCAGGTCACAGCATGACAGAAAAAGAAGTCACAGAGGGAACTCACAGAGAGCCTGGTATTAAGTACAGAAAACTGCCCACTGCCAGAGCAGCCCCTGGCACAAGCACACAAGTCCAAACCTGGGGAGCCATACACTTAGGGACAATTTAGCCAGTGAATACTGGAAAAGAATTGATCCTGTCCAGACCAAATTCTGGTTTATTCTACATGGCAGAAAAGCCAATGGGAGCATTCCTCATTAAACCTTCTACTTCTAAGAGATGTGGAACAGGAGCTGGCAGGTGATGTACTGACTTCCTTGACATTCCCCTCTCTACGTTTTGGCAACCAACCGTGTAAAACTCCCAGAGCTTGAAGCACCCTGGATTTCCAAACAGGCAGAGAAGGAACTAACAGCTACTGAGACACTGCAATGCAAAAATGAAAACCACTTCTGCAATTACAGCACATGCCCTTTGAGCTTTTCCCTCCACTCTCCTTTTTCTGCCTTTATTTAGCTGAAGTTATTTAAAGGACAGATCTGTGTTTAAGCAGCTGCTGCCGCGACTAGTTGGCCCAAGCAGCTCTTTTAATTAAATATTTGCTGCTGTGCAAGTTTTCTCTCCCCTCCCTGCTATCCTTGTGGACAACATTTGTTCTTGCAAAGATAACAGGTCTGCTGAGCAGCCTTTGCTGAGCAACCTCCTGTGCTCCAAGCTCCTGTAACGATGTGAAGCCTCCATGGAAATTCATTGTACGATAGGCACCGCGACATTTGCTATCAAGGACAACCATCAACAACATGGAAAAGAAACAAAACTTGCTGGGATTTAATAATCATTATTGAACTATGTCATTTACATAATTAGACTTCAATAATAACTGCAGCATATCTCTTTCAGGGCACAGAAAATTGGCAGAGCACTTCACAACATGATTATTATTTTTTTTTCACCCCCTTCTCTTCATTTCTCTCCCACCAGTAAGTGGAACGGAGATCAGGTAGGTGATACCAAAACACATACTAAGCAGGTTTGAATAAAGGATGGAAATGGAGATGAGTATCACAGTGTGAATAAGATAATTCTTGAGAAATATGGATTTCCAGCAGGTTTCCAAGACATTTCTTTCTCTTAGAATTTCTTCCTACTCAGCAGTCAATGCCTCCACGATGCTTTATCCTATTTCCCAGCCAGGATCAGCAAGGCTTTGGGTTTAGTCAACCATACATCTTAACAGAATTGTTCACCATGTTCCTCCTAGCAAGAAACACTGGGAAAAGCATTAAGACAACTGAGCTGACCAAATACCAGTAAAGGTTTGACTTGCTTGGGGAATAGCTGCTTTCTTACTAGTGCCTCAGAGTAGATGTTGTGTCTTTAGCCAGCCTAAGCATGACTGAGAAATTCTCACCTTCTTCCATACTGGAAACAAGAGTCAACTCAGGGCTAAAAAAACTCCTATCCATTACACCATATTACAGGTTGGACCTGATGATCCTTGAGGTCTTTTCCAACCTTATTGATTCTGTGATTCTGTGATATTTGATACTGAAGGGGAAAAAGAGGGATTAAAAAAAAAAAAAAAAGAAAGATTTTTCAGCCAAGATGTTTCAGTAGTCTGCATGGACACTGGGAGTAATCCCTCCATATAGCAATGAGAACAGAGCAAAGGATGAGGTTGAAGGGCAGAGTGCTGTGAAGCTGCACAGAGGAACACAGGACTTAGGGTGTGAAAGGAGATGGAGAGAGAGAGAAAGGTTTCAGGAAAAAAAAAAAAAAAAAATGGCAGCAAGAGAAGCATCTGAGGAAATGAGACCAGACCCCAAGAAGCTTTGTACAGCTACATGGAGTCTAAAGCAGCTGGTAGATGTAGATGAGTGAGCAGATTCTGGGAGAGGGCCAAACTAGAAGGGAATGCAGATGAGCGAGGGACCAGTGCTGTGCAGGGACAGGCAGGGCTGGGCTGGGAAGAATCTGTGAGGCTGGAGCAGTAACTGACTGGGGATGACATGAAGGGGAATTGGGGCTCAAAGCCCCAAGCAGGGAGCTGGAGCTCCTGCGGTGGTGACAGCAGTCTGCAGGGAAGGGAGGGAAAAGCAGCTGACTGAGGCAGAGCACAGCAGCCATCCCTCATTCAACTGAGTATTTCAAACCTGCCTGAGCTCTCTGTGCTGAGAGACACAGTGGGGATTTATTTCAAAAAGAAAGACTAATGGCACCGAGAAAATTTTGATTTTTTTTTTATATATAAATGAGATACAGGAAGCCAGACAAGACTGTGGAAGCGATTCTGCTCCATCAGTAAACTGGCACAAGACGACTCTCTGCTCACTCTAATCTACACCAGACTGTATCCTTTGAGGTCAGGATAGATGCTCCTGACTGATATCACCTTCACTGGCAGCAAAATCTGATCTTCTGTTTCTATGGGAAACCTATTAAATTCCACTCATGCACTAGAACTTTTCCCTGGTTTTCCAGCTAACAGAAGCAACTGGTAAAGTAAAGAAGAGCTGGGGTTGCTTTCTCTTACCAGCATCAGGAAAAGCTCTTGGGGGGGGGGGGGGGGGGGGGGGATTTATTAATATTATTTCTTTATTTTAGAATTATCTAATAACTTCAATTCAGGTTGTTCCTGAGAGAAGCAGAAAGGGGCAGGATCCTAAGTCACTCTGATTTCCTATGATCCACTCACCAATAAACTCAAGTTCATCAGCACTCTCCTGAGCATCGGGCAGGTAAATGCAAACTGACAACACACACAGATCAATCAAATCAGTGGAGAAATCAGAGAGAGTCTGAGAGCCATAATAAAATGCCTTTTATGTTCAGGAGTAGCCAGAAAATTAAGACAAAAACAAAGAAGAGCCAAATCTTCAGGTAGACTCCCACCTCTAACAGACTTCACCTGTCAGGCTGGAAGCAATGAAGTCAAAACAAACAAGTTTCCTCATTGGGAGGTACTGCCTTTGGCAGCTGCTAATCCAGGTGAACCTTAAATTTCTCTTTCCTAATTTGGTCTGCTTTTTTCTTTTGTAATAGTGTTTCTAATTTTGCAACTTCTGCTTTATTAGAGGGAAAGTTCTTCTCATTTTTGATTTGTCTAAGGTTTAAAGAGGCTCACACAAGCTTATTGGGCATGAGGAATACTGCTCTCACGCCTCAGAGAAATCAGTGTTTTCAACAAATACTCTAAACCTCTATAATCCAGGACAAGTTTGGGCATCCCAAGCATTTGGGAGTGGCTCTCACCAGCTGCAAAATCAGCTCTGGGGCTGCTACCAGCAAGCAGCAGGCCAGGAGGCGCCATCCCAGGAGCTGGCTGTTATCTCTAGCTGTGCTTCTCACCCTCAACAAAGGGACAATCCAGGACTCCAGAAAACAACTGGACTGGTGCAGTGTCTACCTTATCTGGTTTTAGACCTAATGGTCTCCTCTACAGACAGGACTGGCAGTGCAGAATGTGTCCCACGACCAAGCAGGCTGAGCCTAATGCAATGCTGGCTTTAAGGTGCCAGGTCAGCAGCCTGTAAAAGAGGTGAAGATGAAGCATCCATCCTGAAACACTCAGCTCAAACACACACCCTCACTCCGGGGCTAACCAGCATAATTGGCAATCCCTTTCAGCAACAATTTAGCAATGAATAGTCAGGAGGGTGGCTTTAGGTTTCATTAGAACATTGGCACTGCCTTTGCTCCAAGCTTCACAGAGATGAGGAGATGACATGTAACCTGCAGAGAGGAATGACACCAATTCCATCCCAAAGTCATCCCAGTTTCCCTACAGGCAACAGAGCCTACCGCGGGTGCCTGGATGTCAGGGTGGCCACCAGCCCACATATTACCACTCAAACAGGTCTGCCTGTAAGTGTTTCACTAATCCTGAACCACAAAAAGGCTTAAAATATCTGTCAGTCACGGCTGCCTCCCTGCTGGCCTCCCTGCAGCCCTCACCACCTTGCTGGGAGCACTGCTATTGAGATCGCCAGCACTGCCAATGTACTGCAGAAAATTAAACCCCAGCCCTGGAAACAATAGCTATTACAGAGTGTGCAACCAGCAGGAGATGGGATGAATGTTGGTAATTCCAGCAAAGAATATGTTGGTTGTTTTTTTTTTTTTTTTAATGCCTTTAGTCTCATCTATACTTCTGTAATATTTTGCTGCCTATTAGTTGCACATTAGCTGTCTCCAGAGGTCCTTCCCAACCCCAAACCAGTCTGTGATGCTGTGATTATAGCCAGGCTATTATTTTTTAAGCAGGGCCTGTTGTGACAGGACAAGGGGTCATGGTTGAAAGCTAAAAGAAGGAGATTTAGACTAGAGAGAAGGAAGAAATTTTGTACATTGACGGGGGTGAAACACTAGCCCAGGTTGCCCAGAGAGGTGGAAGATACCCCCACCCTGGAAACATTCCAGGTCAGGTTGGACAGGGCTCTGAGCAACCTGCTCTAGATGGCAGCAGGTCGAGGGAGGCTCTCCTGCCCCTCTACTCTGCCCTGGTGAGGCTTCACCTGGAGTGTTGTGTCCAGTTCTGAGTTCCCCAGTTCAAAAAAGGACAGGGAACTACTTGACTGGAGAGAGTCCCATGGAGGGTCAGGAGGATGACTAGGGGACTGGAGCATCTCCCTTACAAGGAGAGGCTGAGACCTGGGGCTGTTTAACCTAGAGAAAGAAGACCAAGAGGGGATCTTAAAAATGCATATAAATATCTAAATGTTGGGGATCATGAGAATGGGCCCAGATTCTTTTCAGTGGTGGGCAGTAATAAGACAAGAGGCAAAAGGTACAAACTAGAACACAGTAAGTTTCACTTGAAATTAAGGATAAACTTCTTTACTTGGAAGGTGCTGGACCCCTGGATCAGGCTGTCCAGAGAGGTTGTGGAGTCTTTCTGGAGACTTTTAAAACCCGTCTGGACACAGTAACCTGATCTAGGTGTACCTAGATCCTTTCCAGTCCCTACCATTCTATGATTCTAAGGTGTCCCTGCTCACTGCAGGAACAGATGACCTTAAAAGGACCCTTTCAAACACCAACCATTCTATGATGACTTTACTGAGGCACAAACGTTTAGAGTATAATGTCAAGCTAAGTGCAAACTCCTACAGTATAAAGTGAAGCCATGTGAGTAGACTCAAATAAACATTTGTAGTGATTATATTCCCAGGAGATTTCATAACATGATAGAATTAACAAGCAGCTCAGTAAATTATATATCACCCCATCTGCAGTTGCTCCATCTCCAGCAAAGAGCTCGGCTTCCTCTATAGCAGCTCTGACACGACATGTCAGCGCGTGCTGCAAACCTGTCAGGCACTTATTGTGCATTCATATTAGTTACCAGCTCAGCTCAGAATGTTTCCTTTCATTGAATTAAAGTGTCTTGCACTTTCTTTCAGAAAGAAAACACCACCCCAGCTAGTGAAAAGAGGCAATTTTCTCTGCAGCTGTTTTTTCTGCAACACGATGTTTCCAGCAAAACACTGGCACAGGTTGCCCAAAGAGGTGGTAGATCTGCCCACCCCTGGAAATGTAAAGGTTGGGTGGGGCTCTGAGCATCCTGATCTAGTTGATGTCCCTGCTCCCTGCAGGGGGCTTGGACTAGATGACCTTTAAAGGTCGCTTCCAACACAAACTATTCTATGATCCCCACGCTTGGCGATTTGCACCAGAAATCGTTTCTGCTTTACCCTCTCTACAGAGCTACCAATGGAAGGGTCTAGCTTGATACAAAGGGGATGAAAAGTCCCAGTTCCAAACGGGTGGCTTGAAGCATTGAAATGCTAGATGGATCAGCTAAGCAGGGAGATGCAGCCTGCCTGCTGAGAGAAGCAGCGTGCCCAGCCAGCGGGAGCAAGGTTCTTGCTGGAGACATATGTTACTAAAGCGCTCGGGCTGGCACAAAGCTCATTAAGCGCCCTGACAATCATTTTGATAAAGCAGAAGCCAAAAGCTACTGCTCCTCCTGTTGAAAACTTAAAGGAACAAGAATGGCTCAAAAGCTTTCCAAGAAAGAAAGATGCAGATTCTTTTAAGTATCTCTTTACAGATTGCTGCAGGGACAGCAAGGTACCGGTCAAAGCAGTTACAAACAATCAGCTGGGTGAGGTGATGGTTCAGGGCAACAACCTGCCAAAGCAGCTGCTGTGTTTTGGCTCTGGGGCCACTTGAACAGAGAAGTTTTCAGCTCAACATGAGGAGAAACTTCTTTACAGTGAGGGTGACAGAGCACTGGAACAGGCTTCCCAGGGGGGATGTGGAGTCTCCTTCTCTGCAGACTTTCCAAACCCACCTGGATGTGTTCCTGTGCAGACTACCCTAAGTGATGCTGCTCTGGCAGGGGGGTTGGACCTGATGATCTCTTGAGGTCCCTTCCAACCTCTGATATATTGTGAGACTGTGAGTGCCCTTTCAGGTTTGCTGAAGTGATTTCCTATGAAACCCACATCATTTGTCAGGCCCCTACCTGAAAAGTGTAACACAGTTAAAGAATTCACAGCTTCATCACCAGCTAATGAAGTTTTCTGAGCAACACAACAAAAAGCAGACAGTTGATGTTCAGACACCAAATTCTTCAATGTTTCACATCAGTCTTAAGCAGAATATTTACTGCCTTACACACATCCATGGGGTTCCAGGCAGGAGATGCTACCTCATTCCAACCTTTCCATGGGTGAGCTGAGCCACAGCCCTGCCTTTGCAACAGCTGACCTCTAAAACTCCAGAACAAAAACATGGAGAAACAGGCAGGGATATGGACAAGCTGCAAGAACAGTGAGTTCCTTTCTGACACAGGAATTTATCTATTAATTAATTTAATTTTCCTGGAAAATCTGATCCTGCTTCTAATCCTTTTTGGCTGTGCTGGAACTGCATCAAGAACAGAATGGACCTTATGACTTGTGTATTGTTTTTCTTTTACTAAGTGACTAATTTATGCTGTGCAGCCTCTAATATCACAGCCATCTGCCAAAAGGTGTACAAACCATCTAGATTGTAGCAGAGTCTATTAATATGCATTAAAAGTCACATTATAGTTGACACAAGCCATTTCTGTACATGAATATGAAAAATATGACTATTATATTTAAAACTTCCAACCAATCAAGCATCACTGATTTTCTCACTCTGAGTTCGTAATTTAAACCTTTAAATGTTTCATGGCAGCCTCATCAGCCCCAAAATTTGTGATGGCTGTAGAGCTGAGACAGCCCATTACGGCAACAACAAGAAAACAGAAAACAAACAGGAATTCGGTCTTGGAAGAGGAAGACAAAAATGAGAAAGAAAAATGGGAGAGTAACTATTAAATTTTTTCTACATCAAAGTAAAATAATAAAATTAAGAATTATGAAGGAAGCAGGTGCACACTATTTCTTTGTTTCCTATGATAATGATCATACTGGGGTATAACATAAATCTGTCCAAAAGGGCACCAATGCCCAGCAGCTTTGACAGATGATGTGCACAAAACAGACGGAGCAGAGGTGACTTTTATGCAAACCTCTGTCCTGGCCAGTCCTGGCAAAAGCTGTCTGGATATCAGGTCTGATGAAATTCACCAGTACAAGCTTTGCCTTCTGCAGAGTGCAGGAAACATTCCTTAATTTGATTTCACTCATAGTTTTAGGGCTTTTACTCAGCAGAGCTTATTTAAAACCTCGAGACTCAACAACCTGGAACCCCTAAAGCCCCGACCAGGAGCTCCCAGCTCTCTGCAGAAACAGTTCCCTCCAGGACACCCAGTCCTGTAGGCATTTGACATGATTAAGACCAACAAGATTTTGATATTCTGCTCATATTAATACCACAAGCAATCTGTGTGCCCAATCTCTCAGGGTAATTTGAAAATCCCAGGGTGGGTTTTTAGTTTTCTTTCTTTGGTCTGGGTATGCTCCCCGAGCACTGAGGAAGCAGATCTCCTTACGAAAGCATTTATTAAACTTGCAGAGCTGTCTTTTTTTTTTTTTCCCATCCCAGAGTTACTTTGTGTGAATGTTAATCACAGTCATTATACAGTTTATTGTCTGTTAAATGCTCACCTTCATTCCCACACACACCCCACTGAGAAAAAAAAAAAAAAAAAAAATAAAGAAGGTAATATTAAAACAAGTCTGGAGAGAAAATGAAGAACACAAGCCCCAAACTGAAACCCCACTGATAAAGAATTATTTCCAGAGATTCAGGTGCCTTCCCCATTTGGCCCTACTCTTCATTACCAAACTCTTCCAGCACCATCTTCAAATAGTTGCCTTCAAAAGCAACACTAAAGAGAACAAAAATAGCTCCACAAGGGCATGAGGGTTTTGATGGGTGTAGTATTTCAATCTTTCTGTATTCTTTGAGCATGTTTGCAGGCTTCTGGAGCTTTCCGGTGCATCAAACATCCACACATATATATGCATGAAAACTACACCCTGAGGACTGGGTTCAGTTTTGGGCCCCTTACTACAAAGGTGCTGGAGTGGGTCCAGAGAAGGGCAACAAAGCTGGTGAAGGGTCTGGAGAACAGATGTGGTGAAGCTGAGGGAACTGGGGTTGTTTAGCTTGGAGAAAAGGAGATTGAGGGGAGATGTTCTCACTCTCTACAGCTCCCTGAAAGGAGGTTAGAGCCAAGAGAAAGTGTTGGTCTCTTCTCCCTGGTAAGAAGGGATAGGATGAGAGAAAATGGCCTCAAGTTGTGTCAGGGGATAGGTGAGCTATTAGAAGGAACTTCTTCACTGAAGGGATTCTCAAAGACTGAAAGAGGCTCTCCAGGGACGTAGTGGAACCCCATCCCTGAGGGTGTTTAAAAGACACAAAGATGTGGTGCTGAGGGACATGGTTTAGCACCAGACCTGGTAGTTAGAGAATGGTTGGACTTTTTGATCTTAAAGGTCTTTGTGAACCAAAAGAATTCTATGAATGCACATAGGCATGGAAACATGAACATGAAAAAATGACTGAAGTGGACAGCAACAACTTCCTTCCCTTTCACTTGTCCTCACCAGAAGGATTTGATTTCAGCTGTCAAAAGCAGTGAGGTAAGAGCCTTGCTGTTCCTTGCTAATGAGCCTCCACCCTCTCTCAATCAGCACTTCTCCTAAGGTAAGAGGACACCACCTAACCCAAGGAAAGTCAGTAAATTTAAGCTTGATTCACAGTTCCTAGCATGCTTCAATGGGAACATGGATCTTGCAGAAATGGCTCCTTTTCCATTGCTATCCCTCTCTAAAGGAATATTTCCCCAAAATTATGTGCAGGTGGATTTCTACTTTGTCCAAGTTTACCTCTTTGACTCTTCCAGTCTTTTCTGTGATTAGCAATGCCCTCTGCAGCAGGAGCACAGGTCTTTTGAACTGCTTGTCCTCACAAAAGGATATTTCTCTCATCTCACCTCCATGGGATGCCAACAAAGAATCAAGTGCATTGCAGTGAAAAATCATCACCCATTAAAAAAAAAAAAAATGAAAAAAAAAAAGACACACAAACGAACAGGGAACTTCCCTCTGAGTAATTCTGTATTGATTTGACATATAGCAACTCTCTCTGTATGCAATGCTGAGCTCTGAAGAATTTAAATCATTCTCCATGTTATGCCACCCTGTGCATGCTGGCAGAGCCTCAGGCAGGCTGCAGCTCCCCCCACACCTCCCCAGCCACATCCAGCAAGCACTGGAATACAAATCTGAGAGACTCCTGAGAAAGAGGCTGCCACATTTGAATAGTGCAGTGTGTGCACAGAAACAGTCTGTGGGGCCCTGAAACTGCTCTCCATCCAAGCATCTTAAAAGCAGGAGAGATAAGCACCTCCACCTCAAAGGAGGAAATGTTCTTTGTTTCTCTCCTTTTCTTAATGTTGGCTGTGATAAATCTGCCTCCTGTCTTAATGATCTCAACAAGATCTTCTAGGGAGGACTTCCATCCTGGTTTAGAGATGCTTCAAAATCCAGTGCAGATGATTAAGTAAATGATACAAGTAATTAAAAGATTTTATTAATCTAATTACCATTTAAATCTTCTTCATATTAGATACCCAAATCGAGTATCTTCTTCTATACTACTGAAGTGAGATCTCTAGCATGTAAGCCTCCTGTAAGCCCATGGCACATTAAAGATACAACACCCACATCTGTCTTTGTCTGATGTTCATGAGTCTGCATGCCTGTAATTTTGGAATAAATCAGCTTGAACCACAGTCACTCACTCTGCTGCATCATGAGCAACCTGCTGCTCAGAGCCTTTACCCCTCCCAAGATCTGAGCTTTCTTCTAACATTGATTTGATGTGAAGATGACCTGGAGAACTTGCCATGTTTCAGGACTGAAATAGATTCATTGCTATGAAAATACAATTAAGATATCTGCAGGTGTAGATATGGTATGAAAAGGGCAGAGGGTTGGGAAAGGGAAGGTCAAGGAAGATGAGAGAGGTGATTTCCTCCTGTAAACTAACAGACATTGCTCTCAGCAAAACCAAAACTAATGCAAACATCATATTACTGCATTCATGATTTACAATACTTGATAAAACTGTGACCATCCAACTTTTTGCACTGTTAGTTGAAGCAATTTCTAGAACTGAAATAAGGCAAGAAGATAACTAATTTCAAATGGACACACACTGAAGACCCTTTGGAGAAGCAGCTGGAGCAATCAAGAGACAACCCTTTATAAATTCAGCAAGATCATACACCTGAAGGACCATCTTCATGGGGCCTTGATTTTCTTTCACTGAAGGCTTCAAATGTCACAGCCAGTCTGACTAACCCTGACATAAACAAAGTTAGCAGCTGAAAAGTTCTCCCTTCCACTACTATGGTGTGGAATCATATGAGAGGCACTTTGGGCCCTACTACAAGAAGGATATTGAGGTGCTGGAGTGCATCCAAAGAAGGACAAAGAAGCTGGTGAAGGATCTAGAGAATAAGTCCTATATAGATCAGCTGAGGGAAACAGTGTTTAGTCTGGAGAAAAGGAGGCTGAGGGGAGACCTTCTTGCTATCTACAGCTTCCTGAAAGGAGGCTGGAGCCAGGTGGGGGTTGATCTCTTCTCCCAGGTAAGAAGTGATAGGACAAGAGAAAATGGCCTCAAGTTGCACCAGGAGAGGTTTAGATTGGACATGAGGAACAACTTCTTCCCAAAAGGGTTGCTGAGCACTAGAACAGGCTGCCCAGCTCCAGCAGTGGAGTCTCCAGCCCTGAAGGGATTTAAAAGCCCTGTAGATGTGGTGCTGAGGGACATGGTTTCATGATGACCTTGTAGTGCTGGGTTAAGAGTTGGATTTGATGATCTTAAAGGTCTCTTCCAGCTTAAATGATTGCATGACTCTATGACTCTGCACTAACAGAGCTGGGGCAAAACTCATGCATGCCAGGAGTCCCCTGTACTCACTGCTGGGGCCAGGTTACTCTTGCTTTCTTGTACAAAGGAACAGCAGTAAAGCAATAGCCTCTGAAGTCTCAAAAGAAAGAAAACCAAACAAAACACACTAAAAACCAAACCACCAAACAAACAATGTTGAATGCTTGTAAAGAATGTACCTACCATGTAGGGAATGCTTCTCAGCATCTCAGAATCACAAAACAGAGGCTGATGTCGAAGCGGATTACAGAAATCCCTTACATCAGGAGGCAGACTTGAATTTATCCCCAGTATGCCTCCAGACAGATAGATTTAAATTAATCACAGTATCACCTATCAGAATAATGTTTAAATATTAACATCATTCATCCCTGACTCCACTTAAATTATTAACACTTGATTATCTATTAATTGATTATATTATTTTTTCATCAAGTGCTGGAGTTTCTCTCTAGGACTATTGCTATTCCAGCTCCTTCCCACAACCCATGGTCCTGCTCATGGCAGGACACAACACCCAGTAGTGAGAACTGAGCATCTGTATCTCATCTGTGATGAAATTTGGACTTGTGAGGAAGTCCATTTGTATCAGAAGAAAATATCTTTCATTCTAAGGTTGTATCACCAACTGATGATTTCATTTTACTTCAAACTCCAGTCCATCACAGGACAGCAACCACCTCACAGTGTCTGCTGTACTGTGGACCTGTCACTGTACAAAAGTTACAGTTTGCTTTTCTTGGTAGTAAAATGTTTGATCACACAGAAAGCAAAATCTGCAGTTTCTGTCAGGGGAGATCAAGAATTCTCTTTAACCTGGATGTGAGGAACTTACTACTTGACAAACCTTCAGTGCAAGGAACTGCATTTAGATGACTGGAATGAAACAGTTACTCTCTCAGGATCCTGTGAGCATTCAATTCAGCAATCCAAAAGGGATGAACCAAAAAGGATAACAAAGAATTTCATGGCATTGAGGACAAGGACAGCGATGGCAGGGCAGCAGCCTGCTCACTCAGTATTGAGGACCATGCTGATGCTAACTAGAGAGAGGGACCCACAAGCAGGACCTGCACGCACTGGTAGCTCTAGCTTTAAGGGGACAGCAAAGGTGTCATTGTGTCTAGCTTTACCAACTGCAAGCTCAGTCCTTAGGTCCACAGGATACAACTTGTATGACAAGAAGCTGGAGTTACAGACTCACTTATCCCATTACTGTTAATTACTGGTTAGTCATAATAAATCAAATCTACTTTTGTACCATTTATTCCCCATCTTACAACCTCTCTGTTTTCAACAGGGATTTTTCCATTGCTGCTTATCTTCATCACACAACTCACACCGTATTTACAGGGATATGCAATGACTTACACAACTAATCACAGAATGGGGAGGGTTGGAAGGGACCTCTGCACATCATCTGGTCCAGCTTCTCTGCTAAAGCAGGGTCACCCACAGCAGGTTGCCCAGGATTACAACATCCAGGTGGGTTCAGAGTCTCTGGGCAGCCTGTTCCAGGGCACTGACACCCTCACAGCAAAGTTTTTCTTTGTGTTCAGGTGGAACCTCCTGGGTGCCCATTTCTCCTTGTCCTGTCACTAGACACCACTGAAAAAGAGTCTTACCCCCCAACCTTTAGCTATTGCTGAGCATTGAGCAGATCCCCCCTGCTCTTCTGCAGCCTAAACAGCCCTCTCAGCCTTTCCTCCTCACAGAGATGCTCCAATCCCCTCAGCATCTTTGAAGCCTCCACTAGTTCCCTAGGACAGCAATATTTTGGTTATGGTATTTGGTTATCATGGTGGTATTTTGGTGTTAACTGGCAGGATTTGGTTATGACTGGATTCTGCATGGGGCTGTAACAAAAAGATGACTTCATATGCAGAACATACTCCTGTGGAATGCACCACAAAAATGCACAAGGCATTCATATGCAATTTTTCTGTAAAATATCTGGATTTAAGGCCAACAAGCAGCCAATGTTTTCAGCACTCAAACAGGAACATATCATAGCAGAAGAGAATCAAATCTGTAGGGGAGAATTCAGGATTGAAAGTTGCGTGAAAGCTGGTCTGGAAGGATAAAGGGATAAGAGAACGAATCAGATACTAAAAGGGGCTGAAAAGGTGAAAGAGAGCACACAAACAGCTTTTAGAAAGAAATTGCAAAGCTGGTCCCTCTCACCATAGCTACTGCTGTTATATTAGGAACTCTCTGGCCATGGCAAATCCTCCTGGTGCACTAAGGATGGCCCAGTGCTGCTTTTTCTCCGTCCAACAAGACCATTCTCTAGATCACACGTTTGACACAGGCTGAAAAAGCAGTTCTCAAGGGCTGCTCCAGCTTTAGGGAGAGGGTAGCCTGAAGCCAAGAGCATAGCAGAAGTCAGAGAAGGTTCATGATGCACATGATCAGCCATCCATCAGGACACATGATGGCATGTCAGCCAGCCAGGAGCTGCTGAGGAATGAAATGGGTCAGAAGCAACACTCAGATGACCTCCACACTCATAAATTGAGCCAGCACAAGCAGAGAGCTGGGAGAAGCCTTTGAGTTACAGCATATTAAAGCCTTAACCAACCTGAAGTAATAAGAAATAATGAATATTTAACTTCCAGATCGTATTAAAAAACCTATTAATGTTTTATTTTGTCATCCGTAATGAAACTAGAAATTAGCCCAGTGATTCCTAATGATATACACAGTGCACTGGCAAAATGGCTGACCTAAACACAGGCTCTCCATGGCTAAGGCAAGCAGAAGCAGCCAGCTGAGATCCATGTCAGCCTGCACTTTGACTCTGCCAGCTCCATACACAAACAAGAGCTTCTCCTGCACTCAATGAAATATTTGAGGGCAGAACATCAGCTCAGAAAAGGATAGTGTGGATGACAAATCTCAAATCTCACCCTGTAATTGCAGACTTTTGCTTGCCCAAATCATCACAGTGCTTTTAATTAAGGAGATGGTCTTGGACTAGAGGGAGAAATCCAGACCCCAGCTCTGCAAGACCATGCATCTGATCTTACTGATGGACTTTCTTCTTCTTTCTAGACAACTCATACCAGAAGTTTCTCAAGATGGGACCTGTATGCAGTGAGAATCCTCCCTAGACCTCCCATGTGATACACACATCTGTTCTAACAATACATGCAAATATGGCCTGAAAATGCTATTGAAGCCTTATTTTGAGCTGCATTGGTTCCAAATGTGCCAGGAAATCCAAGCTTTTAATTACAAACAAAAGGATGCTTCAATCCGCCCTGTACCAGTTCATAACTGTTACATGGAGCTTTACCAGAACTGTGATCCTGTGGAAAATGATGAATTCAGGGGCACAAAAGCCAAATAATATGAGAATGCATCCAGAATAGTTAGCAAGGTGAAGTTACTGGAATTCACCACTTGAAAGAGCTGAGTGGGGGACACCATCTCCTCATGCACATGCCAAGGTCACACTGATATCATCGATGCCTGACTCAGTGCAACCTCTCTCCTCCATGGCACAACTCCTCATCCCTCTCCACTTCCTCATGAGCTTCTCTGAGTTCACCTGGTCAAAGACAGCAAAAATGCTCACAATTTCTTACTCCTCTGGTGCTTTTCCTTTTGTCATTCCATCAGGACTCAGGCAAAAACCTGACTTGTCCCTGGAGAATGAACCTGGCTTGCTGAAAATGCTGGGCAGTGTGGATAAGCAAGCCTGGGGCATATGTCTGAATTTCAGATTACAACCACTTTACTGACTTGGGTTCAGCTAATAAAGGCTTTACTGCAGCACAATTCCCAGCTAGACTTCAATCATTTATTCCATGACAGGACCTACAAGTGCAGATCTACTTTGCATAGACTATTACTTATCAAGAGCATTTAGTACTAAGACCCTCTGGAGAGTGCATTATGAAAGATTAGGACTAATTTGACCAAAGACATGCCTGGAGAATATAATAATAGAATCATACACTGGTTTGGGTTGGAATAGATTTTTAAAGATCATCTAATCCAACCCCTCTGCAGTCACCAGGGATATGCCCAGCTACACCAGACTGCTCAGAGCCCCACCAAGCCTGGCCTTGAATATCTCCAGGGATGGGACCTCCACTACTGACCTGGGCAACCTGTTCCTGTGTTCTGCTACCCTCATAGCAAATAACTTCTTCCTAATGCCCAATCTATATTTGCCCTTCTCTAGTTTAAATCCTTTGGACTTCATCTTATTGCTGCATGCCTTTGTAAACAGTCCCTGCCCAGCTTTCTCGTAGGCTCCCTTCAGGTACTGAAAGGCTACTGAAAGGTCTCCCTGGAGCCTTCTCTTCTCCATGCTAAACAACTCCAGCTGGGGCTTCAGTGCAGAAGACATGACTGCTTCCACAGTAACCTTTCAAGAGGCCTTTCAGAAAGATGGACCTTTTTTTTTTATTATTTCAGCAGGGATGATGGGTTTAAACTATAAGAGGGAGATTCAGACTAGAGAGAAAGAATAAATTTTGTTCAGTTAGGGTGGTTAGACACTGGCTCTGGTTGCTCAGAGAGGTGATAGAAGCCTCATCCCTGGAACCATTCCAGGTCAGGTTGTTTGGGGCTCTGAGTGACCTGCTGTAGTTCCAAATGTCCCTGCTCACTGCAGGAGAGTTGGATTAAATGACCTTTAAAGGTCCCTCCCAACCCAAACCAGCCTGTGATTCTATGATACAGCCAAAGACAGGAGTCAAGGGAGACTGGTGAAAGGGTTAAAGCCTCCTGCTTTGGATTCTCTACAGACTAAACTGGTCAGCAACCCCTAATAATTCATCTTTATTTACATTAATGCACTAGGCAGTCAGTATTTGCTTTAGCCTATTGCACAAAATAATTTGATATAGTTAAAAAAATAGTTGATTTCTTCTAGATCTGGTTGAATTTCCTGTTTTAATGCTAAAACACCTTTATTTCATAACATATCAGTAATTTAATTAATATTTCATGCTTATTACATTGCCTTCACCATGATCAATTCCAAAAACCAACTTACACAGGACTCAGGTTATGCTGCTTAATCTTCCCTTTTGCTATCTGTAGTGCATCTCTGGTTTGCAATGGATTTACATCAAGCTAATTTGTTTCTGTTATCATGCATGGACTTCTATTGTAAATTAAACAAGAAAAATAAGTGTCTCATTGCCTCTGCAAATGGGATGTTTATTTCCTTTCCATCTTCTCATGCTCTTGTTTTGGAGGTATTCAGTGCAGAGGAAAAGCAACTTTCCAACACCAAGTTTCTCAATCTAATCTAAATTAAGCCCCATGTCCAATTTGATAGCAAATCACTGGAATCAAAGTAGTCACACCAGGTAACTGCTGCATGATTGCAATTACTTACCTAAAAATATCACAACATAATAATGTTAACTGATGCTTCAGCACAGGGATTTTTTTTTTTTGACCATCTTACACACAGAATACATCTGATGCATCTGCACATGATTGTTCTCTCTGGCCTGAGGCTAGAAATTAAAGGCCAATCTTTCAAACTATTTCTTCCCATTAGAAAGGTTTCTACTGGGAAAACTGAACACTTGCTTTCTCATTTGAAGATGTTTGAATTCAAGCCACAAAGCTAATAAATATGTCTTGAATTCACTTATTTTCTGGAAATAGCACCTTGGTTTATACTGCAACACGCAGCAGCCCCAAATTGCTCATAGCTTTGGGAAGTTAAGCTGCTAAGCTTCAAAGGATTCTTCCATAGCAAGAATCATGAAAGAATCATTTTTTTTCTTTCCACAGCCTTTTTTCCATAGCCTTTCCAACTGCAACTACAGAGAAAAGTATGGCTGGACACATCTCATTCATATCCCCAAGCACTCTGATATAGCTGGATAGAACAAAACACATTCAGATTTATTTATAGGTCTAAAACTGATTCAAGTCATCTCTCTGGAGCCCAGGAACATCCTTCAAACATTACTTTCTGAGGAAGAGTTGGTGATCAACACACACTCCTTTTACAAGAATCAACTCTGAAAATTAGACTAAGGTTTTTTTGTGCTAACAGAGCAAATCTGAGGCATAATTTCCACTAGGACTGGTCAACTTCACTCTGAAAATATCACCATTTGGACATATTACAGACAGAGCTCTCATAACTTGGACATCAGCTCAGACATCCAAGCTCAAAATCCCCAAATTCCTCATTCAACACACACCAAAGGATGTTAGGGGTTGGAAAGGACCTCTCAAGATCATAACTGCCTTCTCTTTAGGAGGCTGCAGCCAGCAGCTGTTCCATCATATTGTGGAAAGAATTGAGAAGATCTCACCTAACCATAGCTTTTTCTGCATAGCTACATGTGGGAAAATTTCTTCAAAGACCTGTCAAGCCCTGGAACAGGCTGTCCAGGGCAGTCATAGAGTCTTGGAGGGATGGAAAAGATGTGGAGATGTGGTGCCAAGGGACATGGTTTAGTGGTGACCTGGCAGTGCTGGGATAATAGTTGGACTGGATGATCTTAGAATCATAGAATCAGTCAGGGTTGGAAGGGACCACAAGGATCACCCGGTTCCAACCCCCCTGCCATGGGCAGGGACACCCCACACTAGATGAGGCTGGCCAGAGCCTCATCCAGCGTGGCCTTAAACACCTCCAGCGATGGGGCCTCATCTTGAAGGTGTCTTCCAACCAGACCAATTCCTTGATTCTATATTCAATGGGTTCTGTGCACAGCTTGCAGTGAAGGAAGGAGAAGGCTATGGTTTCAGTCACTGCTTTCATCAAATATGAGTTTTTTCAAATGCAAAACCTGTACAAGGAGGCTTAAAGCTTGCTTTCTGGAAGCAGTAGTGCAAAAAATCCTCATCACACCAATGCTCATGGAAAATAAGGTGAATTCTTTTAGAAAAAAATTAAATTCAAAGTCACTGAATTTGTCCCTCATCTTTTGTTGTTATTTGCTTAGCAATAGGCCTGGTTTTCCCCAGATAAACAGAAAATAAAAATATTTCATTTAATGGCACAAATACATTTCCATTAGTATGAAAATTTAAACATGCCAGCATGGAGCATTTTGGAAATAGTTTTATCCTTCTGAATCTTGTTATCTACATGGAGAGATGTCAGCAGATATAGTAAGCAGGCAGGGAAGCTGGAAGACTCACTAAGCCACATTCAACCTAGGAGAAAAAGCAAAACTGACGGTTTTCCAGGATCATTAAAATTAAACTTAATTACAGAACTCAGGTTTATCTGTGGCATCCAATGTCACAATACTTCAAGACAGATGATGAGGGGAGAAGGTAAAAAAAATAATCCCCAACAACTGCATTCAGCGTCACAGGAGTACCTGCATTATTCATCACCAGTTGTGCAATGACAGATCCAAAATAATTAATATTACTCATGTTAAGTTATGCAATTCCCCTGCTTAAAAGAGGAGCTGTAAAGAAATGCAAACTAATTCTAAGCCACTCACATGCTCTGCTGCTGGTGCAAAGCCACCTTGGACCGACACTACCTCCAGTACCATCGTGGTGCCTGTGTTGGATGGAAAGCTACAGCAGATAAAGACTTCAGCTTTCAGGAAGGAGTAAGGCCAAACCACATTAATACCATATAGAGACAGAAAAGCAAACCAGCAACCACAAAACAAACCCCCCCAAAAAGCAACCACAAAACAAACCCCCCCAAAAAGCAACCACAAAACAAACCCCCCCAAAAAGCAACCACAAAACAAACCCCCCCAAAAAGCAACCACAAAACAAACCCCCCCAAAAAGCAACCACAAAACAAACCCCCCCAAAAAGCAACCACAAAACAAACCCCCCAAAAAGCAACCACAAAACAAACCCCCCAAAAAAGCAACCACAAAACAAACCCCCCAAAAAGCAACCACAAAACAAACCCCCCAAAAAAGCAACCACAAAACAAACCCCCCAAAAAAGCAACCACAAAACAACCCCCCCAAAAAAGCAACCACAAAACAAACCCCCCAAAAAAGCAACCACAAAACAAACCCCCCAAAAAAGCAACCACAAAACAACCCCCCCAAAAAGCAACCACAAAACAAACCCCCCAAAAAAGCAACCACAAAACAAACCCCCCAAAAAAGCAACCACAAACAAAAAAAAAAGCAAACGCAAACCAAACCAAACAAACAAAAAAACAAACCAAAAGACCTCAAAGCCCAATTCAGTTATCAAACCAGAAAAGACATTAATTCCAAATTCAGAAGTATATCTTACAGCTCACTCAAATCTCTGACTTTACCTTGAAAACAAAACCAAACCAAAAAACCAACGAAAGCCAACCAACCAAAAAAAAAAAAACCACCCCAAGAAACAAATCTTTGATATTTAAACCCCAAAAACTACAGTATCTTAGAATAAGACCATCAGTGTCTCTTTTCCTTTTAAAGACAGCCAACATACACACATGCCCACTAGTTAAGGTGTGCATCCAACCCAGCAGAACAGAGCTGGTCACCATGATGAGCAGCACTGGAATGCAGGAGTCCTGCACCCCTCCAGGGGAACTTCAGGGCAGGCAAAATCTCTCACTTAAACCCTTTAGTTACCAGACATAGAATCATGGACGGGTTTGGGTTGGAAGGGACCTTTAAATTTCATCTAGTCCAACGCCATGCAGTGAGCCTGGACACCTACAACTACAGTAGGCTGCTCACAACCCCAAAACACCTACCCTGCAATGGTTCACAGAATCACAGAATGTTAGAGGTTGGAAGGGACCTCCAGAGATCATTGAGTCCTACCAAAAGCAGGATGACCCAGGGTAGCCTGCACAGGAATGAATCCAGGCAGGTTTTGGCAGTCTCCAGAGACTCCACAACCTCTCTGGGCAGCCTGTTCCAGTGCTCTGCCACCCTCACTGTAAAGAAGTTTCTCCTCATCTTGAGGTGAAACCTTCCATGTTCAAGTTTGTATCCATTGTTCCTTCTCTTATTACTGCACACCACTGAAAAGAGACTGGCTTCCTCCACTTGACCCCCACCCCTCAGACATTTTTTTTCCCAGCTGCTTTTCCTTCAGCTGCCATAGATATGAACATTTTCTCACACCTTACCAACAAGACAGATTTCCAGTTCATCTACAGATACAAGCCCTGAAGCACTACTGAATGAGTTTTCCTGGAGAAAGTATTTACCTGAGGCACAAATCACTCTGCCTGGGCTTTGCAAAAGAAAACATTGGTTTACCATTGCAAAACACACACCTGTGGAACACACACAGACATGCTCCACATAAAGGCCTGCATTTCAGGGTGGAGACAGACAAGATATTTTAATAGAGACAAAAGAAATCAATAGCTAAAATTAGAACTGATTCTGTGATTAGTAAACAGAATATTCCTCATCTTTCCCAAGGGCAAGTAAGGCTGTAAGACAAACTTTGTGAAATACATTACAACATTTCTCCTATCCAATCACCCCAAATAAATAATCAAATAAAACTTATTTTCTAGACAATTAATCTCTACTGGCACTCACGACAACATATATCATATCCATCCACATCCATTTTACCCAAGACACCCACTTATTGCCACCCAAATATGTGCCTGGGTGAACTCAAGGATTTTGACCCTCTGGCTCAGATTGGATGAAATAAGAAATTCATTTGTTCTTCTCATGCCTGAGAAGAGTTCATTCAGATTTGTTGGGATTTAGGTGGTGGTATGACAACTTGAAATTGTACTTTGTTTATGAGAATAACTATCATTGTTTCCTTTTTTTTTTTTTTCTTTTCAGGTGCATCTTTCTACCCTCCTCAATTTCAACCACTGCTAAGTTTCAACCAATTTCTGTCCTCCTTATTCCTACCTTCTCCTTCTTTCCACCTGTTCCACAAAAACTTCTTAACATGAAATTCTTCCAGTAATAGGAGCAAAATATGTCTATTTTAAGCTCCTTTAGTCTGAGTTTTCATAACAAGCAGCTAAGGACACAGTGTAATCAAACGTGGTATCTCTACAAGCACCTCTGTCAGAAAAGGTAACTGACATTTATTTACTGTCCATAGAGCCAAAAGTAGAGTGACCACTAAGGTAGCATAAAAATCAGGAAGAGATTCACATTGAGAATCATTAAAGGTTGGAAAAGCAGTCTAAGATCATCAAGTCTATCGACTTCAACACAGTTTGAATCCTTCCTCCACAAGGAAAACGATCAGGGGTTGTTCAGCCTGGAGAAGAGAAAACTTCAGGGAGACCTGTAAGCAGCCTTCCAGTGCCTGAAGGGGGCTACAAAAAGGCTGGTGAGGGACTGCTTGCAAAGGCCTGCAGTGACAGGACAAGAAGCAATGATTTGAAATGAGAGAAAAGTAGATTTAGATTGGATGTTAGCAATGAATTATTTACCATGAGGGTGGTGAACTGACATTCACTGCAACAGGTTGCCTGCAACTCAGATGATCTCCTACAAGAAATCAAGACTCTTTCAGAGAATCTAACCTGAAATGCTCTGCAGATGCAGTGAATGGCCATTTGAGTAGTGAGTCATCCTTTCTCAGATCCTTGTAAGGAACTTAGCTGGCACGTTTATCAAGGCATATTTCTTAATACTCAGTTTTGCAATTTGCAGGGTGGTAAATAACTCATTGCTAACATGCCAGAGCTGGAAATATGGATCATATGGAAGCAGCAGCACCACGTTTGTCAAGAGGAAAGCATTTAGCACTGGCTGGTGAGGGACTGTTTGCAAAGGCCTGCAGTGATAGGACAAGAAGCAATGGTTTGAAAGGAGAGAAAAGTAGATTTAGATTGGATGTTAGCAATGAGTTATTTACCATGAGGGTGGTGAACTGACATTCACTAGAACAAGAGGTGGTTGAGGCCCCATCCCTGGAGATGTTCGAGTCAGGCTTGACAACACTCTGAGCAACCTGATCTAGCAGATGTCCCTGCTCACTCCAAGTTTGGACTAGATGACCTTCGGAGGTCCCTTTCTACCTAAACCATTCTATGATTCTAAGAATTCCAAGAGACTGTAGCACAGTTTTGATGAATCTGCAAAATCTGGAAGCACATGTCAGTGGATTTTTCCTGTTTCATTTTTCTGTCAAGGTTCAAAGAAGAAAAATTCATAATTGAACTCAGGAGGCGAAACAGTTATCAGTACACCCCACCACACAGAAAAGGTTCCTCAAATATGGATCAGAAGCTATGAGAAACAACCATGAAAGACAATGCCTTGATGCACAATTTCCTCCATTTATTGAAAAGACAAAAAGAAGCTGGTTCCACTCAGGAAGCAAACAAAGGTTGTCAGTCCAAACCTATCATATACCACAGCAGCTTAACACAGACCTCATTAGGTGAGAGCATGCACGTTCCTGGTGGCTTTACCTACTTGTGCCACCTTGAGATTGCTCAAGGTTGCAAATGGTTGTAGAATACTCTAAATATCTGATAAATGCTTAAAGGGATCTGCTTTTCAGCAGCTGAAGTTAGTGTTTTCTAAGGTAAGTTTTTACAGAGCACCTGAGTTTGAGTTCATCAAATCTGAAGCCTTTCATACCAGAAATGTACCCTGTAAAGAAAATCTGGTGTGTTTGGTCATCAATTACCTGGCACAAATCAAATTCTTCTATGAGTAAGAAGAGAGAAATCTTAAATGGAATTGTTCCAGAAGAGGTTATTTTATATGTGTTTTACCAAGCAAAAAACCACTGATCACCCAAGGGTAAACTTAGATGTCTCAGATTTGCACCAGCTCAATATTTGTCACTTCAGCTCTGCCTCAATGGCATGCTGAGTTATAAAGGGCTATCAGGCAGGGCTGTGCCCCAGGTAGTCTCTGCTTGCAGGGAAACAGCAGTGAGAGATGAAAAAAAAGCAGGATTTATTGAGAGAAAGAAGAAAAACAAAACCAAACCAAAACAAGCCCACAAAACCTCTGGGCTAAGAGAGAAATTCAGAAATACTGACTTAACAGAAAAAAAAAAAAAATCTGATCTTACACCAAGAAGACGTGCTTTAAACAAGGCTCTGTGATAGCAAACAGCAAAGAGGGCAAAGGAAGATGGAGAAATAAACATAGATAAAAAGATGTTAACTACAGTCCATGCATCAACAGGTCACAAATACTTCAGCAAAGTGGTCTCATATATCACTGTGATGCCCAAACCCTGCTTCACACACCATAAACAGCACGAGACAACAATATTTCACTTACACTCCTTACAGCTGACTCCAGTGGTTAACCAACCATTTCACATCCAAAACCTGCTTTAGGTCAGCTTTTAATCACCTCAGAAGTTTCAAACCTTCTTAAGGGTGGCCTCTGTGTTCCTCCTCACTGTTCAGGATGGTTGTAGGTGCCTCTGTTGGATCCCATTCCTCTTCTAGGTTGATGCCACCTCCCTTCCCTCTGCCTCACCAGGACGACGAGCTGCTGCTACAGCACTAGCTCTGCAACTCAGAAGAGCTCCTACAAGAAATCATGACTCTTTCAGAGAATTTAACCTGAAACGCTCTGCAGATGCAGTGAATGGCCATTTGAGTAGTGAGTCATCCTTTCTCAGATCCTTTTAAGGAATTTAGCTGGCACGTTTTCAAGGCATATTTCTTAATACTTAGTTTTGCAATTTGCAGGGTGATACATCCCAGAGCTGGAAATAGGGATCATATGGAAGCAGCAGCACCACATTTGTCAAGAGGAAAGCATTTAGCACTATATTTTCCTATATGTGGCACTTGCAAAGCCTGATCCTAAAATATCTGGGTTTGTCCTTCTGCCCTCTGTTCAATGAATTCTGTTCAAAGTCAGCTGAACTCAGTCAAGAAAGGTTTTTCAATTCCATCTTCCATTACAGCAGAGAAAATTATATTTTAAACATTTAAGAAATGCATTCTCAAACTCAACTCCTTTCTGTCTTTGATTGTCACAGCAAGCTAGAGCTTTTCCCATGCTTTGCTTTTTTGTTTGTTCTCAGTTACCTCCATCCTATCACCTACATCTCCACTCACTTTCTAGGAGGCTCCATGTAACTGAACTAACTCCATCAGTAACTAAAACCACCTGAATATGATCACTTCCCACAATTATGTGCTAGACTATGATGGCCTTTAGCAGAGTTTTTCTAAGACCAATAAGAAAAGACCTCCTGCAGTTCATTCTCCTACACTCAATATGTTCAGGTTGTAGATCTTTATTACGAAGACCACCAGGTTCCAGGGAGAACTCAAGATTCACCAGAAGACCCTCAACCAATTCATGGGATGTGACACCTTTCCTTATTACTTACATTTTCAAGCAGTGGATTATTTCTTGATTATTCTAAATTCTCTCATGATGCCAGCATGCACCTGCTCTTCAGACATCATCAAACTGCTCTCCCTGCAACTGCCTGTTGAGATAATGCCTGGAGGTATTTTTAGCCCTCTTCTCCAACAGGCAATGGTTTGCAGATGGGTGAGGGAGGCAGACTTAAAGACAGGAAAAAAAAAAAAAAAGAAAACAACCCAAAACAAAACAACAACTGAGTCAGAGAAATCTGTCAACTTCTCTAAAACCTAAGGATTTTATCACTGGAAATAGGAAGAAAAGGAGATCTGGTCTCAGTTCTTCCTCTGAAACAAGGAAATGATGTTATATAAGTGCATCGTGATCACTAATTTGGACAGCTCAGGAGGGCACTGACCAACCACCTCCAGAAAACCAGGCAAAAAAACCCCCCAACATTTCATACTCATTTATTAAGCTATATTATGTTGTGATTATTTGTCAAGGAAATGAGGCCTGATGCCTGCCCCTGAAAGTCTGAAGGGCTTAATAATATCAATGATATCCCTATACATCAGTGGTGCAGGGAGGAACACCTTGTTGGCCCATGAAGAGCAGGGTGCCAAGCTATGTTTTGGATGCCAGATCTCACCACCTGATGACATAGAACATAATATTAATTCTTTCTATATATAGAATATCCATATATAAGCTGTAAAAGACACTTAACTGCTCAAGAAGCTGAATCATCAATAGCATTAATTAGATATTTTATGACAGAGGAGCTCTGTTCTTTGCAGGTCTATCAGTCTAGAATAAAACAGCCTCTTACCCTTTTGTGCATACACAGGGAAAATCCTGAATAAATCCAATTCCTCAGACCTTTCATCTAAAGTATTATTCTCTGCTTCTTACTATTTTCACAGAAATATGTTCCTTTTCCTTTCTAGATATGTTTCTCATCAAGTGATGGCACAACACTCATTTGCTGCCTCGTGGCAGCAAATTATCCTCCCAGCAGCAACATCTGGGCTATGGCTATCGACTGCTGAGGGATCCAGTGGGCACTTTGCCACCAAACACAGCATTAAATGACAGGTCACTTATTTTGCAAGTCTGAGAATGACTTTGAACAGAAAATGGAGGGAAAAGAAACTGAAGCTCAAGTTAATCCTAATACCAAGCAACCTTTTCTCACTGTTTTTTAATACTTACTACAAGAAGGAAAAATAGTTTCGGGTCTGGACGTTGCCAGAAAACCACAGGGAGTCCAAAGGCTACAGCTCATGATGGGAACTTCAAAAACCTATGTCAAAAGCATTAGCAGTTCAGGGGGAGACGAATGGCCATGCTTGTATTCAAGCCCATTTGCTGAAGAAAGCCTTTAATAATGAGTGACATCAAGAGCTGGGCTCAGTTTTTCTTGGTTGCAAAGCAAACAAGCAAAGTTTTGCAAGTGTTTTCTTAATATTGTTATTTCAGTGCCTCCACCAGTGCCTTGACAACATCAACCTACTGAAACCTTCAAGCCACTGCTGCCCAAAACCCTCTTGTAAAAACCCAAATGCCTCGCTTATCTTCTTGAGAACATCAGGGCAAAGTTCTCACCTAGTCAATGGATTCCAGGCTTGGGTTTCAGTGTTGTACTGAAAAATGTTCAACCGTCCAAACACTCATCTAGTGGCCTCTAGTTCTCCTGAGCTCCTCCCAGCAGCCCTTAGCAATCCCTTAGCTCCCCTCACTAGCTTCTAGTTCCTGCCCTTAGTTCTTTTCCAACTTCTCCCCAGTCACCCCCAGCTCTCCTCTAGATCCTCCCAGTAGCACACACAACCCACCCCACCACCACCCTTCCAGCTGCTTCAAAGGAAGTTTCATCAACTCCTATCACTGGGATTCACAGATTGCATCAGGTTGGAAGGGACCCTCAAAGGTCATCTTGTCCAACTCCACTGCGGTCTGCAGGGACACCTCCAACAAGATCAGGCTGCCCAGGGCCACATCAAGTCTGAGCTTGAATGTCTCCAAGGATGGTTCCTCCACCACATCCCTGGGCAAGCTGTTTCAGTATCTCACCGCTCTCATTGTCCTCAACCACCAGCCTTGTGGACAGGACAGGTGCACCCCAATGATATTGGGGGACCCTGTGTATACCCTACCCCCCTCCCTGGGAATTCACCCACCACACTTGCATTTAAAACTCAAGTGTCAGCCCTTCAGAGGGAAATAAAAATCCTGTGTAATGAGCAGGGGGTTGGCAAAAACTGAGCATCTTTATTTGGAGGATAAAGCTTATAACGCTGAAGTAGATTAGTTTGATGAGAACTCCTTTTCTTGGCAAAGGGAAAAAAATGCTATTTTCTGGGGCAGCCTGTTGAGGAAATGAGGCTTTCTACACTTGTGCAGCCTCTCCCCATCTATCCAAACCCCTCAATTGCTGGCAAACAGGGAAGTTTCAAAGAAAAGGAACTTCAGTTAGTGCCTCCACTGAGTAAAAAGGGCATTGTAAATTCTGTTTGAGAGCAGCTAACTGGCAGTTCTCAACATACTTACTGGCAAGCCAGCCAGCCTGTACGTAACATAGGGTGTGAGTAACCCAGTATTATCTCTTGCCTGCTGGGGAAGGCAGAAAATGCACAAGCACTACCGAGTGCAGAGCAATTGGGAATTTCAGTCAGCATGAAACCAAGCCAAGCTTTTAGGTTCAGAGGTTACAGAATATCTTGTTTTGTAAGAAAGGCTCCATTTTTAATTACCTGGAGAAAATGACTTTCCCTTTTATTTTCTGCTGCATGGGTATTATTAACTTTTTACATAAATCTGCATTGTAGAACTGTAAACTGAAGTTGGTTAATGAAAACATCCACCCTGTGGGGACACAGCAGCTCAACAGATAATCAAAAAGACCTTTTGCATCATTAATCTGCATGATTTCATGACACTGCCCTCAGAAGAACTAAGAAAAATAAGTATTGCTCTAACATAGGCATGAAGCATCCTTCAAAAGATCTCTCCCTCCCCCCCCAAAACTAGTTTGCCCACAACCACTGCACAGCAACAAAGACTTACTCAAATTCCAAACGAAATCATTACCCAGCAAGCACTCAGTGGGAAAGCACTCCTTGCCCAATACAAGAGGTTTCATAGCCACCACGTCTGGAGCCTGCCATTTGTTCATTAGTTCTCAAATGAGGGATTATGAGCGTAGACAGTGTCCCTTTGTCTTCCAGCATGGCACACTGAGGATACAAAGCCAAGTCCCTTATTAGTGGGTGTCCTCCTCACCCCTTGCTTGGAAGACAGAACTTGTGGTGTGACGACAGAAGCCACGCGGCCACCTCCAGCCGACGCAAGCTGTCGCGTAACCAGCCAACAACAACAAAAATCATTTATTTCACAGCAGCCTCTTCCAAGCTCTCAGGACACACAAAAAAAATCTGCTGTGGCAGCAGCATCCCTGCACCCTCATACCTCAGACAGCCCTTTTTATATGTTTATCAAAGCTCCAAACCCTCATCAGATGCAGAAATCTACTGAGCATCTGTCAGGTGCCTGCGTGCTAGGCAGCAGAAGCAGCCCTTTGGAAAGAGTGTGCCTATTAAAGCTGGAAGAGCACTAACAGAATCCCAGTACTTGAATTTAATGAGGCAACATCATTTAGGGCTGACTCTTTACTAAATGTATATAAGGAAATAATTCCCTTGTAATGAACTCATGCAGCAACTGCCTTTGCCCTTTCTGCACGCTAATGATAATAAATTCCATCCAAATTATTTCAGGCATTGAGTAGCTGGTATATTGCACTTACCCTTAGCCCTGTATGAAAGGGCAAATAAAGGGAAAAAAGGTGCATCAGGCCACTTAACTGTAACTCTTTTTCCCTGTTTTGTCATATTCAGACACCATCAGCAAATTTTTTTTTTCCTTTCTTTTTTTTTTTTTGGCAAGATATAAAATGCAAAGCTTGGCAGGGAAGTGTTTAGAAGAAAATTACTTCTTTCCAAAGGCAGTAGTGAGGAAATATGCAAAGTGAGCTATCTCCAAGATGTATCTGCCTGCTTGGTAATCCTGCTTCTGCATGGCCCAGGATGATGCTCCAGCCAAATAAACAGATTACTAACCACGGGCTGCCACCACAACTGGCCAACAATCCATCTTACAGTGACACAGGAGTAACTTCAACTGCAGCAATCCTTGAGCTGGCATGACAGGATGGGTTTTGAGGAGATATGTCAGTAACATAACAGCATTTAAAACAAATCCCCAAGTAAATTATCACAGCTCCATCAACTCAGATTCAGACACACAAGTCATTCCAGAGAGACATCAGCTTCTAGAAACTGGAGTTGCAATGACTTTCAAGGCCTAAGTTTCTAACATGTGGCTGATTTGCTTAGCCAAAGTGCAATTTTGCATGTCTACTCACTGTACACAGATGACATGGAAGACAAAGAATCCATATGGGAACAGGTGTGAGCCCAGATGGCCAAGAAGGCAAACTGCATCCTGGCCTCCTGTATCAACAATAATGTGGCCAGTGGGACCAGGGCAGGGATCTTCTGTACTCAGCCTTGAGGCTGCACCTTGAATACTGAGTTCACTTTTGGACCCCTTTCTACAAGAAGAGAACATTGAAGTGTTAGAGCAGGTCCAGAGAAGGGCCAGAAAACTAGGGTCTGGAGTATAAGTCTTGTGAGGAGTAGGTGAGGGAACTGGGGTTATTTAGCCTGGAGAAAAGGAGGCTGAGGGACACCTTTTCACTCTCTACAACTCCCTGAAAGGAGGCTGGAGCCAGGTGGGGCTTGGTCTCTTCTCTCAAGAGATAGGACAAGAGGAAATGGCCTTAAGCTGCACCACGGGAGGTTTAGGTTGGACATTAGGAACAATTTCTTCCCAAAAGGGTTGTCAAGCCCTGAACAGGCTGCACAGGGCAGTGGTGGAGTCCCCATCCGCAGAGGGATTGAAAGGCTGTGTAGATGTAGCACTGGGGGACATGGTTTAGTGATGACCTGATAGTGATGACCTGATAGTACTGCACTAAGAGTTGGAGTTGATCTTACAGGTCTCTTCCAACCAAAAGGATTCTGATTCTCTCCTACACATTAATAAGACTCGATAAAAAGACTGAGGAGAAAGCAGCAGCCCTCTGAGTCCAACACTGACTTCTGCAAACATTTTCCCCACTACAACCCTAAGCACTTGTCATACATGGGAGACACCAGCACTTTGCAAAGGATATGTGACTGGAGAAGAGAAACGGGGGGCTAAGACTAACGAGTGCTGGCACCTCGTCACGGCTCGGGCTGCCGAGGGGGAGCTGGAGAACACCGCTGCTGCCAGCTCCTCGCAGGGCGGAGGCGGTGTGGTCTGCTTGTTCTTTTCTGCAAAAATGCCACTTCAGTTAATCCAGTCAAGGATAGATCAGGGAGACAGAACCAGTTTTCAGACTGTCAGAAAATAAAGCCAGCTGCTCGTCACTTAAAGACTGAGTTAGTGCTGCCTCAAGAGAAAATATTGGTGATGCGAAACGTTTGGTTCACAAATCACATCTCTTTATGCAGTTGCTTTTCAATATCTTCCTAGCTACCACAAACTACATTCAGAGGAAATTGTAATTCCAATTTCTAGTCTGATGCTCTTCATAGTTTTTATTATAACTATTTTTATAAGTTATTTCATAGACTCATAGAAGGCTTGGGTTGGAAGGGACCTTAAAGACCATCCAGTTCCAACCCACCCTGACATTGGCAAGGACACCTTGCACTAGCTATAGCTAACTACTGTAACTATTTTATTAATATTTTAGTATTTTACCTGATGGGGATAAATTAACATCATTTTTTTGTGTGTGTATTTTTCCCCCCTCCATTCTTCAACTAACTCCCTTTGGTTTTGCCCTCACACATTAGGTGTGTATTTATGTGAACTGGCCTCGGGACGTTTCCAAAATAAATGCCGGTGGTAAATTAATTCTTTAATCCTCTTTATGCCACAGGACACAAATCTCTACACAACATTTGCTTATCTCCTTTTTTCCATTAACTCTTACATTTTTAATCACTTCCCATACTCTTGCACTTGCTTATGATGTTCTGTTAAAGAAGGAATCCAGAAAAGGAATTCAATAGCTCAGTCACTTCCATAAAATGAATTTATTTTTCATTTCATGGAGGGTACTGTGTTGTTTTGTGGTTTTAAATTATTCCTTTTATTCCTAAGTACAGAACTGTAGGCACCCTGTTATCAAATCTGCCTCAGCAATATGTACCTGGAAAGTGGCCCTGAAGATAAGGTCCCTTCCAACCCAAGGCAGTCTATGATTCCTCAGCCCTCCTGCTGTTGGACTCAAGATGCACCATCTCACCATCACCTAAGCAAGGTTACTGGAGCAGGACATTCCCACAACGCTCCTGCCAGAGCAAGAATCAGTCACTAGGACCGCAGAAAGGTGCTGAAAACACATCTGGGAAGGAAATAGGAGAATATAACCACAACCAGAGTTATGGAAACAGTACTAATACTGCATGGTTAACATATTTCTGGTGAATAAGACAAAATCATGAATCTTCAATTCTTCTGGTTCAACTAATGAAGTGACAATTAAGCCATAAGAAATACTTCTTCTAAATCTTAATGAGTTTTTCTAATCCTTCATTGCTTAAATGAACTAATTAGTCAAGAAAATAAAGATGGTCATTTACCAAAGAACCTTTTCCTTTTGATGAGAAGAGCCTCTCTTCTTACCTTGCCTATAAAAAAATTTGATTTAAAAGCTAAAGGAAAACATTGGTTCACTACCTAATAGAGAAAGAACAGCTAATCATGATCCATAACATAAAAGTTTGGCACAGTCAATGCCTTTTATTTCTTATGCCTTCACAAAAATGTGTGAAGTACAACTACAATCAGTTGCATTCCACTGTAGAGTGACCAGACTCAATATAATTCATTTTACCTTGGAGCTTGGAACACAAGTTGGGCAGAGAGTGAAAGACTGTGTGGGTAAGATGCAGCTGAGTAAGTTATCACAGATTAAATTTATCCTGAAAAATTTCAGGTTCTATGAGTAATTAACTTTTTAGTGTTCTCAGGGAATGGCTGAGGTCCCAGAGGGTGAAAGACGGTCAAACACAGCAGCTAGTTTTAGATGTAGGGAAAAGGAAATGTAGATTCAGTATGATGAAAGACCCAGGGACAAATGATTAAACAATGAAATTATAAGCACTCAGAGGAATATAAAGTGAGAAGAAAGTGCCACAATTTATTTGTGAAGAATAATAATCATGGCAATCCAATCTTCTTTCCCCCCCCCCCCTTTGTTAATCAAGATAATTAGGCTATTATAAGAAGGAATTAGCTGTGATACAGTTCTAACAGAAAAAACACACTCCTCTATCACAGTAAGGTAGATTTAACAACTACCTGTCTTAGACTAACAATAAACTCACTCAAAGAACAGTTTTCAACTGTCCATTTCCAAACTGAGGAAACACACTCTATCTCCACAGGCCTTTGCACTTGTCCCCATATGTTCATGCATGACTTAGGGCACATTAAGTGTGGAGAATCTGCAAGTACTCTGGAGGTTAGCACTAGCATACCAAATTACCTCAGTGTGTTGGGGAAAAAAAAAATAATCTGAAATCATAAAGATAATTTAATAAAAAGATATGCAAAATCCTACCTATTTTGGAAATACTCAAGTGCAAACTTAAAAACATGCTTTATTGGGAAGACAAAAATAGAGAGGGAACAGGGAGGCTGGAAAGGATAAAACCTAACCATGAGTCAGCAACGCGAGTCTGCAGCCAGAGAGACAAGTGGTGTTTGGGGAAATATTAACAGATGTTAACCACAGGACACAGGAGGTAATTATTCATAGGAGATTTAGAAAGCATGACCTAGAAAGGATATTTGTTCACTCTATAAAGAGAGAGAACCAAAGAAATAGACATAGCAGCAATGTTCTGATACATAACAGGTTTTAATTAAGAGAACGACAATCAGTTGGCACTTCACGAGCACCAGCAGTGACTGCCTGAATTCACAGAAAGGAAAATTGAGGGCAGATAGTATGAAAAGCTGAGCTATGTAGGTAGGTAATAATTTTAACACATTATCTCCAAGAAGGCTGCTGGGACCCATCGCTGGAAGCTTCTAAAAAGACCTTGATAGAAGCACCTCTTCTAGAGGAAGGCTATATAGGATGTTCCAGTGGGCTGAACTTGTGATCCCTTAAGACTCAGATTTGCACTCTAACACTTTTAGAGTCAAAAACCCCCCAAGAAATAACATCTTGTAGAAACATTACCTCCTCTGAAACAAAATAAGGATAAAAGAATCATTTAATTTGGCACAACTGACTGCTGCTGCCCAGTACAGCACCAGCTTCAGAGATTCATAGAGTGGCTTAGGTTGGAAGGAATCTTAAAGATGTCTTGTTCCAACCCCACCTTGCCATGGGCAGGGACACCTTCCATTAGACCAGATCACTCAAGGTCTCATCCAACCTGACCTTCAGCACTTCCAGGAAGGGGACATTCATGATTTTCCTGGGAAACCTGTTCCAGTGCCTCACTATCCTTACTCTAAAGAATTTCTTCCTAACATCCAGTCAAAATCTACCCTCCTCAACCTTCCGTCCATCCACTCTCATCCTACCACTATCAGACCTTGTAAGAAGTCCCTTCCCATCTCTCTTGCCGGCTCCTTTCATGTACTGGAAGGCCACTATCAGCTCTCCCAGGAGCCTTCTTTTCTCCAGGCTGAACAGCTCCAATTCTCTCAGCCTGTCCCCACAGGGGACTTTGTTTAATGATTCATATTCCAGACATGCAAGTCAGATCAATTATGTACAATTAGCTATTCCTACTTGAGAGTGTGCAAAGAATCTGTCCTCAGGGCCACCTCTTTACCCCAGTTTTACCTTTTCTTAAGAAACACAATCAAATCAAACTGAAATAGAGAAAAACTACCTTAGAATTGAAGAATCATTTAGGCTGGAAGAGACCTTTCAGATCATCAAGTTCAATTGTTAAGCCTGCATGGCCATGTCACCACTAAACCATGTCCTTCAGCATCACATTTGCACAGCTTTTCAACATCTTGCTCTACTTCTGTTTAACACTCCTGTATACACTGGTTTCTCATCATGGTCCACTCTATATTATCTCCAGGGAAAAGCCATTCCAGAGGAAAAGGGTGCCATGTAATACACTCCCTTTGTTGAGTTGAATTATTACACAGACTTACTTATTTTTCTTAATTTACTATGCATTTGGTAGTCCCACAGAATACTTTGCAGAAAAGCTTCAGCATCAAGCCAGAATCTTCTCTTTCAATTTACTGAGGTAATACATGAGCTTTGCTGATGCTGAATTCATTTTAGCTTGGTATTTTTGTGTGATTTTCTTTTTTTTAACTCATGTACACAAACTTCAATTATAGTCTATTACCAATCTATTTTCTCTGTGCCTACACAGCAGATATATTTGAAATAACAGGAATGACAAAAGTAGTATTATGCACCCTTACAGCTACTAGCACTCAAAATCAGCCACAGTTAATAACAAATGACAATATTACCTGAAAGCAATACCATCTGAAAAGTGATTTTACATGGCATATTAAAGACTTGATGGCTCAGGAGATGGGTAATAGAATAAAAAGCCTTTCATCACAAGGTCATCAATTCAACTACAAGTCAGACTGATAGTAACTGAAAGCCATTTGATGAGAGCTCTAATGAACCTAGTGTCGTTACTAAAAAGTTCAGGATAGCCTCTTTCAGAATTCAGCTCTTTCTCCTGCCTCTGACAGCACTCAATACAGAAATCAGGGAGAGTGTGGAAGAGCAGTTCCCTTTCAGCAGGTAGATTTCCCTTGCTACACACTGCCTGCCCCAGGTTTTCACTATTTTAGCAGCTTCCTAGCAGGTACCTGTTCGTTCTGTTCCAAAATTCAACACCCCCAGTGCTGATGTGTCTTTTATTGCTTGGGAGGTTGAAAAGCAGAGTTGGGCTTGCAGCTCCCTCAGTGACCACTTCACATGATACATAGAAAACACTCTGGTCATTTGTCTGAACCATAACAACTTGGAACATTAACACATTACCTTTATTTGATATCTTGATATTTTTCTGGTGTGCATCAAATAATATCAAGTACTGGGAAAGAGAAGAATCCCCGTGCCAACCAGAGTAACCATTCAGCTAGCCTCACATTAGCCAACAAAAAAAGCAAAAAAATAAATTGCATGACTTGACAAGCAAACAAATTCATCTCAAATAAACCCTCTGCTATAATTTTCTTTGGTCCAGTATAATGCCTAGAAAATACACAGTTGGCTAAAGTATTACCTCTCCTATGAAGAAAGGCTGTGAGAGTTAGGGTTTTTGAGCTTGGAGAAGAGAAGCTCCAGGCAGACCTTCTTATGGTCTTTCAGTACCTGAAGTGGCCTATGAGAAAGATGGGGCAGACTTTTTAACAGGGACAGGACAAGGAGTGATGGTTTTAGAGTGAAAGAGGGAGATGTAGACTAGATATAAGGAAAACATTTTGCACAATGAAGGTGATAAGACCCTCGCACAGGTTGCCCAGAGAGATGCCCTAACCAGATCAGATTGTCTGGGGCTCTGAGCACCCTGCTCTAGTTGCAGATGTTCCTGTTGAATTCAGGAGGGTTTAACTAAATGACTTTTAAAGGTCCTTTCCAACCTAGATCAGTCCAAGATTCCATCATGTGGTGGAGGCTGCAGACCTTTTGAAGCCCTAGCAGCCCCAGATGTTCAAGCCTCCAGTGCTGCTCTGCATTGGAAATTTGTGGTGCCAATATTTTCCTTTTCTACACCCAACAGAGATTTGTTTACATTCTTACTACTTTCTGCTCAGGATCTGTGAAAGTTTTTAAAGGCATAGCTTTAAAACCAATACACAACTTGATTTTCCTGGTCAAGATTTAACCAGTTCTGATTACTTGAGGTTCAAACTACAGACCACTTGGTTTCAGCAAAGACCTACCTCCTGGCTTGCAACACCAAATGGTCCTGCTCATTTCATGTCTGGCCAGAAGATTAATTGTCAAAAGTATAGAAATAGGGATTTAAGTGGATTTTGGAGTGTGGAAAAACCCCAAATCCATCAGTTAAGGTCATTAGCTCATGTGACACACCTCACTGAAGTCAATTTTCAAGGGTAAGCATGTGACAATCTGACTGGAGGAATTCTTCTTTAATGCATTATTAATTCATTTATTATTACAGTTATTCTAATCTTTATGCAGGGCACTGGAGCTCAATTTGTTCTATATCAGCTAATGTTTTTAATGAGCCCTTTCTTCTCCTCAGGATGGGAGCTTCCTTAACCAGTTAACTGGCTTTTAAGCAAGTAGAAAATGGCATGGGGGGTGTACCCTCCTTACAAATACAGCTGCACATAGCATGTCCTGAATTTTAAACAAAACCAAAATAAGTACTAAGCTTTACATGGCAAAATATCTTTTAAAAGGTAACAGACCCAGGAACTCTAAATATAGGAACTTGCTCACACAGCTACACCCAATGAAATTTTAATTACAATTCCTCCTGCTGACAAAGGGGAGAAATGCATTTAAATAAGATCCTGTGTAAATGCAGTTATCTGGGAGGGGAGACATTGGGAACACATATTAACTTAAGTCTGAAGCCTCATCTGAATGGCTTTGGGTTCATTCTCTGGTCATGCAGGGCAAAGAGGTCACCAGACTGATCCCTGCATTGAAAAGCTGGTTCAGCCTGAGAGGAAACAGCATATTAAGTAGAGAAGTGGGTTTACTTAGAGTTGAGAACCAAAGGGAAGAGAAAAGCACATTTTCAAACACACACAGTGCTGATGAGCTGAGAGTCAAAGGTCCAGCTGGTTATAAAGACTCTGTCACTTTGTGACCTTTCTTGCTACAGGGGAAGGTCAGAGTATTGAAAAGCTGTGTAGACATAGCACTTAGCGACATGGTTTAGCAGTGGACTTGGCAGTGCTGGGTTAACAGTTGTACTTGCTGACCTTAAGGGTCTTTCCTACCTTAAATTATTCTGATTCTACATAGAAACCTGCTCAAGTCTACATTTCCAGTGTTTCTCCCTTGAAATGGAATAGCTCAAGTCATGGGAGACTCTCACAGAGAATACAGTTTTCAAGAGGAGAGCCAAACTAAACCAACTAGACCAAAAGGTTGTGCATTTTTGGGGGCTGTTTAAGAAGGAACAAGACAGTCTGTCCACATGAAAAGCAGAGTAAATCTTATTCTCTTTGCTCCTGCATACTTAAGAAATAGTCAGCTTTCACATGGTGACCTTTTCAGATGGTTGGTCTTGAAAGAGGGGAAGTTAACTCACAAACTGACAAGAAATGGAGATTTCCAGTTCAGAGCTGCTGCTACAAAGAGATGGATCAAAATATAACCAGGTTTTACGGCCATCTAGATGCACACAGCATCTAAATCCCACTGCCTGGTTAGTTGGGGTTTATCAGAAATTAGTAAATTATTTCCTACTTGAAACAACCACTGGCTGTAAGACTAAATAAATTTATCAGTGGGTATAATAACAGACCTTTTAATTTACTACCATTAAAATTAAAAACCATATTTTTAAATTTACTGAAAAATGTTAAAGCAACACTCAGATCCGATTTTATCAACAACTTTCTCTCTGTGAATTTTAAAGGCCATAAAAATACACCAGATTAAATTAGCAGCAGATACATAAGAGGGATGTGCTCAGCATTGCTCTCTGCAGCAGTCAAGGCCATTGAGCAGACTACAGAAAAAAAACCCAATTGATGCTATCTCAGAAGAAAGTTATGGGGTAAATAATTCCCATTACACACAAAGCTTTAGCCTTAGAACTCCTATTAATAAAATGTAATTGGAAATGCATATTTAAACTCCACATATTGGTAGCAGAGACTCCCTTTTCATCAGCCACAAACATGAAACAGAACATAAAACCATAGGAGGGGGTTTTTGTTGCTTTTTTTGTTTGGTTGGTTGGTTTGGGGTTTTTTTTGTGGTTTTTTTTCTTTAATGAATGCAATTTAAAGGGGAAAAAAAAAGAAAGAGGCAGAAATCCTTTGCCAGTGTGATTCTTTCCTCCAAGCACATCTTACTACAGGAAAGGGATCCACAAGCACTAAAATTCCCTGGTAACAAGCTAACCTTAGTGAATCCCAAGACATAAATAACTCCAAGACCTTTTTTTTTCCCCCCCTGATGAACAGTTGTTGGCAATGCCACCACTAAGGCTCTGCTCTTCCGCTGTTTCTCTTCAGCATGACCCAAGGGTACTCTAAAGAAAGGCAAGGTCCAGCCACCACTTTGGATGCAGCCCCACCACCAGTGTTTGGAACAACTTGTTGCTCTGATTGCCACCATCACCAGTCAGTGGGAAGCAGGACGGAAAAATATAATTATTCCGTTCTGATTATGTCATAGGATAACACTTTTTTTTTTTTTTATTCCTATGGGTTGAGGACCAAAAGGATTTGAGTTTCATTTTTTTTTTAAACATAGAATCACAATCTCATTGCCCATTAAATGCTACTGCAGGAGAAAGCCCAGCTGAGGGCTCAGCTACACATATAATAAGAAATGACTGTTTGCTTAACTTGTAAAAAGAGAAGACAAACAAGATCCATCTGACATTGCACAGCTTTCAGACTTTGAAAGCATACTTCAAGTAATTAAAAATCACATGGAATTATTCCAGAACATGCATACACACAGAAATAAATGCATACACACAGAAATAAATATATACACACACGTCTAGACTTTTACAGAAAGCATATTAAAGACACAAATGGCATCACATGGGTCTAGGATGACTTGACTGTTAGGATTCAAAAATAAAGGCAAATAGAATTTACATCCAAAGCACAAATACTTGATTAAAAAAAAAAAAGAAGAAGAAAAGAAAAAGAAAAATATGCATTTCTAACCAGTCCATGCAGCTGTTTCTTCATCAATGCATGGTCAATTTGCAGTTTTACATCTGAATCCTTCTCCCCACTTCACTGCATCTGGAGAAACAGACAGATTTGTGATATGAGTAATGGTAAGTCAGAGGCTGAATTTATCTAAAAATAGCATCTTTACCAGCACAAGTCCTTTGTTGTGTGGCTGGGATTTTTCCCCTCTGTGTCACTGAGTTTAGGTCTGAGCTCATTCTCTTCGCCCTCCCCTTGACTGGGAAAGGACAAGTTTCTCCATATTTGAATAACAGAAGCAAAACACCCCATGGAATAGAAATCCAGGCTGAAGTGAGGAGATCTGATTATTATTCTAAATCTGGTGTGTGACCTTGGAACAAGTCACTTCTCTGCACCTCTGCTTCCCCTCTCTTTCTTTACCTTTCTTGTCTTCTTAGATTACAAGCTTTCTAAAGCCTGCTAAGTGTTTATACAGCAGCAAAGAGAGAAGATTCAGCTTTCACTGAGTTCACTGCATAACACAAAACCAGAAACAATAAATCTTATCAATCACCACTTACATTATTGCTCTCCTTTAGCCCACTAATAGGAAACATGATTTTAAAATGATTTTCAAGAGTCATTTCCTTTTAAAAATAATGATAAATGGCCCATGAAAGAAAAGTATCTTCAAGGGGAAACTCATCCCCTGACTGCTTTTCATTCCCACTTCAAAAACATTGACCAGGAGTTGTATTTCTATATTGTTTCCTTGGATGTATGGCCATGACAGCCTTCTGCTATTGAACTTGCACCCTGATAGCCACTCCTGGCTAAGACAAATAATGGTTTTGGTTGGAACAGAACTTTAGGATCATCAAGTTCAACACTACAAAGGTAATAGAAAGAGTTTGGAGCTCTAAGACCACTTTCCATGTTGTCCCAAAACGATTCACACCCAGTGTAAATCTCAGGCCATGTTCCTATGCCACCAAGGAGCCAAAGAAGCACAAAAGTTGTGGGATTTTTTTTTTTTTCCCTTTTTGGGTCACCTTAAAAGTGATTTTTTTGCCAGACACTCTGTATGAATGACAAGGAACTCAGGGGGATGTCTTAAGGGAACAGAAGTAAGTGATAAAGAGAAAAGCAGCTAACCTATTTTCTTTCTTGTCACTATTTGATAATCTTTTTATCTGGTCTCCTTGCACCAGTTGCAGACAGACTTATTTCCCCACAGACAAACTCAGTCCCTTTTCCAAGGTGCACACATGCAGATACATCTCATTTTTCACAGCATACCTCACAGCATTCCAAATGCATATTTTGGGGCATACACACCCAAATTCAGCACAAGCAGATGTAGGCTGAGGGAGCTGGGGTTGTTCAGCCTAGAGAACTTCAGAGGAACCTTAGAGCTGGTTTCCAACACCTAAAGAAATCCTACAGGAAGGCTGGAGAGGGACTTCTCATAAGGGTATCTAGCAACAGGACAAGGGGGAACGGTTTTAAGCTGAGGAAAAGTAGGTTCAGACTGGATCTTAGGAAGAGGTTCTTCAGTACAAAGGTGGTGAGGGAGGTTGTGTACGCCTCCCCCACTGGGGATGTTCAAGGCCAGGTTGGCTGTGGCCTCAGCAGCTAAGTCTAGTTGAGAAGTGTCCCTTCCAACCTAAGCCATTCTATGATTCTGTGATTCCTATGCCACACACATCTCTAGTCTTTCACACAGTTTCCATGGTCATGGGATCATACAGAACATTCACACAAACCTTCCCATCACAGAAGTATGAAATTTCATAGAATCATAGGATTGTTTTGGTTGGAAAAGACTCCTAAGATCACCAAGTGCAACCATCAACCTAACATCACTGTGGTCATTAAACCTTGTCCTGAAGTGCCAAGTCTGCATGCTTTTTAGTCACCTCCAGGGATGGTAACTTCACCACCTCCCTGGGCACCCTGTTCCAATGCCTGAACACTGTTTCAATAAAGAATTTTTTTCCTAATATTCAACTTAAACTTCCCGTGGCCCAATATGAGTTTCTGTCAGTTGATACTAGGGAAAAGAAACCAACACCCAGTTAACTACAACCTCCTTTCATGTAGTTGTAGAGAGTGAGAATGTCTACCCTGAGACTCCTTCTCTCCAGACCAAACAATCCCAGTTCCCTCAACTACTCCTCACAAGACCTGTTCTGCAGTGCCTGTGTTCCGCTCAAACACAATTCATTAGCACACAGATTTTAACATTCAACCCCTTGGTCAATAAATTATGGGTTTTGATGTGAACAGAAAACATTTTATAGAGCTCAGCAGGGATTTAGGAACCTCAGTTCCACTTTCAGCTGCACCTTAATCCTCTTGACTTCTACTGAGCCTTTAGCTTAGAAATGTTTACTCTCCTGCTGGCACAACTCAGCCTTTCACAGCATCTTTACCTTCACCAAGTCCTGTAGCCACAATTTGTAATGCCAAATGCAAATCACCTCATCTGCAGCTTGTGCCAGCTGGGTATAACCCAACAAAGCTGTGGCAGCCTGGTCCAAGATATGTCTGAGCTAGAAAGAACAGCAAACCCAAACCAAGGCCCACGTAGAGTCACCACAGCTTGCAAAGCAAGAGTAGAAAATAGTAGAAAGTAGTAGAAAAATGCTGGGAATCAGTGTCACCCAGGCTATTTTCAGGCTTGCAGTTTTTTCACAGCACTGAATGTAGAGAGCTGAAGGCCAGAGATGTTGTTATTGCATCAGGATCAGATTTCCTGCCGTTACATTTCCCCCAGCTATCTCTATATGAACCCAATTCACTTGTAATTGATTAAAACATCTACTCCAAAAAACCCCCCAAAATCTTAAAAAAGAACAACTCATTATCTAGAGAAATGGCAAAAGAAAATTCAACATCATTTTAATCAGGGATTCCAAGGGAAGAGAGAATTATGATTTGTATCTCCCCTTCCCCCTATTTTTTAATCCAGCTCAAAAAAACAGAGCAGAGAACAGTGACTCAAATGCTTTATAGCTGAATTCTTTTTAATCAGCTGTCTCTTATCTTTACCAGCTGTTTGTCTGCTTCTCCCATTTATGCTGTGCATCTTGGGCTTATCAATCTAGTAAACTTCAAATTACAGCTATCCTTTGGAAAAAAATATAAAATAAAAAAGAGCAGAGGCAAACCATAACAGGAAAGAACAGACCTGCTAAAGGATTCCTGAAGGGCTACTCACTTTTGTTAAAAGAAAATCTTAATAGAATTTCCTGGACAGAAGGTCTGCAGGACTTGAGCTACCAGAGGCAGGGTAAATAGAGTTGACAGATTGAAGACAAGGGTTTCTATCAAAAACCAGTTCCAGTTTGAAGTATGGGGAAAACTTGAGGGAAAAATAAAACCACGAGATGCAGTCTTAGCAACATGGTCTCTATCCCTGTGTGGTTTTATTTGGGTTTATTAGAGCCAGCCAATGTATGGCAGTTGTTGCTTCAGGCACAACATGAACAGACATGAAGAATTCATCACTCCTCTAAAATACTAAAAATATTTAACATTAAAAAGGCAGAAAAGGAGCAGAGCTGATTTCAGTGCTCAAGTGCACCTACTGCAGCTTCCACTCAAAGGATTCTAATGGTATCCCCATGGGCTTTCATTTCACTTCTCAAAGCTATCAGGATTGTCCTGCTGAAGGAATTAAGCTGACTGTAAATCTCCACAATCCTCCTCCACCTCAAATCCCAATACTCCATGAAGTGATACTGCAGCTCCCTGAGGAAGGTGATCTAAGCTCCTGGCAGCATGCATCACCTGGTGAAGGTTATCCATCATTTTGCCCAAGTCTCTTCTGTAACATGGCCTGTGTCCTACATGTTCCCATCTGGACTGATAGTAGGACAGCACCATCATTCCTTCTCTTTAACAGCTACGTGACAGGCACAGACAGCTCTGGCTCCCCTTGCTCAGGTAAATGGCCCTGCCCAAATCAAGTGACTTGAGTTTAGACATCAACCATGAGGCTTATTTCACAGAGGGATAAGAAGATGATCCGAGGCACTCTGCTCTATGTGTTCTTATTACTTTTGTGCTCACTAGTAGCCATCTTTGCGCTGCAGAAAGTTTGCACCTGCAAAAAGGTCTAGAAAATTTTGATCTAGCAACTACAATGGAGAAAAAAGAAATACTGAAACCATCTGTGTCTTAATAAGAAAACCTGTCTCCTGCTCTGTGCTGAAAACTTCACCTGCTGTTTGGTTTTTCATGCCTTGTGTACTACAAGGGAAAAACTCACACCCTTACAAACAAGGACTCATGATGACTGTCCTAGAGGCTTCATGGCCTGAACCAAAGTGGTTTGGTGCTCTGGTCTTGTAAATCTGTTGGGATTTTTCAAGATGAGAAATAAAAATATAATCCTTCTCCACTGTGGGTATGGGAAAAGTGCCTGGATGTCTGCATTCCCCAGGGCTGCCTCTGTTCCCAGCTCTGCAATGGCATTTTCTTGTTATGATGTTCTGACAGCACAGTCACTTTGGTCTTTCAATTTTCCAAAAGGTTAGAGGGAGCTGACAGATTTCTGATTCAGGGAATGCAGTTCACACTTTTATTCACTTAGTTGGTCATTCACTGCATTTAACACTGTATTTCAGTCGTGTTACACATGGTGCAGAGAAGAGAAGCAGCAGAGCATAAGAATGGCTTTAAGATTCCTGTGTCGAGCTACCCAGGGGCTGTTTGGTCTCTGAGCAGAACTGGGAGCAAATGCTGCAGCCAGGATTAGGGCTGGCATTACCCACTGCCTCTAGCCAGGCCACAGATGGCATGGGCAGCTTCCTGGGCTCCTCCATCTCCTGGCTGCAGAGGAGGAACAGACTGGAGCAGAGATGAGTGGTCCCTGCTGCAATGTGACCTTCACATTTTATCCACCCATTTGTCTCTAAAAATGACACCAATCAGAGTCACAGACTGGTAGGGATTGGCAGGGACCTCTGGAGATCATCTAGTCCAATCCCCCTGCTAAAGCAGGGTCACCCACAGCAGGTTGCCCAGGATCACAGTGACCAGGCAGGTTTGCAATCTCTCCAGAGAAGGAGACTCCAGCAGCCTCTCTGGGCAGCCTGCTCCAGGGCTCTGTCACTCTCACATAAAAGAAGTTTTTCATCACGTTCAGATGAAATCTCCTGTGTTCTGGTTTGTGCCTGTTACCCCTTGTCCTGCTGCTGGGCACTGATGAAAAAGCCTGGCCCTGTCCTCTTAACACCCACTTTATATATTGATAAGCATTGATAAGATCCCTTCTCAGTCTCCTCCAGGCTAAACAGACCCAGAACTGATGAAGTACAAGCCTCTGAGTCAGGCTCAGAAACTACAGCAGAAACTAAATATTTAAACACTACTTGAATTGTGCCTGCTGTAGATCCCAACATGAGGAAAATAATTGATAGGTTTGGCTCAGAGTCCTTGACAATTCAGAGCAGTATCTAAAGAGAAGCACCGGTCAGCATGAAGCTCTGATGCTGCTTTGGCCACTGTCCCACAGCAAAGCCCTCCTGAAGCCAACCCACTCCTGCAGCACTGTGCTCTGCACATCAGCTGAGACCCAACTCTGCTGTGCAAGACCATGAAGCTTGATCGTGTTGTGGAGAACAGTTTGTGATGCAGGGTAGCAAAGGGATGCAAAGACTTCAAATCCCAACACCTAGGCTTGGGCAGCATTCCCATCAGCTCCAGCACCAGAAGCTTCACTTGTGCATGTTCACAGCAGAAGGTTTTGTTCTGTTTTGTTTTTTTGAGAAGGAAGATTTGGTAAGTAATAAAAAGATGCATTAAGCAGCTTGGAGAAGAACACAGGAGGAAATGGATAAAATGTTATCACAGCAAAAGATTGTTGCCCTTGCAGCTTATGGATCCCACTTAAGTGCAAATGTACCAAAGGGACTACTTGCAGTGACATCTTCAGACAAATACCAAGTACATAAAATCAGTATGGGTTGAGAAAAAGAGAGTAAGAGAGAAAAGGAGCTTTTAATAATTAAAGATATAAACATTGTAGATGCAATTTTACCCCTGTGCCTTACGAATATAACCCAGCAAAGTTACAATGCTGCTCAGAAAAGTCAACACAGAAGTTTTTCTACTTCTTAAGTAATGATTATTTTCTTCTTTTTTTTTTAGCACTAATTTTTGCAGGCATAAAATTCAGATGTCCTGTTTAGTAAACACGCCTGACCAACATTTCAATTTTTTCACCAGAAAAAAAAAGAGAGGAAAAAAATGTGGTTTAGGTCAGTCTCACATTTAGGATGAGGTGGTCAATGTCAGCACAATGTTGCAAGCTACTCACATATCTGATTATTTATTACTGAAAGGACCATAAGAACATGAAGATACCTTTGAAATCCTTGGCACAAATGTTTAAGACCATCACCTGATGTTAGCCAACGATTTCTGTGATTTTATTGTCCCACTAAAAGAAAGAAGCCATGCACAACATTTTGTAAGTCAAGCATATTGGGCCAGGTGCACCAGTACAGCTTAGGCACTGACCTGCTGGACAGCAGCTCCACAGAGAAGGACCTGGGAGGCCTGGTGGACAAGTTCACCATGAGCCAGCAGTGTGCTCTCATGGCTGAGAAAGCTGAGAAAGATAATGGTATCCTGGGGTGCTTTAAGAAGGCGGTGACCAGCAGGCTGAGGAAGGATCTCCTTCCCATCTACTCTGCCCTAGTGAAGCCACATCTGGATTATTGTGTCCAGTTCTGGGCTTCCCAGTTCAAGAAAGACATGAAAGTACTGGAGGGAGTCCTGCAGAGGCTGCAAAGATACAGGGGAGACTGGAACAACAGAGGAAGAAGGGCTGAAAGACTCTCTAAGGCAGAAGTCATATGCAAACTGCCCCAATGAAGTCAAAGAGGTCAGAGGGACCTAACTGATTACATAAACTGAAAATAAGTCAGAAAGGGTTTTGAAACTGTTCTGCTCAAACTGAAAGGGTTTTTTGCTGCTGTCCCATTCACAACAGATTTTTAATGAAGGAATCCTCTTTTTTGCCTATTGTAAAGATTGTTCACTGTAAGTCTGTAGTTTTTAGGCTTTTTTTTTTTTTTCCCCTAGAAATGCTTTTTAAAAATGTCCAACTTGGAAACTGGAAACTTGACCTTACAATACGTGATTCTATGTTCAGATTGCTAATGATCACACACACTAATAAGTAACTGATTTAGCATCTGAAACTATAAGTAAAACCACAAAACTTCGAAGATTTCTAAACCCATCTGATAAATCTTTTACAGACTAAAAGTTTCTCCAGAGACTGACTTATAAAAGTTAATGACTTTCAAAACAGGAGGGAAAAAATGAAGTCAGTAGACTGAAGCTGTTCATTAGAACTCATTTGTTCAGTTCTAATCTTGGTTTAGTCATCAGCTCTCTGCTTGCTTCTACAGCGGTCAAGCCACGCAAACAAAGTGATATTTGTTCACATAACAATGTTCAACCCTTATATGGCACTTCTCATCATCAAATCTCAAAGCCTTCTGCAGAGAAGGAGAGCTTTGTGATCTCTGATTCAGATCGGGAAATTGCAGCAGGAAGATAATTGCAGGGCCAGAAATAACACTTCCGAGTGCCCAGCTAATGGCCCAAGCACCAGCACAGAGCATTTCATGAACTCAGAAGACAACTGAGGTCAAGATGGGCAAGTTCAGTATTGCAACTTTTGAACTGCTGAAAGTGAAAGAGAAAAGAGCAACTGAAAAAGACATCAGTTCAAGAGTGCATTGCATCGGCACTTAAGCCTTGAAGCGCTCCATTAACTCCTTCTGCCCACAGGGTAAAGACTTTACACCAACAAACCCCCCATTGAAGGAGCTTATTAAGCACAGGATGCCCAAGGAGGTGGTGAAGTGACCATCCCTGGAGGTGTCCAAAAATTGTCTCTATGTGGTGCTTCAGGATATAGTTTACTGGTCATGGTAGCTGGGTTATGGTTGGACTCTATGATCTTGAAGGTCATTTCCAACCTTCATGACTCTATCATGCTATGTGCTTAAGGTTTTGGTACCCAAATGTTTACACTCCCATAAGGTTTCAAATATATTTTTTCTCAATTAAAAAAACCAAACAAACTGCTGGAAATGGCACTGTATAGGATCCAAAACTTAAAATGTATGGTCAGGGACATGGTGGTTTTGGGTTGACAGCTGGACTTGATCCTAAAATGGTCTTTTGCAATCTTAATCTATGAAATCAGAATCCTCCTCAGAAGAGGTCAATGAGTCAGAATTATTTCTCAAGGCTTTTGTGGATGGATCTCTGCTGTGAAACAGGTGATGGGTTTGTTGGGAGCTAAAGAATATTGGTTGAATCAGAGGGGCCAACACTACTGTAGATGTTCACTGCCCACCACTCAACCAAGAACTGCTGTGGGTGATTGCTGCCCACCACCTGCTAAAGAACTGGAAGTAGATAAAGCTTTATTCAGCCTTCACAATCAAAGGCCTGGTCATCCTGGGGGACTTTAAGCACCCTTTTACCTACTAATATGGCAACTACTGAAGCACAAGCAACAGGGATTTCATGGGCACATCAAAAGCAATATTGATGCTGAACTTCACAGGAGCAGTTTGGCTTGCTTTGGAAAGCAGGTGTAATGTCATGGAAGACTGACCTGGGGTACAGATTGGCACAGGGGAGCTCCTTGATCTTCAAGGCACCAGAACAATCCACACTGATGAGCAGAAAGTGGAGCAGACATGGCAGAAGGCTGACTTGGCTAAGCATGGAATCCCTGACTGAGCTCAAACACAAAAAGAAAGTGAACAGAAGGTTCAAGTGGGGATGGGCTACCCAGAAGGACTATAAAAACCTTGCCCAGGCTGCAGGGACAGAATTAGAAAGAACAAAGCTCAGGTGGAGTTGAAAACTGGCAAGGCATGGTATGGCCAACAAGATGGCTTCATTCTTAGGTACCTCTGCAAAAAAAAGACCAAGAAAAATGTGGGTCACTCCTGAATATGCAAACAGAACTACTGACAAAGGGTACAGAGAGAATATGAGGTATTCAGTTTCTTACTACTTTTTTTGCCTCAGTCTTTACTAGCAAGTTCTACTCCCAGGCTGCCCAGGTCTATGTTCCTAATGTCTTTATATTGGCCAGGGAAGTTCTATCTATAGTAAAGGAAGATTTTGTGAGGGACCACAGTTCTATGAATCTGCAGAAAATAGGCTGACATCATTCTGAGGCTGTTCTTTGTGTCTGAAATACTGTGGCAACTGGGGAATCCTTTTGATGACTGGAAAAGGAGACTGTCATGGCCAGCTTCAAGAAAGGTCAAAAGAAGCAACTCATTCCAACATCCAACCCCCTGGTGCCCCTCACCTCAGTCCAAAAGAAGATTATGGAACAAATCCTCCTGAATGCTATTTAACTGCTTAATATCTTTGTTAACAATGTAGAAAACGAGAGGGAATACACTCACAGCAAGTTTCCAGGTGACACCAGAGCTGGGGAGCAGCTGATGTGCTAGAGTGACACTGCCATTCAGTGGCATCTCCACAGGCTGGAGATGTGGGCTGACAGAAAGCTTATAGCATGCATTCAGCCAAAGCAGACGTGGAGCTCTGCAAGAGGAAACCCACGGTGCAGAAAGCAGCTCTGGGGAAGACAGCCTGGGAGTTGAACAGGAGTCAGCAATGACAGTGATGAAAGCCAGTGACACACTGGGTTGGATTTGCAGGAGCATAGCCAGCAGGTCAAGGAAAGCAGTTATTGCTCTCTATTCAGCACTGGTGAGACTGCATCTGGAACAGAGTGTCCAGTTTTGGTTTCCCTGTTACAAAAGAGACACTGACAAACTGGCAAAAGTTCAGCAGGGAGGATGAAGCTGTTGAGAGGGCTGCAGCACAACATACAAGAAGAGGGTGGGAGATCTGTGTCTGTCTAGCCTGAAGAAGAAAAAGCTAATTACTGTTCTCAACTGGACAAAGCCCTGAGCAACGTGATCTAACTTCAAAGATGTGCCTATGTTCTGCAGGAGGTTGAGCCAGATGACCTCCAAAGGTCCTTTCCAAATTAAATTATTCCACAATGTCAATGGTTTCTTCTTCACTTGTATTTATCAAAGAGCACTGACTTGTAAAGCATCATTTAGAAATAATTATTCAGACTTTGTGCAACACTTTCAAATGGCATAAAAAATTCCATACATATTTGAGAAGTACCCAACTGCAGGTGAAGAATATCATGGGCTAAAAGCCAGTCAACTGGAGCCTATTAAAGCACAATCAACCTCCCATGACACCAAAATGCCTAATTGAACTTCTACCCTCTGCAAGATGGAGATTTTTGCCTTCTCCACAGAAACCCAAAATGAAGGGTTCACTGCTCTGTGTCTCTGTAAATCAAGATCATTATCAAAGCCTAATGATCAAACCAGGAGATGCCTGCTCTGATTAAAATAATGGCATTCCATCCTCTAAGCAAGGATACTTTCCTTTGCAAAAAAAAACACAAAAAACAAAAAAACAACCCCAAAAACAAACCAACAGAAGACAACCTCAGATATTTAGTCACAGACACTCATATCTACCCTGGCAAAGGGAGAGTGTGAGCAGGAGCCAGTGACACCGATGCATATTTAAACTTCAAACACCAGTGGTTCATTAGTGTAACCTGAGAAAAACTGAGATGTGTTTGACTGAACAGCTAGGGTCTAATAAAACCTGAGCTTGGTTTTAAGGAGGAGAGTGGGGGGAAAAAAAAAAAAAAAACAAAAAAAACAACCCAACAACACACAACCCAAACACAACAAAAAAAACTAAGAGGTATGGTGACTGAAATACATCAACGCACCCTGAAAATAAATTGGTATTTATAGATCCTGAATAATGCACTCATTGCTATTCAAGCTCATTGCTGTTCTTTTTGCCACAAAACATGGTGACTGACTGACAGCTTTTCCAATATTTTTATGCCTGAAGAACCAAAAGAGCTGAAAGAGACCTGGAATTTTGAATACAGGGAGGAAAAAAAAAAAAAAAACAACAAACCAACCAACCAACCAAAAACCACAAAAAACCAAACCCCTGTACAAACTGCCAAAAATACAGTAATCTAATCTTCTCTTAATTCCTTGTTTGTCTGTTGCTTGTTGTTTTTTATTTTTTTATTTCAAATCTCCCCAATGTTTTGAGTTAATCTGAGTAATCCTTTTGCTTTTCTTCCTTTTTTTTTTTTTTTTTTTTTTTTTTTGGAGGGGGGAAGACAGAAAAAGAAAAAAATGATTCATATTTTGTTTCAAATAGGCTTTACTAAGCTGTGGAAATCTCTATGACTGTAAGAGTACAAGCAACATTTTCCCCTAATTAGTCCATGAAAATGCTAATGTTTCTAATGAATCAGACTGAAATATCACAGGAGTAGATAATAGCTCAAAATCCAGAGTTTGCTTATGGGGTAGGGTTTCAGAATCATTTTGCTAATCACTACCACAGCACTGGGCAACTTACAAAGCCAATATTGTAATGAGGTTAGAGAGGCAAAACATCCTCATCTTCATTTTTGTGCAAAATAATGACAGTTACATGCATGTGCATTCCCAGCCACCGGGCACTCAGTTAGAGATGTGAGGAAAGCCAGACCCACAGTATTTACAACCCCAGCTCCTCAGCTGCAGTGAGCTCTTCCATCCCTATGACAAGCAGAGGTCCTCTGCCTGTTTACTCAAGCTGAGGATGTGACCATAAATCTTTATTCTGCCCAATTTCACTATTAATATAATCCATTTCTGAAACCAATAATACTTTCTTCTTTCTGCGCCCCCCCCCCATGGGCCAGTAGCTAATGTCACCAGTTTGAACTGTAGAAACAAGAGACTGACATCACTCTCTGCCCCATAGCATCTTTCTCTATTTCCCCCCCCCCCCCTGCACTTAGACTTTTGCTCCTGCCTTCTGTGCTGGCACATACTAAGGCACTTGTATCCAAGATGCAGATTGAGGAAGGAGTGGTCTTTTTTCAAGTCAAAAATCTAGTGGAATCAATGAGCTCTTAGAGAAAATCTCATAGGGCTTGACCTTCAGAGTGGCCTTTTACTCTCTGAACCTCATGTAAAACAGTGATTCTGCCAGTCAATCCTTAGTAAAAGACTGAAAGAAAGGGACTGTTGCCTACTGGTGGCACCAGAAATCTAAGCAGGAATTAAGCAGCTTGGAAAAGCATTTAAATTCAACTTCTTCTTATCCCAGAGCTCCCCATATATTCTTTATGGCCGTGTGTTCCCTTAGCCCTTTGATCATGTTATATTGAAGTAGGCTTTTGTTTAATACGTAGCTGAGATGACTGCATGATAACATCAAAACAGAAGGGAACATAAAGGACATGAAAGGATATGAAGTCAATAGCTTCACCAGGCACAATACCTAAACAGGCCCAGCTAAAAGCTGTGGTGTTACAGGGCTGTCTTTATGCTTTCACAAAGCTGCAGGCAGCACTGACCAACTACAACTGAAATTAATGATTACAACTACATTGGGCTTGCTTTCTTCTGCCCTAATTGCAGTTTGCTTTGCTCAAAGGGTATAGATCCATGAATCCAGCACCTACCTCTGGGCCTCAGCCCAGAAGCTCACCCCATCAAGTGGTCTAACCACTTCTCTGTTAGAAATCAGAAGTCCAAGCTAGGGTTTCATCAATACATGGAATCTGCACACATCTATAAAACAGCTTTCATCACCCTTGTACCAGCATCCTTACAAGAGAGGCCCAACCACATTCTGAACAGTCCCAGAGGTATTTTTGATGAGAATTAAAATGGGAAAAGAGGTTTTGCTGAAATCTCTCTTGTGCTCTTTTGAGAGCATTAACTCAATTCAACAAAAAAAAGAGAAACAAAGCCTAGTAACACAAGACTCTGGCATCTTGACCCCCAACATCCTCCTGTTTTAGTCTTTACATTAAGCTACACGTTAGGGTTCAGAGGCCAGACAGAGAGAAAAGATGATCTCTACTGTCTAGAACTCATCTCACACTTGGTTTTCATACCGCATTTCTTGGCTGCCTCTGCCGGTGCTAATCTGCTACAAGCACTTTACCCACTTGGAAGGCAACGTATCACTTATATGCAGTTCTATTATTCATCAGACAACCAGGATGGCAGCTCCATGACTGACTGCTAATTATCCTTTCCCACTGGATGTCAGAGAGGGTTGCATTTTCAGCAGCAATTTATTCTTCTTGCCATGGAGTCATGAGGTGGAAGCTGAGGCCTATTGAAGTCAGTGACAAAAGCCCCATTGACTGTGGCTGTGTCAGGAATTCATCTCTTCATGAGAGGCCTTAAGTGTGATTTACTATATGATGTCAACACTTGGAGATAACAACTGACATGAGAACAACATGCACATTACCAGTGGTGCCAGGGTGGGACACAGTGCTCAAAGGCTCTGCATGCTGTCAGATCCCTGTCAGAGGCCAGAGAGGATGGTGGCACGTTCACATTCCAAGTGCTTCCCAGCAGAGAACAGCTTCATGTCTGGTCAAGCCCAGCACACACACCATGGTCTGTAGCATTTGGGAACAGCAATGCTTTGCCAGTGTGATGGAGACATCTCATTTGCTTGGTAGGCTGGATCTATACTGCAGGATTTTCCCATTTACTGTCTTAGAGGGAGATGCAATCCTTGTTTACAAAAGTACTTTGGAACAGCTATGGCATTATAAATTCACAGCTTACACTGACTGCAGCTTAACTTCTTTGATAGAGGCAAGGGCTAAAAAGGTACTGAATAAGGCAAAAGAATCTCACATTTCACTGCCTATCTTCCTATTTCCCCCTCCTAGACTCACTGGCAAGAAGGATGGCAGCACTGACCATAATGCTCACTTCTTACAGGAAAAGTCATAGGTTAGGAATGAAGGATAAAATCCAAGAATTTCTTGCTGAATTACAAACTGATTGACAACTGATTATAGTATTGCTGATTTGGGTTTTCTCTCTCCCCTCCAAATAAGCCATCCAGACCTGTCCTTTCTCTCGGCTAGTACTACTGCTTTACTCTCTCTCACATTAACTAAAGTGTTTCACTTTTGCATCTTTTCAGTCCCAGCTAGAGGACTCCTTTTCCATGAACAACCAAGCAGAATGTTGAGGACGTGTTCTTCTACATCACTCCTCAGCCCACTCTCCCTTCTCCATCCAGCTCTCCATTCTATAGAAACAGGTGGATTTAATAACCCAGCACCATACTGAGACAGCAGGTACCCAAACACCCACAAACACACTCACTTGGGCCAGGAATAGCCTCTCATTTCTTCACAGTCACCTCAGGCTACATCTCTTCTGTCTTTGGCTTATCAAGTTTCTTCTAGCTCATATCCAGCCTGTCCCACTCCCTGCCTCCTATATTGCTTCCAGACTCATCTGTGCAGAAAGTTCCTGCAGATACCTGTATAACTTCTCCAGTTTAGAGTAGCTGAGGACGTAGTCACCAATTGCTCCAGGCAGTGCACTGATCACAAGTGATGAACAGCAGTTCCAGCAGAGCTGTTTGAATTTTGTGGTGGGCTTTGTAGAATAAAACCATTTCTCAGATTAACAAAAAAAAAAAAAAAAAATCAGCATGGTACAGGAACACAGCCAGGTCCAGGGGCAAGGAATCAGCAGAAGCCCATCATCTTCTGTTCACCTGAGCAGGTAAGGGAAGAAGAGTCATCTCCTGAGGGCAGCAGCAATGGTGAGTCAAGCTGGAAGGCAGTTTCTAGCAGTTGGTCAAGACCAGCAGTGGTTTCAGCAGCCATCCTGCCCCAAACTGAGCTGAAGAGTATTCTGCATAACTCCATCTGTCTCATGCAGCTGAACACACAGGTAGTGAGACAAAACTCCTCTGGCTGTGTGCAAATTAAATTTCCAGAACTTCACTTGAAAAAAGCCTCCTTAAAGTCCTGGTCAAGCCAAATTCTCAGCCCAGCCTATGAGATTATATTCAAATACCTTTTGCTATGCTTCTGTACCAACTGACAGCAACTTGCTGGTCCTTTGTTCTGTGCAAGGCTCATCTTCAATTTGCTGTATCAGACAAACCAGCAAGCTGACCTCTGAGGACAAGGAAAAAAATCTGCTCTCCTCATTCAGGACTAGTCTCTGGAGTATCTAAAAGACAGAAGCTCTATGCAACATGAACTTGCCTATCTGAGGCACTTTTATATTTGTGTTATTTAAAACTGTGATCGTTGTTTATTTGTAAATACATGGCTGAAATGAAGAGCAATTCTTGTCTATGGAAGGACAAAAAGGAGAATGCCAAGAATAAATCATGATTTCTATGTAACCTGCCACGACAAAGTGGCCTAAGTAAAATGGATGGGCTGCAAAAGCCAGCTTGAAACACTAAGCAGAATCCACGAGAGCAACACATCAGACCAATAAACAAACAAACAAACAAACATCGCTGTGCACTGCACTGGTTGCTTGCAGAATTAGACAATTAATTCTGTGTAAAGTAACCTATCAGGAAACCACAGGGTGGGGGCTCTGATAGCTGTTATTGCACCACACTATATTAAGAAAAGAGTGCTTTAATGAGATCCCTGGAGAGTCTCCCTGGACTTGGATCCTCCTCCTGTAAAGACCATTTTTACCCCATTTAACTGCCTGTGTTTTGCATCTCTGATACACACACACACACACACACATACAAAAAAGAAGCAACAAAAAAAAAAGTGCTATTAACACAATTATCAGTACCAATGAGCATCAAGCTCTTCAGGATCAAAAAAAAAAAAAAAAAAAAAAAGACCTGATGTCACTTCCAATGTTTCCATCACAACTAACATCTGTATTTTAAAACTCACTGCACTTAAACCCACTTACAGCCAGAACAGCAGCAACACAAAGAAACCTTTTACACAGAGAGATGTAAAAAAAACTATAATAAGAATAGGAAAAATAAAATCACATCCTGCTTACCAGACCAGTCTCAAACCTGGCTTTTATTAACATTTTATTTTTCTCTATGAGAAGACCTAGCGTAGAGCTGGCCAAACACAATGAATACCCCCCACATTAAATTTCATTTTTTTCAAATAAATACTGGAGAAAACCACCTTCAGAGCCCAATCCAAAATGGCTGTATTTCAAAACTGACTGCTTGCTGTAAAATAACAGCTGTAAAAAGAGCAAGGCTGAATATTTTGAGCAGAAGCCTAGTAGCAAGGAGCTGTTCTTCCACTTGCAGATTCTCTGTTAAAAAACACCTAGAGACACACTTCTGTGTTAAGTCTGAGGAATCAATATTCTCAGGTTTCAAAAAGCTTTCCCACCAGTGAAGACTGGATTTTTCTTCTCATTGGATTATGTGTTTAGCAGAAGTGGTTCTGCTAAGTGATGCCTTAGATTAGAGGGGCAAAAACCTGAAGAATTATTTTATTGCACTTAGCATGAAGTGCAAAGAAATAAACTCTTAGAAGGGTTTTTTATAAGGTTATAACCTTCACTCCACCCTGTAAATTTAAGTGAATTACTGCATTTCTTCTCTACCTACACTCTTAGACCTTATATAAGCAACAACTCTACAGTACCAGTGTAATGGATGGAACATTACTAATGCAAAGGACCAGGTGGTGATTCCAGTGTTGATTTGCAATAACTTCAGCAAGTTAGAAGGTTAAGGAGGTACTGGGTTAAAGAGGTAATGGAAATACTCAGAGCTTTGGCTGTTAATTAATACAGAATAACATGTTGGTACATGCTAAATGATTATTGTGCTGCTGCCATTTTACCTGGGCCAGCTTACATGACATCCATGGCTGTCTTGGAAATAGGCTTCTACCTGCACCACCTGAGACACTCCAAAAGCAAAGCTGGAGGGAGATCATCTATGGACAGCCACCAGTGCAGCCAGCTCTCCACAGGGAAGCGGACTCTAGCATGTCTTAAGTGCCCCCTAATTGATTTTACAATGCTAGGAAACTGAAAAAGAGCTTTAATACAATCTTTGAGGCCTAATATTTACATGGGCAAACATTTGTTTATCTGTCAGCTGTGTTATCTCAGGGCCTCTGTAGAGCCTGGGACAGCCTCTTAAGTAGCTTTCTCCAGTTTTGATTAGCTGACTCCATAGCCAGCCCTATAAATATTCTCCAACATTTGCACCCAATGGACCAAGTATTTTGTTGAGCAGACTAATTGGTTCACAACCCCTGCTAAGTATCAGCCATATCATCCCTGACTGCCATAGGCTACTATCATCATTAGCCAAGTGACAATCTCCTAGAGAATTTTGGCTCTTTAATCTCCATTCTCCCTGAGGAGATCAGACTTATTACAGGTTCAAGCTATCAGAGTTTGCTCTTGTTCCTTTCCTATGCTGTGTTCTCAGCACAGAAGGAAAAACCTTGCAACACATGGTGACAAAAAGGGAGCTCATGTCCACATCTCCCTAAAGGGATCTAAGATGCTACAGACCTTGGGGCTAACACAGTCAGGGCCAGATCCTGCCTGCAAACAAATTTCCATTGATTTCCAAGAGATATGCAAGTTAACAGATCACAGCTGAAGTCACATACTGATGAAAGCACTCCTTGATCAGCATCATCCTTTTTATTGACACCATGTTAACACCAAAATGCTGTGGCTGGCATTGTCCCAGAGGCTGCAGAAACTCCACACACAGATTACAGCTGCTCTGAGACCCAGTAGTGGTAGGCTGAGGAAAACCCAAGAGAAAGATACGAAACTCAGGTCGAAAGCTGGAACAAAAGGTGGAAGAGAGAACAAAGCTGGGAAGAATGAAAGACAAACTCTGAGAAGTCAAAATACCCTCAGAAAGCCAGAACCCACACAAAGAGCAGAAGCTTCAAACAATGCCAATCTGACCTTTGTGATGACTGTGCCACAAATCTGGAGATTTGAGCAAGAAACAGAAGGTTTCTCTTTGCTTTGGTTGAATAGAAAGAAAAAAGTTCTGCTCTTAAACTCAAGACAAACTTGTAAAAAGCTGGAGATCCAGTGTATTAAGGTCTTTTACTTCAAAAGACACACACAGATCACAGACACCACCACCTCATTGGATGGTATTCAGAGCTAGAGATGCTGAATTCCATTAATTTTCCTGAAATGGGCTAAAAACCCCAAATAACAAAAAACAACAGCAAAAAGCCACCACAAAATGAAAAACTCCACACCAGGAACAGATTGTCTCATCCCCAAAAACATTCCAGGTCAGGTTGCACAGGGCTCTGAGTAACCTGATCTAGTTGCAGATGTCCCTGCTGACTGCAGGGAGATTGGACTACATGATCTTTAAAGGTCCCTTCCAATCCAAACCTTTCTATTTTTCTATGATTAAAAAGAAATTTCTCTGCTCATTGCACCTTTCCCAATTCAGAAGGGGAAAAACAATCATCTTGGTAGTGAAAAAAAGCCCTTCAGGGCCCTCCAGCAGTCTTGGGCAGGAAGGATCCTCTAGGCTGCCTGCTTTCAGATCAAAATCTTTGTCCTCTTAAAAAATATCTTCTGCTCACTGATGCTAGAGTTTCATCTGACCATTTCAAACAAGCAGAGGAACATGAGACTTTAAGCCCCCAGTTACCATCTCACTGGTCCTGAAGGTAGCAGGGAAAAATACAGCTCTGCTCTGTCAGCCTTTATGAGGTTTAAAGAGGGAAATGGTTATTAAAGGGACAGAGACAAAGCAGCACACTCATGGACACTGCCTCTTGTGTCCCAGTCTGTAACAGGGCAACAAAGTATGAATTTCAGAAGCAGAGCTACACCACAGCAGCATCCTCCCACCCCAGCATGCTCACCACTTTTTCATCCTTTGAGTCACACTGAGAAATCTCTGCAATTTGTTGCTTTGGAAAGGCTCCACACTCACATTTAATTTGAAATGATATCCTCCCTGTCAAAACATGCCTGGGGGCAAGTCATTTATGAAAGAAAAAAAAAATCTGAATTTCTTGTCTGCTCTGACTCAACACCTGCCACAATGGCTGTCTGCAGCCAAATACAGGAAGATATTATTCTGCGGAGGAGCACACAAATAGAAACAATACTCCAAAATAGAATCACAGAATAGTTTGGATTGGAAGGGACCTCCAAAGGTCATCCAGTCCAACCCCCCCGCAGTCAGCAGAGACATCCTCCACTAGATCAGGCTGCCCAGAGCCTTGTGCAGCCTTGAATATCTCCATGAATGGAGACTCAGTTACCTCCCTGGGCAACTTGCTCCAGTGTTCCATCACCCTCATGTAAAGAAAGTGATCCTAACATCCAATCTAAACCTATTCTTTTCTAATTTCAAATCACTGCCCCTCATCCTACCACAACAGGCCTTTGGAAACTGCCCTTTGCAGCCTTTTTATAGACCTCTTGCAGGTACTGGAAGGCCACTACTAGGTCTCCCCAGAGCCTTCTCTTCTCCATAGCTGTGGTAAATGTTAAATATTAGGAACCAATAAACAATAATATAGGATCTTGCCAGCTCTTCTCTCGTGCCTGCACCAGACAAAGATCTGAATGACATGTATATGTATAAATAGAAGGTACATGTGCACTTGAATGTGTATGATCACCCAAACACACATTAGAGGTACAGCATTTCAAGCTTCAAAATTCATGTCTCCAAAATAAGTCTGAAAATGTTGCATGCTCCACACTGAACTGCTTCACTTAGGTTTGTTTCCCCTTCAGTCACATCAGATATTCCTGGTACTGTGATTATTTTCAGGGAAGATAAAGTAATACCAGATTCAAAAGCCCAAAGCAAAACCATTGCACTTGCACAAAATGGTTTAGAGAAAGAATAAAATATATATATATTATATCTATATATCTCCAAGTGATCTTTTCTTCTTTTTCCATATACTGCCATGATGGTTAACCAATTCCATGCAACAACATGCACATAGTGTAAGCCATTTAACTGTATGAAGATATATAATGTAATGTATGTAATGTAATCTCCATTTATATATAGATATCTTACAGTGTATCACCTTAACACTTAACCCACTCAAGCCACTATCTGTTAAGACAATGGCCAGGACAGTCAGTTCAACAGAAAGTCTGAAAAACCTTGCAGGAGGCAGTTACACAATCATCTATCCAGGGAGACGTTCATTTCCCATCCCTATATTTAGAACCAGCCTATGAGCTAAAGCATGAGACTTTCTCAGAGGGTCATAATAGATTTGTTTCATTTTATTTAACTGAAGTTAAATTCGCCAAATAGCCCCTGGCCTTTGGAAGGCTGAAAGAGAGGAAGTGTTCCTATTGGATTGCTTTCTTTCTACCAAAAAAAAAAAGAAAAAAGAGAAAGAGAGAGAGAGGAAAAGAGGGAGGAGAGGAAAAGAGGGAGGAGAGGAAAAGAGGGAGGAGAGGAAAAGAGGGAGGAGAGGAAAAGAGGGAGGAGAGGGAAAGAGGGAGGAGAGGAAAAGAGGGAGGAGAGGAAAAGAGGGAGGAGAGGGAAAGAGGGAGGAGAGGGAAAGAGGGAGGAGAGGGAAAGAGGGAGGAGAGGGAAAGAGGGAGGAGAGGGAAAGAGGGAGGAGAGGGAAGAGGGAGGAGAGGGAAAGAGGGAGGAGAGGGAAAGAGGGAGGAGAGGGAAAGAGGGAGGAGAGGGAAAGAGGGAGGAGAGGGAAAGAGGGAGGAGAGGGAAAGAGGGAGGAGAGGGAAAGAGGGAGGAGAGGGAAAGAGGGAGGAGAGGGAAAGAGGGAGGAGAGGGAAAGAGGGAGGAGAGGGAAAGAGGGAGGAGAGGGAAAGAGGGAGGAGAGGGAAAGAGGGAGGAGAGGGAAAGAGGGAGGAGAGGGAAAGAGGGAGGAGAGGGAAAGAGGGAGGAGAGGGAAAGAGGGAGGAGAGGGAAAGAGGGAGGAGAGGGAAAGAGGGAGGAGAGGGAAAGAGGGAGGAGAGGGAAAGAGGGAGGAGAGGGAAAGAGGAGGAGAGGGAAAGAGGGAGGAGAGGGAAAGAGGGAGGAGAGGGAAAGAGGGAGGAGAGGGAAAGAGGGAGGAGAGGGAAAGAGGGAGGAGAGGGAAAGAGGAGGAGAGGGAAAGAGGGAGGAGAGGGAAAGAGGGAGGAGAGGGAAAGAGGGAGGAGAGGGAAAGAGGGAGGAGAGGGAAAGAGGGAGGAGAGGGAAAGAGGGAGGAGAGGGAAAGAGGGAGGAGAGGGAAAGAGGGAGGAGAGGGAAGAGGGAGGAGAGGGAAAGAGGGAGGAGAGGGAAGAGGGAGGAGAGGGAAGAGGGAGGAGAGGGAAGAGGGAGGAGAGGGAAAGAGGGAGGAGAGGGAAAGAGGGAGGAGAGGGAAAGAGGGAGGAGAGGGAAGAGGGAGGAGAGGGAAGAGGAGGAGAGGGAAGAGGGAGGAGAGGGGAAGAGGGAGGAGAGGGAAGAGGGAGGAGAGGGAAGAGGGAGGAGAGGGAAGAGGGAGGAGAGGGAAGAGGGAGGAGAGGGAAGAGGGAGGAGAGGGAGAGGGAGGAGAGGGAAGAGGGAGGAGAGGGAAGAGGGAGGAGAGGGAAGAGGGAGGAGAGGGAAGAGGGAGGAGAGGGAAGAGGGAAGAGGGAAGAGGGAAGAGGGAAGAGGGAAGAAAAAAAAAATCACTTCAATTGGAAGCATCTGCTCAGCAGGGCAAGGTGGTCAAGATGTAACTGAGATGGGAGGTTAGGACAGAATGCAGCAGGAAGGGCTAAAAGTAAGTGTGGTGTAAGATTAGCAATTTAGATGTGCTGCTAATATCTTCCTACTTGCATCTGCAAGTATGACTGCTTTGAAAGGGCATCCAAAAAATTATAGAAAGGACTAAATGGGGGGGGGCGGGGGGGGGAAGAAAATATTAAAGGTCCTTTTAAGAAAGGAATGAAACAAATTCCTCAGTATTTCATGTACAGACGAAGTGTTTCAAGGAATGAACATGACAGACATAAGTATTAATGAAAACAGGTGAACCAAGGTCAAACAGTCACTGCAATGATCATATCAGAACTAAGAGACAGCACGTGTAAAATGGGAAAGAAAATCACAATATTTAACTTTTGGAACACTCTGACATCAAAATGTTATCAATACAAAGGGCATAATGATTAAGAGAATGATTAGATGTTTAAAGTGCTAATAATAACACTGCCCCAAGTCTGGATAAGAATTTATAAGGCTATTGATCTCGTCTTTCAGGATGGAAGCCAAGAAATAACTGCTTGGTAAGAAGGAAAAAAGCAAAGAAAAAAAAAAAAAGAAGAAAATCTTTCAGGGACACTTTGTTCCTTAATTGTGATAATGAGAGTTCAAGGGAGGCAAAAGAGAGATTTGGGATTGGATTTTTGGTGGTTTGGATTTTTTTCATGTCTTTTTTTTTTTTTCCCAGGGTGTTGAGTCATCTTGTATTAGTTATTAACAGAGATAGGATTCCAAGTTAATTGGATCTTTAATCGGATTGAATAGGGTAATTCCTACCTCTCTGCCTGCCTAATGGATGTCACAATGTCACGAGTTAAATGCTGAAGTGCTGCTCTGATTTGAGAACAGCTTCTAGGGAATCCTTAGGCAAAGACAATTATAGGGATGTCCACTGAGAAAGAAAACAATCACCAAGGTCAATACACTTCCCACAGATTCTGGAATTACTGGCCAGTTAGTAAATTATTACAGGTAGAGCAGACATTCTTGCATAATTGTTGGGGTTTCCCCACCTCCCAATGAATTTACTACAATTCATCAGTTTCGTTAGTTTCAAGGAGAAAATTACCATAATAAGCCCTAACACAGCCCTGAAAATATCTTCACTCTAGCTCAGAAGTGAGAAAATTGCTGCTTGGTATTGCTGGCAAAGTAAAATGTTTATGGTCATACGAGGTAGAAATACTTGACCCATGCAGAGCTGCAGGTAATTGGGTGCTCTAATTGCTCACAAAGAGTTTATGTTTCTGTTAAATAGTCCAAAGGAAACGTGTTGCCAATTGTTGCATTGAAAAGATCCTGAAATAATGACTCTCTTCTCATCCAAAAACAATGGAGGAAATGTTGCTAAACAAAGGTAAGAGCCTTGTGATGAGGTTGGAGACAATAACTGTAAGTGAGTGATTTCTCTCCTCATAGCAATTACAGCAGTGTTCTCCACCACGGAGATAAGAAAGTGCTTCTGAAACTGTTCTGCAAAAGTGGTTTTCAGCCCTAGCTAAAGAGCTTCCAGCATAGCAAAGTGACTTCCAGTCACTGAGGGTGACAGTGCACTGGAGCAGGCTCCCAGAGGGGTTGTGGAGTCTTTTTCTCTGGAGAGATTCCAAACCCACCTGGACATTGAGATCCTGGGCAACCTCTCATGGAAGCCCCACCTGGACACTGCTTTCAGTTCTGGGCTCCCCAACACAAGAAAGACATGAAACTGTTGGAGTGGGTCCAAAGGAGGCCACAAAGATGATCAGAGGACTGCAGTACCTCCCCTAAGGGGACAGGCTGAGAGTTGGGGCTGTTCAGCCTGGAGAAGGTTTCACAGACACCTTAGAGCAGCCTTCCAGTACCTGAAGGGGGCTACAGGAGAACCTGAGAGGGACTTTTTACAAGGGCTTGTAGTGACATAACAAGGAGCAATGGGTTTCATTTGGAAGAGGAGAGATTTAGAATGGATATTAAGAAATTCTTTATGGTGAGAGTGGTAAGATATTGGAACAGATTGCCCAAGAAGGTTGTGGATGCCCCTTCCCAGAGGTGTTCAAGGCCAGGTTGGATGAGACCTTGAGCAACCTGGGCTAGAGGAAAGTTCCCTGCCCATGGTAGGGAGATTTGAACCAGTTAATCTTTAAGGTCTGAAACTAGATGATCTTTAACGTCCCTTCCAACCACCACCATCCTGTGATTCTGTCTTGAAGGCATGTTTCATCTCCATCATAACTGGAGAGCCACAAAAAAGCCCAAACCAAACCAGCAGCAAATTCACCTGGACCACAATCTTGACTGAACCACCATACTTCCCTACAGAAGAAATACAGTATTACATTTAAACTACTCACTACTTGATTATTTCAAGCACTCACAGGATCTAATTAAGATTTTTTTTTTCCTTCTTTAAAAAAGGAAGACTTAGTAACTGATGTGGTGAAACCATTTCAAGACAATAAAGACACACAGAACTCATCAAAACCAGCCACAACCAACATCACTTTCCCTGCTGGATTTCCCCCCAAAATTGATTTTAATGCATAAATAAAGGGTTCATGATTTCTTTTATAGCTTTGTACATGACACTGATGTCAATAAAGCAAAGAGCACACAAGGGACTGCAGTGGGAGCTCGCTGCTGAAGAGGTAAACCATGCCATAGCCCAGCCAACATATGACATGCCCTTCACTTCTGGGGACCCTGGCATGGGTCTCATGGTAGGATATATCCCTTGGCTCCATCACTTCTAAGCAAAGTTGATTGCACTTTCTTCTCTTGCAACAGCAGAACAGGGAGCCAACAGTGCCAAAAGCACAGACACAAATAGGAGGATTCTTCATCATCATTAACAAAGCACAGAATCCAAAACTGCTGTTTTGACTACGAGACAGATGACTCCAGCTCTGCCAACACTCAAGGTGTTTCCAATGCCAAAACTCACTTTGCTGAGGCATATGCTCCCATATTTAGAAACATAAGCTCCTTCTCTGGATGAAATTTCTTTCTTTGCCCTTTTGGTGCTTCTATTTCTCCTCTTTGTGCTTCCCATTTCCTCCTTTTTCTTACCTTCTTTCTCTGGTTGCCCTTTCAATGCTCACAGATTTTAAGACCTTTGCACTCTTCTGTACATCACTGACTGCTGTGCTTTTGTCCATCACCTACAAATCACATCTAATAACTTGTGTGTATCACCCAAGGTATCCAATCTCAATTTGAACACACCAGAGTTCACCCCAGGGGTTAATCACAGATGAAAATAAATAAATAATGTGGTTAATTTCTAATTTAAAATTGTCTGGCTCCAGCTTTCAGCTATTGGATCCTATTTTTCTTTTCTCATCTTGATTAAAAAGCTGGATATGCTTTCCCCATGAAAATACTTGTCCCTGTAATCAAGTCCCCCCTCCTCAATCCTCTTTTTGATGAGCTAAGCAGATTGCGCACTAAATCTCTCACTGCAGGGAATTTTCTCCACTCTTCAAATCAATATTGTGTCTATTTTCTTGACTCTTCAGTTCTGTAAACTCTTTTTTTCAGCAGCTGACACCCAAACTGGCCACAGCTTTCCAGCATTCTCATGCACTTTCATAAAATCCTTTGCCAAAGGATCCCACTTCAGCCATACCATCCTATGGGAAGTCATCTTCCTTTCTTTGTTGTGACCCCTCCATACCCTTCCACAGTACCTAGGTGTAAGGAAAGATTATTTGAGGTTGGTAAAACACTGGCCCAGGTTGCCCAGAGAGGTAGTAGATGCCCCATCTCTGGAAACATCCATGTCATGTTGGATGGGGCTCTGAGCAACCTGCTGTAGTTGCAATGTCCCTGCTCACTGCAGGGGGTTTGGACTAAATTACCTTTAAAGGTCTCTTCCAACCCAAACCATTCCAGGAGTCTATGAACTCCTCTCAAGGATACTCTCTTACAGTGCATTGCTCAAGGCACAGGCTGTTAGGAGAACATGAGAAGAGGAAACATCTTGACATTTGACTACATGCTCCCCATAACTTATTATTTCCACACTATGGATATTGCCTCATTCACAGCTTTGGAAGAAGTGATTTGTGTGTCCAGATCATTGCCAGAGATGCTGAATAGCTTCAGGACTAGCTATCACTCCTGTGAGATGGTGTTAACCCCACATATCTTTCAGCAAGTAACCCTTACAGGCAAATACCTTTCCAGCTCCATAAAATAACTCTTAATCCATTAAACAATGCAATAAATTCTACATGCCATGGGTTGGCTGATTTGTTTTTAACTGAGATCTGATGAGATACCAAATTAACACCTAGAACACTTGGCTGCAAAGCTGTTACCCATATCTATCAAACCTGTAACCCCATCAGGAATGGGCTCCCTTTTCAGAAAGCCATAGTGACCAGCCTTAATTATCTCTCTGTTCTTTATATTAATTCAGTCCTCTCTCAACTTACCCATTATTTTTCTGGGATTGGTGCCAAGCTCTCCAAACAATCATCCCCTACCTCCTTCTGCTTTCCCTCTTTGTACATGTGCTCCTGTGGTATTCCCACAGAACACTGACACACAGAAAAAGGGAGCCAAAAGTGCTTTGTCATCCTTGTATGATGGATGATGACCCTGTCTTTTCCAAAGACACTAACCAATACTTTTCCCAACAGACACTTCATCCCTTCAATCAGTCCCCATCTCCCTCCTGACTACCACTTCTGTCCACCCATCCCAGTTTATCCATCTCACCAGTGCAGAGACGCCAAATCCAGCTGGAGAAACCAACACAGACCACCAAGACAATCACTACAGCCTGCTGCAGGTGAAGCAATTTCAGAGACTTCAGTGTTACATTTTAGCTGCAAAATTTGATTTGCAGGGGAATTCCACCTTGACCTATCTGTATGATATTAACTCTGTGAGACACATTTTTTGCAGTGGTGCCCGTTTCAACCCCCCTCACGGCAAACTTTCGAGTCCCTGTTTGAGAAGGACATTTAGCACCATATATTAATGGAAATTCCAAGTGTCAACATGGTGCTGAGTGATCCTAAGTGGACTGGACACCATCTCCTTTCAGAGGTGCACCACAAATCATCAGATCAGCACCACACACACCCCTAATGCGGTCGAGCATTTGGAATATAAACTGTCTCACATTATTTACCTGTAGAGCAGAAACAGTTCAATTACTGCAGTAATATCTCATTCAGGCAGAACAAAGAGAAAAAAAAAAAAAGAATAAGAGTATGCAAATGAGGGAATTTAAATTCATTTAATTTAAAGAGCTAAAAATTTGTAAGGGCAGATTGGCTCTCTGGGGATATTTGGGGATTACAAAATACATCAAGCTATAAATGGTTAAATGGGATTGGGGCTGTCTGAGCCTCAAAAAGTTTGCATATTGGTATTCTGTTCAGAGAGTGCACTATATAATTAACACTGCAAAGCTACACTGCTCCTGCCTATACCCTGCCCTATGGAAGGATAAAAGGTTTGGTCCGCCCTCCACCCATTACAAGGTGCTTTGTGCACAGACAAGCTTAGCATATATTTGGGAGGATGACAGTGGAAGAGGTCTGTGGAAAAGGTTTGTATGGAGAATGATGCTTATCTGCTGAATACAAAGATTATTCCATTCTTTTTCTTGTGATACACATGATAAGGTTTGTGTGCAGCCCTTGATGTTTGTTGCTTGTTGAGGTTTGTGGAGTTTTTCTCAGTGTTTGATTTTTTTCCCCCCTCCTAAATAAACACTGAGATGTATTTCTTACACACCAAAGATGATTTTTTTCCTCTTGCTAGGCAGCTGAAATTATGTGAGGTTTCACTGCACAGTGATGTCTGACAGGGGGAATGGCTGACAGTGAAAATTTGCTGCACTGGCAGGATGATTAGGTACAACACTCCAAAAGGCAGGATCCTGCACACATGGAAATAAATGGGGAAAACTTCCTTTTCTTTAGGGGCTGCAAAACCAGACCTGCTGTGTGACTTTCTGATGTCACCACGCCTACTGCACTTCACCTTTAATAAAGCTTTGCACTATAATACAACTCAAACAGCTCTTGATTTTCAGCAGTTCTCTGGGTTGTAACATGGAGCTGAAAAGGAGAGTCTGAATGTTTCCCAGCAGGTAGGCATCCTCTGGGCAGGTATTAGCCAAGAAAACACCAAAACAGGGTAGGCAAAAAATCACTGGTTGAGTGCTGCAGAGCCACAGAGAGCAGGGATGCTGCAATTCAACACAAATAATCAGAGATAGTAAAAAACCCAGATTTAGGTGAAAGCTTAAGTCAAACCTTGTACAGTCAGTAATAGAAAGGTGTATTTGGCATGCAGGTAGCAAACCCTGAGCAATTACTGTGGAGTTCAGTGGTAACCCTGTAATTTAATGAAGTAGAGATGTTTTATCTGTGGACAGCTGGGACAGTCCTTTAATCACTGCTATTCTATAGCTTCCAGTATGATGTTGGTAATCTGTATGACTCAGAGAGCAGGAATATTTATTGCTGTTTCCTGCTTATTTGTTTCCAGTCAAAATACGAGGCAAGAAGGCTCCACCTGATAGAAGACACCATGAGAAAGCTCTTAACATGCCTGTTTGCAGCAAGCCCAGGCATGCAGCCTGTTACAGCTTGCTGCTGGGCACAGCCAGCTTGTATGGATGTTGGACACCACTCTCCAAAAGCCCAGATGGCATAAGTCAGTGTAACTCAATCATCCTCAGCTCCACCGCAGTAATTTGTTTCAGTCAAGGACCTGAGCCATTATGCCTATTTCTCAAACTGGTTAGGTTGTAAATTAGATTTTCATCACTCCTGGGACAAAAACCTGACTCTGCTGAGGTCACTGGGAGTTTGACCATCTATTTCACTGGCGCCATGACTTCACCAGTGGTTTTCATGTGCAGTATTAATCCTGAAAGTCACCACAGTGTATGGGGTTTATTAGTTTCCTAAAAATATATTACAGAAAAATCTTCCATTAGTACTTGCATATGCTAGTAGATCAGTTCTCTGATATGTTTTTTTTCTGCTCAATTGTAACAAGAGGAATATTTCTCTCAAAGGATTTTGGATTTTAACCACCTAAACATCCACAATCAATGCCTCAGCAGAACTCATATAAAAGTGAGCACCAAATACACTTCACTCATCTATAGAACTGTCTTATGTCCAAGAAAATCAGATGGGACCTTCCCTGCCTCATACCAAGTCAGAACAGAAATCCTTCAAAAATCTATTCCCTACAAAAATTTTTTTTGCTAGAACAAAGTTCTTGGTAAAGCACATGGCAGAATAACCTGAGAAAAATAAAGTACAGTAAAATATCTGAGCAGTAGCCCCAGTTTTAGTTAAGAAGTTCACTGAAATCAGCAAACATATGGTAGCTCAGAATATTTTGCCTCTGAAGAAGTAAACCCAACAAAACTAGGCACACAAGCATGGGTGCAAGCATGCAGACAGTCTTGTATTAACCAGCACAAACCGACTCAGTACGAGAGAGGGAAGGATTTTAGTGATGTGCCAGACAGACCACACTGAGCTATGAGATCACTCTTGGGGGGTGGGGATAAAAAAAAAGGGAAAAGAAAAAAGATAAAAAAGTAGGTTCTTCAAAACCTACAGGCAACCTTTTTATTATTAACAATTCTCTGATTACAGTAAACTGCAGGGGGGGGGGGGAAGGCATTCTGTGAGTATGTCTGAAAAAATCCATTGAGTTAATCACTCCTGTTAGCTTGAAAGCACTGTTATTCTATTTTCTAACTGAAAAAAAAAGTCTTCCCTGGAATAATTATTTTATTTTTCCTCTGAGCAGAGCCATCTCTCATCAAGACTAATTTCATTTCCAGCACTGGGGATGCAGCAACAGGAACAACCATTTTTTACCGAAACATTGTTCCACGTTTCCATAAGATTTAACACCGTAACACACACACACATGACCCAACTGAAGGATGCATTTTTCCAACATACTTTAAAGCTGTGGGAATACAGCCCCCTCAAGGCAGTCCTCACTTTCTTTCAAGTGCCATACAAGCACAGCAGGCAGCATTCAAAGCCACCTCTTGTGTGTCAGCCAGCAGGAAAGGCTGACAGGGAATTGCTTGTGTCACACTCGACAAGTCACCAAAGGAGACACAGACTGAAAGGTGGATGGGCCTGATTCTGCAGTTTATTTTTTTTTCCCCTCCTCCTCTTAGGAGATTACTGCCTAAGCAATTAACTTCAGCCCAAGAAGCTGTCCTGAACAGTGGCTGCTAACCTTTCAGAGTCATCTCTAGGGTCTCCCAAAACATAAAGACACTTGAAATGAGATTTAGAAGCACTAAAGTCATCTGACTAAGCTATATTGAAAGGTAGGAGGACTCTGGCTCACTGGGTAATTGGAGATGCTTCTTTGCAACTGGTGTCCTGTTCTTTCACTCTTTGGCTCCTTCACAGTTAAGCTTTCTGTTCATGAGGGGATTGAGACTTCCCAGACCCCCTCCACAGGGGTTCATCCCACCTTTAAAGTTACAGCTCTGTCCACCTCTAAAACAAAAGAAAAGACCAGGAGCCACAAGCACCTGTGAATGCACAACTCGTGCTGCCTTTCAAATTCCAGTGAGGACAAGGAGGAGGAAGAAGTGGCAACAGGTGAGAGCAGCATAGCTGAAGATGAAGAACATCCACAGAGCGATGCAGAGGCCACTGCTGCCCTCACTGGGACAGCCCAGAAGGAAAACAAAGTCCATGGCGGGTACACAAGGTTCACCTTTCCCCACCTCCTCGATGGCAAACACGTGGAGGATGAAACAGGGACACTACAAGAAGCTGCATTTGTGCCACAGAATCAATAAGGTTGGAAAAGACCTCAAGGATCATCAAAGTCCAAGCTGTCACCCAAGACCTCATGACTACTAAACCATGGCACCAAGTGCCACATCCAGTCCCCTCTTGAACACCTCCAGGGATGGTGACTCCACCACCTCCCTGGGCAGCACGTTCCAATGGCCAACCACTCTCTCTGTGAAGAACTTTCTCCTCACCTCCAGCCTAAACCTCCCCGGCGCAGCTTGAGACTGTGTCCTCTTGTTCTGGTGCTGGTTGCCTGGGAGAAGAGACCAAACCCCTCCCGGCTACAACCTCCCTTCAGGTAGTTGTAGACAGCAATGAGGTCACCCCTGAGCCTCTTCTTCTCCAGGCTAAACAGTCCCAGCTGCCCAGCCTCTCCTCGTAGGGCTTGCGTTCAAGACCTCTCCCCAGCCTCGTTGCCCTTCTCTGGACATGTTCAAGTCTCTCAATGTCCTTCTTAAATTGAGGGGCCCAGAACTGGACACAGTACTTGAGGTGCAGCCTAACCAGTGCTGAGTACAGGGCAGAATGACTCCCCTGCTCCTGCTGGCCACACTATTACAGCACAAGTGGCTGTTTGCAGGTAACCTGCTGGGAGCTCGGCGTGGGGCTGTCCCTGAGGCAGCTCAGCCTGGCTGACAGACTGACTATTAGAGCCAAACCAGGAACCATCTGTTAAAAACATCCTCAAAAGCTGCACTCGGACAGAAACCATCCTGCCCAGGCTCGACCATTGGCTCCTGCTCCCCCAGCTGCTCAGGCTTTTATCCAGACATCTCTATTTCTTCCGTGGGAGAGAATAGGAGCCAAGAGGAGCATGAATCCAAACAGGCTCATCCCTATCCTCCTCCTTTTCCCCTTCACCCTCCTTCCTTAACCCAAGTCCTATCCCCATCACACCTCTAATTTAATTCTATCTTGTTGCTGACTCAGCAAAAAGGAGGAAAACTCCTGGGGGAAAAAAAGAAAAAAAGAAAGAAAAAATAAATCAGCAATTTTCTTGATAAATGGAGAAAAGAGAGGGCTAGTGAGGGTCAAAAGAAATTATGAAGACTTAAAAGCTGTAAAGAAGAAAGCAACATAAATCTTGCCCTACTTCCATGGAACAGGATCTGCCTCTGGAGGTCACACTCAAAACAATGAACATTAGTTCCACTGTAACAATAAACACTAATTTCAATGATAAACTGGAGTTTTACACATTCAGGTGTAATGAAGGAAGAAGGAAACATCTGCTAGGGAATGCTACAACCTCAGAAAATATCACAAAGGCCATCACAGCTCCACACCTTGCGTTTCATACTGGATATGTCAGGAGAAACTCAAGACACCAAATATTACCATGTAACTTCATCTGTTTGATGGAGGTATGTTCTACACCTAATGCAGAAACAATCACTGCAACAGCAAGCACTCATCAGCATTTGAGTATGCAAATGCACTTACAGAAATGAATATATAAAGCAGATATAAGGAGAGTAGCTGCAAAACCCCCACAACCCTAAACATAACAACCTGGAATTTGGGGCATTGGCTTTCTTACATCAAAACAACAGGGGGATAAACAAGCAACACACAAAGCCCACAACAACTTCAAACAAGCTCACATGAACCTAAATCCTTACTGAAGTCCAGAAAGGCAATTAAAAGTGCACAGATTCTAAGCTACAATAATATTAGCCCAGGAATAAAGTAGAGAATTGGTTCACTGAGGTCCAAACATGACATCAGTTCATATGGGAACTGCTACAACATCCCCTTCTAGTCCAACATGCCAGTAAATCATGCAATACCCAAGCTACTTTATCTTAAAAGAGAAGAAATATCCAGGTTCTTTCTTCTCACCAAGAAGGAAGAAGAAATCTCACAAAACACCAGCTAAGTAAAATAAATGTCATGGCAGCCTGCAGCACTCCTAGCCCTAAAAAGCTTTTTCTTAGTTACAATTTTAGAAGGAAAAGGGTATGTCTATATTAGCAAGTAGCTTAAAAGGACATAGATAAGTGGAGCAAAACGGTGCTGGGAACCTCAAATCCACCCACCCACATTGCAAAGGCTTCCCTTCAGCTCCAGGCAGGAGGCCATGGATGAAAAGCCCATCAGCTGCTGAAGTGCACAAAGTGAGCTCCTGAAACAGATATTCTGGCTCAGGTTCATCCAGAATTAATCTGGGTTGTGCAGTCTCCATGTAACACAAGTCAAGGCACAGTGAGTGGGTTCACTGTAAGACACCCCCCACCCCCCCCACCTTCCACGGTGCATTCCAGAACTAAATGCCAGCATACATGGACCCAAAGATAACAATAAAAAGTTCACTGCCATAAAAATCTAATTCAGCAGGTATGAACTGTAGGCAGGATGCCACAACCTGGTTAAAGCCGATATTGGTACTTTGGGTATATAAAACCATGACAACATTGATTTTCCTTCTGTTCTTTGAGTGCTAAACCTGTTCTTTCCTTATACAAAATAGATCCATTAAGAAACCAGCATCTTCTATGAGGACAGCCATGCAGAGATCTCCAGGCATATGGGCAATAGGATGGGCCAGACTGCCTCCACATAATTTGGACATGATCAAACCATGCGTTCCACATTAACATTTTATTTATGTACAACAGAATCAGAGAATAATATTGGTTGGAAAAGCCCTTTAAATCAGAGAGTCCAAACATGCTCTAACTCTACCAAGTCTGGTGCTGAACCATGCCCCTCAGCACCACATCTCTGTGTCTTTTAAACCCCTCCAGGGATGGGGATTCAACCACTTCCCTGGGGAGTCTGTTCTGGTGTCTGAGAACCCTTTCAGTGAAGAAGTTGCTTCTAATATCCCATCTAAGCCTCCCCTGGTACAATTTGAGGCCATTTCCACTTGCAGTGGAGTGTGAGGTAAGGCCACAAGACCATTCAGGATCTCATATCTCAAGAGACCATGAAGTGAAACGTTCAAAAAGCATTTGGGAGATGACTGTCTTTGTTAAGACATGCTTGTCCCACTGATGGGTTTGGGACGGGAGTCTAACTGAGAAAGAACAATTAAAACTTGTTCTAAAACACTGAGCAGATCACCACCAGAGCATGGTTTACAAGATTTCTGATTTTGTTTTCATACCCCTGCTGCTCCCCAGACTCTGTTATACAGAGGCACTGATTTTAATTGTACATCATCTAAGGTTGTTTATAAGGTAGGCTTTGTGCTAGCAAAAAAATTACAATCATTAACAAAACAGAATCTCTACTTTACTGGACAAATATACCAAAAGAAATTGTGGCATCTTGGAGGGTTGCTAAGCAACCAAGAGCTCCAGTGTCACTTGTTTGTGATCAATTCAAGTCATTCATCAGGCTATGAAGCACCAGCTCAGGAATTCCAACAAATCTGTGCCTTGGGAAAGCCACGGGGACTTCCTGCCACACAATAACACTTTCTTTCCTCCAAGATAAACTTTGTAGATGTTCTTTTGATCTGTGTGATATGTTAATTCATTACTCTTAATAGGAAAAGCTATAATTAACTAACTACAGTATTGTAAACATATGCAAGATAAACTGATCTAATTAGTAGTGTTTAAAGTAGTCCCTGTCCTCTCCCACTGGGGAAAGGGGCTGCTCCCTTCTTATCACAGGAATAACTGTCCACCACATCTTATTGTGGAATGTACAGCTACCTTTGTTTTCCTTTTCCCTTCCAAGCCTAACTGATAAATTATGTTGCTGTTGGCAAACCAGATGGCTACAATCCAAGCCACTTGATGTACATATATAGGTTGCGAATAATGTAATCTTTCCATTCAGTGAAGGCTTATCTGGTTTCTGGTTGTCTTGGAATAAAGAAGTGGCTTGTTATATTTTCATTCATTAAGTTTAATTGCTGAAATAACACACACACAACATCCATAAGAATTACACTGACTCATGCTGAGAGTTAAGTGTAATCAAAGTCTGTATCACTGAAGCACAGTCTCCTTATTCCAGCCTCATATTCAGAATTCATTTTATTCCTCTTTTGATTAAAAAACAAAAATTAAAAAAAAAATCATTTGCAAGCACTTAGAGAACAAAGTGGTTTCCAAAGCTGTGTTGTGCATGGCTACTCCTCTATAACTCTTGGTTAGCTGATAGGGTTGGGTTTTTTCACTAAAAATATTTAAAACTTTCAAGTATATTGTGCAATATTCCTGAAGGAACTCCATTGCCCCCTGCAAGCCTGGCATCTGATCTTTTGCATCTTATTTTAACGTAACATAGCTTGGTCTTGTAGTGCTGTAAGCCAGACTCTGCTGGCAGCAGATGCTCAGCCTAAGTAAGGACCACAGAAAGCAGCCAACAAGGATTTTCACCTTTTCGGTGACCCACTGGGAAAGGTGTGGTTTAGTATTTTTGAAAGACAAAGAAAATTGCTTACTTTTAAGCAACAGAAAAGGATCTTCAGTGTTTCTACTAAGAGAATGGAGACTCCCTTTTTGCAAGGAGTCACATAGAAAAGACAAGGGGTTAATAAGTTACTCCTGAGGAGATTTCAATTGGTCTCTAGAAGAAAATTTTTCACCATGAGAACAGTTAGAGATTGGCATCATCTCCCAAGGGGAGTAGAGGATTCCCCTGCATTGCATAGTTCTAAGACTCAGCTTGACAGGGTGCTGAGCCAGCTCAGTTCAACTAGATTATCACCTAGAAAGGTTGGACCAGATGATCCTTGGGATCCCTTCCAACCTGGCATTCTGTGTTAACATAGCAGTAGTCATGCACTCTAATATCTCACATCAGTAAAAGCCAAGAGAAGATAACAGGAAGTGCTGGGCAAAGGACCATGCACACAGCTCCAACAAGACACCATTGCATGTGTGCTCACAAATGTGCAAAAGTCACATATTCACTTTGAGGTGCAGACTTAAAACTAAGCTCATATTTACTGTTTACTGCTTATAGAATTGTACCGGGGAGAGCTACACAACACCTGTTTAACTCAGTCATGTCAAATGAATCCTTGACAATCACAGAAAAATACCACCTGTCATGCCTCTGCTGAAATCCTCCAAAACATCTTTCAAGCAACACTATTGCTAGGCAATGCTGAGAGTGAGTTAACTTGCTTTCTACCTGCTGAGTTAGAGCTGAATACTTCTATGTTGCTCAGCACATCGTAACTTTGCTTTCTTTTTCCACCAAAAAAAAAAAAAAAAAGCACCAAAATAACACAGTCATAGGAGTGACAGATTAAAAGTCTGTTTGCACTTACTGTCTCTGACTATTAGAAAGCAGAACCTCCTTCCATTATGAATCCTACAACAGGCTGAGACCAGACCACTGATACTCTGACAGTGCCACTCGAATTGGTAATACACAGTACATGCACCGAGGTTTAAATACTCTTAGAGCTCTCCTGGAGTGAATCACCATCACATACATCACTTCCCCAAATCCCCCAAATGGGAGAATATTTTTAACTTGTTAGGTATTGTAAGGTAGATAAATATGAAATACTCTCCAAAATCATTCAGAACGAAAGAAGGAACAAGTGTTTGCCCACATGATCCAGGCTTGCAAACTTGAACCCACCAACATGATGCTGAGCTCTCCATTTCCCTGTCAAGTCCGCTGCGGCCGTGCTTTTGCCTCCTTCGACCCCCTGCACCCAGCTGCTCCCATCTTCTACTCCCTCCCCGCCTCCCCTGGCCTCTGCAGTGCTCCGCACCCCCCCCCCCGCAAACTTTCCCCGAGACCCGCTCCCGAACACGGGGCAACCCGAACAGTGCCGGGGACTGACCGACTGACCGGCAACGGGGAGGGGGCAGCCCGGACCTGCTCCTCGGGCATCCCCCGTGTTCCTCCCGGCACTGAGCCGCGGGCTGCGCACACCCGCTCGCCCCTTCCCGAGGCTGAGCCCAGTTCCGTTTCCTCGTATCTGAGCCCCTGCACTTGCGGTACGGTGCAGGGAGAGGAAAAAAGAAATTAAAACAACAATAGTAATTCAAGAGGATTTTGGTAGCGAGGCAAAAGAGAGTGGAGGGGTGGCCAGAGCAGCCCCGCGGCTGGGCACCCGCGGTCCCAGCGCCCTGCACCCCCTTGCAGCCCCGAAAAGCGACCGGGACCGGCGCTGTCCCCCCTGCTCAGTGGCCCCGCGGTGTTACCTTGGAGCAAAGCCGGTGGCGAAGAGGCGGCCGAACCTGCGGGTCGCAGCAACAACGTCTCCGCAGCCCCGTCCCAGCTCTGCGAATTAATCGCTCCACCCCCAAAGCAAAAAAAAAAAAAAAAAAAAAAAAAAAGGCAAAAGAAAAAAAAACGCCGGGGGGGGAACCACCCAACCCAACCACCCCAAACCCAGCCCCGCTACACACCCACGAGAAGGAAGAGGGGTCCCTCCGTGACTGGCATCGCTATCTCCTCCGGCAGAGCTTGCAGGGAGCCATGGCAACGAGCCCCCGCACCTCCCCAAACCGCTGCCCGCCTCCCCCGGGGGCCGAGACACCCCAGCCCTGCCCCTGCCCCTGGCCCGGCCCCGCTCGGCAGCTCCCACCTGCCCGATGCGACGCTCTCTAGGCGAGAGCCGGCAGCCAGCGGTACCTCCGCCCCGCCGCGTTCCTCCGGGCGGTACCTGGAGAGGGAGCGAGGGAAGGGAAGCACGGGAAGGAGGGAACAGGGGAGGAGAGTCCCGGCCCGGCTCGGCCCGCCCGCACCTCCCCTTCGCGTCTCCCTCTCGGGGGGAACTCTCCACCGCTTCCCGCACGGTAGCGGGAGCGGCACCGAGCACGGCAGGTGCGGGGCAGAGGCGAGGTACTCCGAGCTTCCAGGAGCGCAGGCAAGGCAAGGGAGCGAGGAAAAGGAAATGGCCGAAATGAGGGGCACTTGCCACCGGCAGAACCCTGCGGTGCTCTCCCCTCTCCGTGGTGTTGGGGCTGCCAAAAACTGGTCTAGGAGGAAAAAGCTGCTGTAGAGCAATGACCAACCCGCCCCGACCACATCTTCGCCCTCTATTGCGGTGAAGCGCCGTGGTTTCTTTGCAAAGGAAAAGATGAGGAATGAGATGACCTCAGATGGGCATGGTCCTCCCCACCCTGTCCTCCTGTGCTAAACCCCCCCATAGAATCACAGAATAGTTTTTATTGGAAAAGACCTTTAAGATCACTGAGTTCAACCATGCAGTCATCATTGCAACACCTAGTGCTTTATCTATCAAACCTCAAAAAAATCTTTTTCTCTTTTTTTTTTGGCCAATACTCTTCCTCCTAACATTTTCTGCCTGTGCTCTACAGTGGGCATGACCATGCAAACAGGTCAGGTTTGCATGCACCCATGGACATTTGGACTTTTGCCTGCGTGGCTTCCCTCTACAATCCCTTTGTGGAGTGGGTTTCTGTAATTCCTTTGGGAATTTTCCTTCTCCTCCCCTTGCCTCCGCTGGAATACTGTGTCCAATTCTGGGCTCCCTAGTTCAAGAAGAACAAGGAACTACTGGAGAGAGTCCAGTGAAGAGCCACTAAGATGATGAAGTCTCTGGAGCATCTGCCTGACAAGAGCTGGGAAAAGAGGAGGCTGAGTGAGGATCTCATTAATACTTACAAATATCTAAATGTCAAGTGTCAAGAGAACAGAGTCAGACTCTTCTCAGTGACAGAATAAGGGGCAATAGGCACAAAATGGAGCACAGGAGGTTCCAAATAAACATTAGTAGTTTTTCTTTAAGTTTGAGGGTGGCCGAGCAGTGGACAAGGCTGCCCAGAAGAGTTGTGGAGTCTCCTTCTTTGAAGTCACTCAACCCCTCCATGGACATGTTCCTGGATGATAGCTCTACACAATCCTGGTCTAGCAGAGGGTTTGGAGTAGATGATTTTCAGAAGTACCTTCCAACCCTCACCATTCAGTGTGACTCTGTGTGTAAATTTTTAAGCAATTGGTAAAGACAGTCATCAGAAATCTGCCAGTCATTTTCTTAAGCACTCCATCCAGACACTCCGTGTGGAGGCGATGAAGGTCAGGCATAATAATTTTCATGGGGACTCAGACTTCTCAGAGAGTTTTCTGGCTCGCTGCTGACCTTTGGGTGTTTTGCTTTTCTCTGAGCCTTGTCTAATGCAATGAACAATAATCATAAAATAAGATTCACAGACATTAAACCATAAAACCACCTTAGCGCATCACGCTTAGCACTCATGGGGGTTATTATCATTTGAGGCAAAGGTTTTTCAGACAGTAGCAACTGGAATGTGTTGATGTAGCAGACAACTCGAGTTGTTCATCTCCAGCAGATTTCAGTAGGTGAGCTTTCATTTTGGACAGGAAGGAAAAAAAAAAATCAATTTAAGGGAAGGGATGATAAGATGGTAGTAAAATTTAAAAAAAAAAATATAATTCTGAAAACTACTAGGAAAAAAAGAGTAGAATAATTGAATATACTTGTTCTGTGTTAAGAAAGCAAATACAAAACTCTGTTAAAGCAGTGTTCTTCTTGATTCTTCAGTCATGCAAAGCCAGACAATTCACAGATATAATGTTCATATTAAAGTACATTTAAGTTAGCCTGTGCTAATACAAATGCCAAACTTCTCCCCAAATGCATGGTGTGCTGTGGTTGCTTAGAAAGCTCTGACACGGGGCAGCTGGATTTTTGTGCAGTGGAGACCCAACCCAGAGCACACATGAGGCAATGGGAGCTCTCCCTCTGGATCCCTCTCTCATAGCTTCATCCTGAATTGACTTACTGTCTCACCAGAAGACAGTGAAATGCTATATTTACAGCACATTGCTTTCCAAAGCAACCAACAGCTAAGCAACAGGGCTGTGCCCCCGTGCAGCGGAAACCTCCGAAAAGGAATGGAAAAGGAGACAGCTGTAGAGGAATGTCTCGACTCTGTCAGGGCTGCCAGCATATTGGAGAGTCATCCTAGCCAATATAAACGTGGGCACTGGAGATGGAGTCAAACCCCAGCAGTGACTGGAGATTTACTGAGGCTTTGGCAAGAACTGAAGACGCCAAGGGTAGGAAGCTGGGTCCTGCTCGTCTGGGAGCAGAGATAAGAGAGCTGGCTGGAGAGCTGGGGAAAGCTGGCATTGCCCCTCCTGCCATTGCCAAGACGATCTAAAATAGGGACAATGGCTCTTACCCTCTTCTGGCCAACAGTATGTTCCTCCCAGGATGCCTCAGCAGCACCAGGAGTTTCCAGGCTGATTTTTGAAGGGCTCTGACATGAAGAAGAGAGACAACAATTTAATTACATCCAGTGATTGCTTGAGGCTTTGCTGCCAAAGTCAACTTCCCAGGCTGCCCATACCTACAGTGCCCCACCCACTACCCAGATATGCCACAAACAGAAGGAAGCTGGGCTTACAAGATGCAGCAACCACTTAGACCTGAATTTCTCTGCCTAGCCAGCCCAGCATTTAGATCCTCTCTGGCAATATGATTTCCCCAGGGACTTGTCACATTTTCAAGGATTCAGCCCCTAATATGGAAACCATTAAATGCTTTTAAATTTTCAGCCCAGGATCATGCAGAAAGTTTTCCTTCCACTAGGAAGCCATCTGACAGATAAACCAAAGAACATCAGCTCCATGCTTCCAATGTAAAATGTGTTCATGTTCTTAAGAAGATGTTGCACTAATCACATCCATTTCCAAGACCAGAGATTGCCTTAAGTAAAGTGAAAATAGACATAATCCATTGTGCTTCAGATTTCACTGGACAGTGAAACAGGGCAAATGTCATAGCACTTAAGTCCGCACAGAGCAAAAATGAAGACAGAGAAGCACAGTTTGTTCCTCTTCATGTCTTCACAAAACTGCTCTTTATTTTGGGATTTCCTGCTGAAAATCAAGGAGCCTTTTCATCAAACTCTACTTGATGTGAAAGCAACACTGCTAAAAACATTGAGAAAACAACACTAAATTTCTCTAGGCTAGAACTGATCACGTATTGAAATATATGGTAAATGTGTAATATTGTCTCAAATCAAATGAAAAAAAAAAAAAACAACAAAAAACAAACCAGCCAAATCTAAACCTCACAGAATATTTATCTCAGGAACTGTCTAAAGAAACCAGAAGGATGGGTGTTTTGGTGCCCATTGCAACTTTACCTTGTTTCCTGATTGAATTTACTCCCTCAAGGATCACCTAACATTCTAGAATCAGTTCCAGAGTCTGATGTGAGGCTCAGAACATTTGCAGTCTTACACTAAGTTTAAGATTCATTAAATACTGAGGACAAAATCACAGATTCACAGATGTTAGGGGTTAGAAGAGACCTTGAAAGAACATCTAGCCCAACTACCCTGCCAGTGAGGGATCACCTGGAGAAAGTCAGACAGGAATGCATCCAGGTGGGTTTTGAATGTCTCCAGAGAAGGAGATTCCACAGCTTCTCTGGGCAGCCTGTTTCAGTGATATGTCAACCTTCACACCAAAAAAAATTTTTCTTATGTTCACAGGCAGCCTCATATGCTCCAGCTTGTACCCATTGCCTCCTCTCATTGCTGGAAGTCACTGAAAAGAGCCTGGCTCCATCCTCCCAAAACTCACCCTTCACATGTGTGTAAGCATTAACAACCCAGCTCCTTCAGCCTTTCCTCATAAGGGTGATGTTCCCCTCCCTTAAGCATCAGATGGGCCAGATTTTCCTTTGAGAAAATTCATTTTGCCAACACATATCCCACCACCATGTGTTGATAAAGATGATGCAATTTTTTGAATAGGAAAATATGCAAAAGTGTGAAGGTAAATAGCAAAAGCCACAATTTTCTATTGTTTGCTTCAGAAAAACAATAGCTTTCTAAGAATCTGTTTTGGTCCTGGATAAATTAAATGGCTAAAATAAATGACATCATATCAACTAGCCTTTTTTTTTCCCATGTATTGTGGGAATTATGTCCTGCTGCAGCAGTATTTTCCTTACCTTTGGAATTTTTAGAATATTTATATTATACCAGCTGAGATGTGCAGTTGCAAGCACAAAGCTGCATTGGGAACTTCCAGCTCACAGGGCAAGGTTTTAACTGCAAAGGGGAAAACAGAGATGAGATAGAGTGACGCATATCCTGCTAATGGTTTGTTAAACATGTATCTGAGCATACAACATCAATGCTTAGCTTTGAAATGTGGAGTGTTAGATAGGTCTTGGACAGAGCAGAGAAGCTACATTTGTGCGAGGAAATGCTCTTCTGTTCCTTCATAATGAGAATACAGGAAAAAAATCCACTTGATCAGAGGACAGCAAATTTAAAATGAATTAAAGGAGCTACCACTTTTCACAGCTCCAATCAATCCCAGAATTTTAGGCTTTGAAGAACCTGGAGTGAAATGTTGGGATTTATTTTTTTTTTTCCTCTTAATATAATTTTGTTAAGGCTGGATAATTTTATGACTCCTAATAACAGTTGTAACTATGCAAGCTAAGATAATAACAATAGTAATCAAATCTCATGCTTCAGGGCATAAATTGATTGCTTGAAGGTTCTGTGGAGGTTTTGCTGTTTCCCCACTGCTGAGTGCATGATTTCACATCTGACTAAGTGCATTACAAGGGGAGTCTTTGCTACTGTAGCTTAGACAATTGATCTAACCCATAGTAACAAATATGACACCCAAACACAGTGTGCAGACTCTCTGCTTTGCAAACATAAATAGGTTTAGGATCAAATTCAGTGAAAATGCTTGGTTCTTATTTTCCAGTTAGTTTCCTACAGTTTCTTTGTAAAGAAAATAGTAGTTGAGATAAAATAAAAACAAAAAAACCCAGAACATAAAACCAACAACAACAAACCAACCAAACAAAACCAACAAAATCCAAACACATAAATCAAACAACCTCACAAAACTTTAGAGACGGAGTCTCAAAATGAATCTTAATTTAGACCCAAGGTAGGCAAGAGGGCTTATGCATAGTTAGGTCCACGTCCAAAGAGCAGGGTGGAGACCTATCAATTGACAGAGCATCAAGCCACCCCACAGGATGACCCATGCATGTCCTATAGCCTTTTGAAGACAACCATCAAGAAAGAGGTCTTTGGTCTTTATTCTTTGAAAAACAGACACAGCAATAAATGAGAGAGCTCAGCTTGGAGATGAAGAGTTAAGTTTCATTCCAGGCTGTACCAGAAAGATTCACACAATTCTATGCTCTGCTCCTGGAGAAATAGATTGAGCCCTCTAGAACATCAAACAGAAGATAATTAAAGATTTACTGGACTTGGCCTGGAGCAAAACTGAACCTTGTGAAAGGAAGGCTTGAGCACCAGTGATGTCACAACAGACACTGTTCCTGATTTTTCCTTCAAGTATTCACGAAAAGTCTTAGAATCGGTCCAGGATGACCTTTAAGGTCCCTTCCAATCCAAACCAATCTATGATTCTATGACAAACATTATCATATAGCATACCAATCCAAACCAATCTATAATTCTATGATAAACATTATCATATAGCAATCTACTCCAAACCAATCTATGATTCTATGACAAACATTATCATATAGCATACCAATCCAAACCAATCTATGATTCTATGATAAACATTATCATATATAAGAAGAGCTTTGTAACTTCTAATCTCTGATGTCATTGCTTAAGTGACACATTTCTCATTCCAGGTTTTAAGTTAGGGTTGATTTGGTTTGAGTTTTGGGCGTTTGCTGGTTGTTTTCAATGCAGTGCTGACATTCTCAGATGCAGCACAGACTCCACAACACAGGTTGCACATATATATGTGTACTAAAAGTAGAGATCTGTCACTCCAGTCCAGTTGGCCACTCCAACAGAGACACCTTATCCTTTAGCAGCCTGCCAAGTTACTTAGTTGGCTTGTACCAGCTTTGGGGATGAAGCTACAAAACTTTAAGTCAGACAGAAAGGTTGTGCCTGAAAGGCAGCCCAGTGCACGCCACCACACAATGGGACAAGGTCATTTATAAAGAAAAGCAACCATCATGAGAAATGCTATCTGAAAAATGTATCTTTGGTCTCTGTGCAGAGCTGGCACAAAGCCCAGAAGGAGCAAGCCACAATATTTAGAGAAATAGAATCGTGACTCACGTCAGGACAATGGCATTGATCTCCTTCATTTGTGCAAGAGATTAAAGAGGCCTAGGAATAAAGATTTTCTATTTCCTGAACAATAGCTGCTAGTCACTGGACAGGACATCAGCAACAAGGTCTCCATGGTTGGTTTTATTCTTCCCTAGTCTGGAGGTGGAATATGGTGAACGAAGCCTTTGCCTGGATAACTCGTGAACACAGACACAGCTTTTTCCAGTCATGTGGATGAGACCTATTGCTCACCAGCTGCTGAATGAGGCACTTTCTTTTTAATTTCTTTCAAGATCAACTGGCAAAAATTACACCAAAGTTCTACTGCCAAACCCATACATTTCTATAACACAATCTAACAAAAGCTTTGTTCACAAAAGGGTAACAAAGTTTGTGAAGGGTCTAGAGAAAAAGTCTTGTGAGGAGCAGCTAAGGGAATTGTTTAGTCTGGAGAAGAGGAGGCTGAGGGGAGACCTCATTGCTCTCTACAACCTCTCTACAAGATCAGTCTCTTCTCCTTAGTGTCAGGTGATAGAACAAGAAGAAATGACCTGAAATTGTGCCAGGGTAGGATTATTTTGGATATTAGGAAAAAATTTCCTTCCTGGAAGAGTGGCCAGGCATTGGAACAGGATGCCCAGGGAGGTGGTGGAGTGAACATAGCACTTGGGGGTGGACATGGTTTAATGGCCAGGATGATGTTAAGTTGACATTTGGATTCGATAATCTTAGAGATCTTTTCCAACCAGAACAATTCTATGATTCTATGATAATCTGACTGTCTCTACTCCCCTATACAAAAATAAAACCAAATGTTTAAAACAAACAAACAAACAAAAAAACAGTTTGAGGACATTTTTCAACTGAAAGTCAGACCCATTTGGATTATAACAGCAATGAACAGCAACAGAATGATTGTAGCTACCCTTGATACCAAGCAGTCACAGTCATGAACACAAACAGCTAATTCAGAATTACCAAGGACACCCCCCTCCCAAGTTCTGCAGACACAAGGAGAGTACTGAGGGGTGCATTTGGTTTTCATGAGAAAAGAAGAAATGAGACTGATCTCCTAAGAGAAGGACAATCAGTGGTCTTGGCTAATGCTATAATTTGTATTCCTCCATTTTTCAAGTCCATCTGCTGAACAGATTTTATTAAAATAACCTACATTAAAGTCCAAATCAAAACCAAAACACTCACTAGATGAGTTGTTGCTGAACCATTCAGTGCTCCCTGTGTTCCTTTACCAATTTAATGTGACTGGTAGGTTGCAGGGTGTTCAATAGGTCACCTGCATCAGCAATTTCAGTCCAGACAATTTGCTTCTAAATACTACGTGGTATGATACACATTTTCCAATTACATTTCAGGCTGCTTTTACATCCTACCAGACAAAGTTATATGAAGAATAGAAGCCTTAGGAAACAACAGCAGACAAATAGCTGTATATTCAAATAATTTTTTTTTTTTGGCACAGCCAAGCTATCAGCAGTTATACAAAATTATTAATGCAAGCAGGGAAGCAATGGCTTGATCAACATCATAAGGCTTCTCTTAAAAATATTGGCAATTCTCATGTTACAGAATATATAAATGATTTATCCCTCTTCAGTGCCCTTCAGACAAGACATTCAAGGAGAAAAAGGGTAAATAGGACAGTGGATATCAGACACAAAAAATGGGTAAAGCCTGTAAAAATAAGCATACTTTATTCTTACCCTTCTTATATATATATTTCTACATTTTATATAAATATATATATATATATATATAAATGTTGCAGAAACCTAAAAAATTGTATTAAAAATAAAGATCATTCAGTAATTACTGGAAAAACACTCACTAAGACAAGTTGATGAATATGAGTCAAAAATGAAGCTGAAGACTCCCTTTAAAGTCTGGGGTTACCAAAATCAGAATTCTAATTGTAAGGTCTAGGGAGGTTCTCCTCCAAATACTCTGCCCTGGTGAGACCAAACCTGGAATGCTATGTCCCATTTTGGGCTCCCCATTTGAAGAGATAAGGGGATCTTGAGATGACCTCCAAGAAAATCCCTTAATCCAAGTCCTGTCAGCAAAAAGAAACAGATTTTGAGACCTGTCTGCAAAGTGGCTGCAGCCATAGCTGTCTATACAGGTTTATTTTACTCTGGCATCCTCTTATTCCTATCTGTATAGTCCAGCTTTGGGATGGAGCCAGAAAAAAGAAATAAATCCTCAGCTACATCTTGCTGGAGGACACGAAAAAGTTGCTAAAAGAGGTAATATGCTCCTTCAGAAATCAACAGCAAAATCAGATATCTGTCATCCTAAACATGCACACTAGCTTGATTAGATATTAAATCCAGCACTGAGGGGAAACAACACCAGAGAAAAACTGCAGCCAGGTTCATCTGCACGTGGCTGTGCCGTGTTACGTACAGGTTTAATGATACAGAATTATCATGAAGTTCAAGCTGAACTGACTTCCTTGTAGTTAACATAGTTGTGACACTTTCCATCAGCTGAAAATTTACCCTATGTACTCTTCTAAATCAATCTGCCATCTCTAATAGCTCTCAAGTTTCAGTTTTGCTGACAATGCTTTCTCAGTCCTCCTGTTATGTGTTGTTTTTTTTTTTTTTTCCCTTTGCTGGGCACACGTGTTCCTCTGGCAATGACTCCACAGAACATACTAAAGCAGTGAAAGGCACAATGGGAAGTGTATTTTTACAGTGTCTTGCCTCATTATGGGAGTTAAACCCACTTATATCACAAATCATAATGATTTAAAAGCCCCCTAAACATCAGAAGCCAATATATCTAGGTGTGGGTATAAATTTCTCTGCAAAGTGTTCACTGACTGCTGACAAACCAAGCTCTTACAAGGTCCATGGACACAGCTTAGCATATATTCCACACTTGAAGAGTCACACGCATCCCTTACACAATCACCAAAGAAAGAAATCCCCATGCCAACATTCAAACTCTGGCCAGGAATGCAAGTCAGACATCATTTTACCATGATGACAGTAATCACCAATGTACAAAAGGAATGTTTCTAAAAGGAATTGTTGCTAGAAAGCTCGAGTCAATCCTCTGGCCAAGTGGTGCACACCTAAATTGTTTATATTTCTTACCCCTTTGCTTCTTTGTCCTTCCCCAGTGCCATCCATGATAGGATAAGAGAATCATTTTGGTTGGAAAAGATCTTTAAGACCATCAGACCCAGCCATGATGTACTGAAATACATCAAAAAGCTTCTCCCTTTCTTGACAGAGGGAGAAGAGCTTATAATTTTATTTAAAAATATAATCAAACTGAAAAAAGTTGCTCAGATTTTAGTTTGTTTTGCATGACTCCATCTCATTCCAACCTGTATATTTATTTTCTGCGTGCATTAGTAAATATTTCCCTTGATTTGTAGAAGGGACTGTATTTTCTCTTTTTGCCATAGTTAATACAATGTTGTGCATTTGTTCAAAATGGATGGGTTTTGTTCTCCACCTTTATTGCCAAGAGACTGGCTTGACTGAGAATAAAAAGAGGAATGTTAAATAATGCAACAGCAGCAAAAGCAGAGCCAAATAAACCTAACACAAACCATTAAAAACACAAATCTGTCTAAGATAACTTTATCCAAAGTGAGAGTGAGCAGGGATGAAAAGACAAAAGGTGACTTCAAGATAATCTTGGCTTCCTCTGGTCTGAGTTTTTGCTCTGAGAGAAGTTTCAGTTCTCCATGAAGATGCATTTCTCCAGCCACAGCGGTCGAAACATAATGGGGCTCTTAGGTGGAAAATTAGAATATAAAGGCTATCAACTGCCAATTAATCTTGTGAGGTCAATGGGAAACAGCCAGAATTGCTGTTTCCAGATGGGCAAAAGGAGGCTGTGGAATTTAATTTACCCTGTTACCAATGCACCCTGGCAGATCTCCGAGCCCAAGCTCTCAGGGAAAAAAAAAAAAAAGCAGCTGAAAGACCAATGAGTTGGCAAGACCCAGGGCTTTATGTGTCAGCTCCTTATAGTGCCTGAGTGGAGATGTGAATTCACCCATGAAGTGGGTGGATGGATGGAACACATTGCTATGCCACCCTCATCTGGCAATTTTGGATGATCTGTGATGGGTATCATCATGCATCCAAAGGTTGTCCAAATGTCCATCACGTGTTGATTGTGTGTACAACCAGGAGATGCACAAGAGAACGATTTGCTGATTGACATTCTCTGACTGTTCATTTGCATATTAGTAGTGCTGGTTAAAAAACTGTGGACAGTTAAAAAGTTCAAATAAGAGTTCAATTTCAGACTGGGTATTTTGTTTAAGGAGAAGACTTGCCATAAAGATTTGAGCACTTTTAATGCACAATGGGCTAGGAAATTGTTGAAAGAAGCAGAGAGATACTAAAATGAAATAAAAAACCAAACCATCATGTCTTCAAATTAAGGGAAAAAAAAAAAATCACAACAAACCACCAAATCACTGCAATCTTCAAACAGTGGCTAAAGGTGTGAATGTTCTCACTGATTCACACAGCTTTGTGCTTCACTTGGGAAAAAAAAATCCTAGTGAGAAATATGCATATATTACTCTGTGTTTTGACTCACATTTTCTCATCAAAAGATGCTGTTTGAGCTTAAATTACTGAGCAAGCTGCAGCATATTTATGGCTCTGGATCTCCAGAGAGAGCTGTGAATCCTGTGACGAGCCCTGTGCTGTCAAAGCTTCTTTTAAACCACAGCTGATCTAGATGTGGTCACAGACCACTCAGCCAAGGCTGATTTTAAATACCTCTGTAATAAAGTCAAGTGTACCAGATAAGCCCTGTGGGCATCTATTATGGTTGCTAACATATTAATTGACTTAATGTAGTTAAAAAATTGGAATGCTCTTAACTACAGAGTGCTGTCTCTTTAAAATGTGATGTGCATTAGCTCATTACAATAATATATTAATATAATACTGAAAACAGACAAGGGTGTAGATGAAATAACACATTTTCCCTATGGCATTGGTTTATGGCATGTATTTATCCACCAAGATATGCAGTTCTTTATCCTAAGCATAAATTACCTTTCATGGTAAGGAAAACTTTGCTTATGTGTTTCCCAGAAAAGGTTGCTCTACTGAAGAAGATCAGAGAATGGTTTGGCTTGGAAGAGACCTTAGAGATCATCTAGTTCCAACCTCCCTGCCATAGGCAGGGACATCTTCCACCAGCCCAGTTTGCTCAAGGCTTCATCCAACCTGGCCTGGAACACCTTCAGGGTGGGGGAGTCCACAACCTCCCTGGACAACCTGTTCCAGTCTCACCACCCTCACTGTAAAGAATTTCTTCTTAGCATCCAGTCTACACCTGGATTGCCCCAACCCAGGTGTAGGGTGATAAATTGATTAGGTGGAAAAGTGAAAGGCCATATATTTCCAATACCTGTGTAGGGTGACAAAAGTGTTTCTCAGCTGGAAAGTCAGCATGTACACTTCTGCAAGGCAGCGGAGGAATTGCTGCTGCAAGTTCAGCAAGCAAACAGCAGCCAGAAGGCAAGAGAAAGTAAAATATGGCTTAAACTGTGATGAAGAGATAAGGAAGGCTTATGGGTGTTTACACTGATGAGGTTAGTGGCTTGGAGTGTGACCCAAGGAGAGGATAAGATGGATTGCCCTAGCAGTGTGGTCTCTATCTCGGTAGGAATGACAATGAATAATGGGGCTTTAATTGGCGGCTGCCTTTTCACCTGTACTGAATAAGTGCTCTCACTGATGCCTGCTGGAGTTATGGATCCCAAAAAGGGCAAAGACAAGCTGGAATGAATAAAAAGAGAGATGATGAAGTAAGAGACGAGCACGTTTGGACTGCTGGTACAAATCAGGTATAAACAGAGCGCTGCCTCTGTGAAACAGGGGCAAATGTGCTCAGAACAAGACCTCCCTTCTCGTTAACTGAACGAGTCACTTCTGAGTCAGGACAGGAGCATAACACTGCCTTAAATTAACGCTGCCTGAGAAACAACTTTTGCCATCCAATTTACACAGGATTTGTTTTGCTTGCAGAATAATTTATCACCCTTTCTCTTGCGGTAATGACAACGAGGTCAGCGGTAGATTAGGCTGCGTGCACGCTCCTGAGACAACATTCCAGCAGACAGAAATCAGACAAAGAATGGCACAAACAATGGCAAAGGGATGGGGGATTTTGGCAGTCAGGCTAATGCTCTTTTTTGCAGTATTTTGTAATAACATGAAGTTACTTCGTAACATCATAATGGCTGTCTGGGGTTGTTTACTAGAGGGGAGCTCAAGGGACAGGAAGGGAAAGGCTCTTTTGAACTGGAGAAAGAGATTAACACTGAAGAAGAGTGTGGAAAGAAAAAGGGTAAAGGAGGAGCAGAGTAAGGGTTGATGACAAATGACTGCTGGTGGGGATACTGCCAGGGCTAATATGCTCCCCACTTCACCCCATCACAGAGTGGTGGGGGTTGGAAGGCAACTCTTGAGATCATCCGGTCCAACCTCCCTGCTAAAGCAGGGACACCCACAGCAGCTTGTCCAGGATCCCAGTGTCCAAGCAGATTTGGAGTATCTCCAGAGGAGGAGACTCCACATCCTCTCTGGGAAGCTTTCTACAGGGCTCCAGTACCCTCACAGCAAAGAAGTTTTTCCTCATCTTCAGCTGGAACCTTCTAGGTTCCAGTCTGTGCCCTTTGCCCCTTGTCCTGTCACTGAGCACCCCAGGAGTCTGGCCCCATCCTCTTGCCCCCCACCCTTTAGCTATTTTTGAGCAGTGAGGAGATCCCCTCTCAGGCTGCCCTTCTCCAAGCTAAACAGCCCCAGGGCTCTCAGCCCCTCACCAAGGTGATGCTGTGACCAGGGACTGGCCCCAGGAAAGCCCAGGAGTGAGATGAGGGATCAGGCCTGGGGCATCCAGAAGGTCCAGTCAGGACCAGCAGGAGATGGGGTCAAGGACAAGACTGGACAAGACTACTCAGAGGAGCTCTGTCCCCATGCTGTCCCTAGCACAGGTTCAGTGTTCACCAGTCAATGAGATGGGTTCATGGAAGATAGAATGGAGCACAACCACACCAATGCCATGTCCCAGACACCACCTGTGTGTCCTGGGCTGAGCTAAAATGCAGCTCTTGGATCCTTCGGGAGAAGCTGTGCAGGTGGAGGTCCTGGTGAGTCTGCTCAGGACAATGAAGTCTGTTAGTGCCCTCAGAAGATGGGCTGAAAGAGATTGCACAGCAGAAGGATAATGGATAAAATTTACCTGATTGATAGAACTGAAAGGCATCACCCTCTTCTATGATGCTGTGGGTCTACACCACAGAGCTGAGTTTCTCATTCCAGCTCAGGTGATGACAGAATTTCAGTTTCCTTCATGGAAGCTGGGAGGGGCTGCTTTCTGTCTTCACAGGGTGTTTCAGCCTGGGGAAGAAGGGAAGCCTCAGGGGTCCCCTGCAAGCCTGAGAGCAGCTGTGGGGCTCAGGTGGCCTGATGGCCCTTCAAAGGCCACACAGACCAGCCTTGTATCCAGCTATGGAAAACTTCTCAGGTTTCTTTCTCTCCTGTTGTTATGGAAACAGCCTGTTGAAGGCTGAGATTCTGAACACTGGATGATCCAGGAGGGCAGGTAGACAGGGGATCACTCCGTGTAGTTTCAACACTGAGTAAAGATGTGGATATTATTTGACATATATATTAAGTAAATACAGATAAGCAAAGCCCTCACATGGAGTCATTCCTAAGATGGCAACATTCATAAGCCTGCTGCTGTGACTTTCTGCAACCACCTGCAGACGTGTCCAGCATCACCACGCTGAATGGCACAGGTTTAGCCTAAGGAGACTCCTGATTTTACCCCAAGAGAGTTATACGTGGTGCAGACTGAACCTTAAGAGGTTCCTCATATTTCTCCAGTTAATTTCAAAGATGTATCTAAGCTAAAATTGTAGGAGCAAAGATCTGAAGATATAAAACCACAGCAGGATAACAGTGGTGATGTGGAGGAAGAAGACAATCTGAGACCTCCTTCAGCAAGTCTCAGCACTCTAAGGCTGGAGATAATCATTCCAAGTGCGTTATTTCATCTGGGATAACATGCATCACACAAGCCACAGCTTCCAGTTCCTTGCTTGGCAAACCAGACTGGTTTTTTGGACCTCCAGCCCTTTCTTTAGCCAATCTGATGCTCTCACCCTGTGAGCCAAGACAGTTTGCTCCAAGAGACTCAATTACTTCCTTCAAGAATGAACTTGCAGGAGGCAGCTGTTAGATGTGTGCACTCGTGTGAGCATGCCAGGGAAACACATCTGATTGCAAAAAGGTCGAAAGAGATGACTAGTCCCTCTGCAGGCCTCTATCCCACCTTCTCTGCAGGCCATCAGTGGAAGAAAGCTCCTCTCTGCCTCTCCCCCAAGCACACTTGGTTCCTTCACTGATCCCTCTCTATTTATTCAGCTGCACAATCTGCCTAAGACTACTGAGGGCCTGGAAATCAGAGGGCAATATTTAAGCACCGAACAAAACCCTCACAAGCCAATTCACACAGTCTCTGCAGGATGAAAAGAAAAGACAAATTCTCCAACTGTTGTACTAATGAACCTCACACCTTTGTAGGCAAAGGGAGATTGCTGCTCACCCTTTCTCCCAACTAGGTCTTCAGCTCTTTGCTACAGCTGCTAATCAATGTACCAGACAATGCCAGCTCTGAATGCCAGTTCTGTAGATGAACATTTGCCCCGTCTGCATCTGTAACTTGTCTGTTCAGTGTTTCCTGTAGGAAAATTTAACTCACACACAGCTCTCCAAGGTCTCAGAGGTAAAATCTCCAGTCTTCTCAAGTTGGACTGTGATGCATCTGTGAACCTGGGAACAAAGGAAGATGTCCAGAAAAGCAAGAGAGGCACTGCAGGAAATTTCCTCCCCTGCCCTTCCAGTCCTGGGGCACAACTAGAATAGAGCCAGGGCTTCTGGTGCCCTCTCCTGGTGCTATAGCATCACCATCTCTTCCATAGCAGTGGAACCACCAGTATGGTCTGTTGATGGTAGACTGACACTAGATGCTGATAATTATTTACTGGCATCTATGGTGATCTCCAAATTCAAATTAGCAAATCTCACGTGCTGAGAAAGAGGGGACTTGAGCAAACCCATGAAATCTGTCACCACACCAAGGCTGTTCAGCAGAAAAAATGATTCTGCAGTGGCACACAGATGTGTCATTTGCTTTTGGAAGTACCATAGCCATAGCTCAGGTCCAGGAAATGATCCCAAGTTTTTAGCTAACCAACTCTGTTGTCCTGAAGATGGTTTCCTCCAGGCTAGCTTTGTGCTGCTCTACACTGCCTGACAAAGATAAACTCCAAACCCATTCCTACTCACAGATCTTGTGTAAGGAGTCTCACAAACAGGAGACATAGGCTTGCACAGTCTGGGCTACTGTCACTGCAGTGGGGGCTTCCCAAATCAACCAACCCCCACACACATGGCCTTTAGTAGATATATTAGTGGCAGAGGGGTTTTGTGTGCACAGACCTAAATGTAGAAGACCTTTCCTTCACAATAGATGCTGCCAACCTCTCCTGTTTTTATCTACAGGATACACAAAGCTCTATCCTCTGGCAGTGTTCTCATTCCTGTGAAAATACAAAGGTTTGGTAGGATCGCTAAGAACATTCCCATATCTACTGAATGCACAAGAAATTCATTTTGATACCATGCCACAAACACAGAACAAACCCCTGTGATGAGCAAGCAGCATTTTATCATCTAATGCTATATTAGACCTTGAATTTCAGTACAGGAAGAGCTAAATCTGGTATTCTACATTCTGCCCCTACCTCCATTTGAAAAGACAATCACACAGTATGTTTCCATCCTGAAATTTAGAAACATAGAATTATTAAGGTTGGAAAAGGCCTCTAAGGTCATCAAGTCCAATATTGCATTGAGGTAGTCTGCAGTAAGCCAAAGGAGCAGTTCTTTTGATTGTGCACTCCTCAGAGCAGGCAGCAGCTTGGAGAGAAGATTATCATGCAGGAGCAAGCTTGCACTAATTGGAGAAATTGGTGTTTCGGTTTGGAGCATTGCAATGAATTAAAACTGATGAAGCTGACATCAAATAAGTGCTGAGAAAAAGTGGGAAAAAGCAGAGCTGGGTGCAGGATGAGGAAGGAGGTGTTTGATTAATGTGCTTTAGAATGTCATGGCTGCCTGTTTCACTGCTCACACAAATGACCCGAGCCTATCCAACAGCACTGCTGTAGGACATAGAAAACACATCCTGCCATCAGTCTGCAGCAGATGCCAGGGGACACACAACCACTGGGCAGGTCAGGAAAACATCTGCAAGAGAGTAAAGACTTGTCCCCTTCCCACAGCTGGCAATGCCTCCTCAAGTCTTCCTCACACAAACTCAGCACTCATTCCACATGCAAAACTCTTTTCAACTTAGCATCATAGAATGGTTCTGGTTAGAAGGGACCCTGAAGATCATCCAGTTCCAGCCCCTCTGCTGTGGGTAGGGACACCTCCTACTAGACCAGGTTGCTCAAGGCCCCATCCAACCTTGTTCTGAACACTTCCAGGGTAGGATCTGTTCCATCATCTCTGGGCAGTCTGTTCCAGCTCCTCATCATGCTATGTACTATGTATTTATTGGTTTGTTTCTACCTCAGGGCAGAAAACTACATCACTACCCAACACACACATCTCATGTGCACCAGTCAGGAGATGCAAAGACAGTCTCTAGTTTACAGCTGCACCAACAAAAGCTATTTGAACACAGAAATGAAACTGGCAAAGGAGCAAGACGAGAAGATAGATGATGTTATTCCCTTCCACAGGGCTCTACAAGGAAATGAGCACTAGTCTCTGTCTTCTAATAAATATATATATTTTTTCACCTTTATTAATCAGGCTGAAACCAAGCCAGACACGCAAAGTAGTGATGCACATAACCCCCTTTTTCTTATTTAGCATAAATTCAGTGTGAGCATTTTTGTAGCAAATGCTGATAAAATGAAAACGTCCTCAGGGAGCCATATAGCATTTCTTCAGCTCCTCATTATAGAGCTAGCTTTAAAGGCTGATCATGCTGAATTTTATAACCTAGGTGCTGATGAGGATAGAAACATTTTACCAAAACCCAACTGCTTTGAAAAATTTCTGGGCCTTGATTTTAGCAGCGTGCAACATTTGGGGGGGACAATGAAGTAAAAGCAGAACTAGATCCAAGTAGGTTAAAAGGTGTTACATGAAAATATTCAGAGGAGAAATCACTCATTGGGAAGAGGAGAGGTGTTATTGTTGGGTGTTCCTGCTTATAATCTTTCATTAACATGGTGAAATAGTCTTCAAAATAGGGATTATTCTAATCTATGAATGCCTGCTTGAAAGAAGGTGCTGCAGTTAACTCAGGACCCGCTTCATTTCCAACCCTTTTATCATCCCTAAATGTGAATCCACATTTAAACATGGAGGGGGAAAAAATACATGGTGTATTCAGGAAGAGACAAAGGTATTGTCTGGCATAAGAAGCTTATGTAAATGTGGGATGGCAGAGCTCCTTTTACAGTAAACCTTTCAAATACTTCAATAAATCATCAAGAACAAAGCCAGGAAAAAAAATCTTTTTGTTTATTTTTTTTTTAAAGGAGGTTTACAATGGGATTTCACCTGTCCAGGGCTGATGAGGGACAGCACTGCCTAAGGAATAAAGGAGCTTTACTAGCATCTTCCTGAGAAGTAAATTACAAATAGGTATGAATTTTTGTGTGCCTGAGCCTGTGTGAGAAAGCTTCCATTATGCACCCACTGACAATTTGCTAATTGTAAACCAGAGCTGACATCATGCAGGGATGGATGTACCTGCAGGTGTGGTTTACATCCTTTCAGTCCTCCTTTACAAGCCTGTGGATGTAGTATTTTTGTTTGTTTGTTTGTTTTTAAAGGTGCAAAGCCCATTTTAAAATGGGGTTTTGTTTCTTCTAAATAAATAAATGAAAATTAAAAAATGCCTGTACTATGGTGGCTTGAAAAGATGTAAGATGTGACCTAGTGCACAAAATTCAAGATGAGAGACTCTGGATTTTTCCATTCTGCTCAGTGCAGTCAGTATCCTGCAATATCATTTCAACAAACTACTTCCCCTCCTTCTTTCTCTCTTGCTGTTGTTACCTTTCCCAGTTAGACTGGAAGTGCTTCAGGGCAGGATCTCCTACTGCATATCTACAAAGTCCTTTAGTTCACAGTGCTCTGCTCGCAGCTGATCTTGGAAGACCAACAATTATAATTACATGAAGGCAGGATGCATGTGGATGCAACATTACTTTGTTCAGGCTAATCACCTCAATTCTACCAGTGAAATCTCTCTCAATTATAGGAGAATCCATCTGTGTGACCAAGACAGCAGAAATCAATCCTAATTACTCCCCACAGCCTGCACAATTCTCCTGTACAAATAGAAAGGAAGGGATGTGGTGTTCCCAACACAAGTGGTGGTCATTGCAAATTCCTCCTTGCAGGAACTTGTTGCTGCCTTATTAGGAAATGTTTATGCTATGGCAGGCAAGGCTACCAGCAGCATTTATGTCAGCAATATTAACAGAATTGCCATTTCAAGCAGAAAAAACAGTTTTGAAACTTGCTAACAGGCCCCTCCTAGCAAGAGCAGTGTATGACCTGCCTCCCTCCCACCAGGATGAGAACATTCTGAATTGATTCAATAGCTTCTCTAAGAAATAAAACAGAGATCCCTATGTTTCTGCCAGATGAGAACTTCATAAAATCGTTTCCTTGACCTGACAACAAAAACTGAATGTTGCATTCTTAGTGAATCCCCTGTATTCTGGTGTAGGTTCACTAAGCTCTCTGACAACCAAATTCACTGATTTGGGTTTTCCTCCCACCACTCACAAGGAATGCATCAGGAAGGAGCTGGATAACCTTTGTGGTTGGAGGGGGCAGGAAGAGGAAGAGACATCAAACCCCACCTACATCGAGCAGGATCTCCTGGCTCAGCCTACAGCCACTTTCAAACTGCCAGAAACGAACTAGGAGCTGGTTTGATCCCAACAGCATCAACAACATTCACAAGCAAATTCACAGCTTCTCTAAGTGCCTCTCGAGCATCCCTGACAATCAAGCTTCACATCTCTGTGTACTACTCCAAAATGAAGGACTGAGTGGGTTGCAGTGCTTCATTTAATCATCTTTATTTTTATATTAGGCTCCTGAATATGCTCCTTCATCCACATAAATCAATCTGAGTTACAAAAGGTATTGAGCACTCTCTACCCCAAACAGTTATTGAGTGGCAGGCAGTGCAGCCAGCTTTGCTCACAGCCACAGTGCCATTCCATTCAGGTTCCTTACACACAAACCTTCTTTTATTTTTATCCACCAAGCTCTAAGTGTCTGCATTTTGGAACACCTGCTATAAAACCACACAGCAGCCACAGAGGAATTAGAAAGCTGCTGTGTCTCAAAGTAATTTTTTTGTTTTCCCCACAACATTTACATGAATCAGAAATGAATGAATTTATTCAGCAGAGCTAGAAAGGCAGGACAGGACAAAACCAACTCTGAGAAATAGCCAAACCCCCCCTGCAGTACAACGTCCTCCCTTTATGTGATGCAAAGACAGAAAGCTGCTTCTTCCTGGCACGAAGCACACCTCCAGAGGTTATACCCAGACCTCCGAGAATACAGCAAGAGATGTAAAAACAAAATTGGAGGAGACAATCAGCATGATTTTATTTTAAACTCACAGCCTGAAGATCAAAAGGTCACCCTCGAGGTTCCAGCTCTTGTACTAATGATAGGCTGAATGATGCTGCTCTTCTCCAGGGCTAGAATTGGGAAATATACACATTCTTTGTTATAATTTGACCTTGCAATGATCTGCCACAATAGGGATTATGGTGTTGTCAGAAGATTATTCTGCACCTGTTTCCATGACATTTGTCCCTCACAGAGGAAGAGCAAATACTGGTGACATCTAGCCTCAACAATGCCTTGTCACTCCTGGTGAGGCATAGCTAGAAAGCAAAGAGAAAGAAGAAGGTGATGAAGAAATAAAAATAGAAGCAGAAATTGGAAAGCAGTTTAACTTCCCCTCACCCATCTACCACTCCTACCAGCAAAGCAGAACAAAAAAGATGCAGGAGAAAAATCAATACAAAGTCAGTAAAGAGAAAAATACGTTGGAAACGTAGTCAGAGAGATACAGGAACGCCCAAGCATTTAGACTGAAGTCATATTTAAAAACTCTCTCTCTCTCTCTCAAATATTGGCAAACCCTGAATAAAACATGTCAGGTATGAAGGATTGCTCAGATTGAACTGACTGACAGTATCCATGGGGGGAAAAAGAGAGATGAAAAACAGGCTGTTGCAGCTGGATGCTCTGACTGAAGTTGGACATTTCTTAGCAGGAGAGAAATATAATAACTTGGAGAAGAAAATTGAATAAAGTTAGAAAATGTCCTTTACAGAGTGAATGAGAGGCTGGTATCACAAGCAAGGGAAACAAAGCCTGACAAAGACTTGCAACTCCTGTTTTCAAGCAGTGCAAAGCTCTCCTCTGGTGCCTGTTAACTTTCCACTGATCACAACTGGGACAAAAGGACCTTTTGCTATTCATGTTTCCTATTTTCATACAGACAAACCATTCCTCCCTCTTGGTCCCATGATATTACATTCCCTCATCCCCTGGCTGTTAATGAGAAGTGGGAAACTAACTTTGCAGGATTGCTATAAATGAGACAGAATAAGATTATTCTGTCTCATACCACTAACATATTCTGCCTTTGCTATGGATCACAGCTGTAGCTCACAGAAAAAAAAAAAAAAAAAAAAAAGAGCTTTCCTATGGATAATAAAAAAATAAAGAGTGCTTTTATTTACTGATCACCATAGTCTGTCACAAACAAATCCCAATCTTAAAAATCTAAGGTGGACACCTTTCTTTTAAATAACCTTGAAGGTTTTAATCCCATCTTACTTAACAGCAGTGTGAAAAGAAAGAAATCTGAGTTCTGTTGCTACGTGACACCAAAAAACTCAGTGATTTCAGCTAGACTATAAACACAGCAGTGCCCTAAAGTCCTGTTTCTAGAAAGAGAGGTTGAGGTTTAATTTACTAAAAAAAACCCCAAACACACAAACAAACCAACCCCCCACATGCTGGTTTTTTAAATATTCACTAGTTTTTCATCTTCATTCCTTCTGATGCACATACTTAAACAGGTTCCAGTATTTCAGTTTTGTCGGCCAAGCAGAAATATTTATGATACTTGTTAAAGTTTGTATTACCCTGTAGCAAAGCAATTTATCATTACTATCCATGGGTGACTTTCCTGATTATTAAAATACTGTTAAAGTGAAAACTGCTCAGCTCGCCACACTTCTCTCTAATTTATTCTTGTTGTCTGACTTCAGTTGGAATGTAACTGCAAAATAACACATCTGGTCTAGAAAATCAGGAAGGACAGAGAGTCATAGAATGGATTGGAAGAGACCTCCAAAGATCATCTAGTCCAGCCACATTTACAGTAAGCAGGGGCATCCTCAAGTTCCCCAGAGCCCTGTCAAGCCTTACCTTGAATATCTCCAGGGATGGGGCTCCAACTACCTCCCTGGGGAACCTGTTCCGTTGTTCCACTGCTCTCATGGTAAAGAACCTCTTCCTAACATCCAGTCTAAATCTACTCTCAGATGAGGAGAAGTGTCCCATTGACAAGGCCAAGTGCATCCTCATATTTTGGACAGATATAGTCTAGGATCCCAGACTATCACTGGAGCCACCTGGTGAGAAAAGGTTGATTTTTGCCTCTGGACAGTAGATCTGCTTCAAAGTTGCATTAGTAGTGTCATCCCCCCTTGAAGTGAGGGTGGCACAGGCTGGGAAATTCCCAGCAGGGAACCCATCTTCACTTGATACAGACCTTTGTTGTTCTACCTGCCTCTCACTCTTATCTGCTAGAATGACATTGCCTGCTGACAGATGGTTGCATCCTCAGGAAAGAGTCTGATAGAGAGAATATAGTTGTAACTATACCTATAGGTATTTAAGTGATAAAATTATTGCAGGAAGAATCTTTTATGCTTCACTGAAGCCATCATTCTGTGAATCCTTATGAAGAAGGACTCGTGTTGCTGCCATCTATGGTGAAGTTCAATCTGTCTGTATCTTAGGTAGTGCACAAATTTATTAAGGAAAAGGGTTTGGCACTGTTCAGGGCAAGTCATGGTGCTTAGAGAATTAACTTGATACATAGCAGCATCTGAAATGCTCTTGAAGCCAATCAGGAATGCATAAAAACAAGCTTTAAAGAGTAGTTTCAACAAAGTGAGGATTGAGCAAGACATGCAATAGGAATCATGGAATCATAAGATCATGAAATACCAAAATCAAAGGGACCTCAAGAATCATCTGATCCAGCCAGCAAACAAGCAAAAGGATGAGTCTGGAAGACGACACTGAAGTCCTTGTGTTCAACAGGCACTGAACTACCTGGGGATCTGCTGCAGTGTGCCAGAGCCAAGGGAATGAAACTATTCCTTGTGAATAGAGCTTGACTATCAGCTTGTATCACCTTCTCACTGGCATAACAAAGAGGTGACCACCCATCCTGAGCTGGGCACAGCTAATGGAAAAGGTAGGAAGGCATCTTGCTCAGCTACCATCACCTCAACTGACCAAGCAGGTAATCACAGCCTGAAAATATTACTTCTGAGCTCTTTTCATATCAGAATGCAATGAGAGTGGGGAACTGTATGAACTTCTGCTCGTGACCCTGAGGACAAAAAATGATGGAGTTTCTGTCCCAGTTGAACCAGCTGGTGTTTTATACTGCCTGCTTCTCTGCTACAAAAAACCTTCCATAAGAAGTGTGGGTATCTGGTTTGCAATTAGAACTCCAAGTAACCTTTACTGTAAGGGCTGGCTCTTGTCCACCTGTTCAGTGTCTATAAATCCTGGATTTTTCACAGTGCTCCTCATCAAATGCACTAAACTATTATCCACATTTTACAAATGTTTACTTTGAGGTAAAGGGAACCCAAACCAGACAGCAGGAAGAACTATTAGTGAAACAGCAAAACAGTGAGAAATAAGGAACTGAAGAACTAAGACCAAATTACCCCAGATCACAGAACCACACAGAATGGTGGGGGTTGGAAAAGATCTCTGAAGATCATTGAGTCCAACCCCTCTGCTAAAGCAAGATCACCCACAGCAGGTTGCCCAGGATCACAATGGCCAGGAGGGTTTGGAATCTCTCCAGAGAAAGAGACTCCACAACATTTCTGGGTAGCCTGGTCTGATGTTCTAACACCCTCAGGCAAAAAAGTTTCTCCTCATGGTCCAGCCTCCTATCCATTGACTACATGAGACCTTCACAGGTAAAAACCTTCACAGGATAGGTTTATGTCTAGAAGTACTGTGGTCCAGAAAGCTCTGACTCTTCTTTATGAGGGTGTGAGGAATTTGTGGCAAGATCAAGTTGTTCTGACAGTGTTTGAGAATGGTTAGAAATGGTGCATGAGAAAAATTAACAGGGGAGCAAGGAGCAAACCAAGGCTGCTGTGCTTCCCATGGCTCCACTGCAAACACCCTGCAGCCACAAAGGGTGCTCAGAGGAACATGTTACACCTGATGTGCCTTTCTTTTTTCCTCACTGAATCTGAAGAGATCGGAGAAAGCAGAGGCATTAACAAAATGGGAGGGACTTCACCTTCCAGGTGTATAAACAGCAGAAGTAGATAAATATTCTAGATTATTTTTTTTCCAAATCCAGTAAAAATGGTTGTTTTTTAGGTTCAGATAATCCCATTGAATGTTACAGAAGGGGCAAACTGTTTAAAATACCTCCTTTACATATCTTCCCACAGACTTTATGACACTAGCTTGTATTTTACAGACCAGAGTTCCACCTAGCAGTGATAACTGCAACTGAATCATCATCTGCACACAAGGAACCTCAATGGCAATGCTGGCAGAGAACAGCCCTTAAAAGCTTCAATGGTTTTTGCTATAAGTTTTTTTCTAAGTATAATGCATCCTTCTGTCTTTGTGAGAACCTTGTAAAATTAAAACATAACAAAACTCTAAACACTCCTAAAGCTGATAAGAGCACAGAGCTCCTGATGTCTGCGCTTTTCATTCTCCAGCAGTTACATTTTTTCCTCTATCTCTTGCTGCTTTTGAAGTGATAACTGACATCATTTTTAGAGCTGCCACCACATCAGATTTCCAACCAAGCATTTATTTTTCAACCTGAATTCACCATATTGTAGGCAATATTTCCTCAGCCTTTTTTTTTTTTACCTGAAACTCAGGTCGAAGGCTGTTCTTTTCTGGCACCCACCAGAACATACACATTACTTCTTAATGAGCTGATTAATTAATTAATTTCACACACCACCCCCCTTCTTTTTCTTCCTCTGTGTTATCTTAAAATGCAGAAGAGGGTAATTTAGTTTGCTATCCAGAAAATGCCCTCTAGTAAAAAAAAATTGCATTCTTCTGAAGCTGTGATGGCCAATAGCAAATAAAGTTCATCTCTTTGGGTGATGTCAAAACAACGTCTGATAGTAACAAAGCCAGCTGCTTTGATTTATACATTGCCTTCCTCTAGCAATACAAGCCAGTGTTCTGCTTGCCCTTTTCACTGCAGTTGCACATTAAGCTGAATGCTTTGGAGATTTTCTACAACAACTCCCAGATCTCTTTCCTAATCAGTATTCGACACATCTTTCCTTTTAGCAGATGCGTTATTTTTCTCCCCCCCCTCCACCTCTCCCTTTGTTCCAAGGTTCATTGTTCTCCATTAACTGCAGTTGCCATTTATTAGTCCAGATGCAGAAATGATCCAAGGACCCCTTATGAGTCGCTGTGTTTGCACCCACCCACACGTCTGTGCACCAGCCTGCAAGAGGGCCCTTGGATCATCATCTATTTAAATATATGCACTGAAGCTATAGGCTGTTTATGGGAGATTTATGATGTCTCTCAAATGGGCACATGGTACCAAAATGAGATGTTGAACTGTTAAAAGTGAACCAGCTTCAAAGATGGTTTCTGAAGATGGGCTCTTCTGGGCTTTGAACTTCAAAACACATAGAAGCAGATCCTCAGCTGCTGAGAAATCTTGTTAGAATGAATGTCACTCTGGCCATTTACACCAGGTAAGAGGGTGATCAATTAAATCTGTGCTGTGGACTATATAATTTTTTAATGAAAATTTAAATGTAATCATGCTAGGCCCCCAATATTCATTTTGGAGAGAAAAAATGGAGAAAAGAAAAAGGAAATAATTAAGTATGGAAACACTAGGAGAGACTGTTCTTGAAATACAGAAGAACTGGCAGGAAATGGAGTGTGTAATGCTTAAATATTCAAACTACTGATAATATAAACAGGTGGCAACCATGTAATGTAAAGTACATTAACTTGGAATTCTGTAGACACTTGGAAGATAGGAAAATAGGATTTCACATCACATTAGTTCACTGGTCCATGAAATCCTATATCCTTCTTTCAACATCAGCTAGTAGATAATTCTTTGGTGGAAGACAATCCTGCCTCTCATAATGCATCTCACAAATACAAAATGCTGGAAGACAGAAGGAGCAGGGAAATAAAGGATAAGGCAGCCACCAAAAACTTTGGAAAAAGCCAAAAATAAGAGCTCCTGGCTTTAATAAAGAGAAAAGATTCATTGTCTTAAAGCCACGTTCAGCTGAGTAGTGGGTAGCTAGAAGTATGCAGTGCTTTCTACCCTCAGGTTACTAGCTCAGCTCATCTCCCCCATCAGCATTGCCTAAAATTTATGATCACCATGCCCTTTGCAAATAAAAATGTTTCCACTTCATAAAATCAATGGCATTACTAGCACTTGCTCTTCCCTTTCTCCTGTTGTCAAGCATTGGAACAGGCTGCCCAGGAAGGTGCTGAGTTACCGTCCCTGGAGGTGTTCAGAAAGTGTGCAGACATGCAGACACTAAACCATGTCCCAGACATGGTGGTGTCAGGTTGATGGTTGGACTTGATGAACTTAGAGGTCTTTTTCAGCTGAGGAAAATCTATGGTTCTACTGGGGTCAGCAAGGACAGCAAGGTGGTGAACCTTCCCTTGTGACAGCCCCTCCAAAACAGCAAAGAGTTAGTATGAGGGAAGGGTTGGGAAGCTGATATCAAACTCTATGAATATTGCCTTAGCCACTCTAAGTCTGGGTTCCATTTGAATTGAATATTGGGGCATATTCTCACAGTGCTTACAGTTTCCAGTGGATTATGAAAAGAAAAGAAAAAAAAAAAAAAAGAAGACGAAAGAAAAGACAAGGCCCCACAGTCTTGTTTTCACATTAGAAATTCTACTGCTTAAGAGTTAGGGTAGCCACAGCCACCCACTGTGGCTGCATTCTTATGCTGGTGACAGCAATGCCCTGCCTGACAACAGTGCTGAGTGTAAACTGTGTGTGAGTTTGGGGGTGTGAGCATGTGTCACTGGAGACAATACTGAAGGGTAACTGAGATGATGATCACAGTGGTGGGAGAAGGCTGTATACCAGATGCACAAAAGGAGTTACCATTACACCTGAGTGACTCTCAAGGGCCTTGCTTACTTCAGACTTTTCTGGAAATTTTCTTTTCCTGTTCTTAGAATTTTAATCAGATTCTCAAACCTTCTAACTTCTTATTTTTTCACAATTCTCTGGGCTGCAGCTGCTACCTGAGACACCCTCAGGCATTCGTCTTGCCTTCTCTACTTCTCCTCTTGGCCTCCTTCCCACTGGCAAGTGTGCTCAGTCATCACCCAGCTCTGTCTCATCTCCATACATACAGGGAATCAAAAGGTAGAGGTCACAGTGGGAATCATTGACTCACAGAGCACACATGTGCTTGTCAGGAGGCATCAGGGATGCATCAATTCAGCTGCAAGTGAGCACCAGTACTCACTGACCCAGTGAAACCTTGCCTGATCCCTTAGGGGCACAGAAGTCCCCCTGAGCAGTGCAGTAATATTTCCTCTCCATGTCTAGTCCCAGATTTTTTTTCTACTTCACTTTTGTAAAGGCAAAAAACCTCTAATGTGTCCTTGAAGTTTAATACAGACCCAATTGTCTCCAATCCTGGATGGAGCTGTGCAGAGGAATCACATAATCCCAGCATGGTGGGGGTTAGAAGGAAGCTCTGGAGATCACCTAATCCATGCTAAAGTATAGTCTCCCATAGAAGATTGCCCAGGATCACAATGTCCAGGTGGGTTTTGAAAATGAAGAAAATGCAAGAACTCCACATTGTGTATTTTCAAAGGTTTGGAGCAACCCCAGCCCAGAAAAGAAAATAAGGATAAATACCTTCATGTATTAAAAAGAATTAAAGTTGCTTTTTACTGCCATGGGACCAACTGGATCTATCTGCCCAGAGAGTCTCCTTCTCTGAAGACTGTCAAAACCCACCTGGATGTGTTCCTGTGCAACCTGATCTAGACAAATCTGCTTTAGCAGAGGGTTTGGACTCGATTTCCAGAGGTCCCTTCCAGCTACCACCATTCTGATTCTGTGACTATGTGTCCTGCAGCTGGGTCAGGCTCTGGAATAGGGCAGACACCCGCTGCACAGCTGCTAAGTTGTGCCACCACACCACCTTGCCCCCCCCCCCCGAATGTTGAGTTTCTCTTAAGAAGAGATAGAAATAAAACCCTCAGAGAAGTCAAAGAATGCAGCTCAATGACCATCAAGGAATTGTATCTTTGCAGCCAGAATTGAAGCAACACAATTTTTTTCTGCTAGATCTGGGTGCAGAGCCTACTAAACATCATGGTCACTCCTTTTCTTTGTTCCCAAATTATTATTTCACTGACAAACACCAACAAAGTGACAATTTACAGTGAAATCCTTTCAGAACTCTAAACTGTAAACCATTCTAAAAGCTGAATTCAGGCAGAAGTTAACAATGCAGTAGATTTACTAAGCCTGATCTAAGCATACAAGGGTGACTGGAAAAAAAATATACTGGCTGATGCTTTTTTTTAATATACTTTGGGTAACAACAGTACACAGAAGAGCATCATTTAATGTATTAAATGATCCATCTTGTCATGTTATGGCTTTTCCTGATGTGATCTATTACTTTACAGCATGTTATTATGTATATAGAAAGAAAAATACCTTAGTAATTGTAATAAATTATCACAGCCTCTCTTTACTGTGCAGTATCTATTTGCTTTCACTTTTAACCCATGCCAGTGTCCATTTACAAAATCATGAGTCCATTTTCTAGTCTTTGGGAGCTCCTTATAAGCATAGACCACAAGATCTTGTGATCTCTCTCCTAGGTAGCAAATGCTCAGCGTATGACCACTGGGCTTCAAGTCTTACTAGCGTATGCTAGAATTAATATGAATCTAGCTCACTGTCTTCACAGATGGATCAAGTCAAATCCTACAGTTACCAAGAAAGGAATCATATGCTCCCTCCCTGGAAGAGTTGCTCCCTCCATGGAAGAGTTCATCAAGCCCACTTTGGATGGGACCTTGAGCAACCTGGTCTAGTGGAAGGTGTCCCTGCCCATGACAGGGGTATTTGAACCAGTAAATCTTTAAGGTCCTTTCCAACAGAAACCATTCTCTGGTTCTATGATATCCCTGGTAGATGTAGAATCATAGAATCAGTCAGGGTTGGAAGGGACCACAAGGATCATCCAGTTCCAACCCCCCTGCCATGGGCAGGGACACCTCACACTACATCAGCCTGGCCAGAGCCTCATCCAGCCTGGCCTTAAACACCTCCAGGGATGGGGCCTCAACCACCTCCCTGGACAACCCATTCCAGGGTCTCACCACGGTCTCATCTAGTGTTAATTGTGTTTCAGAAAGTTTCTTCCATAATACTTTCTCTGCCCTTGAGATATCTGTTTGATAAAGAGCTCAAAACTACACCCTACCACCCTACTCATGGTCTTTGTGCCATTCACAGAATCATAGACCCATTGAACCACAAAATCAACTGTTGAGGTCAGAAGAGACCTTTGAGGTCATCAAGTTATTCCTACAGCATGATGTTTCCAAGACCAGATGGTTTTCCAAGATGAATACTCTTCCACATGGCCAGAAGGTGGTAGTGAATGGGTTGATCCTGGGAATCCCAACTGGGCCAGCAGAGATCTGTAGCTGCTCTAAAAATGATAGACCCCACAGAAATGCAGCAGTAGCCCTAGGCATCAAACACTTACTAATTTATGCAGCAACAAGCTGTTCTGCAATTCAGGTGCAGTAGGAGCATAGCTGCAGATCAAGAATTAAATCTCTTGCATTAGTCAGACTGGAATTCCTAAACAACTTCCCCTTTTCCACTGCAAATAACTTCTTCTGATAAGTGTTATCACATTTTTTCATACAAATTCCACTGAAACAGTAGAGCAGCATAACAAACCATGGGATTATTCCTGCTAGATTCAGCAACTGAAATTAAAGAGTTGGGTTTGTCTTTTTTTTTTTTCTTTCTCTTTTTCTTTTCTACTTGATCATAATTATAACATTTCAGATTCTTTCTACAAAGAGCAGAATTTAATGGCCGTTATGGATTTTTCACCCCCTTAGAGGATTTCTGCAAAATTCAATTATTTTTCGAGACTGCTTGAATTTATATCTCACAGTGATGATGAATTACCTATTGTACTGGCTGGCTTCAAAACAATACACACACACACACAAAAAAAAACACCACAATTTTTTTGACACAAGGAAAGACAGAGGGAATCCAGGTTTGGCATGCACTTGCCTTTGCCCCATGTTTAAAATGAACTCATTTCAACCACTTTGCCTTCTTTAAAGCACTTTACCTTTTTTAAACCCACTTTGCCTTTTTTAAACCCACTTTGCCTTTTTTTAAACCCCCTTTTCTGCAGCAGCATCTGATTGCATTTCAGCTGCTTAGGTTTCCTATCGAGATTGACTTTGCCAACAAGACGACTTGCCATCAAGAAATTGTAATTAACTTAATGAACTCTGCCTTTTAAACAGTTGGAGATTTTAGAGCTAAGAGTAATGATTATCACAAGGATCAATGAGTTTGCTTTTAAGCATACATATTCAGTGCCAGATAGAAGCAATTTGCATGTTAACGGTGCCATGCTCAGATGTGACAGTGGGATTTAGGATTGCTGACTGTCTCGAGTGAAAATAATGCCATGCATCAAATAAGAACATTTGAAATAGCAATAAATAACACTGAAAATGGAATTTAAGCAATGCCTCCTATGACTGAAGAGCTTTACAGCTCAAATCTGCTAATCAAAGAAGAACATTTCAGCAGAGCAGAGCACACATCCTACTGTGAAGCCCTGAGATACAGTTTGGAGTCAACTTTTCACTCTGTCCCTCAATCTACAAATAGATTATAGCACATCCTTTGGGTTCAGTGGCATACAAATTGTCAGGAAAGAAAAATAATATAGGTAACCTCAAGCTACCTATAAAAGCTGCATTGCCAAATGCTCAGGCTTTGTGAACCACCTGATTTTCTTCCCCTCTGAATTATTTTCTTATCTCAGTCTCATGCTAAACACATCAAAAAGTACTGCCCTGGTAAAATCTGACATTGTGTAGTGCTGTGATTGTACATGGAATAGACTCAACCTGTTCTCAGCCCTAGATGGTCAAATGTTATGGTTTGGAGGCTTTTGCTATAAATTTCTCAGCAGCCTTGAGCAAACCCAGGGCATTTCATGGGGAGTGACACTGAGCAGCCATCATTGAAATACTGCTGAGACATTCATTGTGCTTTACCTCCAAGAAAGGCTGACAGCATCACAGAACCATAGAATAATTTTGGTTGGAAAAAAACTTGTAGATCATCAAATCCAACAGTTAACCCAGCATTGCCAGGTCACCACTAAACCATGTCCCTCAGCACCACATCTACATGGCTTTCAAACCCCTCCTGGAATGGTGACTCCACCACTTCCCTGGCAGCCTGTAACAAACCTTTTGGGGAAAGAATTTTTCCTAATGTCCAACCTAAACCTTCCCTGATGCAATTTGAGGCCATTTCCTCTTGTCCTAGTATTTGTTCTTTGGGAGAAGAGACCAATCCCCACCTGGCTCCAACCTCCTTTCAGGTAGTTGTAGAGAGCCAGAAAGTCTTTCCTCATCCTCTTTTTCTCCAGGCTAAACAACCCCAGTTCCCTTAGTCCCTCCTCAGAAGCCCTGTTCTCTACACCCCTAACCAGCTTTGTTGCCTTTCTGTGGACCTGCTCTGGCACCTCAATGTCCTTCTTATAGAGAGCTGCCTAAAACTGAACCCAGTAATTGAGGTGTGAGCTCACCAGTGCTCAGCAGAGGAGGACAATCACTGTCCTATCCTGCTGACCACACTATTTCTAATAGAAGCCATACCACAAAGCACTCAGATCTTTGTCTCTGAGCTTCAGGACAAGGAGCGCTGGCTCTGAAGAAAGTTCCCTATAGAATGTCACCAGTGTAAAAGAAATGGTAACAAAGGTATCAACATTTAACATCTATTTTCTTGAGAAATTGACCATTGTACCTTTTTCCCCACTATTGGGCAGACACAATCCCATTAAGCTAGGCATGTAACCTATCCACCTTGGAAAAACAGTGTCCAAGACCATCCCAGCAGTACAGCTCATGTTCCTCCACGTTACTTTGAGGCAGGTGTAGCCCTCAACGCCTGCCTGGGGATCTCCTTTCCACCAATGAAAAAAAAAAATACTGAGGAAAAGTGAAGGATGCATCTCTGAGAAGTAAGGCATGCATTGAAATGGTTATGTCAGCTTGCCAGTTGTAATGGGTAACCTATCTCAGACACTTTGAAGACTGTTTTCAAAAGGCAATCAACATTTCCTGAGAAAAAATCAGTTTCCTGACAAGGGATTCATGCTGAGTATCTATCAAGAAAGAGCTACCTTGCACATTGTAGGTGAAGAGATTTGTCAGAAAATGTGTGGGTTTTTTAACTTGAGGATGTCAGCATTTATTACTTTTTCTGGTTTGTTTTCTCTCTCTTTTTTTTTTTTTGGTATTATTATTGCCAAGATATTTTCAATCTAGGGAAAACATTCCTGTTTTGAACGTCACTCCTACGAATCTCCTGCCAAAACACACATACAATTATAGTGTCACTGAACAGCAAGGAAGTTAAGTCTCAAAACTTACTCACTTGAGTAATCTCTCTGAATCAAAGCAATGGGATCAAGCTCTTAATTATGCATCCCTGAAAGGCATTTTGCTATAATGCTCCTGAACATCTCCATTGAGGACCCCCATGACCCTCTCACATTGTAAGAGCTTTGCAATGCCTCATGAAAACACTGTAGCTCTGCAGGCAAGCTATGCTGAGCTTCTCTTCCCCCTCCTGTTCCCTCTTCCCTTTTCCCTTCCCTTCCTTTTCTCCTTTCTCTCCCTCTTCCCTTTTCCCTTCCCTTCCTTTTCTCCTTTCTCTCCCTCTTCCCTTTTCCCTTCCCTTCCTTTTCTCCTTTCTCTCCCTCTTCCCTTTTCCCTTCCCTTCCTTTTCTCCTTTCTCTCCCTCTTCCCTTTTCCCTTCCCTTCCTTTTCTCCTTTCTCTCCCTCTTCCCTTTTCCCTTCCCTTCCTTTTCTCCTTTCTCTCCCTCTTCCCTTTTCCCTTCCCTTCCTTTTCTCCTTTCTCTCCCTCTTCCCTTTTCCCTTCCCTTCCTTTTCTCCTTTCTCTCCCTCTTCCCTTCTCCCTTCCCTTCCTTTTCTCCTTTCTCTCCCTCTTCCCTTCTCCCTTCCCTTCCTTTTCTCCTTTCTCTTCCTCTTCCCTTCTCCCTTCCCTTCCTTTTCTCCTTTCTCTTCCTTTTCCCTTTTCCCTTCCCTTCCTTTTCTCCTTTCTCTTCCTTTTCCCTTTTCCCTTCCCTTCCTTTTCTCCTTTCTCTTCCTTTTCCCTTTTCCCTTCCCTTCCTTTTCTCCTTTCTCTCCCTCTTCCCTTTTCCCTTCCCTTCCTTTTCTCCTTTCTCTCCCTCTTCCCTTTTCCCTTCCCTTCCTTTTCTCCTTTCTCTCCCTCTTCCCTTTTCCCTTCCCTTCCTTTTCTCCTTTCTCTTCCTCTTCCCTTTTCCCTTCCCTTCCTTTTCTCCTTTCTCTTCCTCTTCCCTTTTCCCTTCCCTTCCTTTTCTCCTTTCTCTTCCTCTTCCCTTTTCCCTTCCCTTCCTTTTCTCCTTTCTCTTCCTCTTCCCTTTTCCCTTCCCTTCCTTTTCTCCTTTCTCTTCCTCTTCCCTTTTCCCTTCCCTTCCTTTTCTCCTTTCTCTTCCTCTTCCCTTTTCCCTTCCCTTCCTTTTCTCCTTTCTCTTCCTCTTCCCTTTTCCCTTCCCTTCCTTTTCTCCTTTCTCTTCCTCTTCCCTTTTCCCTTCCCTTCCTTTTCTCCTTTCTCTTCCTCTTCCCTTTTCCCTTCCCTTCCTTTTCTCCTTTCTCTTCCTCTTCCCTTTTCCCTTCCCTTCCTTTTCTCCTTTCTCTTCCTCTTCCCTTTTCCCTTCCCTTCCTTTTCTCCTTTCTCTTCCTCTTCCCTTTTCCCTTCCCTTCCTTTTCTCCTTTCTCTTCCTCTTCCCTTTTCCCTTCCCTTCCTTTTCTCCTTTCTCTTCCTCTTCCCTTTTCCCTTCCCTTCCTTTTCTCCTTTCTCTTCCTCTTCCCTTTTCCCTTCCCTTCCTTTTCTCCTTTCTCTTCCTCTTCCCTTCTCCCTTCCCTTCCTTTTCTCCTTTCTCTTCCTCTTCCCTTCTCCCTTCCCTTCCTTTTCTCCTTTCTCTTCCTCTTCCCTTCTCCCTTCCCTTCCTTTTCTCCTTTCTCTTCCTCTTCCCTTCTCCCTTCCCTTCCTTTTCTCCTTTCTCTTCCTCTTCCCTTCTCCCTTCCCTTCCTTTTCTCCTTTCTCTTCCTCTTCCCTTCTCCCTTCCCTTCCTTTTCTCCTTTCTCTTCCTCTTCCCTTCTCCCTTCCCTTCCTTTTCTCCTTTCTCTTCCTTTTCCCTTCTCCCTTCCCTTCCTTTTCTCCTTTCTCTTCCTCTTCCCTTTTCCCTTCCCTTCCTTTTCTCCTTTCTCTTCCTTTTCCCTTCTCCCTTCCCTTCCTTTTCTCCTTTCTCTTCCTCTTCCCTTTTCCCTTCCCTTCCTTTTCTCCTTTCTCTTCCTTTTCCCTTCTCCCTTCCCTTCCTTTTCTCCTTTCTCTTCCTCTTCCCTTTTCCCTTCCCTTCCTTTTCTCCTTTCTCTTCCTTTTCCCTTCTCCCTTCCCTTCCTTTTCTCCTTTCTCTTCCTCTTCCCTTTTCCCTTCCCTTCCTTTTCTCCTTTCTCTTCCTCTTCCCTTCTCCCTTCCCTTCCTCCTTTCTCTTCCTTTTCCCTTTTCCCTTCCCTTCCTTTTCTCCTTTCTCTTCCTTTTCCCTTTTCCCTTCCCTTCCTTTTCTCCTTTCTCTTCCTCTTCCCTTTTCCCTTCCCTTCCTTTTCTCCTTTCTCTTCCTCTTCCCTTTTCCCTTCCCTTCCTTTTCTCCTTTCTCTTCCTCTTCCCTTTTCCCTTCCCTTCCTTTTCTCCTTTCTCTTCCTCTTCCCTTCTCCCTTCCCTTCCTTTTCTCCTTTCTCTTCCTCTTCCCTTCTCCCTTCCCTTCCTTTTCTCCTTTCTCTTCCTCTTCCCTTTTCCCTTCCCTTCCTTTTCTCCTTTCTCTTCCTCTTCCCTTTTCCCTTCCCTTCCTTTTCTCCTTTCTCTTCCTCTTCCCTTTTCCCTTCCCTTCCTTTTCTCCTTTCTCTTCCTCTTCCCTTCTCCCTTCCCTTCCTTTTCTCCTTTCTCTTCCTCTTCCCTTCTCCCTTCCCTTCCTTTTCTCCTTTCTCTTCCTTTTCCCTTCTCCCTTCCCTTCCTTTTCTCCTTTCTCTTCCTCTTCCCTTTTCCCTTCCCTTCCTTTTCTCCTTTCTCTTCCTTTTCCCTTCTCCCTTCCCTTCCTTTTCTCCTTTCTCTTCCTCTTCCCTTCTCCCTTCCCTTCCTTTTCTCCTTTCTCTTCCTTTTCCCTTCTCCCTTCCCTTCCTTTTCTCCTTTCTCTTCCTCTTCCCTTTTCCCTTCCCTTCCTTTTCTCTTCCCTTCCTTTTCTCCTTTCTCTTCCTCTTCCCTTTTCCCTTCCCTTCCTTTTCTCCTTTCTCTTCCTCTTCCCTTTTCCCTTCCCTTCCTTTTCTCCTTTCTCTTCCTCTTCCCTTTTCCCTTCCCTTCCTTTTCTCCTTTCTCTTCCTCTTCCCTTTTCCCTTCCCTTCCTTTTCTCCTTTCTCTTCCTCTTCCCTTTTCCCTTCCCTTCCTTTTCTCCTTTCTCTTCCTCTTCCCTTTTCCCTTCCCTTCCTTTTCTCCTTTCTCTTCCTCTTCCCTTCTCCCTTCCCTTCCTTTTCTCCTTTCTCTTCCTCTTCCCTTCTCCCTTCCCTTCCTTTTCTCCTTTCTCTTCCTCTTCCCTTTTCCCTTCCCTTCCTTTTCTCCTTTCTCTTCCTCTTCCCTTTTCCCTTCCCTTCCTTTTCTCCTTTCTCTTCCTCTTCCCTTTTCCCTTCCCTTCCTTTTCTCCTTTCTCTTCCTCTTCCCTTCTCCCTTCCCTTCCTTTTCTCCTTTCTCTTCCTCTTCCCTTCTCCCTTCCCTTCCTTTTCTCCTTTCTCTTCCTTTTCCCTTCTCCCTTCCCTTCCTTTTCTCCTTTCTCTTCCTCTTCCCTTTTCCCTTCCCTTCCTTTTCTCCTTTCTCTTCCTTTTCCCTTCTCCCTTCCCTTCCTTTTCTCCTTTCTCTTCCTCTTCCCTTTTCCCTTCCCTTCCTTTTCTCCTTTCTCTTCCTTTTCCCTTCTCCCTTCCCTTCCTTTTCTCCTTTCTCTTCCTCTTCCCTTTTCCCTTCCCTTCCTTTTCTCTTCCCTTCCTTTTCTCCTTTCTCTTCCTCTTCCCTTTTCCCTTCCCTTCCTTTTCTCCTTTCTCTTCCTCTTCCCTTTTCCCTTCCCTTCCTTTTCTCCTTTCTCTTCCTCTTCCCTTTTCCCTTCCCTTCCTTTTCTCCTTTCTCTTCCTCTTCCCTTTTCCCTTCCCTTCCTTTTCTCCTTTCTCTTCCTCTTCCCTTTTCCCTTCCCTTCCTTTTCTCCTTTCTCTTCCTCTTCCCTTTTCCCTTCCCTTCCTTTTCTCCTTTCTCTTCCTCTTCCCTTTTCCCTTCCCTTCCTTTTCTCCTTTCTCTTCCTCTTCCCTTTTCCCTTCCCTTCCTTTTCTCCTTTCTCTTCCTCTTCCCTTTTCCCTTCCCTTCCTTTTCTCCTTTCTCTTCCTCTTCCCTTTTCCCTTCCCTTCCTTTTCTCCTTTCTCTTCCTCTTCCCTTTTCCCTTCCCTTCCTTTTCTCCTTTCTCTTCCTCTTCCCTTTTCCCTTCCCTTCCTTTTCTCCTTTCTCTTCCTCTTCCCTTTTCCCTTCCCTTCCTTTTCTCCTTTCTCTTCCTCTTCCCTTTTCCCTTCCCTTCCTTTTCTCCTTTCTCTTCCTCTTCCCTTTTCCCTTCCCTTCCTTTTCTCCTTTCTCTTCCTCTTCCCTTTTCCCTTCCCTTCCTTTTCTCCTTTCTCTTCCTCTTCCCTTTTCCCTTCCCTTCCTTTTCTCCTTTCTCTTCCTCTTCCCTTTTCCCTTCCCTTCCTTTTCTCCTTTCTCTTCCTCTTCCCTTCTCCCTTCCCTTCCTTTTCTCCTTTCTCTTCCTCTTCCCTTTTCCCTTCCCTTCCTTTTCTCCTTTCTCTTCCTCTTCCCTTTTCCCTTCCCTTCCTTTTCTCCTTTCTCTTCCTCTTCCCTTTTCCCTTCCCTTCCTTTTCTCCTTTCTCTTCCTCTTCCCTTTTCCCTTCCCTTCCTTTTCTCCTTTCTCTTCCTCTTCCCTTTTCCCTTCCCTTCCTTTTCTCCTTTCTCTTCCTCTTCCCTTTTCCCTTCCCTTCCTTTTCTCCTTTCTCTTCCTCTTCCCTTTTCCCTTCCCTTCCTTTTCTCCTTTCTCTTCCTCTTCCCTTTTCCCTTCCCTTCCTTTTCTCCTTTCTCTTCCTCTTCCCTTCTCCCTTCCCTTCCTTTTCTCCTTTCTCTTCCTCTTCCCTTCTCCCTTCCCTTCCTTTTCTCCTTTCTCTTCCTCTTCCCTTCTCCCTTCCCTTCCTTTTCTCCTTTCTCTTCCTCTTCCCTTCTCCCTTCCCTTCCTTTTCTCCTTTCTCTTCCTCTTCCCTTCTCCCTTCCCTTCCTTTTCTCCTTTCTCTTCCTCTTCCCTTCTCCCTTCCTTCCTTTTCTCCTTTCTCTTCCTCTTCCCTTCTCCCTTCCCTTCCTTTTCTCCTTTCTCTTCCTCTTCCCTTCTCCCTTCCCTTCCTTTTCTCCTTTCTCTTCCTTTTCCCTTCTCCCTTCCCTTCCTTTTCTCCTTTCTCTTCCTCTTCCCTTTTCCCTTCCCTTCCTTTTCTCCTTTCTCTTCCTTTTCCCTTCTCCCTTCCCTTCCTTTTCTCCTTTCTCTTCCTCTTCCCTTTTCCCTTCCCTTCCTTTTCTCCTTTCTCTTCCTCTTCCCTTCTCCCTTCCCTTCCTCCTTTCTCTTCCTTTTCCCTTTTCCCTTCCCTTCCTTTCTCCTTTCTCTTCCTTTTCCCTTTCCCTTCCTTTTCTCCTTTCTCTTCCTTTTCCCTTTTCCCTTCCCTTCCTTTTCTCTTCCCTTCCTTTCTCCTTTCTCTTCCTCTTCCCTTTTCCCTTCCTTCCTTTTCCCTTCCCTTCCTTTCTCCTTTCTCTTCCTCTTCCCTTTTCCCTTCCCTTCCTTTCTCCTTTCTCTTCCTCTTCCCTTTTCCCTTCCCTTCCTTTTCTCCTTTCTCTTCCTCTTCCCTTTTCCCTTCCCTTCCTTTTCTCCTTTCTCTTCCTCTTCCCTTTCCCTTCCCTTCCTTTTCTCCTTTCTCTTCCTCTTCCCTTTTCCTTCCCTTCCTTTCTCCTTTCTCTTCCTCTTCCCTTTTCCCTTCCCTTCCTTTTCTCCTTTCTCTTCCTCTTCCCTTTTCCCTTCCCCTTCCTTTTCTCCTTTCTCTTCCTCTTCCCTTTTCCCTTCCCTTCCTTTTCTCCTTTCTCTTCCTCTTCCCTTCTCCCTTCCCTTCCTTTTCTCCTTTCTCTTCCTCTTCCCTTCTCCCTTCCCTTCCTTTTCTCCTTTCTCTTCCTCTTCCCTTCTCCCTTCCCTTCCTTTTCTCCTTTCTCTTCCTTTTCCCTTCTCCCTTCCCTTCCTTTTCTCCTTTCTCTTCCTCTTCCCTTTTCCCTTCCCTTCCTTTTCTCCTTTCTCTTCCTTTTCCCTTCTCCCTTCCCTTCCTTTTCTCCTTTCTCTTCCTCTTCCCTTTTCCCTTCCCTTCCTTTTCTCCTTTCTCTTCCTCTTCCCTTCTCCCTTCCCTTCCTCCTTTCTCTTCCTTTTCCCTTTTCCCTTCCCTTCCTTTTCTCCTTTCTCTTCCTTTTCCCTTTTCCCTTCCCTTCCTTTTCTCCTTTCTCTTCCTTTTCCCTTTTCCCTTCCCTTCCTTTTCTCTTCCCTTCCTTTTCTCCTTTCTCTTCCTCTTCCCTTTTCCTTCCCTTCCTTTCCCTTCCTTCCTTTTCTCCTTTCTCTTCCTCTTCCCTTTTCCCTTCCTTCCTTTCTCCTTTCTCTTCCTCTTCCCTTTTCCCTTCCTTCCTTTTCTCCTTTCTCTTCCTCTTCCCTTTTCCTTCCCTTCCTTTCTCCTTTCTCTTCCTCTTCCTTTCCCTTCCCTTCCTTTTCTCCTTTCTCTTCCTCTTCCTTTTCCCTTCCCTTCCTTTTCTCCTTTCTCTTCCTCTTCCCTTTTCCCTTCCCTTCCTTTTCTCCTTTCTCTTCCTCTTCCCTTTTCCCTTCCCTTCCTTTTCTCCTTCTCTTCCTCTTCCCTTTTCCCTTCCTTCCTTTTCTCCTTTCTCTTCCTCTTCCCTTTTCCTTCCCTTCCTTTTCTCCTTTCTCTTCCTCTTCCCTTTTCCTTCCCTTCCTTTTCTCCTTTCTCTTCCTCTTCCCTTTTCCCTTCCCTTCCTTTTCTCCTTTCTCTTCCTCTTCCCTTTTCCCTTCCCTTCCTTTTCTCCTTTCTCTTCCTCTTCCCTTCTCCCTTCCCTTCCTTTTCTCCTTTCTCTTCCTCTTCCCTTTTCCCTTCCCTTCCTTTTCTCCTTTCTCTTCCTCTTCCCTTTTCCCTTCCCTTCCTTTTCTCCTTTCTCTTCCTCTTCCCTTTTCCCTTCCCTTCCTTTTCTCCTTTCTCTTCCTCTTCCCTTCTCCCTTCCCTTCCTTTTCTCCTTTCTCTTCCTCTTCCCTTCTCCCTTCCCTTCCTTTTCTCCTTTCTCTTCCTCTTCCCTTTTCCCTTCCCTTCCTTTTCTCCTTTCTCTTCCTCTTCCCTTTTCCCTTCCCTTCCTTTTCTCCTTTCTCTTCCTCTTCCCTTTTCCCTTCCCTTCCTTTTCTCCTTTCTCTTCCTCTTCCCTTTTCCCTTCCCTTCCTTTTCTCCTTTCTCTTCCTCTTCCCTTCTCCCTTCCCTTCCTTTTCTCCTTTCTCTTCCTCTTCCCTTCTCCCTTCCCTTCCTTTTCTCCTTTCTCTTCCTCTTCCCTTTTCCCTTCCCTTCCTTTTCTCCTTTCTCTCCCTCTTCCCTTCTCCCTTCCCTTCCTTTTCTCCTTTCTCTCCCTCTTCCCTTCTCCCTTCCCTTCCTTTTCTCCTTTCTCTTCCTCTTCCCTTCTCCCTTCCCTTCCTTTTCTCCTTTCTCTTCCTCTTCCCTTCTCCCTTCCCTTCCTTTTCTCCTTTCTCTTCCTTTCCCTTCTCCCTTCCCTTCCTCCTTTCTCTTCCTTTTCCCTTTTCCCTTCCCTTCCTTTTCTCCTTTCTCTTCCTTTTCCCTTTTCCCTTCCCTTCCTTTTCTCCTTTCTCTTCCTTTTCCCTTTTCCCTTCCCTTCCTTTTCTCCTTTCTCTTCCTTTTCCCTTTTCCCTTCCCTTCCTTTTCTCCTTTCTCTTCCTCTTCCCTTTTCCCTTCCCTTCCTTTTCTCCTTTCTCTTCCTCTTCCCTTTTCCTTTCCCCTTCCTCTTCAGCTTTTTATGTGTGAATCTTCCCCAGTGGCTTTCAGACCAGTGAGTTACAAATGGGCAGCACTGAGCAATTCCTAAACTCATCAAAGGTAGAAATTAAAGTTTTCTCACTGTCTGTAGCTGTTGCAGGATTGGAATCAGACCTTAAACTGTAGACTAAATCATGTACATGATTGCAGGAGATTCTGATGATTGTATTAATTCATTATTTCTACATGAGGGCTGTCTGCAAACCTCTCCTAAAACACCTTCCCAGCACAGACATGGCTCATCCTGGAAAGCATCTTCAGTTTACATAGCTTTAGCTGCCCAAATTAGTTCTACTAAATACTAACTGCAACCACATGAAGGCTTTTACCAGCAGAAACATGCAGATTTATGTGTGTCCATGTGTAGGTATCACATATCAACATCTGTCTCCCTCAGGACTTGAGTGCTACATGGAATTAAGCATTCATATAAACTCCTGCAAGATTATGACTGCAACAAGCTTGTTCTCCACTCTTGGAATACTTTGGACTGTCCATAAACCCACAAATTCTTCACACACAAAAATGTACATCTAAATCATATGGGAAGTCTGGATCAATCCCTGCTCAACCAACAACAAGTGACAGCAGAGCCCACCTCTATAACACAACAGAAGCAAAGGAAAAGGCACTACTATGAGTAGGAAAGGCAAAGAAAAAGAGATGGGATTAATGAGTCAGCTGTCAGAGACCAGAGGAAGAGAAAGGAGATAGAAACCAGCAAATTTTCTCTGCAAAAAGCCACCTGTGAATAAAGGCATCACCACACAGGAGCAAGTCTGCCTCAGCAGCAGACACAGAGTGAATAGCTGATGGTGCCACAGGACACCAAAAGATCACCCAGCATCAGCAGCTCCTTTCAAACCTCAACTTGACTGCTGAGAGGTCACAGCTCAGCTCCAAAACACTCAGGATCTGGACTCAGGCAGCATCATTTTTGTGGCAGTCTCCTTCCAGAGAAATAAAACAATGAAACCAACTCTTGTGAGACAACACCCAGTCTTCTCCATCTGGTTTTAAAACACACAGGTGCCCACACACAGGCATGTTATTTGGGGGAGATGAAGACAAATCCTGCCATTGCAAAGTGCAACCAGCTGACAATATTTTCTGACAAGTACCTTGAGGGCAGAAATCAGTTACAAGTGGCTGGGCAAAGCTCCCCCTGCTATTCCTCACCTGTGCTGATAAGCTGTCCTGCCAGCAGCACTATACAGCTGCTGCTGGATGTATTCATACCACATATTTCACCTGCTCTCATTGCCCTGAAATTCTAACTGCAAATGCAATGGCTCAGTTAATTTCTGTGAGACTTTAAAAAAAAAAAAAAAAACAAAAAAAAAACCAAAAACCCAACCCCTCCCCCCCAAAAAAAAAAATAAAATCAGAGCACCTTTAATGATCACTGTGCTTCTGCTCTAGAGGTAGATGTACTCCTTCACCTTTTCCTGTGACACAATTATTGGGGAAATGATTGGTACTGATATCATTTCTGTGGGCAAGCAAATGTGTTGCAATGCAGTGATGTTACCAGACAGGTTCAGCACCTCCATGAGCAGAAATAGGAAAGATCAAGAGTTATTATGCTCAAGAGGAGGAGGACAATGCTGTCACCATTCAGCATCATTCCCCTACATTGCCAGGGGCAGACACATTTCCATACAGCTGGTAACATTAATTAAGGTTGCTTTTTAGGGAATTCCTTAAGGGATCCATGGTATCCCCTAAGTTAAACACTGCTTAAGCAGAAACGTGCAAACAGAGCAGTTTTTTAATCAGTCAGGCAAAACAATCTCACCTACACCAGAATAACAGATGAAAGAGAAGAAACAAAGCCACAGAGGGAAGGAATATGGAAATCTTGTGCTGTTAGTACCCCATTTACTGTGCATCCCACCTTTATAGTGCACCCCACCTTTACAGTGCACAGAAATGCTTCAGCAGATACCTACCTACCTGTTTCTGTTGAATTCTTGATCTTTCCATTAAGTGAATCAGAGCATAATCCTGAAAATAACAGTCAAACAGGTATCAGTGAGGTCAGGGATTGTCCTACATTCCCCCAAGACAGGGGATCACTTGGGACACTGTCACGTTTCAGCCTGCAGCCCTCCACATTTCCTCCTCCTTGCTGCTCATCACAGAGGCTTTGATGCTTCCTTACCTTTCAGTTTCTCGTTGTTCTCATTAACCTTATTTCTGGCAAAAATTGCAGTCCAAGTCCCTAGCTAAGGGACTGCTCTGCTTACCTGCCATTTTCTACTTATGTGATAATAGATGGCAAAGGAGAGCATGTGCCAAAGCAAGGTGGATAAAATAAAATGCCTCCATTCAGAACATTCCTCTAGTTTTCTAAAGCCTTCAGCAAATTTCAGCACAACAAGTGTTACAGATGGGTCATGAGCAGGTGACAGGCTTGGTGGGCTGAAGACATCTGCACAACCTCAGGGCTGCCTTGTGTGCATCAGGGCAGAAGAGCATGCTCTGTGCTTCAAGCCAGCGCTACGGTCTACTGGGCTTAGCTCTAGTATGTCCCTATTTCTTCCCCCTGTTGGAAGCTTGATTTTCCCCACTGGCTTTGTACACACAAATAGAGTAGCTCCCCAACTTGAGGAAGTGCCTGCAGAGACTTACAAGCAGTTAGCTGCAGCTGTCATTTAACACAAACGTTTCTCGCTGTGATGAACTGGAAACGGAATGTGTTCCTCATCAGAATCGTGCTTAATTGCAGCTAATTCCCCTGCTAGCAGAGGAACTGTTTGCACATTTGCTTATCTCAGCCCCACTGGCAGACACTTACACTGGTTTCCCATTTGTTTCATGCCCAGTTCAAAGCTGCCTGCCTTCAGATTCTCCACAGACCGTGTCCAGCCATCTTCACAGATCTCGTGCCCATGCTAGGTTTCATTGAAGTCACTGGGAAAATTTCCATTGATTTTAATTGAACAGGCTGGGTAGTTTGTGGGATTTTGTTTTTACCACCCCCATCCTCTGGCAATGAAACATTTCATCCAAAAAACCCAAGGCCATGTGAATGTGGGGTCTCTTCTTCTATGGCAAAACTGAAAATCAGCTTATACCCACCTCGCATTTTACTAAAGATTTAGAAATAAGAAGCTTTTTTAGGTGTTTTCCTCTTGAAATGCCACCAGTCATGTAACTGGTCTGACTGTGACACTGTTCCAAATTGTACATTCTATTTACTTGAACAGGACTTTTTAAAAGAAAAAAAATATATATAATTATTTATCAAGTCAGTTTTCTTGATTTATTTGTTGGTTTCTTTTTCCACTGGAAAAATGTGGCAATTTCCACATAATTCCTAAAATCGTAGGTCTTACAATGATTTCAAATAAGATTTCAGAGAGGGCACATTTATTCCTATCTATTGCATTGCTGCTTTCCAAAGTAATTAAATATTTGAGTCCCCAGATTTGCTTGCTCTGGGAACTGCAAAAAGGGAAAAAGAGGTTGTTTGGCATGATCCTTACCCCTTTTGAGTTGACTGGAAAGAAAGAAGAAAAAGGGGAGATATCTGGAGAAGACCTGTTGGATGGAAATGGTGGAGGCTTCCTAGCTCCCTAAATAATTTATAGACCAGATTGCTCAAGGCCTCATCCAAGCTGGCCTTGAACACCTCCAGGGAGGAAGCATCCATGACTTACCTGGGAAGCTGTTCCAGCACCTCACCACTCTCACTGTAAAGTATTTCTTCTTAATCTCTGGTCTAAATCTGCCCTCCTCAAGCTTCAATCCATTCCCCTCATCCTGTCACTGCAAGTCCTTGTAGAAAGTCCCTTCCCAGCTATCCTGTAGGCCCCCTTCAGCCACTGGAAGTCCATTATATGGTCACCCTAGAGTTGTCTATTCTCCAGGCTGAGCAGCCTAAATCCCAACACAGGGCTGGCACTCCCCTCCTGCATTTCCTTCACTCTTGGAAGGAAGATTCCTTCCTCTTCTCAAATTCAATGGATGTTTTGCCTACAGTGTTAACAAAGGTCTGATTCCACTCCAGCACTGTGAAGGAGCCTATTCAGGGTGGTTATTACAACTGCAGGGGAATATGCTGACAGTAAGTTGCCTTCCATGATAATGAAAAGAAATCCACAACAAAAGAAGTCCAGAAAGTTCAAGCCTACCTCAGGTTCACTGGTTTCTGTGTTATTCTGTCATGCTATTCATTTAGTCACAATGAAGCGCTGCAGAATTCATGCACATTTTTTCTAAGCCTCTTATAATACACAAAAAATGGTTGAATCAATGAAACTAAATTAAATAAAAATAAAATAAAATGTAAAAGTAAAATGAAGGCAAAGTGAAGGCAAAGTGAAGGCAAAGTGAAGGCAAAATGAAGGCAAAATGAAGGCAAAGTAAAGGCAAAGTAAAGGCAAAGTAAAGGCAAAGTGAAGGCAAAATGAAGGCAAAATGAAGGCAAAATGAAGGCAAAGTAAAGGCAAAATGAAGGCAAAGTAAAGGCAAAATGAAGGCAAAGTAAAGGCAAAATAAAAATATTTTTTAAAATAATTAAAACCCCAACCCCTCACCCCCCCAAAAAAACCCAAAAGAAAATCCAACAAATAAAAAATACCTAACCCCACCCTCAAAAAAAAAAACAAACCATACCACCACCAAAAACTCTAAAGGAAAACATTAAAAGAAACCCAAAACCAAAACAACAAACCAAAAAACCACAAACCCCCCCAAACCAACCAACCAAATAAAACCAGAAAAACAAACACAACCCCCCCCCAAAAAAAAAAACCATCACAACATGAAATCACTTCACCCTCCTCCCCCCCCACAAAAACCCAAAACCCAACCAAACAAAACCAAATTCAAGCTGACTCTTTTGGACTCGAGTATCCTAACACAGAGGCTACCCACACCAGCAGCTGAGTGAAGTTAATCCATTTCCTGGATTGCTCCTCAAAGCATCAAATTCCAACATTTTGGTCTTTGACAGAGATAAAAGCTCCCCCCAGAATCCCCTCCAAGCATGACCAGGGCAAAGAGGCACTAAATAATTGGTATTCCCTTCCACCAGACACAAAGTTAATTAAATGGATTGGTTAGGATATGAATAGGAAGGACCAGATTAAAAAAAAAAACAAAACAACCAAGCCATCTGTAAACGGAGCCAGTGGTTTTAATGGGAAGCAAATACAGCCATGAAGTGCATCAAAATGTTAATTGCTTATAGTCTCATCCTTCTGAACTAGTGGAGAGGATGATGAAGATAAGGTCTGATAAAAAAAAAAAATATTTTCGGTTCTAGTGCTTGGTTATTCTGCGACAGAAATAAATGAATAAAATGAGGAATGTTTGCAACTGTGTGAATTCAGTGAGTTTCAAAACGATGAGTCTGGTTTGCCTTTCATTTTCATCATCATTCACATCTATACAAAGTGAGGGCAGAGCAGATATAAACATTCCTATTGTAACTTGGAAGCTGGTCTTCAGGCAAGATACTTCAGTTCAGCCAAGCAGGGCTAACCTAAGTGCCAAACACATCTTGACACCACTTCACTGCTCTCTGCTCAAAACACACTTTCTAGCAGTCTCAGAACCAATATTAATTGCAGGCTACGCTAAACACCTCAAAAAACCTTCACCAGTGAACAGCAGAATGACAGCATAATCCCTTTCCTCATACTGTGCTTAATGATACACCCTGGGAGTCCTCAGCAAGTCAGTTATGCAAATTTCTGACCTCTGTCTTAGAGTGAGGACAAGCAACATATAGCCAAGATCCTTGCCTCCCTACACACCAGATGTAGGATATGGGAAGTTGGCATTAACAATCCAAAAGGATTTGTTGTTTTTTTTTTTTTTTTGCATGTGACTAAAGATCACGGAATCATAGAATCATTTCAGTTGTCAAAGACCTTGAAAATCATCCAGTCCAACCATTCTCTAACTCTGCCAAGTCTGCGTGTAACTTCCTCAGCATCACAGCTCTGTGTCTTTGAAACACCCTCTTCAGGGGTGGGGAGTCAAACACCCCCTTCAGGGGTGGGTGACTCAAACACCACCTCCAGGGGTGGGGGACTCAAACACGTCCCTGGGGCCCCCATTCCAGTGTTTGAGAACCCTTCCAGTAAAGAATTTTCTTCTAACAGCCAACCTAAACCTCCCCTGGTGTAACTTGTAGCCATTTCCTCTTGTCCTATATTTCAGGAGGTAATTTTTGAGGCATAAATGTTTATAAAGGTTCTGTTCCCACCAAACTCTGACTAACGCCATGCTTTCTATAATCCATAGGAAAAAGCACGGTCACCAGTCACCTAAGGAGAAACTGTGGAAAGCCTGGTCTCAAAGACAAGTCCCAAGTTCTTCTGACAATTTTTACCTATGGTCCCCAGATAATGCTGACCAGGCATTTTAGAAACACCTGGGCACAGCTGCAGTCTGATCCTGACTTGTCCTCATCTTCACAACTCCAGACCACACCAGTCATCTAATGAAAGGAATAAAGGTGTGCCCACTTGGACTTCTCAGCTCTCCAGTGCTCTCTCAAGAAGAGAAGGTTGCATTTCTTTCTTGTTTCTCTGTCATTGATAGGATTGGCAATTAAGTCCCAACAGTAAAACACTGACAGTGGGTGATGGCATCCAAATCTCAAAGAGCCACATTTATCTTAGAGGTTTGAGGACTTGGCTGGAGAAGAAATTTCCTTTTCACTGGCAATGTGATTCAGGACCTAGAAAGAGAATGAGTGAAGAAAATGGTATTGCATGAACGAACTGGAATAACAGTTCACATAATCTCCCTCAATATTAAGGGAAGAAGTATTGATTTTAATCTGATGGATCCCCAAATTCCATGAGGTTCTCAAAGTCGTACAGAGCAGCCCTGAGGAGATCAGAGAATCAGAACGCTCTGGATTGAAAGGGACCCTTTAAAGCTGATGCAGTCAGCAGGAACACCATCAACTAGAGCAGGTTCCTCAAAGTCCCATCAAGTCTAACCTTAATGCCTCCATGGATGGGGTCTCCACCACCTCCCTGGACAACTTGTTGCAGTGTTCCCCCACCCTCAGAGCAGATGAAGAGGGTGGACCACGGAAGCCTTCATTTCTTACCCGTAACTGTAAAACGTCCTCACAAGTGCCGTAACAGCAACTTGAAGGGATGAGAGTCTGGGGAATTCTAAGATGTCAGAAACATGCAAATACTGTGGATTAGTATTCCACACAGAGCCATAATTTTCAGTGTTTGCACTCATTTTAGCATTCCTTTTAAATTAAAGGCACAATAGGTAAGCTGGCAGCGTGCAGATGGTTTAAAGAGTTTAAAACATCCTTATTGGGAGCTTTAATTCCTTACAGCAGAAGCCATTTAGAACTCAATTTTGGTGCCCTCTCAAAGGAAACAGGATTTGTTCTGAAAACTAAATTCAGCAGGAAGCCAGCAGGTAATTTGAGGTAATGGGTTTGCATAATTTAAATACAAATAATATGAGTTAATAATATCCCTTCAGGTATTAAAATGTACCTTGAGATACAGACATGGAGCTGCGTAGGAAAAATTACAAGGGAACAAAACTGTAATCATGAGGGAACATGCATGGGAGAAACATGCTGCTTGGAGAGTCCTGAAGCAGATCTGGAGAGCTCTGCTAACCTTGAAGGACTGCAGCTGGGGGTAGATGAAGGATGTAGACTTTGGCTGCAGTGCCAGCTGGCAGAGGTGGGCTATAGAAGTGTGTACAGGTAATCAGGTATTTGGCAAAATAGATTAAAAAAAACGTCCAGAGGCTGATCAAAGACTGGTTTCAGAGTCAGCAATCAGCTAACACTAAACACAGACTGAGCTGATGCTGCTCTCTTAGAAAGACATCCCTTTTGTTTGCTGTTTTGGGTCCAACTTCTTCTTTGAAGATTGAAATGCTGAAAAATCAGTAGAGATCTGATCAGTTTTACAATTTGCTGCCCTTCAGAAGTGAAAGATCCATGTTCCCTTCCCTTCTCTGTGTGACAAAGACCTGACATGCAGCAAAGCATATTGCCAGTAAGCAATGGGATACAAACTGTAAATTCAGTCAGTGAAGCTGGACCTGGCTATCCTCACATCCCAGAGAGCACCCTCAGCTGTGAATTCTTCTCTCTGACTTTCTCCCTTTTTCATGAGCAAAAACTTCTCTCCTGTGAGGGTGACAGAACCCTGGAGCAGGCTGCCCAGACAAGTTGTGGAGTTCCCTTCTCTGGAGAGATTCCAAACCCACGTAGACAAGTTCCTGTGCAACCTGCTGTGGGTGACCCTGCTTTAGCAAGGGGTTTGGATGAGATGAGCTCCAGAAGTCCCTTTCAACCCTTACCATTCTGTGGTTCTGGCCTCAGGACTTGCAGCCTTTGCTGTGACAGCTGCAGACAATGAGTGCTGTTTGCTTTGACCAAGCTGTGTTCAGACCACTGCTATGGAATAAAAAAAGATGATGGATGCTCTTCTTTGTCCCTGACCTCTCAGGATAGAGTCTACATTTCTCACAACAAGGCTCTGGGGTCTCAGGGGAGTGATAGAACTAGAGGGAATGGATACAAGCTAGAGCAGGGTAGATTTAGATTAGATGTTAGGAAGAAGTTCTTCCCCATGAGGGTGGTGAGACACTGGAACAGGCTGCCCAAAGAGGTGATGGAAGCCCCATCCCTGGAATTCTTTAAAACCAGGCTGGCTGGGGCTCTGGGCAATCTGATATAGTGGAACTAGGTGATCCTTGAGGTCCCTTCCAACCCTGATGATTCTATGATTTTGCCTCACCAAGGTGTCACTGCAGCAGACTACAACTCCTCCTGTCACTACCTTGTAAGAAAACACCATATCTGTGCCTTGTTGAGCTGGCTCCTGAGAAGACCTGTTGCCCATCTCAGCCTGTCTGGCTCAGGTGGAGGACATATGGATGTCTGCTCCTCTGGGGCAGCTCCAGGCATGTGCAGCACTAGAGCAGCAAATGGTTTGGGAATTTTCATGTCAAAGAGAAGCTGAAAGACATTTATTTCTTCCTCTGTCTTGGCTCCTTAATAATGCTTGTTTATTTCAGGTGACTTCAAGTACTGTGTCCATGAGCACATTCCTGATGGAGCCTCACCAGTTAATAGAGTTCCCTATGCTGAGAAGGGGAGAAATGCACAAAACCAACCCAAACAAACAAAAGCTTATCCTATTAGCAGGTTGTCAATTATCCTTGATGGAAAATTGTACCAGGGGCCAGAGGGAAATGCTGGCAGGTGTAATTACAGGCTTCTTTTTCTAGGGTTCTAACCTCTGACTTGCCAGGCCTGTCTTCAGATACAAAATAAAAGGAAAAAAAAAAAAAAGGAGATCACTGAATAAATTATTATAAGCTTCTGCCCTGCATAAATAAAGAGGATTGCAGCCAAAATTGGATAATTTTAATTGCAAAAGCATTTTACTCCCAGTGCTTTTCTGTTTGTGTGAGCAAATTATCCCCACAAAACCTTCTCTCTTTTTAAAACTTACAGGTACCAGTAGAGAATATTAAAAGAAAAAAATCCCAGCATTTCTATGGAAAAAAACTATTGCATGCTGAGTTGACAAGAGTCTGCCTTGTGCTTATTACAAAAAGCTACAGTACAGTTTAATACTGACAATCCATTACTAGAAATCCATCTTTTGCTTAGGAAGATAAACCAAGATTGAATTATAGATTTCACAGCAGCAGTTCCTCCATTCTGCATTTAAATCCAACACTTTCTGCTTTCTTCTTTTTTTTTTTCTTTTCCCCATCCATTCATTTGAAATAAACGGTCATGCTCCAAAATTGCCTCAGTTCATGGAACATTTTCATTGCAGAAAACGTAGCAACACAACCCCCAGAACTGTTCACAGACCTTGTTAAAAGGAGCTCCCTTGTCAACACCTAATTGGAAATGTTTCTTTCTTTATTTATTTATTTAGGCTTAGCTTGATTTGTGAACACATTCATGCTCCAAGTGCATGGCTGCATTTCCTACTGAATTCCAGTTTGCAGAGAGTGCTCAGCTGCAGTTACATGTTGGGCAGGACTCTGATGTCAGCCTGTTGCTGTGTGAATATTTAGTCACACATGAAGTCCATCTAAGCCACAAATTGCAGGGCAAGTGAATAGGGCAAGTTTGTTCTGCACATTCTGCCACTATATTAAAGCTTTCTGTCTTGTATGAAGTCATTTAAAATTAAGATTTCCATTCACTGGGCTCTATTCAATGTTGTGCCCAGAGATCAACATCTGGAAATAAAGAATCACAGAATTGTTTCAGTTGGATGACAGCTTGAAGATCACCAGGTCCAAATGTTAACCCAGTATTGTCAAGACCAGCACTAAAACATGTCCCTCAGCACCATGTCTACATGACTTTTACATCCTCCAGGGATGAGGACTCCACTACTGCCCTGGGCAGCCTGTGCCAGGGCTTGACAACCATTTGTCAGAATAAATTGTTCCTCATCTCCAACCTAAACCTCCCCTGGAACAACCTGAGGCTATTTCTTCTTCTCCTATCACTAGTTCCTTAGAGAAGAGACCAGCCCTCACCCCACTCTAACCTCTTTCCAGGGAGTTGTAGGGAGAAAGAAGGTCTCCCCTTAGCCTCCTTTTCTCCAGGCTGAACAATCCCAGTTTCCTCAACCAATCTTCATAAGACGTCTGCTTTAGAAACTTCACTAGAGTTCCTTCAAACTGATTTTACCCCAGAAAAGAATACCAGCAAGTGCCCAAATCCAGATGCCTGCAGCTTTCTGCTCACTTCACTTTGATAATTCAGTTACAAATCAAAGCAGTTAAACCAATCAAAAGCTCACTGGACTGAGCAGTCCAGGCCAGTCACTCTTCCTAAATAGCCATCCCCAACTTGTAAACAGATGTGTGTGGGAGAGAGAAAGGCTTCCTTACTCAGCCCCATAAATCTGAAAAAAGTTCAACATTCAAACTCCACCAAATGTTAATCAGTCCACAGCCTTTTGTTATTCTTATGAATGACTGCAGTCAGGCTATTTAAAGCAAGTGATGCATTCAGTTGCTTATTGTAAGTGCTCATTGAGGGCACCTCAAATGAACCACAGTCTCCCTCAGTTCTCATCCCCCCCTTCTTCCCAGAAAAGGCCTGCAAAGGCTTTAAGAAAGAACAAGAAGTTCATCTGCTAAGAGGTTCATCTACTAAGCCAACAGAGTCCTTTTGAAATTAATATGGAGAAGAAAAGGCAGTCTTGGAGGAAAGAGGGGACACAAGTATTATAGTAGCTTTTTATTTATCACCCAAACCTGCCATGGCTCTGCACACGCTTGGTCTCAGCCCTCCTGAAGAGAAAACTCTCCAGGCTCTATCCTATTTTCATGCATCTCCTGTCCAGGTCAGTGAAGAAGAGTCCTCTGTGAAGGAATCACAGAATGATAGGGGTTGGAAGAGATCTCTGGAGATCACCTAATCTAACATCTCTGCTAAAGAAGGGTCACCCAAAGCAGGTTGCACAGGATGGCATCCAGGTGATCTTCAAGTGACTGCAGAGATGAAGACTCCACCACCTCTCTGTGCAGCCTGTTCCAGTGCTTCACCACCCTCAAAGTAAAGAAGTTCCTCCTCATGTTTAGATGGAGCTTCCTATGCTCAAGTTTGTGCCTATTACCTCTTGTTATGTTACTGGGCACTACTGAAAAAAGATTGGCCCCATCCTCCTGACACCCACCCTTTAAATATTTATAAGCATTTTTAAAGTCCTCTTTGTTTCTTCTCTTGGCTAACACCCCCAAGTCCCTCAGCCTTTCTTCCCAAGAGAAATGTTCACTGTTATTGACACAATCAGCATAATTTTTACCACAGAATTGTTGAGGTTGGAAGAGACATTTGAGATCAAATCCAACCTCTCTCCTAGAGCTCACAATCCCACCACTACTTTACAAAGTCAGATTTTTTTCTGCCTCTCAGACTTTTGCCTACCTCTTCACCCTTCCCTGCTCAAGAAGGGGCAGAGGTTGTGTGCCACCATTCCATAAACCTTACCTTACCTGCTAGAAAAACCTTGGTTTCAGCCCACAACATAAATATTTATGCACAAGGATTCCTGAATGATTTCAACTTAAACAACCAGTCCCAATTTCAGTGATTTTATCTGCAGAGTGTAAATATAAGTGGAGTCACAGACTTTTGCTCTGCAGGGTAATAACTGGCTCAGTGCACATGCTCAGCATGAATGCAAGAAAACACCTGTAGCACCCCCTTGAAAGCCCAGGGGGATTCTCTGCAGGACGTGATAAATAAATTAAAAAGAGAAAATACCTCCAGGGAGAAGTCATGCAGCACTAGAAAGCGTCACAGAAAGGCTTTCTTTAACCTGAGCAACACCACATGGAAATAAAACAGTGGGGGTGTTCTAGATATGGTAGGCTTCTACACTTCTCTGTGAGGCTGCCTGCTTCAAATTCAAAGCAGAAGGATGCAGACAGGAACTGCTCCCAGCATAGATGCCCCTTGTAGGGTCATGGCTATGAGCAGAGCCACCAAGCTTCCAGCCCAGTGCTGGAGCAGGAGTGGGAACACTGAGCACAAGATGAACACAGGTGATGTGGAGCTGAGCAGCATCAACACACCAATGCTAATTCAGCCCACATCTTTAGCTAATGAGAGACAGAGGTCATGTGTGGATGAAACAGAAGGCTGAGGCCTTGGGGATCCACAACAGATATTTTATCACAAGAACAAACACCCAAACCTAAATCTAAATAAGTCTAGAAGCTTCCAAGCCTCCAGCAAAGCCATCAAATAGCATTTGTGTGACTTACCAGACACACAAAGTACTTCAACACCACCATGAACTTCCATGAGTACTGTCCACGAGTGTCCCACAGCTATGTCATCTCTATAACGTTCCAAATCCAGCTTGTGGCTGTTGTTTTTTTTTTCTTTTTACATAAGAGAAAGGGACTAAACTGCATCTCCCTAAAAAAAAAAAAAATGGTTAAAACAAATATTTTCTTGGTTAAATTTTCATTCTCTCTGACTGGCAACACGTTCAGGATCTCTCTCTAATCATTCCCTCCTCATCACATGCACAAATAACCTTGGCTCCTCACTTGTGAGTGCTGCAACATATTTTTTTAAATGGAAAAACCCTAAGCCTGGGGAGTTTTTGGCAGTCATTTTCCTAACAGCTTGTATTTACTTTTAATCAACATGCAACCAAAAATAATAATGAAAAATTGTAACATTCTCACAACTGTTTCAGTCAAAGTGCTATTAATTTCACTGGGGATAAAAGTCCTAGAGAAAAAAAAAATAAAATGAAGTGATCTGTCTTCATGTTCCCAAGTTTTTGAAAAGTCAACTGAAGTAAAATACATTTTGCGCCAAAATATACTCAAAACATGTTTGTTTGGGTGTATTATGAACTGATAACCAAAGAATGATTTGAAATGTACTCTTGTAAGGAGCCCATGAAAGATTAACAAAAGGTTAGAGTTGTATTAGCAAAGCTGATCTTTAACAGGCAGTCAAAATGGTAGAAGTAGTCACCAGGTCTTGCTCCTGGAAATTCACATCTTACTGGAAGACCATGGAATCATAGAATCCTTTGACTGGAAAAGACCTCCAAGACCATTGAATCCAATCATCAACCCAACACCACCATGGCCATTAAACCATCACAGTATCACAGAGGTTGGAAGGGACCTCAAGAGGTCATCAGGTCCAACCCCCTGCCAGAGCAGCATCACTTAGGGTAGTCTGCACAGGAATGCATCCAGGTGGGTTTGGAAAGTCTCCAGAGAAGGAGACTCCACAACCCCCCTGGGCAGCCTGTTCCAGTGCTCTGTCACCCTCACTGTAAAGAAGTTTCTCCTCATGTTGAAGTGAAACTTTCTATATTCAAGTTTGAACCCACTGTTCCTTGTCTTACCACTGTGCACCACTGAAAAGAGCCTTGCCCCTTCCATTTGACATCCACCCCTCAGATGTTGATAGACATTGATCAGATCCCTCTCAGTCTTCTCTTCTCCAGACTAAACAGCCCCAGGGCTCTCAGTCTCTCTTCACAGGGGAGATGCTCAAGTCCCCTAAGCATTCTCGTGGCTCTAAACCATGTCCCAAAGTGCTATGGCCACAGGTTTCTTGAACACTTCCAGGGATGGTGACTCTACCACCTCCCTGGGCAACCTGTTCCAATCCCTGACCACTCCTTATGTAAAAAATGTTGTCTTAATATCCAACCTAAGCCTCCCCTGGTGCAACTCGAGGCCATTTCCTCTTGTTCTATCGTTAGTTCCTTGGAAGAGACTAACCCCCACCTCACTACAATCTCTTTTCAGGTAGTTGTAGGGAGTGAGAAGGTCTCCCCTCAGCCTTCTTTTCTCCAGGTTGAACTGTCCCAATTCCCTCAGGTGCTCCTCATGAGACTTGTTCTCCAGACCTTCATCAGCTTTGTTGCCCTTCTCTGTACACGCTCCAACAACTCGATGTCCTTCTTGGATGAGTGTCCCAAAACTGATCCTAGCCTCCTGCTTATTAGTACAGTTGGTTTAAATACTAAGTAACTAGATTTTATTTCTAAGGTATTTTTCCTCCACTGGCAGTTCTGCCCCACACCTTTAGCAGCCTGGGAGACACTTGTAGGCAGCAGCATTACCTTTAACATCAGTTTTTAAGCTTCTTGTCGAAGTGTCACAATTACATGACCTAAAACCTGGCTTTTTCTTGCAGTCTGACCCTGCAGCCACTGTACTTTGTGAAATCTGTGACTAAAGAAACCCTGCCAATGACATGATATTACACAGCATGAGATCACACCAGCATCTCATCTTCTCAGGGATTTACATGACAAAAAAGAATCAGGAAATCTACACTGTCATCATTTCTCCAAGTTTTTTCCAGCTTCCAAGCTTAAACCAGACAAGAGCCTGTGTTCTAAATCCTGCATGCATTTCAGCAATGTGCAGCATAAGGAGCAATTTTCTCTTTGAATAGAAACCAGGCAGGGATTAGAAATTAATATTAAAACCAATCCCCACACTCTCATCATCTCCCCAAAGAAACCAAGATCTGAGACTGAACTTGAAAGGAGGTGAGTTGCAGCAGAATCAGATGTTTCCTAGTATATTATTAGAAAAACCAGAATAACAATAAAGCCCTGAGGTATTAGCTGCTTTCTACCTGAAAGTGCTTCAATCTACATTCCCTTCATAGTATTTCCTTACCATTAGCAGGGACACAAAGGCAGCACATGGAGGACTGAGATGCTGCTGAGTCTGTGTTACCAAGGACACACGACACTGGCTCTATTGGTACTCCAGTGAGTGCATAGTTACCATTCTTCTATCAAAAAAATGTATAAGGAAGGAAAATTGAGGCATGAAAGGAAAGGAAGATTTCATGAATATAAATATCTAAAGGGTGGAGGTCACAAGGATGAGGCTGGGTGTCTAGTGATATGAAAAGGGCAACAAGTACAAACCAGAGCATGGGAGATTTCACTTGAACTGGAGGAAAAACTTTGCTGTGAGGCTGCCCAGAGAGGAATCTTCTTCTCTGGAGAGATTCCCAACCTGCCTGGACAGCAACCTGCTGTGGGTGACCCTGATTGCACATAGAGGTTGGACTAGATGATCTGCAAAGGCCCTTTTCAACCCCCACTGCAAAGGGATTCTCCCTCAACACAACACATGCTCTTATGGTTGGACTTGATAATCTTCAAGTTCTTTTCCAAGCAAGACAATTCTATGATTCTGCTGGCATACAGAAGCAGGATGCTGAACAGTATCTACATTTCAGACCAACCAGAGCAGTAGATTCAGAAAAAGAAAAATGACTAAAAAGCAACCAATTTTTCCAGAGTGATGTGATCAGGTATCTGGCAGTGTGGTTTTTAGTCAAACTGAATCCCTCTCCTTTGAGTTATGTAGCAACCCAAGGAACTTAGATCTAACAGCAAGAGCCAGAGATTCCCCCACACTGATTTTAGAGGAGCTCAACCACCTTTCAGTGACAAGGAAATGCAGCTGTCCACTGCTGCAGAAACAGATGAAAAATAGGGAGTCTGTGGAATGAGTTAAGTCTGAGCCTGCCAGCTCTCACAAGCTGTTTTTTACTGAAAGGAATCACCTGCCTTAGGGCAGAAATAGCCTGAGAGAGTCCAGTCCTTCATCTCTTCAGCCACATCATCCCTTGCTGGAGCTCAGTCAGCATGGTGGCAATTTAAAAACATTTGGTGAAAGCTCAAAAATTCCTAACACAAAGGAAAAAAAAAAAACAGCTATTTTTGAATACCTTCAAAAGCAAACATAGTCAATTTCTGGAGACGTTCTTCAGAGCTAAACAATCACAGTGCCAAGATTTGAAGGAAAGAAAGTGCAAATCTTCAAGTGAAAACAAACCAGCTGAGGGAAAACAGCTCACAGTAGGTTAAACTCACTCATTTTCTCCTAGACACATCGAGGTTTCAACTCTTAACCAAGACCTCATAATGTAACAGGAGATAATTGGCATGGATTCCCAGGGAAGAAAGCTGGTAACCACAGAAATTATACTGGGAAATGTTTTTGGAAGCTACTCTTCAACTGTTATTTGTGTGATGGCAATCTATACCAAGCAGCCGGGCAGTGTAACTGAAAAAAAAAAAAAAAAAACCAAACCCCACACTTAAAAAGGAAAGACTGGGTACATGTGCTGAGGTCAGATTGTTGCTGGGTTACACTTTTATGCTGCCCAAGGGTTAGCAGGGAATCGTCTGACTCAGCTCTTGAGAGGATATCTAAATCCCAGCAGTTTCTAAAGACTGCCAGCTTGCAATCAAGTGCTTGTGAAATAGTAACAGACATGTAATGTGTGTCAAAGCAGAGCCTTGAATCTCCAAGTAACTACGACATCATTTTGATCTGCTAATAAATTAAGCTCTGTCCTGCTCGGTCTGGAGCGTGGTTCACCAGGGAGATGCTGGCACAGACACGTGGCTGAAGGCAGGGGAGGGTCAGGGGTATGGTCAAGGATCCCCTTCCTTAACAGCTGCCCTTTTGCTCACATATGTGGGATTTAAAATATTGGTGCAGCTGCATCAGGACCTCGACTGTACCTTTTTTAGAGCAACAGAGAGAAACAACCAGTCTTTAATAAACAATACAAGACAGGAGAAATTACATTGGCAGATCTTGACTATAGCTTTTAATCTTCATTAGAGACTAAAACACAAGCATCTAAAGTAAGATTCGAGTGGGATGATGAAATTGTTTATGTGTAATGGGGAACAGTCAAGTAACACATAATCCCTTACAACAATGATTCTGCAACTACTCTGTCCCTTTTATGTGCATAATATATCTTAATTGGTTGCACAGCAATTTAAGCCACGAGACAAAGCAGCTGGCAGAGGCTAATTTACAAGAATGTCACTCATGAGTAACATATAGCATCCCTGGAACTGAAATATTGGATGCTATAGGCACTTAATCTTACTGCTATCTAGGAGTCCTGTGAATACTCTTCAAAACAGATGAGAATTTCTAGAGGACAAGGAAACCTCCCCAGTGCTGGTACAGTTCTTTAGGACATTGAGTGTCTTTTAACTGCTATCATTTGAACAACATTTCTTTTTCACTCATTAGTAAGATTATCTCTCATTAATAGGGATATCTCCTGGATCTATCCTAGACATCCTTGCTAGATATCAACACCAGCCAGCTCACAGGGAAGCAAAGCAGCCACCACATGAAGAAAATAGTTAGGATTGTGAATTAAAAGTGATTTCAAAGATAAGTGCATGGAGAAGATAAATACAAAACAGTCTACAGATTTCAGAGATGATAGATCTCTGAAATAGAGAGAAGATATCTCTGAAATAGAGATAGATCTCATTCCAGAGATGAAATGTTGATAACCATCATGATCTCAGTGTAGCTGTGCAAGCAAGGCAAGCTAGGAAGAGATGGATGTGTGGAAAAAATGGGATTAAAGCTCCAATTTTAAGTACATGCAAAGATGTGAGGCTGTGATACATTTGGTTTAGAGGATCCTTAATGATCATGGCTACATTCTGTCAAGCGAAAAAAACCCAAACAACCCACAAGTGCTGTAAACACGAGGGCAAGCTAAGCATTTTTACCCCAGTGGTATCCAGATACTGCTGAATTAAGGCTATCTTTCCAAAAAGGACCTGAATTTTATTAATGAGTCCTGTTACATTCTGTAGGACTACAAGTAGTTTAGAAACCTTGATGGTATCTGCAGCAGTCATTAATTTTGACATCACAAGCTAATGCTGGCCCTTGGAAGCCTTTTGAACAAATCCTTGCTTCACCTTGAAGGAGCTGGAATAATTTTCTTTAAAGAAAGAAAAAAGAAAAAGATGTTGAGAGAAAATGCAGCAAAAACATTCACTTGTTAAAATGGTTAATTGTCATGCGTGCAAGACTATGATAATTTTTTTTCCCTTTTAATTTTCTTTTCTGACAAGCATCTTCAGGCAACTCTGAAAGTAGCTGATTATCCAGATTTGGATTCTCATAGGGAAGAGCAGAGGCTGATGTGGTGACTTGTTAATATTCACTCTGCACCTGCAGTTTCCCACTGACAGACACATTTTCTAACCACTTTACCATTCTCTGAGTCTTCTTTGTACTGCCTGAAATTTCTAAATGGTATAAATTGTGTGACTACTACCCTGTACATAAATCCTGGGATGTGTGTGACCTTTGGGTCACCCACTTGAATGGGAGTTATTTTCCCACTGGTTATTAAACAGTAGTTTTCTGGTAATTTTGTGGCTATTTCGCAAGTACTAACCAATTGTGATCTCCTCACATCGATCCACAAAGACTTGATAGGAGGAAAAAGGAAAAAAAAGAAAAGAAAATTCAAAGCCTTGTTTAAAGGGCATTGCATCTCCAAAGCAGATTCAGATGCTGACCTTGACTGTTGATTCAGAATCACCTTATTGTGAAGAAGCCATTCCAAAAGCACAAATGCTGTGTGCAAGGATGAGCTTAGGTTTTCTTGCTCATGATTCAGAGATGCACACCAAGAAAAGTGATAACCACAGCCTCAATAATTTTATCTAAACATTCCAGAGCTGCTCCACCAGAATTGTGTCTGCAGTTGTCATGGGTGCCAGAACTCCTTTGATTTCCCTCCTGCCTTTAAAGGATTTAGAAAGGTGAAGGCTGAATTATAATGCTTTCCTGTATTCTGGTCATTCTGGAAATGAGTTGGGAATTGCCACCCTGTCAGGAGGGAGCAGGCACTAAGATACTGCTCCCTTTGATCCCTCTGGATCCAAGCTGTGGTACCCAACTACCTGAAGGGAGGTTGTAGCCAGGTGGGAGTCAGTCTTTTCTCCCAGGCAACTAGAAACAATGAGGGGACTCAGTCTCAAGTCATGCCAGGGGAGGTCTAGGCTGGATGTTAGGAGGAAGTTCTTCACAAAGAGATTTGCCCTTGGAATGTGCTGCCCAGGGAGGTCACTGTCCCTGGAGATGTTCAAGAGAAGCCTGGATGAGGCACTTGGTGCCATGGTCTGGTTGATTGGATAGGGCTGGGTGATAGGTTGGACTGGATGATCTTGGAGGTCTCTTCCAACCTTGGTGATTCTATGATTCTATTCTATTCTGTACAACTAAGCACAACTTTTCTGGGCCAAAGTCTGTCACTTTGAGTCGTGGGCAACATGACTTTGCTAGCAGGATTTTCATGGTTAACTCAGCATTGAGGGTTGGTCTTACACGTTTATTTATTTTATAATGACTGTGTGACCAAGCCATCTCCCTTTTCATCTGCTCAATAGATTTATTTTCTATTGGGCTACATCTGTTTCAGTACCTTAACTGCTCCAGTCTGGGGTCTATTGACATTCTCATTATGTGCAAGTTGACAGTACATGGCTATATTAAGGGATTTGTAACCATGGAGGGGGAAGGGAGGGGGAAGCTGTGATCTGTCTTTGCAGAAATTGCCAGCAGGTAATGCTTTTCAGCATGGCAAAATGATGATACAGAAAGAATCAGGACATTTTAGGCTGTGTAAGAGGACAAAAATCACAGCATCCTTGTGAAACAAGTGCTGGCTTGAGAGCTAGGTATGGGTTATTAATATATATCAGTATCTGTATTCCAGAAGGAGATAGCCAAAGACTATAATTAGCTCTGAAGCTAAAGTATGAGCAGCATAATAATAGCTATTAGACTAAAAAAGAATGTAGTGAATAAAAAACCAATTCACAAAGGAATGCAGTGGTGATATTGAAATTTGGACATGTTAAAGTGGCAAGTTGTAAAAGAGGAGCATTTAATGACACTCAGTGGCTGTGCAATTTATTCAGGATCACTAAAAAGAAGGAAAAATTAAGATTTACAAGAAGCAGACGTGGTTTTGGATGTGTTTTGTGGTTCAAGTCTATCAAACTGGTCATTGCCTTACACACCAGCTGTGCTGCACAAACACACACACACATAGATAGATATCTACAAATTAGCTCTACCATTTTCCTACAGCAGTAAAGAATGAGTAAAGAGAACAATGTTGGAACAAACAGATGACCAACTTCACAGGAGATCTCTTTGGTTGCTCTCCAGAGCTGACCTTGAGAGACTGTTTTATGCCTGATTGTCAGTAAGTGCCTCCTCCCTTTCGCTGGCCAATTATTTACACATTTCTATTCAATCCTAAGGCTTGAGGAAATGGGGAAAGGGAGAAAAGCTGATGCTGCAGCTTTCTCTGCCCTCTTTAAAAGCTGGTTATTTTTCTCCAAGACAAAGGTAAGTGGTTTAAATACCATACAAACTAAAAAAAGACAAAGGCAGTGTTGGTGTATTCATGTTTACACAGAGATCCCAGGTTTGTTATGAGAAGGCAAGATCAAAGTGAAGGGTTTTTTTTCAAAACCAAAGCTACCATCCCAAAAGGGCATTGAGATAATATTGCAATAATTCAAGTTAAAATAGAAATTTCTGGGTGTTGTTTTTTTTGTTGTTGTTGTTGGTTGGTTGTTTTCTACAAGATTTGTAGCATAATCAGCTGATCCATCCTTTTTTAATATAATAAAATGCTTCTCTCACTTCAGAATTAAATTCCTATCTGATGAGTTTGCAACTAGCATAGAAGAGCAGAGATTTAGATTAAAAAAAAAAAAAAAAAAAAAAGAAAATTAAGCAGAAGCCATAAGCACTCAAGCCAGTCACGTTTTCCACCTAGGATTCTATTACTGTGATTTCAGCAGTGACTTACTATTCAACACATGGAAAAAAAAATTCCTGTCCCTACAGAGAGAAGCTGCCATGCTCTTGACCTGGCCTACATATTTCTTCTTCTTCCTCCATACATTTCATGAAACTTTTCCTCATCCTTTCCCCACATCTGCATTAATATTCACACAACTTTTTCCATACCATCTGCCATTTGCCACCTATATCTAAAATAATCTGCCATGTTTCTCTGCAAAATACTCCCTGCCATTATCTCCATAGAAAAATAACAGAGAAAAATTATTAATCCAGCTCTTTCATAACTTATTGCTCCTCAGCAGTGATAACAGTGAGCTTTTCTTGTTTATATGGCAGCTTGCTAGAAACTTTATGAACTATTTGCCTCCCTGCCTTTAAGGTATATTACAATGTATGACTTAAACATAACTCCTGCATGAAGGTTCTAATATTTGAGTTTCTATTGAGTGGAAAACAAGTGAAAACTCCTAGCTCTTTATTAAAATAAATCAATAGCAGCCCCGGTGTGAGATGATTTACACAGCCATTGACAATGATTTAATTACATTAGCCCTACAAAGCCAGTTCTGGGACACCTGCACAAACAGAGTGGGCAGAACTACAGAGTACAAGATGGATCACCTATTTTTCTATAGAACGCTTCAACAGCACAGGACACAGGATCAAATCTGTTACTTCTATCAGTAAAGAGCTCAGACAAACGCAGGTTTGCTCCAAAACTCTGGGGATTGCCTCAGTTAAGGCAAAACTCTTACCTGTGTACTATGCAGCAGCTGACAGGGTTAAAATATGCAGCACATTTTGAGAGTCTATCAGGGGTTCATGCTACAGCAGCGCACAAGATTGGCAAGGAGGACTAGAAGTCAACATAGCTGTAGACAAAGCAATTAGCATCTCTATTATGTGGATATTGATCCAGCTGATCTCTCTGTTAACAAACCTTCCAAAATTAGATGAGAAGGTACTTGCTAATAAAGCCAGATGAAACAGATAACAGCAAAATATTCAATTAAATGGAGTCATGTGATGCCTACTTTGAGGCTCAAGGAGGAGTGGAGAGATCAAATGAAGAGGAACAAAAATATAATTTACAGTTAGGAAAACTGTAAGATGTTTATTTGAAGTCCTAACTGCTAACAGGGACAATCAGCATCCTGGAGGGATGAGAATGAGCTGCTTGAGAAAAGCCTTCAAATGCCTCTCTCCTGGTGTAGGACTAGGTGCAGCCCTCAGTCACAGGGGTTTCTGTAAGAGCAGGAACTCCCTGCCCAATGCCTACATGGACAGGCAGGGCCAAATATTCCACTCTAGATGACAGGATACTGTTAATTGGGAGGTCTGTAGCTGACTGCCAAAACATCATGATTAGCTCTTTTTAACTCTTCTCAGACTCCTGTTACTATATTTCCTTCTTTCTTTTTCCTCTCCCATTATATGTTACTGTGATCAGACCTTCTCTAGCACTGAGTCCCATCTGCTAGACATGGTGCAAAGACATTCCATCTTTCACAGCCTGGTTGAATCAGAAAATCACAGAAGGGTGGGGGCTGAAATTAATTCTGGAGATTGTCCAATTCAACCTCCCTGCTACAGCAGGTTGCGCAGGATCATAATGGCCAGGTGAGTTTGGAATCTCTCCAGAGAAGGAGACTCCACAACCTCTCTGGGCAGCCTGCTCCAGGGCTCCAGCATCCTTCAGGAAAGAAAGTTTCCATCACATTCAGGTGGAACCTCCTGGCTTCTAGTTTGTGTGCATTGCCCCTTGTCCTGCCACCAGGCACTGCTGAAAAGAGACTGGCCCTGTCCTCTTGATGCCCACTCTGTAGATATTGATAAGATCCCCTCTCAGTCTTTGTTGCAATCACAATATCTTGGGCAAATGTAGCACCATCAAAATACCGGTACTGGCAGGATTTCACCCACCTCCCCAACAGGCTCCTTGGAGAAACCTCTGCTGTCCTGCAGCAAGGTTTGACAAGACAAGGAACCGATGATGGTGAAGTAAAATGGTGACATGTCATATGGAAAGACACCGAAGAAAAGGTGGTTACTGCTGTTTGGAAAGACTGAATTCCTACAGGAACAAGTACAAAAAAAAAAAAAAAAAAAAAAAAAAAAAAAAAAAAAGACTGATGAAGAATGCTTCAGTGGCCATCAAATGTTGCCAGTTCATCTTTACAGAGCACAAACTGAGAGTAGATGCTTCTGTCTGTAACACATAATGTGAACAACGAGGATGAGCGAGAGGATTTGTAAGCTAAAGAAGAGAGGGAAAAAATAACAACATAAATTAGCCCGGAATAAATTTAGTCTGAAATTAGATGATGGCCTCTATCCATTATTTGAGAAAGGTTACAGAGCAGAGTCCCAAGAGGGGAAAAATTCTAATTAGGTTTGAAATGGTGCCTGATCACTTTATGGAAGGTATGGCACAGCATGGATATCTCCTACAGCAGAGAACTGAACTCATGACCCAGCAGATCCCTTCCACTCTTCAGAGTTTCTTCACATTAAAGCATATCTACAATCAAAACCTGACCTTTTTTCATCCTTTTAATGCTTTAAGTCCATTTTTAGTGCCCAATTTCATGCTTAGGGTTGTTTAATATATAATTTTAAATATTTTTTCTGTGCTTAAATTGTTAAAAGAACCAAAGCAAACAAACAAACAAAAAAATCTAAGACTCTGCTGCAGCCATTGAGCCTACAGATACTGTTAGGGCCCCTTTATCTGAATGTTATTTAATGAGTGTCCCTGAAGGGATTAGCATGTCAATGTGTGTATATTGATTTCCTAATCCAGTCCATCAAAGCTGTTATGATCTGGCGACAGCACAAGAAACAGGAGTTCAAGGTTCTTCACACAGCTCCACCAGTATGTTCTCAAGCCTCTTGATGTGAGAATTAGCTCAGTCCTGAAGTCCAATTAATCTGATGAGACTGTCAACAAAGATGTCATTTCTAGTACATTTTTTGGGAGGGGATGTGGACACCTGTCTAAAATCCAGAATGAGATCACCAGCTCATTAGCATTTGCCAACAGATGGCAAAAAAAACCTGCATTTTATGTTATTTTGGATTGCTCCACATTTTATAGCCAGCCCTCTAAGCTACCCAGGCTGTAGGACTGCACTAGAAAGTTACTCCTAGAAATCAAAATATGTGGTAGACATCTATTTAGACATTAGCAGCAGGATGCTACAGAAGGACAAGAAAGAGCTTGCAAGCTCTCTTCCCAGACATCAACACAAAATAAAACAAATCAGAAATAAAAATAAAGGAATCAGAATAACCACAGGAAATTAGCTAAATAAAGACTCCCTCTGAGTTACTTAAAATTTCCTCTAATATCCCTCTCCCCAGAGTACTCCACTGTGGAGTATTTCAGTTGCCTGTGATGCAGGAACTCCATCCTTTCCTAAGGTTTATCAGCAAAGCCTCTGCCTGGTCCTGTGCTAAACATACTTCCATGACAGACAGTCCTCTAGCTATTCCCTGATTTCACAAAGCCCTTAGGCTCAGGAGCCTCAGTGCTAAGCTATGTGCCATAAAGCAGAGTAAGACCCAGTTTGACAGCTCTCACCCAGACGAGGCACAAGCTGCTTTTCCTCAGTAGCTGCACTGAGGTCTTGATCCTGTTACTACTGCATTCAACAGGAAAACTGCTTAACATAAGTGGAGGACAATCAGATTCTAACAAGTTCCCAGCTAAGCACCACAAAAAAAAAAAAAAAAAGGTGTAAATGCACATCCTAGATAATATTATTGCTATAAGGCACAATAGTGAGCTTTTATCAGCTGACACCGAGAGAAATTGCTGTTGAATGAAGAGTTTCGAATGAAGAGAAGAGTTTTGAATGTTTTATAAGGATTCCCTTTTTCTTTTTTTTTCTCCTTTCTCCTTAATCACAATACATTCAAATAATCTCCTCTTACACCATCTTCATCTTGCTTTTGCTTCTGGGACGTGCCACAGCACAAATTGGCATGCTTCCTATTTTTGATATTGTCTAATTCCCTGGGTCATTAGTTATGTAATCATAATCATTTTTCTGCTGGGCAGATTGGCGTTATCTATCTCATCTCCTTTTCTCATCTCACCTCTTTAGTAGTGTTAGAGCATGGATGGGAACATCCAAGTCCCTTGGGGCACCATCTGGTACCAGCCCGTAGTGAGAGGGCTAAATGAATGACATACTGTATGGTACTTCCTACTCATTAGTTACTGATTCCTTATGTTGCTGGTTTGGGGTTTATATTAAATTCATTCCATTACATGTTCTTTGTTATTTTGTTCAACTCTACTTCCTTTCCATTACATTCCTCTCTAAAGGCTTCATGGAGTAAGGAAAACAGCCAATGGGTGAAAGGGATGCACTGGAAGGTGTATCAGGGGTAACACTGTGAACATGGGAACAAAGGAGATTCTATTGGATCACTGTTTAAGATATAAGCAGGAAACAACACAGAAAATACTCAAAGGCATCACAAAGTAGCAGGGAAAGAATACAGATCTCTCTATATGTACACACAGCCTATATGTGTCACCAGCCCACAGAGAGGCCATCACCCTACACACCCCCTTAACACCAACAGATGAATCTTCTGTATGGAAATAACACCAGGTCTGAGAGCTATTGCCTCCTTTCCCAAAAGGATTAAAATCCACTCTGTCCTGATGCAGAAACCATTAGAAGATACCTTCTGAAGTTCTGATTAAGGTGGCTGTACCCTGCCATCACCTACCTGCGCTGTGCAACAAGAAAGAGTTGCCTGCAGATAAAAGGAGCCCAGCATTTGCATGTGCTGCTGCTGCTTTGTGTTCATCTCATTCAAGCAGATTGTTTTTTTTTTTTTTATGGTACTATACAGCACCATAAATATAGATTGCCTTTTAGAGCCAAATATCACTCTTGCTAAGTAATTGTCAATTAAATGTAGTATTAATTATTCTTAATAGCTCGATCTCGTGTTCTGTTTTCCGTGTGTGCGTGTGTGGATCTGAGCTCAGAGGAAATGAATTTTTGGTTTGGAGGTTTGTTTCAGACCCACGTTTAATTAAATCACTCTGTTGTTGGGTGAATGCATAAATCTCTGAATTGAAATTGGAAAAACTGGTTACAAAAACCCCACAAAACAACAAAAAAACCACCAAAAAACCTCCCAACCAGCCAGGGCAAACCAGTGGCACATTCAGGTCTCATAAGTAAGCATCAAAGAACAAGCCAACAAAAATGCAATCATTTAATAATCAATTCAGGCTGTAATTATGTTGAAAGCAAAGCTTTCGCTTTTAAGGTTTCGTGTTAGAAGACTTGTTTCCCAGTTCTCAATAAGACAGAAACAAATATCCAAGGACTATGTTTTGTACACAAATTTCCAGCCTCCACTGTGGGACAACGTGCCTGAATGGATGGAGAAGAACAGAGGGTCATGCAGGGGTGTTCTAAAACTGCATGTCATGACCCACCAGCATGGCAGGACCAAGAAGTGGAGGTTACCCACGAGTGGCTGGAGCAGCCAATCTCACAGCAACTCACTGCCATTTCATGGACTGTTAAACTGTTCCTCTCTGTTGTACCTGCAGGGCAAGGGCCTTATCTGGCAGAGCTCTGCTGGTGGGAACTGAGGCTGCAAACCCCCTCTGAGAGCAAAGATAAATGAAGCCTCAGGTGTTTTCCCCCTTGATGTGGAATCTAGTAAAGCTCAGGGGTTGTTTCTAATAGGTTAGTTTTGTGCTGGCCTCCAGGATGGATGTGCTGGCATTCCTCTTTCCACGCCTTCCCAACAATCATTATGTACCAGAGTCAGTTCTGCAGCAGACTCCAAGCTCTGCCTGAGCAGTTCAGCACTCACAAATAGCTGGTGCCTCATTAGGCAAGAGACAGCCAGAGTTGGAAAGGGAAAAACAAAGACAATAGCTCACCTCTGCTCCCAGTTCTGTCTCCAGCAAAGTGGAACTGGCTGCTGCACTGGGTTTGTGCTGGGGCAGGGTAGCTGCTTGTCTTGGTCTTTGAATAAACACTTGTATTTTAAAAAATAAATAAAATTGCTGATGTATTTTGCAGTTTGCACTTGTTCTAGCACAGAGAGCTCATGTACAAACAGAGGTCAAAGATACCCACAATCAATCTGTCACCTTCTCAGTGAAATGAAAGGAAACGTTAAGCAACATCAGAGATCCATGAAATTCGAGGGAATGTCAGCCCCCTTGGAACGAGGGTTGTGTTTTCCACATAACAGCCTTGGATCAAATGGCAAAACAGAAAGTAGGAGAAAATTCATAACAAACAGATTTTAAAAGATCCTCAGTTCCGAGACTGTAACAGACATTCTTGAGATGCTTTTCAGCCATTCATTCCTCCTTATATCCATTTGAATGTTCCCCCTTGGCCTTTTGTTTTCATTTTAGCTTTCTAAGCCTCTGTGTCACTCCAGAAGCCTTTTCTGCTGCCCCTTTCCTCCCAGCCCTACTCTCTGCCTCTGCAAAGCCTTTTTCCCTGTGTTGATTACTCTCCCTACTTGGCATGCGTGTTCTTTCTAAATGCTGTTTTGCTTCTTAAACCTGGACCCATTCCCTTTTTTCATGAAGCCAGACTCTTTCTTTCCCTCCCCCTCCCTCCCTCCTTCAAAAAAGAACATTTTATTCTGGCCAAATTAAGGACCTTGCCATGTTCTCCTTTACAAATGTCACTGCAGCATGGCTAAAATTCTGCTTCGGCCCCAAGAGCTGCACTGACACAGAACAAAAGCGTTGCAGTGTCTTGTACACCACTGCCTTGTTTCCTCTCATTTCCTCTCCAGGCTTGCTTAATAGTACCAGTTTGAAATGACATTTTAGCAAAAGCCATGGCCTTTGCAGCTCCTCCCTCAGCTTACAGAAAATACCTAATAAGAGTCCATTTAGGAGAAGCCATGAAAGCAAGAGAAAAGGAGATCGACAGCCCCTCTCATTCCTATCTGGCCACCTTTATTTTAGTCCATTCCCAATCCCTGAGATCTTTTCCCCTCATTAAATATTCAATTGTAATTTGTAATCTTTCAGTTCAGCATGTGAGCTTTAGCAGGCTTCAGCATGCACATGGAGGTATCTCTATGTGGACCTACGAACGCTCAGAATCACGGAAGCATCTTGGCTGGAAAGGACCTTTAAGATCACAGATTCACAAAACACTAGGTTGGAAAGGACCTTTAAGATCACAGAATCCTAGGTTGGAAGGGACTTTTAAGATCACAGAATCACAGAATGCTAGGCTGGAAAGGACCTCAGGGACCATCTGGTTTCACCTCTCTAAGTAGTAGTATAGATGAAATGAGCTGGCCCTGAGTCTTCAAACTGACCAATGTAAGGGAATCCACTGCTTCCCTTGGGAGATGATTCCAATCTCTAACTGTTCTCAGGGGGAAACATTTTCATCTGGAGTCCAACTGAAACCTCCCCACCCCCTTGAGTTTCCCATGGGACTCCTCATAAAAAGGGAGTCTCCATGCTCTTGGGAGGTTGTTGAGTACTACTGTTAACCCAGCACTGCCAAGTTCCACCAAAGGCAAGACATTCTCTGTGATAAGAAAATCACAAACAACAAGTAATGTTTACACTACCAGGATCAAAGTGCTAGGTGCAGATTTCTATCAGAACTGGTGTAAGACTATATCCAACAAAAGGGTATGCAAAGCAACCCATCATTTAAGATGTAAGACGTCACCAGCTCAACTCAGCTTGAGGGTCCATTGCCAGACTTCTCCTCTCCCAGCAGCCTCCCTCCTGGTGTGGTCTCGTTGATGCTCTCCAAAACTCATGCCAAGCTCCTGGGGTGCAGCTGGAAAGAAACTCAGTAAGTCTAAGTAGTTCTTGGTGGCATTGCCTGTTCTTATTTGTGTATCTATATATCCACTTAAAAAGTGGTATGAAAATAGAAATTTAAGTGCTATATAATTAGGAGACACTCTAAAGACTCACTGCAGCAGCTCAAAATTTGCTTTCCCCCGGTTCTTGCAGGGATGAGCTCAATAAGCAGATGCCCTGCCAAGGGACAAACACAGAGGGAAGATGGAGGGAAAGCTCATCTCCTGCTGGCGTGTGAAGGCGAGGGACAGCCCAGCAACATCACTGAGGGTCACCCAAGTCCACTGCACAAACACAAAAGGTTGCTCAGGCTGCTGAAGGCGACTGGCAACAGCTCTATAGAGATATCAGGAGCCATCAGGAAGTCCTTGACTAAGGGGCCAGAGTCTCCTAGGCCTGCTCCAATGGTGAATTAAGTCAGTGGAAAGTCTCCCACTGGCAGTATTGGCATCTGGGTTGGTCCCATAAAAACAAACAACCCCTTCCTCCCCCAAAAAACAAAACAAACAAACAAAATGCCTGGAGGATTACATAATGTTTGCTCTTCTCAAAGTGGATTTTAAGCTGGTAGAGTGTTTGGGTGGAGTGTCTCGCTTCATCTCAGCCATTTTTCCTTCTAAAGCCCAAAAAGGGCACAGAATAATTGAGTGTCCAAACTCCTGAGCAGTGAGTGCGATGAAGGTTGGTCAAGCAAGGTTAACAAAACTCTGGAAGGTTGGTAAAAGGTTGGTTAAAAGTTCTGTGACAAGTGCAACATCCTAAACTGCTTCTGGCTTCTCATCACCCAATCTGCTAGCACAGCCACCAGCCATATTTCATCTCATTTGGACAATACAAAAAAAAAAAAAAAGAGACTGTTTGGTTTACACCAAGAGTGTCAACCTCCATCATTCCTCTGAACTTCTTCACAAGTTCTTATAAATCAGAGATTAGCAGAAAGTCATGAAAACAAACAAGCAGGCAATTCTCCCAAGCATGGATGCAGAAACAGTGAATGAAGAAGGATGGGTGGACACTCTTCAGTTTTGAAGCCCTCGCTATAAGAAAGACATTTGGGTCCTGGAGTGGGTCCAGCAAAGGGCAATGAAGCTGGTGTAGGGTCTGGAGAACAGCTCTTGTGAGGAACATCTGAGGAAACTAGGGTTGTTCAGCCTGGAGAAAAGGAGGCTCAGGGGAGATCTCAATCTCTACAAACTCTCAAAGGAGGTTGGAGCCAGGTGGAGGTCAGTCTGTTCTCCCTAGTAAAAAGTGATAGGATGAGAGGAAACAGATTTAAGTTGCACCAAGGAGGTTTAGGCTGGGCATTAGAAGAAACTTTTTTACTGAAAAGATTCTCAAACACTGGAATAAGCTCTGCAGAGGGGTAGGTGTTTTCCACCCTTATTGATTCTGTGATGCTCTGTGAATCACTACCCTTGCACTTGTTCCAAAGACACAGGGTGCAATGATGAGGTTTAACACCAGACTTGGTAGTTAGAGAACAGTTGGACCAAATGACCTTAAAGGTCTTTTCCAACTGAAATGAATTTATGATTTTCTATCTCCAGTACAAGCAGGTCCTTTCTGGGGAAGAGCTCTGCTGCTCAAAAGAGATAAGTGATTTCCAGTAGGAACTAAAATATCTATTTGTTTAGGGGACATGGAATATGAGTGGGTATTACTGGGCTAAAATTAGTTCAAGCTCAAAGTTTCTCAGTCTACAGAACAATACTAGAGGAATGTTTCTAAATTCATACCCAAGTGGCCAGGCAGCAACTGGGTTAGATGCCTTGCAGGAGGGCTGCCATGGGACACCAGTGCAACTGCATAGAGATTGCAGCTCCACAGGGAAGCCATTCTTCAGAGCTCTCCCATAGGTGTAGGATGCATTTACACAATTCCATTTCATTAGGGTGTTTTTGCATAATCCTGTGCCAAGAAGAGTTCTCTCTGTGCAGAGAAATCGGGATCCCCCTGACAGCTAAACAAAACATCAGGTTCTGTGTAAAAACTGTAACTTCAATCCTCCAAAACCCAAATCTGCCCTGATTTAATTGGCAATGTTGCTCTTACAGGAACTATAAAGCTCTGGATGCAATAACTTTCTGCTATGTATCTGAGTTAATGTTTTTCTTGCTTTAGGTTATAGAATGGCCCAACAATCAGCACTGGTTTAAATGACCATAATTAAATGTCATATGGATGAAAGAGTTGAAATGATTTATCAGCCCAGAGACACTAAGTGCTTGATCACTTCATCAGATCATTAATCTGCTTACCAGAAATGTGCTTGACACTTAGAGTCAGTTATATGCATTTTAAGTGACTGGCCATCACAAGATTAGATCAATACTGGGCATAATTCAGTTATATATTCCATCAGCTATTTAGGGAGGTTTTATGACAACAATTTCCTTTTTATTAAGCCAAATTAACATTTTAATGCACATGTAGTTCAGAGAATGACTACTGTGTAATAACAAAGACATTATATTGACAGCTGCCAAGTCCTCTCAACATACTAAAATGTTAAGACAAACCCAGATTGTGTCTCAATTCCTCCTGTGCTATAACGAAGGTGCATCCTGAACCTACTGGGTTGGATTTCTACTTTCTTGCTGCTGCTTTGTAGCATCTCCTTTGCCTTCCTTTTTGACTGGAGCTTGTGCCAGGGTGCCTGCAGATGACTGCTACAGCCCAACTGTATTCCTGAGAAAAATCTGGTTCTAAAAATACACACGTGCACTTGGAGACTGTCAAAATAATCCTGAGTGTTGAGCACAAGGAAGCACATCCTCAAGAAACAGCAGCCTGGAATCTAAGTTAAGAAGCAAAATAAATCTGAGTTCTCTTTAGTTTTCACTTTTTCTGTAAAAAAATTGGCTTGTTCTACAGACTCTCTTGGATCGTTTGTGCTTCCAACAGGCTTTGTCTTGCCAGCTTTTCTCTCTCAGCTAAGGCAAATATTGCAGAAAGTTGAGAACATCACACATCTAGGACTTTAGATTCTTTTATCTTTCTAAATCCCATATGCCTGGTGGCTTTATAGCAACTCAGAAAGTGAGAAGCCAGCAGATGTTTTGGGTACTTTATTACCAAAAAAAAAAAAAAAAAAAAATTTCAGGGACATCCAAACCAAGTGGATGATCTTCTCTCCCTGAAAACAACTAATTATCTTTTCAGTGCTGTGTCTTGGGCAAGAAGTCCTTAATTTACAAACTCTAGCCATGTAACAAGGTCATTTATCTTTATCAGCACCTCTTCAAGTGTCCATTTCCCTCTTTGGCTTGGAATAGCAAACAACTTCTTCAGCTCAACACATTGATTCCAACTTTCCCCTCATCACATAGCTCAGACAGGTCTGGTCTGCTCCCAAGGGCTTCATTCCTGCAAAATGTCCCTCATCTTGACTGGCATTGCTTCACCTATTTTTTTTAATGCCTATCTGAGCAGCCCCACAGTAAACAGAAGCAGTTCTCCAAGCAGCTTTGATCCCTGTTCTCCTTCAACAGATTGACAATAAAAAAGTACACCCAAGAGCACAAAATCAAGATTAGATTGAGAAGGTTTTGGGAGCAGTTTGGAATGCCTTGGTTCACCTTCTTGTTATTGCTAGTAAGAAGCACACATTACATCTCTGAAGGAAGTGTCTTTTAGTGCTGCTTGCCCCACTCTCTTCCACACACAAGAGAGAAATTGTTCCAGCACAAGACAAACCAGGCATCCCAATCTCATCTGAGCGCTTTGTAGCCTGCTAACACATGAGGCTAAGAACATTTTAAAACACAAAGAATATTTTAAGTAAGTAAAAGAAAAAAAAAAAAAAAAAAGAAAACCACAGGCACTAATAAACCAAAATGTGAATATCATAGAAATATTTACCTAAGTGGTCAAAATACATTAGTTCTGTATTTTAGAAATGTTCTGTTTCATGGAAATTGTTGCTGGTCCTCAATGCCTGCTGAAAGCCGCCTTTTGACTCTTGGCAAAGCACACAAATTCATTACCTGTTTAGTATTCTGAGTTTGCCTTAGCAAAATGAGCAGCCAGCTTTGTAGTGGGCCAAAATTCAAACAGGAACTCAATTCATGCAAAAGAGATCAGCCTCACTTTCCAGCCTTAAAACTTGGATAGGGACCATACTGTCACAACAGTTTCTGTCACCCAGGGGGCGAGGGCTGAACAATGCAAGGCAAACATCCTGGACAGCAGAAAAGGAGAACATGTTTGTGGTGATGCACTGTGTGGTGAAGTGCATTGAAACCTGTCTTACAACCTCTACAAAGCTTTCTCCTGTTGAAGCACTCTGCTTCCCATGTCCTTCCTGAAATGCCATGTGCCAAAGAGCAGTTATGAATGCCATGTGCCAAGGACCACTTTGCTGGCAGCTGTAGAATGGGCAGCTAGGAAATGCAGCAGCCTGGTGACAGAGCATGAAAAACCAAGGAGAAAACTCCAGGAGATACTTGTCACATTGGACCCAGAGAGTGTTTCTCATTGGGTGGAACACTCTCCTTCTTCCCAGCTAATTTGGCTTTTGAAGAGATTATAATAAAATCTAAGCATTGCTAATTTATCTAATGAAAGGATTCCACTTTCCCACATACAGGACATAACAGAAGAGACTTTTGCAATATTTTTTAGTTACAGCTTTGTACTGTTTCTAGAGAGCACCTTGCACCTCTGGTAGCCATCGAGACCTTGGGTCTGGCTGGAAGCTACCAAATCCTATCTAGTTGTTAGCAAGTGCCAAAGGGAAGCCAGGTACAGAAGCCTGCTTGAGGGTTTGCTCTTCCAGGCCTGGCTCAAACAGCTAAGGAAGAAAAAAGGCAGGAAGAAATAAATGAACCTAAAGCTACCCTCTGCACTCAAGGGAACATGAGGGCACTTAACCATCACATTGCCATTGAGACTCCACACTAACTCACTCCACAAACAGCACATCAGGATACATGCACAGAAATACATGGTCACCACCCCTGTGCTAACCATGGCCTCACACTCTGAAAGCCAACTTCTCCAGCTCACTATTGACAAACATCTCATCACCACATCATTACAAGGCAATGTCAATGGTGTGGCACAAGAGTGCCACTTTGAAAGCACAGCTCATCTTCCACCTTGTTTACTCACCTAGCCTCAAGGACACAAGACAAGGCAGACAAAAGACCCAGAGCACTTGCAAGGTACAACCTTTTCATGTTAACTCCTACATGGTAACTAATATTGAGTAGACACTGCAATATTTGCACAGAGACAACTCCTTTATGCTTCAAGTAAAGAAGAGTTTTAGACTTGGGCTAGACATAGAGCTACTCTTCAGAAAAGGCAGTTGTAACTCTCTGAACAGTTCACAAGAAAAGTCAGGTAATTGCTCTCCTCAATGTAGAGATTAAAGTAAAAAATAAACCCAACAAACTTCAGAGTCAACCTAAAAACCCCAAAGCAGAAATCAGTAACACATAAAAAGATTACTTAAGGAGAAACTTCTTTGCCGTGAGGGTGCTGGAGCCCAGGAGCAGGCTGCCCAGAGAGGTTGTGGAGTCTCCTTCTCTGGAGAGATTCCAAACCCAGCTGGACATTGTGATGCTGAGCAACCCTCTCTGGGTGACTCTATTTTAGTAGGGGTTGGACTGGATGATCCCCAGAGTCCCTTCCAACCCCCACTCTGCTGTGGATCTATGATTATGGGAGGAATTCGAAAATATGGGAAAGCTGCTGGGGATAATTTGCTTGCAATGTGATTAGGCAACTAAACCAGGCAAAACCGAAATACCAGATTCAAAAACCATTACAGAAACAAGTAACTGGACATGGGTGAGCACATGTTAGTTTCCACAGGCCACACACAGAATCCCAGCATGGTGGGGTTTGGAAGGGACCTCTGAAGATCACCCTGTCCAACCCCCCTGCTAAAGCAGGGTCATCCAGGATCACACTGTCCAAGCAGGTTTGGAATCTCTCCAGATAAGAAGACTCCACAACCTCTCTGGGCAGCTTGCTTCAGGACTCCAACACCCTCAGGCCAAAGAATTTTCTCCTTGAGTTCAAGTGAAACCTCCTGTGTTCTAGTTGTGCCCACTGCCCCTTGCTCTGACACTGGGCACCGCTGCAAAGAATCTGACCCCATCCTCTTGCCCTCCATCCTTTAGCTATTGATGAGCAATAAGAAGATCCCTTCTCAGCCTACTCTTCTCCAGGCCAAGCAGCCCCAGGTCCCTGAGCCATCAGAAATGCTCATTCTGATTCTTGTTTCGTAGCTGGAAACACTGAAGGGGTGAGGAATAGGGCAATACAGAAAGAGAGTTAGAAAAGCTGATTTAGAATCTCAAATAATTCCTTTATGCTGTGCTTAAAAATCACTTCTAATGGAAATAAAAATGTAAAATACATAATACATTAGTTGTGGCATTGAATTACCCATCTTAATTAACTCAACTAATTAAATAATCTGGTTGGTATTTAAATACAGCATGTGGCGTAGTGAAATACGTAACACAATTAAAGAGGAAGGCTGTTTGAGACTCAGAACTGACAAAATTAATCCTAAAACCTTCTTCTATAGATGCTGGGACTGCAATTCAAATGTATTGATGAAATTTGACTTCTGTGCAGGCAAATGACTGTGAATTTTCACACCATGCCAGGGTGCAGAAAATAGAAGTAATTGTTGCCCTCATTTCTCTGAAGTTTGTTAGGAGAGGTTATTCTCAGCTAGCTCATTGCTGTTATCACTGCAGTCACACTGCAGCACAAAACACAACATAAGAGAGGATTATAGCAATTGCAAACAGTCCTTTAAATTATTTACCAGTACTCAGCTGAATCTGACAGTCCTGCAACCTGCATAGCCAGTCAGGTTCCTAAGTTCTACACACAGGTACCAAAGTTGAAACACTGGTTAGTGAAGACTTCAGGAGAAGAGAAAGCTCTGAAGAGACCTTATAGTAGCCTTCCAATATTTGAAGGGGGCTCCAGGATAGCTGGAGAGGGGCTTTTGACAAAGGCATGCAGCAGGATGAGGGGTGATGGCTTCTAACTGGAAGAAGCTTAGTTTGAATGAGACACTAGGAAGAAATTCTTCACCAGGACAGTGGTGAGGCACTGGAACAGGTTGCCCAGAGAAGTTGTGGAAGCTCCAACCCTGGAAGTGTTCAATGCCAGCTTGGATGGGGTCTTGAACAAGCTGGTCTAGTGAGGGTGTCCCCACCCATGGCAGGGAGCTGGAACTAGATGATCCTTAAGGTTTCTTCCAACCCAAACCATTCTACAATTCAACACTTCCAGGTTGTATCTGAAGCAGCAGGATGGGTGAGTTTCCACAGCAATTATTAAATCAATTTAACACTGTTTATCTGTCAACATTTGGAGTAGGAAAGTCTACCTTTTAGGTATCTACCTTGTCCAGGCAGAGCCAGGTTGGCAGGAACCATCTCCCTTAGCTCCCCCGTAGCTGTGTCTGAAGTTGTCAAATCATCAGGCACCCAGATAATATCTAATGTAACAAGCTCTGCAATCAAAGCTGTTGAGAAACCTCAGCCTATAATTATGTCAATGTAAGTCAGATGTGGGAATATATTACTCCCTGGGTGAGACACCTAGGAAAGCTGAAACAAACTTCATTAGTGCATTATGGCATTAGTTTGCTGTCTAGTTGTTTTTAACAGCTACAGCCCACACAGAAGAGACAGCCACAGGATCCCCAAATAAGATTGTTTCCATAAGGCCTTTTCCCCAATCAAATTATTTGCCTTCCTTTATTGGTTATTAGCTGCAGCAGGCTGAAAATCCAGCTTTTGACAAGGTCTAAGAGTTGAGGGTCTGATGTATTGCTGCATGCTCAAGAAGGAAATCTTCCTTCTTGAGATTTATGGAGTGCAGCTGAAATGCAGCAATCTAAATTTTAAGGACTTTGCAAGCTGGAAGCCTATGATCCCTCCAATAGTGAGACACTAAGGGATGCTTGGGGACAAAACTTTAAATTAACTTTTTCTCTTTACTTTCTTACCCTCAACCTTTTATTGAACCCTTTCTCAGAAAACAAACAAACAAACAAACCAACCCCAAAACCAAAACACCAACACAATTGTCTGAATTAATCTCTCCCACCCATCCATTTAGGTTTTTCCAGTGCTGCTCATTGTTACAAAATGAAAACTCTTTTAAACCAAACTCCAACTCACCCTCATGTTATTCTATTCTAAACTGGCCAATTCAGAGGGTTGCCTTTTATTTCTCATTATGCTCACTTAAAAGTCATAGCAAAACTCAGCCACCGAAATGTGGGTTTCAAAGGACTGAGATTTGCCTTGGCAGCTCCTCACCTGGTTTCTTTAGCTTTGTCTTTTCATTGGTTCTGAAAATGTTTGATCTTTTGCTACACAATACCTACCACACCAGGAAAGAATGGCTTTGCTCTCAGAAATGATACAAAAGGATAAAGCGCTTTGACTTACTTAGTTTTTTTTAACATCTGCTTGACCTTTCTCTCTCAACCAGGACAATGTGACACAGCCTCCATTAATATAAAATAGCCTCATTTGAATAAACTCATCAGAGCACTGGCAATTCCTAGCTGTAGCCACAGTGGGTTTTGATCTCAAGGGTAACCATCAGTGTATGTACCCTTGTGGAGCAAGTTTTTTTGGTCCATGAGCTCTTCACTACCAACATCTTTCGCATACTTTCACCTCTGATGTCACAGCCATAGAAAACATCAAACTTCAAAATGTTGTGGTTTTTAGGATGGTACAAAACAAAACTTGAGACCTCAAGCATTATAGCAGGGCTTCACTAACTCAAATCTAGAATACTTGACAGGATTTAAGGACATATACCCTGTCTCATTAACATGATTCAATAAATGAGCTTCTAGCTCCCCTCTCTTTCCTGAAAGGAGAAACCACTTCATTTCTCTACATCTGACTTGAAAGCAAAAGGAACAGCATAGCAAGGAAAAGAGTAATGCTCATTTCTGGAGTGAGGGCACATTTCTTCAGTGCCTACTGAAGAGTATTGCACAGAATATCTGTCTTTTCAATCAGGTACTCAGCTGAAGAATGTAGTTCTCCTAAAATAAGCTTCCTGTCCAAAAAAAAAAAAAAAAAAAAAAAAAATTGGTGATGGTCAAAAGATGTCATTTTAATAAAAGAAGAAAATGCCCCCAAAAGTATGGAAAAGGTTGAGTTTATGTCTTCAACTTTGCTTTAAAGCATCGAGGCTCAACCATCGAGGTTGGTTGAGCATCCTAAGCCAAGTTCAAAGGCAGAAGTAGATATCCACTGCATCTGGCTTCTCATGTTTGCCACAGGCTTGAATAGCTGAGACAGCTTCACAACCCTCTGCCTGCTCAGCACATTGTGTTTTCTGATGATAGCACCTAGGGAAGGACCAGTTGGATCACACCTAATTGCTCAGGACTTGCCTTCTGAGGGGAGAGGATGCCAGGACAGGCATCTTGCACTGGGAAACCCTCTAGTGAAAAGAGAAGGGCTTAAATTAAAGCACAGAGCTCACCGCCAGGCTACAGCACATGGAAACATCGATAAGAAAAGCTTCAAACAGTTCAGTTGGCATTTCTTTGTGAGAAAATAGATGTGGACTTGTGAAAAACCCGAACACGGACTTGCTCCAGAGCCCTGCTCAGGGTTGAGAGCTAAGAAGACAGCTGGGCTCAGGACAAGGCTGTAGCTCAGCCTGCATTAGCATTAAGTAATTTTTCTGTAAGTCAACAACAGAAAAACAAAACAAAACACACCTGAAAAGGCAAATCTTGGCAAGATGAATTTATTGGTCCGAATAATTTATTGATCAGTGTAGGCAAAGCACTACCACAATATTTCTGCTTTGGCAGCTGCTTCAGGAGCATGAGGCTATGCTGTCCTGAGGGTGCCTCTGCACTGGCCCTTATTAATCTCTCCTGTATTTCCCAAGAGATGTTGCCAGAGCTTGACTTGTCCAGCAGCAGAACTCTCCACTCAGCAGAAAACATTACTGCAAGCTACACACAACTTCAACCATGCAATGCAAACCAACAGCTTTAGTCCCATCTTTCTTGGGACCCTGAGGGGAAAAGGAGCACAGTGCAGAGAGAGTGTTTGGAAGTTAATTTTTCACCTGGCATCTGGAGTGGTTTATATTTTACTAGTTTATATTAAAAGGTGAATTTGAGCTGCTGTTTGGAGAAGTTCTCTGGGGCATACAGCACTACAGCTATGCCACCCTCCTGACTGCTTCTTTAATGGTTGGACTAAATGATCTTAAAGGTCTTTCCCAACTGAAACAGTTCTGTAAGTCTCTCTCTTTCCTCCACACATTTCCAGTGATAAAAGCAGATGGAAAAGCTCTTTTCTACCAATACTTTTCTGCTTGGAATATGTTCTGCCCACAGTTGCTGTCTGCCCTGCTCAGCTATAAGCATGTCTAGAAGGAGTTACCATGCAAGAATGACTCCAGAGCATCCCATCTCTCATCAGACATCAATAAATACCTCTTATTTGGAATTAAAACTTCCTTCATTCCCCAAAGTGCTGTATTCCAGCCCTATTTATACACAACATTTATTTTATATTTCTATGGAGGATTATTTCTCAGCAACAAATCCTGTCGTGGTGCCTGAGAAACCTTTGTATTTAACAGGCACGTTGTCTTTTATTGTAAAGAAGAGAAACAGCTCTCTGAAGGAGAGGGCAAACCAGCCAAATGTAATTGCTGAGTGCCCTCTAGTGATACCAGCAAAGAATGGCTGAAAATCTAGGAAATCACGGATTTTTGATAAAAAGATCCCTGCTTTTCCCTAGTTCTTATCATCTATGTGCTTCTCCTTCCATGCTTACCAAGAGTTTCAATTGACAGTGCTTAGAACAAGCTCACTAGAGCTGCTCTGGCTGCACAAAGCAAGTGGAAGACCCAATTTTCTCCTTTCTTAGAGTTGGAAAATCAAATATGTTACATCATGTTTTACCCTGATCCTCCACTCTTTTACCAGTCCTGTCCTTCCTAAGCTAAGGAAACAGATATTAATTCTTCCCTATTACTGATTCACCTTCTTTATATACATGACAGCAGCATCTAGAGCTCCCATTGCACTAGAGAGTGAAAAAGGAAAGCCCCAAGACACCTGTAGGTTCATTTCAAATAGAAAGAAAGGAGGTAAGTTAAATGCACACCTGAAAATAGGATGGGGACTTGAAATAGGAGTAAGTTCTATTAAAAAAAAAAAAAAGTAAAAGTAAAAGGAAAGGAGTCTCTGGTCTGAATTAACTTGGATAAATTCCCACGTGTAGCTGTAGGTACAGTTGACCTCTCTCCATTCCCTGCTGCTGTGCAGCAGCACACCCTGGGCTGACATGAATCTTATGGAATCATTCTAGTTGGAAAAGACCTTGAAGGTGATCAAATTCAGCAATCAGCTAACTACTAAGTATAGTGTTGAAACTACCAAGGGTCTGATGCTGAAAGTAATAAGCTTGCTGCTAAAAGCTTGGTCCTCCTCAGGTTTGTGACTTAGCATTAGTGAAACTGCACATCCTTGATGACTTCTGCATATTTGCAACTGAACAACTCATCAATATATTTCCATATATTTCATACTTTCTTCCTAACAGTGCTGCTTTCTTCCCTTAAGAGGTTTTCTCTCAATATTAAGAAACATTCTGAAGTTTTTGTTCTGTTTTTTGGCAATCATGTATTTCCATGCTAGCCCAGGTTTCAGAGCAGGGCTTAGGTTTGGGTTTGTTCAAGATGTGAAAGTCAGAGCCTGCAGAGAAGATCTACAAGAGCTGAAATTAGTAGCTTTGAAGTAATTACTCTGCCTTTCCAGTTACAAATGGATTCCCAGAAGGACAAAAGTTTCAGGTCCATGATGATGGCACACAGGTTAGAAGATGAGCATTGTGGCTCTTGGAGTTCTGCGGTTTCCAGGAGACAGACAGAGGCACAGTCCCAGCTACCTGGTCCCTCTACCCAGAGACCACTGGATTTGAAGACAGTTTATGAATCTGTGAACTGAATTAAAACCCAAACAATTCACAGAACACACATCTGGAGGTATGAATAATTCAGATATTTTGTATGGCTTCAGAACTGATTTTTTCTTTTGTTCCCCTCTCTGATGTTCCAGCCCATTTGTGTTGGCATTACAAACTGCACCTGTCTGTGACAGAGATAGGCTGATGGTGTGAGCATGATGTAAGAAGATCCATAAGGAGTTGATAAGAATTCATTGTGTTACCTGCATTTCACTATGTCAACTTTCCCTTTATCTCTGGGTGATGGAGGAGGGGATGCTTTTCTTTTTATCTTTTTTTGATGCTGGAGCATCATGTGAGCATCATATTCTGTAGTTCTGGCTGCTGCATGGGATTGATTTCAGTACCATTGACTTCAAGACTATAATTACCAGGTTTCTTTATGGATGAGTCAGTCATCTAACTGTATGATTTAATTTGATTGATCACCATGCTATAACATTCCCAAATCCTGCACTGTAAGACAGACATTTTCTGGTTAGACACCCACATATCTGAGCTATTTCTAGAAGCACACACTTTTTTTTTTTTTTAATACAATCACTCTAATGGCAATATTAATATGTATCTGTAGCTGAAGAACCTACAGCAGCTGCCAGAGAAGTTGCTGGAAGGCAAAAAACAAAAAAAAAAAAAGTTGAAATATACTCCCTTCAATCCACTTTTAAAATCAATAACAATCTCCCTGTTTTTCTGAATCCACATAAAGTTCAATACTACAATAAGGCTGGACATGAGGACTTAAAGGTCTTTTCCAGCCAAAATGATTCTGTGATTCTGCAAAGGTGCAGAAAACAAAACAAAACAACTTTCATACATTGATAAAACAGTTTGAGCTGGAAGGAAGCCTAAAGATCCTCTGTTCCAACCCTGCTGGAAGGAAGCCTAAAGATCCTCTGTTCCAACCCTGCTAGCATGGGCAGGGTCAGCTTCCACTAGATGAGTTTGCTTGAGACCTCATCCGACCTGGCCTTGAACACCTCCAGGGAAGGAGCATCCACAACCTCCCTGAGTAACTTCCAAAGTTGTTCTTCCACCTTTACTCACCAGTAAAGGGTTGACTAGAGTGGTACCAAACTATTTGCCACCCCCAATATCAGAAGGGAGGTTCCACAGGATTTGAAGGTCATGCTTGGTGCCTAATTCACAGCCCAGCAAAGCAGAAGACAACACTTTATTTCCAGTCCCAGAGAGGTTCTTCCTGCCCAAGACTGAGGAATATACACTGCAAATGTTCCTTCTCCCTGCAACAATCCTTGACTGTCAGCACACCCAACCCAGCCCAACGTTTACCTGTCCCTGCAGCAGCTGCACTGCATGTCTGACTCAGCACAAAGGGACAGCCTTGAGAAATAGCTGGCAGAAGCTGATGGCAGGTCTGAGGCATCATTTCAGCAGAGGAACTGCTGTTGTAAATCCAAGCAGCTTGCTTTCCCCTATGACAGGGAAATGCTTGAATGACTAATTTCTTAAAAAATTTATTAGAGTATGTTTATAACATCTTGCACTTCATCACTAACCTCTCTGTGTAGGAGAGGGTTGTAATGAGCTTTATTACAGTGTATATTTGCTTTCCAAAGAAGCCCATTTTCCCCTTTTGCTGCAATGTTGATAAAGTAAAAAAAAAAAGTTTTAATATTAAAGAGTATTTCCTAGTAGTGAAAGACACAGAAGGTGTGTCAGTCTCTGAGCAGCCCTTGTCATCCCTGCCCAGCAGAAGTAGAACTTGGGTGGCAATTTGTGTAACTGAAGAGCAATTTGCGGATTTTCTTCAGACTATTTGTTTTCTATAAACACAAAGCAGAGCTATTAACAAGTCAAAAGGGTCTCATTTACTAGCCTGACTATTTATTTAGGTTAATTGCAGGCACACATCATACCTTCTCTGCTCTATCACTCATTACTGCTTAATTCAGCTTGACCTTTACCTTTAGGACAAATATTCACTGCATAAAACACAAAAAAGATGTTACAAAATCACAATTTTCTCATCATCAAACTGCTTTTCTTTCTCTAGTGTTGGCCAAAGCTTTTCAAAATGCCAACAACAGAATTTTGACTACAAGAGTTGCACTATCAGAGAGGAAACTAATGAAAAAGGAGGTAATATTAGTGTGACAAATGTATGGGAAAAGATCATATTCATTTTCTGAAGAGATGATGGTCTGGTTCAGGTGTATTACTGTACGTAAAGTTCTAAGGGAATGTTCTATCAGCTGCCTAAACTTTACGTGGTAATCACCCAGCCAAATCTAAACTGCACCTAAGTCAGTCACTAGGCATGAGGGCTGATTGGAAATTCAAGAATAAACCCAAAACCAAAAAACAAACAACCAACCCCAAAAAACAACCAACCAACCAACCCCAAAAAACCCAACCAAACCACAGGCCTAATGAAAGAAATGATAGACTGGTAAAACGATGTCTGAGAACTGAATCACATTCAAATTTACCTGGATTTTGCATGCTCCTCTCAGGTAAAGGGCAGCTATGTGGTTATGAGGACTGCTTCCACAATCTAAGCCACCTCAGTGAGTGAAAACACTCAACTGCAGTTCTAAAGAGAGGAGAGGCAACAGTCTTGGTCTTTATGAGGCCTATTCATTATGTTTCCTCAACTCAGCTGGCATTTTCACAACCATTTTGATAAAGAAGAGCCTAAACACAGCTGTGCTCTAAAACCAGATTTCATTCTGTAGCCTCCCCCCTACCCAAAGGCTGCAGAGGTTCAGAAAAATCTGGTTTTGGATAGAGGAAAAAAAATAGGCTGAAGAAGTATGAAGAGGCCAAATAAATTCCTGTTCTTCCCTAGCACAGAATTTCAAGCAGGAAATTTTGTGTTTGAGTGGCAGTGAGTTCCTGCTTTTGAGGTGATGGTAGGGGCTGTCCACTTAACTATGATTACAGAGAGCCAGAGAAAAATTACCCTGCAACATGACAAGAGTGCTGCTTGTAAAGGTGCAAATGAGTAACAAATTGCAAAAACATAATCTACCCTGATGGTCTCCCCCCACTGTCATCACATTCCTTACTGTTTATCCAAAGACAGATATAAAATCATTACTGAGTGCACACAGGTTACTGACTAGGTTACATCCATATCTAGTGACACAAATAAAATGTGTTGGCTGGTTGATAGATAGCAGGCACTGGGTGTATTATTGAGAAACAACAATCAAAACCTCACTTTATTCCATTTGAAATACTTCATTCCCGTATTTTCTACAGTGATTCTTTCTAAGAGCAGCCTGCAAACAGGAGGTAGGTAAAGCTACTCCCCTGTTTATCCTGTTGCACTGGCATGTGTAGGTATTACTGATTAGTGGAGACAGAGCTGTCAAGCAAGTTTAACAGCCAGCTGAAAACAATGGGGATGGAAAGATTAAGTAGTAAATAGAGCTGTTAAGATCATATGGGAGGGATCAAAGCAAGGAAAAGGGCCATTGCATTAATAGCACATCAATCTGATTGGAATAAGCCCATCTCTAAGTGGCAGCAAACAGGCTCTCTCCTGGAATAAAACCATTTCTAAATGGCAGAAATTAGGCTTTGTTCTGTTTCATTACTATGCTTATCCAACAGGCAAGCACTGATATGACACAGAGTTCTGAGACCCTGAAAGACAGGAATCTTGTGCAGGAGATACTGAGCCCACTTTGCCACAGCAGGAAGGGAAGTGGTGGGGACCCAGATCACAGCTGGGTCACATCCCCTTCTGGGGTGGATGTTCTGAAAGTGTGGACAACCCTGGGTACTGCTCCTCTCCTGGCTCAGCTTCCCTCTACATGAGCCCTTCCCAGGTGCTCTGTGTGTAATTGAATGCCAGCTGAACCAAGGACCACAGTATTTTAAGGACATTTCAAGGACTTCTTTTAAAACAAATTATGCCTATTTTTCATAACAAATTCAAATCTCACAGCGAAAGTTTCCCAAACATGTCTTCAGTATTAAGTGAACATGTTTGTCCTACTTTCAGATTCCCCATTGGACTGCAGGCAGCTGAAAACAACCATTTTAATCATTTTAACTCATTTTAAATACCAGAGGAAGTGAGATGTTGGCTTCCAATCTGAGCCATAAAAAAACAAACCAACCAAACAAACAAAAACCCCACAAAATGCTTTGACAGCTTTACTACAAAGAAAAATTTACATTACACGGTCACAGAGCCATAAATTGCCCAATGTCTATTAAGAGAACTCATCAAAAATACAGATATAAAACCTACACCTTACTTTTGTTTCAGTACGTTACACCATTTTTATCTCCTATACATAAATAATGGAAGCATCAGCACATTTGTCTGTGCACCATAGCAAAGCCCAGCCTCTTGGTAATTGTAAACACACTGAAGCTTGTCATTGACCTTTTATAAAATACTGACACAGGGAAAATGGGTTAAAAACCAGAGAAACAAAGTTTACCCTCCCAAACCCCCAACCAGTACAGCCAAAGCCTACCAGGAAGTAAAATACAGCTGAATTTATAATCTGTGCTGTGCAAGGAATGAACCCTCATAAAGAATGAGCTCCAAAATAAAGTGTGTAGCAAATATAAAAGCCAAATTTAATATAGTAAGGTGTATCCATCCACATAATGACAATTTACATGCATATTTTACTTGATTTAATCAGCCTCAGTCTTAAATCTTAGAAGACCGGTCACTGTAATGAAACTGAATTTATTACCAATCTGTACAACCAGCACTGCTGATATTCATAAGTAATCCATTTATATCCTTTTGGACATTTGAATGGCTAAATTCATTAGGCACTCTGCACTCCTTGACTGCTTCCCACCTCCTTTATGCCCCTTTGAAATTCCCCGTGTTAATGCAGCGCTGCCACTACCGAGTAAATTATTCATCTGATTGAATAAGTACATTTCCTGAAATGTTCTTCCACTTGTGTGACTGTTGGAAAATATCTTTTGCTGTAAGGAGAATACAGCCATAACGTTTGGACATAAAGTATCCTTCCCCACATTATCAGTTCTCAAGGATCATAAAGGATTGCACTTATGTGCTCTAGTCAAAACGCTCCGAACGAAACAATTCTTCCAGCGTGACTCTAAGAGGTAACAAAGTGCTCCATCAGATCCAAGGACAGAGCAGTTTCAAAGGACCACAAAACTCTGTGTATGGAAATATTGTGTTTGATGGGCCATAAGGGATAACTGGAGGGGTCTGAACCATCATAGATCACACCAGGAGATATACAACTTCCACTGGAGGTGGATGTGTGTGAGGCACAGTTTAGTGTCTGTTACACCAATTTCCTGTTCATGTCCATGACTTCCTAGAGAATATCCCCATGCCTGGGCTTGCTGCAAAGGCAAATCCATTTATGAAAGATCTACATCAGAATCTATTCATCCACAGAAGATATTGTGCTGTAGAGCTTGGTATTAGAGAGATGTATATTATATACTCTGTGTATATATATATATATATGTGTATGTATTATCACAGTACTGTGAGATATAGATATATAGATATATAGATATATATAATCACAGTCTCACAGTATATCAGAGGTTGGAAGGGACCTCAAGAAATCACCAGGTCCAACCCCCCTGCCAAAGCAGGATCACCTAGGATAGTCCACACAGGAATGCATCCAGCTGGGTTTGGAAAGTCTCCAGAGAAGGAGACTCCACAACCCCCCTGGGGAGTCTGTTCCAGGGCTCTGTCACCCTCACTGTCAAGAAGTTTCTCCTCATGCTGAGGTGAAATCTTCTATGTTCAGGTTTGAACCCATTGTTCCTTGTCTTATCACTGTGCACCATCCGAAAGAGCCTGGCCCCCTCCCCTTGACACCCACCCCTCAGCTATTGATAGACATTGATCAGATCCCTCTCAGTCTTCTCTTCTCCACACTAAACAGCCCCAGGGCTCTCAGTCTCTCTTCACAGGGGAAATGTTCAAGTCCCCTAATCATCCTTGTGGCTCTATATAAACATATATATATATATTCACACACACATCTATTGGCATATCTCTTTTCTCCAACATGAAAGCATATAGTTTTATTAGAAACTGGGCATTTAGACTTTAAAAAGGGCAATATTTACCCAATCCATAGAATACTTCCCTCCCTTATGAAGAAAGACTGAGAGACCTGGGGCTGTTTAGTCTTGAGAAGACTGAGAAGGGATCTCATCAATGTCTCTACGTATCCGAGGGGTGGGGGGCAACCACTTTTTGGTGGTGCACAATAATAAGACAAGAAACAATAGGTTCAAGCTTGAACACAAGAGATTTCACCTCAACATGAGGAGAAACTTCTTTACATTGAGGGTGATGGAGCACTGGAACAGACTGCCCAGAGAGGTTGTGGAATCTCCTTCTTCAGACACATTCGAAACCCACCTGGATACAGTCCTGTGCAAACTACCCTAAGTGATCCTGCTTTGGCAGGGGGGTTGGACCTCTGGAGGTCCCTTCCAACCTCTAATATGCTATGATATTGTGATACTTTCTAAAAATGTAAAGCTTTATATGCAGAACCATGTTACAAAATTATTGTTAAGAAACTGGAACCTGGCAGTGGAAAATAAAACCAGAATATCCCCAAACAACAAAAAAGCACTATCAAAAAATCGGGACCTGGCAGAAAAAAATAAAACCAGAATATTCCCAAGCAACAAAAAACACTATCAAAAAATTGGGACCTGGCAGTACAAAATAAAACCAGAATATCCCCAAACAACAAAAAGCAGTATTGAAGGAGTTAGCCTGCAGAAATGCTCTTGCAAAACATGGGCCAAATTGCTTTTAAAAAGGTCATACCTCATCTATGTGCAGTTTATGTCTGTACAACTGCTTCTGTGCATGAGAGCATAGAATTCTCTACAACTACCTGAAAGGAGGTTGTAGACAGGTGGGGGTTGGTCTCTTCTCCCAGGCAAGCAGCACCAGAACAAGAGGACACAGTCTCAAGCTGTGCCAGGGGAAGTTTAGGCTCAAGGTGAGGAGAAAGTTCTTCACAGAAAGAGTAATTGGCCACTGGAATGTGCTGCCCAGGGAGGTGGTGGAGTCACTGTCCCTGGAGGTGTTCGAAAAAAGATTGGATGTGGCACTTGGAGCCATGGTTTAGTTGTCAGGGGTTGTTAGTTATTACGTAATAGACTGGACTTGATGATCTCTGAGGTCTTGATTCTGTGATTCTGTGATTCTGTAATATTCCAGTGGCAGAGACAGAGAGCATCCAGGCAATGTGGACAGGCCACGTTCAAGTCCCAAATTTGAGTGGAGTGAGAATGCAAAACTTAAATGGGAGAATTTTTACATATACCAGATAACTCCTCTCACTTTCTGCCCTGGAAATATTATTGCCATTGATCTCATTTCACACCACAGTGCAACCATATGTGAAATGTTCAAATATTTCTGTGAAAATCTTGGTTTCCAGCCAGCAAACGATTAGTAGTGATCATATGGTCTTTAATACTGTTCTTTTTTATTGCCTGTTAAAACTTAGAAAGTGTACTTATGTGCTCAGCATCTTGTAAAATCACTAATAAGTGGCAATTAGAGTTATTAATACTTTCCCTGTAGCTGAGAAAGCAGATCCTTGTCATTAGACGACGTAGTTCGTCGGAGAAAATTAGTGAAATAACAAGCCAATTTCCTGTTGTAATAAGGCAATTTGACAGGAGCTGCCTTCAAATAAATCAGGCCTCAATTTGACAAGCAGCAGACACTGCCCAGACTACCCAAGACTTTCCTGCAGCTCAGAGGAGCAGGTGAGCTGGCCCCAGGTTTGGTATCGCCTGACTCACAGTGTCATGGAGTGCAGTGTGTCTGAGGCAGCTCAGGCTGGGTGCCTCCTGTCACTGCCACATAAGCTACACCTCTGTGCCCCCGGTGTCCAACCCAATCAGGTGGACACAGGGAACAGCCTATTTCTGCCCAGAAATCCTGCCCCCTATCAATCCATCTGCAAAGTCATTCTCTCCCTCTTTCTTCCCTCTCTGCTCCCGTGGGAGGTGCTCTCTATTGGGTAATGGTGAGGGAGTATCTCAAAGCCGCTTATGCCTGCCTAGGCCTGTCTAAGCACAAATCCAGGCTGGGCAGAGACTGGCTGGAGAGCAGCCCTGAGGAGAGGGACTTAGGGGTGCTGGTGGAGGAGAAGCTCAACAGGAGCTGTCAGTGTGCACTTGCAGCCCAGAGAGCCAACCAGAGCCTGGGCTGCATCAGGAGAAGTGTGGCCAGCAGGTCAAGGGAGGTGATTCTCCCCCTCTGCTCAGCTCTGGTGAGACCCCACCTGGAGTACTGCATCCAGTTCTGGAGCCTCTATTACAAGAGGGATATGGACATGCTGGAAGGTGTCCAGAGAAGGGCCACCAGGATGAGCAGAGGGCTGGAGCTCCAACTCCCCAACCTTGTTCTGAGTAGAGATTATTAAACATTTCTATCTCTCCAGTGGAAGTGTTTAGAATAATCATTATTTTGCTTTCTTACACCTAGTAGTGATTTATTTGCATTCCTTCACCTTCTCTGCTTGAGCTTTGTAAAGAAAAATTAAAAAGACAGTTTTAAACCATCACAAATATGTTTCCAGGGATGGGCCTCAACCACATCTCTGGGCAGACTGCTCAGGTATTCCACCACCCTCCCTGTGAAGAACTTCCTCCTTATATCCAACCTGCATCTGCCCTTCTCCAGTTTCAAACCATTGCCCCTCATCCTATCAAGCCCTTCTAAACACTCCTTCCCCAGCATTTCTGTAGGTCTCCTTTCAGATACTGGAAGGCCACTATAAGTTTCCCCAGCTCCTTCTCTTCTCCAGGCTGAACAACCCCCACTCCCTCTGTGGTGGGTTGAAAACTCCCCCCCCCTCCCAGCATTAAATTTGCCAGAGCAGCTCAGTTGGAAGCAAATAGAAGCTGTATTTACAAGCAAAGCTACAATCTACAATGGGCTGCAATGAATATGTACAAATATTACACATTTAGAAGATTTACAGGTATTTACAGTTAATGAACAACACAAGCCTGTCTTCAGCCCCCCTCTCAACTCCCTCCACCAGGTCCATGTGCTTCATGTGTTGGAGGTCCCAGAGCTGGATGTAGTACTCCAGGTGATGTCTCACCAGAGCAGAGTGGCAGAATCACCTCTCTCAGTCTGCTGGCCACACTCCTTTTGATGCAGCCCAGGATGTGGTTTGCCTTCTGTGTACCTCCTCACTCCTTTTCAACAGCAAGAAGAACATTTGGCTTGAGATGACATTTTCTGAGAACCACAACATCTTGCACTGACTGTTGCACTTTATGTTTCCCTAGTATTTAACTGTGAAGTGGATTTCCCCATTTCCCCAGCATCAGAGGTCTTCAAGGGGGATTAAATGACAACATGAATGTTTCCTCTAATCACTGCTTGAGACACTTGTGGATTGAGGAGAAACGTCTTTACTGTGAGGGTAATGGAGCACTGGAACGCCTTGTGGTAGGCTTAGGCTATGCCCTTAATGTTTTTCACAGATCTTGAACAGAAAGTGGTAAAATATCAGTAAATCACTATTGGGTGTAAAAAGGAAAATAATGATAATTCTAAACAATCCCATTGGAGAGAGAGATTGACCACAAGTTTTGGTTCCCAAAACAATCTCTCTCTCCTTGCTTCTTCACTCTGGGAGAGACTGACTTGCTTCTTGGCTGCATTGTTGGGACTGGTATTAACTTCTCTGCTTCTGTCTCTTGTCCCTTTGGTACAGGGGGGCGTAAGGGAGGAGGCAGGGAAGGGAGAAGCTGTTGCAGCTCCCCTGGTCTTCAGCCAGAGGGATCCTTGTGCTGTTCATTAATTGCAAATGCCTGTAACTATTGTAAATACTCTGTATTTTGTACATATTCATTGGATTCCATTGTAGATTGCAGTTTTGCTGCTAAATACAGCTTTCATTTGTTTCCAGCTGAGCTGGTCTGGCAAATTTAATGCTGGGAGGAAATTTGCAACCCACCACAGCTGCCCAGAGAGGTTGTGGAGTCTCCTTCTCTGGAGACTTGCAAAGCCAGACTGGACCTGTTCCTCTGTGACCTACCCTAGGGCTTTGGCAGAGGGGAGTGGGCCCAATGATCTCTAGAGGTCCCTTCCAACCCCTAGCATTCTATGATCGCTTTTCAGTGATATTAAGGAGTGCTCTGAGCCAGAATGATGACATTTTAATGTAACAGGTAGTCTACCCAACACTAGAAAGAAAAAACCCTTCTGAAGCAGGAGGATAGCCTGGAGAAGAGGAGGCTCAGGGGTGACCTCTTTGCTGTCTACAACTACCTGAAGGGAGGTTGTAGCCAGGTGGGGGTTGGTCTCTTCTCCCAGGAAACCAGCAGCAGAACAAGGGGACACAGTCTCAAGTCATGCCAGGGGAGGTGTAGGCTGGATGTTAGGAGGAAGTTCTTCACAGAGAGAGATTTGCCATTGGAATGTGCTGCCCAAGGAGGTGGTGGAGTCACCATCCCTGGAGATGTTCAAGAGAAGCCTGGATGAGGCACTTAGTGCCATGGTCTGGTTGATTGGCTAGGGCTGGTGATAGGTTGGACTGGATGATCTTGGAGGTCTCTTCCAACCTGGTTGATTCTATGATTCCGTGATTCTCTGATAGGTGTGCATGTCCCTGAGGCAGTGAGGTTGCTAACTCCAGAATAAGTCAAAGCAAGTGGAGAAGAAACAATAAACATCTCCAACAGGGGTTGATCGGCGTGTTCCAAGAGTCTTGATACTCAGTTTCTGTTACAGCCACTTCCCCTTGCAGATGGATATTCCTGAATCCTGGAACCCAAGCCAATGCCAGTGTTAACTATCTGCAAAATGAAACTTTATACATTTACTTTCCTGCGTGGGTTTGTGCTGGCATTTGTAACACTCACATATTTAAGAATTAGTCAACAACTTTAATTTTAAAATAACAGCTTGGCTTTAACAAAATCTGAAATATACTTGAAATTCATACCCAGGGTGGGTTGACTCATAGGACAGAGATGCAGAAGTCTCTATAGGAAGCCAGGAAAAACAAGGCAAGGTTGGGTTTGGCAGCTCTAACTACTGTCTTAAAATATTCTAGGCCTCTAATATGGAGGGCTTTATGCTGAAACGACTGAAGAATCAAGTCTGGACTGTGGAGTTCATATTTTCTTCAAAATATACACCCCATCTTAAAATTATCTGGGGTACCATCATGGAAACTAAGTATCACAAATGGGGATCGGGCTTTCAGGGAGAAAATTGAACTACCCAATAAAACAAAAGGAAGCCTGCGTTTCTTCACACAGCATGAAATTGATGGCACACTGGAAGAGAATAAATTT